>NC_060143.1:84593414-85866414 GCF_021461385.2 Schistocerca piceifrons | reverse complement strand
GCGCGCAACTTCCGCACGCAGCAGCCAATCGCAGAGAAGGACCACAAATTAGGTGGTCTTTCTCATGATACCCACACCGAGCAAACTATCTGTCATCGGTACCTCACACAGCATTACGTTATCTTGCGTCAGCTGCCTTCTCAATTGCTGTAAAAAGCGCTTCTTGTAGCCGAATATGTTGGCCTGTAAAGCCAGAAATATTACAGAGCTCCAAACAGACCAGTTTTGACTGAAGACCTCAACAAAATATTTCTTCCCATACCAGTATCATGGAAATTATTCCTTGATGTCTTAGCACATGTTTCATCATCCGATCAATCCTTCTGGTACTCAATCCTCATTATTTTTCAGTAGTCTTCTACAACACCACATCTTAAACATTCCCTTTTCTACTCTCCCGTTTCCCCACAGCCCATGATTGACCCCAGACGTACATTATAAAATAGTGCTTTCCCACACTGAGTTCTATGTTCCATACCATTACATTTCTTTTAGCGACGAATTCTCTGTTTCCCTGTAGTAGACAGCTTCGCACATACTCCTCGTTTATCAGCCATACTTTATTGCGCTTCCACGGTAGCACAATTCCTTAACTTATTCTTCTGCGTGGGCCCCAGTTTTGTTGGTAACTTTATCTCCAGTCTCATTTCTCCTACATCTCAATATTCGTCTCTCCTTGACTTACTCTCAGCCGGTATTCTGTGATTATTAGGCAGTTTATTCCGTTGAAGAGATCCCGTAATTCTTCGTTAATTTCACCGAAGATAACAATCTTATCAGCATATCTTTGACATGCCTTCATTTTAATTCCACTCCTCAATCTTTCTTTTACACTATGTAATTATAAGTATCCGGAGACCCCTACGCAAAGCAGAATTGACTAGACCTCACCGGAGGCGAACGCCAGTACGACAGGAGGCGGGCAGTATTGAGAGGTCAGTAGAGAAACGGTTAACACGAGAATGTGTCGCTCAGGAGAGTTGAGTGATTTCAAAAGTGGACCCGTCATTGGATGTCACTTGAATCACATACCCATCACGGACGTTTCCATCCTTCAACCATGCCCAAGTCGACTGTTGGTGACGTGACTGTGAAGTGGACACGCGAAGGGACACTCACAGCTAAACCAAGACCAGACACATATGTACTGACTGCCAGGGACAGTCTAGAATTATGGAGGGTGATTTGTAAAAAACTGCATGAAGTGAGCGGAAGGACTCACTCGTCAGGTTTATACGTTCCTACAGTCCAGATAGCACTGTGTGTACGGACGTAGAAAGGGTAGGGTACAATGGTCGTGCAGCTGTTCATAAACTGTACTATAACTGATAACAGAAAGAAGGCCGAAATACTGAATTCGGTCTTCCGAAGTTGTTCCACCGCAGAAGACGGTAACACTTTAGCTCCATTCAATCGTCGCACGAACGTCGAAATGGCAGATATTGAGATAACCGATGGCGGAATTGAAAAGCAGCTACAATCGCTTAGTAGTGGAAAGGCGTCAGGGCCAGATGAGATACTTATAAGATTCGGTAAAGATTATGCGCAAGAACTTGCTCCTTTTCTAGCAGTAATTTAACGTAGATCGCTTGAGCAAAGTAAGGTACCTAACGACTGAGAAAAGGCGCAGGTCATCCCCGTTTTTAAGAAAGTCTGTAAGAATAAAAAATTGTTCAAATGGCTCTGAGCACTATGGGACTTAACATCTGAGGTCATCAGTCCCCTAGAACGTAGAACTACTTAAACCTAACTAACCTAAGGACATCATGCACATCCATGCCCGAGGCAGGATTCGAACCTGAGACGTAGAGGTCACGCAGTTCCATACTGTAGAGTCTAGAACCGCTCGGCCACGCCGGCCGCATCTGTAAGAATGATCCGCACAATTATTGACCTATATCGTTGACGTCAATCTGTTGCAGAATTATGGAACACGTTTTACGCTCAAGAATTATGACTTTTTGGAAAACGAACATCACCTCTATAAAAATCAACATGGATTTCGCAAACACAGATCCTGCGAAACTCAGCTCGCTCTGTTCCTCCATGAGATTCACAGCGCAGTGGACAACGGCGCTCAGGCTGATGCCGTGTTCCTTGATTTCAGTAAAGCGTTTGACACAGTCGCGCATTGCCGTTTAATGAAAAAAATACCAGCTTACGGAGTATTGGAGCAGACTTGCGATTGGATTCAAGACTTTCTTGCTGATAGAACTCAACACTTGTTTTGTAAATAAATCCGCCTTTTCCTACTGCCACTTGATTTATCTATCCCAGACGCGTTTCGCCTTTTTCTAGTTCTAAAGTATCATTAGTTGGATCTATAACGATACAGTATTGTTAGTTTTAGATTATTAGAAATCAACACGTCGCTCTTAACCGAACAAAATCGACAGATGCAAAGGTAAAATCCGGAGTACCGCATGGAAGTGTGATAGGACCGTTGCTGTCGGCAGGTGATAGTTGACGTGGCCATTGCAATAAATATCTACTAATACCAGTATTGTTGGCCCCTGTTTTGATCCAAGCGAGGTAGGTAATTCGTACAGGTCGGTTAGGGGCCTGAAGATGGCACAGTAAAACGCTGAAGCTGGTTGCCCAATAAAATAAGGTTGAAAATTGACGGCTGAAAGGCGTTTAGTTTGCCATCCTCATGACTGTAAGAGTCACCTGTGGATTTCAAGTATTCATCATGAATGCGGTTGATGTACCCCTTAACAATGTCGACTAAGATGTGGCCCGACATTTTTGATCAAATAGCGTACTGCTGTTGACGTACCTATATTGAGGTTTTGTAGTTCTCTTTTTAGATTTTGTAGCTTCTACAGTCCTCTGGTAGTACGATCCTGGAGACCATAATGAGGGCTGGTCGGAATTGTGATACTTTTTCCAGTTACGAGGTACATGTCCTGTGGATACACATTATGTGTCGTTAATGCAGTGGTTCCCATCGCCGTTTACATCCTCAGGGGTTTATGGGTAGCTCCTGACGCCAAGGCACAAGGGTGCCCTCAACGTCTACTCGCTCCTCCGCCCACGCTGCCTGGGGTATGACCCTGAATCGGGATTCTGACCACTACTAGAAAGCGACAGTGGCCGTCGAAAACAAATACAAAACAGTACGACATAGCCTTGAAAGTACCGGCTCTTAGTTTGGCGCGTGTCGCGCAACGAATAGCGCGTTGCCCGCCGATGGCGGCCAAGGTCCCGCCTTACGCATTCCACGCTAACGTTCGACCTCCGGCGACAGTCGATCCATAGCCCTAAATACATCATGAGACCCTGCCTGCTCCCGCAGAAACACAGCGGCCTTCTGCCTGCTAGGCACACAGCAGCCGAGCTGCGACGAGCCGCTACATCCCCACTCCACCAGTCGCTCAGAGATGGTGATGCTTGTAGCTCAACTGGTGATGTATGCATGATCCTTCTGGCTCACCTCTCTTTAATAGGAACCATATTGTAAAAATGACATTTTCTACATGGACTGTTGCTACAGTAGACGTAGCGGTTATTGATACAAAACAGACAAACACCGTCCGATCGGCCACCGTGTCATCCTCAGCCCTTAGGCGTAGCCGGATACAGGGGTACAGGAGGTGGAAAAAAATATGGAAACACCAAAAGCACAATAGATTACCGTCCCTAATATACAGTAGGAAAATGGTTGGCATTCAAAACAGCTTGCCCTCACATCGGAATGTATAAATACAGGTCCTGCTTTTTATTGAATATCCTATTACCCTACCTCTAAAATAGTGGCAAGTTCACATAACGGTAATGGAGATGTCTCCATAGTAGACTACAGTGACTCAGTATTAATGAGATCCTGTAACTCTGGTAGCCATGGCAGATGCGACAACTCATCTTCGAGCTCATAAAAACAGTCGTGGACGATGTGAGGTATGAGAACAGGGGAGCCCTGTCTTCTTGGAAAACAGCATGACCATTGGCGAACAAACACTGTACACGTGATGGACCTTGTAATGGTACTTGAATTACGTAACCATTACGGAACTTCACCTCAGCCTCTCGATACCAGCAAGTAGTTAACATATTTCTGAGACAACATTCAGATTTGATTTCATTAATGTAGAGGTACTTTGATACATCGATACGTTTATATTGCAATGATATTATTCTTATGTGAATTCTTTCTTTTGTAACTATGATATTTGACGTACTTGTAACTCTGATTTTTGGGCGCGTAAGCGGTTATTAGAGAGTCAAGTCTTGGCCATCATGTTGAAAAGACGCAAATTATAGTCAGTTTATGAAATGTGAACTTTAACAGTGTGGACGATATTTTCAAGTATGTTTTATATTGTGAAGTGATATTGCTACAAAAATAATAAAAAAGAAGTGTAATTTAAATTCGGAGTGCTGATTACTTTTTTATATCACCATCGTCCTAACTTGCAAAAGTTTAATCTTCAAGAATGGTTCGTGAAGCGCATCTATAAAAGTTTTGAATATCGCAGTATAACACCTAGGCCTTTCTGCATCCGAACTTGGAATCATCACCACATACATTTTCGACGATTGAGCCCAACGAGACCAGCATGGGAAACACAAAAAGATGAGTGCCTAGTTTATCCATTATTTCAAGAAATGACTTTATTAACTGTGCTCTAATGATACCTGCCACATAATATAACTTTGTTGTTGCCCCAAAATGCAATATTTAGCAGCGTGAGCAACACTACAATCATAATTAACTTTTGACCTTTGTTGTGGTAGGGTTGTTAGAACCTGACCAGTCAAAATAGTCACAAAAACTTGGTAGTACCACGAATTTGTAGAGTACCCATGGGGCCCATGGAATACCACGATTTAGCTGTCAAAATCATGACTGAACCCTCGCCATATTATATTCTTTGGACGTAAACTTGGGCAAAAGTTAGCAAGTGTGAAACATGACTCATCCAATCAAATACCCTCCTTCCATTTGCTCCAGTGTCCAGGTTTATGTATTTGGCACCATTTTACCTCATACGGGCATTTGCAACTCTGATGTGCGTTGCTGGAATTTAGCTCGCCCTGCAATTTCCTGCTTATGAAGCTCTCTTCGTGCTCTTTTGATGCTGACAGTGTTCGCGAGTGCGACATTCAGTTCTGCAATGAATTTTGCAGCTGTTGTCCTCTTTTTATTCGTCACAATTCTCTCCAATGACCGTCTGTTGTGATCACTCATCACACGTTTTCGTCCGTTCTGTGACTTAGCGGATGATGTTTTCCCACATTCCTAGCATGTGCTATAAATCTTAACACGATGGCTAGTGAAACAACAAAAACTTCGGCTAGCTTGGGTACGGAAGCACCAATCACACGATCACCAATAATTTGCACACATTGGGACTCGCCTGGCTTCGACGTAATGCACTCACAATTACGCAGTACACTGTCGTGACCACGGCAGTTACCTGTAGCGTATTGACTACGGTGAACAGGTGCAGTTCGTGTCCAAACACTCCAGCACAACTTGCAGTCTTGGCTAGCATCTGCATTTATATCCAAGAATTCCTTTCTCGCGGTGTTTCCATATCTTTGTCCAACCTCTGTTCCTCTGATGTTTCAAAGGATAACAGTAAGGAGAAACTGCAGGACACGAGGAGCATTTCAGTGGATAAAGCATCTTCCCAAGCTTTCAACTCAGAACGCTAAATATGGACGCAGTTTACTACGCAGCAAACGTCAGTACGGGCAGAAGAGCAGTTGCATGGGATTAACTGAAGTCACTGACGCCGCAGTGACAGCAGCTCGCTTCACAAAACTGTTCACTGGGTTTCCTGTCCTCATGCTGGTGCGAGGTAATTCAATGGGAGCGTACAGAGAGGATGATTTGTGAACACGTTCACATCAATGACACTTGTCTCGAGCTTATACTAGAGTTAGTCTCAATATCCTGTAGAAACCAGTCCTCGAAATCTGGTGTATAACCAGTCCGCCGCCTCACTGCGCGTTCGTCTGTCTGAAAGAACCAACTATCACACAAACGCTTAAAAAGGGCATGAAATGTTGTGTAATGTGGTTGGTGTCTTTGAGGGTACTTGTTTTGGTGTAGCCGTGCTGCATCTCGACCGTTTCCATGTGCTTGGCTGTACACAAATATCAACTCGTTCTGAATGTGATTCCTGGACGGTTCTGCCGCTTACTGTATCCTGCTTATTTGCACAGCCTGTACACACGAGGAGCACACAATATGTGGTCAGAGGAACTTTCATTCGTCAGAATCATCTACTGTGGTACCGATGCACTTCCGGACACTCACAGATAGCTCCGTACCTAAAGACTGGAAAATTGATCGAGTCACACCAATACCCAAAAAGGGAGTAGGAGTAATCCGCTGAATTACAGGCCTATATCACTAACATCGATTTGCAGTAGGAGTTTGGAACATACACTGTTTTCGAACATTATGAAGTACCTCGAAGAAAACGATTTATTGACACATAGTCAGCACGGTTTCAGAAAATATCTTGTGAAACACACAACTAGCTTTTTATACTCATGTAATAATAAGTGCTATTGACAGGGGATGTCAAATTGATTCCATATTTTTAGATTTCCAGAAGGCTTTGGACACCGTTCCTCACAAGCGTCTTCTATCGAAACTGAGTGCCTACGGAGTATCGCCTCAGCTGTGCGACAGGATTCGTGATTTTCTGTCAGGATGGTCACAGTTCGTAGTAATAGACGGAAAGTCATCGAGTAAAGCAGAAGTAATATCCGGCGTTCCCCAAGGAAGTGTTAAAGGCCCTCCATTGTTGCTGATCTGTATTAACGACATAGGGGACAATCTGAGTAGCCGTCTTAGATTGTTTGCACATGATGCTGTCATTTACCGTCTTGTAACGTCGTCAGATGATTAGAACGACTTGAAAATGATTTAGGTATCTGTACGGAGCGAAAAGTGGCAATTCACCCCGAGTAAGGAAAAGTATGAAGTTATTTACATGAGTACTAAAAGAAATCAGCTAAATTTCGATTACACTATAAGTCACACAAATCTGAAGACTGTAAATTCAACTAAATACTTAGGGATTACATTTACAAATAACCTAAATTGGAACGATCACGTAGATAATATTGTAGGTAGAGCAAACCAAAGACTACGATTCATTGGCATAACACTTAGAAGGTGCAACAGGTCTACGAAAGAGACTGCTTATACCACGCTTGTCCGCCCTATTCTGGGATATTGCTGTGCGGTGTGGGATCCGCATCAGGTGGGACTGACGGATGACATCGAAAAAGTGTGAAGAAGGGCAGCTCGTTTTGTATTATCGCCAAACAGGGGAGGTAGTGTCACAGACATGATACGTGAATTGGAGTGGCAATCATTAAAACAAAGGCGTTTTTCGTTGCGACGGGATCTTATCATGAAATTTCAATCACCAATTTTCTCCTCCGATTGCGAAAACATTCTGTCAGCACCCACCTACGTAGGGAGAATTGATCATCACGATAAAATACGAGAAATCAGGGCTCGCACAGAAAAATTTAAGAGCTCGTTTTTCCCGCACGCTGTTCGAGAGTGAAACGGTAGAGAGACAGCTTGAAGGTGGTTCATTGAACCTTCTGCCAGGCACCTTATTGTGAATAGCTGACTAATCACGTAGATGTAGATCAGCGTCACCCCTAATGCAATTACGTCACCGCACGCCTCATGAATCGAAACTTCGATACATGCTCTGTTCACTGATGTGCTTAATTAATTAATTTATTTTTTTATTTTCCTGCTGTCTTGTTTTGAGGCACAGGAGGTACTCATGAATAATCCTATAATAGTAGAGGATCAGTTACAGAACGAGAAAGACAACCTGTTCTCAAGGTCAATTCGGCTAAGATATGTGGGATGTAATTTTACACATAGGACAATTGTACTTGTTATCTCCGTGGTCACGATACCTTTGACGTGATCATCAACTCCTGTAAGGCATCTGTGTGTGGTACAGTCGAGGTCAGTATGTAAGCTGAGACTCTGACTATCCACCTTCGACATCTGCGCGACGTATATTGAGATGAACAAAAATCATTAGTTAGCGATATACAAATATATAGATGGCGGTAGTATCGCGTACACGAGGTATAAAAGGGCATTATTCAGGTATTTCATGTGAAAAAGTTTCCGACGTTTAGGCACATGATAGTTCAAATGGCTCTAAGCACTATAGGACTTAAAACCTGAGGTCATCAGTCCCCTTGAATTAGAACTACTTAAACGTAACTAACCTAAGGACATCGATTGGCCGTGCGGTCTAACGCACGGCTTTCCGGGCGGGAAGGAGCGCCTGGTCCCCGGCACGAATCCGCCCGGCGGATTTGTGTCGAGGTCCGGTGAACCGGCCAGTCTGTGGATGGTTTTTAGGCGGTTTTCCGTCTGCCTCGGCGAATGCAGACTGGTTCCCCTTATTTCGCCTCAGTTACACTATGTCGGCGATCGCTGCGCAAACAAGTTCTCCACGTCCGCGTACACCACCATTACTCTACCATGCAAACATAGGGGTTACACTCGTCTGGTGTGCGACGTTCCCTGGGAGGGGGGGGTCCACAGGGGGCCGAACCGCACAATAACCATGGGTTCGGTGTAGGGGCTGCGGAGGGGTGAAGTGGATTGCGGTAGCCGTCGTGCGGTTGTGGACTACTGCGGCTGCGGCTGCGGCGGGGACGGAGCCTCTCCGTCGTTTCTAGGTCCCCGGTTAAAATACAATACAACCTAAGGACATCACACACGTCCATGTCCGAAGCAGGATTCGAACCTGCGACCGTAGCAGCAACGCAGTTCCGAACTGAAGCGCCTAGAACCGCTCGGCCACAACGGTCGGAGCGCACGAGAGGAATTAACAGACTTTCAACATGGTTTGGTAGTTGGAGCTAGACACATGCGACATTCCATTTCGGAAATCGTTGAGGATTTCAATATTCCGAGATCCACAGTGTCAAGAGTGAGCCGAGAATATCAAATTACAGGCGTTACTTCTCATTGCAGACAGCTCAGTGGCCGACAGCCTCCACGTAACGACCGACAGCAGCAGTATTTGCATAGACTCGTCAGTGCTAACAGAGAGGCAACACTGCCTGAAATTACAGCACAATAACCAATGTGGGACGTATGATGAACGTATGTGTTAGGCCAGTGTGGGAAATTTTGCGTTAATGGCCTATGGCAGCACATGACATACGCGAGCAACGAATCACCTGCAGCGCCTCTCCTGGGCTTGTGACCGTGTGGATAAGATGTCTGAAAAATCGTGACCTGGTCAGATTTCAGTTGGTAAGAGCTGATGGTAGGGTTGGAGTGTGGCGCAGACTTCACGACGCCATGGATCAAGTTGTCAACAAGGCACTGTACAAGCTGCTGCCTCCATAATGTCTGAGCTGTAATTACATGGAACAGCCTGGGGCCTCTGGTCCAACTGAACCTATCATTGAATGGAAATGGTTATGTTCGGCTAGCTGGAGACCATTTACAGCCATTCATGGACTTCATGTTTGCAAGCAACGATGAAATATTTGTGGATGACAATATGCGATGTCAGCACATTCTCGACATTTCGAGGAAATGACTTGGCCACCCAGATCGAGTGACATGAATCTCATCAAATATTTATGGGATATAGTCGAGAGGTCAGTTTGTGCGCAAACTCCTGCACTGGCAAAACTTTCGTTGTTATGGACGGCTATAGAGGCAGCATGGTTCAATATTTCTGCAGAGTCTTCCAACGATTTGTTGAGTCCATGCCACGTTACCTTGCTGCACTACGCTGAGCAAAAGTAGGTCTGATACGAGTTAGGAAGTATCCCCTGACATCTGTCACTTTAGTATAAAACTGGCGGGAAAATGGAGGTCACGCATTCCCATCCCATCTCTCTCTCTGAGCGGAAGGGAGAACATTAAAATGGGGGAAAACCACTTCCCCTACTCCTTTCCTCTCTAGTTCAACTGCAGGAGCCTCATCACTCGATGTTTGTTCATCACAATGAGAGGAGCACCTTTGTTATGAATAATAATCATAACAATAATAATAAATTAAATGTTGAATTGTTAACAATAATTTTCAGTTCCTCCTTTTCTCTCTCTTGTTAAATTGCCTATGATACAAGTATAGCTATCACACCCAACAGACAAGAATTAACTGGTGAAACTGTAAACGATGTTTTTCAGAACATCATTAATTGGTTCTCTACAAATGGGCTCTCATTAAACTTTGACATAACGCAATATATACAGTTCCACACAGTAAATGGAATGACACCATTAATAAATATAGAATTCGATCAGAAATCGGTAGCTAAGGTAGAAATTCAGAATTTCTAGGTGCGTGCATTGATGAGGGGTTGAACTGGAAAAAACACACTGAGGATTTGCTGAAACGTTTGAGTTCAGCTACTTATGCTATTAAGGTCATTGCAAATTTTGGCGATATACATCTCAGTAAATTAGCTTACATGCCTATTTTCATTCTCTAATTTCGTATGGCATCATATTCTGGGGTAACTCATCATTGAGTAAAAGAATGTTCATTGCACAAAAGCGTGTAATCAGAATAATTGCTGGAGCTAGTCCAAGATCATCCTGCAGACACTTATTTAAAGAGCTATGGATCTTCACTGTAGCCTCACAATATACCATATATATTCACTTATGAAATTTGTTATTAACAATCCGAACGAATTGAAAAGTAATAGTGTACATGGCTACAACACTAGGAGAAAGGGTGATCTTCACTGCTCATGGTTAAATCTAACTTTGGCTCAGAAGGGGGTAAATTATGCTGCCACGAAAGTCTTTGGTCACTTACCTAATAGCATCAAAAGTCTGAAAGTCTGACAGATAGCCATATAGCATTTAAAAGGAAATTAAAAGAATTTCTTAGTGACAAATCCTTCTACACATAAGATGAATTTTTGGATATAGTAAGTGGGTAATTTCCACAACCCCCACAAAAAAATATTAAATTATCAAGTGTCATGTAATATTTTGTGTAATGTAATATCTTGTATAGACACCTTTTATTAACCTGACACGTTCCACATCATTACGAAATGTCGCACTCATGATCTATGGAACAAGTACGAATCTAATCTAATCTAATTTAATCTAATTTAGCGAAAGAAACAGATTCTTTTGTAAATAATAACGCTGATACAACAAATTAACTTGCATCAGCTGATTGGGAGGCCCCCGCCACACGACATTACATTATATTACTTATTGTTTATTAGCAACAATTTTCTTTTCTTCAAAACTTTTGTTAATAACTATTATTCATAGTTCTTTTAATTTATAGTTAATTTATAAAATATTTGCAACTCTATTTTATAATAATTTGTTATGTTTGTCCAAATCTGATACACTTCTGAAGGTTCGGGAGCGGCGAATCTACATCTCACACGCACAGATTTATAAATATGTTGCACAAGTTCGCTAGTTTTCTCTGGAAACATTCATCATGAGCATCTGTGCCATCGGCTTTGAATTTTCTGTAACACTGCCTGACAGCATCATCACTCATACGTCACCCACAAGACCATCCCAAAATGCACGACAAAATCGATTATGAATCTCGGGTGCCTTAAATCATTTTGGTTGCAGAAAGTGAATGGCAGAATGCACCTCGATGCTGGAGGGAAACACAGTTACACTGTCCGTTTATTATAAAACATCTTCCACTCCATCTGGCCGATTTCTACAGCAACTGCGTAATGATTAATCTTGAAATGATTTGTTTCGCCTTTGTAGGGCATCATAAGATTGCCATGGATTAAGAGACATTCGTATAGCTCTGATGTTGTTTAATAGGCATGCGTGCAGATCAGAGGTACATGCCCAGGTTAGTTCGATCTGGACGTATGCTTTTTCCACATTAAAATAATTCTAAGTATGTGCTACTCTGAGATGAAGAGGTTAGCACAGGAAAGGAATTCGTGGCGGGCCGCATCAAACCAGTCAGTAGACTGATGACCAAAAAAAAAGTATGTCTCCAAATCCATTCGTTTGCTGCTTATGCACTGATGAACGCTGAAAGCCAACGTGACCTCAAAAGTGACCAAGCATTTGTGTATCTTTAATATCCTGTAGAAGGTTGACTCCTGAACAGCCCTCGCACTACTGACTGTTTGAGTGAAGGGCAGGAAATTGCGAAATCGCAGCGGTTTTCGGAATAGCGCCAAAGTTATTGACGAAAGTTACGTGAATGTTGCACTCGTGACCTGATTAGAGGTAAAATGGGGAGGGAGGAAGGGTGGGGCGATGATGAAAAACTTCCTTGGAAGTTACGGATGGCGGGTGGCTTCTAAAGTGCTAACTTGCACGTCCTACGGTGCTCACAGAATTTAAAACCCACCCAGGCAGTCGCCAAGAATTTATGTGACCAAGCGGAAAAGTTAGTTACATCCCGTTTGAGTTATGCAGGACTGAACTCATAGGTACACAGACAACACAGCACGATCTCTCGGAACCCTAGAGATAAATTACGCAAACAGTTAACAGGAATAAAATTTAAGAAGTTGAAGTGCGAACGCTAATTCGATTCAGGCACTACCGGGAACATCAGATGCCATTATGAGCGAAATTAAAAAAAGTTTAACTCATCCGATGAGGGAGGCAGCAACCGAAAAAGAAACTGTTAATAAGGTTTTTTAGAGAATTAAGAAGCGGATTTCCGTAAATGATATTTTATTTACTACCGAAAAGAATGGTAGAAGGAGAACGTTATGTACTCATTTCTGTATAACAAAGAGGAGAACATAGATAATTAATCCACAGCAGTCATTGAATATGATAGAATGCTTCAAATTTCTGGATGACCATACTTCTGAAATACTGCGCTAGTAAAATCATGCTATAGAGTATACAGCTTCTCACACAGGTAAGTCCTCCAACTTTTGCTCTTCGCATAAGTTCTGGACTTGAAAATAACGCTTTTTGTCTGTTTCCACTCACCATTATCTAACGGCACAATTAATTCCTCACAGAATCCAGCAGTGGGAGTAATACGTGGTGTCTCCCTATAGTCACACTGTTAGCGCACCGCCATGGGATTCTCACTGCATTCTAACTGCAGCTTCTCAGTATACGAGAGTGGTTTGATAAGTCTGGTTAATTTCCATGAAAATTTTGAATATTTTTGTTGTGTCGTCATGGTTGATGAGCTTGATTATTCCAAGGATCGTATAAGGAATTTCACAAATTGCTCTCTGAACTGGTCAGTGTGTCGATTGCGATTGAAAACGGAGAAAATAAAGTTTCGTACCGTTAGTAAGCATTTTCATTTGAAGGGTTTGACGGCCGCACAGATCAAATGTAAACTGGATGAAGTTCACTGAGACACAGTACCATCATTGAAGAATATTTAGTTTTGGATTAATGAATTTAAACATGGCTGGATAAGCAACGAAGACGGATCACGCTCCGACCGTCCAATTGAGATCACCATTAAGGGAACCATTATCAAAACCCGTGATATAGTAATTCAAGACCCCCGAATAAGGGTTCGTGAGGTTGCTGAGACGCCGGCCGGAGTGGCTGAGTGGTTCTAGGCGCTACAGTCTGGAACCGCGCGACCGCTACGGTCGCAGGTTCGAATCCTGCCTCGGGCATGAATGTGTGTGATGTCCTTGGGTTAGTTAGGTTTAAGTAGTTCTAAGTTCTAGGGGACTGATGACCTCAGAAGTTAAGTCCCATAATGCTCAGAGCCATTTGAACCATTTTTTGATTGCTGAGACCAGGTACCTCAACTGAGCGAGTGCATAATATCCTGCACGGAGAATTGGCTATGAAGAAGGTGTGTGCGAGGTGGTTGCTGCGTTGCTCACAGTCGACCAACAGAGCATCCGGCACAACATTTCACTATAATGCCTGGCGATGTTTAATCGCCACCCGCAAGAGTTTTTGTGCTGATTTGTGACTATTTATGAAACCTGGTTCCATCATTATACATTAAAGTCAAAACGGTAGTTAAAGCAAAGCACAAAGGCTGCTGAAAGCGCACCGAAGAAGGCAAAGACAATTTTGACAGCTAGTAAGGTGACGTCCACTGTTTTTTTGGGGTTCCCACGGAATAATCCTCATAGATTATTGGAAAAAGATGCTATTTTGCTGCATTGTTGGATGGTTTGAAATTTGCGTTGGCTGAAACACGTTCAACTTCGGCAAGAAAAAATGTACTATTAACCAGCATAATGCACCATCTCACACATCGACGAGAACAGTGGCGAACGTACATTCCAATTTGAATTGCTTACTCATGCACCCTGCACACCAGACTTAGCCCCAAGTAACGTCTTATTGTTATCTAATCTGAAACTTTCTCTTGCTGGGGAAGAAATTTTCATCAAGCGAGAAAGAGATACTTCCAGTGAACGAATATATTGCGGAGCGTGACAAATATTTTTTCGATGGGATAAAAAAGCCGGAGGATAGCTAGGCAAAGTGTATATCGCACAAAGGAGACAGTCGCGAAGTAAGATAAGTTGTCTGCGAAACAATCGTTTTTATTTTTATTTTTTTGCCAGATTTATCCAACCGCCCTCGCACAGGGTGTCCCTTTCAGTCCTCCATTTCGAAGGCCCAAGAAAAAACCTGCTGAGGTATCGTACTGAAATTGGACCATATGCTAGAGCATTCCGTCAGACGTGTCACCTGTTGTCACCAGAGTGAAGCTTGATTGCACGAGATTAAAATGGCGACTCTACAGGAGCAACCAGTAGTGTGGTTTGGAGAAAAAGATCGCCAATTCACAGAAATTATCGGATGTTATATGGATAGTGTTTCACCTGAGGTGAAAACAATTAAAGAATGGTTTCTTTCAATTGGAAGTGTTCTGAAACATTCTGGTGTTGCGCATGTTTTTTTGAAGGGAGAGTGGAGGAAATCTGACAAGCATTTCTCAGAAGCCCACGTGAGTCAATTCAGCAGGCATTTAGGGAACTTAATGTAGCCTGAGCAACATTTCGCCTTATGGTACGCCAGCGACGTCGTTTCTATGCTTACAAAGTGCCAATTCTGTAACATCTGATGCCGAACGATAAACCTTGTTGACAACCATTTCCGACGGATATACTGCAACGTATATACATGAATGCTAGCTTTACGGAAAGATGTTTATTCTCAGATATTTATCGGGAACGGTTAACCGACAAACACTGAGGTGACAAAATATTGTGATGTCTCCTACTATCGTGTTAGACCATCCTTCACTCGGCGTAGTGAAGCAACTCGACGTGGTACGGACTCAAGAAGTCGTTGCAAGTCCCCTTCAGAAATATTGAGCCATGCTGCGTCTACAGCCGTCCATAACTGTGAAAGCGTTGTTGTGTACGAACTGACCTCTCGATTACTCCTCATAAATATTCAGTGTGATTGATGTCAGCCGATCTGGGTGGCCAAATCATTCGCTCGAATTGTCCAAAATGTTCTTCAAACGAATCGCGAACAATTGCGTCTCGGTGACATGGCAATTATTGTTTGGGATCATGAAGTCCATGAATGGCTTCAAATGGTCTCCAAGTAGCCAAACATTACCATTTCCTTTCAATGATCGGTTCAGTTGGACCAGAGGATACATTTCATTCCTTATAAACGTAGCCCACATCATTATGGAGGTACCACCAGCTTGCACAGTGCCTAGTTAACAAACTGGGCTCTTTGCTGAATGAGGTCTACGCCACACTCGAACCCTACCACCAGCTCTTACCAACTGAATCTGGGGCTCACCTGACCAGGCCATGGTTTTCCATTTGTCTAGAGTCCAACCGATATGGTCACGAGCCCAGGAGATGCTCTGCAGATGATGTCTTGCCGTTAACGAAGGCATTCGCGTCAGTCGTCTGCTGCCGTAGCCTATTGACGCCAATTGTGGCCGCACTTTCCTAGCGGATATGTTCGTTGTACGTTCCACATTGATAGCTGGGCTTATTTGAAGCAGTGTTGCTTGTATGTTAGCACTGACACCTCTACGCAAAAGCCACAGTCCCGATCAAAGTGAAGGTTGCATTGTGACATAAAAACGTAAATATTTGCAAAAATAGAAGTAAGTCGTCTAACTTGCATTTTAAAATTTGATACGAAAAAACTGTACGTTGTACGTTGAGAGATAGTTTGAAAATGACAAAGTGCCGAAACGGAACTCGTCGTTTACGTAAATAATGAGAAAATAAAATCATTCTGCAATAAAACAAAGGAAAATATTTAATTTGTCATTCATTTACATAATGTATGTTGTGGGCCTATCTGAAAAGAAGCTTTTGACGTTGGTTGTTCAACTACCCTTTCCTTTCTTGGAAAGTTAACCTGAATATGGTTAAAAAATTTCATAAAGAAAGGAAGATTAAAGTTCCCAATGATAACGGGGTCACTAGAAACGAAACATTAGCGAATGATGGGGAATGATGGCGAATGATGGGGAAGGACATGAGCAGGGCTAAGGAAGTATCCGTTTCTATTTTAATCGGTACACTTAAATAAAGGAAAAGCTAAGTCTGGATGACTGGAAGGACATCTCATCCGGTTTCTTCCGGAATGCGAGTCTTACCATTTCGCCGCCTTCCTCTGTAAAATCTCCTGAATTGGTGTCACGTTTTATTCAGTGACCAAATTGTTGCTCACACAGGGTGTCCACATGAAACTACGATGAATTCCAAATGCAATTAAAAAGCTTTAAGATAAGGATTCCTTCAGTTTTAGGCATCATGCAAAGCGACCCTAGAAGTTTTGTGCAGATTTTTTCCTAAAAGAGCCCTTTTTATTTCCTGCAGGAGCTAAATACACTACTGGACATTAAAATTGCTACACCATGAAGATGACGTGCTACAGACGCGAAATTTAACCGACAGGAAGAAGATTCTGTGATATGCAAATGATTAGCTTTTCAGAGCATTCACACAAGGTTGGCGCCGGTGGCGACACCTACAACGTGGTGACATGAGGAAAGTTTCCAACCGATTTCTCATACACAAGCAGCAGTTGATCGGCGTTGCCTGGTGAAACGCTGTTGTGATGCCTCGTGTAAGGAGGAGAAATGCGTACCATCACGTTTCCGACTTTGATAAAGGTCGGATTGTAGCCTATCGCGATTGCGGTTTATAGTATCGCTACATTGCTGCGCGCGTTGGTCGAGAGCCAATGACTGTTAGCAGAATATGGAATCGGTGGGTTCAGGAGGGTAATACGGAACGCCGTGCTGGATCCCAACGGCCTCGTATCACTAGCATTCGTGATGACAGGCACCTTATCCACATGCCTGTAACGGATCGTGCAGTCACGTCTCGATCCCTGAGTCAACAGAGGGGGACGTTTGCAAGACAACAACCATCTGCACGAACAGTTCGACGACGTTTGCAACAGCATGGACTATCAGCTCGGAGACCATGGCTGCGGATAGCGTTGACGCTGCATCACAGACAGGAGCGCCTGCGATGGTGTACTCAACGACGAACCTGGGTGCACGAATGGCAAAACGTCATTTTTTCGGATGAATCCAGGTTCTGTTTACAGCATCATGATGGTCGCATCCGTGTTTGGCGACATCGCGGTGAACGCACATTGGAAGCGTGTATTCGTCATCGCCATACTGGCTTATCACCTGGCGTCATGGTATGGGGTGCCATTGGTTACACGTCTCGGTCACCTCTTGTTCGCATTGACGGCACTTTGAACAGTGAACGTTATATTTCAGATGTGTTACGACCCGTCGCTCTACTCTTCATTCGATCTCTGCGAAACCCTACATTTCAGCAGGATAATGCATGACCGCATGTTGCAGGTCCTGTACGGGCCTTTCTGGATACGGAAAATGTTCGACTGCTGCCCTGGCCAGCGCATTCTCCAGATCTCTCACCAATTGAAATCATCTGGTCAATGGTGGCCGAGCAATACGCCAGTCATGCATGGGCAGCTGCAACTGTACACGCCATCCAAGCTCTGTTTGACTCAATTCCCAGGCGTATCAAGGCCGTTATTACGGCCAGAGGTGGTTGTTCTGGGTACTGATTTCTCATGATCTATGCACCCAAATTGCGTGAAAATGTAATAACATGTCAGTTCTAGTATAATATATTTGTCCAATGAATACTCGTTTATCATCTTCATTTCATCTTGGTGTAGCAATTTTAATGGCCAGTAGTGTAGCTATCAGCAACGACTCCATGGAAACTCAGAAGATGAGAAGGAGGATTTGAATCCAACGTCCCGTCGACAACGGGGCCATTACAGACAGAGCACAGGCATGGATTACTATAATATGAGTAATGAAATTGGTCGTGCCCTGTCAAAGAAACCGTCCTGGTATTTGAGTGAAGTGATTTACGGAAATGACGGGAAACATAAATATGAACAGTCGTCTTCTCGAGGTGGGTCCAGTGTGCTCACCACTGCGCCACCTCGTTTGGCCCTCAAATTAGAGCGCAGTGCTTGCTATGGTATGCGGAAACGAAATCACCTACTGTTGTCCAAAGAAATAAATTTCCGACGTGGAGTTCAAAGGGAGCCACCAGACTTTGGGACGATTAATGTTTGTAATGAAAAGTTCCAAGTCACTTAGAGTGTAAACGAACTGTCGAGGTCTGGCAGAAAACGCATATCTGATTAAATGGTAGACGAGATCAGAGAGACCTTTCAAAGAAGGCCATCAAAGTTTGTTCTCCTAGCTTCACGAGAGCTAAACAACCCTCGTTCGATAGTTCACGACGTGCTGCATAAACGACTTTGCTTACACTCTTATAAGTACAAATTGTGCAAGCATTAAAGGTAAATGGCTTTTAAGTTCCTCACTAATTTGCCACTGATATGTCGGACCCCATCAGAGAAAACCCTAATCTATCTAGAAAATGTCGTTTCCTATGACGAAGCAACATCCAGCACATGAGGGAAAGTTAACCGCCAAGGCATTCGCATCTGAGTTTCAGAAAACCCCACATTTCTTCGGTAAAGTCTGAGACAGTGAAAAGGAGCATGTTTTGACGTGCGCTGATAAAACACGACATAGATCATTTATTTTCACCACGCAAAGCAGTAACAGGAACCGTATATCTGTACATGTTTGAGCAGTTTGTTGTCCCTCAGAATTTTTTTCCCTTCAGCCAACTGCGATCTACTTGCAGTATGGTGTGTCACCGCACCAGAGTTTACATCTTCGTGAGTATAATATTTCCCCAGTGACGGATAGGGCGTTATGTATCAACCAAGTGGTCACAGCGATCTCCAGACATGACCCCCGCGGATTTCTTCCTGCGAGGTTACGTAAAAGACATTGTTAATGCACATGGCCTAAGCGATTTCCGCAGAAAAACTGTGGATGCAAGAGCCTCCATCAGCCCACAGATGTGCGAGCGTGAGTTGAGATACTGTCCACAAATTTTCTCGAGTTTCGAAAGGAGCCCATGT
This sequence comes from Schistocerca piceifrons, assembly GCF_021461385.2. Taxonomy (NCBI): domain Eukaryota; kingdom Metazoa; phylum Arthropoda; class Insecta; order Orthoptera; family Acrididae; genus Schistocerca; species Schistocerca piceifrons. The sequence goes on along the minus strand of NC_060143.1, from coordinate 85,847,030 downwards.
AGAAGTGTATGGATTCTTTGTTGTACAACACTTGTAGGAGTTACTGTACGTGTGCTGCAAACCCAAAGTATGGACACTGAGCAGCCAAAACGTTATATGGCCGCGTGGGGTAGCCGTGCGGTCTGGGTGGGGCGCCTTGTTTGTTCCGGTTCGCACAGCTCCCCCCCCCCCCCTCACCCCTGTCGGAGGTTCGAGTCCTCCCGCGTGGGCATGGGTGTGTGTGTGTTGTCCTTAGCGTAAATTAGGTTAAATTAGGTTAAGTCAGACTAAGTAGTGTGTAAGCCTAGGGACCAATGACCTCAGCAGTTTCGTCCCATAGAACTTACGACATATTTCCAAAACGTTATGACCACCGACCTGCTATCGATATAAACCATTCCAGGCGATAGCAGTGTCACCTGGCACGGAATGATCGCTAGACAGCCACAATCAAGGTGCATGCAGCATCAGTAAGCGCGTTGTCGGTGTGTAGAATGTTTGAGCGAGGGCAGATTGTGATGGCCCGGAGGCTCGGCGCGAACATTCCGGAATCTGCACAACTTGTCGAGTGTTCGAGGAGTGTTGTGGTGATTCTCCATAACATGTGGCGAAACCATGGTGGAATCACGTCCAGATGTCGTGGGCTTGGGGGCCACCCCTCTTTCCAGATGTCGAACGTCGTAGGCTGCACAGACTTGTAAAACAGGACAGGCGGTGAACTGTGGCGGAAATAACCTCAGCCTTTAATACTGGCCAGAGTACAAGTGTGCCTCAACACAGAGTGTACCGAACAGTCCTAACGATGACCCTCCTCAGCCGACGACCCACGCATGTGCCGATGTTAACACCACGACATCGACATCGGCAACTATGACTGAATCGGGCACGTGATCATCGGCACTCGACGTTGGTGCATTGGCAGAGCGTTGTGTGGTCTGGTGAATCCGACACCTTCATCATGCCGATGGGATGACGCGAATCTGTCGTCTTCCAGGGGAGCAGCTCCCTGACACCTGTACTGTGGGATGGAGACAAGCTGGAGGCAGATTCAGTGGAACATTCACGTGGGCATCCATGGTCCACTGGAGCTCGTGCAAGACACCATGACGCCAACGAGCATCGTACACTGGTTGTAGACTACTTACACCCCTTCTCGACGATCATGTTACCCCGATGACAATGGCCTTTCTCAGCAAGATAATGTTCCATGTCACTAAGCCAGGAATGTGATGGAGTGGTTCGAGGAACAGAGTGGCGAGCTCCATTTGATGTGCTGGTCCCAAACTCGACATATTGAGCACGTCTCGGATGTGATTGAAAGTCACGTCAGAGCTCATTTGCTCCCCTCCCCGAAATTTGCGGAATTAGGTGACTTTTGTGTGCAGATGTTGTGTCAACTCCCTCCAGGGACCTACCAAGGCCTCACTGCTTCCGTGCCACGACGAGTCGCCTCTGTTATCGTGCCAAAGACGGAGATACTGGATATTACGTAGGTGGTCATAATGCTCTGGCTGTTCAGTCTATGTCTGATAGTATTAACTGCGTTTGGAAATCAAAGAGGTTTCAAAAAAATGGTTCAAATGGCTCTGAGCACTATGCGACTTAACTTCTGAGGTCATCAGTCGCCTAGAACTTAGAACTAATTAAACCTAACTAACCTAAGAACATCACACACATCCATGCCCGAGGCAGGATTCGAACCTGCGACCGCAGCGGTCGCTCGGCTCCAGAGTGTAGCGCCCAGAACCGGACGGCCACTCCGGCCGGCAATCAAAGAGGTTTGATATGGACAACATTTATTAGCAAGCGAAGTACCATATTTATATAGGGTGATTCAGAATTCATATGATAGGCTTCTAGGAGTTTAGAGTGAACTTAGTATGTGAAGTTTTGATAAGGAAACTATGTCTAGAAAGGTATCGTGTGGATATAAAATAAGTTTGAAAATCGGATCATGTTCACATCGCCCACTTCACGGTACGCACACACGCCGAGAAGAGAGCACCGTCGACAGTTCCTGTTTTAATTGTGACGCCACGTAACACCTTCGTTCGACTACAACAACACAGCTGGTACGTTAGACACTACGAGGGTTGGCTGTAGTGTCCTACGAACTCGCTGCACTCTTGACTTTGAAGAGGGCACCCTTCGTGACGTAGATGAGAAGTACTTGAAACACTGCCCGTGTCATATGCTCCTACAGGCCCTAGATCAGCGCTCGTTGTCTCGGCTGTATGCGTACCGTGAAGCCGGAGATTTGAAAGTACTCCGATACTCCATCTGATTTTACATCCAAATGGTACATTTCTGGATATGAGTTCCTTAACAGAACTTCATCTACTAAGTCCCCTACACGATCTCTAGAAGCCTGTCATTGTAATTCTGAATCATTCCGTACAAGTCGCAAGTCATTATTTTTCTGTACCTTTAATCCGAATTGCCAGAGAGATTGCGAATAAAATATTATAAGACTTCAGTAAATTTTCGTTAAACGAGGTACTCGTTGTAAAACTCAGGTTTGGAGGAGTGTTAGAGACCTTGTCATAGAAATAATCGGTTAACGTACTCATCGTTAGTGACTGCCTGTAGCATATTTCTGGTAGCTATTTGAACTGAATTGTGTCCTTTCAGCGAAGTTATGGGGTCAATATTTTACCTTCATCCGTTCAGAGCTCATCTCCTACGGTACGTAATCTATCATCGACGAGTAAAGTCAACCAAGCACTATTATGAGGGCACAAATGTCAACATAGTTTAGCGCGGACGACTTATTAAGCGAGACTGTCCGTTGTTGCAGCTGTTAGCGATATGTACGTAATCCAGTGAAACCCAAAAGCAATTTGTCTGTGCATAGTTGTGACATTAGTTTGGATTTTACCCCTCAGTTACTAATATCCACCTATTAGGCGGGAATAAAAGCTCTCAATGTATTGTTGACAGACGTGCATTGTTACTTGGATCTGATATTTCAGTTATGCTTCATTCGTGAGTTGAACTTGCTACTGCGTGGACGTCATTGTCTCATTTCTACGGTAGTATTGTTTTACTCGCGCACAAACGTCAGTCACATCGTCTCACAGGCGGATAGTACTGTAGAGGTAAGATTTTTACTCCGTCTGACATACGGATATAACACTAACCGAGTAATTTTTAAAATATCTCATTACTTGTAGATGGCTACTAGTGGAGGGATACCCTGTGTAGCAAAGAAAGCAAGAAAGCAAAGAAAGAAAGAAAGGAAAGAAGCAAAAGAATGGCGCACATGGCTTCAGAGCAGTTTGAAGAAAGCAATGATGATTATCATTCAGACGATTCTTATGTTCCTGAGGAAGATCACGTACCAGATTCAGACTGACAGTGTTTCTGAAATAGATGTGAATGATATTCTCTGCTCGTCCGAGAATGGACAAAATGGTGTTGACTCTCTTCAGAGCAGGGAAAATCATGACACCGAAACTGACACAATTTATCATGGCAAGATGAACTATTTCTTTGTATGTGTATCAAGATATTTGAGAAAACACAAGTTTAGAAACTATTTCATTTGAAACAGAAATATTAAATTTTGTGAATTTTGCAAAAGAATAATATCCTTTATAAACTGTTTTATGTAAAAACTAATACTTAATTTTATAATTTTTTCGTATTATATTGCAAAATGTGATTGAAAGACAATAAAAATATTAGTGTTAACTTTTTATCAAGCTTTTAAATTGTTATTTATTTTCGGTATTCACCGCACTGGAAATTTTTTGAAAAATTTGGTCATCTTAGTCTCCCAGACTGATGTTACCTTAAACGCCATTTTTTCACATGTTACCAACTAAGGGTTAATAACAGCAAAAGTATGGACTAAATTTGTTTTTGTTGCTTATTTATTCGAAGTAGAATTTACTGCCTGTGAGGTAAGCTGTCGTTTACTTTTATGTTTTACTCTTATGGTCCACTCATTGCTTAATTAAATTGCCTCCTATTGCATTATCACTACTGTATAAGAGGCAGTGATATGAAAAGGATACAATGGAAAAGACTCAAGTAAACTTTTTATTATTTCAAAAGTAATCCCATTACTATTAATACATCTTTCTGAGTGTGAGACAACGCAGTCAATGCCTTCGTGGGAAAATCGTTTGCCGTTGCTTACGAAACAATGGTTGTATCTAGGCGTGCACATCTCCGTCCGACGCATACCGTCGGCCACGATTGTCTTTCTTCGGGGTACCAAAAATATGAAAATAGCAAGGGGAGAGACCAAGAGAATGTGTAATGGCTTCCCGGCGAAATTTCTGCAGCGTAAACGAAACCTGCGATCTGGCCACATGTTGCGAAGGTTGTTCAGACTTTTCTATGAAGACAGTTGCCGTCTTGTCTTAGAGCGTGATATAGGTATTAACAGGTATGGCGATTATTTTTGAAACAATAGTTCAAATGGTTCAAATGGCTCTGAGCACCTTGGGACTCAACATCTGAGGTCATCAGTCCCCTAGAACTTAGAACTACTTAAACCTAACAAACCTAAGGACATCACACACATCCATGCCTGAGGCAGGATTTGAACCTGCGACCGTAGCGGTCGCGCGGTTCCAGACTGCAGCGCCTGGAACCGCTCGGCCACACCGGCCGGCTTGAAATAATAGTAATAGAGCCACAAAATCTTCTGGTAGGCAGTAGTGGTCATCAGAGGACTATCTAATAGCATACAAAGCAAGACGTGAAATGAATCTAAGATTGTTATCCCAAGAAAATATTACAAGTATGCTTTAGCTACGTTTTTCAGTTTTATGACCGTATGTGGTTGCATTCAATGATGACTGTTGTGCTGGTTGATGTCCTTTCCCCGGGAATTTGGAATTTGTGCCATCGCGCTACCTTGTACCGTTCCTCTGTATTCCACGGAGTGTTCGAAATCCTATGTGCGCGCGTTGCGGTGCGGTGGCGCTGGCGGGGTCTGCGGCGGCCGCGAGGTGTGGTACACGCCTGGGCCATCTCTTAAGTTTCCGACCGCCCCTGTCTACGAGCAAAGGGTTGCTTAGGGGCACTACGACAGGAGGTAGAGTTTGTGTTGACCTGACCAGGGTTGCGAGTTTCGATAGCTCGGCTGTAGCTTGGTGGTAAGTTCTGCGGTCTTGTGGTACTAAGCGTGTCGTCGATGTGGAGTCCTACTGTTGCTGCTCGTTGTTGTCCTCTGGTTGTTATATTGGCCACAGTCAAGCTACAGGCTTCCGTAATTTGTAGACAAGAGTAGTGGTTATTAAGTGGTCGGTCGATATCTGTTGTATGTAGCTTCACTATTGTCAGCAAGGTGGTAACGGTGCCTTGCAGCGGCGAATGACGACTCGAAAACGTTTATTTCAAGTTATAAGAAGGAAACATCGATATAACATGCCGCCATCAAGAAGTTGCGTGGTACCGCAGTTGTGGATTACTGTAAGGACTGTCTACGACAGCAACGTCGGTTAATTAGTATCTACAAACGAGAGTTATAAAGCATTCCTGCCGTCGTGAAGTGGCGGAAAGGGCCGTCACTTTGTTGGAGGTCACCTCTCAAGAGTATGGTAGGTGTCGGATTATCCAAAAAGGGAAGAATTGGTGGGCTATCGCTTTGGAATCGTTATCGAAACGGTGAAATTTGGAGCGTGGAACATTGGAGCATCTCTGTGGTGTGTTGTCATATGGTCAGAATGTTAGCGACGGTGCAGGGCGTTGTTAAATCAGTTGTATTATTCCTAATTGGTGTTGGTTTATTGAGATGATTTTAGAGGTTTTTATAGTTTTGTTGCCGATTGTTATTGTGGAGCACGTTTGTGTGAAGTGGTCTCTTCGCTTGTGTGGAATAGTGAATTTGTCTACCACACTAGTTACGGGTACTTGGTCGTAGGTATTGATCTGGGTATGGGCGCAGTGTCTTACCAGACTTGTTCTGTACACTGCCCAAGGGTCAGTAGTGGTAAAGCCTGTGCGGTGTTTGCCCTTTGCCCGGCCACGTCCAATTATGGATAAGTTTATCGGCGTCTGTAACTGATTTTGTGATTCTCTGGACGTAGTGGACAGTCTGTGTGGAGTAACTTAGCTGCATCTGAGCAGAGTAATTGTGAGCTTGGCCAGCCTTAGTAAGCTTCAAAAGTTTTGTTGTTAAAGCTTCAGCTCTGCTTCTCATGCAGTTTAAGCTGACTGATAAAATTAAGCGCTGATCTTTAAGTTGCGTGGCACCCTTGAGGTCTGTCACACACAAATACATAGTAGTGTTAAGTTACTGGGTTCCTGGTGTTGGTATCGCACAGCAGGGACATTAAGGGGCGTACTCGTATTTTCTAAAGGAGAGCAATTTGAATAGTATTTGTTTATGTTGAAGAAACTTTTGTAGTTGTCTCGTTGCTGTCTGTGCTAAGTCACTTGCAGGACGCATGTAGTAATTCAGGTGGTAGTTTCAGGGGTCATGCCGCAGCGGCGCCGTGTTGCAATCCCGGCCACAGAATCAGTCCCACCAGCCCGTCCTGCGGGATGTCTCCCTGAATTCCGCCAGCAGGACCGAGAAGGCGCCTTCCATCTTCCCATAATTCAGCGGGTGTCGGGCGCCAGCAGTCCTTGGAAGCTTCATCTTTTATTATTTGGAACTGTCTAGAGAACTAAAGAGACTTAATTCAGTTCAGTCTCGACAATTAATACCAAGTCCTGCACTTCCATCAAAACTGGGTTCACTGTTCGACCGAGGGATTAACAGCAGTGAGCTCCTTTGAACTGCAGACCGACACGAGCAACCTGAAGTCCGTGAAGGGTTCCACAAATTATTCTACGTAGCCCGGGAGCGACAGCAAGGCCCATAGTTGTCCTTCAAGGTAGAGTTCGTCTGCGATATGGTATATGCAAACAGAAGTACGCATACGACGAAGTCGGATGGCGGCGGAAGTGTCGAGGTTTGTGTTCATCCCTCAAGTGGGATCTGTCCAAACGGAACGCCACTGTCAAGCAGAGTAGAAGGATGTATCACACCCTGTGACTTTCTATGTACTCGTATACTATCGTCGTCACAATCTAACGGCTACCGTTACTCTTTAGTCCAGGCCATCTTCCTCTCTGCATCAAGTGTATACTGGTGATATCTTGTACTCACCATAATCTCTGCCTAAGATATAAACAGCCTTAAGCAGGTAAATTCCTTCTTTAAAGAAATTTATAATGGCCATGAACCCAAGCGCAAAAAGCCTGTAGACACAACTTCATTTCACAGCCGTTGTTCAGAGTGTAGGCAGGAGGTCTCAGTGTATCAATTAGAACGACGCATATTGAGGGTATCTGTTGTTCAGGTCTCCCTCACGGATATTAATACCGAAATAAAAAAAAGATCGATTGTTTTCAGGTTATTTAATTTTAAAATCGGGGAGCCCATTGCTGGACAACCTGACCCCCCCCCCCCCCCAACTCCGCCACTTTCTCTCTCTCTCATTTAATTAGTTTTTGCTTCACTGAAGTTGCGAATTGTTACAGAACACTCATCGGCCTGTCAGGAAAAACAGGACGGCATTAACAGCAGGGCTACGCGGACGTTGCCCTCTACTGGTAAAGCAGCGAAGGCACAGCCAGGCCGCAACCTTGCAGCTCCACTGCTGTTTCCCAAGCGAAGCCTCCAACCTTCCGCCCCTTCTCGCCCTCTAACAACCTACCCCTTCTGCTTCCAACCCTCTGGGAACGACCAATAGATGGCTGAGCCGCTGTCGCTGCCGTAGTTACAAACTGTCCGACCTACATGTTCCCTCTTGAGGGAGCACAATAGTCTTAAGGCAAGATTCACGACAGTTAGTTACATGTTCCATGGATCATTTTGACGGCAAATCATAATGATGTGGAACGAGTAGTTTTTCATTCACGTTGCAAATTAAATTGTAAATATGGCTACAAGCTGAATATTTACAAGGTGTCCCTTGTTTTTAGTACATAGGTGAGATTTAATAATTCCTACCACCACCTTTTACACGATGTAATAATAGAAATTCTTGTACGGAATGTATAGTTGTGTGGAAGAACCATTTTGTTCGGGTTAAGATTCTACTCTACTGTTTGTCAGACATTTTATTACTTGGTCACTGATCAAAAATTTTGGTTGCGGCGTTGTGCACAATATTTCTAGCTAAAGACAACCGTAATGTGGAATAATGAGTGTCGTTTGTCCTTCTGATTTTGTAATTATGTACATAATTCTGCCTTTTTAATTGCAGGAGATTATTTACAACAAATTTCACGAGGGAATAAATATTTTTTTAAGGAGTTGGACGTTCTGACTAATGTGATGCAGCACTTACAGGCAAAGTTAGATTAAGTAGTGTGTAAGCTTAGGGACCAATGACATAAGCAGTTTGCTCACAGAACATCTTGCCACAAATGGAAACAGATTTATGTTCTCAAGATTTGTAATGATTCTAAGTGCAAATGTGGTTGAACTGAAATGTTTTGGGAGTTCCAAAATGTGTTTTTTCCAGTTTAAATTCCCATCAATATGGACACCTAAACTTTTTTTAAATTTCCACCCGATTTTTTATTTCCTCACCATGTGTTACATTAGCCATTGGTGTATTAACCCTCGACGTACAGAACCGTATATTTTGGGCCTTTTAAAATTGAGGGTGAGAGAACAGGATGGAAACCAGTGAATGATACTTTTAAGTTCATTGTTTACCATTTCTTCAGTATCTGTACGTATATTTGCATTAATATCAATACTAGTGGCATCTGGAAAAGAACTAATTCTGCTTGTTGTATGTTAGATGGAGGATCGTTTACACATACGTGGAACATTACTGCATCCAAGACTAAGCAGTGGGGACCGCCATATGTGATTTATCCCCAGTCAGTAATTCAACCAGTATAGTCCGGGGAAATAATCCTAAGTACAAATTCCCGCATTCTTTTGGTTCGATATGGCATTTTCTATAGGCTAACCATACCATCAGTCCCATGAAACTTAAGTTTGTCCATAGAATACAGGCATATATCATGGAGGAAGAAGAAAGGAAGATTAGAGTATAACTACCCGTCTGTATGGAGGTCATTAGAGATGGAGCAAAAACTTGGATTGTTGCAAAATGGGAAAGAAGCTCGGTCGTACCTTTCAAAGGAACCATCCAGCACATTCCTGGAGAGATTTAGGGAAATCACGGGAAACCTAAATGTGAATGGCAGGACGCGGATTCGAACGGTCGTCCTCCTTACTCGGCGCCACCTTACTCGCTGCAAGTACCATTCCGCTTCACATAAAACTATATCTAATGAAACCGTTTTCTTGTGTACCAGAGTACATTTCAGGCTCAGAGGTATCTGCCACCTGAGGATATTCATTGAACATTACTGGTACTGGAAAACAAAGCATTTCCAAACAGCAGCTTGGGCGACGTTTATATCTTCACAAGGATTATAGCTCATAACTCTGCCTACGTTAGAATTGTACAATATCCATGTCTTTGAGTTAAAAAGAAAAAAAAAATTAAAAATGCTTTGACTCTTTCCACATCCCAGAGACTCCTCTCCAAAAGATCCATGGAAAACGATAAATGTAATGTAATGCAATGTATGTTAAAGTGTTGGCATATGTGGCAGCGCAATGCGGAGAAAGCATTATAGTCCTGGAGCGCCGTGACATCTGAGTCAGGCAGTTGTACTTTGGAATTATGCTTGAACACAGGTAAAGAAGATCAATAAGTAAAGGCAAAAAATATTTATATCACATGATGAAAAATACCCATTTGATACAATGAAAACAGCGATAAATTATTGAGCCGTGCACAGCTTGTGTTGATGCCATTTATTGTTTGTCATCTTCCACATTCCTGGAAATTGAAATAAGAACACCGTGAATTCATTGTCCCAGGAAGGGGAAACTTTATTGACACATTCCTGGGGTCAGATACATCACATGATCACACTGACAGAACCACAGGCACATAGACACAGGCAACAGAGCATGCACAATGTCGGCACTAGTACAGTGTATATCCACCTTTCGCAGCAATGCAGGCTGCTATTCTCCCATGGAGACGATCGTAGAGATGCTGGATGTAGTCCTGTGGAACGGCTTGCCATGCCATTTCCACCTGGCGCCTCAGTTGGACCAGCGTTCGTGCTGGACGTGCAGACCGCGTGAGACGACGCTTCATCCAGTCCCAAACATGCTCAATGGGGGACAGATCCGGAGATCTTGCTGGCCAGGGTAGTTGACTTACACCTTCTAGAGCACGTTGGGTGGCACGGGATACATGCGGACGTGCATTGTCCTGTTGGAACAGCAAGTTCCCTTGCCGGTCTAGGAATGGTAGAATGATGGGTTCGATGACGGTTTGGATGTACCGTGCACTATTCAGTGTCCCCTCGACGATCACCAGTGGTGTACGGCCAGTGTAGGAGATCGCTCCCCACACCATGATGCCGGGTGTTGGCCCTGTGTGCCTCGGTCGTATGCGGTCCTGATTGTGGCGCTCACCTGCACGGCGCCAAACACGCATACGACCATCATTGGCACCAAGGCAGAAGCGACTCTCATCGCTGAAGACGACATGTCACCATTCGTCCCTCCATTCACGCCTGTCGTGACACCACTGGAGGCGGGCTGCACGATGTTGGGGGCGTGAGCGGAAGACTGCCTAACGGTGTGCGGGACCGTAGCCCAGCTTCATGGAGACGGTTGCGAATGGCCCTCACCGATACCCCAGGAGCAACAGTGTCCCTAATTTGCTGGGAAGTGGCGGTGCGGTCCCCTACGGCACTGCGTAGGATCCTACGGTCTTGGCGTGCATCCGTGCGTCGCTGCGGTCCGGTCCCAGGTCGACGGGCACGTGCACCTTCCGCCGACCACTGGCGACAACATCGATGTACTGTGGAGACCTCACGCCCCACGTGTTGAGCAATTCGGCGGTACGTCCTCCCGGCCTCCCGCATGCCCACTATACGCCCTCGCTCAAAGTCCGTCAACTGCACATACGGTTCGCGTCCACGTTGTCGCGGCATGCTACCAGTGTTAAAGACTGCGATGGAGCTCTGTATGCCACGGCAAACTGGCTGACACTGACGGCGGCGGTGCACAAATGCTGCGCAGCTAGCGCCATTCGACGGCCAACACCGCGGTTCCTGGTGTGTCCGCTGTGCCGTGCGTGTGATCATTGCTTGTACAGCCCTCTCGCAGTGTCCGGAGCAAGTATGGTGGGTCTGACACACCGGTGTCAATGTGTTCTTTTTTCCATTTCCAGGAGTGTATTATGGTACTGCCACATTCTTTTCTTCTTCCATTTATTGGCATCACTAACTTCCTGCCTTACTTGCCCGTGAGTGGCAGCAGCAGTGCATATCCTTAAGTGCACTGTCGTACCTTCTCTGAAGCGACCGATAGTATTTCTGGGTTGTCATATGTCGGCCACTGAGTTGGAGACGGACCAGCAGTGCAGTCGGGACGCAGCAGCAGTGAAGTCGGGGACGGAGTGCTGGTGAGGTGGCGACAGTCAGTGCTCGCCGACCGCTGCCGACACACATGAACTGTCTGACGGCAGACGTAATGCTCCGACGCGTCCACGAAAACTTGCGAACTACGCGGACTGGAGTCCTTATTACTAGAGCGCGTGAAACTTTCTCATCAGAGCCCTGAAATTTCGGCATATTTCCGTGTGACGTGCGCCCGTCGCTGATCTAGCCAACCAATTTGGCTCACGGGCACGACGGCGCATGCTGGAATTGTCAAATGTCAGACGGTCGACTCAGAATGAGTAAGTTCACCCTCATGACGCATGATATGTCAGAGATGATGTGCAGTTCCACTGTCGATACCGTTGGAAACTGCTACTGGCTCTTAGTCCTCCACAAGTTGCATACCACAAGTCTCACCCGCTACGGAAAAGACCTGAAGTTCTCCACCAGGGGAGGACCAAAAGACGAAGAAAGCAAAGACTCACAGTCACTTTCCACCAAGCCTCGTGCACGAGCCGAATTAGCAGAAAAAAACAACCTCCAAGTTAGACAAACGAGTCGAACTATGCTTCACTCATTGAATCTCCCTTCTTGACTGTTCTGTTGGCCTGGTAGCCAATCAAGACACAGCACCGAGGTCCCCACGCTGGAGAAGCAAGCCTTTGCTCTGCATACCCTGATGGGAGTCCAATAGTGACTCAAAATATCTCTTGTCTGAAATAAGATTTTAGATTTGGGAGACGTTGTCCTCACGGTAAGCATGGTTATGTTCCGGCAAGAAACGTCTGCCTTTACGAGACCGAAGTCCAGCATTCACGAAGAGATCTAATCTTTCCAGGTAGACCATTTCCAATTCCTGAAAGAAGGCTGTTAAGATTCCCAAACAATCGTACCTGTGAAATATGTTTTTTTTTCTGTTCGCTAAAAGAACCTCCACTAAACACGGACCTCCATTTAACACGAACACCAGCCGTTCTGACCTTATCGTCCCAGCTTCTAACATTAGAATGCTTATAGTTATGACTGTCCCGCCGTTTGCCCAAAGGTCAGATTACAGCAGTCTGTCTTAAATGGCTTCCTCCACCCACTTTCGGCCATCTGGCCGCCTTCGCGATGGACCGTCGCCGGTCCCAGGCGAAATGTTTTGCGAGCTGGCGCCCCCCTACTCCGAACGTAATTGGGAAGAGCGGAGTGCCACGGTCCAAGGTCTCCCTCCAGGTACATTTCACAGCGCGCTGCTTCCCCGAATCACTCGCACAGCCAGGTTGCTGGACTTAACATTTATCGCCCGCAATCCACCTTTCTCCCTGTTCTCCATCGCCTCCACTACGGGCCCTCGGGTACAAGTTCTCTACAGGCTAAACATGCAGTTATAAGAAATCTGCTAACACTTTCCTCGTGTAAAAAGTCGTAAGCCACACATACCTAAGGTGGTATTGGGGAACACGGAGATCATGACCAAAAACATTAATATTAATCTGACCAACAGAGTAGTTAAAGTGCGAGAGTGGATTGCCACCTTTCATAGTTAACACCATGTCACTAAGGATTAGAGCGAAATTGCAATTTTTCCCAACGAATCAGTGTCCAATTGAGACATAGTTCCATCAATAATCGTAGTGTTCTACGTACTTCAACTTTAAACTAAATTTTCAGTTGCTGTGCCATTCCAGTTGCGTGCTGTGATGCATCTGTTGTTCGTACCACAGCGTAATTGTGTCTGCAAGAAATCCGGAACATGATTTCCTTCTGACAATGGGCTACTCTTGTTGCGCAGTGGTCTTAGCAAGAGACGACATTTGTAACTTACTAGGGCAGCTTTTTATCCAGATCCAGTCGATCGCGAAATGGAAACTGCAGCGAAAGTAAAAAAAAATGCAACATTTAGTTACTCCCTCCATCCGCTTCTGTACATATTCGCCTCTCCTGCTTAGGCATTTGTCCTGCTTTCTGATAACTTTCTACAATGGTTAGCAGCCCATTGTCTGTGCCTAAATGCCATCCTCATAGGCAGCGGTTCATGTGAGCAAAGAGCAGAAAATCGGGGAGTCCGGTTCGGACTGTGTGGTAAGTGATCAAACGCTTCCCATCGAAAATGCTGCAGGAGTGTCTTTGTTGCAGCTGCAGTGCGCGGCCGAAAATTGTCATGAAGAGGACAATGAGTGACGACAACTTTCATGTTTGATTGTTCTGAACTCGGCTTCATAGACGATTTTCTCGAATCACATTTTCAACTCACTGAACAAGATCATCGGTTGACATTCTCCACGTTCCGTGACTGCCTGTAAAGTGGATTTCTGTACGTCCTGCTTCAAAGATCCTGCGTCAAAGCTACGCTTCTCTATCAGGTATGACAGTGAGTTTATATGGGCTGCATGAAATCAGGCGTAACCCATCAAAGGAAGACATCAAATGACAGTACGCACTTCACACTTGCCGATAGTCTTCGTTGTCCTGGCCATCTTTACTTTCTCATTGCGTGCTCAGAACTGAAACGTGCGACGTGACGCCATCGATGAACATACTAGAGACACTGCATAACACATCTGGGCAACGCTTCATCGAATTTCCACATTGGTTTTAATTTCGCGACCAATCGGACTTTTCTTTTCTTTCTTATTTTTTATGTACTTTCTGAAGCCCCTTCGAATCAGCCTACCAATTTGTAACACGTTTCTTAATCATGATGGATAATCCGCCACTCATTCATGCCAACAGGTGAAAACTGGATCTAATTATAGGGAAGGTGAGCTGCCGACTATACTGGAGGAGTTCAGCCAAGTGCTCTGATATCACAAGGGCCATGGGATACCTCCTAATATCGTGTCGGACCTCCTTTTGCCCAGCTTAGTGCAGAAACACTACTTAACATTGCCTCGATAAGTCGTTGGAAGTCCCTTGCAAAAATATTGAGCCATGCTGCCTCTGCACCCGTCCATAATTGCGAAAGTGTTGCCAGTGCAGGATTTTGTTCTTGAACTGACCTCTCGATTATGTCCCATAAATATTCGATGGGACTCATGTGGGGCGATCTGCGTGGCGAAATAATTCGCTCAAATTGTCCAGAATGTTCTTCAGGCCAATCGCGAACAATTGTGCCCCGGTGAAATGGGGCATTGTCATCCGTAAAAATCCCATCGATTTGAAAACATTAAGTCCATGAACGGCTGAAAGTGGTATCCAAGTAGCCGAACATAACCATTTCCAGTGAACTATCGGTTCAGTTGGACCAGAGGACCCAGTCCGTTCCATGTATAGAGCCACCACCAGATCGCACAGTGCCTTGTTGAGAACCTGGATCCTTGACTTCGTGGGGTTTGCGACACACCGAACCCTGCCACCAGCTCCTACCACCCGAAATCTGGATTCATCTAACCAGTCCATGGTTATCCAGTCGTCTAGGGTCCAATCGATACGTTCACGAGCCCAGGGGAGGCTCTGCAGAAGATGTCGTACTGTCAGCAAAGGCGCTACCGTTGGACGTCTGCTGCCATACATCGTTACGGCAAAATTCGTCTCACTATGCTGACTGGTATGTTCGTCCTGCGTCCCACATTGACTTCTGCGGTTATTTCAATCAGCGTTTTTTGTCTGTTAGCACTGACAACTCTACGCAAACGCCGCTGCTCTCGGACGTTTAGTGAAGAGCGTCGGCCACTACATTGTTCGTTGTCAGAGAGAATGTTTGAAAATTGGTGTTCTTGGCACCCTCTTGACACTGTGGATCTCTGAGTATTGAATTCCCTAACTATTTCCGAAATGAAATGTCCCATGCAACTAGACCTACAACCTTTCCGCGTCCAAAGACTGCTAATTCCCCTCGTGTAGCCATTATCACGTCTGAGTACAAATGACAGCTTCACCAGTGCTGTGCCCTTTTATACCTTATCTACACGGTACTACAGCCATCTGTATATGTGCATATCACTATCTTACTGGACACTTGTGCTCACCATTACTGAGTACTGCTTCATGGTTGGGCATCAGAGCCAGGTCGATTATATCAGTACAAGTGTTATGGTATGGCTCATTTTTAAAGTTGATATATCCTCGAAGAGATACTGAGGAAGTTTAGAGAACTTGCATTTGGGAAAGTCTGTAGAACGGTTCTAACGTCGTGACTGTTCATCACTCGTAAAGAGCAATCATCTTTTTTCTTAGCCCCGTTTACGAAATGATTAGCAACGGTAGAAATTACTCACCGCCATGCAGTGTACAGTGGCTAGTGCAGAAGGTGAATACATCTGTCTCGATGGCTTCAAGGCGGGTTCAGTGGGAAAGAGGTCATGTAATCTGGGCTGGTATGGGAAAGGGAGGAGGAGAATTGCATTAGGGAGGGCAGAAGACGCACAGGCACCATCACGCCTACAGGTTGGGTCATTTCTTTGCCAGGCTAGTTGTTTCCTGTTACCCACTATATTAGGATGTATATCATCCACCAATACACTATTCCAACTAGAGACGATCAATACGCATCAGGAACACCACCCCAATGCGTGCAGACATTTTTCATTCGAATATATCTTCACCACCCTCCTCAACGGTACCCGTTTGTCTGGAGGGATACTCTCCTGACACGGTTTTCCACCTACTCTATCCCTTCTCTCGTTCTTGCACCAACGAGTAAAGCAATGTATCTGACCACGAGACTTCCTTCCAGGCACCGATCGTCGAACGGTGCTTTCCTTATGTTCATACTACTTGAGGTGGAGAAGGTCGTTTGTGTCCCAATTAAATATTTTTATTTTTTTCGCAGATGATTTGAGCGTAGTTTGGGGCAGCATATAGTCTTTGTTTCATCAAATCGGATCACGAAAATATCTGAACACTACCGGCATCACTAGCTATGTTTATTGCAACAGGCAGACACGTGAGGGCAGCTGATACTATTGCACGTACAACAGCTTACTCAGTGTCACTCGTCATAAAAAACTACTGAGATCCGAGCACACCTATGATAAGCAACTACTTTGACATACTTCAACGCATGTACATCATATGGTGACATGACGATATGTCATATGGCAATATAATATACAACTCTGTCGACTATTAGGTTTGTGTGTAAGTTCGTAGTGTTTTTCCAGAAATTTAATAAACACAACAGATACCCATAACAGAGGTTTTCGCCATCAATAACATTCTCCTTTACTACTTACAACAGTCTGTCAATACTGGGGTAACTTGTCGATTCCGCGGCTATAGAAATCACGTGGCTGTGAGGCGAAGAACTCGCCGAGCCGTTCGGAAATCATTTTCATCACGAAAACAAGTTCCTTGAAGACTGTTCGACAGAGAAGGGAAAAGGTGAAAATCTGAGGGCGCAAGATGACGTGAATAAGGTGGGTGCATAATGACCTCGCAACCCAACTCCCGTATAGTGTTTTTCGCCACTCTATCATAATGTGGGCGGGCGTTAGCGTGGAGTAGCATCACATCACGCATTCTTGGTCGTTGTTACTGGACTGCGTCTGCAAGACGTCTCAGTTGTTGACAACCACTCCTTTCCTTACGGTAGCGTACAGACATCGCTTCTCGTCACCAGTAATAATACAAGACAGGAATTGTCGGTGCTGTTCACGAGCCAATTGAGAACGAGCAAGCAGAGATGCACACGTAGGTACCCACTGAATTTCGTGATTTCGTCTTAGAGCATACGGTACTATACACCCGATTTTTTGAATCTTCTCTATTGCATACAAATGTCACACAACGGTGAAATGATGACAGCTCATCACATATGGCAGTTACCGAGTACATTGAGGTGGATCATTATGGATTAATGCATTTCTACATCTACATCTACATCTACATCTACATCTACATCTACATAATTACTCTTCAATTCGCATTTAAGTGCTTGACAGAGGGTTCATCGAACCACAATCATACTATCTCTCTACCATTCCACTCGCGAACAGCGCGTGGGAAAAACGAACACCTAAACCTTTCTGCTCGAGCTCTGATTTCTCTTATTTTATTTTGATGATCATTCCTACCTATGTAGGTTGAGCTCAACAAAATACGCTCCTGGAAATGGAAAAAAGAACACATTGACACCGGTGTGTCAGACCCACCATACTTGCTCCGGACACTGCGAGAGGGCTGTACAAGCAATGATCACACGCACGGCACAGCGGACACACCAGGAACCGCGGTGTTGGCCGTCGAATGGCGCTAGCTGCGCAGCATTTGTGCACCGCCGCCGTCAGTGTCAGCCAGTTTGCCGTGGCATACGGAGCTCCATCGCAGTCTTTAACACTGGTAGCATGCCGCGACAGCGTGGACGTGAACCGTATGTGCAGTTGACGGACTTTGAGCGAGGGCGTATAGTGGGCATGCGGGAGGCCGGGAGGACGTACCGCCGAATTGCTCAACACGTGGGGCGTGAGGTCTTCACAGTACATCGATGTTGTCGCCAGTGGTCGGCGGAAGGTGCACGTGCCCGTCGACCTGGGACCGGACCGCAGCGACGCACGGATGCACGCCAAGACCGTAGGATCCTACGCAGTGCCGTAGGGGACCGCACCGCCACTTCCCAGCAAATTAGGGACACTGTTGCTCATGGGGTATCGGCGAGGACCACTCGCAACCGTCTCCATGAAGCTGGGCTACGGTCCCGCACACCGTTAGGCCGTCTTCCGCTCACGCCCCAACATCGTGCAGCCCGCCTCCAGTGGTGTCGCGACAGGCGTGAATGGAGGGACGAATGGAGACGTGTCGTCTTCAGCGATGAGAGTCGCTTCTGCCTTGATGCCAATGATGGTCGTATGCGTGTTTGGCGCCGTGCAGGTGAGCGCCAAAATCAGGACTGCATACGACCGAGGCACACAGGGCCAACACCCGGCATCATGGTGTGGGGAGCGATCTCCTACACTGGCCGTACACCACTGGTGATCGTCGAGGGGACACTGAATAGTGCACGGTACATCCAAACCGTCATCGAACCCATCGTTCTACCATTCCTAGACCGGCAAGAGAACTTGCTGTTCCAACAGGACAATGCACGTCCGCATGTATCCCGTGCCACCCAACGTGCTCTAGAAGGTGTAAGTCAACTACCCTGGCCAGCAAGATCTCCGGATCTGTCCCCCATTGAGCATGTTTGGGACTGGATGAAGCGTCGTCTCACGCGGTCTGCACGTCCAGCACGAACGCTGGTCCAACTGAGGCGCCAGGTGGAAATGGCATGGCAAGCCGTTCCACAGGACCACATCCAGCATCTCTACGATCGTCTCCATGGGAGAATAGCAGCCTGCATTGCTGCGAAAGGTGGATATACACTGTACTAGTGCCGACATTGTGCATGCTCTGTTGCCTGTGTCTATGTGCCTGTGGTTCTGTCAGTGTGATCATGTGATGAATCTGACCCCAGGAATGTGTCAATAAAGTTTCCCCTTCCTGGGACAATGAATTCACGGTGTTCTTATTTCAATTTCCAGGAGTGTATTTTCGCATTCGGAAGACAAAGTTGGTGACTGAAATTTCGTAAATAGATCTCGCCGCGACGGAAAACGTCTTTGCTTTAATGACTTCCATCCCAACTCGCGTATCATATCTGCCACACTCTCTACCCTATTACGTGAAAATACAAAACGAGCTGCCCTTTCTTGCACCCTTTCGATGTCCTCCGTCAATCCCACCTGGTAAGGATACCACACCGCGCAGCAATATTCTAACAGAGGACAAAGGAGTGTAGTGTAAGCCGTCTCTTTAGTGGACTTTTTTTTGTGTCCTGCCAATGAAACGCAACCTTTGGCTCACCTTCCCCGCAATATTATCTATTTGGTCTTTCCATCTGGAGTTGTTCGTAATTTTAACACCCAGGTACTTAGTTGAATTGACGGCCTTAGGAATTGTACTATTTATCGAGTAATCGAATTCCAACGGATTTCTTTTGGAACTCATGTGGATCACCTCACACTTTTCGTTATTTAGCGTCAACTGCTACCTGCCGCACCGTACAGCAATCTTTTCTAAATCACTTTGCAACTGATACTGGTCTTCCGATGACCTTACTAGACGGTAAATTACAGCATCATCTGCGAACAACCTAAGAGAACTGCTCAGATTGTCACCCAGGTCATTTATATAGATCAGGAACAGCAGAGGTCCCAGGACGCTTCCCTGGGGAACACCTGATATCACTTCAGTTTTACTCGATGATTTGCCATCTATTACTACGAACTGCGACCTAACTGACAGGAAATCACGAATCCAGTCGCACAACTGAGACGTACCCCATAGGCCCGCAGCTTGATCAGAAGTCGCTTCATCAAACCCTGAAAGTCTTCGCGAATGTAGAGAGTCACTAATGTGAAAACGATTCTCCTTCAAAAGAGAAACCATCTGCTTGACGTGCTCTGTCCAATGGCGTTATCCCCCTCCACAGCGCGAACGTTTCTGGCTGCCTCCGCTGCAGTCACTCCTCTACTGAACTCAAACAAAATTGCCGTAAATGTTCCGATTTCTCCACTTAGTGCTCTATTTTCTGACCTCCACAACTCCACTCACTACCTCCAAATGACCAAATGACAACGTTAGCTCCATTAGCAACGCTAATATACAAATAAAAAACAAAAATACGAGCGTGAGTAAAATGAAAACCGCAAATATTTTTTTAAATATTATTTATTGTGCAGAAATGGTACAAAGCTGTATCACTTTTCAACATAATCTCCCCATGCTCAATGCAAATCCTCCAGCGCTTACAAAGTGCATAAATTCCTTTAGAAAAAAATTATTTTGGCAGACCGCGCAACCACTCATGCACCGCGTGGCGTACCTCTTCATAGAACGACACTTCTTTCCTCCCATTGCATCTTTGAGTGGTCCAAACATATGGAAATCACTTGATGCAAGGTCTGGTGAGTATTATGGATGAGGAAGACACTCAAAATGCAGGTATGTGATTGTTGTAACAGTTGTACGGGCAGTGTGGTGCCTTGCATTGTCATGTTGCAAAAGGACACTTGCTGACAGCAATCCACGTCGCTTTGATTTCATTGCAGGCCGCAGATGATTTTTTAGGAGATCAGTGTATGATGCACTGGAGACAGTGGTCCCTCGAGGCATGTAATGCTCCAAAACGACGCCTTTTTCCTCCCAAACGAGAGTCAGCATAACCTTCCCTGCTGATGGTTGTGTTCGAAACTTCTTTGGTTTTGGTGATGAGAAATGGCGCCATTCCTTGCTCGCTCTCTTCGTTTCCGGTTGGTGGAAGTGAACCCAGTCTTCATCCCCAGTGACACTGAAGGACATTGCAGCATGTTTGCAGATTAGTCACGGGTCAGCACATCACATTGTGCATGATGTGCTCCAGTTTCACAAAGTGTCTGCAAGATGGGTGCCACGGCAGCTGACTCCTGAAATGAGAGAACGACGATTCTGGAAAGGAAGCCATCATCTTTTCGTTCAAAGCACCGAATAAGTTCTTCACAAGCAACAACACGTCGTTCTCTCATTTCAGGAGTCAGCTGCCGTGGCACCCATCTTGCAGACACTTTGTGAAACTGGAGCACATCATGCACAATGTGATGTGCTGACCGGTGACTAATCTGCAAACCTGCTGCAATGTCCTTCAGTGTCACTCGGCGGTTTTCCTTCACTATGGCTTCTACTGCTGCAATACTCTGTGGAGTCACAACTCGTTGTGCCTGACCTGGACGAGGAGCATCGTCCACTGAAGTCTCACCATTTGCGAACTTCCTTCTCCATTCGTAGACTTGCTGTTGTGACAGACATGCATCACCGTACTGAACCTTGATTCGTCGATGAATTTCAATAGGTTTCACACCTTCACTACGCAAAAACCGAATAACAGAACGCTGTTCTTCCCTGCTGCAAGTCGCAAGTGGGGCGGCCATCTTTATACTGATACTGCGACGGTATGTGTGCATCTGCGCTATGCTGCCACCTACAGGCCATTCTGCACGCTGTTTGTAGCACGCTTACGAACTTGCAGGATAACGGCGCCAAATTTCGATTTCTTATTACAAATTAAAGGTTTTCATTTGACTCATCCTCGTGGATAAATAAAGTCGTAGTATCCGGAATATCAAGCAAAATATAACCCTATACCAATCTAACACCTGTGTGAACTACGCGTTTGCTCATAAAATGCATGAAGCTGCCCTAGAAAACGAAAAGTCGACTCACAACCAACTATAAAATAAATATTATTTTCGTACGTCAATACAGTGTATTTCTGTTTGCAGTATATAGTATAATGTGGAAAACAGTAAAATTCCTGTAGGCTGTTTTGACTTGAGCGTCTGATGCTGATCTTCACCTGTTTATTGCAGAGTGGTAGGCAAACAGTGTCTGACAAATCATTCAGAAGTACTCTGTTCAGAGATTCGCGTTGTCGTATCTGAGTCCCCTTCATTACGGAAAGGACAGAAAACGGAGGAGTTTATCGTCAGAATTATAGCTGCTCCTTTGTATGTTACCATGATAAATGATGTAAGTAACAAAAGGTTTGTGTTAAATGTGAAAACATGAAATTAATGCTGGTCTAAAGTATTATTCAAATGCGTGTTACTGGTTCAGCTCAGCTTCATACATTTGGTTAACACATGGGACTAACTGAAAAGATTCGTGTGTGATGAAATACGGGTGGAAAACTTCATGAAACAAATATTAAATAGCCAATGAAACTGACTTCCTTCATGGTAGTACAGAAAGTGTAGTTTGAATAACAGACTGTTAAATCGTTATCAAAAAGTAACAAAAAAGGGTAAGTTTGATACTGATCGACATTAGGACGACCGTAGCATTAGTTTATCGGCTGTAAACATGGAAATGAATTGAATTCCGTGAACTGTCAACAGCGTCTTCATTAGTATACGGCCAACAGTGTTGCTGGAAATGCGTACCTGCGTTTCAAATTAACGGCCTTGTTTGCCTTCCGTGCTGCGACGCAAACCATTAGCCCGACATGTTGCGAAGTTCCGTTGATTGATTAGACATGAAAATGGAATCCAGGAACTGATTCGTACTGCGTAGCTCTACTTTACCACTTCAGTTCCTCTGAAAATGATCTGAAGTGGAGAAAAAACAGTGCTAAATCATTAAAATGGAGTTGAAGTCTTGGTTAACCTAAAGAAACTTCTTAAGGTAATGCTCCTTTCCTATTTGTCATAATTAACACATTATGTACATTCAAAATTTATTTTAATACAGCATACGAAACTGTAGATTCAAGGTGAATGAGGTCCTGCAAATTACATATAGTCAAGACTAAAAGATTTGTAAACTAAAACCTTTTTAAAGAGCTCATAAATACTTTGCATGATGAGTTAAATACTCACAAAATTCGCATTTCAGTTCTTTGTATACAGTCCGCAGCGTGACAGGTTTATTAAATATAAATGAATATCTGATCCGTGTCGTAGTTCAGAACGACACTAGAACTTTAATTCGAAAACAGAATATAGAATTAAAAGTTTCATTACTAAATCTTGTTTTGTATGTAATATTTACATCATAGTAAGAGACTGAAACGTACTTTAGCTTGATATCTTGAGGCGTTGTGTCACTTCCTGCAGTGTCATCAAAGTACTGTGTCCTAATTTTTGCTAACGATGGGACACGAATAACAATTTATTGTAGTCTGCGTTACGTAAATTTCAGTAGTTTTACTCAGATTCTCTCTCTGATATACAGGGTGTGGTGCTTAAAGGTGGCCAATTTCAATTTGAATTTCCCGCCGTATCATAGTTCCCCCAGAGGTCGCGATTGGGGTGCTTGAAAGACATAGTCATATAGTAGACAGTCAGAACCTCAAAATGGCCGAGGTCTTACGGACAGATTACAAACGAAGAGCCGCAATTTACGAAAGTCATAGCCCTGGACGTTCGCCCTCTGAAATGCGAGGGTCACTCCAAAAGAAATGCACACAATTTTTTTAAAAACCCATATTTTATTCTACATGTTTGAAAGTTTTACTATGTGTAGATACATCCTTTAGGATCAATATTTTCATTTCTCCACATAATTTTCATCCCTCTCAACTGCCTTACGGCATATTGGTACCAGCGCCTGTATACCCGCACGGTAACATTCTGGACCAACCTGTTGGAGCCACTGTTTGGCAGCGTGCACAAGGGAGTCATCATCTTCAAACCTTGTTCCACGAAGAGAGTCTTTCAGTTTCCCAAGGAGATGATAGTTACATGGAGCCAAATCAGGACTGTAAGGCGGGTATTTCAGTGTTGTCTATCCGAGTTTTGTGATCACTTCCATGGTTTTTCGACTGACATGTGGCCGTGCATTGTCGTGCAACAGCGAAACATCATGCTTTTGCCGATGTGATCGAACACGGCTCCATCGAGCTTGAAGTTTCTTTAGTGTCATCACATATGTATTAGAATTTATGGTGGTTCCACTTGGCATGATGTCCACAAGCAACAGTCCTTCGGAATCG
Source organism: Schistocerca piceifrons (assembly GCF_021461385.2). Classification (NCBI taxonomy): domain Eukaryota; kingdom Metazoa; phylum Arthropoda; class Insecta; order Orthoptera; family Acrididae; genus Schistocerca; species Schistocerca piceifrons. The sequence goes on along the minus strand of NC_060143.1, from coordinate 85,823,182 downwards.
AAAAACACCGGAGCCATAACTTTTCCAGCAGAAGATGTGCTTTTGAATTTTTTTTTCCTTGGGTGAATTTGCATGATGCCACTCTATTGATTGCCACTTCGTCTCTGGTGAAAAACGATGGAGCCATGTTTCATCACCTGTCACATTTCTTCCAAGAACTTCATCTCCACCATTCTCGTACTGTTCCAAAAGTTCGCTGCATACGATTTTTCTTGTTTCTTTGTGAGCCACTGTCAACGTCCTGGAAACCCACCTGGCACAAGCCTTTTTTAACGCCAATACTTTCAGTATTCTGCAAACACTTCATTCCCCTATCCCAGTGTAGCGTGACAATTCGTTCACTGTAGTGCGTATGTCATCAGTCACCAATTCGTTAACTCTCTGCACATTGTCTGGAGTGTGTGCAGTACGAGGCCAGCCGCAGCGAGGGCAATCCTCAATATTGCCGTGCCCGCTTTCATCATGTAACTTGCTTGCCCACTGACTAAACGTACTGCGATCGACAGCAGCATCTCCATACACCTTTCTGAACCTCTTGTGGAAGTTTACCACTGTCTCGTTTTTGCAGCACAGGAATTCTATGGCAGCCCGTTGCTTCTGACGAACGTCAAGTGCAGTAGCCATCTTGAAGACATGCTGTGACGGCGCCACTCACGGGAACAGGTTGAACTAAGTTTGAAAACAAGCGCGAAGGATGTATCCACACAGTGTAAACCTTTCACACATGCAGAACGAAAACTGTATTTTTACAAAAAATAGGTGTATTTCTTTTGGAGTGACCCTCGGAGATTCTTCGGGTACCCGAGATCGACTGTTGACGCTGCTAATCCGGTGGGGAAAAGCGCGTCACGAACTGCCTGCGGCAATCATCGAGAAGGTCTGGGCGCTGGTTTCAGAGGACGCGGGGCATTCGCTGAGGAAACTGGCGTCAGTATTGAATGTCAACGGGCGAACAATGCGTCAGATGATAGAGGAGGACCTCACACGAGCCATTAGTCCAAAACTGGCTCTCGGATAACGTTGATATGTTCTGGTCAAAGGAGTTCTGGCCCCTGAAGAGCCCGGATTTGAAGCCCCTCGACTACTATGTTCGGAGCGTATTCGATAGAGTTACCAATAAGACGAGGTGCCCCTGTGTCTCATCTCTACGCACCGCTGTCAGAACAGTATTCGCGAATATGGACACGCCGTTCTGAAGAGCGCATGCGATCGCCTCACGACAAAATGCGGCTGATGAGGGCTACATCGAGTAATGTTGCTCTTGAAAGATACCACTACATATGTGTAAAACGATTTCCGTTTTGTTTTACTTAATTTGCTTTTTAAAAGAAGTTTCATCTGTCCGGATTTCAGCGTCGCACACTGCAGATGTTTGTTTTTCTCCTTGTAAGCTAACATCTACCATTTGTTGTTCTTGACTGACTGTATGGTTACAGAAGAGAGAATTTCGTTTTTTTCGTTTGTGTTCTTGGAACATGTGAATTACTATCGCTTAAACCGATTTGAAATGCATTTTACGTTAATTGCATCTGAAGTGAGTGAACTGAGAAAATCGAGATTCTGTTACTGAACTACCGGGAATCGATATTGTTATTGGTAAAGGTGATAAAACTGAAGAATTATCAAAATTGAGCACTCTATCACTAACCGAGAGCAACTGCCGACAGTTGAGGGAATAATATGTCACATTTCTTTGCTTACACCCACGCGACAATAAAAAAATTATTTGCACAAACGCTTTCGTGACTTAATCCGCATTGCCGCAAGCCAGATATTCATTTACAGTTTTACGTGTTATGGAAGATTCGGTAGTAATTAAGGGATGTTTCGGAAAAAAGGATAGTGGATGTTGAACGCGCAGCCAAGAAGACCCAGTGAGATGGCCCAGGAAACTTGTCGCTTCTTTTCATTTAGACAAAGCGACTTAAGAAAGTCGTCTTGGAAGTCATGGATGACATGTTTAGTGCTTCCAGATTCCCTATTAGTCCCACTGGCTACATGTTACGAAATCTTACGCTTGTAGGTCGGCTAACCAGTCTGACTTATTTCAAATTTTTCTTTCTATTATTAAAATTTTTCCTTTTAATGTTCTAATGATAACGTATAAGTCATTGGGGTGTACGTGTCGAGTGGGAGCACAGCTTCAGAAGAGCTTGTTGAGCTGTGAAAAGCGACCTGCTGACAATCTGCCCACTACCTTCTATGCACCTGTTGTGAGTAGCCAATAGAGAGCGTGGGAGAGAAGTCACGTGATGTGTGCTGGTCCCCGCCTGGAGCGTCGGATCAACCTCGGACGCAATCTCTGATACGGGCTTCCAGCTAGCGATGACGTGATACTTTCCCTGCGCCTTACTTCGGACTCTGTTGCGACCCTAAATTAACTCCATCTCTCTGCTGCCAAGACTGGCTGATGGCCTCGAAGACCGACCTAGGGGCGCACATCTCTGTTCTGTACACTGAATACATCTCAAGTCTTAAATTTTTCAGCCAGTTTTATCGTTTATAGAAACCCTCAAGATGCCCACGGCAATGTGACGAGGCTCCATCCACACCTGTACACACGGATACGTACCATTTCTTACTCTTTCAACGAGCTAACGACCCACTGATTAAACCAAATGCACATTGCGAATACTTTTTATTTTTTGTCTTGGGCATCAAATGGTTCAAATGGCTCTAAGCACTATGGGACTTAACATCTGAGGTTATCAGTCCCCTATACTTAGAACTACTTAAACCTAACTAACCTAAGGACAGCACACACATCCAAACCCGAGGCATGATTCGAACCTGCGATCGTAGCAGCAGCGCGGTTCCGGACAGAAGCGCCTAGAACTACTCGGCCACAGCGGCCGTCTCTTGGGCATCATGATGAAAATATGAGAAGCTTACTGACGACAGAGCTTTATAAATATATCACTGAATATTATACCATTTAATCCAATTACCATAATTAGGTATCAATGTGTGAAATTTCTTTTGCTTCAGATGATGAATCCTGTCGTCACTGGTGTTTTTGTTTGTTCAAAAATGGTTCAAATGGCTCTGAGCGCTATGGGACTTAAAATCTGAGATCATCAGTCCCATAGAACTTAGAACTACTTAAATTTAACCAACCGAAGGACATCACACATATCCATGCCCGAGGCAGGATTCGAACCTGCGACCGTAGCGGTCGCGTTGTTCCAGACTGAAGCGCCTAGAACCGCTCGGCCACAGCAGCCGGCGCTTTTGTTTGTGCTAACGTTCCAAATTGCTTGTCAGAAAAAAAACCTTTTCGTCATTAGGGCCATATAGGAATTACCAAATAATAATAACGTTGTGTGACTAGCGCCTCCCGTCGGGTAGACCGTTCGCCTGGTGCAGGTCTTTCGAGTTGACGCCACTTCGGCGACCTGTGCGTCAATGGGGATGAAATGATGACGATTTCGACAACACAACACCCAGACCCTCAGCGGAGAAAATCTCCGACCCAGTCCAGAATCGAACCCGGGCCCTTAGGACTGACATTCTGTCATGTTGACAATTTTTTTTTTTTTTTAATCTCATTTTGTTCGGTTTCGTTCGTTGCATCTGTTCGAGGCGGACTTCGTAAGACATCCGTTTAAGTTCGTTGTTGATCGAGTACCTCATTTCTCTTTTATTACACAGGGCAGCTAACTCTCTGACCAAACACGCTGAGCTACCGTGCCGGCTACCACTCAGCTACCAGGGGCGGACATAGGAATTACTAAGTTGGGTATACTGTGTGAGCTGTGACAGCTTCATACAGTTTATTAAAAATTACTGGTAGCGATAAACCTTCATAATTTGAGCATAATAAGCGACCTACATTGTTGTGTAAGTAAACACATTTCAACAATAAGCAAGCAAAGAGCATCATTGTTATAAGAAAACAATTTTGTTCTTATCTCAGGCATGCAAAAAATGGTTCAAATGGCTCTGAGCACTATGGGACTTAACTACTGAGGTCATCAGTCCCCTAGAACTTAGAACTACTTAAACCTAACTAACCTAAGGACATCACACACATCCATGCCCGAGGCAGGATTCGAACCTGCGACCATAGCAGTCACGCGGTTCCAAACTGACGCGCTTAGAACCGCACGGCCACACCGGCCGGCTCAGGCATGCACAAATAAAATATCACCAGTTGGTGTACATGTTATAAATCTTTGAAAACTAAGTCATATCAACCAAGAAATACAAGTGGAACCAAGTATGTTACGACAAGGGAGAGAAAACCTACGTTTTTTTTTATTTGAGCTACGTAGAAAACATAGAAAAACAGTCATTAAATTTCGAGCGCTAGAGTTTAAACACGAAAGGTATGGAAGAACAAACTCCTTTGTGGGTCACAGTGACTAACCCCACTGCTGTCTTCAGGTCAATAATTCCGAACTGCACAGTATCTGCAGTGTCGTGACCCCTTCTGTGTTACCCCAGTTCCTTTTTCAGGGCTGTGTACACGAGAAGCATGGAAGAAGCAACTGGCGACCGTGACAGGACTTCTGTGTATTGAGGCAGAGGCCGTGCAGTGCATAGCAACCTGCAGAGATAGCCCTGCCAGCTCTGCTTTTGTGGGACGGGGACGGCAGCCAGCGACGCAACGGGAGGGGCGATTTACTGCTTCCAGACCCCCAAGTCACCCGGCGTATTCCGGATGCAGCCGATATCGCACTGGCTCTGAGCCAGAGAGGTGAACAGGTCCAGGCAGTCGCCGCAGGTGACGGGAAAAATGCATTACCCTCTGCGAAGGATTTATTTCGTTCTTTGGTGTCAAGCTGAAAGCTTGTAAGGCTTTCCCTGGAGAGAAATTTAAAAATATATCACTGAAAATTAAGCTTCGTAATTCAATAACAAACATTACATTTTTTGGGGATATTAGAAAAATCAAAACGTTCCTATGTCCAGAAGTAGAAAAATACAAATAAAATAATGAAATATTAGTACACCTTAGAAACCAGTCACTACATTAAACATTAACCTATAAGTTCATAAAATGCAATGATCTGGATTTTTATGCCCTGAAACATTCCCAGTCAAAAGTAACCTGACTTATAAGTGAACAACAACGCGGTCTGGCTAATTTTGACTTGTATACTATAGTGATCAGGAAGTTACTTGTAGCGCAACAGAATATTGAAAGGGGAATTTAACACAAACTAGACCAAAATAACTTGAAATCGTAACCTTTGCAATAAATCTTATATAGATACTCCCTATCTGTGTTGATGAATCAATCTTCGTAGAAAAGTTTGTCCCGAACAAATGGACTTGTACACTGTATCCTACAACATTTAATAACTTCAGATCGTATGCTTGCTAAATCTCGACATCTTCATCACTGAAAACACGTGCTTCGGCGCTGTACTGCAATTCGCACTTAATTCATTCAAAAACAGAAGTATCCTCTCTGCTGAAATCAGCTCAGTTTCTTTCGTCTTGAAACATAAAAATGTTCAAATGTGTGTGAAATCTTATGGGACTTAACTGATAAGGTTATCAGTCCCTAAGCTTACACTATGTAACCCATAGTATCCAAAGTACAAACACACACACACACCCATGCCCGAGGGAGGACTCGAAACTCCGCCGAGACCAGCCGCACAGTCCATGACTGCATAGCCTAGACCGCTCGGTTAATCCCGCGCGGCTCTTGAAACATAATGGAACGGAATGCATTTATCTTCCGAGTGAAATTCTTAGAGGGGTGCATGTGAGGATTTGATAATCAGACTAGTAGAAAATAACTTTGAAAGAATAGCAGGTTATATGAATACTGAATAAGTGGGTATATATTGGGCAGAAAATGAATACAAAGTATGTCTTAGATGCGAGAACCCTTAAACGTCGATACATTTACAAACGGGAGAAAAGTAACCTGTGTTCAGATCAATGTCTATCATATTACTTAATGAGTGGAAAAGCAAGTGAATAAATAACCTGAAGACCCAGATGACTGAAGAAATGTAATATTCAGGGTGCTGCAGAAGAGTTGCGACAGACTTCGAAGGGTTGTAGAGAGCGTCTTGCGCATCAAATCCAGGATAGGACCCTGTATCTGCGGTGTATCTGGAAACGTCATCCAACGACGCTTCAGACAGTCGAAGTTATAGGTGCCAGCGCCGGCCACTTGGCCACAACTGTGGCAACATGCATGATTTTGTACGCTGACGGACCATACACTGAACGTCTCGCAATGTTGTTTGTTATTCAGTAGTGACCACATTGTCACAGTCGCGAATGGAGATGATGGAGCTAGTTGCTGTGTAGAAAGGCCATGTGATGCTCTGTTGCTTTGGTGGATGACTATTTCGGATACGGATTTCCATTGGCAGCTGAATTTTCTCCTGGAACCCTCGGAAATCTCTGATGGTTTTTGGTACACAGGAGAAAAATAAACTTCAGATGGAAGTCTGTGACCAAAACCATCACCCACCAGGGCAACAGACCATGGGATTCATAGGAGACAAGACTTTTCTACGCTGCATCTCCATATTCTCCACTGGCGATCGTGGCAATCAATCGTATTCACTGAATAACAAACAACATTGTTATGAGACGTTCCGGTCTACGGTCCGTCGGGGTACAAAATCACGTTTGCCGCCGAAGGGGTGGCCAAGTGCTGGAGCCAGCGCCTATAACTTCGACATTATGTAGCGTCGCTGCATGACGTCTGAGGACACGGGTTCCTATCTTCGATTTGTTCCTCAAAGAAACCTCTACTACCCCTCGAAATTTGTGGCAACCTATCTCGGACAGACTGTATATTCCCACGTTTTCTATCCAAGTTGTGAAGCTAAACTAAGAATTAGCATAGCTCACATAAATTACGACTGCGAAGTGCCTTGGACGATGTTACAGCAGTGTGTCCTTTCCAGTATCACAAGACAAAGCAGCAGCACTAAACAGTTTAGCAAGACCACCCAGGAAAGCAGAACGTTTTCTAGGAAGCAGGTGATTCTTCGTGTCGAGCAGTACGACTGGCTGCTTAGTCTTAGAGTTCACGCGAATTGCGTAAGTCGTGTCACTGCGATTCTAAATCAAAAATAAAGCAACTATAGCAGATGGATCCCGTTGTCTATTAAGCCGGAAAAGCGTCTCAAATTAGCCTACAAAAGCCCCTTTAGCTACACTGCATGAGTTCACTTACTTTCTTACTAAAATCGTCCTTGAACATTAAAAACCCCTTGTTCTTGCACTTACAAAATGTAAAATAGACGTTTGTGTTAATTTTACCTCAAAATATTTTGAATTTTAACAGCATAAATTTAAATATTATGTCATATTGTTTTCCTGGTCTTCTTACTCCAAAACTAATTTGCTTTTAAGGGTTGATTTTATATGGTAAACGTAATTAGTTTACAAAAAGTGATTTCTTTCATTATACGCACAGGAAATTTTAAATTGATAATGTTAACAAAGAGCCGACTAAGCAGTTGTCGCAAGAGAGCAAGACGATACTGAAAATCTCGGGCATTCACCTTAGATAAGGAGCCTTTGTAGGCTTTTCCTGCTTGATAGGGCGCAAGTGTCCTGTATTAAACTGTTAGTCTCTACTTTGGCTTCACCTCTGTGGTACGTTGCAAACAGTTCTCATTTACATGCGGTGTAAGTGATTCAGCTGCCCCTACTGATTTAGCTTTATGCAACCCGCAATGTTGTATCTGGCTTTCAAAAACCGCTGACGAGATGTTCGTATTTTCCCGCTCGCTTTGCGCCAACTATTAGTTCTTCAAAAAACGTTATCAGGATCTTTTCCTAGGATATCTAAGTAGTTAAATTTTTTAGTGGAATACGTTTTCTAGAAAGGCCATAGTTTTCGTGCCAAACGCACCCACATTTCTACATTCAGCCCCCCCCCCCCCCCCCCCAAGGTTAGGATTTCTGGTATGTTGTTCATGGCACTCCCTCCTATCACTGTGCAAAAATTTGCGACTGAACGAATTATTTCTCACGTTCGCCCGGTTTTGATCTTCATTGACTGGTCTCATTACGCCACCTGCTTAGTTGAGCACTTACGAATTGTAAAACTGACGATTGTGTGAATTTTACCTTACAATTTTGTGAATTTGAACAGGATAAAATAAACATTTACACCGTTGTATTCGTCAGGCCTTCGGACTACAAAACTACTGTACATATAAAGACTAAGATCGGATTGATTGTCAACGTAATTAGTTTTAGCGTAACATCTACAAAAGTCGTTTTTCTTTCTTACCCTAAGAGGCACGTTGAAATTAAAAGTGTTTACGAAATAGTCGAGTATGCTGGCAACGTAACAGCTAAGTCAATAGAGACTCAAGAAGGTCGAATATCGAGAATAGTTCGTGTAGTCGGAAATTTTTGTATAGTGATAGGAGCGAGTGGCACGAACAACATACTAGAAATACTGACTGCTGAGGTACGAGTTGTGGGGGTGCAAATGCTATTGAAGTTCACTTTTGTACTTCCTCCTTGACCAATTCGACAACCGTTGCCTCCAGCGAAAACGTATCCCAGTACAAAATTTTACGACATTAAATTTTGTACGAAAATGGCCTGTTAATTTTTTTTGTAGCACCAGTAGTTTGCACGTGGCGTGTGGGTGAATATGAAAATCTCAGATACTGGCAGATATTGCACTGGGGGTTGCATAAAACGACATCGCCAGGGGCAGCTGAATCACCATGTACACTCCTGGAAATGGAAAAAAGAACACATTGACACCGGTGTGTCAGACCCACCATACTTGCTCCGGACACTGCGAGAGGGCTGTACAAGCAATGATCACACGCACGCCACAGCGGACACACCAGGAACCGCGGTGTTGACCGTCGAATGGCGCTAGCTGCGCAGCATTTGTGCACCGCCGCCGTCAGTGTCAGCCAGTTTGCCGTGGCATACGGAGCTCCATCGCAGTCTTTAACACTGGTAGCATGCCGCGACAGCGTGGACGTGAACCGTACGTGCAGTTGACGGACTTTGAGCGAGGGCGTATAGTGGGCATGCGGGAGGCCGGGTGGACGTACCGCCGAATTGCTCAACACGTGGGGCGTGAGGTCTCCACAGTACATCGATGTTGTCGCCAGTGGTCGGCGGAAGGTGCACGTGCCCGTCGACCTGGGACCGGACCGCAGCGACGCACGGATGCACGCCAAGACCGTAGGATCCTACGCAGTACCGTAGGGGACCACACTGCCACTTCCCAGCAAATTAGGGACACTGTTGCTCCTGGGGTATCGGCGAGGACCATTCGCAACCGTCTCCATGAAGCTGGGCTACGGTCCCGCGCACCGTTAGGCCGTCTTCCGCTCACGCCCCAACATCGTGCAGCCCGCCTCCAGTGGTGTCGTGAAAGGCGTGAATGGAGGGACGAATGGAGACGTATCGTCTTCAGCGATGAGAATCGCTTCTGCCTTGGTGCCAATGATGGTCGTATGCGTGTTTGGCGCCGTGCAGGTGAGCGCCACAATCAGGACTGCATACGACCGAGGCACACAGGGCCAACACCCGGCATCATGGTGTGGGGAGCGATCTCCTACACTGGCCGTACACCACTGGTGATCGTCGAGGGGACACTGAATAGTGCTCGATACATCCAAACCGTCATCGAACCCATCGTTTTACCATTCCTAGACCGGCAAGGGAACTTGCCGTTCCAACAGGACAATGCACGTCCGCATGTATCCCGTGCCACCCAACGTGCTCTAGAAGGTGTAAGTCAACTACCCTGGCCAGCAAGATCTCCGGATCTGTCCCCCATTGAGCATGTTTGGGACTGGATGAAGCGTCGTCTCACGCGGTCTGCACGTCCAGCACGATCGCTGGTCCAACTGAGGCGCCAGGTGGAAATGGCATGGCAAGCCGTTCCACAGGACTACATCCAGCATCTCTACGATCGTCTCCATGGGAGAATAGCAGCCTGGATTGCTGCAAAAGGTGGATATACACTGTACTAGTGCCGACATTGTGCATGCTCTGTTGCCTGTGTCTATGTGCCTGTGGTTCTGTCAGTGTGATCATGTGATGTATCTGACCCCAGGAATGTGTCAATAAAGTTTCCCCTTCCTGGGACAATGAATTCACGGTGGCCTTATTTCAATTTCCAGGAGTGTATTTATCATTTAGACACCTGGATAGCTTCATTCACAGTGTGGCTCAACGTTAAACTCTAATCCTGCTTCCTTTTCCTACCAGTCTCGTGTTCGATGCGTCCTGGAGCGGCCTGAGTGGGCGGTGGGGGCGGGGGGGGGGGGGGGAGGAGTTGGAAGTGCAGGCCAATCGATGAGGCTGCCGCAGCCTACTGGGTCTATCCTACTCTATGTCTGCTACCCTACCCCATCCTATCCAAACCTACACAGCAGGCGGACACCGCGATTATTCTGCCGCAGGGCCGGACGCCGGCAGAAGACGGGGCGAAGCGCTTCGTCAGGCCTTTCTTCTCTCTCTCTCTCTCTCTCTCTCTCTCTCTCTCTCTCTCTCTGTCCCTCTCTCTTCTCTCAGAGCGATAGCCCCTCTCTCTCCCTCTGAGCGCTCTCGATGGCTCTCGTCGGCTACAGCGGATTTTCCGATCGAGTGTCTCGCAGGAGCCTCTTCCGACGGCCTACATTTCGTTATCTGATGCTCTCGTCTTTTGACGCCTCGTTCATTCTTATCTCCATATACAATGCTGTTGTAAGCGAATACCTCATTTCGTATGCCGAAGCTCACACGTTCGTGTTATGAAGGGTGCAAGACAGGACTGTAACTCATTTGCACCTATACTCTGCAACCAACTTATTGCGGAAAGTGCTTGCGGGGAATGATCGATTGTTGGTGAGCTCGAATATCTCTAATTTTACCTTCGATTGCTTATCAGGAGATACGCGGGATGAGGCAGTATATTGGTTGACTCTTCTATTAACGTACACTCTCGAAATATTAACAGGAAACCGCACCGCGACGCACACCGCATCTCGCGTAGTGCCTACCACAGCAGTTTCACGAACATTTCAGTAGCACTTTCGCATTTGCTAAATGAAGCAGTAACGAAACCCGCGGATCTTCATTGAATATTCTCCATTTCCTGTATCAGTCCGTCCAGGTAAGGGACAGAGAGTGACGAGCAAAGAAATGGCTCTGAGCACTATGGGACTTAACATCTGAGGTCATCAGTCCCTTAGAACCTAGAACTACTTAAGCCTAACTAACCTAAGGACATCACATACATCCATTACCGAGGCAGAATTTGGACCTGTGACCGTAGCGATCGCGCGGTTCCAGACTGAAGCGCCTAGAACCGCTCGGCCACATCGGCCGGCGAGTGACGAGCAGCTCCCAAGTATTTGTCAAATGAGGGTTTTGCAAGTTGGCTCTTCCGTCGGCGAACTTCACTTCCTCAAGATTCTTCCAACGAATCTCAGATTGATACAGCCTTTCCTGAGACTGGTTTTATATGGACTTTTCACTTTACATTGTTCGGTTAGCATACTCCGAGATACTAATGAATGTGACTGTGATTGTTTGGCAAACGTTTAAATATATAATAGAAGATATTTAGGCCTATTTATTCGCAATACGGTGCATTTCTGTATGTAGGGTCACCTTTTAATGTCTGCAACAAACGACAATTCTCGGCATTTCTCCCGGCATATAGCGACAATTTTCTAGCAGTACTGAGATACTCTGAATTTCAATGAGGCAGTTCTCACGTATATATGAGGATGAGTCAAATGAAAACCTTAAATACTTTTTAAGTATTATTTATTGAGCAGAAGTGGTACAAAGCTGTATCACTTTCCAATATAATCTCCCCCACGCTCAATGCAAGTCCTCCAGCGCCTACAAAGTGCATAAATTCCTTTAGAAAAAAATTCTTCTGGTAGCTCGCGCAACCACACATTCACCGCATGGCGTACCTCTTCTTCAGAACGGAACTTATTTTCTCCCATATGGAAATCACTTGGTGATGAGGAATGGCGCCATTCCTTGCTCGCTCTCTTCGTTTCCGGTTGGTGGAAGGGAATCCAGGTTTCGTCCCCAGTAACGATTCCTGCAAGGAAGCCATCACCTTATCGTTCAAAGCGCCGAAGAAGTTCTTCACAAGCATCAATCAACAGGTCGTTCTCTCGTTTCAGGAGTCAGCCGTGGCACCCATCTTGAAGACACTTTGTGAAACTGGGGCACATCATGCACAATGTGGTGTGTTGACCCGTAACTACTCTGTAAACATGCTGCAATGTCATTCAGTGTCACGCGGTGATTTTCCTTCACTATGGCTTCAACTGCTGGACCTGGACGAGGAGCATCTTCCACTGAAGTGACACCATTTGCGAACTTCCTACTCCATTCGTAGACTTGCTGCTGTGACAAATATGCATCACCGTACTGAACCTTCATTCGCCGATGAATTTCAGTAGGTTTCACACCTTCACTACACAAAAACCGAGTAACAGAACGGTGTTCTTCCCTGGCGCAAATCGCAAGTTGGGCGGCCATCTTTATACTGATACTGCGACGGTATGTGTGCATCTGCACTATGCTGCCACCTACAGGCAATTCTGCACGCTGTTTGTAGTACGCTTACCAACCTACAGGATAACGGCGCGAATTTTCGATTTCTTATTACAAATTTAAGGTTTTCATTTGACTCACCCTCGTATAATAATTTATGTGGACGCTCTTTGTGTAGTTCTGCTAGGACATCGCTCATTTTTTTCTACCGAGTTTCTAGTAAAACCCTAGCTGATTTTCTTAGTTAATTTGGCTGAATTTGTTGCTGGTGTTCCTTGCAACTAACCTCGACCCTTCTAAGAGCCGTATCCACTTCAAACAAGTGTGACCAAACTTTTAGATTACCTGGGCCGCAGTGGATGTGTTGTGTACGACTTCATTCACGAGGAGAGATGGCTTACAGATTGGTGCGTCAACTGTCTTTGTAGGAAAACTGGACACGAAAGGAATGACTAGGGACAAACGACAAACGAAGAGTTTACTTAACTTGTATTTCCCCAAGCACATGAAGACTCATGACATATAACACAGCTCATACAGTAGCAACTAGGATGGGGCTCGCTGTACTAAACACGAATGATAGTGTTGTAACAATGAGGCTCCAAATGCCAGTGGCTGCCGCTGGCCATCCTATATTGGAACGACAGAGGGTGCTCTTGGTTCAAAGCTGCAGGAGACGTGGCTCAGCAGGCACGCACCATTGGGTCCACCAGATACTGCGTGATCACTGTCAGTGTTAGACGGAAACTTGCAATTCCATTACCAACTGTAGAACGCTAGTGTGATGGTATCGATACGTGATACAACGGGAAGAAAATGAGTATTTTTTAGCCACACATAATGTACTTAACACTTACAGTCACTGCAAAAAGAAAGGATGGCCTAATGAGAGGGTAGCATCACATGGCGGGAGTTTCGCATTGATAATATTCAGTTTGTCATAACCTTACATAACAAGAATTTTATCGATCTTTTTACTGATCTTATGATGGATGCTCACTTCTTGGGCCGCTTTGATTCTCACTTCGAACCACATGCAGTCCGCGAGCTGAGGGTTGAACGCCCTAAACCTAAGATAGGCAACAATTGCTTGGGATGCAATAAATACCCGGCCTTCGGAGACCTCTATCACCTTAAACATTAAAAGGAAGACTTGTTCTTCTCGCTGATGCGAGCAAAGTACCCCTGATGCCACGTTTGTGCAAGAGTCTACCGATTTTTCCGTATATTGGGCCATCATAAGCAAATAAGAGATTCTTGGCTTCTCTTTTTGTTCCTCAGTCTCAACCTCTCCCTCGATCGTTGTGCGTTTTGACTGCAACTTCTGCTCAATCTAATGATCTAGGTACCCATTTTTCCGGAAAACCAGCATACCCAGCGTTCATTCGATAAGCTAATGTAGCTCTTTCTGTAATGACTGGCGATCCTTTCGTTCACTTCACAGTTTCACTAATTTTCAAGATTCTTATAACATGAATTTATTTAAAAGACCAGTCAGCTCAGATTTAACCAAAAAATAAATAAACAAATAAATACTGATACGATCTTTGTGACGTCTGCATAGGCTTCAGTGTTCAAAAGCGTGCGCAGTACTCTTCAACGTAAATTTTTGATAGTCTGCTCTTAGATTCGAAAGATATTCGTGACAACTGGAGACTGTGATACTCTCATGGCAGACAGTTCCACTTCTCGCAGGAGTATTTTACACCGTGCTAATTATGTTTACGGGATGTAATTCACTGAAACGAAAGGAACAGTGGACAACATGGTCCACATAAAATCCTTCATTCTCTAATTATTGTAAGTCACTAAACTGGCTTCAGAAGTAGGAAAGCTGTCCATTTACGAACCATCCACGTTTCTTTAGTCGAGCCACCCAGTGTTTTGGATTTTCCGTGGTTCATGAAAAATTCCATTAGACTGCCTTGGACGTTCCTGTTCAAGAACGAAAGACTCGTTGCCAGTTCGTCGATCGTTATAAACATTTGCAAAATGATGTTAATAGTTGCACTGAATGTTTGTTACTGTCATTACTATAACTACAATTTTCAGTTTTGTTTTCAGTTGGGAATTTCATAATTTCATGTATTTCTTTCCGTTGTATTTTCTTTCAAATTATTCCTTTCCGTTATGACGTGTTATGACACACAGTGTCTTTTACACAGTTGCCCACTGCAATAAATATTAAGTAAAGTAATGCATGAAAACCAGCGGAAGGTCATCGTGTTTCTCCTCATAATACGCTGTGGTTACAAGTGATTCATTCAGTTTCGGTATACATGATGTACTAGGGTTGGAACTTTAATAGTGGCAACTATTTATTTACAGCTCGTACAAAATTGATACGTGTTTCAAAGTTTTACTGACCTTCAAAGTAGTCACCAGCATTGTGTATAACCCTTTGCCAGCGATGTGGAAGTCGTAGGATACTCTTAGCAGTGCCAGTCGTGTTGACAGTTTGAACGTCGCGGTCTATTGCTGGGCGAATTTGTGGCAGTTCTGAAGCGAATGCCTTGAAGTGTTTCCTTCAGTGTAGAAACCAAGTGGAATTCACGAGGGCATAAGTCAAGGGAGTGCAGTAGGCGGTATAGCACTCAGCAGCCCCATCAGTCAAACAAATCAGTAACAGCTTGCACTGTACGTGCTTGAGCATTGTCCTGCGAAATGATGGTCAGGTCCTGCAGAAAGTATCATCACTTCTGTCTCTATGCTGTTCACTTTTGGAACATAACCTACGACCAGCTTAGAGACAGAAGTGATGACAACCCTACTTCCAAACTGAAGGAAACACTTCACGACATTCGCTTGAGAACTGCTACAAATTCGTCCGGCAATAGACCGCGACGTTCAAACTGTCAACACAACTGGCACTGCGAAGAGTATCCTACGACTTTCACATCGCTGGCAACGGGCTATACACAGTGTTGGTGGCTACTTTGAAGGTCAGTACAACTTTGAAACACGTATCTATTTTGTACGAGCTGTAAATAAATAGTTTCCACTATTAAAGTTACAACTCTCGTATGTAGTTTTCATACAAAGGCTGATCATAAAAAAAAACAACAGAGAATCCTCTTAGGTCGATAACAGATGTGCTATTAAAATGAAATTTTGTAAGTCAAAAAATTCGCCCTCTGGGTCATCAATTTAAGCTAATTCACTAACCTATAGAATTTTTTACATCCACGACACGAAATTTAAGGGGTGAGATCACTTGATTCTTGTTATTGCGCCATGTTTTATATGCGTAATAACGTGGTCGCCACTTTCAAACTTTGTAGATGATTGAATTTCACCTGTATGGACAACAGACATCTGATAATTCTACACTGCTGTCCAAAATTAAAGCAATAAACAGAAATTTTTCAAGGTTTCCTTTATTTTACCACAAAACAGTGTAAGCAAGCGGTAGTAAAGTAGAAACAGTGTAAATAATACATAACGTAAACTACTGCAACATGCATAATGGTAGACCAAGATGATGTTCGTTTTTTCCAACTTAACGCATTTGCTCACACCTTCCGACAACAGGTTAATGTCATCGGTATGGGGTGTGACCACATCTGTCAGCAATACAGGCCTGACAACGATGGGGCATGCTGTGAGTGATATCATTAATCTAATGTTGAGGCGTAACGCCAATTCTTATAGCAGAGCTGGTCCCAAGTCTTGGAGAGTGTTGGTGAATGCTGACGTGTTGCAAACAGTCTCCCAAGTGCATCCCAGATATCCTCTTTGGGATTCAAATCGGAAGAGCGAACATGTCACGCCATCCGTGCAATATCTTCCGTCTCCAAGAAAACATCAACCACCTGTGCTTTATGAGGTTGGGCATTATCGTCCATCAGTACGAAGTCTGGGCCCACACCACCTCGAAACAACCGTACATGAGGTCCCAAGATCTCGTCCCGATACCTGACAGTAGTTAAACCTTGCCAATTCACCCATACAGTTTCAAGAAGCTGTCTTTGAGTTGTCAACGTAATCCCTGCCCATAACATTAGGGATCTTCCTCGATATTGGTTTCTTTCCATAATCTCTGGACGAAGTTGGAACCTATTTGCGAAAAGAACTGTTCGACCGTCCAGGTGGCATATTGACGGCTCCACTTTAAACGTTTCCTTCTGTGAAGACGTGTCATACGTACACAGACAGCCGGTCTCCGACAATAAAGGCCATTCTGCCAAAGCCTTTTGTACACCATTTGCCTCGATACAATGCGTCCATGAATGCTGCGAGGTCAGATTCCAGTTGCCGTGTACTACTAAGGGGATACTGTCCTACCTTTATAGTCGAATAACGGTCACGCGTGGTCGAATCTTCCCTGGTTTTCCTGATACAGTCTCGGTTTCTATAAACTGTCGCCACTCCCGAGAAATAACAGAACGATTCACATCAGTTTGTGACTGACCTGCTTCCATTCTTCCCAGGCTCTCCACCGCAAATAGTCTGGTAGGCGTCTTCTGTGTGCAATGCTGCACCGTCTGTGACTGTGTACACAGCGATTGTGGATATGAGACTAACGGACAAGCGCTACCCCATTAGATAGGTGTCCTGACGTCATCGTTGGCGTGGTTGTCCTTTGATCGGAATGCCAGCTTCCGTGCAGAACATGAACGCACGGATATCTGTTGTCAGTTTGTATGATTGTATCGTGAATGAAACACAGGTCGGGAAATAATAGTTTGTTGCTGTGTTTATTAGCACCGTTGACGCCTGTGACATCAACGTCCATCCCATTTGACCACTTTCTGCTGTGCTGGAGATTATTGCCTGTTGCGTGTACCTACGGCGTGCACATTTTATGATAATCTACAGGTTATGTCGCAGGTGACTCTGTCATTCATTTCCCTAAAATGTGCTGCAGACTGACCAAAGGCGAACATTGTTATTCGTTTGTAATGTTCGTCTCAGGTTCGAGAAAGTCTACAAAAGTAATGACTCCTCCCACCGCCTCGATTTCAAAACTCTTCATCTATATGTTGCGTAATATGGAAATACACGGGCTTTTTCGACGCGGTGTCTGCCTCCATTCATACGCTGCCTTTCGCTCTCAAAATTGACATGAAACAATTTTTCAGCTTTTGATGATACTATGAAAACATTCTGGAAAATCACATTTTTTGGAGAAAATAATTACAAATTTCTCGAGGGAGAATCCACCGAAGACGATGCACACATAATTTTGGGTGAATCCGTTAGTGACTAATGCTTTTTTATTGTACGAGATCGATGATGACTTACCTAGACGAGTCCAGTCGTGGATACGCCAATCACCATGCTGAAAGTTCCGAAGATATAGAAGTACATAACCGTGAGTCGCACTGTTGTCTTATAGACCAGTAGCATCTTAATATGCATCTGCTTTTTGAGTTAACTCCCAGGCGAGTAACGCAAGTGGATTCCCATACGTTGGTGTAGAAGTGAGTCACCTTGATCATTAGAAGTGGCTTACCTGAAACAACGAGAAACAAAGATTAGATTCACGTCATGTGGTTACAGACACATGCTTATACTCACAATCTTTCGTTTCCCTAGTGCTTATCACTACTTTTTACTACAGCACATTGTGCATTGAGTTTTGACTTAGCTTTGACTTAAAAAGTATTTGAAACAAATACATTTTTCATTTAATGCAATAATGTAAATATTCCGTTGAGTTTCAAATAAACGCATTTTCTACACATAAAATAAACCGATAGTCATCATACTTATAGTCTTGAAATTACACTACAAATGATTCATGTAGTCTCTAAATACTGTTTATCATACAGTGCCACACATTGAAACATAAAAAACACAACCTTACTGCAGCGAAGTTATTTTCGCCCATTGGCAACAAACCAAAAATTCAAGAACAGGAGAGCCTGATGATTTCCTCTTTACAGTATCCCACTGAATTATCATAATGACATTAACACATTTCTGTAGCCCAGCGAGTAATTCTGGGAGTGAAGAAATGGTGTCGCAATACTTGGGCGGGAAAGACAGCATCTCGGCTGACATTAACGCTCCAGCAACTTTGAATGGCTTGAGGGAAATAGGGGAAGAGAGGACTCTTGCTTGTTTGACATTCATATGAGTGGCGCGATAATTGTTGATGGATGGACCACAAGTAGCTTATAACTTTATCACTCAACAGGTCACATAGTTGGCAGATTCTGCGAGAGATAGCAGTAAAGCAAAGATTACTCAAGATGTTTTTAGTATGGAAAGTTTTAGACGTCTCTTCCCATCTGTTGGTAATTTTTTTTAAAAAAAAACTATAATCAGGAGCAACTACAGTTACTATCAGATAATACGACTGACAAGACAGAGAATCTGTGCTGGCTACTCAAATATGATAACTTGCCGATGGTGAATTTTGGTCCACTAAAGTGGTAGAGGGTACTATGGTATTCTTCTAGAATGGGTCAGTTTACTGCTATGAAACTTCCTGGCATAGTAAAACTGTGTGCCGGACCGAGACTCGAACTCGGGACCTTTCCCTTTCGCGGGAAAGTGCTCTACCGTCTGAGCTACCCAAGTACGACTTACGACCCGTCCTCACACTTTGAATTCCTCCAATACCTAGTCTCCTACCTTCCAAACTTCGCAGAATCTCCACTGCGAAACTTGCTGAACTAGCACTCCTGGAAAAAAGGATACTGCGGAGACGTGGCTTTGCCACAGCCTGGGTGATGTTTCCAGAATTCAGTTTGCTGCTATACCCGATTTGAGGCAGTACAGCATCATGGCTGAGTAAAGTCTAATTTGTCATTTTCTCCCTTTTTCGTTTCTATTTATATTTTGCTATATGACTTTCAAATCTTTCATGCAGTTAAACTTCAGGTCCAAAATGTAATGTTAATAATTAAAATTAACTCTGCTACATAGAAGAAATATCTACGAAAGAAAGCTAAAATGGTGGACTAAATGAAAGTCTCGTCGCAACGTCTGTCGCAACGTCGTCAGCCGAACTATTAGCGGTACGTAACCGATGATATAAAGATCATAATGTTGCAAGGTGCCGCTCGCGTAGCGGAAAAAATGAATGCGCTGTTACTGCTTTGTCCCAGGTACATTCATTACAATAAGTAAAACAAAGCAATTCGATGTGAGAGCCCTCCTACACTCATGGAATGGCCGCATGGGAGTAGATGCAGGAATGCGAGTCGCCTTTCTAGGCGAGGTCTTCGTGGAGGTGGTTTTCCATTGCTTCATCCGACCTTTTATGAAGTGTCTGGTGTGTATCCGTAGTATTTGAATGACTATGATGAACGCTTCTACAGTGTAGTGTTGGTTTTGTGTTGTTGAGGTTCAAGGCAAGGGAGAGGCTGAAATCCAGTGCCGACACATAACCTATTCCTCTCGCATAGCAACAAGCTGACCACGGAGCTTAACGTGCCCATACGACGAACGGATCATCAACAGCGTTACATGCCCTCTCTTCGGAAATATTTGGAATTGAATTCAAGACACTGGCGCCAAGACTTCTCAGGATAATTTACGCCACTACCGCTCTTCCCGTTGCGGAGCAAATGCAGGCAGTGAAAATTTCATCCATCCAGCGGGATTCGATACTCCTGAGTTGAGCGCCATCGAAAGAGCGTGGATTTCCTGCCTCTGCTATGGAGGAAGGTAAAATTAGGCAAGTGTGATTTAAAATACTAAAAGTTTCTACCTCAGTAAAACTAGTTTCAATTCTTGCAATTGTGATGGTGTGTATTGTCGACTGCGATCTTAAAATTATTATAAAATTAAATGGAGGAAAGTTTCAGAAGTCATATAACAAAACGAAATAGGAAATGAAAATGGGAAGAAAAAACAATACAAAAAGTAAATTTAATTTCATAATTATCTTAGTATCGTTGGTACTTCAGTGTCTTCATAGAGGTCAATGAGTCTATTGTTGTTTCCTTTGGAGCATCCTATCAAGAACTAACACAGCTTTGGTTCGGTCGAACGTGTGGATCTATCAAGCGGCGTGCATTCCATCTGCGCTAACAGCACGGCGTGTGTTACACACACCACCAAGGCAAACATACCACCCTAGAGGTAAAAGTAGATCTTGGACAGGGCGTCTCACTGTCGTACGTAACAGCCGCGTTAAGTGATAATATCCCTGTAAATACTGAAATATTAGTTATGGTTAAACTGATCCTGATCGTTAAGCGTTAGATCTGGTTTGTTCATCGTGTTTCAATTTCTTCCAGTATGTTTAAGCGACTGCCCTCACTTTCATAAAGCGAGGTCGCTAAGATTTTTCAGGGAACGGTTGCTGTTGAAAATGTGCACCAGATAGCCTGTTTAACTACTTTGTACGGGTTTGTTCACATGATAACGCATCTCAAAATTCCACCCTGTCTGTAAAATATATTCCATCCCACAGTCTCCATATGTTACGTTGTACACCCCTGGCCATGTCTGCTTTTGTTGTTCATATCTTCGGCTAGTTTCTTCGTAGTCCTGACTGTAGCGTGTTATTCGTTTGGCGGCAATTTTTGCATCACATTTGCAGAACAAGTTAGCAAAATGTATAAGTTTCAAAATGAAAATGAAAACGGAAAGACACAATCAATATCTCCACTGGCTCGATAGCCATTGGTAACGCTACCAAAGAGAGTTCCTCTATGGTGAAATTACTAAAAGCGGTTTTCGGAAATTCTTTCAGAAAAGAAGATGCAGAAAAATCCATAATTATGAAGATCCATACGTAAAGAAATGTTCAAATGTGTGTGAATTCCTAAGGGACCAAACTGCTGAGGCCGTCGGTCCCTAGACTTACACACTACTTAAACTAACTTATGCTAAGAACAACACACACATCCATGCCCGAGGGAGGACTCGAACCTCCGGCGGGAGTGACCGCGCAATTCGTGATTGGACGCCTCAAACCAAGCGGCCACTCGGCACGGCCATACGTAAAGACTGGTTAGTTCCACAGGAAATGGAAGCAATCGGCTGAATTATAGAAGATTATTGACATCGATTTGTAGTAAGATTCTGGAATATATTGGTATACTCCGTTTCATTATGCAGTACATCCAAGAAAACGATTTTCTGGCACATGGCGCCGAGGTTTAAGAGAATATCGTTCTTATGAAACACTATTGACTCCTTATTCATAGGAAGTAATGAGCGATATCGAGAACTAATCTCATATGGATTCCATATTCTATATGTTTTTTGAGACCGTTCTGCAAAAGTGGCTTCTAATCAAACACCGTGGCTGTGGAACATAGTTACAGTTGTACAACTGTTAATAAGGGCACAGTTCATAGTCACTGATGGGAAGTCATCAAGTGAAATCGAAGTGATACCTGCCATTCTCCAAGGAAGTGTTGTAGGTCCTCTGCTGTTATTAATTTGTATAAATGATTTAGGACACAGTTTGAGATGTCCTCTTAGATTTTTTACAGATGAAGCCGTCCTCTACAGACTAGTGAAGTCATGGGAAAATCAAAACTAATTACAAAATTAGGTAGCCTGTGTGAAGTCTTCCACATGAATACTAAGAAAAGTACGTTAAATTTCGATTACATTATACTCCTTCCGAACAGGCCATGAAGGCTGAAAGGTACCGACCGGCCGCCGTGTCATCCTCAGCCCACAGGCGTCACTGGATGCGGATATGGAAGGGCATGTGGTCAGCACACCGCTCTCTCAGCCGTATGTCAGTTTCCGAGACCGGAGCCGCTACTTCTCAATCAAGTAGCTCCTCAGTTTGCCTCACAAGGGCTGAGTGCACCCCGCTTGCCAACAGCGCTCGGCAGACTGGATGGTCACTCATCCAAGTGCTAGCCCAGCCCGACAGCGCTTCAAATGGTTCAAATGGCTCTGACACTATGGGACTTGCATCTGAGGTCATCAGTCCCCTAGAACTTAGAACTACTTAAACCTAACTAACCTAAGGACATCACACACATCCATGCCCGAGGCAGGATTCGAACCTGCGACCGTAGCGGTCGCGTGGTTCCAGACTGATGCGCCTAGAACCGTTCGGCTACACCGGCCGGCCCGACAGCGCTTAACTTCGGTGATATGACGGGAACCGGTGTTGCCACTGCGGCAAGGCCGTTGGCAGATTACATTGTAAGTGACACAAAATTAAAGTTTGTTGGTTGAACTATATACTTTAGGATAACAATTAAAAATAATTTAAACTGGAACCGTTGGATAGAAAATGTTGGGGCGGGGCAGGAGAGGGGGAGGAGACTGCAGTTCACTAGCAGAACACATAGAAGATACAACAGCCCTACTAAAGAGACTGCCTACTCTACGTTTTTAGTCCTCTTCTGGATTACTACTGAGTCCTATGGGGACCTCACCTGATAGATTTAGCGGATGACATCGAAAAAGTTCAAATAAAAGCAGCTCGTTTTAATAATAAATGAAAAGCACCAGTTTGCTTTTGTTCTACAATATTACTTTTATTGCTAAGCGGTTTTCGGCTTACAAGACCATCTTCAGACATTTACTGAGTATACTCAGATTGCCCTGTAACCGAAAACCGCTTAGCAATAAAAGTAATATTGTAGAACAAAAGCAAACTCGTGCTTTTCATTTATTATTATAATGTTGTTCTACCAAGAACCGACGGAAGATTCTGTTAATATGCAGTTCGTTTTGTTGTATTGCGGAAAATGAGAGAGAGTATCATCGATACCATAAGTAACTTAGGGTGGCAATCATTGAAATAAAGGCGCTTTTCTTTGTGTGACGATATTTTCACGAAATAACAATCGCCAGCTTCCTGCTGCGAATGCCAAAACGTTGTGTTAACGACACTTACATACGGTGAAACGACGATCGTGCTAAAGTAATGGAAATCAGAGCTTGCACAGGATGATTTTTGTTCGTTTTTCCCAAAGGGTAATGGAGACTGAAACGAACAGAAAAATTACCAAAGCGGTTATGTGTTGCTCCTGCCAAAATTGTCAATTGGAGAGCAGTCATACGGATGTATATTACGGTATCCAGTACCAGTAGTTACACACAGTTACAACAGTTAGCTCTACTATTCGTGGGGATGCTGGAAGAGACCACGCAAGCACGTAACTGTTGCAAATTGTGTGCTGTACGCAGTGGGCTAGTCGCGGGTAGGCGCCACAGGCATTACCGCGCACACTGGCCGCGCTTACCGGCAGAGCGGAGCGCGTTATTCCAGTGGGGCGGCGCGGCGGTCGGGAGGCGTGCTGCGCCAATTATCGGAACTTGCAGGCGATTAACGGCAGCTGATACGCCGATAGCTCTGCTCGCTGCCTCTCCGCTCTGCCCCGTGTCCGCAGGGAGCAGCGTCAGCCCATGGTGCGCCGGTGCAGCAAAGTGAGCAGCCCGATTACTGGACCTTTAGGCTCAGTCCACTCTCCACTGGTCCATTCTCGGACGATCTGTTCATCAAGTTTCAGTACCTCATCGCAAAGGGAGAAACGATAGAAACAGAGAGAGTCACAGAGAGAGGAAGAGAGAGAGGAAGACAGAGGGCGACAGAGAGAATGAGGCAGGGAGAGCTAGACTGAGACAGAGGGAGTGAGAGGGAGAGAGAGAGCGAGAGAGAGAGCAAGACAGAGAGAGAGGGGAGAGAGCGACACACACACACACACACACACACACACACACACACACACACACACACACACACCCTGAGCGACAGAGAGAGAGCGAGAGAGAGAGAGAGAGAGAGAGAGAGAGAGAGAGAGAGAGAGAGAGAGAGAGCACACTAGGGAGAGGGGGAGGGAGGGGGAGGGGGAGAGAAAGGGAGAGGGAGAGACACAGAGAGAGGGAGAGACACAGGGAAGGAGCGACAGAGAGGATGGGACAGACAGAGGGGAGGGAATGGGAGGGACAGAGAGGAAGGGAGAGCACGGATTTGGGGAGGGAGAGAGAGCGACACGGA
This sequence comes from Schistocerca piceifrons, assembly GCF_021461385.2. Lineage (NCBI taxonomy): Eukaryota > Metazoa > Arthropoda > Insecta > Orthoptera > Acrididae > Schistocerca > Schistocerca piceifrons. The sequence goes on along the minus strand of NC_060143.1, from coordinate 85,798,827 downwards.
GATGGAGAGACAGAGAGAGGGAGATATGGAGGGAGAGAAAGAGAGGCAGAGGTGGAGGTGGAGGGTGAGGGAGAGACAGAGAGAGGGAGAGGGAGAGGTGGAGGGAAAGAGAGAGACAGAGAGTGGTGGAGGGATAAGGAGGGGGAGAGACAGGAAGAGGGAGAGGTGGAGGGAGAGGGAGAGATGGAGAGGTGGAGGGAGATGGAGAGACAGAGAGGTGGAGGGAGAGACAGGGAGAGGTGGAGGGAGAGGGAAAGACAGACAGAGGGAGGGGTGAAGGGAGAGGGAGAGGGAGAGACAGAGTGAGGGAGAGGTGGAGAGAGAGGGAGGTGGTGGGAGAGGGAGCGGGAGAGACAGGGACAGGAAGCAGTAAAGACACAGAGACACTGGGAGAGGGAGAAGGGTAAGGGGAGGGGGAGGGTGAGAACAAGTACTTTTAAGTCTCGCTCGATATCTCTCCACAGCTCTAAAGTATTTCTCTGAAGTCATTTTGCAAGAGGCCGGTGAGAGTTGACGTGTCGTCTCTCAGCTGTTGGAATGGTCCCAACATGTTCAGACGCGTAATTCAAAATTTATTTAGTTAGTCAAATGAAACTATATGATTCCACAGACCTCTTTAAGTCTCAGACATCTATGATGTATATATGCAGACTGAAGCAACGAATGAAATTTTGGAGCATGGCCGGGATTCGAACTTTGGTCTTTTGCCCACTAGGTATGCGCGCTGACACTGTGTTACTCTGACACAGTGGCTTCCCATAACTGCTTGGACTACCCTACCGCGCCTCCCTCCTCAATCCATTTCCTATTCACGCCTCAGCCCACTTCGTGTTCCCCCTAAACTCGGACTGGATTGAGGAGAGAAGGGTGCTATGGTAGTCTGTGCAGTTGAGCAAAATCGTAGATGTTTGAGACTTAAAGAGGTTTCTGGAACCATATAGTTGCATTTGATTAAAGTACCTATGCCTCGGTTTTCGGCTGGGTCCTCCATTTAGTTCGATGCTGAGGTGCTGTTCCAATACAGCTGAAGGGCCTCTGCAACGCTGTTCGAGTTTAGGGAGAATACCAAGTGGGCTTAGGCATGAATGGGAATTTGGAGTCAGGAGGGAGGCGATTAATTCGTGCAGTTGTCCAAAGTTACTGTGCCAGGGTGGCACAGTGGCTTACGCATCTGCCTAGTGATCAGGAGTGCCTAGTTCGAATCGTCGCTTCAGTCTACTTGTATACATTATTTAGTTAGGTTCATGTGCCCTGGATCATTTACACGATAAATCGTAATGATGTGGAACGAGTCATTTTACATTCATATAACATATTAAGTTTTAAATATGTCTACATGCTAAAAATTTGTAAGCTATTTCTTATTTTTTTATTTATTTGTGTTCTTTTTTAAATATACAGATGTGAGTTAGTAGTTTCTAACCACCACCTTTTGAACATTACAGTAAAAGAAATTCTTCTACGCAACAGTAGGAGTTATTAAGAAGAATCTGTTCCATTTTTTTCAGATTTTACTTTGCTGTCTGTCAGACATATTATGTGACTGGGTATGAGATCAAAAATTTTATTTGCTGCATGTGGAATAAAGGGGTTCCTTGTGAAGTGCAGAGGATTATTTACGACGAGCACCAGGAGAAAATAAGTATATCGTCAAATAGTAAGCGGAATGCCCAACTCGTTGAACAAATGTCTAGAAGATAAGCACGGGTAGCACAACATATTATTATTACAGTTCGTTTTTGAGAAAATAAGACTTTCTTCCTTAAAGACGAGTTACCCGACAACTTTATTCTATATGACGTTATTTAATTAGAATATGCTAAATACGTCAGCTTACTGATTTGCCTCTCTCGGGAGAAGAGAAAAGGTCCACTCAAGTCCCTCCTCATCTATTACAATGTTTACACACATGAAAATTGCACCTAACTAGATACGAAACGACATTCAAGTCGCATGAATTAGACTTTAAACCACTTACGAATGTACGAATGCATGGTTTCGCGGCGATATATACTGACAAAATCTTCGCGGGCTTCCAGCCGCGTCCAGTGGTTTAAGCCTCTAGGTTTTAAACCACTGGACGTGGCTGGAAGCCCGAGAAAATTTTATCACTTATGAATGGACTGCAGGGTAAGAGAGAACGAACGAATTGTGGCGTAAACAGTTTACTCTCAAATATACGAGGCCATGCTGAAAAGTAACGCCTCCCAATTTTGTTACGTTCTCAATATCGGTTGAGGTATTACATCTCACAAATATTACTTGATCGACTTTCCTACTTTGCAAAAATGGTTCAAATCGCTCTGAGCACTATGGGACTTAATTTCCCCTAGAACTTAGAACTACTTAAACCTAACTAACATAAGGACATCACACATATCCATGCCCGAGGCAGGATTCGAACCTGCGACCGTAGCGGTCGTGCGGCTCCAGACTGTAGCGCCTAGAGCTTCTCGGCCACTCTGGCCGGCGCAACTTTGCACCCTGTGCCTTAATATGATTCCGAATTGTGGCATACAACATGGCTGAGTGTAAGTAACTACGTCGCTACGTAAGAAACAACGTGCTGTAATCGAATTTCTAGCTACAGAAATCGTGTCTCCAATTTAAATCCACAGAAGAATGCAAGTTGTGTACGGTGACAGGTGAGAAAAGAGCACCAATGAAATTCCGTTACAAAGGACACCGACACCAAAAAATTTGAAGAACGCGCCATAAGCGGGAAAGTCATGCTCGTATTGTTCTGGGATGTTCAAGGTGTGGTACATTTCGAACTCGTACTTAAAGGCAACGCCATAAACTCTACAGTGTACTAGAAGATCCTCCGAAAACTGGAAGCAAGAATTCGAAGAGTTCTTCCACACATGGAGCACCCTCTTCTTCAGCATGACAATACCAGACCATACACGGCCGCTATAACATTTGCAACAATCCGACGCCTTGGGTTCACTTTCATCGATCACCCTCCATACGCTTCAGATTTGGTCCCGTCCTACTTTTATCTGTTTCCAAAACTTAAAGGACACCTTCGAGGACTTTAATGAAGTGGCGCAAGCAGAGACGAGGCTTTGGTTCCGTCAACAAAGTCAAATATTCTACAATGACGCTATCAACAAACGAGTCTCTCGGGAGAAATGTGTTCGTCGTCAGGTTGACTATGTAAAGAAATAAATGTGTAGACATGAAGAATAAAGACGTAGAGTATTCATAACGTTTGTTTTATACAAGAAGGTTCATGATTTATTAGTTAAAGAATTCGGAGGAATTACTTGAATTACTTTTCAACATCCCATCGCAGTTTCGTTTATTGCACAGAAGTATCTGCATAGACCACGGTGTCATTAAAGGAGGCGCACCCAAGTGGAGTCAGTAGCTTGCTACTGGCATTGTAGTCATCAGTTTGTGTAAAGAAAGTGAGGTAGTCACGCTGTAACGTAACAGCACAAGTTACACTGTACATCTAAATATTTGCAAATTCGCGTGGGTAATCTCCATGGCCACAATAAAGATTTTGAAACGAGCTGATCTCCACATGCTGCTGTATGCGATTATGTAGCTTGTTCCACCTCTTCCGGATGCTCAAAAAGACCCAAGGAAAATTCACGAAATAGATCGCGATAAGAACCCGAACAGTTCAGTTAGTACAAAGATAGTTGACATTAAAAGAAAGAAAGTGATGACATGAGCGACTATATAACATTCCAGTAGCATACGTGCGCGAAGCACAAACAAGCAATGATTAAATTGGAATCAACTGGAACAAAAATTACTGATTTGGATGGCTTTCATCAAAAGAACAGTTCTGACTGTAGGAAAGAGGAACTGAAATCTTTGAACTTATAGGAAACTTTGAAAAATCCGTTCTCACAAAGGTGCCCTCTCATCACAAGGAATGACGTAATACCGACAAAAATATAAAATGTGGAGCAGTGTAAAGTGAGATACAAAAATCGCTGAGTTACAGAAGTCGCTGAAAAGCCCCTCATATGAAGTATCCCGTCAGCCCTACAGTAACAATGAGACTCTACAAGTCCACTGAACCACTTGCAAGTGAGTGTATAAACAAACATCGAGAAACTGAGGCACAATTCGTTCGAAAATCCCCAGAAATTGATAATTCCGTATTAGTCGACTGATAAACCATTCTAAAACATTTACGTATTTTAAATTCTCTTCAATTTAACCGTTGGCCCTTGTTCTTTCGGCATCGCTCCGCAAAAAGCGCACCTAAACTCGTAACGGTTAAGCGAGATACTGACGTCAAACTACGCTCACGTGGAGTCACAAACATACCCGTACACACACACACACACACACACACACACACACACACACACACACACACAACATTAATTTTCGACTGTGACGATTGACATCATTATTCATAAATTAATGTAGTTCAAATCCCACAGTTCCGCAAGAGGTGCCCGGATATTTCCCTCGGTTATCAGGCAATTCCCATAACTGTAAGTCCCCTCCAACATTTTCGCTATTGGAAATTGCTCTGCCTCACTCCCAGCCTACTGCGATATCCATGTTCCTATAGTCCGACTCACGGACGGGTGATGGTTCGCGCAGGTCGGAGCACGGAATGAGACTGCAGTATTAGCGATTCCAAGGTGCCGTTGCGGAAGGCACATGTAATACTTTGCACTTGAAAGTAGCGTGTGCCCTGCGAATTGTGTCTCTCGTTTGCTTATGTCGAATTTCTCACTTACCACCACTATCAGCTCTGGCAAATCGCAACACTTGCAATAAAATTTCACTAAATGATCCGCTACGAATACGTTAATTCTCGCATTGGCTACTACATTCATAGCAAAAAATTTTATTTTCAGTATGTCATCTAATTGCTAATCGAACTGAGGAATTCAAAATTCTTACATATGCTCACTGAGAGGTATAATCTTACTTGAAAGGTTTAACACAATATGTGAAGTATTAAAGTTAGGAACTGTGGGTACGTCTTCGCACACAAATAACCCAGACTTTTTCACGCATTATTTGAGAATGAGAGCACGTTACTATTAAGGGGCGTAGGACGTCAAACGGGTCTAGTTAGAACAGGAGAGGCACCATAGGACATTTTAATTTCCACTGTCTATACTTTTTCAAATAAATTGATACAACTTTGTCAGCATGACTAGGAAGGATTTAGGATTCCCACTCATAGCAGTTGAAGTTCAAAAACATAGCAAAATAAATATTTTTTAATTTTTATCGCTAATTATCTCAATTTTTACCACAGTTTTAATAGATTTGGAAAATTCTAGAATTTTCTACATCTGTAAGGATGGTTTGTATGCTGTACAAAATTCACCGAAGAATCTCTCTTACTTATGAAGAAAAGTATACCTATAGCAACAAATGCAGCCAATAGTAAGTGAAAAAACGAAGGAATTTCACAACTAAAAAAAAATATTTCTTTATGTATCTGGACTTCCACTGATATAAGTATGAATCCTGAATCCTTCCTGATCATGCTGACAAAATTTTATGAATTTATTTGTAAAAGTATAGACAGTGGAAATTAAAATGTCAGTGGCTGCTCCAAGTCGGCCCGTTTGACGACGTACGCCCTTTAACTGAAAGCTTGTGGAAACCCCCTTACTAACTAAAAGAAAGAAAAAATAAAGGAATAAAGTTGAAAGCTATTCATGCAGTAGAAATTTCAGCATCAGATTGGATGTTTTAATTTATTTCTTCTTTACTACTAACTCTATTCGTACTATAGTTTGTGCACGGTGCTCACATTCACCACTGAAAGTATCTGAAAAATTATAAAATTATATCACTGGACGACACACAATCCAGGAGGTATGATATCATAAACAATGACGTGTGGAAAAATAGTTTTTCATAAAAGGAGAACAAATGACAGAGTCAACACTGATACAGTATGTGATAATGCGAGCACCTAGTGACTTCCACCAAACTTTACACATAATCTGAAGCTGTTTCATACACGGGAGTTCAGTTTTTTAAAGGACAGGGGATTGCGTGGTTACTGGTTTGGCTGAAAAGAACAGTTCAGACTAGTTCTCATGGGTAGGAAACTAAGGAGAACAGATTTTAGTATCCTTTTGCACTGCACTCCTTTTCTAAAAACACGTCTGTATGTACCATCTCTTTACCTGATTGTGACAGTTAAAAGGGTAACTTGTCAAATCATCAGCAAAATTTACATGCTACGTCACAGGATAAATGCACTGAATAAGGCCAATAAAGCGTATTGTATAAGAATCGATTGCAAATTTCGCAAAGGAAATGAAAGATCTAAGGAAAATATTGTTAGGCCACAAAATATCGTCGTAGCTTATGTTCGTGCAGTCCGTCATGGTTTCGTTAATGACAACTCCGTTGCCAGTGTAACCCATGTAATCTGCTTCAAATTTCAGTTTTTTGAAATTTCAGATAGAAAAAAAGTTATAGATAGACATATATGATGGGTGTGTGTGATTGACACGCCCGTCAGGTTCTGAGAATATCATTTGTAATTTTCTTGACAATATACGAGGGTTATTCCAAAAGTAAGGTCCGATCGGTCGCGAAATGGAAACGACTATGAAAATCCGATAAAGCTTTGCACACATGTGTTGGGTAGTGTCTCTAGTATAACCCCAGTTAGCATCACGTCGCTCTTCTCATTTCTGAGCTCGCAGTGAGTGCGTAAAGATGTCTAGAAAATAGTGTCTGCCGCCAAGTACGAGAGCCTGGTGAGAAATTTCGCCTGAAGCTATGCAGCCAACATTACATAACTGTCGTGCTGTTTCGTCTTCACGACAATTCTCAGCCGCATTCTGCAGGGGCAATGAAGATGCTCCTGCATCGTTTTCAAATGGAAATGTTAGATTACCCACAATACAGTCCGCAATTGTCTCCCCCTGAGTTTCATCTCTGGTCACATGAACCGCTGTCTTTGACGACAACATTTTGACACAGACAACGAGGTGTAGGCCAGCGTGGAGAATTGGCGGAAAGCACTGGCGGCTGCCTTCTATGATGAGGCTATTGAAAAGTTGGTACAACGCTATGACAAAAGTCTAAGTCAGAACGGCGACTACGTAGAGAAGTAGCTGAAAGGTGTAGCTAATTGTTACAAGTAAAACATTTCTGATGTTCACTGTGGTTTCAATTTGGCAATCAATCGGACCTTACTTTTGGAATAACCCTCGTACAATTCATTTTGGCCGTAAGTCGGGATATATGTCGTACATTGCACAACTTCACTACTATCCATCTGCGTAACAGTTGAAAATACGAATCTTATTTCTTGACTGCAACTTTTTGAATTAATAAAATCTGGCAAAGTAATTAAGTGTTTACTTTGCAAACAAAATGTCGCACTTGTCTTCAAAGGAATGTGGTTGACACGCTTTGAATTTAAAATGTCCACAAGAAATAAAATATGTGACTACAGCTAACGTTAATGAACGTTTTACCTCTTTGTGCTGTTCATGCAATTACGCTTCAAAACGAATGTGGTCAAAAGTTTTTTGCTGCACTGGCAGTTTTAATGATGGGTAACGAAGGTTCCACTTTTCCTCTAGTGTTATAGGTATGCACATCAATATTCTACTCCAGTTGTGATAGATTATTTATGACGCTTTTGTAATAGATCTTTTAGGGAAATTAAAAATTCTGTACGGAATAAATATGCGGAGTAGCGGCAAAGAATTAATTCATATACGTGTGATATGCGTAGGAAATACTCTCAGATAATTTTTAAATCTAAAACAAAAGACAAAAGCTTTCAATTAGTATTCTTCTGTTCTCCCTTTAAAGCTATGAAAGGAGCGTCTTACGTAATTTACCAGACGATGCACAATTATTTAGTAGATAAAGTAAGTCATAAAAGTATCGGTGTTTTATTTAAAATGACATATACAGAACGTAAGTGTTCCTACCACAAACTATTTGTATTTGTGTAGTAATATCTCTCAGCAATCAGAACGAAGACAATTGACGAAGCGTAATAGCCGTTAACTAACATTTCATTAGCGGTCTCGTATTACAATGTGTCCTTTCAGAGTAGTAACCTGTATCTGTTGAGTATCGAAGTCTGATGTTTCCTTGTCCGGTGACCGTAAGTTACAAAATAACGCAGTGATTGTTTCAATTACGTGAGCCATTATTCCTTCGAGACTTTTCAAAAATCACTAAAAACAAAGTCAAGCAAAGTTACATTAATAAAATTGATATTAAAACTGAATTCTATTTGAGAGACCGGAACGCAAACCTGTAAAACGAATTTTTATCTCATTTCAAGAATAAGCCAACCTTTACTTTTCATAGCGAACATATGTGTTGTGATGGTGCAGTAAAAACGCCTGACTCTCGGAAGAGATTCCTAAATGACGACGGCGGGTGAACATCACATATTATTATTGTTGCTCGCTTTTGTTCAATAATTTCTTTGTAAGTGATGACGTACTCCACAAAGATGTTCCATAAGACATTACTGAGTGGAAATATGCAAAATATGCCAGCAGACTCATGTGTTTGTTTTAATGATTAGCAATTATAAGAGGAGTAGGACTAGCTGAACTTAATTGTTTGAGAATATCGGTATTATGCGCCTTGCAGTTCAGGTTTCACTCAATGTGTGTACCCGAAAATTTGGAGAATTCTATCCCCATTAGTGACTCCTGTTTATGTGTTACATCAGTTGTTGATATGACTTTGTTGTACAAAACTAAATATATTGAGTTTTCTCAAAATTTAGAAAGTGTCAGTTTTCAGATAGTCAATAATTGCTTGTAAAAATCACTGCCACTCTCTTCTGTTGCTTTCTCTAATGGGGTTTATAAGAACATTAGTATCATCTGCAAAAAGGAGCAATGTTTGAATGTTAAGTGGAAGGTGATTCATACGTATAAGGTATAGTAGAGGGACAAAATTGAACCCTGTGGGACTCTCTTCCTGATTTCTCCCCTGCCACTAAAATTTTCTACAATACCAGCACTATTTGAATTATACAGTAAAATTTTTTATATTCCTTTTATTAACTATGATTCCAACCGGTTGTGTGTAAAACCGTCAGATCCGTAAAACTTAAGTTTTCTGAGAGAGTAACATTATCTTCACAATTAAACGCCTTCGGAAACACGTGTAAAATACCAACTGGCGAACACAGTTAAAAGAAAGGCACTCATGCTGGGTAATGTCACCCTGGTAGCTAACCAACAGTTGTGCAATACATTTCCTTTTCTTTTTTTATTTTGCTTCTAGACGAAAAGTTATTTGGGCTGGTCAAGAAAAATTACACTCTGGGCCTTCTAAGAAACGCAAAAAGTAGAAATTTTTCTGTTTGAATGTTAAGTGGAAGGTGATTCATACGTATAAGGAATAGGAGAGGCACAAAATTGAACCCTGTGGGACTCTCTTCGTGATTTCTCCCCTGTCACTAAAATTTTCTACAATTCCGGCACTGTTTGAATTATAAAGCACAATTTTTTATATTCCTTTTGTTAACTATGATTCCAACCGGTTCTGTGTAAAAACGTCAAGTCCATAAAGCTTATGTTTTCTGAGAGAGTATCATTATCTTCAAAATATAACGCCTTGGAAAACTCGCGGAAAATACAAACTGGCGAACAAAGTTAAAAGAAAGGCACTCATGCTGGTTAATGTCACCATGATAGCTAAACAGCAGTTGTGCAGTACATTTGCACTTTGTTTTTATTTTGCTTCTTGACAAAAAGTTATTTGGTCTGGTCAAGATAAACAACACTCTACCTTAAGCATGTCTTTCCAAGAAGTGGGGAAGGGTAAACGAAACTATCCTTCAGACTACAAAAACAGAACAAGTGGAAGAGATAAAAATCGCTAACTGTATGCCAGATAGAGCAGTCAGGTCTACCCAAAGGGAGAAAAAACGAGGAGTGTGCTCGAAGTGAACTCGACAGTCATCAGCGACGACGACGCTTGTTTTACTGCAGTGCTTGCAGACTACAGCGTGTACCTTAGGGTTTGTGTATGTGTGTGTGTGTGTGTGTGTGTGTGTCTGTGTGTGTGTGTGTGAGCCCTTCCGCTTACAGGGAAGCGGAGTTCGCCTCGGCCTCCTGATCCTCGCTGAACGCCGGCCGGAACTGAGCGAGTCGAGACAAAGTCCGGCGCCCGAAGCTGCGCTGCCCCCAGCCATTAAGGGCGGCGCACACAATCAGGGCAGACGGGACGGGGCCAGCACTAATGGCCGGCGCTGCCTCTGCCCTAAGGCCGGTAATAGGGCGGCAGGACGATCGCAGAGCGGCCAGCGAGGCGAACGTGCTGTCGTCAGCACTGCGTCAGGTTCCCGCCGCTCACTCACTCACCACAACGAGCCCCTCACACTGCAGCAGTTCCTTTATTTATTTATTTAGCGTATGGCATTACATATGAACAGCGACTAGCAGTTGTGGATTACATTGCTTTACAAAATTTTACAAAAATATATTAATTTCATAATTTATAATTAAAAAAAAAAAGCCGGCCGGGGTGGCCGAGCGATTCTAGGCGCTACAGTCTGGAAGCGTGCGACCACTACTGTCGCAGATTCGAATCCTGCCTCAGGCATGGATGTGTGTGATGTCCTTAGGTTAGTTAGGTTTAAGTAGTTCTAGGGTACTGATGACCTCAGAAGTTAAGTCCCATAGTGCTCAGAGCCATTTTAAAAAATAAGTCTAGAAATTATATCTAATTTGTCGATCCATTCAAGGGTTGCCTCTATCACTTCAAACAAATCTTCCAGGTTCTACATCTACATCTACATTGATTCTCCGCAAGCCACCCAACGGTGTGTGGCGGAGGGCACTTTACGTGCCACTGTCATTACCTCCCTTTCCTGTTCCAGTCGCGTATGGTTCGCGGGAAGAACGACTGTCTGAAAGCCTCCGTGCGTGCTCTAATCTCTCTAATTTTACATTCGTGATCTCCTCGGGAGGTATAAGTAGGGGGAAGCAATATATTCGATACCTCATCCAGAAACGCACCCTCTCGAAACCTGGCGAGCAAGCTACACCGCGATGCAGAGCACCTCTCTTGCAGAGTCTGCCACTTGAGTTTATTAAACATCTCCGTAACGCTATCACGGTTACCAAATAACCCTGTGACGAAACGCGCCGCTCTTCTTTGGATCTTCTCTATCTCCTCCGTCAGACCGATCTGGTACGGATCCCACACTGATGAGCAATACTCAAGTATAGGTCGAACGAGAGTTTTGTAAGCCACCTCCTTTGTTGATGGACTACATTTTCTAAGCACTCTCCCAATGAATCTCAACCTGGTACCCGCCTTACCAACAATTAATTTCATATGATCATTCCACTTCAAATCGTTCCGCACGCATACTCCCAGATATTTTACAGCAGTAACTGCTACCAGTGTTTGTTCCGCTATCATATAATCATACAATAAAGGATCCTTCTTTCTATGTATTCGCAATACATTACATTTGTCTATGTTAAGGGTCAGTTGCCACTCCCTGCACCAAGTGCCTATCCGCTGCAGATCTTCCTGCATTTCGCTACAATTTTCTAATGCTGCAACTTCTCTGTATACTACAGCATCATCCGCGAAAAGCCGCATGGAACTTCCGACACTATCTACTAGGTCATTTATATATATTGTGAAAAAAATGGTCCCATAACGCTCCCCTGCGGCACGCCAGAGGTTACTTTAACGTCTGTAGACGTCTCTCCATTGGTAACAACATGCTGTGTTCTGTTTGCTAAAAACTCTTCAATCCAGCCACGCAGCTGGTCTGATATTCCGTAGGCTCTTACTTTATCAGGCGACAGTGCGGAACTGTATCGAACGCCTTCCGGAAGTTCCCATGGTAGGCTCTTCTGCTACAGCTTGTTACAATGATGGATCAAAAAGGTTCAAATGGCTCTGAGCACTATGGGTCTTAGCTTCTGAGGTCATCAGTCCCGTAGAACTTAGAACTACTTAAACCTAACTAACATAAGGACATCACACACATCCATGCCCGCGGCAGGAGTCGAACCTGCGATCGTAGCGGTCGCGCGATTCCAGACTGTAGCGCCTAGAACCGCTCCGTCACTCCGGCCGGCTGTGATGGATCGTCTGGTGTTCATTTCCACAGTCACCCTGAGAAGATTAAGTCTTTCCCTATCGCAGAGGTTTTCAGCACAGATGCCGTGGCATGTACGGACCAGATTAATTGTTTTCCAGGAACGTCGCGTTATTTCCATACTGGCTAGTCTTGTGTCAGGTCTTTGAAGGGTCTGGCGTCCCCCATGGGCAATGGTGTTCCGCATTTCTGTTCAGTTTTTGTTGATAATGAAATTCTTGCCTACAGCGATTCTGCCAGTAGGACAGATGGCTGTCTAGAATTTAATCGATTCATTCGGAGTGTATTGGAAGCCCGGGGACTTTAAGTAATTTTTGGTATTCCTTTAGGATGGCGTTTTGTCTTCGGAGGTCTGGTGGCGCAATGTTGCTTAGAGGTGGTAACCAGTATAGAGGAGTAGATTTGATGCAGGCTGTTATTGTCCTCATTGCTTCATTTAGCTCCACGTCAATTTTTCTCACATATGTGCTATTGAGCCACACTGGGGAACAGTTTACAGCAACAGAATAGACCAGCCCTAAGGCAGCGCATCGCAGTATCGTACCTCTTGCGCCCCATGAGGTACCACTCAGCTTGTAACGGGACTTCCTCACCCAGCATTACTTTTTCTCAACTGTAGTTGTCGATACCAGAATTTTTTTCCGAATTTTGGACAAGTCAACATTATCTGAGTTGCTTTTCTGATAACTTTCATATAATTTTATACATAGTATGTTATATTTCAAGCTAAAATTTACGAAAAGTAAAATATTTTAGTTTACTTCTGAATATAGAGGTCAAGTCTTTTTTCTAGAAACATTTGAAATCTGAATTATTCGCACACTTGAAATTTCTATTATTAAATACGCAATTGTGTACTCTTTACTATGTTTATTTCTGGATACATTTATGAAATAATAATCGAAATTAATAATATAGCAAAAACTAGTAGAAATTCATTTGTTAAGAAAAATTGTAAACCCTTTGGAATATTGTTATTTCCGCAGAATGTGTCACAAGCTTTCCTATGATGTGCTCGGCCATATTTCTGTATAATGGGTGTGAACAATGTAATTTCGGCTTTTTTAATATGAAAAATCAAAATACTGTATCACATACTAAAATGTGAGAAAATCAGTGGACATTATATTTACGTAAAAAGTTCTGCAACAAGAAGGTTTCAATTTCATTAGTTCAATCCAACCGTCAGTACCTGATGTTAGACTTTCAGCTTCAGGGATCAGACCCCTAGACGAAAAGAACTGGAGCCATCTGAGCATGACAAGTCAAGTAAATCTAAAACTTTTCTGTAATCTTCGCTCCTCTCAAATCTGCATAAAAGACTTTGCTTATTTATTACTTGGACTGGGCATTATTTAATGTGGACAATAGCATGGAAGAAGGAAGGAGGGGGGAGATTACAAGATAAAGCATGAAAACAGGAAGAAGGTGTACTGTACTGTGAAAAAAGGAGCAAAATAGAAAAAGTGAACGGTCCAAGCTCAAGATATGCAGCATTGAGAAGGATTGCGTATCTACGCTAACTGTATGCCGGATAAAGCAATCAGGTCTGCCCAAAGGGAAAAGAACGAGAAGTGTGCTCGAAGTGAACTCGACAGTCATCAGTGAGGGCGGCGGACCGTGACAGGGCGCCTTCAGACCGCTCGGCTACCCCGCGCGGCAGTGTTAATTTCCAATACACGACAAGGAAAAATAAATGGTCCAGTCACATTAATATGACCACCGCCTTTTTTCAACGTCAACGTGCAATAATAATTCACAGATGGCAAGTGGCAGCAATAGCAGTGGAGGGCTTATAAACCGTGTCGAGTGGACGCGGAAAACAGTACAGTCGTTGTCGCAATGTAGGAATTGAGTGATTTATCTGATTTCCGAAAGAGTATGAACATTGGCTTTCGGGCCAAGGCTGACGCAAATCCGGAACTGCTAAGTTTGTAAACCGTTCGATTGCCGTCGTGGTTAAAGTAAACTGCGTATCGCAAAATGGCGCTATTAAAAACAGACGCCGAGACAACTGTCGAGTAAATCGGGACATTAAGGCGCTCCGGAAAGGCTCAAAATCATGAAAAGTTCAATTTTTACTTTTTTGCGTTTTCTGAATCTGCAGACTATTACCTTTTAATAGATATATAATTTATTCAATTCCGAAGACTACAACTATTTTTAAATTTTTTTGAAATGTGTTCTACATGGGCGTGACCCGCTGTGGCGCTGTTAAACTGCTGTCAAATGGTGTTATTATTAACGTCCGTGTTCATCAGGTACATTTTAGTGATGTGAGATAAAGTATGTGTTGTGGCTAACCTGTGATGGTTCAATATATATCGCTGGCGTGATTGTCGATTGTTTCATGTTTATTTACTCTGTCATTATCTCGAAAATATTCGTAATTAATTCTTGAGTCTCTGTTTTGTTGAAGTATAATAATGAGTAAAAGTAAAGTTATTAGAAATCCTCTGAAGTCTTTTAAGAAAAGGAGAAATGTTGGAAAGCCAAAGGTATGTGTTATTACTGTAAACAATAAAGACGATAACCAAGTGAGTGAACCTAACCTCTCAAGTACACCTGCCCATAGCAGTCAAAGTGGGAAAGAAAATACTTCACAGAAGAAGCTTTGTTCAATGAGTGAAAACTATGAATGTTTTATGGGCCAATCGGATGTGAATGAAATAGGAATTTTTTCAAACTGTGTAAGATTTATTCATTGTAGTGAAGTTGGTCTGGAACTCTCCATAATAAAGCACGTAGGACTTGCTAGTGAAATACAACTGAAATGTGATAAGTGTTCATACATGACCACCTTTTGGAACAGTGTTGCAGTAACTGCAACAGAAGAAAATGGTAGCAAAATCTACGAACACAACAACGAGCGATGCTTGCTTTAGACAAGGAACGCCTTCGGGCTGTAGACAGGGCTGTAAAGAGTCTAGAAATACAAGCAAGAGTAAACAGGAGGAGGAACAAGAGGAAGCTGGAGGAGGAGTTTGCAGAGGATGAAGATAATCCATCCTATGGACCTGGAATGCACTAAAAAGTTAATCCAATCTTTGTGGCTCGATTCCCAAAACTTTTATTTTCTCATACTAATTACATGTTTTCTAAGGATCTTCCAAACATATTTGTTTCAAACTTTCAGTAAATGTTACACAGTACCTTGTGCATAATTTAACACAGCCTTTTTCCAAAAAACTATATATTTTTGAATATATAAATAAAAAACTGCAACAAAAATGTTGTGAATTTTCATTACAATTGAAAAAAAAATCATCTTTAATAACTGAACTAAAATTTTGTAAAATCCCTGTGTTAAGTTGTAGCCCATATTCCAATAAATAATCTGTAAAATGTTCAACTTCCTACCTCAAATACTTTGTGAGGAAAGATGTAATTTATAAGCGTTATTTTAACATTGCATGTATAGGGCGTTCCGGAGCCCCTTAATGAGATGGGTGAACGGTGGCTGCGGACTGTCAGTTGCGGTTCTATTCGCCCGTGCACACGTGCGAATAGACCTGCCACTGTTGAGCAACTGACCATCCACATGATCTAAGGGGCCACCAATACTGCCTCCTCAACCCTTCCGGGGACACTTCTGCAGATGGACCTCTGCGGCAGGTGCCTGGTTCACGCAGCAATGCTGACTACTGTTTATTGGTGACGAAGGCTGGAAACTGCAACACAGTACCACAGCTGCGACTTCGCCGAGTGGCGACAGGTGGCCTTTTCAGGTGAACCACGTTTTATGCTCCATCGACAGACGGCTGTTGGCGTTTACGGCCCTGCGACAATCGTCGGAGGTGTCCAAGCTGGAAGAGACACCGTCATGGTTTGGCAATGTTTTACTGGCATTGCTTGGCCTGTGTCGTTATTCTGGAAGGCTTAGTGGATCAACAGATGTATGGATCTGTCTTTGGGAACCATGGTCACCCCTACATGAAGTTTGTTCTTCAGCTCGTGCCCTCTGTAAGGAGGATAATGGAACATCTCACACAGCTCGTGATGTACGTGCATGGTTCTAAGAGCGCCAAATTGAGTTTACCATATGAGCCGTGCGTGGCTCGTGTTTGTTCCATTTCTTATTTTACATCTTGCTTTTTTTTTACTGTACAGCCACCTCGTTATCTTAATTTTCAGTTACTGGTGTCACTGAGTTGCTGCCTTGCCTGCTCGTGAGCGGCAGCAGCAGCGCCGTATTATCTTTGCGGGACTGCTATTACTTCCCGTTCGACGTGTGTCGACCAGTCAGTTGGAACGCATCAGCAGTGAGTTCGGACCTGGCAAGGTTGGAGATGCCACGCAGCACAAGTTCAGTCGGGCCATGGTAGCAGTGAGGTCCGGACCGCCATGACTCGCCGACAGCTGCCGACACACATGATTGGAGTGGGGACGACTTTGGTTGTTCGGCGGTCGGTAGTCATCGTGGACAACGTCTACAGGGCTATTACAAATGATTGAAGCGATTTCATAAATTCACTGTAGCTCCATTCATTGACATATGGTCACGACACACTACAGATACGTAGAAAAACTCATAAAGTTTTGTTCGGCTGAAGCCGCACTTCAGGTTTCTGCCGCCAGAGCGCTCGAGAGCGCAGTGGGACAAAATGGCGACAGGAGCCGAGAAAGTGTATGTCGTGCTTGAAATGCACTCACATCAGTCAGTCATAACAGTGCAACGACACTTCAGGACATAGTTCAACAAAGATACACCAACTGCTAACTCCATTCGGCGATGGTATGCGCAGTTTAAAGCTTCTGGATGTCTCTGTAAGGGGAAATCAACGGGTCGGCCTGCAGTGAGCGAAGAAACGGTTGAACGCGTGCGGGCAAGTTTCACGCGTAGCCCGCGGAAGTCGACGAATGAAGCAAGCAAGGAGCTAAACGTACCACAGCCGACGGTTTGGAAAATCTTACGGAAAAGGCTAAAGCAGAAGCCTTACCGTTTACAATTGCTACAAGCCCTGACACCCGATGACAAAGTCAAACGCTTTGAATTTGCGGCGCGGTGGCAACAGCTCATGGAAGAGGATGCGTTCAGTGCGAAACTTGTTTTCAGTGATGAAGCAACATTTTTTCTTAAAGGTGAAGTGAACAGACACAATGTGCGAATCTGGGCGGTAGAGAATCCTCACGCATTCGTGCAGCAAATTCGCAATTCGCCAAAAGTTAACGTGTTTCGTGCAATCTCACGGTTTAAAGTTTACGGCCCCATTTTCTTCTGCGAAAAAAACGTTACAGGACACGTGTATCTGGACGTGCTGGAAAATTGGCTCATGCCACAACTGGAGACCGACAACGCCGACTTCATCTTTCAACAGGATGGTGCTCCACCGCACTTCCACCATGATGTTCGGCATTTCTTAAACAGGAGATTGGAAAACCGATGGATCGGTCGTGGTGGAGATCATGATCAGCAATTCATGTCATGGCCTCCACGCTCTCCCGACTTAACCCCATGCAATTTCTTTCTGTGGTGTTATGTGAAAGATTCAGTGTTTAAACCTCCTCTACCAAGAAACGTGCCAGAACTGCGAGCTCGCATCAACGATGCTTTCGAACTCATTGATGGGGACATGCTGCGCCGAGTGTGGGAGGAACTTGATTATCGGCTTGATGTCTGCCGAATCAGTAAAGGGGCACATATCGAACATTTGTGAATGCCTAAAAAAACTTTTTGAGTTTTTGTATGTGTGTGCAAAGCATTGTGAAAATATCTCAAATGATAAAGTTATTGCAGAGCTGTGAAATCGCTTCAATCATTTGTAATAATCCTGTATTTGGCGGGCGATTGCTTATGGGTTAGCGATGTGTGCTGACGCGTGATTCGTCCCTGTTATTGTACAGTCGCTGGCGTTAGCATTGTTTAGTTCTTTGTGCAAGTGTTCGCGAAACTGTGTGTAGTTTGTGTCATTTTGATTGACAAGTTATTTTAAATGTTGCCGGCGTACTGGCTCTGAGGAGTCGGTTGGTTGGTGTGGATCAGCCAGGGAATCTCCGCGCGGCGCGGCGAGCCGGGCCCGCTGGCGGGCTCTACGCAGTGTCAGAGTGTGTGGGAGCTGTTCCGATTACTACGAGGTTCGTGGCTCACCGACCCAGCACATCCAAGTTGAGTGGTGATTTAATTACCGAAGCCAGTCTGCTCACATTGTGCCGCTGGTTTTCATGGTTGGCTGTTGGGGGTATTCCAGCCGGCCGGAGTGGCCGAGCGGTTCTAGGCGCTTCAGTCTGGAACTGCGCGACCGGTACGGTGGCAGGTTCGAATCCTGCCTCGGGCATGGATGTGTGTGATGTCCTTAGGTTAGTCAGGTTTAAGTAGTTCTAAGTTCTAGGGCACTGATGACCTCAGAAGTTAAGTCGCATAGTGCTCACAGCCTTTTGAACCATTTGTTGGGGGTATTCCCTTGAGCAATAGCGAGTATTCGAGTTGGGAAAAGTTTGGCCACCATCCAGTGGAGTTTAACTGTATTTTCGTTATTTGAAGTCCAAGTGCACCAGCGGAATTTTCTGCCTTGTGGCCGTAAGCGTTCCGGTTACCTACCCTGGCCACTGACGTGAAATTCAGGCAGTGTCCTTGCCTCACCGTGTTGTCGCTGTCCAGCACGTGTATGTAGTTTTGACAGCTTATGCATACTTGGTTGTTGGTGACTACGCCTTTTACGTTTTGGCTTTGGAGTTCCTTGTGTACTGGTTGGGTGGAAAGCAAGTAATCTTGTCGGTGGGTCCGTTAACTGTCTCTTCGTTGGGTTGCCAGCAGCTCGGATATAGTTGGGCCGACTACCTGTCTCCCCTAAGCGAACGTTAATATTTCAACTGCAGACCGTCCCCCACAAACTTCTGACCGCCGCCGGCTGTACTGCCTTCTCTCATTGGTGTTTCATTATGTATTTTAATGGCTCATAGCCGATGGTTTGAATTTGTACGCTTTTAGTTGGTTTTTAAATAATGTGCCTTCAGCCACTTAAAAATTGAAAGTTCCTTACTTGTCAAGTGTTACATTGTTTGGGCCTTCAACCTCATCTAAAATAATTTTTTGGATAAAGCTTTGTGCCTTCTGCCTTTTGAAAATTTATTGTAGTTGTGTTTTTCAATCATGGCCTTTCAGCCATCTTAAAATTTAAATTCCTTACTTGTTCGATCTTAGAATGTTTGGGCCTTCAGCGTCATTAAAAAAAAATTAGTGATAAAAACATGAGCTTTCTGTCTTGTAAAAATTTATTGTAGTTGTGTTTTGAATAATGGGCCTTCAGTCGTTTTAAAAGTAAAATTCCTTATTGTTAAGTCTTAGATTGTTTGGCCCTTCAGCTTTCTTTTTTAAAATTATTTAAGGATAAAGTTTTGGGCCTTCTACATTTGAATATTTATTGTAGTTGTGTTTTTAAATCATGGGCCTTCAGCTGTTTTAAAATTCAAATTCCATACTTGTCATGTCTTGCATTGTTGGGGCCTTCAGCCTCATTTGAAATATATTTAAGGATAAAACCTTGCGCTTTCTGCCTTTTGAAAATTTATTATAGTTGTGTTTTGAATCATGGGCCTTCAGCCCTTTTAAAAATTAAAGAGGCTGTGTCCTTAAGCTGTAAGTTTGTGTGACATATTCAGTCGATAGTTAAGCTCGGAAATTTGAGCTGTTATGTTTGTGCAACCAAATAAAGTTTAATGTGTTTGAGTGTAACTGACAGCCGCTCATTTTTGGCCCCTATCCACAATTCTAACTACCTGTTCTGTCCTGCGGATTTAACCAGGCGTTTCACCATACTCACTTGGCCACCAAACTACCCGTATTTAAACCCAATTGAGAATCTGTTAGATCGCCTCGATCAAGCTGTTCGTGCGATGGATCCTCAAACGATAATCCTATCGCAGCTGGTCACAGCTTTGGAGTCGGCATTGCTACACATCCCTGTCGGTCCATTCCATAGGATGCTGACTTCCTTCACGCTCCTTAACCTTGCAAAAGGTGGTACTCGGGCTTTTGACAGATGGTCACATTAATGTGACTAGATAGCGTTTTAATGGTGCGCTTCCAGGTGTTCTGTCGAGTTGTTGTTTCCATTTCATGCATCACGAAAAGTCGGTGCGAAAGGCTCTGGTCCATTGAGCTCGAACACTTCCAGAAAAGGAGAGCCTTGCTGAAGAGCTGTGACATCTACGAATAGTACACTCCTGGAAATGGAAAAAAGAACACATTGATACCGGTGTGTCAGACCCACCATACTTGCTCCGGACACTGCGAGAGGGCTGTACAAGCAATGATCACATGCACGGCACAGCGGACACACCAGGAACCGCGGTGTTGGCCGTCGAATGGCGCTAGCTGCGCAGCATTTGTGCACCGCCGCCGTCAGTGTCAGCCAGTTTGCCGTGGCATACGGAGCTCCATCGCAGTCTTTAACACTGGTAGCATGCCGCGACAGCGTGGACGTGAACCGTATGTGCAGTTGACGGACTTTGAGCGAGGGCGTATAGTGGGCATGCGGGAGGCCGGGTGGACGTACCGCCGAATTGCTCAACACGTGGGGCGTGAGGTCTCCACAGTACATCGATGTTGTCGCCAGTGGTCGGCGGAAGGTGCACGTGCCCGTCGACCTGGGACCGGACCGCAGCGACGCACGGATGCACGCCAAGACCGTAGGATCCTACGCAGTGCCGTAGGGGACCGCACCACCACTTCCCAGCAAATTAGGGACACTGTTGCTCCTGGGGTATCGGCGAGGACCATACGCAACCGTCTCCATGAAGCTGGGCTACGGTCCCGCACACCGTTAGGCCGTCTTCCGCTCACGCCCCAACATCGTGCAGCCCGCCTCCAGTGGTGTCGCGACAGGCGTGAATGGAGGGACGAATGGAGACGTGTCGTCTTCAGCGATGAGAGTCGCTTCTGCCTTGGTGCCAATGATGGTCGTATGCGTGTTTGGCGCCGTGCAGGTGAGCGCCACAATCAGGACTGCATACGACCGAGGCACACAGGGCCAACACCCGGCATCATGGTGTGGGGAGCGATCTCCTACACTGGCCGTACACCACTGGTGATCGTCGAGGGGACACTGAATAGTGCACGGTACATCCAAACCGTCATCGAACCCATCGTTCTACCATTCCTAGACCGGCAAGGGAACTTGCTGTTCCAACAGGACAATGCACGTCCGCATGTATCCCGTGCCACCCAACGTGCTCTAGAAGGTGTAAGTCAACTACCCTGGCCAGCAAGATCTCCGGATCTGTCCCCCATTGAGCATGTTTGGGACTGGATGAAGCGTCGTCTCACGCGGTCTGCACGTCCAGCACGAACGCTGGCCCAACTGACTTAGTAAGTCAATCGGTTAAAGACTCCATCGAGATAAAGATGTCGGCAAGCCAAATAAACGGTAACGGATGTAATTCAAATAAAATTTGCGGGCCGGTACTCATTTTATTAAAGTCTTGCCGGATATCACGACTACTAGAACTGAAAAACGCTGAGAGCATTTGCATTCACCTTACATATGTGCGAGCTCTGAAAAAATAAGGAGCATTAAAGGGCTTAGTGAGCGTCAGCAGACGAACTCGGCTAGAAACAAGAGCGCGGAGACGACACAGCGAGTACACACACCAGCAGCATTCGAGCTACGTGAAGAAGGCGGCTGGGTCGGTCGTCGTAAAATTGTGCAGAACACGGAAGCAACAGCTCGACAGATCTCCCAGGAGCACACCGTTAATAAAAAAAAAAAAAAAAATGGCTCTGGGCTCTATGAGACTTAACAAATGGTTCAAATGGCTCTGAGCACTATGGGACTTAACAGCTGTGGTCATCAGTCCCCTAGAACTTAGAACTACTTAAACCTAACTAACATAAGGACATCACACACACCCATGCCCGAGGCAGGATTCGAACCTGCGACCGTAGCAGTCGCGCGGTTCCGGACTGCGCGCCTAGAACAGCGAGACCACCGCGGCCGGCGAGACTTAACATCTGAGGTCATCAGTCCCCTAGACTTAGAAACTACTGAAACCTAACTAACCTAAGGACATCACACGCATCCATGCCCGAGGCAGAATTCGAACCTGCGACCGCAGCAGCAGCGCGGTTCCGGACTGAAGCGCCTAGAACCGCTCGGTCACTTCGGCCACAACCTTAATCAATCGCGCCGAGTAAACCTGAGAGACCACAGGAAAATATTGATTTCCAATTGTTGTTGAGTGATGGGAGAACGGCGAAAAGTGAGGGAAATCTTTATAGTAATAAGTTCTGGAAAAAAAATTGATTCTTATAATCAGCGTAAAGAGTACGTGGCGCCATCCAGCTTGGAGTTCTAAGGAATGTTAGCACAGCAATCCCTTACCAAGTGAACGACGCGGAACGCTCCGCTCAAAGTTTTCCAGGAACTTTCTACAGGCATTGTTCGGTACCATACTATAAATAAATGGAACAACAAATAAAATATTAACTCCTGCACAAATAAAAACAACAACAAACAAAATCACAGAGTGTAGCGATCACGCACGGCATCAAGGTGCCCGAAATTCAAACACAGTTCATTCGGGAAATGTTGTGGTAGCGGGATGAAGGTTCGGCAACTTCGAGATTTTCTGGGGTTACATGTGTAGTGGGATTGACGGAATACGCTCCATGTCTCCCACATGTACTCCGCCCTTTTACTTTCGTCTTATCGGTCACTCCTATAGTAATTTTGAACAGACCATAGTGTCATACATTGGCGTTAATCTGTGGAAAAAAATTTCAGGGGATGTACGTCTCGACCACAGCATTGTTCACTGAGGTGACAAAAGATATGGGATAGCGATGTGTCCATACACAGATGTCGGTAGTATGGCGTAAACAATGTATAAAATGGCAGTGTATTGGCGGAGCTGTCATTTGTACTCAGGTGATACGCTTGAAAAGATTTCCGACCTGATTATGACTGCACGGCGGCGATTCACTGACATTGAACGCAGAAGGGTAATTGTACCCAGATGCAGGGGACATTCCATTTCAGAAATTATTAGGGAATACCATATTCCGAGATCCGTAGTGCCATGAGTGTACCGAGAATACCAAATTTGAGGCATTGCTTCTGACCACAGAGAGCGTAGTGGCCGACGGCCTTCACTTAACGACCGAGAGCAGCGGCGTTTGTGTAGAGTTGTCAGTGCTAACAGACATGCAACACTGCTCGAAGTAACGGCATAATCAATGTGGAATGTACGATGAACGTATCCCTCAGGGGAGTGTGGCATAATTTGGCATTAAAGGGGTGTGGCTGCAGACAACCAACGCGAGTGCCTTTGCTATAAGCACATCACCTGCAGCGCCTCTCCTGGGCCGGTGACCATATCGGTTGTACGCTAGACCACTGGAAAACTTTGGTCTGGTGAGGTAATTCTCGATTTCATTTGGTAAGAGATGATCGTAGGGTACGAGTGTGGTGTAGAACCACGAAGCCATAGACCCAAGGTGTCAACAAGGCACCGTGCAAGGTGAAAGTGGCTCCATGTGGGCTATGTTCACATGGAATGGACTGGGTCCTGTGGTCCAAGGGAACCGATAATTGATTGGAAATGGTGATGTTCGATTACTTGGAGACCACTTGAAGCCATTCGTGGACTTCATATTCCCAAACGACGGTGGAATTTTTATGGATGACGGTGGACCTTGTCACCGAGCCACAACTGCTCGCAATTGGAAAAGCATTCTAAAAAATTCGAGAAAATTATTTTACCATCCAGATCGTCCGGCGTAAGTCCCATCGAATATTTATGAGACATGAGTTAGTGGTCAGTTCGTGCCGAAAATCCTGCACCGACAAGACTTTTGCTGTTATGGACGGCTATAGTGGCAGCGTGGCTTAAATTTGCTGCAAGGTACTTCCAACGACTTACTGAGTCCATGCCACGTCGAGTAAAATGAGGTCCGAGGCGATATTAGGAGGTCTATGACTTTTGTCAACTCAATGTACAGAAGCGAATCATGGAGTATTGGGGAACCAGAGTAGTAAAGAATCTAAACGTTTGAAGTGCAGTGCTACGAAAGTATGCTTAAAATTAGGTTCTCCGCACAACAGACAAAGAAAAGAACGTAGGGAAAACACTGACAGGAAAAAGTGACAGTGTGATGAGACATATGTTAAGGCATCAGTAAACAACTTTCGTGGTACTAAAGGGTGCTTTAGAGGGTAGAAACTGTAAGGAAATACAAAGATTGTAATATATCGAATAAATAATATACGACTTTGGGTATAAGTGCTATATAAGTGCTACTCTGAGATGAAGGGGTTGGCAAAGTACAGGAAGTCGTGGCGAACCCATCAAATGATTCATATCAGATCCAGATTCAGTGTGAACGTAGTTAAGATTGTTTATAAGATCCAAGTAATGAGAAACACACATTAACTATTGACGCGGGCGAGGTGGCGAAGTGATTAGCAAACTGGACTCGCATTCGGGAGGACGACGGCTCAATCCCGCGTCCGGCCATCCTGATTTAGGTTTTCCGTGATTTCCCTAGATCACTTTAGGCAAATGCCGCGATGGTTCCTTAGAAAGGGCACGGTCGATTTCCTTCCCCATTCTTCCCTAATCCGAGCTTGTGCTCCGTCTCTAATGACCTCGTTGTTGACGGGACATTAGACAGTAATCTCCTCCTTCCTCCTCCAAATTAACTATTGACGTCGTTGAAGTTCTTCAACCAGAAAAAGTAATACCATTGCACTTGTTTCTTGTACAAAGCAATTAGAGAAAGTTTTCAAGTTGTAATGGATGAATGAGTGCCCTTACCCCCTCTCTATTTGATAGTGAATCACGGGCTGTACATGTAGAACCAATCAAGTCGTCTGAGCTTATACTGAAAATTTGGATAAACAGTGTATAAAGAGGGCAACCGTAATGAAATGAAGAAACTAAGTACAGGGGCATTAAACTAAGAATTATTTCAGCATCTGTTGTTATAGAGGCTTTAGTTGAAGAAAATCAGATTATAGGAGCTGTTGTTGCAGATCCTACTATTACTCTTGAGAGTTACCAGTCTATAAGTCATTTGCGTATCTGTTGACTAGGAGATTCTTAAGCCGTCCTCATCTCTTCTAATTCTTTTCATCAGATTTTTTTTTTAATCCAAGAATTTAGTTCTTGCCTGTACTAAAACACAGCTTGTGCAATCTGTCTGCACAACAGCAGCAGCTGATGACCACCTAGCAAAATTGAAAATAGAAACAATAGTAATGATTTCCTCTAGTGAAACTGGTGATTCTGATGTTGGGTAAACGAAATGATACATTGTTTACGTAAAACTGGTGATTTTGATGTTGGGTAGACGAAATGATACATTGTTTACGTAAAACTGGTGATTTTGATGTTGGGTAGACGAAATGATACATTGTTTACTTTTGATACTGTTGACGGCGTGGGAGTTGCGGCTGCTTCTCTGATCATCTCCTGGCAAACAGTTTAAAGGAATGAGACTTTTGGATGCTGGAGGGAAGTCGGATTGGCGAAAGAAAATTTCAGATGAGTGTTGCGACGGTTCGAGTAGTGGCACAGGATCTCGCTGTGTCTGTGGCAGTGATTGGAGCAGTAGCACTGGAAATGTTGCACAGGATAGTGTGGACTAGGAAGCTGCTCTGTTTGTTCAGAACATCATAAATATACATTATTGCTCATGAAGTGTAGGGCTACCATTCATTCCTACCTCTGGAATATTATAAGAGCTAAATTAAACATATATGCTAAATGTCAACGATCTCTTCATCTTCAACAAAAGCATTTCGAAGTTACAGGGGCTTCATAAACAATAAGTCTGTAATAATAGCACTCGAAAGGAACTGGCTGCACCCTTCCAGCCTCTAGTGTTGAAGCGTGCCAACAACAAGACAAGAATGTAATCAATTTGTGACTAGTAGTGGTACCCACGGTTGCAAAATATTATTTCGGAATAAATACAGTGAAAGGTCAAAACTCATGAGAAGGCACTGTGAAACTAGTTGATCGTTGGTTGCTGAATCTTAAGCAGTGTATTTGTCTCGATACAGCTGTAGCAGAAATTGATTCCTGCCAGCCATGAAATTGGAGAAGATCACCCTGAAGGCTCCACAGAGTGGACGTTATGTCCGTTCGTCAGGCACGTTCGTCAGATACATTCGTTAGACACCTGCATGATGGTTTACACATGTGGAAACAAGAGAGGAAATGAAAACCCAACAAAGACCCTGTTGACACCGGAGCCCGAATTCTTGTTTAATCACCGACACAGTACAATCTAAGCGTCTTGCACCGATTATCTTTCCGCGATGGATGTTCATTAACCTGCGATGTGCTGCCTTTGCAGAACACATCTGTTTGTAGCAACCTGCTCAACTAACACGTCTACGCAAAATTCATGCGTCATGCAAAGCACTCCTGAAGATGGAAAAAGCCTTTCTGTGATTTTAGACCCCTTAATTTTCTTCGTTATGGCTAATCTCTTAGATGTCAAAAGAGGACCCGTCTCACCGGTGCCTCAGTAATGAAATCAATGTCATAGTGAACTCGGGAGAAGTACCATATAGACTGTAATGACAGCCTACATCAAATCTAGCTACAAAGAACAACAGCGACGGGAAGTGGGAACTAATTCATAGATACAGAAAAACTCTGAACTGTACTCTGGCCAGAAAACACAAAATATCATCACAGATAACATGTGAGGTAAAAATTAAAAACAAAAAATAAAAAACATTGAAACACGAAACCTAACACTTTTTGTGATTCAAGCACCGAACATCCATGGTAGGCAGTGGCACAGTCCACCACTCTTCAGCGAAATGACCTTACAAAAAATGCACGTAAAGGGGGAACTCTTAAATGGAAAGGGAGATAAAAAGGGGACGTAAAAAACACTGGAGCAAACACAAATTAGTAGTTGACACAGTATAAAAATCACACAGAGTGAGACACTTTAAAAAATCACTGGAGGCGATGGAGCACTCATGAAGAATAAAAACCGCTGGTAGGGACCTGCCGAGAGACTGGAGACCAGAGAGGAGGGAACAAGAAGGGAGGAAAGTGCGGTGGGCGCACCATGATGCAGGAGATGGGTGGGGCGGGAGATGAAGAGAAGGCAGGAGGGGGTGCAGAGACCCAGAAGGGCGTACAGGTGAAGGAGGGGGGTGTAAGAGGTGGAAAACCGCTTTGGAGAAGGGATGGAGAGGGGAGAGGGAGACCTGAGGAGTAGGGAGGAGGAAGGTGGGGTTAGGGTTGGTAGGAGGGATAGATATCAGGCCAAAGCTCATCATCTGGGAGGGTTAGGAGCTGGAAGTAGCCTTGGGATAGGAGGCAGAGGGTGTGGAGATGGAGAAAGGGTGTGACACAATGGTAAAGTGTGGCAATGGGCTGGGAGTGGAGAGGAAGGGGGACATCAGGGAGTGGGGGGATCGAGTCAGCAGACAATATACAGGGTGTAAATGTATTAAAGGAAAAGAAGGTGGGGGAAGGGGATGAAGTCACAGAGGATGCATTTTGGAGTCAGAAGGTGGATACGGAAGGTAAGGTGAGGCGCATGGTGATCTAGGATTTAGAGCACTTTATAAAGGGCTTCATGAAATCTGGGAGGGGTCGAAATCCAGGTGACACTGGCATAACGAAGGATGTTGTGGTTCAAGGATTTGTAGGTGTGAAGGATGGTGGAAGGATGGAGTCCTCACGTCCAGCTTGACAGGAGTTTCAGGTCTGTTGTGGACTTTGTGTTGGATTGTAAGCAGATAGGAAGTCCAGGTGAGGTGGTGGTCAAGGGTGAGGCCAAGATATTTTAGGGTAGGATTGAGGTGGAGAGGATGACCATAAATGGTTAGGTAGAAATCATGATGATTGCCTGGGTCTTGGAGGGGTTGATACGAAGGAACCACTGATTGCACCAAGTGGTGAACTGGTCATCGTGCATATGGAGTGTACATTGGGACCGTTGAAGGGTAGGATAAAAGGCCAGGAAATTGGAGAAGATGAACACGTGGGGAAAGTTTGGGCATATCAGCAGTATACAGGAGATAGAGGAGAGGGGAAAGGATGGAGCCTTGGGGCATGCCAGCAGAGGGATAGCAAGTACGGGAGTTGGAATTGTGGGCAGTGACATAGGAGGGATGACATGAGAAGAAGGAAGCAATGAAATGGACAAAATAATTAGGGAAAGCATTGGTCTGGAGTTTTAAGGGGAGCCCGGGATGCCAGACATGGTCATAAGCGTTTTGGAGGTCGAAGACACCAAAGATAATCGAGCGATTTGCATTAAGTTTGAGGGAAAGATGATTGGTAAGGTCAAGGAGCCGGTCGTCAGCTGAGAACGAGGGCTGGAAGCCCACTGGGTAAGGGGAAGGAGGTAGTGCTCGTTAAGGTGGCGATGAATTTGGTGGGAGAGGATGGACTAAAAGACCTTACTGAACACAGAAGTGAGGCAGATGGGACGATAGGAAGAGATGTCAGAGGGGGTTTGTTGTATTTAGGGAACTGCAGGACACAGGAAGTCTTCCAGAGGTCAGGGTAAAAGCCAGTGGAGAGGAGGACATTGTACAGGATCGCAAAGGCAGTCACGAAGTATGGGGAGGATTCCTTGAGGTGGCAGTAGCTGACACCATCGTGACCAGTGGCGGTGTTGCATTTGGAGTGGAAGACAAGTGTGATGTCAGGTGTGATGATGGGAGTGTTGATGTCTGACGGGGTGTGACTGTTCCAAGTAGAGCAAACTAGGGGCCAGCGGTGGGACAGAGGTATCAGTGCGTTCAAGGATGGTGGGGAAGAGGGAGTAAACGAAATGAGAATTATCAAGAATGTAGCAGACGTCAGATAGGTGGGAAGCAAAATGGTCTGGCGCCAGTCTCGGCGTTTCTTTGCTGTAAGGAGGTTCTGGATGTCTCACTGTATTTGCTGGTGGTGGAAGAGTGCATCCCAATCGTGGGTGTGGAGGATGGAGCTGTAGAGCCTTTGGGATTCATGAAGAAGAAGGATGGCCTGTGGAGAAAGTGTAGGGCAGTGACGGTAGATGAGTTTGGTGGGAAAGTGGGCCTCCACAGTGTTAGTGATGGTCTTCTGAAGGAAGGAAGATTCAAAAATGGTTCAAGTGGCTGTGAGCTTTATGGGACTTAACATCTGAGGTCATCAGTCCCCTAGAGCTTAGAACTACTTAAACCTAACTAACCTAAGGACATCACACACATCCATGCCTGAGGCAGGATTCGAACCTGCGACCGTAGAGGTCGCGCGGTTCCAGACTAAAGCGCCTAGAACCGATCGGTGACACTGGCTGGTAAGGAAGGAAGAGACATGGGTGATGTCAGCGGTATGATGAAAGGTGAAGGGGTGGCTACCGACCTGTGAGGCAATGGATTCCTAGTCGGCATACCAGTTGGCACGGTGGTAGTCTTGGACAGACTTTGAAGGGGCAGCTGGGTGGGGGGCTGTAGGGGGGCCATGGGCAGAGGAGATGGTGAGAAGAATGGGGAGGTGGTCACTACCAGTGGGACTGAGGAGGTCTGCTGCTATATGACCAAGGACGTTGGGGGAAGCAGGGATAACATCTGAGGTGGAATTACTTTCAGGATAGGTGTGTTGCGGAAGAGGAGCTGGGTCACTGTGGAGGATGGCAGGGAAGTGATACCACCGCCGAAGGGTGGCAGGGTCAGGGCTGTGGATGGTTTGGTCGCTGGCAGTCACATAGGTGGAGATGGTATGGACAACATGGGAAATGAAATCGTTGGGGAGGGGAGCTGCAGAGCAGATGTAAATAGTGGCATAGGTGATGGTGAGGCAGGGAGAAAAGATGCTGAGGAGAAGGTGTTCATTCGGGTAATTGAGGTGGGGTTGTGGCCGGACTGGGATATTCTGGAGGTGGCGTATTTCTGCAATAGCTCACCAATACATACGCTGACTCGCTATGGGAGCGCAGGTGCCAAGAGTTAACGTTATAACGTCATCGTAGACGAATCATAGAGCACGGCGACATCCAGTGCTCCCCGCCATACAAACGGACCACGGGCTTCTCATTCTAGACGCGGAAAAAGCGCAGCCACAAATAGCAGCTCAACGCGCTTGCGGAAGAGAGCCTAACTGAATTGTGCGGACTTTGGTTATCGTTCAGTGTTGAATC
Source organism: Schistocerca piceifrons (assembly GCF_021461385.2). Lineage (NCBI taxonomy): Eukaryota > Metazoa > Arthropoda > Insecta > Orthoptera > Acrididae > Schistocerca > Schistocerca piceifrons. The sequence continues at coordinate 85,768,669 of NC_060143.1, read as the reverse complement.
TGATTCGTTCGACTGCGACCGACGGTCTCTTAGTACCGCCAGTTCTAGTTCCCATGCCTTGCTGAGTTGAAATCCCGTGTCTCTGATGATCAGGTCGTTATTTATACGAATTTCGACTGCTTCTTTAGTAATGAAGTCCCAATATGTGGAAGTGGGTGAAAGGATCTTTGTCTCTCCGTAGTTCGTGCTGTGTACGGTGTTCAGCCACAGCAGACTTTTCTGGTTGACTCAGTCTGGTGTGACGCCTATGTTCAGCACATCTATCCTTAACAGTGCGACACGTCTGGCCAATGTATGATTTCCCGCACTGGCACGGGATTTTATATATCACTGATCTACTTAGACCTAGGTAGCCTTTAACAGAACCCAGCATAATTTACACAAGTACTGGAAGGTGGAAGACATATTTTATTTGATGTTTTTTGAACAGCCTGCAAATCTTAAAGGGCCCGAGCCGCACAATAACCCTGGGTTCTGTGTGTGATGGCGGTGGGGTGGGTGACTGCTGTGGCCTGTTGTGGGGTTGTGAACCACTGAGGGCTACGGCGGGACGAACCCTCTCCGTCGTTTCAAGGTCCCTGGTCCAATACACAATACACAAACTTAAGTACCGTCAATTACAGCTCGTTTAAGGCAATGTACAAACTCCAATCGCCGTAAGGATGCGGAAGGAAGATGGACATGTCCTTTTCTAAAGAAGTACAGAACCAACACGGAACTCACATTAACCCTGTCATGGTTAAAATATTTTCTGCATTTGTTTGAAGCCAGCCGGTGTGGCCGAGTGGTTCTACACGCTACAGTCTGGAACAGCGCGACCGCTACGGTCGCAGGTTCGAATCCTGCCTCGGGCATGGATGTGTGTGATGTCCTTAGGTTAGTTAGGTTTAAGTAGTTCTACGTTCTAGGGGACTGATGACCTCAGCAGTGAAGTCCCATATTGCTCAGAGCCATTTGAACCTTTTTTTTTTTGTTTGAAAAATGAAAGGTCGAAATCTGTCTTTCTTTATGAAAAGTAATACACTTTCGCTGCCAACAAAACTTTTAGCTGATGATTTTGCAAACCGGTGACACGGGAAACATGTGACCCATGAAACTAGCGAGATTCATGTTTTCCCATGAACCTAGAATTTTCAGTGTTAAAATTTCAGTTTCGGAATGATTTTATCAGGACGGCAATTATGGAAGAACTTATAACAAGTAAGCAGCATAGTACATTTATTCTCCTGACAGTGAAAAACATGAAATACGGCACACAAATCCTCATAATAATGTTTGAAGATGGCTTTGAGATACCAAATTCCAATGTTTTCTACATTCTATGAACTTTTCTGAGGCGTATATGTGCCATACATACATATTAGGTAAAAAACCCGGAGAATTACTGAGGTGTGTAGAAATGTCTCAAAACAATGCCGATGATGTACAAGAAAACACAATTAGTTACTTCAGACATTCGTTGAATGGAGAAGATGGTGTTTCGATGTGATTATTGTGAAACAAACGTACTGTGCCACCAACAAACACAAGCCGCCCCATTTCAACGTCAACAGACTTCTACACTCCTGGAAATTGAAATAAGAACACCGTGAATTCATTGTCCCAGGAAGGGGAAACTTTATTGACACATTCCTGGGGTCAGATACATCACATGATCACACTGACAGAACCACAGGCACATAGACACAGGCAACGGAGCATGCACAATGTCGGCACTAGTACAGTGTATATCCACCTTTCGCAGCAATGCAGGCTGCTGTTCTCCCATGGAGACGATCGTAGAGATGCTGGATGTAGTCCTGTGGAACGGCTTGCCATGCCATTTCCACCTGGCGCCTCAGTTGGACCAGCGTTCGTGTTGGACGTGCAGACCGCGTGAGACGACGCTTCATCCAGTCCCAAACATGCTCAATGGGGGACAGATCCGGAGATCTTGCTGGCCAAGGTAGTTGACTTACACCTTCTAGAGCACGTTGGGTGGCACGGGATACATACGGACGTGCATTGTCCTGTTGGAACAGCAAGTTCCCTTGCCGGTCTAGGAATGGTAGAACGATGGGTTCGATGACGGTTTGGATGTACCGTGCACTATTCAGTGTCCCCTCGACGATCACCAGTGGTGTACGGCCAGTGTAGGAGATCGCTCCCCACACCATGATGCCGGCTGTTGGCCCTGTGTGCCTCGGTCGTATGCAGTCCTGATTCTCGCGCTCACCTGCACGGCGCCAAACACGCATACGACCATCATTGGCACCAAGGCAGAAGCGACTCTCATCGCTGAAGACGACACGTCTCCATTCGTCCCTCCATTCACGCCTGTCGCGACACAACTGGAGGCGGGCTGCACGATGTTGGGGCGTGAGCGGAAGACGGCCTAACGGTGTGCGGGACCGTAGCCCAGCTTCATGGAGACGGTTGCGAATGGTCCTCGCCGATACCCAGGAGCAACAGTGTCCCTAATTTGCTGGGAAGTGGCGGTGCGGTCCCCTACGGCACTGCGTAGGATCCTACGGTCTTGGCGTGCATCCGTGCGTCGCTGCGGTCCGGTCCCAGGTCGACGGGCACGTGCACCTTCCGCCGACCACTGGCGACAACATCGATGTACTGTGGAGACCTCACGCCCCACGTGTTGAGCAATTCGGCGGTACGTCCACCCGGCCTCCCGCATGCCCACTATACGCCCTCGCTCAAAGTCCGTCAACTGCACATACGGTTCACGTCCACGCTGTCGCGGCATGCTACCAGTGTTAAAGACTGCGATGGAGCTCCGTATGCCACGGCAAACTGGCTGACACTGACGGCGGCGGTGCACAAATGCTGCGCAGCTAGCGCCACTCGACGGCCAACACCGCGGTTCCTGGTGTGTCCGCTGTGCCGTGCGTGTGATCATTGCTTGTACAGCCCTCTCGCAGTGTCCGGAGCAAGTATGGTGGGTCTGACACACCGGTGTCAATGTGTTCTTTTTTCCATTTCCAGGAGTGTATATATCCACCCCGTGGTACGTAACATTTTTCTTTAAGTTACGAAGGCATCTCGCTACATGCCTGCATTAGAGAAACATGAGATACAGACGTCCAACACTCAAACCTGCATCTTACTTTAGTGGGACATCGTATCCAACAACCACGAAACGGTCAAGAAGTTTACGAATAAAATCAACATATGGAGAGACAGATATAGATTTGAAATCCCTTACTGTCGAATGCAAATTCAGCACCTGGATCACGGTACCACTATTCAATACTTAACTTAGAGACAGACAGAGAGAAAGAGAAGAGATTAGAGAGTGGGTAGGTCGGGTGATGGGGGGGGGGGGGATGACAGGCAGAAGCAAAGGATGGAGACGGGGAGGTGTCATATACGGTAGAGGATGAAGGGAGAAAGAAACAGATACGAGAAGGGCGGGCTTTTTTAGTTTCTGTGCCTACAGACCAAAAATCAATGACGCCGCATTTGTTTCCATTACGTTATTCCACTTTTCAACGCAAACGTGTGAGTAACATTATGAATGCAGATGAGGAACTGATATTACGACAGCAGCGTTGTAGGAACAAATGGCACCTCCTTAACATTCAGCGCAGCTGCAGAACGACGATTTTCCAATATCTGAGTTTCAGACGATGTCTCACGGGAGATATTCCATTTCTCGTGGAATGTTCCAAATGCCGGTTTAGGTCTTCATACTTTTTTTTCCATGTCAGCACCGCTTCATGCTGCATTCATAATTGCATTTTTTTTTACGAATATGTCTTATGTTTCTGTCCTAGCAGCGCATTTTTAAGTGCCGCTCTCTGATAAAACGCAATTCAGATTTGTGCGGCATTCCCTTCATCGTAGAGGAAGTGAATGAATTCCCCAGTATGTTAGCAGAATTACACTGAATGCGAACGTTAGAATATACCAGAGTAGTTAAATACAGATGAAGAGAGGTTTGTTTGACAAAACACATTTACACCTATGGTATAGTTTTACGTAAAAGTGAGATTCAATTCGTGTGAACGAACATCGTTGATGAAAAGTTCTACAGATGTTCATCGTTAACGCAGCAACAGTGGAAGGAAGGAAAACGATGTGAACCGAACGATATTCAGAACTAAGTACAAAGATGAAATTACGAAATTTAATGTCCAAGCGCAAGCGAGAAGGAAACATAAGGTCGTCTCTTACTGAGAAGGGAACTTCCCCATCGCACCCCCCTCAGATTTAGTTATAAATTGACACAGTGGATAGACCTTGAAAAACTGAACACAGATCAATCGAGAAAACAGGAAGAAATTGTGTGGAACTGTGAAAAAATAAGCGAAATATACAAACTGAGTAGTCCATGTGCAAGATATGCAATATCAAGGACAATGTTATCACATGGCTGCAGTGGTCCCGTGGTTAGAGTGAGCAACTACGGAACAAGAGGTCCTTGGTTCAAATCCACCCTCAAGGGAAGATTTTACTTTCTTTATTTTCGAAAAGTTACGATCTGTCCGTTCATTCATTGACGTCTCTGTTCACTGTAATAAGTTTAGTGTCTGTGTTTTGCGACCGCACCGCAAAACCGTGCGATTAGTAGACGAAAGGACGTGCCTCTCCAATAGGAACCGAAAACATTTGATCTCAAGGTCATAGGTCAACCGATTCCTCCACAGGAAAACACGTCTGACATATTCTTTACGACAATGGTGACGGCATGTGCGTCACATGACAGGAATTTGTTGTCGTGCCACCTAACTTGCACACTTGGCGAATGGGTAAAAAGATTCTTCTACCTCGCCGGATTTAGGTTTTCTTGTGGATGTGATAATCACCCCCAAAAAAGTGATGAAAACATAAGAGTGTGTCACATAAACTGCAACAAATGAATGCAACAGTTTCACAATCGCACAATTGTCCCTGTGCTCTGTCAAAACATATGTTTTTTACGTTTTCAAATGTTTCCATGCGTAGACCGTCAAATCCTGTATATGTCCAAGCAAATCTGAACATGTCCTGGAATTTTGGAGAGCGAAGTTGATTATGTGTGAGTGCCTGAACTTTCATAATTATCTGAAAATAAAAAATTAAACTTTTTCACACGAGAGAAGATTTGAACCAAGGACATCTCGTTCCGCAGCTGCTCACGCTAACCACGGGACCATGGCGCTCATAGGCTGACAGTCTCCTAGATGTTGCCAACGTTGCGCATGGCCTACTCAGTTTGTATATTTTGCTTATTTTTTTCACACAACTTCTTCCTGTTTTCTCGATTGTTCTGTGTTCAGTTTTTCAAGGCCTATCCCTGTGCCAACTTATAACTAAATCTGAGGGGGGTGCGATGGGGAGGTTCCCTTGTGAGTAAACTTGTACACCATATAGAATCTTTCTGTGAATGACTACTATTTATTGTGAAATTGCACACTACTGCGTGCTACTACGTTGATCTACCAATCCCTAGAAAAACAGCTGAGATGCTAGCAAAATGTAAGCAACAGTCATTGATGTGAGATCTAGATTACTACAGTGCGACAATTTGGAAGTTTGAGTCAAAGATTTTGCATTCTTTCTTGGTGTAGCCTATAGTTTATAGGCTTATATTCGAAACTGTTGAACGTAATTTCATAATTTATGGTTTCCAATACTGGTAGCCGTAAAAGCGGCACCAATCGCCTAGAATACTAAGTTGTCTGCCACAAGGATATCAAATACGAACATCACGATCTCACAGAGAGTCATTCAGCGTTTCTTTGTATCACCTGCTTGCGTTGAAACTCTGTTCGAGAATTGGATACTCGTTTACTCTCTCTCATGTTGTGTAGTGTTCCGTACAGTATTTTAGACAAAACATATTAAGGTGTTTAAATATTGTATCAATTTAGTGATTGGCGGTCTCTTAAGATTTCTAATTTACCACTCTGCGATCATGATCGTCAATAAGCCATTTATTAATATGCGCATGTGTGTAAGTCTGGAAATATTTTAATAGGCCTATGGTATTAAAAGATACAAGAATCTGTCAGCAACGCCTTATCAGAAATGTGGTGGAGTCACCTTAAGATGAGACGTGTTATTTAGACACCTGTAATGGCTTTAGAAATGGCAATAATTTAAATGTTAAATCGTTGTAGAAGGTGATAAGTAATTCTTCTTTCCCACATTTAATGTAGGCTGTCCATCTGTTTTTTTTTTTTTTTCCTTTTAATGACTGTCTACATCGACGTCCAGTTCCAATTTTGCTCTTTAAAGCAGCAGGAGAATTAAAGTTAAAATTTTAGATCTTGAGTGTTTCGTTCAAAAAAATTGCAAATGATTTTTCCCGCGTACTTTTTAATTTGAGGTAGAGTTCCACATTTCATGATGCAGTTACTCTGCTCCAGTTTCGAATACATCTCTTACAGTGGATCATAACTTTCGAAAAGTAGTACGTGCAAATACATAATTGTAGCATAGGCACAAGTGTATCTTCTCTATCCATTTCACCTTTGTGATTCTTCAGTTTCTCCCGGCGTATTTGTTGCTCGAACAGTCCACGGGTATACTGCCGGTCCATAGTGCCCAACGGGCACAATATATCGGCGATCAGACATGTCGCCATCGTCAGTGCACCTGACGATGGCGTCATGTCTGATCACTGAAATATTGTGCCCGTTCGGCACTAAGAACCGGCAGTACACCCGTGGACCGTTCAAGCATTTCACCTTCGTTCTAGACTCCATTAGCCTTCTCTTATTTATCCACGTGTGTGAATTCGACGATCCTATGTTAAGGTGAAACTTTTGGCTCATGATCGTATTTAGGAATACACCACTTGCGTACTAGTTGGATACCACCTTTGCCTGCGATTTCCTAAAATAGCAAGCAAACATCGAAATGAATCAACAATGGGAGAGCGATGGTATGGGTCTAATGTGTCCATTTAAACAAGGTGTTCAACTCTAACTAAATACCCCATGTATCACGAAGTAGTACGCTTTATGCCATTGTTCACTAACAAACACCACAGGCTACTGGTACGCAGTCTACCTTAGAAAAAATTAATAGTGGGCCAGTATCAACAACATAGAACTCGGCCGTATTTTCACACCGCCGAGGTCTTATTATGTTAATTTTAGCCAAATAACAACTTTTATAACTATAGTAGGATTTCCGGCACTCATAACATCAAGAAGGTCGTTGAAAAACTCCTTTGATAATATTGAAACATTTATGATTTTCTGAGAAATCAGAGCTTGACGAGTATGACTGGTATTAAGGAAGAGCACACCAAAGTCAGACAATTACTATGGGTCAGTTAACTAATAGAAGCACAAAATGTGTTCAATAATTTCATAACTGTAAGAACAAATACGTAGGCGATATGATGCCTCTGCTGAGATTATTTTAAGCGCTACCGGAAAGTAACCGACGACCTTTAGGGCTGATCAATCACGTTCCGTAATTTACAACCTAAATCAGGAGGCGTATTGTGCATGAAAAGTGGTGTATGTGCTTACAGTCATATTATTGCTTGTGGTTACTCTATGTATTTTTTTGAAGACAGAGAACTCAGGGTGCTGTAGTGGGACGGCACATTAATATTATTTAATATTATTTATATTTCACATAGAGTCTTTCTTAAAATTTCTACCAGTTTCACAAAGAAAATCATGAAACAAATTTTCTACAGAAAGCCCATTGGAGATAAAAATGTAGTTTTGTACAACTAAACATAGTGAGTTTTCGTTTGGTCAGCACAAGTAATCTGCCCGTGGAACAAAAAATATTCATGTCCACAAACCATGCAGGAGCCTCACAGACGAATGTTAGGATAATCGGGTCGTAATTGTTGTCTGTGTTATCACAGGATAAAAAAAAAAAAAAACAACTGCCACCCACGTATGAAGCAGAGAGAGAGAGAGAGAGAGAGAGAGAGAGAGAGAGAGAGAGAGAGATAGAGATACAGGGAGAGCCCCCCCCCCCCCCGCCGGTGGGGTGAGATGGATGAGGACATGTGAAGGAAGATGGAACGAAGTTCAGTACCTAGTGCAAGCAGTCCACTAAGCCAATTTCCTTTCTTGAAAAGTGTCTTCTACAAATTTCAGGTAATTTACTTTATCATGATGAAAGCAAAGTAACATAGTGTATTTGCACGGTGAGGGGAACTGAAAGTACTTGTCTCATGACGTAGTCATCTTAGATGCGCTCGTACCTTCACCTTAATTCAGAATCAAAAAATTCAAGAACAGACACAACCTCAACATTTTCAGAGACGAAAGAGCTACAGGCATGATAGCACACAAGAAATCAAACTACTCACATTCTCAAAACCTGTAAATTTTCTGATAAATGGTACACAGACTATTCAGAGTATCTTTCAGCAGACAAAGCAGCGCAGAAGAGCTAAGCGTCATCATCATCATCATCATCATAGCACGGATCAGCGGATACATCAGGAAGGAAGTATTCCAGCTACAAATACCATTAAAAGGATGGCACAAAAAGAAATCAAAATCAGGAACAATCCATATTTAGTGACATACAACGGTAACACATAATTCATACTCACATCACAAAACTATCCAACAACAAAAACAGAAAATGGCACACCATAACATAGCTCAACAAGCACACATAAAAATCTGGCAACATCTTAAAAAAGCATCAAGACAATAACACAGTGGAAATTAAGAATAGGCGCTGACAGAAGTAATAGATAAGTAGTAGTTCACGAATATGCAAATAAAAATGCAATAAATAGAGCTACAAATATATTGAAGTGACTGCAAGAAATTTAAATCCTAATCCAAAAAAACCCATAAGGTCTTCGAAAAGTGATGGAACTCCCTCAGTACGTGCAGGAAAAATGGAAGAAACACATAGCCACAGTGGTATAAAAATAGACAAGGCAAACTTATGCCTTAATAATAGAATGAAGCGTATACTCACTCTGTATTTTCATACAGGGCTCCATAAACAAAAATGAAAATATTCTCAATGGCCAAAATAGCAATAACGTTAACCCGAATTTCCAACTAATTGGCATCTATATATATTAATGATCACGTACACACTTTTTTCTAAAGTAGTGTTATACCATTTGAACTTCTTATCAAGCAGGTATGACGGAAACTTCCAACGAATGCACCAAACACGCTACTAGGATAGTAAGAGGCTAGTGTAGCCCGTTCAAAAGTGTAGTGCATGGGACTCAGAAAACTTAAATGATATTGTCATTCTGTTCTCATACACACATAAAATTTCGCGAACAATCTTTTCTTTTTAAAAGACTAGGTAACTAAAGCGACAACCTCTTAATGTCTTTATTGTATGCAAATACTTGTAATTATGGGGTATTTGGGAAGACAGGTGAGTTGGGTTGGGTTGGGCTGATTTGGTGGAAGAGACCAAACTGCGAGGTCATCGGTCTCATCGGATTAGGAAAGGAGGACGGTCGTGCCCTTTCAAATGAACCATCCCGGCATTTGCCTGAATCGATATAGGGAAATCACGAAAATCTAAATCAGGATGGCCGGACGCAGGATTGAAACGTCGTCCTCCCGAATAAAGACAGGTGACGTTGTTCGACGGAACACTATTGTATACGTCTAGAGCACATTACTGCAGGAAGAGTGCATTAATTCTGCCTCCGTTATATATCCCGCATAGGGTCACATAAGGTAATTTTTGTTGCAGTCCATACAGGAACGTAAATAAAGAAAGTGGTTAATGTTGTTACGCAGCAACTTTCGTCTTTTGTTGGTTTATAAGTATGTAAAAGCGAAGCCGCTGTTACTGTGGTATTTGATATCCGTAAATAATGGTAACTCTTGCTTTTGATAGAGAACGCAGCCACTTTTGTTAGAACAATTTACGGCCCAGTGCTGTTCGTTTACTTATATGACGAGTGTACAACGCCACTCGAAAAAATTCTTAGCTCCACACTCGCGCTGATCATTAATGGGTATTGGAATTTCGTCTTTGAATTTCGGAAACTTTGCGCCGCCTTCGCCTGTTGAATTCTTTATTACCCAGATCATGCAGCGGTTTTACTCAAATTTTAAAGCTGCAGTTTCCTTCACCCAGATCATAGAACTCTCCGAGTCGACTGTTCAGGAACATGCTTGCAGTGACCCGTTCCTGTTCGCCGGTGACGCAAGGTGCACCAACTACACACCGAACTCCTCGCTAACTGAAGTGTGACTAGTCTCTCTGGAAGGTGGAACTATTTTACAAGTTAAGTGAAGTTCACGACATTCCAGAAGTTAGAAAAATTCTGGAAATGTGACTTATCAGAAAACATGATGATTGAATCACTCACCCTGGTCCGCAGGTCGTGGTCGTGAGGTAGAGTTCTCGCTTCCCGCGCCCGGGTTCCCGGGTTCGATTCCCGGCGGGGTCAGGGATTTTCTCTGCCTCGTGATGACTGGGTGTTGTGTGATGTCCTTAGGTTAGTTAGGTTTAAGTAGTTCTAAGTTCTAGGGGCTGATGACCATGGATGTTAAGTCCCATAGTGCTCAGAGCCATTTGAACCACTCACCCTGCTGAGGGGCGTGCGATGTTGTCAAAGATTATTAAATACGAAATCTGTATGCAAGAGTTATCCAGACACGGTTCACGACTTGCCAGCAGAGCCTAAATTGTGCTTGCACCGCTCCTCCTGCATACCAAGCTGAGCTAACCCTCCTCGAAGGAACAACGTCACAGAGTAAAGTACGTAGCAAGAGCTCAGTAGTTGTTTGCGTTTCGTTTTGATATGCAACATGAGTCTACAATAGCGTCGCAATGCTTTCGAACCTTTAAGTACAATTACACAAAGCCACATTTCCCTTATTTTATCTTTGTGCTTGTTGTGACTGACAATTCGTTATTTTTCACAAACACAACTTTTATTGATGTAAGTTCACAAGTTTGATAACTGAACAACAAACGAAAGGTAACAATAACGATGCCAGTGAAAGACTCCTAATTGAGACAAACAAAAGTTCACCTCTAAATTTCCACAAAGGTTCATCGTAACACATACACACACTCTAGTACAAGTCCACTTCAGAGACGAAGACGCAATCTTCAGCGGTCGAAGTACACGAGGTCAACATCTGGAGTGAACTGAACTTCGAGGTTGGTTCTAGCCCCTAAATGGTTCCACCCGATCAGGTTTTGGCGTAGTGACACTTCCTGCAAACCGTGGCTCGAGCGCCCCCTGCAGGAAGTAGTGCTCGAATTGTCTGTTTCCATTATCTTGTACGTAAATAGCCGGTGTTTACCATGGTGCTTTCGATACGCTTCAGACATAGACATCCTCGTCCACTGTGGTGTAATATGGGTTGCCGGACATCAGGGGCTACCTGGGCTCTGACATGACAGTGGTCCTTGTGCGAAATGTATTACGGCTGCAACAGAGTTGTTCTGCAGTCGCCCTCAAATGTCATTTTTCTAAATTTATGCAACAATGTCTTGCCGAAATAACGTCGTCTTCTCTCAGGGCTCCCCACTCGAGTTCATGAGGCATCTGCGTAAGGATTGTGGGCTGATAGAACCTGTTGTTGTTGTTGTGGTCTTCGGTCCTGAGAGTGGTTTGATGGAGCTCTCCATGCTACTCTATCCTGTGCAAGCTTCTTCATCGCCCAGTGCCTACCGCAGCCTACATCCTTCTGAATCTGCTTAGTGTATTCATCTCTTGGTCTCCCTCTACGATTTTTACCCTCCACGCTGCCCTCCAGTACTAAATTGGTGTTCCCTTGATGCCTCAGAACATGTCCTACCAACCGATCCCTTCTTCTAGTCAAGTTGTGCCACAAACTCCTCTTCTCCCCAATTCTATTCAATACCTCCTCATTAGTTATGCGATCTACCCATCTAATCTTCACCATTCTTCTGTAGCACCACATTTCGAAAGCTTCTATTCTCTTCTTGTCTAAACTATTCATCGTCCATGTTTCACTTCCATACATGGCTACACTCCATACAAACACTTTCAGAAACGACTTCCTGTTAAATCTATACCCGATGTTAACAAATTTCTCTTCTTCAGAAACGCTTTCCTTGCTATTGCCAGTCTACATTTTATATCCTCTCTACTTCGACCATCATCAGTTCTTTGGTTTGGTTCCTAATCTAATTCCCTCAGCATCTCCCGACTTCATTCGACTACATTCCATTATCCTCGTTCTGCTTCTGTTGATGTTATCTTATATCCTCCTTTCAAGACACTGTCTATTCCGTTCAACTCCTCTTCCAAGTTCTTTGCTATCTCTGACAGAATTACAATGTCATCGGCGAACCTCAAAGTTTTTATTTCTTATCCATGGACTTTAATACCTACTCCGAACTTTTCTTCTGTTTCCTTTACTGCTTGCTTAATATACAGATTGAATATCATCGGGGATAGGCTACAACCCTGTCTCACTCCCTTCCCAACCGCTGCTTCCCTTTCATGCCCCTCGACTCTTATAACTGCCATCAGGTTTCTGTACAAATTGTAAATAGCCTTTCGCTGCATGTATTTTACCCCTGGGCATTCCAGTCAACATTGTCAAAAGCTTTCTCTAAGTCTACAAATGCTAGAAACGTAGGTTTGCATTTCCTTAATCTTTCTTCTAAGATAAGTCGTAGAGTCCTTATGCCTCACGTGTTCAAACATTTCTACGGAATCCAAACTGATCTTCCCCGAGGTCGGCTTCTACAGTTTTTCCATTCGTCTGCAAAGAATTCGCATTAGTATTTTGCAGCTGTGACTAGTTCGGTAATTTTCACGTCTGTCAACACCTGCTTTCTTTGGGATTGGAATTATTGTGTGTGCGGCAGGTCTCGGCAGAGGTTCGAGTCCTCCCTCGGGCATGGGTGTGTGTGCAGGTCCTTAGGATAATTTAGGTTAAGTAGTGTGTAAGCTTAGGGACTGATGACCATAGCAGTTAAGTCCCATAAGATTTCACACACCTTTGAACATTTTTGAATTATTATATTCTTCTTGAAGCCTGAGGGAATTTCACCTGTCTCATACATCTTGCTCACCAGATGGTAGAGTTTTGTCAAAGCTGGCTCTCCCAAGGCTATCAGTTGTTCTAATGGAATGTTGTCTACTTATGGGACCTTGTTCGACTTAGGTCGTTCAGTGCTCTGTCAAACTCTTTACGCAGTATCATATCTCCCATTTCATCTTCATCTAAAACCTCTTCCATTTCCATAATATTGTCCTCAAGAACATCGCCCCTGTATAGACCCTCTATATACTCCTTACACCCTTCTGCTTTCCGTTCTTTGCTTAGAACTGGGTTTCCATCTGAGCTCTTGACATTCATGCAAGTGGTTCTCTTTTCTCCAAAGGTCTCTTTAATTTTCCTTTAGGCGGAATCTATCTTACCCCTCGTGAGATAAGCCTCTACATCCATACTTTTTTTTCTCCTCTAGCCATCCCTGCTTAGCCATTTTGCACTTCCTGTCGATCTCATTTTTGAGACGTTTGTATCCCTTTTCGCCTGCTTCATTTACTGCATTTTTGTATATTCTCCTTTCATCAGTTAAATTCAGTATCCTTGTTACCCAAGGATTTCTACTAGCCCTCGTCTTTTTACCTATTTGATCCTCTGCTGCCTTGACTATTTCATTCCTCAAAGTTACGCATTCTTCTTCTACTGTATTTCTTTCCCCCATTCCTGGCAATTGTTCCCTTACGCTCTCCCTGAAACTCTGTACAACCTCTGGTTCTTTCAGTTTATCCAGGTCCCATCTCCTTAAATTCCCACCTTTTTGCATTTTCTTCAGTTTTTCAGTTTTAATCTACAGTTCATACCTAATAGATTGTGGTCAGAGTCCACATCTGCCCCTGGAAATGCCTTACAATTTAAAATCTGGTTCCTAAATCTCTGTCTTACCATTATATAATCTATCTGAAACCTTCTAGTATCTCCAGGATTCTTCCATGTATACAACCTTCGTTCACAGATTCTGAACCAAGTGTTAGCTATGATTCAGTTATGCTCTGTGCAAAATTCTACCAGGCGGCTTCCTCTTTCGTTTCTTAGCCCCAATACATATTCACCTACTACGTTTCCTTCTCTTCCTTTTCCTACTGTCGAATTCCAGTCACCCATGACTATTAAATTTTCATCTCCCTTCACTGCCTGAATAATTTCTTTTATCTCATCATACATTTCATCAATTTCTTCATCATCTGCTAGGCTAGTTGGCATATAAACTTGTATTATTGTAGTAGGCGTGGGCTTCGTGTCTATCTTGGCCACAATAATGCGTTCACTATGCTGTTTGTAGTACCTTACCCGCATTACTATTTTCCTATTCATTATTAAACCTACTCCTGCATTACCCCTATTTGATTTTGTATTTATAACCCTGTATTCACCTGACCAGAAGTCTTGTTCCTCCTGCCACCGAACTTCACTAATTCCCACTATATCTAACTTTAACCTATCCATTTCTCTTTTTAAATTTTCTAACCTACCTGCCCGATTAAGAGATCTGACATTCCACGCTCCGATCCGCAGAACGCCAGTTTTCTTTCTCCTGATAACGACGTCCTCTTGAGTAGTCCCCGCCCGGAGATCCGAATGGGGGAGTATTTTACCTCCAGAATATTTTACCCAAGAGGACGCCATCATCATTTTATCATACAGTAAAGCTGCGTGCCCTCGGGAAAAATTACGGCTGTAGTTTCCCCTTGCTTTCAGCCGTTTAGGTTAGTGTTACAGGGCCAGATCAGTCAATCATCCAGACTGTTGCCCCTGCAACTACTGAAAATGGTGCTGCCCCTCTTCAGGAACCACACGTTTGTCTGGCCTCTCAACAGATACCCCTCCGTTGTGGTTGCACCTACGGTACAGCTGTCTGTATCGTTGAGGCACACAAGCCTCCCCACCAACGGCAAGGTCCAAAGTGGGGGGGGGGGGGGCGGAGGGGGTGATCGAACCTACTGGTAACAAATCTAGTAGCTCTACTTTGAAATGAGGTCACTTAGACATCTAGAGGAAAGTGGGGACCTTGATAGACACCGTCCAGTCTCATTAATGCGGCCATCTTCCAAAATCGTGAATAACCACCGTTTGCAACGCGGACCCAGGAAGAGGTGAGGTTCCGGAAGGTACCGAAAGTGATGTGGAACCATGCTGACTCGAGTGTTGTGAACCAACTGCGCTAGGTTTCTCGGTCGATGATCCATGGCATGTAGAGCCCAATCGAGGTGGTCCCACAGGCGTTTAAATCCGGTGATTTTTGTAGCCAGGGAATGCAGTAAAGTCATCCTGGTGCCCTTCGAACCACGAACGTTCACTGTGAGCTGTGCGAGACGTTGCATTATCCTGCTGGTAGACGTCATCGCGCCGAGTTTAAATTGGTTCAAATAGCTCTAAGGACTATGGGATTAAACTTCTGAGGTTATCAGTCTCACGCCGAGAGAGAAACTAACTTCATGTAGGGGAAGATATAGTCCCCAGAATCGACAAATATTTGTGGTGATCCATCGTGCCTTACAAAATGGCGAGACCATACAGGGAACATCCTCCGGGGTGGATCCTTCCTGTAAGTTGTTGCACAATGCTTGCTTTCAGACGATTCACGCCGTACAAGCCAACAGCCGTCTGTCCGATGAAGCATACAACGTGGTTCATGTTAAAAGACCAACTTAAACCTAACTAACCTAAGGACATCACACACATCCATGCCCGAGACAGGATTCGAACCTGCGACCGTAGCGGTCACGCGGTTCCAGACTGAAGCGCCTAGAACCGCACGGCCACACCGGCCGGCTGCTGCAGAAGTCCATTGGCAGCAACGTTCTCTGAGCGGTCATGGAGGCGACTCTGTTGGTAGCCTCTTGGTTTATCTCTGCTATCAGTTGCTCAAAAGTTTCACGTCTGTTCGCTCGTACACCTCTCCACAATCGTCGCTAATCCCTGTCATTTATGGCACACGGTGTATCTCAGTTGCCTCGGCGCCGGTTTTGGATAGAGCCATTTTGCCATTCACGGTTTACTTTAGCCATATCAGCACGTGAATAATTTACAGACTTAGTCGTTTCGGAAATGCTTCCACCCTTGGCGCGATAGCCAGTGATCATGACCTTTTGGACGTCAGATAAATCGCTTGTTTACCGCATACAACGATGACTGCACTGTTTTTCGCTTCCTCCCTCTCCCCCCCCCCCCCTCTCCCCCACCAAACAGTCACAGGATTATATATCCTCCATTGCTAATGCTACCACATGACGTCTGTGAGTGGTTATTGCACGTTGACGTCAAACAATTGTGGTGACCACATTAATGTGACTGGACCGTGCACGAATAAACAGAAAAATTCACCGTCCAAATCACATGTGTATTTCTTGATATTTCAGACTTGCAGCCTGCTAACGTCGTCATTTTGCCACGATATTTTTGCTGTCAACCATTCAGGCACCTTTAGATGATTTTATTTTTGAGATTGCTGGTGCATGTCTCTGACTTTATAACGAAAATTGGCGCGGAGCCACATGCACATAGGTTTTCTCTGCATGAGCGCTCTCTGTCGAATTTAGCGCCCTCTGTCAAATGTTGCTCCAACTATGGCGCCTAGGCGCAACGTGCTATGGTGATCATTCATGCACGAGCTCTGTCGAACAACCGGCCTGCAGAGACAAAATTCAGTTACCAAAACAATAACATTAACTGTCGCTGGACGTGTCATTAGGCGTAAAATCCTCGCCACGATGAGGTCCCTCTGACATTCAATAATTACGGAATCTGTGGAAATCCGTATGGCTTACTGATCGTGACGGCGGCTGGTTTGAGACCCTGAGGCTTCTCTGACATACTCAAAAATACCGCATTTTACGCCTAATTACACATGCAGAGGTAACTGATCTTATTATTCTGGTAAATGAAATTAGCTCTGCAGACCCGCAGTTCGACAGAGGCGCGCGTGCCATATCACCGTTGCGGATGCACAACATGGATGGTGAAATACGCGACACAGGTCGCAAAATTTGACATAGAGCAGTCGTTCAGACCTCCCCCCATTGAACCATGGACCTTGCTGTTGGTGGGGAGGCTTGCGTGCCTCAACGATACAGATAGCCGTACCGTAGGTGCAACCACAACGGAGGGGTATCTGTTGAGAGGCCAGACAAACGTGTGGTTCCTGAAGAGGGGCAGCAGCCTTTTCAGTAGTTGCAGGGGCAACAGTCTGGATGATTGACTGATCTGGCCTTGTAACACTAACCAAAATGGCCTTGCTGTTCTGGTACTGCGAACGGCTGAAAGCAAGGGGAAACTACAGCCATAATTTTTCCCGAGGGCATGCAGCTTTACTGTATGGTTAAATGATGATGGCGTCCTCTTGAGTAAAATATTCCGGAGGTAAAATAGTCCCCCATTCGGATCTCCGGGCGGGGACTACTCAAGAGGATGGCGTTATCAGGAGAAAGAAAACTGGCGTTCTACGGATCGGAGCGTGGAATGTCAGATCCCTTAATCGGACAGGTAGGTTAGAAAATTTAAAAAGGGAAATGGATAGGTTGAAGTTAGATATGGTGGGAATTAGTGAAGTTCGGTGGCAGGAGGAACAAGACTTCTGGTCAGGTGACTACAGGGTTATAAATACAAAATCAAATAGGGGTAATGCAGGAGTAGGTTTAATAATGAATAAAAAAATAGGAGTGCGGGTAAGGTACTACAAACAGCATAGTGAACGCATTATTGTGGCCAAGATAGACACAAAGCCTATGCCTACCACAGCAGTATAAGTTTATATGCCCACAAGCTCCGCAGATGGCGAAGGAATTGACGAAATGTGTGATGCGATAAAAGAAGTTATTCAGATAGTAAAGGGAAACGAAGATTTAATAGTCACGAGTGACTGGAATTCGCTAGAAGGAAAAGGGAGAGAAAGGAATAAAGTAGGTGAATATGGATTGGGGCTAAGAAATGAAAGAGGAAGCCATCTGGTAGAATTTTGCACAGAGCATATCTTAATCATAGCTATCACTTGGTTCAAGAATCATGAAAGAAGGTTGTGTACATGAAAGAACCCTGCAGATACCAAAAGGTATCAGATAGATTATATAATGGTAAGACAGAGATTTAGGAACCAGGTTTTAAATTGTAAGACATTTTCAGGGGCAGATGTGGACTCTGACCACAATCTATTGGTTATGAACTGTAGATTAAAACTGAAGAAACTGCAAAAAGGTGGGAATTTAAGGAGATGGGACCTGGATAAACTGAAAGAACCAGATGTTGTACAGAGTTTCAGGGAGAGCATAAGGGAACAATTGCCAGGAATGGGGGAAAGAAATACAGTAGAAGAAGTGTGGGTAGCTTTGAGGTATCAAATAGTGAAGGCAGCAGAAGATCAAATAGGTAAAAAGACGAGGGCTACTAGAAACCCTTGGGTAACAGAAGAAATGTTGAATTTAATTGATGAAAGGAGAAAAATTAAAAATACAGTAAATGAAGCAGGCGAATAGGAATACAAACGTCTCAAAAATGAGATCGACAGGAAGCGCAAAATCGCTAAGCAGGGATGGCTAGAGGACAAATGTGAGGATGTAGAGGCGTATCTCACTAAGGGTAAAATAGATACTGCTTACAGGAAAATTAAAGAGACCTTTGGAGGAAGGAGAACCACTTGCATGAATATCAAGAGCTCAGATGGAAACCCAGTCCTAAGCAAAGAAGGGAAAACTGAAAGGTGGAAGGAGTATATAGAGGGTCTATACAGGGGCGACGCACTTGAGGACAATATTATGGAAGTGGAAGAGGATATAGATGAAGATGAAATGGAAGATATGATACTGCGTAAAGAGTTTGACAGAGCACTGAAAGACATGAGTCGAAACACGGCCCCTGGAGTAGACAACATTCCATTAGAACTACTGACAGCCTTGGGAGAGCCAGTCCTGACAAAACTCTACCATTTGGTGAGCAAGATGTATGAGACAGGCGAAACACCCTCAGACTTCAAGAAGAATATAATAATTCCAATCCCAAAGAAAGCAGGTGTCGACAAATGTGAAAATTACCGAACTATCAGTTTAATAAGTCACAGCTGGAAAATACTAACGCGAATTCTTTACAGACGAATGGAAAAACTGATAGAAGCCGACCTCGGGGAAGATCAGTTTGGATTCCGTAGAAATGTTGGAACACGTGAGGCAATACTGACCTTACGACTTACCTTAGAAGAAAGGTTAAGGAAAGGCAAACCTACGTTTCTAGCAACTGTAGACTTAGAGAAAGCTTTTGACAATGTTGACTGGAATGCTCTCTTTCAAATTCTCAAGGTGGCAGGGGTAAAATACAGGGAGCGAAAGGCTATTTACAATTTGTACAGAAACCAAATGTCAGTTATAAGAGTCGAGGGGCATGAAAGGGAAGCAGCGGTTGGTAAGGGAGTGAGGCAGGGTTGTAGCCTATCCCCGATGTTATTCAATCTGTATATTGAGCAAGCAGTAAAGCAAACAAAAGTAAAGTTCGGAGTAGGTATTAAAATCCATGGAGAAGAAATAAAAACTTTGAGGTTCGCCGATGGCATTGTAATTTTGTCAGAGACAGCAAAGGACTTGGAAGAGCAGCTGAACGGAATGGACAGTGTCTTGAAAGGAGGGTATGAGATGAACATCAACAAAAGCAAAACGAGGATAATGGAATGTAGTCGAATTAAGTCGGGTGATGCTGAGGGAATTAGATTAGGAAATGAGACACTTAAAGTAGTAAAGGAGTTTTGCTATTTGGGGAACAAAATAACTGACGGTGGTCGAAGTAGAGAGGATATAAAATGTAGACTGGCAATGGCAAGGAAAGCGTTTTTGAAGAAGAAAAATTTGTTAACAATGAGTATAGATTTAAATGTCAGGAAGTCGTTTCTGAAAGTATTTGTATGGAGTGTAGCCATGTCTGGAAGTGAAACGTGGACGATAAATAGTTTAGACAAGAAGAGAATAGAAGCTTTCGAAATGTGGTGCTACAGAAGAATGCTGAAGATTAGATGGGTTGATCACATAACTAATGAGGAGGTATTGAATAGAATTGGGGAGAAGAGGAGTTTGTGGCACAACTTGACGAGAAGAAGGGATCGGTTGGTAGGACATGTTCTGAGACATCGAGGGATCACCAATTTAGTATTGGAGGGCAGCGTGGAGGGTAAAAATCGTAGAGGGAGACCAAGAGATGAATACACTAAGCAGATTCAGAAGGATGTAGGCTGCAGTGAGTACTGGGAGATGAAGAAGCTTGCACAGGATAGGGTAGCATGGAGAGCTGCATCAAACCAGTCTCAGTACTGAATACCCCAACAACAACAATAACAACAACAGTCGTTCAGAGAAACCTATGCGCAAGTACCACGGCGCAAATTAGCGGTACGAAGTAAGCAACGTGAGCCAGCAGTCTCCGGTGTAGATTCATCTAACAATGGCTGAATGGTTGACAGCCGAAATGTCGTGGCAAGATGTCAACGTCACAAGGCTGCAATCCCGAGACCTCATGGAACGCTGATTACGCAGGGAAATCTTAAATAATGCACCAAATTTGTATGTATTTAAAAATATAACCATTTTCGACTATAGATCTGTCATATCTGAAATCTATGCAAGTACGACGGCTGTCCAGAAAGTAAGTTACGATCGGTCGCGAAATGGAAACGACTACGAAAATCCAAAAAAGCTTTGTTAAAATGTGTTGGGCAGTGTCTCTAGTATGATTTTAGGTAGAATTATGTCGCTCTTTTCATTCCTAAGCTCTTAGTGAGCGCGTAAAGATGTTATAGAAAATAGTGTCTCCCGCCAAGTACGAGGGCCTGGTGAGAATTTTCCCCTGAAGCTATGCAACCAACATTACATAACTGTCGTGTGTATTCTTCTTCAAGACAATTCTCAGCCTGATCCTGCAGGGGCAATGAAGATATTCCTGCATCGTTTCAATTGGAAATGTTTGGTTACCCACAATACAGCCCGTAATTGTCTCCCACTGAGTTTCATCTCTGCTCAAACGAACCGCTGGCTATGAAGACAACATTTTGGAACAGACAACGAGCTTTAGGCCAGCGTAGAGAATTGGCGGAAATCACTGGCGGCTGCCTTCTATGATGAGGGTCTTGGAAAGTTGGTACAACGCTACGACGAATGTCTGAGTCAGAACGGCGACTACGTAGAGAAGTAGCTGAAAAGTGTAGCTAACTGTTACAAATGAAACATTTCTGATTTTCACTGTGATTTTCATTTCGCGATCAATCGTAACTAACTTTCTGGACAGCCCTCGTATATGGCTCTTCGCCTTGAAATTCGTAATCATTTGCTTTCCTGGATGAACACTAGCTGGAAGCTTACCTAATCTACGTAGAGTTTTCAAATGGAATCCATACTGATATTTGTCGTAACACCGAAAGCTGTAACTGTTTTACGTGCAGGGTATTTCTAAGATATTCATCGGATTTCATAACCTGCGTCTTGTAAATAAAAGGAGATATCCTAAGCATCGAAAGTAAACGTTAAGCTTGGATCTAGTTGTAACTTACCGACAGAGATATCCCTGGTGTAGCTAGGTCGCTGGTTACTTAACCAGTAAGTGCCGTGTCGCCATGGCGATAAAACACTGACAGAAGGTGATCTGCGTTCTCACTTTCAAGAGGTGTAGTTCAGTTACGGATTGCGGCGCGTTTTTGCTCGAGAGTATGTCACTGTAACACTTAGAGCTCTAAGCATTCGACGGTAGCATTAATAGTTTGAAGGTAGACAGATGATGGTCCGAGCATACGGTTTAGTTTCCCAGTGGCTCGAAGACTTTTTAAGTCATAAAATATAGCATTACTAGGGTGCAGCTTGAGTCAGTCACTTCGATGAGATATCTGGATGTAACGTTGCAAAGCGATCTGAAGTGGAATGAGCACGTCAGGTTGGTAGTAGGGAAGGCGAATGACTTCGTTTTATTCGGAGGATTTTGTTAACATGTAGATTATCCATAAACGAGACGGCGTATAGAACGGTAGAGCGACCCATTCTTGAGTATTATTCGAGTGTTCGTGATTCTTGCTAGATCGGATTAAGGGAAGACATCGAAGCAATTCCGAGGCGAGCTGCTAGATGCGTTGCCGGTACGTTCGATCAGCAGGCAAAGGTTAAAGTCTTACGTAGATGCCTCCTAAACTAAAATGGGAAGCCCTGAGTGAAGACGACGTTCTTTCCACAAGCCATGATTGCATAATTTAGAAACGCGGCATTTAAGGCCTACTGCAAAAATCTCTGCTGCCGCCAACGTACATTTTGTCGCGGCGTAAAGTCAAGCGCCGGAACGATAGTCGGGAACGTTAGAACAGAGAAGGCTGTGAGACGACGACAGCCAATTGCACGCTGACCGACCCCTCTCCAGGACAACAACGCGACAGCAGCGGCGTGTAAGTAAAGAGAACATGAGCGCTGCTCCAGAGTGGTCGCGGCTCCACTTCGACAGCAGCATCAAGATTAGGCACTCCAAGACCAGCGACTTAGGAATTTTATATACTAAAGAACATTGGTTAACGTGCATGTCACCCTTTGGTTGCGAAACTTCTGTGTTACTGTCAAATTCAAGTACTGTCACTGTTCATTTCGTAATAACATTCATTAATATGATTTGTCTGATTGTTGTCTAGCGATCCGAGAAGGCAGGCTTCATAGACCACACATATTTGACCTCAAGGCAGGATTAAACATTGGCGACGAGTATTAAGAAGAACCCTGCGGCTGGCTGCCACGGATTTTCTAGTGTTTTGCTGGCTCCTTAGTTCTACGTTGTATTTAACAGTGTATCTTATAGTGTTTTTGCTAATTAGTGTTTTCAAATGGGCGTTGCACATTATTGGTAAGGACCACGATGATAAGATACGAGAAATTTGGGCTCGTACATAGGCTTCTAGACACTTGTTTTTCACTCTCTCCGTTTGCGAGTGGAGCAGGAAAAGAAATGACCTGTAGCGGTACGGTAGTCTGCGGAGCATGTATGTAGATTACACCTACATTACTAAGCTGCTGAAATGGTCAATCCAGCTCCAGTTACAGGTTCCCAGTCTAACAGTTCACACGAGCAAGAAATATTTCATTTTTCAGCATTTCATGTATATGCAGACCGAACTCAAAAACTTAAAAACTTAAATACTGTCATAATCGCCTCATTAAGTTTCTATACAATAAGCAAATAGTAAAGTTCGGAACGGTGTATGTGACTTGAGGAGGAATATTTAATAGCGTGCAATTACCCACACTATATTCATTTTGTATTTTAGAACGAGAGCACTTAGTAGCTTCCAACTAACTTAACGTATAATTTCACAGGTTTTAGAAGCTTTCTCTCTCGCTGACAACACCAATAAAATAATGAAAGGAAAAACGTTTATCGCTTACTCCATTTTCACCGTTCATGGAGTAATACAATGACGGAAAAAACGCGACACCAAAAAATATTTAACGTAGAGTAATGATATTTCGATAATATATTTATCTAGGTAATATATTTAAATGATTAACGTTGCAAGATCACAGGTTAATAGTAAGTGCGATGTAATCAATTGAAAATGTGAAATCCCTGTACAGTAATAAGCGCTGTAAGCGCCAGAATGTTGAATACAAACGTGCAAACGTGCATGCATTGTGTTATTCAGGTGCAGAATGTTAGTTTTTGGGATGGAGTTCCGTGCCTGCTGCACTTGGTCGTTCAATAAAGGGAGGGTTAATGCTCTTTTGGATGGCGCTGCAGGTGTCGTCCTATGATATCTCATACGTGCACGATTGCCGACAGATTTGGTGATCTAGTAGGCCAGGACAACAAGTCGACATTCTGTAGAGCATGCTGGGCTACAAAAAAAATGTGTGTGAAATCTTATGGGACTTAACTGCAAAGGTCATCAGTCCCTAAGCTTACACACTACTTAACCTAAATTATCCTAAGGACAAACACACACACACCCAAGCGCGAGGGAGGACTCGAACCTCCGCCGGGGTCAGCCGCACAGTCCATGACTGTAGCGCCTTAGACCGTTCGGCTAATCCCACACGGCTGCCGGGCTACAACAGCGGTATGTTGGCGAGCATTGTTCTGTTGGAAAACACTCCCTAGAATGCTGTTGATGAATGGTGGCATAACAGGTCGATTTACCAAACTGAGGGTGAGGGTGCGTCGGACAACGACGAAGGTTCTCCTGCTGTCAGACAAAATGCACCCTAAACCATAACTCCATATATAGGGCCAGTGTGTCTAGCGTGCAAACAGGTTGGTTGCAGGTCCCTTAACTGGCCTCCTAATCAAAAGATACGGCCATCACTGGCATCGAGGAAGAACCAGCTTTCATCAGAAAGCGTTACAGACCTCCATCCTGCCCGACAGTGAGCCCTCGCTTGGTTCCACTGAAGCTGCAACTGGTGGCGATTTTGGGGACAGTGAAATGCACGCTATAGAGCGTCTGGTTCTAAATAACCGATTTGTAACAGATCAGTGTGTCACAGTGATGAAAACTGCTGCTTAAATTGGTGCTGCAGATGCAATACAATGCACCAGAACACTATGGTCTTCCCTCTCGATAGT
The DNA here is from genome assembly GCF_021461385.2 of Schistocerca piceifrons. Classification (NCBI taxonomy): domain Eukaryota; kingdom Metazoa; phylum Arthropoda; class Insecta; order Orthoptera; family Acrididae; genus Schistocerca; species Schistocerca piceifrons. Next base: position 85,744,184 of record NC_060143.1, on the reverse strand, counting down.
AATACTTGGCGGTCCGGAGCCCGGTCTTTTTGCGACCGTACATTCTCGTGACCACCGCTGCCAGAAATCAGGTACAGTGGCTACTTTCCTGCCAAGTGTTTCTACAATATCGCGGAAAGAACATACGGCTTTCGCAACCCTATTAAACGACCTCGTCCAAACTTAGTGAGGTGTTCATAATGACGTCTTTGCCGTCTTAAATGCATTCTTGGCTAAAATCAACTCCCCACGTCCAGTCTCATAGGTAACCGAAGCTCAGGACCGATGCAGCGTGTACTCAAAGCAAACCTGATTTGCATCCTCACAGTGTGACGTTAGTAGCACCACTCTTGTGCGACTAGCGTGAAATTGAAATAGACATAATCTTTCAGATGTAGAACACGCCTACCAACTAGCGTTTATGACGCATATCTCCTTCTTGGACCACTGCTTCTTGATGTTGCGATTTTTCTTTCTGTCACTGTACTTCACCATCGGTTTTGACATACTAATTTATTACTTCATTACTATATCGGCAGCTGGCCGCCGTGGCCGAGCGGCTCTAGGCGCTTCAGTCCGGAACCGTGCGGCTGCTACGGTCGCAGGTTCGAATCTTGCCTCGGGCATGGATGTGTGTGATGTCCTTAGGTTAGTTGTATTTAAGTAGTTCTAAGCCTAGGGGACTGATGACCTCAGAACTTAAGTCCTATACTGCTTAGAGCCATATGAACCATTTGAACTACATCAGCAGCAAATGTTGGAGACGAGTGAATGCTCCTGCAAAATTATATATTGTATGATACGCAATACAAGAGATGTGACGATTTGGTTTGTTCATTATTCTATGGGTGAGTAATCTGAAACCACAAATGTTTAATAAGCTTAATATCAAATATGTAGGGTGTATAAAAAAAAATCATCCGATTTGGCACGTCTATATTTCTGAAACTATTAAACATAATCAATGAATTTTGGTTTTTGATGAACGAAAGACTCAAAAAGTTTTTTTTCATACCTTTCCATAGCTGTTCAATATGCCTCCCTTGAGAAGCACAGCATATGTCAGTGCGGTAAGTCCGCAGCTTGGGGTCCAGTGGCTAGCATTGCTGCCTCTGGATCACGGGTCCCGGGTTCGATTCCCGGCCGGGTGGGGGACTTTCTCTGCCCGGGGACTGGGTGTTTGTGTTGTCATCATTATCATCATTCGTGGCGGTGGTTGGATTGGACTTTGTAAAACTTGGACTGTGTAAAAATTGGGACTTAGTACGGGCGCTGATGACCGCGCGGGGGAGAGCCCCACAAACCAAATATCATCAACATTATCAGTGCGGTTTTGAATTTGTTCCCACACTGCAGCGAGCATGTCTTGATTCACGGCTTCCACAGCTGCTATTATACGATATCTCAGTTTATTCATTGTTGCTGGTAACGGAGGCACATAAACAGAGTGTTTTAGAACCCCCCCTCCCCCCCCCCCCCGCCCCTAAGAAATAACCAGATACGGTCAGGTAAGGCTGAAAATTTGGTCCAGTGCTGCCGATCTACCGTTCAGTAATCCTATGATTTAAAAATTCGCACACTACCAGATGCCAGTGTGGCGGTATCCCATCCTTTTGGTAAATGAAGTCGTTCGAATCAGTCTCCAACTGTGGGAAAAGAAAGTTCTCAAGCATGTCGAGATATGTGCTTCCTGTAACAGTGTTCTCGGCAAAGAAAAATGGACCATACACGTTCTCCTGTGAAACTGCACAAAACACGTTAAATTTTGGAGAGTCCTTCTCAAGTTAGCTCTGAGCACTATGGGACTTAACATCTATGGTCATCAGTCCCCTAGAACTTAGAACTACTTAAACCTAACTAACCTAAGGACATCACACAACACCCAGTCATCACGAGGCAGAGAAAATCCCTGACCCCGCCGGGAATCGAACCCGGGAACTCGGGCGTGGGAAGCGAGAACGCTACCGCACGACCACGAGCTGTGGACGGAGAGTCCTTCTCATACTGTACAACTTCATGTGGTTGTTCCGTACTCCACATTCTCACATTACGACGGTCCACCTTTCAATGCAAATGGAATATTCCCTCGTCACTAAACACTAAGCGTGGAAGAAAATTGTCATCCTCAATTTTACCAAGAACGAAATTACAGAACTTTACACGTTGTTGCTTGCCGCCGTCGCGAAGAGCTTGTAGTAGCTGAATTTTGTATGGTTTCATGTGTAAATGTCGACGCAACACACGCCAGACGGACATCGGGGGGCTGTTGAGCTGTCGAGATACACGGTGAAAGGATATCTGCGGACTCCTTGTGAAAATATGGAGAATTCGTTCGACACGTGTGTCAGACATTCGGGGACGGCCTGGTGATTTGCCTTTACACAAACAACCTGTTTCTCGGAATTGTCCATGCCATCGTCTAATGCTCTGTGCTGTAGGAGGATCCATACCATACCTAGTAGGAAAGTCACGCTGACCAGTTATTACTGACTCGCAATGCGCAAAGCGTAGAATATAAAATGCTTACTGTTGTTCCCACACCATTGTTACTAGAACCGAAGTGGGCGCACAAAGGTGCTACCTAGCGGGAACCATGTAAGACTCGAGATTTTGCTCTTTCCGACAGTACGTACCTTAAATAATATATATATTTTTTTAATTATGAATTTGGCCAGCTATGGACCGCATACAACTTAAGACTTATGGTGTTTCTTTTTCTTCCGTTCTTCCCAGTACTTCTTCATTTTCTCGCCAACTGCTCGTCTCTGCTCATCTGTCCACACTCTCTTGGGTCGAGGTTTTGGCGCATCTTCTTCATAGTTTGCGTTTTCTATAAGTAGCCTAAAGTTATTCCTGTCACGTATTATTTCTTCTGTAGCACCTATTTTGTTGGCGTCTTTCTTTACTGCTTCTATCCATCCTACGGTGTTTTTCAGCTTACTAACGTAATTAAAAATTTTCTTTGTAATTCGTGTTTCTTCCATTCTTTTTAAATGTCCATAAAATTTTAGCCGTCTCTTCCTCATTGTATCTGTGATCTTTTCTGTATTTTTGTATAGGTCTTCATTTCTCCTTTTAATCCACCTGTTTTCCTTGTTTTTCTCAGGACCTAGAATTTTTCTTAATATTTTTGTCTCTCTTTTTTCTAGTTCTCTTAATTCGCCTTTCTTATTCAATGTTAGGCACTCTGATCCATATGTTGCTTGTGTCCTAATAACTGAATTATAATGTTTAATCTTTGCTTGTATGGATATTGATTTCTTATTGTAGTAGTTTTGTGTTAATTTATATGCAAATTCCAACTTTTTTATTCTTTCTTTATTTGTTGTGTTATCCAGTCCATTGGCTTGGATCCACTCCCCCAGGTATTTGAATCTATCAACTCTTTTAATTTTTCCATACTTTGTTTTCATAAACTTTTCTGTATTATGTTTGTGTTCTATATACTCGGTTTTTTCGTAGGATATTTTTAGCCCAGTCTTTTCAGCAATCTCGTGTAACATATCAAGCATAACTGTTGCGTCTGTTCGGTTTTCAGTTATCAATGCCATATCATCCGCAAAGGCTAAACATTTTACTTCAAATTTGTTCTTTCCTTGGCCCATGCTTATACCCTTTGTGCCTCTGTTTTTTAATGTGTTTTCCCATGTTTTTACCACTTTATCTAAAACCAAGTTAAAGAGAATTGGGGACAGTCCGTCACCTTGTCGAACTCCTGTTTTGATTTTGAATGGTTCAGAAATTTCGCCTTGAAACTTAATTCTTGATGTTGTATCTGTGAGCGTTTGTTCAACAAGTCTTCTGGTGTTTTCATCTATCCCTGATTCATAAAGTATCTGGAATAGTGTTTGTCTGTCAACTGAGTCGTAGGCCTTCTTGAAGTCTACGAAAGTAACTACTGTATTTTTATTTTGTATAGCTCTCACTCTCAAAATTGTTTTTAAATTAAGAATCTGTTCTGCACATGATCTACCTTTTCTAAATCCTGCTTGATAATCTCCTATATTAGGTCCTGCTTGTTCCTCTATTCTATTTAAAAGTGCTTTAGAAAGTATTTTGTATGTCACTGGGAACAAGGATATGCCCCTGTAGTTGTTGGTGTCTGTTTTATCTCCTTTTTTATGGAGAGGGCGGATCAATGCTTGTTTCCAGTCACTGGGTATGATTCCTTTTGTCCAAATGTTATGATTTTTTAAAAATTGTATGACTCTTTTTGATACACCCGTAACACGAACCGTTGTTATGATTTTTTAAAAATTGTATGACTCTTTTTGATACACCCGTAACACGAACCGTTTGTAGCTAGCTTGTAGCAAAGCGGTTTTGCGATGATTTTGATGCAACTTGTACATCCTCGGTTGGTTCGATCGTTCTCTCTGTACTGCCCGTCCAGTGGTTTCCTGTGCAAAGAGCAGGAGGCTATTCTGGCGCGTGCACGTTGCAGTACGAGAGACTTGGATTGCAGCGCCTTGCGTGGCGGCTTCCCGCGATGTGTCGCGAGTGACGCCGAGTATGGCGACGGGACCGGAGAAGCTACCTGTGGTGTGGGCAGCGTGGCAGTCGCTTGCGTAAATGCGTGCGCCGCTACGGTTGCTTTTATCTGTAGATTCTAAAAATTACCACATAAAATTTGGGGCGTACGTAAAATATATGAACGCTACAAATAATTCAATACCTTCTGTGGCTGACAGCACGGGTAATATAAGGGATGGTGATAAACAGAAGGCCGAAATTCTAAACCTAGCTTTCAAAAACTCGTTTACGGTAGAGGGATGCAGCACCATTCCCCCTTTCAATTATCGAACAAACGCAAGGATGGCTGACATAGTGTTTAGTGTATCTGGGATTGTAAAACAGTTAGGATCCTTCGACGGCAGGAAGGCGTCTGGCCCAGAAAGTATCCCCGTAAGACTATACGAGGGCAGTTCAATAAGTAATGCAACACATTTTTTTTCTCGGCCAATTTTGGTTGAAAAAACCGGAAATTTCTTGTGGAATATTTTCAAACATTCCCGCTTCGTCTCGTATAGTTTCATTGACTTCCGACAGGTGGCAGCGCTGTACGGAGCTGTTAAAATGGCGTCTGTAACGGATGTGCGTTGCAAACAACGGGCAGTGATCGAGTTTCTTTTGGCGGAAAACCAGGGCATCTCAGATATTCATAGGCGCTTGCAGAATGTCTACGGTGATCTGGCAGTGGACAAAAGCACGGTGAGTCGTTGGGCAAAGCGTGTGTCATCATCGCCGCAAGGTCAAGCAAGACTGTCTGACCTCCCGCGTGCGGGCCGGCCGTGCACAGCTGTGACTCCTGCAATGGCGGAGCGTGCGAACACACTCGTTCGAGATGATCGACGGATCACCATCAAACAACTCAGTGCTCAACTTGACATCTCTGTTGGTAGTGCTGTCACAATTGTTCACCAGTTGGGATATTCAAAGGTTTGTTCCCGCTGGGTCCCTCGTCTAACCGAACACCATAAAGAGCAAAGGAAAACCATTTGTGCGAAATTGCTTGCTCGTCATGTGGCTGAGGGTGACAGTTTCTTGTCAAAGATTGTTACAGGCGATGAAACATGGGTTCATGACTTCGAACCTGAAACAAAACGGCAAACAATGGAGTGGCGCCACACCCACTCCCCTACCAAGAAAAAGTTTAAAGCCATACATACCCTCAGCCGGTAAAGTCATGGTTACAGTCTTCTGGGACGCTGAAGGGGTTATTCTGTTCGATGTCCTTAACCATGGTCAATCGATCAACTCTGAAGTGTATTGTGCTACTCTTCAGAAATTGAAGAAACGACTTCAGCGTGTTCGTAGGCACAAAAATCTGAACGAACTTCTCCTTCTTCATGACAACGCAAGACCTCACACAAGTCTTCGCACCCGAGAGGAGCTCACAAAACTTCAGTGGACTGTTCTTCCTCATGCACCCTACAGCCCCGATCTCGCACCGTCGGATTTCCAGATGTTTGTCCCAATGAAGGACGCAATCCGTGGGAGGCACTACGCGGATGATGAAGAAGTTATTGATGCAGTACGACGTTGGCTCCGACATCGACCAGTGGAATGGTACCGTGCAGGCATACAGGCCCTCAATTCAAGGTGGCGTAAGGCCGTAGCATTGAATGGAGATTACGTTGAAAAATAGTGTTGTGTAGCTAAAAGATTGGGGAATAACCTGGTGTATTTCAATGCTGAATAAAACAACCCCTGTTTCAGAAAAAAAAATGTGTTGCATTACTTATTGTACTGCCCTCGTATGTTGACTATGCTATAAATTTAGCACCATTCGTATCCATCATCTATCAGAGATCACTGGAACCACGGGAAGTTCCACGGGACTGGAACAGGGTCCAGGTCATAGCAATCTATAAAAAGGGTAGAAAATCGGATGCACATAATTACCGGCCAATTTCAATGACATCGATTTGTTGTAGAATCATGGAACGTATTTTGTGTTCAGACATAATGACCTTTCTAGACTCTGAGAAGCTCATCTGCAGAAACCAGCACGGTTTTATGAAACAGCGGTTAAGAGAGACACAGCTAGCCCTCTTTGTGCATGATATACAACAGCCTCTAGATACCGGCTCCAAGGTTGATGCCATATTTCTAGACTTTCGGAAGTCCTTCTACTCAGTTCCGCACTGTCGCTTGCTCCAAAATGTACGCGATTACGGTCTATCCAACGACACATGCGGTTGGATAGAACGTGATCAGAAACTGCAATACGAAGTACGGAGCATATGTTACTCATTCTGTGAAAGTTAAAACAAGGGTTCTGGTTACTAATATTGAAGTATGAATTTCTACGTAATACATTATTTTAAGCAAAATGTCTAATGTAATTTCGGCTCAGCATCTTACCACTTCCTCCACGCTCTACGACTTCATAAACACTAAAGTATTTGTAAAGGCCGGGCCGAGTGGCAGCGTCGTTTAGGGCGCCATGTCACAGATTGCGCGGCCCCTCCCGCCGCAGGTTCGAATCCTCCCTCGGGCATGGATATGTGTTGTTCTTAGCGTAAGTTAGTTTAAATAGTGTGCAAGTCTGTCCCTTAGGAATTCACACAAATTTGAACATTTTTGTAAGGTAATAAGACGTTTCAAACTGTTTCATATATGGGAGTATGCATCTTTAAAGAACTGGGGGGTGAGAAGGTTGTCTGTAAGAAGAAAACCTCAAGTTATCCCCGTTCGCTCGTTCAAAATATAGAGGGCATTCAACAGAGTTTTGCACACGGACCACAGAGATTTACTCGTTGTGCCAAGAGTGAAGTCGTTCCTGACGTGTCTGTGTTGCGTGCTTTGCGGTGGCGTTTCTCTTTCAAATCACACAGAATTCGATTGCTATAAGGCCTTCATGATGGCGTCAAACAATAATGTGTAGTGTTATGTGAAGCTGCTCTTGGGGTGGAGATGAAAGGTATCACTTTTTTGTGAGGTTTGGAAGAGACTGGAGAAACGAAGCTCCACAACGTAAGAGTTTGAGTAACAACATCAGTCACATATCGAAGTCGAACAGAAGAGACCCTCCGCAGTTACTAGGGAACAAAGTTCAGGCCAGTTCTTTTTTTCAGATAAGTCAGTTCCAGGAATCATATACCTTGATATACTGGAGATGTGACTTTTATTACGACCCCCTCCTCGTTCGGCCAATTTATATTTCCTTTTATCTGATTTTGTTACTGCTTCGAGTCCTCAGTTTCTGAATATTTTTAAACAACTAAGTGACCGTTACATTTCTATTTATAGGCAAGAGAATCACATATAACTTATTTTTATTTCTGGCTCTCCTTTGAATGCCGGGAACATAAAATTCTGGTTTGATTAAGAAACAGAGAAATTCTTTTTATCTTATTGTATATGTACGCTTCGAGAAGGAAAGTTTAACACAGCATGCACTCATGCAAGTCCAGGTAATTTTTACATTAATTATTTTCCGGCAGATAGTATTAAATTGCTCACGCCTTTTGCAGTGGTGGGTAAACACAAACGGCGGAACTCGTTGCTAAATCATCTGATGCTTTGAGTTGATGAACGTGAACCGTTTCTCTTTGGCGTCGTCCCCGCCTTCGCAAAGAGGAAGACAAATGAACGCCCAGAGAGTAAATTAAATATCTGCTCTAGGCGTCGTGGATAACAATGTCTTTAAATTAATAGGGAAAGGCATGGACCTTGCAATATTGCCGGCACGAAATCATACTATGAGGCCATTCATTTTGAAAATTGCGAGAACATTCCAAAAATTCCATTTTTCAAACAGGACGGAGTATCACCGCACTGACACATTTAAGATCGTGTCTTAACAATCAGCTGCTAAAAGATGGATTAGTTGTTTCGGGGAGTACACGTATCACATTGGCCTCCAAGATCGCCTCATGTCACGCCACGAGGTCTTTTTTTAGGTTCGTGAAAGACTCCGTCAGCGTACTTCTCCTCCAACTCCATGTACGTTTTCTGAAGTATGTGACGAGTTTGACTCTCTTGTGGATGTTTGTCGTGCGTCGATTGGAGCGTACATGGAACTTTTGAGAAGTGTAAACGATGTAATTATAATTGTAAAAAACATTCGAAGGTTCACAATGCGCCTACAGGAAGAATATGCACTAGTAAAATATATTGTTTGCTTCGAAAATAAAAGCTTTGTTGTCCTTTACGTAAGTTAAAATTTACCCAAGTTTCTATCTTCATTCATCTAGAAGACATACTCTTTTGAAACACCCAGTGAATCAAAATGTCGTGAAGACTGCGAATTTTACAGTTTTTCGGTATTGAAGAAAGTTGATCGTAGACGTCTGAAATCCGTTTTCCTCAGATGGTTGTCAGAGAGCAACAATAGTCAACTGCCCACAATCGCCAGTGTCCTGGAAACAACGCTCTTTTCCATAATTTTACAGCTCTTTTTGTGAACCTGAGCCGACACTAACAACTAATTACAAGTTTGGGAGGAAGAAGATGAGTTGCTGGTGATAGTAAATCTTTGTGGTGAGGTCGTGAGTTGCGCTGGGATTCTTATGTCGGTGCAACACTTATCCGTGGAAGTCAACGGTCTTAGGTTCGTGTCCCGGCCTGGCACACAGTTTTAATCTGCTTCAAACAAGCACACAGTCCGCTGGAGGGTAAAAATTACACCTAAATTCAAGTTTATAGTTGACTGCACTACACTCATTGATATTTTCAAGATACCATGCGCAAAATACAAAGAGCGAAAGGTAACTTATAAAGGCATATTTGCATGCCGTGCGTGAATTTCCTCGGAAACGCGAAATCTTAATTAAATAATTAATCTATGGCACAGAACTGCAGCGCTATGTCACTGATAAAACAAAATACAATTAGGACACTCTTATGTTCATTAAGAAGGGGGAGGTCTTGCAGAACAACTGGTGCTGGAACCACGTATACTTTATTAACTGGCACACCGCCATATTTGAAGTTATATAAGAACACTGCGAGTTGCAATCTTACTAGGCACTCGATTCTGCAAAGAATTTATATTTATGAAAGTAAGTAGAACTATTTAACTGTAGGCTTATTCGTTGAATATATCTGATTTAACTAACTGTGTAAACTCTTTTATGTTTAGTAGACAGTCACCTCTGTACGACGTATTGACATGGCTGGCAAGTTATTCTAATATTGAGATTTAGATTTTGAGTCCGCACCTACCGCTGCAGTCTTTGGAAACGATTTAAATACGAAGTCCGATTATTTGAATCACATTTCACGGTCAACTACGAATAACATTGCATTTACGAAAAAGCCATTGTCAAGCGTCTGATACCAAATAATTAAACGTCCACGTTCCAGATAAGCAAATATTAATTACAACCAATCACTATCATACATATACAATAATTAATATTTTATTTATTTTATAAACTGTAACTTGGACAGAATCCAGACGGTACTTGTAAGAATTGAGGCACCTCGAAGGGAAACAGTGTCTGCGAAAAGAGTAAGTCATTATTGTAGCCTATTACCAACGTTATTGAATGTGTGCATTGAGCAAGCGGCAAAGCAAACCACGGAGAAATCCGGAAAGAGAATTAAAGTTCAAGGGAAAGAAATTAAAACTTTGAAGTTTGCCTGTGACATTGTAATTCCGCCAGAGACATCGTATGATTTGGAAGAGTAGCTGAACGATTTGGGTAATGTCTTGGACAAAAAAAATATATAAAGTGAACATCAAGAAAAGTCAAGGAAGGATAATGGAATGTAGTCGAATTGAATTAGGTATTGTTGAAGGATTTATATTAGAAAATGAAACACAAGCCAGTAGATGAGTTTCGACATATAGAAATCAGAATACCCGATCATGGCCGAACTAGAGAGGATTTATAAAATGCAGGATAGCAATAGCTAGAAAAGCATTTCTTATGACGAGAAATTTGTTAACGTGTAATATTAATATAAAAGCTAGGAAAAAATTTCCAAAGGCCTCTCTATGGAGTTTACACTTGTACGGAAATAAAACATGGACGATAAATAGTTCGAACAAAAAGATAAGTTTTTGAACTGTGATATGGCGATAGAATGCTGAAGATTTGATGTGCATGTGGAATAACTAATGAGGAGGTACTGAATCGCATCGGGGAAAAATAAAATTCTTCACTAAAAGAAGGGACGTCCTGAGGAATGAAGGACTCGTCAATTTGAAATTGGAAGTATGTGGGATGGGGCGGGAGAGGGGGGGGGGGGGGGTGAGATAGTGGAGAAAGACCAAGGCTTGGCTACAGTTATCAGGTTCAAATGATTGTGGATTGCAGTAGTTATGCAGAGATGAAGAGGCTTGCACAGGATAGGCTGGCGGGTAGACTTGCACAGTGTTATTCATGTAACATGGATGTGTTATTGTTTCGGTCTCATCTTCCTCCATTTGTTTAACGCTGTCATTTGCCACGTATGCTGTGACAGCGATAGGAACAAACCGATTAAAACCGATACTGGTATTTTAGTTCCGGTATTTTTTGGTATTTGTTTGGTCTCAGTTACAACAGGATTTTTCCGCTCCTTACTAATGAAATGGCTCTGAGCACTATGGGACGTAACATGGTCATCAGTCCCCTAGAACTTAGAACTACTTAAACCTAACTACCCTAAGGACAGCACACAACACCCAGTCATCACGAGGCAGAGAAAATCCCTGACCCCGCCGGGAATCGAACCCGGGAACCCGGGCGCGGGAAGCGAGAACGCCACCGCACGACCACGAGCTGCGGACCCTTACTAATAACTGGTTAAAGAAATCGGCATATCAATTTTGCGTAAGCGCTACAAATTTTGTTTTTAAATAAAACTTTTTTGAAAAAGACTAGTAATGTTTATTCGTAAAATGTCCACAGCTTTGAAGTATTGGGTTATTATAGGAATAGGGAAAAGTGATGGGCACTATTTTAATAACGACGCCTGCACTTAAAATCTGGTGGGAAGCATATGACATAAGAGTCGGTACACCATTGTACAGACAATACTATACCTATTGCCGCTGACGTTGTCTATTAGAGGGTACGCCTGCACGTGCAATGCCCCCGCCTGGCCATAATGTAGTTTCACGCTGTCGTACTTAGATGTGGGTTGGGTTGCAGTATGGAACCATCCCTAGTTCGGAAGTGTTTCACGAAGTGGGGTAGCAATGCAGTACAATGCTCGAACTGCTTTAAAAGATAAAAAAAAAACAAAAAAAAAGAAGACCCAACGAACTTGCGGCATCATATAATGAGAAAACAACCACAATGTTTCTTGGAAGAGAAAGTAAATTTGACCGATACACCTATAACATTACTAACATGCTGTAAACTTGGGAAATAAGTCAACTCGTAATTGCGTGGTTGCGTCATGGTCAAAATTCATACCGTCGAATACTGACGAAGCAAGAAAATCATCAACTTGTTTCGCTGTTGCTATAGCCGCTCCCAAAAAGGTATATAACCAACATAGAGAGGCTATCAATGTGTTAACACCGCTCTGGGTGGCAGTAACCAGCAACACTAGCCACCAATTCTGTAACGTCAACACCGGCCGCTGTGGCCGAGCGGTTCTAGATGCTTCATTCCGGAACTGCGCTGCCGCTGCGGTCACAGGTTCGAATCCTGCCTCGGGCATGGATATGTGTGATGTCCTTAGGTTAGTTAGGTTTAAGCAGTTCTAAGTCAAGGGGACTGATGACCTCAGATGTTAAGTCCCGTAGTGCTTAGAGCCATTTGAACCATTTTTAACGTCAACGCGCTGGGTATATTAGCTACGTGGATGCGACACAGGGACCTGAATAAATATTATATACCATTTCCATGCAACAGAGACTTTCTTTTGTGATCAGAAATTAACATAAAGAGTGTTTTTCTGAATCATATATTTTGCCCAGCATATATTCAAATTGGAAAAGGGTATTAAGGAATGGCCAAACGTCAGTAGAGAAGAACACGTTTCTCCTAAGTTTATATCTCGATGTATTCAGAATGCTGTTATACAGACGGAGTTTATTTGCTGGATTTGATGACCTAATGGCTTCCTTTGAATTTGGAGAGGATTGTCATTAGTGTATTCTGATAAAACTGTTGTTAAAATATTACTTCACTTGTCAGTTACATCATTTGAGGAAAAACTAAACCAATGGAAGACAGAGGGAAATAGATCAGCCAAATGTACAAAATTTAGTATTACTTAAAGGGCAATGATAGGCTGTTATTACAAATAGGCCTATTTAATGCAGAAATATAGTTTCAGGTACATTTTAATATTGAATAACTGTAGACCTAAACAGAGCACATGTATCATTATATTTGTCAGTTACTGTATACCATAAATGTGTTTTCTTTCATTTCTATTTATTCCTATTAGCTATACACCATACATCTTAGGCTATCAGTGTTTAACACACACAACAATAAGATTCAATTTTATTTATCCATTACCAAATCTTCCTTGAATGCCTGCCATTGCAGAAGCAATGGGTTTGCTTGTTAAGCAGTAATATCTCCTTTTATCCAATGACAGCAGAAGGTTGACATTAGACTTATGGTGTCCTGTAGGTTGTTTAATCACGCAGCAGGTTACAGAGCTATATGAGTGTTCAAACTAGGTGCATTGACCATAGGGGATATCGTAATTGCCGGCCAGAGTGGCCGAGAATTTCTAGGCGCTACAGTCTGGAACCGCGCGACCGCTACGGTCGCAGGTTCGAATCCTGCCTCGGGCATGGATGTGTGTGATGTCCTTAGGTTAGTTAGGTTTAAGTATTTCCAAGTTCTAGGGGACTGATGACCTCAGAAGTTAAGTCCCATAGTGCTCAGAACAATTTGAACCATTTTATTTGATATCGTAATTACTCTTTTACAAGAAAAATATGTTCTAACGCATTACGATATAAAAGATGACAGTCCTGGCTTCGATTACAAGAGCTCAAAGTCATACGAAAACAACATAACGCTACAGCAGCAACAACGACAGCAAAAATCCTGCCTACATACGTGTAATTCTTTTAATAATGGCGTGTGACGAGGGCCTCCCGTCGGGTAGACCGCTCGCCTGGTGCAAGTCTTTCGATTTGACGCCACTCTGGCGACTTGCGCGTCGATGGGGATGAAATGATGATGATTAGGAGAACACAACACCCAGTCCCTGAGCGGAAAAAAATCTCCGACCCAGCCGGGAATCGAACCCGGGCTCTTAGGATTGGCAGTCCGTCGCGCTGATCACTTTATTTTTATCTTTATTTTTTTATATTTTTTACCGAGATTCGAACTCAGGACCTTTGCAAGTGCTCTACCGACATTTTTTTGCGGTTACGGACTTTTTTTTATATAAGTGGACCATTTTTTACATAATGGTGTAACAATAACAAACATAAACTTCTTCTAGCATTTTTGTTATGTATAAGACGATGACCTTTATAAAATAAAATATTTCTGGGAAACGTAAATAAGTGGACCTTTTTTTTACAGAATGGTGTAACAATAACAAACAAACTGCTTGTAGTATTTTTTTTAAGTCACTAAGCTACCGGGGGCGGACTGTAATTCTTCTCCACAGCAACGACAATTAAGCATTCGAACGTCGTTTTGAGTTGTTTATTTACTCATCATTTGCTTGCACTATAAATACCGGTACCAATCATCTGTTGAATGGTCCTATGATACATGTGCAAAGCAGTAAGCCTACTTCCAAGTGCGAAAAGTCTTTCGAGTCAGACGTAGAATAACAGAATGTAAAAGATATAAACGAATGCGCCCCTATCTACATGAAATGACACGTCGATACTTACAAAAATAAGCTTGTTTACATTACAGTGAATTCGTCAGAATAGTACAGCAGCTGGCACATCGAAAATATCACGCATAAGACGAGACAGTATAGCACACATGCACTTTGTTGTCGGAATCTTTTCCCGAAACACGTTGTTACTGTGACTGGCAGTAACAAATGCTGTTGTGTGACAAACACAAACTTATGATCCTATGCTAGCAGACGACTAGTGTTTCCTAACTTGACGTTGCAAAACATGGCAGCTATGTTTACAATTGGCTTCAAATATGACGTCACCTTGGCTAGTCTGTGTTGTTCATATAGATCGTTGACCGCGCCCCTCTCCTTCGCCTTTTCATCTTTGCTGGGGACCATGAGACCGATTTCTGCCACAGCCTCAATCCCATGTCGGTCACGATCTCATGCTCTTGACGTTCACTAAAATTTTTTAGTCTTTATTATATGTCTACGATTATTAGCTATAAAAAATAAATTTATTTAGGAAACCGGTTAGTTTGAACAGTTTTTAATGACGGGTTACACTGGAGACGAAAATAATCTGTGCAAGCGAATACCGCTTATTTCAACGATAGCCGCCAACCTTATGTTGCGGAATAAGTAAATCACTGCTACGTTTTCCCCACACTTTTCGACTCTCCGAGCACGATCCGCTACTTAGCAGAGAGAACGGCGTTCACTAACAATAAGATCTTGTAATTGTTCTATCGTGTCCCTGTTTCCTCCAACGGCTAGACGCGCTACTATTTCGCGCCATGGAGAATGGTGGAGGGGAGGGGGGAGGGGGGGGGGGAGACGGCGCTCTACATTCGCGACAAGTCTGAGTGCCCGTAGCCTCTGCATTCGCGCCGCGTCTCCACGGAGATTCCAGTAGTGGGTGCCCTACTTCATCTGCATACCGCCGTAACGCTAATTAACATTCGCCACCGCGCCTCGGTTGCTTTACAAGCCTGCCTCGCACTTGGCGAGCACTCTCCTACACATACACACACCGCCTCCTGATTGCGAAAGCCGAGTTCATATGCAAATTTCCGGTTTCATTTGAGTTTCCCGTGACGGAGCTCTGGAAAATGCGAGCAGAATCCTAAGCGTCCATCTAGTAAGAAGCTTTGGCACACAAGTCGAAAAAAAGAGTTAAGTTTGATTAGATATCGTTGTTCTTATACACATTTCACGCCGCCCTTGTATAAGGCCAGGTTTAATATTTCCATATTTATACTTCATGGCAGTCAGCGTAACACAGGGTAAATTTTTTTTAAAAAAAGGTCGCAAAAAAGTTACTTTCATTTTCTTTATTTAGTGTCTCAAAACTGGTTTCTTCTGGAGAACAAACAACTAATGAAGCAAAGAGAAAAACGAAAAGAAGAGGAAATGAGCAACATGAAGATCACTCCTCACACGGATTGCCTCTAAGTTCTTTGAACAAATAATTTTGTAAATTAAGACGAAATAAGACGAACATCAGTTGCAGGGGATTATTTCCCATCGCGACCTCTTCTTGCAGTCTGGCGACGAGCTCCGCGCCAATTTAGAACGGCAGGGTGTTCATTTCATTCGGCGCGTTTACAGGGGACTCAAAGACAACAGGGTTGCTCCCAGTGCCTTCATCTTGGCCTTTGAGGGTGATTCATTGCCTGAAAAAGGTCAAGGTGATGGTTTACCGCTGTGACGTTATACCATATGTCCCTTCCCCTATTTGGTGTTTGAAGTGCTGGAAATTCGGGCACCAGTCTTCCCGCTGCAATTCCAGCTCCACATCTCGAAACTGTGGACGTCCACTGCATCCAGATACTCCTACCACTTATATCAACTGTGGAGAGCACCACTCCCCCTGCTCGCCAGACTGTGCAGAACTCCAAAAGGAGCGGAAAATCATGGGGCACTAGACCCTGCACCGCTTGACTTACCAAGAGGCTAAACGTAAATTTGAACGATTACACCCCATTTGACGTCCACATATGCTCCAGCTACTTCACCATCACCTGCGCAACGATCTGTGGGCCCTCCGGGCTGCCACAATACATCGTCCTCCTTGGTGGTAGGGGGCAAATCTTCTTCTGTTGCTCCCATAGATGTCCCCCTCCCTCCCCACAATACAGGGGACATCAGTCCCCTTACCCCAGACGGAGAAGCAACAGCCTCCTTCAGCTCCTCTTGTGTGGGAGGGGTCCCTTGTGACTCTCTCTTCCAAGTTCTCCACTAGTGCTACAGCAAACACTCACCAGTGGCTAAAGGAGCCAAAAGCTGCTGGACAGAAAGCTTCAAGGTTTTCCTCTGTGCCTGTAGCTACTTCGGAGAAGTCCTCCCAGCAAGCCCCTCAGGAGAAGCGAGAGGAAAAGCAAACAGAAGGAGACGAGTAAGAAACAGGCCCCTCCAGTAGCCCCAGCACCACCACTCCCTACCGGTTCTGCATCTGAAGATGACGTGGAGATTTTAGTGTCCCCTAAGGACCTCGATCTCACTCATGCCTCATCCGCAAACGCAATGGATACAAATACTCAACCAGTGGAGGCAGGTGCTGCTGACACATAACCTGCCTCCTTGGTCACTACATGCCTTCCCCGACTCCAGAAAGTGTCATCATCCAGTGCAATTGCAGTGGTTTCTTCTCCCACCTGGCTGAGTTGTGTTAACTTTTAAGCTTTACATCTACTTTTTGCATTGCCCTCCAGGAAATGTGGTTTCCAGCAATGTGGAGCCCTGCCCTTCGTGACTATAGGGGTTATTGAAATGAAATGTCGAGTGGATAGGCCTCCCATCAGGTAGGTCGGTCGCCTGGTGAATGTCTTCCGAGTTCACGCCACTTCGGCGACATGCTTGTCTATGGGGATGAGATGATGATAATTAGGACAACACAACACCCAGCCCCTGAGTGGAGAAAATCTCCGACTCAGCTGGGAATCGAACCCGGGCCCCTTAGCATTACAGTCCATTGTGCTGACCACTCAGCTAACGGGGTGGACATAGTGGATATTACAAGAAAAGTAGCGAACATAATAGAGTGGCAGGTGGAGTTTGCGTCTTGGAATGTAGTGAACCTGTGCCCCTTCAAACTCCCCTTGAAGCTGTGGCTGTCAGGATAAGGACGACACAAGAAATAACTGTCTGCAATGTATATCTTCCTCCAGATGGTGCAGTACACCTGAACGTATTGACTGCACTGATTCATCAACTCCCTAAACCTTTCCTACTTTTCGGAGATTTTAACGACCATAACCCCTTGTGGGGTTGAGCCATGCTTGTATTGCATTGTATTGTATGTTAACCAGGGACCCAGAAAAGACAGAGAGGCTCCGTCCCCACAGCAGTCGCAGTGGTCCACAATCCCACAACGACTACCGCAGTCCACGTCACACCTCCGCCGCCCCACACCGAACCCAGGGTTATTGTGCGGTTCGGCGCCCGGTGAACCTCCCAGGAAACGTCTCACACCAGACGAGTGTCACCCCTATGTTTGCGTGGTAGAGTAATGGTGGTGTACGCGTATGTGGACAACCTGTTTGTGCAGCAGTCGCCAAGATAGTGTAACTGAGGCGGAATATGGGGAACCAGCCCGCATTCGCCGAGGCAGATGGAAAACCGCCTAAAAACCATCCACAGACTGGCCGGTTCACCAGACCACGACACAAATCCGCCGAGCGGATTCGTGCCAGGGACCAGGTGCTCCTTCCCGCCCGGAAAGCTATGCATTAGACCACACGGCAAACTGGGCAGGCTGAAGCCATGCTTACTGCCCAAGGTAAATGTGTCAAAAATTTACTGTCTCAACTCGACCTCTGCCTCTTAAATACTGCCACCCCCTCTCCCCCCAAACATTTCAGTGAAGCTCATGGTACTTGCTCGGCCATTGATTTATAATTTTGCAGCCCAGGACTTCTCCTATTTGTCCACTGGAGAGCCCACAATGACTTGTGTGGTAGTGACCACTTCTCCATCTTTCTGTCACTCCCCCAGTGTCGTGCCCATGGACGTCTACCCAGATGGGCTTTAAACAAGGTAGACTGGGAAGCTTTGACCTCTGGCGTCATCGTTCAATCTCCCTCACTTGGTAAATTCGAAGTCGTGATTGAGCGAGTCACCAAGACGATCGTTTCTGCTACAGAAAACGCGATGCCTTGCTCTTTAGGATGCCCCCGGCTAAAGACAGTGCCTTGGTGGTCGCCAGAAATTGATGAGGCCATTAAAGAGTGTAGGCGGGCTCTACAGCACCATAAGCGGCACCCTTTCCTGGAGCAGCTAATAGCCCTTAAACGGCTTCATGCCTGTGTTCACCAGCTTATAAAAAGTCGGTAACATAAGTGCTGGGAGAGGTATATCCCGACTATTGGGTGCCATATGTCACCTTCCCAAGTCTGGACGAAGATCAGACATGTTTTTGGGTACCAGACCCCGACAGGTGCCCCTGGCATTAGCGCCAGTGGCGTGTTATCTACCGACGCAAACGCAGTTTGGTTCAAATGGCTCTGAGGACTATGGGACTTAACTGCTGAGGTCATCAGTCCCCTAGAACTTAGAACTACTTAAACCTACCTAACCTATGGACATCACACACATCCATGCCCGAGGCAGGATTCGAACCTGTGACCGTAGCAGTCGCGCGGTTCCGGACTGAAGCGCCTAGAACCGCTCGGCCACCGCGGCCGGCCAAACGCAGTTGCCAAACACTTTGCTGAGCACTATGCTCGAGCCTCTGCGTCAGATAATTACCCCGCAGCCTTTTGTACCCTCAAACGGTGGATGGAAGGGAAAATCCTCTCGTTCAATAAACGTCACAGTGAATCCTATAAAGCTCCATTTACTGAGTGGGAGCTCTTCAGCGCCCTTGCACACAGCTCCTGGGCCTGATAGGGTCCGCAGTCAGATGATTAATCATCTCTCTCTTCGGACTACCAGCGACATCTCCTCGTCATCTTCAACAAGGTCTGATGCGACGGCGTCTTCCCATCGCAATGGCGGGAAGCACCACCAATCCATCACTGAAACCCGGTAAAAACTCGTTTGATGTGGATAGCTGTCGGCCCATCAGCCTCATCAAAGTTCTTTGTAAGCTGTTAGGATGCATTTTAAGTTGGCGGTTGTGTTGGCTCCTGGCTTGATGGGGACTACTGGCTCCAAGCCAGGGCGGTTTCTGCTAGGGTCGTTGTAACACTGATAGTCTTGTGTCCCTCGATTCTGCCATCCAAACAGCCTTTTCCAGATGTCAATACCTGGTTGCTGTCTTTTTCGATTTAAGGTTATGACACAACCTGGCGACATCATATCCTTACCACTTTATATGAGTGGGGTCTCTGAGGCCCACTTACAACTTTTATCCAGAGCCTCCTGTCACTCCGTACTTTCTGTGTCCAAGTTGGTGCCTTCCATTGTCCCCATGTATCCAGGAGAATGGAGTCCCATGGGGCTCCACATTGAGTGTGTCTCTATTTTTAGCAGCCATTAATGGTCTAGCGGCAGCTGTATGGCCGTCTGTCTCACCTTCTCTGTATGCAGACGACTTCACTATTTCCTACTGCTTCTCAATTACCGGTGTTGCAGAACAACGCCAACAGGAAGCCATCCACAATGCGCAGTCACAGGCTCTAGCCCAGGGCTTCCAGTTGTCAGCTGTGAAGTTGTGTGTCATGCACTTCTGTCAGAATCGTACCATTCATCTGGAACCAGAAGTTTACCTTAATGACGATCCACTCATGGTAGTGGAGACACATCGATTTTTAGGATTGGTTTTCGACGCCCGATTGACTTGGCTTCATCATCTTCGTCAGCTTAGGAGGAAGTGCTGACAGCACATCAATGCCCTCCACTGCCAGAGCAACACCAACTGGGGTGCAGATCGCTCTACACTGCTGCAGCTCTATGGAGTTCTTGTTCAATTCCAGCTTGACTGTGGGATTCTGGTTTATAGTTAGACGGCGCTCGCAGTGTTGCGGTTACTAGACCCAGGACACCACTGCAGACTTAGACCAGTAACGGGAGCTTTCAGGACGAGTCTGGTGATCGGCGTACTGGTGGATGCTGGAGTCATTCCATTACATATGAGGCATGCACAATTGCTCTCCAGTTACGTTGCCCACACTCATATCTCTTCTGAGCATCCAAATTACCGTCGTCTTTTCCCAAGCATTGCGGTTCATCTCCCACATCGGCGGCCCATGTCAGGGCTTACAATTGCGCTTCACATCCGATCCCGAAGTCTGAACTGGAGTCCTTCTCTTTACCACCTCCACTCGAGATCCATTCACGTACACCTTCATAGTGTAAACCTAGGACAAAGCTTCGTCTGGACCTTTCGCATGGCCCTAAGTATTTAGTTAACCCTGCGACTCTCTGCTGCCACTTCCTCTCGATTCTTGACATGTCCCGGGGCTCTGAAGTGGTTTACACAGATGGCTCTATGGCTGATGGTCACTTTGGCTTCACCTTTGTCCACAGAGGACATACCGAACAGCACTCCTTGCCAGATGGCTGCAGTGTTTTCACTGCAGAGCTGGCGACCATATTTCGTGCTATTGAGCACTTCTGTTCATGCCCTGGGGAGTCGTTTCTTTGTAGTGACTCCTCGAGTAGCCTACAAGCTATCGAACAGTGCTACCCTCGCCATCCTTTGGTAGCGACAGTCCCGGAGTCCATCTATGCCATGGAATGGTGCAGTCTTTCAGTGGTGTTTTTCTTGACAGCAGGACACATCGGAATCTCAGGGAATGAACTTGCTGACAGGCTGGCCAAACAGGCTACACGGCTTCTGGTGATCGGCATCCCTGTAACTGGCCTGCATTCATTATTAACCGGCAGGGTTTTTAGGCTTTTGGAGACGGAATGGCATAACTACGGTATGCACAATGAAATGCATTTCATTAAGGACACTATGAATGTGTGGAAGTCCTCCATGCAGGCCTCTCGCAGGGAGTCTGTGGTTCTCTACTGGCTCCGTACTGGCAACGCTTGGGTGGGTGACCCATGGCTATCTCCCCCTCTGTGAAAGCCCACCCCAGTATCAATGCGGCGTCCGGTTGACAGTGGCCCATATTCTGTTGCGCTGTCCTACTTTGGCTGCCCTGTGCCATAATCTTCGGTTACCGGACTCATTACTGTTAACTTTATCAGACAGTCGCTCCTCAGCTGCTTTAGTTTTACGTTTTATACGTGAGTGTGGGTTTTATGGTTCTATCTAAGGTTAGGCGAGTGTACTTTGTCCCTCTGTGTCCCCCACCCTAGTGTTTTCAGGCTGGAAGTTTTCATGTGTTGCAGAGTGGCTGGCTTATCCTTTTTATTCTCGTGATCGGCCAGCCATGGTCATCTGCTGTCTTTTTTTTAATCCGTTCTACCTGTTCCTTCGGTCTCTGCCGTTTTCTTGTCCTATTTTGTCCTTTCGTAGTGTTTGTTGCCCTTCCGTCGTCCTTTCTGCCAGTTTTCTGTTTTTGTTTTATTCTCACCCCTGTGTAACTGTTTTATTCGGAACAAGAGACCAATGACCTAGCAATTTGTTGGCTTCGCCTCTCTTTAAATCAATCAACCAACCAACCATAATGGCCATATGCTTACTAACTTGTTGGTCCCCAATTGGAACCTCTCCAGGCGCTGGCCATAACAGACTGCACTTAGTAAAAGTCAATTACGTCAGTGGACGTCCCCGTTTGTGGCTCGTATCGCTGTTACAACTATTACGTCGTCCTCTGTGCTCGATATGTACACATTTCTTGCCATGTCACGTGCCTGGAATCGCCAACAGGCGGCGTTCGTTGGTCGTAGTGTCTTAGCTGATCAAAGTCCAAATTGCACAACTTGCTGGGCTCTCTCGTTATGGTTATGCGATTCATGCACAGTAACATTATTTCCAGAATAGCCGAATATGACAGCTACACCCTGTCGAAACTGGTCATTGAAGAAGTGAAAATACTTCAACGTGCGCTCTTGGCTGAAAAAATTTTTATTTATGATCAGAGTACAGCAGTGCGGTTATTACACTGGGATATTACTCCTGGATTTTCCTCAGAAAAACAAACACTGAAAATGGGTGAGCTTAGAGAAGTAATAAACGTTTCTAATTATTTCTGTTGTGAGAACAGTGGCATCTGTGACGGCTGTGGAAATTAATTTATTGGAAACTGTGTGGGAGAGTGTAAGTGTGTAATTCTTTAAGCAGAATTCATAGCGAGTCCCGTCTCCTCCGCGTAGGCACTCAAGAGGCATTTGAGAGGCAAAGCAGACCCAGTTCTAGTTAATCCTCACTCAGGAGACAAGTAGGACCCAAGGCAGATGTGCCGCTGGTTAATCCTGACTCAGGAGGCATCTAGGAGGCGAGGCAGACCCAGTGCTGCTTAATCCTGAATGAGAAGACATTTAGAATGGAGGCAAACCTGGCGCTGTTTAATCCTAACTGAGGAAACACTTAGGAGGCGTGGCGGGAGGCGAGGCAGACCATCCGCTGGTTAATCCCGACTGAAGGGACATTTAGGAGGAGAGGCAGACACGGAGCAGGTTAATCCTGGGGATAGGAAGGGCGAATGGTCGACATTGGTTCACTGGGCGAATTTTAAGAAAGTGTGATTCATCTGTGAATGAGACGGCATACAGAAAACTAGTACGAACCATTCTCGAGTACTTCCCAAGTGTTTGGGATCCCACCACGTCGAGTTAATGGAAACCATAGAATGAATTCAGAAGCATGCTGCTAAATTTGTCGCCAGTAGATCCGATCCTTCACGCGAGTGTTACAGAGATGCTTTTGGAGCGCAAATGGGAATCGCTATAGGGAAGACGGCGTTCTTTTAGTGAAAAACTGCTGAGGAAATCTAGAGAAACAGTATTTTAAGCTGAGTGCAGAATAATTATACTGCCGTCAGCGTACATTACGCGTAAGGGCCACGATCATAAGATGAGAGAAATTACACCTATAACAGAGACCTATAGATAGTCATTTTCCCTCGTTGTAATTGCGAGTGGAAAGGGGAAGGACATGATTAGTACTGGTACAAGGTACACCCTCCGCCATGCACTCTACGGTGGCATATGGAGTACGTATGTAGATACAGACGCACAGCCCGCAGCGCCTGTTCCAATTAGCGTTATCCTGCTGCGCCAACACGCAGCCGATGGCAGACAATGGACCCCGCTTGGCATAGTGCGAGCCACGTAGGTCTCAAAGCCAGGGCGTAGGCCGCCTGTTTAGTCGCCTCTGCCATGCGACGACCCTTTCACATCTCATTTAAACAAGAATTACTCACAAGAAAAGTGCTTATGATAGAACAAACGTACCAGAATGAAATTTTAGTTACTGTTGATGAGTACTTCTGCAAGACTCTGCAAACGGACTTTGCAGATGTTATTCTAGAAGCCACAGGCAATACAGATAACTACGAATGCAATTGGGACTTTCAAAAAAATAGTGAAAGATATTTCAATGATTGGCCATTAACAAATGTCAGCGTGCCATCCATTCAAAGAAAATTCATCGATAAGGGCTTTCTGAGCCGAAGGCTCACACGTTTACCCTCGATGACTGCACAACACAAAGCTTTATGCCTCGCCTGGACCCGTCAACACCGACACTGTACTGTAGATGACTGGAAACATGTTGCTAGTCGAAAGAGTCTCGTTTTAAATTGTATAGAGCGGATGACATGTATGGGTATGGAGGCAATTCGTGGACCTTGCTTGTCAACAGGGGGCTGTTCAAGATGGTGGAGACTCTGTAGTGGTGTGGGGCGTGTACAGTGGGAGTGATATGAGACTCCTCATACGTCTAGATACGACTCTGACAGGTGACTTGTACGTCAGCATTCTGTCTGATCATCTGCGTCCATTAATTTCCGTTGTGCTTACCGACGGACTTGGGCAATACCATCAGGACAATGCGACACCACATACGTCCCCAGCCTTGCTACGGAGTGGCTCCACGAACAGTCTTCTGAGTTTCAACACTTCCACTGGCCACCAAAATCCTCAGACATAAACATTATTGAGCATATCGGGGATGCCTTGCAACGTGCTGCTCAGAAGAGATGTCTGTCTTATGGATTTATGGACAGCCCTACAGGATTCCCGGTGTTAGTTCCCTCCAGCACCACTTCAGACATTATTCGAGTCCATGCCAAGTCGTGTTCCGGCACTTTTGCGTGCTCGCTGGTTCAAATGGCTCTGAGAACTATGGGACTTAACATCTATGGTCATCAGTCCCCTAGAACTTACAACTACTTAAACCTAACTAACCTAAGGACATCACACAACACCCAGCCATCACGAGGCAGAGAAAATCCCTGACCCCGCCGGGAAACGAACCCGGGAACCCGGGCGTGGGAAGCGAGAACGCTACCGCACGACCACGAGATGCGGGCGTGCTCGCTGGAGCCCTACACGATATTAGACAGGTGTACCAGTTTCTCTGCGTTTCATTTCACCTGAAGAAATACGCGTCCAGAAGTTGTGCTTAATTTGTGGTTTTAGTGCAATGATTCTCAAAACTACATCTTTACCTCCAGAGGCTTCCTATAGTACTTGTTCGTCCTTATGTCCAGGCAAGGAGTCACAAAGTACTAGCAACTTTGTCGGCAAAATCAGATTCAAAACTGATAGAGAAAAGATCTTCAGATATGTTTTTGTCATCTTCCCGCTCACACTTGCATCTACGAAGGAATTTCGAGAATACCTTTCTTTCCGTTGCCCTTGACACACCAGATCCAACTTTCTATTTGCTCCTTGTCTGCCAATATTCCGTCCATTGATATAGCAACATGAATTGGATGAGCGTCTCCATAATGCTTTCGTAGTTACTAAGCGATCAAGTAACGAAACGGACTGCTCTTCTTTGGATAACGCCCATTTCCTCTGTCAATCTTATCTGATAAGGCTCTCACAGATGATAAATTTTCAAGCATCAGTCGAAAGAGGGTTGGTGTAAGATATCTCCTCTGTGCTTGCAAAGCATTACCTGACAATTATTCCAATTAATCTCAGTCTGGCATCTGCATTTCCTACACGATTTACTCACATTAATGTGATCAACGACTTTGTTCAACAGCAAGGTGGAATAAACCCTCACAAACGGCAGGTGGCAGCACTAGCAGTGAACGGTATATAAGTGTGTCGGGGGGGGGGGGGGGGAGGGGGGACATGGAAAACAGTTTGTAAGTAGGTTGTTTAAGTTTTTATATTGGTAACGCCACGTAGCGCTCTGTATGAAAATCACTGGCTGTGCTGTGTGCAGTCTGTGGCTGGGAGGCATTGTTGGAATAGTCGCTATTGTAGTGTTGGGCAGTTGGATGTGAACAGCGCGTAGCGTTGCGCGGTTGGAGTTGAGCCGCCAGCAGTGGTGGATTTGGGGAAAGAGATGGCGGAGTTTTGAGAGCGTATGATCTGGACGTGTGTCCATCAGAAACAGTAAATTTGTAAGACTGGATGTCATGAACTGATACATATATTATGACTTTTGAACACTATTAAGGCAAATACATTGTTTGTTCTTTATCAAAATCTTTCATTTGCTAACTATGCCTATCAGTCGTTAGTGACTTCAGTAGTTAGAATCTATTATTTAGCTGGCAGTATTGGCACTCGCTGTATTGCAGTAGTTCGAGTAATGAAGATTTTTGTGAGGTAAGTGATTCATGAAAGGTATAGGTTATTATTAGTCAGGGCCATTCTTTTGTAGGGATTTTTGAAAATCAGATTGCGTTGCGCTAAAAATATTGTGTGTCAGTTTAGTGATGATCAGAATAAGTAAAGAGAGAAATGTCTCAGTACGATCAGTTTGGCTCAGCTGTATGAAATTCAAATAACGTAAGGGGTTTATCAGCACAGTAATTCATTAATTTTTCTATGGGGACGTTTCATAAGTTTAGTCGTTGTCGAATGCGCAAACGGAGCGATTTATCTGACGCCCAAAAGACCATGCCCATTGGCTTTTGGACCAGTGGTGGAACCATTTGTGAAACGGCTAAGTTTGTATACTGTTTACGTGTCGCTGTTGTAAAAGTATATCGTGCATGGAAATATGGCGCGATCAACAACCGGCGTCGAGATAACTGTGCTGCAGCAGGGCAGTAGGTGACAGGGATAAAATACGGTAGCGGAGAAGTCTACGAGCTAAGATACACGTGACTTTGAGAAGCCGCCTAGATGAACCAAAACGCTGCCAAAAGCGTCTCTTCAGATACAGGCTCCCACTTAGATGCTATTTTTCTTGACTTCCGGAAGGCGTTCGATACAGTTCCGCACTGTCGCCTGATAAACAAAGTAAGAGCCTACGGAATATCAGACCAGCTGTGTGGCTGGATTGAAGAGTTTTTAGCAAACAGAACACAGCATGTTGTTATCAATGGAGAGACGTCTACAGACGTTAAAGTAACCTCTCTCGTGCCACAGGGGAGTGTTATGGGACCATTGCTTTTCACAATATACATAAATGACCTAGTAGATAGTGTCTGAAGTTCCATGCGGCTTTTCGCGGATGATGCTGTAGTATACAGAGAAGTTGCAGCATTAGAAAATTGTAGCGAAATGCAGGAAGATCTGCAGCGGATAGGCACTTGGTGCAGGGAGTGGCAACTGACCCTTAACATAGACAAATGTAATGTATTGCGAATACATAGAAGGATCCATTACTGTATGATTATATGATGGCGGAACAAACACTGGTAGCAGTTACTTCTGTAAAATATCTGGGAGTATGCGTGCGGAACGATTTGAAGTGGAATGATCATATAAAATTAATTGTTGGTAAGGCGGGTACCAGGTTGAGATTCATTGGGAGAGTCCTTAGAAAATGTAGTCCATCAACAAAGGAGGTGGCTTACAAAACACTCGTTCGAGCTATACTTGAGTATTGCTCATCAGTGTGGGATCCGTACCAGATCGGGTTGACGGAAGAGATAGAGAAGATCCAAAGAAGAGCGGCGCGTTTCGTCACAGGGTTATTTGGTAACCGTGATAGCGTTACGGAGATGTTTAATAAACTCAAGTGGCAGACTCTGCAAGAGAGGCGCTCTGCATCGCGGTGTAGCTTGCTCGCCAGGTTTCGAGAGGGTGCGTTTCTGGATGAGGTATCGAATATATTGCTTCCCCCTACTTATACCTCCCGAGGAGATCACGAATGTAAAATTAGAGAGATTCGAGCGCGCACGGAGGCTTTCAGACAGTCGTTCTTCCCGCGAACCATACGCGACTGGAACAGGAAAGGGAGGTAATGACAGTGGCACGTAAAGTGCCCTCCGCCACACACCGTTGGGTGGCTTGCGGAGTATCAATGTAGATGTAGATGTAGACCGTTCAACGAACGTTTGTGTGTATGAGTGTGAACAGCGGGAGCCTGGTTCATTCATCCATACTGACAGCTGTCCATCAGGCGGGCTCTATAAATCGCGCGCCACTGCCGCTACTGGATGAATCTCGTTTTGTACTCCAGTGGTGTGAAATGAATGAAAGCAAACACCCTGTCGGAAGGTTCAAAAATGTTCAAATGTGTGTGAAATCTTATGGGACTTAACTGCTAAGGTCATCAGTCTCTAAGCTTACACACTACTTAACCTAAATTATCCTAAGGACAAACGCACACACCCATGCCCGAGGGAGGACTCGAACCTCCGCCGGGACCAGCCGCACAGTCCATGACTGCAGCGCCCCCGACCGCTCGGCTAATCCCACGCGGCCCCTGTCGGAAGCGTTCACATCGGAGGAGAGTGCGTTACATTCTGGGGAATGTTTTCGTGGCATTCGCTGGGAGATCTCGTCATTCTGGAACATACAGTGGGTCAAAACAAGTATGCACCAATCCTTGTGGACTATCTCCACCCCTTAATGCAGTTTGTTTTTCTTCACCACATCACTATCGATCAGAAAGACAATGCAAAGTGTCACACAGCTCACAGTGTACGTACGTGGTTCGAAGAGCACCAGTATGAGTTTACCGTACTCCCCAGGCCACCAAACTCACCGTACTAGAACGCAATCGAGCAATTGTAGGACCATCACGCTCAGGCTGTTCGCACCATGTATACTCAACCGAAAAACTTTACGCATCTGGTCACGGCAATGGAGTTCGAATGTTTTCACATCCCTGTCTGAATCTTCCAGAACCTCAGTGACTCTCTTCCTGAACATCTCGCAGCGGTCCATGCTGAAAAAGATGGTTTTTGAGGCTTTTGATTGGTGGTGGCATTAATATGACACGGCAGTGTATATATAGCAGTATATTTGATTGCATTCAAGGCTTGTTTGGCAATGGTGTAGACATATAATAAAGGAATGATAATTAAATCGAAACCCTTAGCTGCCGACATGTGTTGTTGATATACATCAATGGGGACAGCTGAAAATGTGTGCCCCGACCGGACACGAATAGGGAATCTCCTGCTTACATGGCATACGCTCTATCCATCTGAGCCACCGAGGGCACAGAGGATAGTGCGACTGCAGGGACTTTATTTAATTATCATTTCATTCTAGAGAAGCTGCGCGGTCATCAATGGTACCTGTTCTTTCGGGAACAGATACCACCTTCATATATAATAAAGGGTTTTCCGCCTACTCATGCGCAATATGCTACAATTCTTTTATGTTAAGAGTCATTTGCTAATTCGTGTACCAAGCGTCGATGCTTTGCAAGTCTCACTGCACTTCACTGTAACTTCCGAGCGATGCGACTTCTGTATAAACATGTGCATCGTCTGCTAACAATAGCATGAAAATTCGAACGTCATCCATTGCGACGTTATCCAGTAGAACCATATGTCATACAACTGACATTTGCGGAAGTATTTTTATTCGTTTAATTATGTCTGGCTATTGTTGGGTTCGAACGAATACATTTACACCACAAGCCCGCGGGACCCCATTTAAAGGTCTTTTATTGCATCTGTGGTATTCGTTTACCCGCAAACCTCTGCAGTCGTGTATTAGAGGCCACTGAGTATGCCACGCCGAATTCGACCTTTTCATGCAGCTCTGCAAGTCAAGACAAGTAGAGGCGGTGTAGCGTATATGTGAAGATGCATTTTGTGGAGTTCTTTGTGTAGTAAAACATGAGATGCGTCGCCAATTGGTAATCAACCCTGCTATGGAACTGCCATTGTTGGAGATGAAGTCACAACGAATTTTTCTTCGTGGAGATGATATGATGTAGAAGATGAAGCATTCGCTTGTTCTTTGGTATCTACTATAGTGACAAAATATTATCACCAATTAGAAACGGGTACTGTTGTAACACTTACGCACTATTATGATGCAAGTGACGTTAATAACGAACACCTCACTGCAAGAGATGGTGATACAAAAAGTTGGAGAAGGGGCGATAGAAGGAGTGAAAGTGAATTCCAATCTTCTGCTGAAAAGAAGATTAAAGTCGAAAATGTCATCACGATGTTTGATGACAACACGCTAGAGAACATACATGATGATTATCACGTCGGAGATTTCAACACCTATGACAAGCTCCTGAAAGAGTCAACCCACACTGGAGGCTAAAAGCAATATTAAAGCTTGTTGATCAACGTGGCAAAGAAAAGAGAAGGCAATACAATTTTCAAAGGAAATCCACAGTTCAATATTCTCAAGCTGTGTGTAATGGTGAAAGTTTATGGAAGCACTAGAGTGCAATCCTTCCGTTCATTATTGGCATTTAAAACAGATTGAACTGGAAATCGCCAGAAATCTCAGATGTGCAATCCTTACAGTATAGTGGGATTTATTACTAAGATAAGGACGACTACGAAGAGATGATTCAAAGAGCTGTTGCTGAAGCCAACGTGCATATCACGATAGAAAACACCAGAAGGGTTCTGTATGGAGCTGTGATCAGAGTGAGTTCAACTATAAGCTTTCTTTCTGAAGACCGCCATCCATGATAGCTCGCGGTAGCGGAAATGACTACGAGATAAGAGACACGTAGCTTTGAGCTACTGACAGTTAGCAGTGCGACACACTTCTGGGCGTCAGATAAATCGCTCCGTTTACGCATTGCGACAAGGACTGCACTGTTTTCCGTGTTTCCCCCGATTCGCCTTATCTACCGTTCATTGCTAGTGCTGCCGTTTCTGAGTAGTTTTTCTACCTTGCTGTTGAACAAAGGCGTTGATCACATTAATATGACTAGATATTGTAGGAAATGCAGATGTCAGTCTGAGATACATTGGAAGGATTGTCAGGTAATGCTTTGCAGCCACAAAGAAGGTATCTTGCACCAACACTCGTTCAACAGGTGCTTGAAAATTCATCATCTGTGAAGCCTTATCAGATACGATTGACAGAGGTAATGGACAAGATCCAAAGAGGAGCAGTCCGTTTCATTACATGATCGCTTAGTAACTACGAAAGCATTATGGAGACGCTCATCCAATTCATGTTGCTATATCAATGGACGGAATATTGGCAGACAAGAAGCAAATAGAAAGTTGGATCTGGTGTGTCAAGGGCTAGAAGAGTCAACCACTATAATGATTTCTCCTAAGTATATCTCGTGAAAATACCATGAACGTAAAATTAGAGCTAAACATTCGTCCCGTACAGAATTCTGTAACATGGAGACGTTTCAGAGACTTGCAACGCATGTGGCGAAACCACTACGGCTGTCCAGACCAGTCCTCACAACAAAGAAAGAGGGCTGAATATAATTATCTTCGTAATTTAAATCACAGAGTCGAGTTGCTTCCAAAATTACGAATTCGTCGATATTAATTGCGGACCTGACTGCCAGTTAATTAGAAAATCATTAAACTAAATTAATCATTTTATGTAATAAGAGTAATTATCTTCAGCTAACGGAAACCACCGATGGCTTGCATGCATGGGTAATCATCGACTGGCATGGACAAAGTTATTTTCACATTTAACATTAAATTAATTTAGTAAGCATGTAAGACGGCGTAAATCTGTAGAGTTCAGGGTTATTATGTTAGAATATCAGCCGGAGTCATGCGGAGGGGCATTAATTCCCCCTGCATTCGGGGCACCAAATCCGGTCTCCCTAAACAAGACTGTTGTAGGGCGCGTTCTATTAACTTCGGAAAATTTATTGTATTATTGACGTGTTCAATGAAATTTTAATCTCTCCATGTTGTTGGAATTCACTGTTTCCTTGTCTAACATTCTGTGTGGTGTCTGTTGTTCTATGTCGTGTCTCCCTACCACTTTCGCGCAACGACGCTCTGAGCGTGTTTTTTAGGGAATTGACTAGTTTGAACCTGGGACCTGTTGCTGGTAAGGAGCACATGACATGTAGAGTTCAGAAGAGTTCAGTGAGACTAGCGATGATATAACCAAATACTTAATGATTTCAGCGTCAGCTCCACTGCACTCTATGTTAAAGAATCTTAATACTAACTAAATTTAGTGGAAGGCGTTCAAGGCTATACTATTTTTAGTTAGCTGGTAAAATAACGTCGAAAAAGCAGTTAAGTTTACCATTGGAAATTTTATTCTACTCACAAAACATTGTTTATAAATTGCACTATTGGTAAAAGGAAATGTTTTAATACAGGATGATAAAAACCAACTGCGTTCAACAACAATTTGAACGAATATTCCCTGAATGGGTTTCCAAGTTCTACAATTGATCGAAGGATGACCTATGCCATATCACATCTATAATTTAGATTTAAGTTAAGTTTCATAAAAGAGAAAACTATCAAAATGGTCTACAGTGACCCTCAATTATCTTTAATTACTTATTTAACTTGTCGTAAAGTACAGTGGCTGATGTGGCTTCTCAATAATTATATAACAGAAAAATCATCGCGTTTCAGATGTTTACTTCACGTAGCAAATGTGAATACCATGAGCTTTAATTGACGATCGACGCTAGTATTACGCAAAACGGGGATGTAACAGATGAGACTTCTGCAGTTCTGAGTGAAGCCTTATGCTCTCAAAAATGCGGCATCGCGTGCATTCATTACCTTGTCGGTGTTCGTCAGGGGGCGGCGACCGGCACAGCTCCGCTTACCTCGCCGTCTCGGAAGCAACTCTTTTCTAACTTCTCCTTACCACAATTTACCGAAGTTGGTTTAAAAAAAAAATATCTGGCTGTGTTTTCATCTGACCAATCAGGGTCTCAGTGTTAACCTTAAGCTCCGCCTACAAAAATTCTGTCTATCCAATGAGAAACGTTATACTTTTCGTGGTGGGGCAATGTTTTTAATGTTTGCAACGTAACAGAGACAAGAAAAAGTCTCACGCTAAAACTTACGGCTGGTGTGGCCCTTTTAGTGTTATCGTAAGATCTATACTGCTCTTCTGGAGGGCTCTAGCTTTTAACATGGGCTGGGGGGTGGTCCTGGTGGTTAGCTGGCGACGTGGGTGTCCGTCCCTTATCGTAGGACCTTCTAGCTTAACACGGTTCTGCTCTCGGCTTCTATTCTCGTTTCTCCCCTCGGAACTGCGTCTGTCTCACGGTAGGAAGGTATGACATGCATTTAGGCATTCTTGTCTTAGTCTGTGGTATTCCATTTGCTCACTCGTTACTAGTATTACTTTGGTTAATTTAATGTCACGATTTATTCGGAGCTATGTGACATACTACTGGATTTGCTTATCATGTCAGGGTTTTCATGGAAGGTGTTGGATTTGCCTGACACCTTACACTTGTTCTCATTTATTGTGCCAAGCATGGGTAACCTAAGCTGGTGTATTCTACTGCTTATTTTTACTGTCTTGTTAACTGATGTTAACTGATGTCACATACCAGGAAAGCAACGCATTTGGAAATAAAACACTGTATAATATAATAAAGAATGAGGAACTGTAGTATAAGCTGAACTTGCTGACAGCTATCAGTTATGAACTGAAAGGCTACGCGGCTGAAAGAGAACCAAGAACAGGCCATACATCATGTCGACGAGACGCGCCACGGCAGTACATCCACGTAAAACATTCTTCTCGGAGCAGTGAAGAGACTATCCTCGGAGAGGACAGGAAGGATTTACTGAGACACTAACAGCCATCACCCAATCTCTACACTTCGAGTGACACAACGGCACGGCCCATGTGAATCGCACATCTATATCTGCGTGATTACTCTGCCATTCACAATAAATTGCCTGGCAGAGGGTTCAATGAACCACCTTCAAGCTGTCTCCCTACCGTTCCACTCTCGAACGGCGCGCGAGAAAAACGAGCACTTAAATCTTTCTGTGCGAGCCCTGATTTCTCTTATTTTATCGTGATGATTATTTCTCCCTATGTAGGTGGGTGCCGACAGAATGTTTTCGCAATCGGAGGACGAAACTGGTGATTGAAATTTCATTAGAAGATCCCGTCGCAACGAAAAACGGCTTTGTTTTAATGATTACCACCCCAATTCACGTATCATATCTGTGACACTATCTCCCTTATTTCGTGATAATACAAAACGAACTGCCCTTCTTTGCACTTTTTCGATGTCATCCGTCAGTCCCACCTGATGCGGATCCCACTCCGCACAGCAACACTCCAGAATACGGCGGACAAGCGTGGTGCAAGCAGTCTCTTTAGTAGACCTGTTGTGCCTTCTAAGTGTTCTCCCAATGAATCGCAGTCTTTGATTTACTCTACCCACAACATTATCTATGTGATCGTTCCAATTTAGGTTGTTTGTAATTGTAATCCCTAAGTATTTAGTCGAATTCATAGCCTTCAGATTTGTTTGACTTATCGAGTAATCGAAATTTTGCGGATTTATTTTAGTACTCATGTGAATAACTTCAGGTTCAATTGCCACTTTTCGCACCACACAGATATCTTATCTATGGCTTTCCGTCTATTGCTACGAACTGTGACCTTCCTGAGAGGGAAAGCCGGCCGGAGTGGCCGTGCGGTTCTAGGCGCTGCAGTCTGGAGCCGAGCGACCGCTACGGTCGCAGGTTCGAATCCTGCCTGGGGCATGGATGTGTGTGATGTCCTTAGGTGAGTTAGGTTTAATTAGTTCTAAGTTCCAGGCGACTAATGACCTCAGAAGTTAAGTCGCATAGTGCTCAGAGCCATTTGAACCACTTGAGAGGATATCACGAATCCAGTCGCACAACTGAGGCGATACTACATAGGCACGCAGTTTGGTTAGAAGACGCTAGTGAGGAACGGTGTCGAAAGCCTCTTGGAAATCAAAAAATATGGAATCAATTTGACATCCTCTGTCGATAGCACCCGTTATATCATGTGTATCAGCTATTTGTGTCTCGCAAGAACAATATTTTCTGAATCCATGCACACCATCTATGAATAAATTGTTTTCTTCGAGGTACTTCATAATGTTCGAATATAGTATATGTCCCTAAAACCCTACTGGAAATCGGCGTTAGTCATATGGGCTTGTAATTCAGCGGATTACTCCTACTTCCCTAATTGGGTGTTGGTGTGACTAGAGACATTTTCCAGTATTTACATACGGAACATTCTGTGAGCGAGTGGTTGTATATAATTGTTAAATATGGAGCTGATGAGTTGCACCTCAGCGCACCAGGGGCTAATCTACAACATAAAAGAGAAACGAAGTTCGGTTGTAATAGCACGTATAGTAGTGTAATGCTGGGTTGTTTAGTGTTGTAGCAGTATAGTCCAGAATTATAAATTACCTAACAAGTGTAATCCACCAACGAAGCGTAGTGTAACAGACCAGCATCATGTACCTTCTGGATTCCATATGAACATATACCTGTGCACTAGAAGGTCTAATGATAGTACACTACTGGTCATTAAAATTGCTACAACACGAAGATGACGTGCTACAGACGCGAAATTTAACCGACAGGAAGAAGATGCTATGATATGCAAATGATTAGCTTTTCAGAGCATTCACACAAGGTTGACGCCGGCGGCGACACCTACAACGTGCTGATATGAGGAAAGTTTCCAACCGATTTCTCATACACGAACAGCAGTTGACCGGCGTTGCCTGGTGAAACGTTGTTGTGATGCCTCGTGTAAGGAGGAGAAATGTGTACCATCACGTTTCCGACATTGATAAAGGTCGGATTGTAGCCTATAACGATTGCGGTTTATCGTATCGAACATTGCTGCTCGCTTTGGTCGAGATGCAATGACTGTTAGCAGAATACGGAATCGGTGGGTTCAGGAGGGTAGTAGGGAATGCCGTGCTGGATCCCAACGGCCTCGTATCACTAGCAGTCGAGATGGCAGGCATCTCATCCGCATGGCTGTAACGGATCTTGCAGCCACGTCTTGATCCCTGTGACAACAGATGGGTCCGTTTGTAAGACAACAAACATCTGCACGAACAGTTCGACGACGTTTGCAACAGCATGGGGACTATCAGCTCGGAGGCCATGGCTGCGGTTACCCTTGACGCTGCATCACAGACAGGAGAGCCTGCGATGGTGTACTCAACGACGAACCTGGGTGCACGAATGGCAAAACGTCATTTTGTCGGATGAATCCAGGTTCTGTTTACAGCATCATGATGGTCGCATCCGTGTTTGGCGACATCGCGGTGAACGCACATTGGAAGCGTGTATTCGTCATCGCTATACTGGCATATCACCCGGCGTGATGGTATAGGGCGCCATTGGTTACACGTCTCGGTCACCTCTTGTTCGCATTGACGGCACTTTGAACAGTGGACGTTACATTTCAGATGTGTTACGACCCGTGGCTCTACTCTTCATTCGATCCCTGCGAAACCCTACATTTCAGCAGGATAATGCACGACCGCATGTTGCAGGTCCTGTACGGGCCTTTCTCGATATAGAAAATGTTAAACTGCTGCCCTGGTGAGCATATTTTTCCAAATCTCTCCCCAATTGAGAACGTCTGGTCAATGGTGGCCGAGTATCTGGCTCGTCACAATACGCCAGTCACTACTCTTGTTTAAGTGTGGTATCGTGTTGGAGCTGCATGGGCAGCTGTACCTGTACACGCCATCCAATCTCTGACTCAATGCCCAGGCGTATCAGGGTCGTTATTGCGGCCAGAGATGGTTGTTCTGGGTACTGATTTCTCAGGATCAATGCACCCAAATTGCGTGAAAATGTAATCACATGTCAGTTCTAGTACAATATATTTGTCCAATGAATAGCCGGTTATCATCTGAATTTCTTCTTGGTGTATAAATTTTAATGGCCAGTAGTGTATATAGACGTTTTCAACTATTATTATTATATTTCTGTTCATGCAGATTTTCTGTGTAGATTTTCCGCCCTAAATAGCATAATGTTTAGTCGCTAATAATGCGTTTGAAACTATTTTTAAAGTATTGTGTGCTATTTTCCTGCCAGTTCATGTGCAACATTCAGTCTGTTCTTTTATACAGACAACAGAATAAAGGAAAATTGTGAATAAATAAACAAATAAATAATTCCATTTTTGGTTTTAGGTATGGTGTCGGCTTCTGGTTACGTATCTTTCAGGCTTTGGGACTCTAGGCTAATACTGATTATTGTGTGATTTCCTGTTCCCATGTCACTGTTGCGTTACTATTTTTGTACACTTCTTCCCCATCGTTATGGTAACGTTGCTGCTATTGTAAGTGGCTTATTGGTCTTTGTTGTGTATTTAATTGTGACCTAGCTTTCGGCTTTTAACGCCATTTTCAAGTGATGAAGTTTGTGTCATTAACATATATTGCTGGATCTCAAGCCCAAAATTAGCCTTATATCTGTACTTATTCCCCTTACACCCTATCTATAACAATTTCTGTTCTGTGGGCATTATGTCGCAGTCTGCGGTACGTTTCTGTTCCTATCGCTTCATTTCGTAACGCTGGAGACATCCTCAGATGTTATACAGACGTGTTTAGTTCATTTCCAAACTTAAACAACCCCAGATGTGTTTCTGTGTTTCGATAACGATGTGGCAGTCAGTTCCTATTGATCATAATTCAGTTCTGAATTCGAAAATGGTCCACTCGTTTACCACTCTTACAAATCACAGTAATCTTTTCTTAGACGAGCACGAAACACAATATGCGTTACGCTTATTTCTGGGAAAGTCGTTCTGGAAGAAATAGGCGTAATAACATTCAGCGGCGACAGCATTTGCTGTTATACCGCCCATCCCCCTTCCATCACTGATTATATACAAGTTGGCTGTTCCCCGCAGCTCCGCTCTGCAATCACGACGACAACAGTTTTATATTGTCCCATAAAAGTTCCGCCGAGAAAGTCTGAAGTACCAAGTTCTTTGCTTACCGAAAGCGCGACTGAGGACGCCGTTCCCTTCCTTCTTCTCCGTCTTATTCCCTGCGCCGGTCGTAATACGAACTTGTTCCGAGGAAACAGATTTTACGAGGCTGCACCCACAGGCACAGATGAGGAAACGAAAGATCTTCCTGGGAACATGACGACTCCGTCCAGCCTCTGAACGCTCTCTGAGGATTAGGGAGACCCGCTGACGTTTGCTTATTTATTTGCCTTCTTACGAAACATTCTGTCGATTAGTTATGGCACACAGTGCACATTACTATAACGTATCATGTGCAGAGTAAAAGCGTCTCCTTCAGTAATAGAAAACTTTTTATGTGAAATCAGAAAAAATCTTTAAAAATAAAAATGTGTTGAAACTGTCGAACTAACCTCTATTTTTGTGCAGGTAACACGTTGAAACTAACGCTAGGCGAAATGAACACATTGATTGTTCTTCAGGTTACCCTCCATCCAATCCACACATGAGGGATACCGGGGCACGTTGTCCACAGGGGCGCGTTGGTCAGTTGGTATTATTTCGTTAATCTGCCCACCAGAATGCGCCACTGACAAAGAACGTTGGTGGCAACAATTCCACAAACCCGTCACTGCAGTTAGATTGTCGAGCGAGGAAGGACACGCGCTGATTAAAGTAAATTTTACTTGCACAGTGCTACAACCTGGGATTCCTTCACAGCCGTGGTTCATGAGGACACATCTGGACCGATCCACGATTTCTACCATCATAAGACTCCGCTTCAATCATGCCTCTTTCCCACAACATCTGCATCGGACCAACGTTTACAGTTCACCAGCATGTGAGTGTGATCCTGAGTCGGAAGCTGATATCAACCACATCTTATTTATGTGCCCCAAATTTGACCGTGAACAGTTGGTCTTTCTGAAGACATTGCTGAGTATGGGCTACCATCTTCCTCAATCAGCTTCTTGTCTTTTGTGTACTAAAGACGTTCGTCTATACAAAGTGATAGTTAACTTCATCAAGAGTACTGGTCACAATCTGTAGGTTTCAATGTTGTACGTAAACGTCTTGCTGATGAAGATATTTCATAATTAGTGTGAATTGTAAGTCAAGGCACTTTTAATTATTTTCCAATTCAATTCAATTTAATTTAATTTTTAAAACATTATGTACAAACCTGTTACAGTTAAGCTTTTTATGCTTGTAAATATGCATTTCTGTATTTGTTTATTCAATTACGTGTACATTGTCACTATGTGTTGCCGATGGCTAAATTGAGTACACACTCTAAGGCCAAATAAAAAAATAAAAAGAATAAAAAAATATTTTGTTGTCTGCTCCAAAACAATGCTCTCACAAAAAGTAAGAACAATTCTTACACTCCATAGTTTTCGGATTATTTTCCACTGTATACGACGCAAATTCTTAAAACGTTTTCGTTAACGAACCAAAATAAGTCCAGTATGTAGATGAGGTACAATAGCATACTTAAAAAAGGGGCTCGTCGGCCGAGATAGCCAACCTGCCCCGCTGTTCCTTTGTTAGTAAATACTCTCATTAATACAGTCAGAGTCTAGAACATATCCAATGCAATTTTACAAAAGCAAAGTCTGTCCTGCACTGATTTTAAATCAGTAATATAAGTGCGATGTTTTCTTCTTTTCTTTATTTCTTGCAAAACCAGTAACTTATGTTCTATTATTAAACTAAAGCGATTTTGTTATAACTTTAAAATTATTACTTACGGGACACTGCAGGACATACATTTCCAAGAATTAAATCTAGATCTGCCTCTGAAAGTAGTCATATTTTTACGCATCGTCGTTCTGGTTTTGTGTTTGCGATGGTTAGAAATTATCAAAGAGTCTGAAAGAGGAGATATCTCTCAGGTAACTATGAGATAAGGAGTGGTAGAAGGATTACGCCATGGAAGATCAGTTGGGGATGTGATCAAAGAATTTAACATACCTAGAAAATCTTTATAGAGGTATTGCAACATATTCAAAGATTTAGAACCTTCTCAAACGGATACAAAATTTTGTGATATATCTGGCTTCGCGAATAGATTTGGGGCAACATATTTATTTGTTTCGTATTGTTGTACGTAACATGTTTGCTATTTTAATAACACCAGAAAATGTAATGGAAGTAATATATAACACTAAGTTCGTGAAAAATTTTCCGAAACCTTTGTTAGTTCAAGGATTATTGAAATTACATAGCTAAGACAAATTCATTTTTACAAAAATGGCTCTGAGCACTATGGGACTTAACTGCTGTGGTCATCAGTCCCCTAGAACTTAGAACTACTTACACCAAACTAACTTAAGGACATCACACACATCCATGCCCGAGGCAGGATTCGAACCTGCGAGCGTAGCGGTCGCGCGGTTCCAGACTGCAGCGCCTAGAACCGCTCGGCCACTCCGACCGGAGCAACCTAAGTCTTCAATAATTTGCTAGACGTATTCCAATCTCTGTCTTCCACTACATATTTTACCCTTTACAGCTCCCTATAATGCCATGAAAGTTATTCGCTAATGTCTTGAAACAGGTGATAGCATTATGTCTATTCTTCTGTTCACTGTTTCCATATATTCCTCTCATCGACGACTGTGTGGAGAGCTTCCTCAATCCTTACCTTAAGCAGTCCACCTAATTTCCAACATTCTTCTGTACCACCATATCTCAAGTGCGTGGTTGCTCTTCTGTTCCGGTTTCCCACATTCCACGTTTCACTACAATACAGTGCAGTGCTCCAAACGAACATTCTCAGAAATTGCTTCCGCAAATGAGGCGCATGTTTGATACTAGGAAAACAGGGGTAGGCTAGGGAGAAAAGCGGGTAATATACATTATGTACAAGAACCAAGAACAATAAGAGTGGATGACCATGAACGAAGTGCTGAGATTAAAAAGGGTGTAAGAAAGGGCTGTAGTCTTTCGCCCTACCGTTCGATTTATACAGCAGGGAAACAATGACGGAAATAAAAAAAGAAGGTTCAAGAGTGGGGTTGCAATTCATTGTGAAAGTATATCAGTGTTAGGCCCTCCCAGTTAGCCGTGCGGTCTAATGCGCGGCTTTCTGGATTGGGAAGAAGCACCTGGTCCCCGGCACGAATCCGCCCGGCGGACTTGTGTCGAGGTCCAGTGAGCGATCCAGTCTGTGGATGGTTTTTAGGCGATTTTCCATCTGCCTCAGCTACACTATGTCAGCGAGGCTCCTCAAACAAGTTCTCCACGTACGCTTACACCACCATTACTCTACCACACAAACATAGGGGTTACACTCGTCTGGTGTGAGATGTTACCTGGGGGGGGGGGGGGGGGGGGGTCCACCGGGGCGAAACCTCACAGTAACCCTAAAAGAGTGGTTCGGTGTGAGGCAGCGGAGGGGTGAAGTGGACTGCGGTAGTCGTTGTGGGGCTGTGGACCACTGCGTTTGCGGCTGAGATGGAGCCTCTCTGTCGTTTCTAGGCCCCCGGTTAATATACAATACAATACAATACAATATCAGTGATAAGATTAGCTGATGACATTCCTACGCTCATTGAAAATGAAAAATTACAATATTTATTTAACGGAACGGAAGGTTCCAAATGATTGGAAAAGAGCACAGGTAGTCCCAGTCTTCAAGAAGGGTCGTCGAGCAGATGCGCAAAACTATAGACCTATATCTCTGACGTCGATCTGTTGTAGAATTTTAGAACATGTTTTTTGCTCGAGTATCATGTCGTTTTTGGAAACCCAGAATCTACTATGTAGGAATCAACATGGATTCCGGAAACAGCGATCGTGTGAGACCCAACTCGCTTTATTTGTTCATGAGACCCAGAAAATATTAGATACAGGCTCCCAGGTAGATGCTATTTCTCTTGACTTCCGGAAGGCGTTCGATACAGTTCCGCACTGTCGCCTGATAAACAAAGTAAGAGCCTACGGAATATCAGACCAGCTGTGTGGCTGGATTGAAGAGTTTTTGGCAAACAGAACACAGCATGTTATTATCAATGGAGAGACGTCTACAGACGTTAAAGTAACCTCTGGCGTGCCACAGGGGAGTGTTATGGGACCATTGCTTTTCACAGTATATATAAATGACCTAGTAGATAGTGTCGGAAGTCCCATGCGGTTTTTCGCGGATGATGTTGTAGTATACAGAGAAGTTGCAGCATTAGAAAATTGTAGCGAAATGCAGGGAGATCTGCAGCGGATAGGCACTTGGTGCAGGGAGTAGCAACTGACCCTTAACATAGACAAATGTAATGTATTGCGAATACATTGAAAGAAGGATCCTTTATTGTATGATTATATGATAGCGGAACAAACACTGGTAGCAGTTACTTCTGTAAAATATCTGGGAGTATGCATGCGGAACGATTTGAAGTGGAACGATCATATAAAATTAATTGTTGGTAAGGCGGGTACCAGGTTGAGATTCATTGGGAGAGTCCTTAGAAAATGTAGTCCATCAACAAAGGAGGTGCCTTACAAAACACTCGTTCGACCTATACTTGAGTATTGCTCATCAGTGTGGGATCCGTACCAGATCGGGTTGACGGAGGAGATAGAGAAGATCCAAAGAAGAGCGGCGCGTTTCGTCACAGGGTTATTTGGTAACCGTGACAGCGTTACGGAGATGTTTAGCAAACTAAAGTGGCAGACTCTGCAAGAGAGGCGCTCTGCATCGCGGTGTAGCTTGCTTGCCAGGTTTTGAGAGGGTGCGTTTCTGGATGAGGTATCGAATATATTGCTTCCCCCTACTTATACCTCCGGAGGAGATCACGAATGTAAAATTAGAGAGATTAGAGCGCGCACGGAGGCTTTCAGACAGTCGTTCTTCCCGCGAACCATACGCGACTGGAACAGGAAAGGGAGGTAATGACAGTGGCACATAAAGTGCCCTCCGCCACACACCTTTGGGTGGCTTGCGGAGTATAAATGTAGATGCAGATGTAGATGTAGAATGGAAAGAACATTCTAATGAGTACAGAATATGGATTGAGAGTAAATCGAAGAAAGACGAAAGTAACAAGAAATACCTAGCTGAACGATAACAGCAAGAAACTTAAGATCAGAATTGGAGATCCCCTTGTAGACAAAGTCAAGTAATTCTGCTATCTTGGCACCACAATAACCCGTGATGAACGGAGCAAGTCTCTGAACCCGTTCGAACGCATGTGGAATGTGGCAGAATGTGGTGTGAGAGCTCATTGCCCGCTCCCCGGAGTTTACGGGAATTGGGTGATTTGTGTGTGCAAATGTGGTGCCAAGTCTCTCCAGCAACCCACCAAGGCCTCATCGCTTCCATGCCACGACGCGCCGCCGCTGTTATTTGCGCCAGAGGTGGACATACCGGCTATTATGTAGGTGATCATAATGTTCTGGCTGATCGGTGTAGAAATCCAAATTTCCGTTTAAAGTGTTTTCCTTTTCTGTCTGTGGAGGCTTCTTCTTCGTGTTGTAACGCTTGTTTCATTGGTACGTATCTTAGTATTGCTGAGGTTACTTTTGGTGGTTGCTGTCTTTTTTCTTGGTATGTGTTTGGATTTGATGAACGTCTGGGGGAACTTTATCTGTCATTGTGCGTAGCGCAAATAGTGAAGTGCGGATGAGGTGCTGTTAGGGTACGGGGTTCATGGTTACGGTGTAGTCCCCTTATTGCGTTTCACAAAACGCTTAATACGGAAGGATATGAATACATTGTGCAGCATTGTATACTACCTACAGTAGAGGAACTGTTCGGAGCCAGTCATTACTTAAATAAGCATGACAAAACGTCCTGCTATAAAGCAGTAATTATGAGGCAGTGGACTGACCTACCCAGAATCCTGACCTGAATGCAACTGAAGACTTTGGAAATGAGTTATAACTTCGACTTCGTTCCAGACCTCAGAGTCCAAATTCACTATCTTCTGTGGTTTCGGCTGTCGAAAAGAATGGGTTGCTATTACTCCGCAGAGATTCAGACACTTCGTTGGAAGTGTGTCTAGTAGAGTTCAAGCCGTAGTATCCACTAAAGGGTGCCGAG
This sequence comes from Schistocerca piceifrons, assembly GCF_021461385.2. Taxonomy (NCBI): domain Eukaryota; kingdom Metazoa; phylum Arthropoda; class Insecta; order Orthoptera; family Acrididae; genus Schistocerca; species Schistocerca piceifrons. The sequence continues at coordinate 85,700,830 of NC_060143.1, read as the reverse complement.
ATAGTTCTGATGAAATACAGGACACTCCATGCTCCATGGATTGGCAATGAAATTCTATGACTGTAAAATAAGGTATGTGGATAACGGGTTTTACATGAAAACTGCTACACGGTCGAAACGCTGTAAAACGCAAAACACAAGTGAAATGTCCGCAGCTCGTGGTCGTGCGGTAGCGTTCTCGCTTCCCGCGCACGGGTTCCCGGGTTCGATTCCCGGCGGGGTCAGGGATTTTCTCTGCCTCGTGATGACTGGATGTTTTGTGCTGTCCTTAGGTTTGTTAGGTTTAAGTAGTTCTAAGTTCTAGTGGAGTGATGACCATAGATGTTAAGTCCCATAGTGCTCAGAGCCATTTGAACCATTTGAACCACAAGTGAAATGACAATTAATATCAGCCATTGCAGGAAACACTTTTCTTTGAAAAAGTTTACAACGGCTGTGGACCCTGTTGCAAATAAATCACTGTACAGTGCACACAGTATGTGAGCAAAAGTATCCCCTCAAAACATACGTTTTTCAATTAGGTGCATTGTGCTACCACCTACTGCCAGGTACTCCATATCAGTGACATCAATAGTCATTAGACATCGTAGAGAGCCGAATGGGGCGCTCAGCGGAACTCACAGACTTCGAACGTGGTCAGGTGACTGGGTGTCACCTGTGTCATAGGTCTGTACGCGAGATTTCCACGCTCCTAAACATCCCTAGGTCCACTGTTTCCGATGCCATAGTGAAGTGGAAATGTGATGTGACACATACAGCACAAAAGCCTACAGGCCGACCTCGTCTGTTGACTGACAGAGACCACAGACAGTTGAAGAGGGTCGAAATGTGCAATAGGCGGACATCTATACAGACCATCACACAGGAATTCCAAACTGCATTAGGACCCACTGCAAGTACTAGGTCAGTTAGGTGGGAGGTGAGAAAACTTAGATTTCATGCTCGAGCGGCTGCTCATAAGCCACACATCACGCCGGTAAATGCCAAACGACGCCTCGCTTGGTGTAAGGAGCGTAAACATAGGACTATTGAACAGCGGAAAAAGATTTGTGGAGTGACGAATCACGGTACACGATGTGGCGATCCGATGGCAAGGTGTGAATGCCAACGTGTTTAGTGCCAACAGTAAAATTCGGAAGCGGTGGTGTTATGGTGAGGTCGTGTTTTTCAAGGAGGGGGCTTACACCCCATGTTGTTTTGCGCGACACTATCACACCACAGGCCTACGTTAATGTTTTAAGCACATTCTTGCTTCCCATTTTTGAACAGCAATTCGGTGATGGCGATTATACACTCCTGGAAATTGAAATAAGAACACCGTGAATTCATTGTCCCAGGAAGGGGAAACTTTATTGACACATTCCTGGGGTCAGATACATCACATGATCACACTGACAGAACCACAGGCACATAGACACAGGCAACAGAGCATGCACAATGTCGGCACTAGTACAGTGTATATCCACCTTTCGCAGCAATGCAGGCAGCTATACTCCCATGGAGACGATCGTAGAGATGCTGGATGTAGTCCTGTGGAACGGCTTGCCATGCCATTTCCACCTGGCGCCTCAGTTGGACCAGCGTTCGTGCTGGACGTGCAGACCGCGTGAGACGACGCTTCATCCAGTCCCAAACATGCTCAATGGGGGACAGACCCGGAGATCTTGCTGGCCAGGGTAGTTGACTTACACCTTCTAGAGCACGTTGGGTGGCACGGGATACATGCGGACGTGCATTGTCCTGCTGGAACAGCAAGTTCCCTTGCCGGTCTAGGAATGGTAGAACGATGGGTTCGATGACGGTTTGGATGTACCGTGCACTATTCAGTGTCCCCTCGACGATCACCAGTGGTGTACGTTCAGTGTAGGAGATCGCTCCCCACACCATGATGCCGGGTGTTGGCCCTGTGTGCCTCGGTCGTATGCAGTCCCGATTGTGGCGCTCACCTGCACGGCGCCAAACACGCATACGACCATCATTGGCACCAAGGCAGAAGCGACTCTCATCGCTGAAGACGACACGTCTCCATTCGTCCCTCCATTCACGCCTGTCGCGACACCACTGGAGGCGGGCTGCACGATGTTGGGCCGTGAGCGGAAGACGGCCTAACGGTGTGCGGGACCGTAGCCCAGCTTCATGGAGACGGTTGTGAATGGTCCTCGCCGATACCCCAGGAGCAACAGTGTCCCTAATTTGCTGGGAAGTGGCGGTGCGGTCCCCTACGGCACTGCGTAGGATCCTACGGTCTTGGCGTGCATCCGTGAGTCGCTGCGGTCCGATCCCAGGTCGACGGGCACGTGCACCTTCCGCCGACCACTGGCGACAACATCGATGTACTGTGGAGACCTCACGCCCCACGTGTTGAGCAATTCGGCGGTACGTCCACCCGGCCTCCCGCATGCCCACTATACGCCCTCGCTCAAAGTCCGTCAACTGCACATACGGTTCACGTCCACGTTGTCGCGGCATGCTACCAGTGTTAAAGACTGCGATGGAGCTCCGTATGCCACGGCAAACTGGCTGACACTGACGGCGGCGGTGCACAAATGCTGCGCAGCTAGCGCCATTCGACGGCCAACACCGCGGTTCCTGGTGTGTCAGCTGTGCCGTGCGTGTGATCATTGCTTGTACAGCCCTCTCGCAGTGTCCGGAGCAAGTATGGTGGGTCTGACACACCGGTGTCAATGTGTTCTTTTTTCAATTTCCAGGAGTGTATCTTTCAACACGATCGAGCACCTGTTCATAATGCACGACCTGTGGCGGATTGGTTACACGACAATAACATCCCTGAATACTACACAACACATGTACGATGTTATGGAACGCCGACTTCGTGCCAGGCCTCACCGAGCGATATCGATACCACTCCTCAGTGCAACACTTCGTGAAGAATGGGCTGCCATTCCCCAAGAAACCATCCAGCACCTGACTGAACGTATGCTTGCGAGAGTGGAAGCTGTCATCAAGACTACGGGTGGCCCAACACCATACTGACATGCAGTATTACCGATGGAGGGCGCCACGAACTTGTAGGTCATTTTCAGCCAGGTGTCCGGATACTTTTGATCGCATGGTGTAGCTATATCCTCTATTTTCTTTCCTATGGCATTAGCGTACTGCTAGAAGGAAAAGCCTATAGTGTATGCCTCTGTACGTGCCGTAGTGTCTCATTCTCATGCTCTTCACGCGAGATACATGCATGTGGAAGACTAATGGTTGTACAGTCGAAAACAGTTTCTCTAAATTTACCCAACAAGGTTAGGCCATAGTGAAAAAACCCACAGACATTTTCATGTCTGTATATTGATTGTTTATTTTATATTCGTATAATCGCCACTAATGTCAGGGACATTATGTTTGTGTCATCTCTGAGCCAGCATACTACTCCTCCACACCTACCGGATCGTTATAATGAAACTAATGGTATTCCGACTGCTTTAGTGCGGATTGTATGCATCGCATAACGCTGAAACACGTTCATTAATCGGAACGGTCTAGGAGTAGGCTGAAATAAATAATAATTCCACTTTCTGCCACAAGATGAAAATGTGGCGCTGTAAGCGGTCAGAATGTGATGTGGTTGCAGAAAAGGAGGAGGAACGATCAAATACACGATAAAGGTGGACCGGGAATGTTTCTTAGAGTATGGTCACAAGTTACAGCATGTGTTCAGTATGATTTCCTAACTCAGGCACGTGCTGCATTCGTAACACGGCTTGGTCGATAGTTCCTAGCAGCGTATCCGGTGGAATCGGAGCAATATGTCATGGTGTGCTGTCATGAGTCATGATACATCCCAGATAGACACGAGTTTTCGGGTATCCAAGAATCAGAAACATTGATTTAGTTCGGGTGATTTGGAAGGCCACATATCTTGAAATGCACTATAGATGATGCGGTCGTTACCAGGCGTTTCTCGAAGGAAATCTTTCACCTGCGCAGTACACAGTCTCGTAATCCTAGCTCAGTGGATGTTGTTGTACAACACGTAGCGCAGCGACATTTCTGTACATTCGCGACACCGTGCAGGGTAAAATGTGCCTCGTCTGTTCAAAGAATATTCCCCGGTCTCATGCAATCCATTTCCATGCATGCCAAAAAAGGAAGAGCAAACATACGGCGTTGTAGCCTCTCTTGGCACTTCATTTGGTGTACATTCTGAATTTTGTAATGATACCAGTGTAAAATTCGCCGGAAAATCTATTGAATTGTTGCCTAGGGGAAAGACAATTCCTGTGACACAGCTCGAACAGTGGCTGCAGAATGTGAGGCGTGTGTCGCACTGTCGACTATAGTTACAGAAACTTCATCAACGAATGCCGTGGGAATGGGCCGCTTCCCTTTCCCTGCTGTGCCACATACACTACTGGCCATTAAAATTGCTACACCACGAAGATGACGTGCTACAGATGCGAAATTTAACCGACAGGAAGAAGATGCTGTGATATGCAAATGATTAGCTTTTCGGAGCATTCAAACAAGGTTGGCGCCGGTGGCGACACCCACAACGTGCTGACACGAGGAAAGTTTCCAACCGATTTCTCATACACAAACAGCGGTTGACCGGCGTTGCCTGGTGAAACGTTGTTGTGATGCCTCGTGTAAGGAGGAGAAATGCGTACCATCACGTTTCCGACTTTGATAAAGGTCGGATTGTAGCCTATCGCGATTGCAGTTTATCGTATCGCGACATTGCTGCTCGCGTTGGTCAAGATCTAATGACTGTTAGCAGAATATGGAATCGGTGGGTTCAGGAGGGTAATAGGGAACGCCGTGCTGGATCCCAACGGCCTCGTATCACTAGCAATCGAGATGACAGGCATCTTATCCGCACGGCTGTAACGGTACGTGCAGCCACGTCTCGATCCCTGAGTCAACAAATGGGGACGTTTTCGAGACAACAACCATCTGCACGAACAGTTCGACGATGTTTGCAGCAGCATGGACAATTAGCTCGGAGCATGGCTGCGGTTACTCTTGACGCTGCATCACAGACAGGAGAGCCTGTGATGGTGTACTCAACGACGAACCTGGGTGCACGAATGGCAAAACGCCATTTTTTCGGATGAATCCAGGTTCTGTTTACAGCATGATGATGGTCGCATCCGTGTTTGGCAACATCGCAGTGAACGCACATTGGAAGCGTGTATTCGTCATCGCCATACCGGCGTATCATCCGGCGTGATGGTATGGGGTGCGATTGGTTACACGTCTCGGTCACCTCCTGTTCGCATTGACGGCACTTTGAACAGTGGACGTTAAAATTTCAGATGTGTTACGACCCGTGGCTCTAACCTTCATTCGATCCGTGCGAAACGCTACATTTCAGCAGGATAATGCACGACTGCATGTTGCAGGTCTTGTACGGGCCTTTCTGGATAGAAAATGTGTTCGACTGCTGCCCTGTTCAGTACATTCTCCAGATCTCTCACCAATTGAAAACGTCTGCTCAATAGTGCCCGAGCAACTGGCTCGTCACAAAACGCCAGTCACTAATCTTGATGAACTGTGGTATCGCGTTGAAGCTGCATGGGCAGCTGTACCTGTACACCCCGTCCAAGCTCTGCTTGATTCAATTCCCAGGCGTATCAAGGGCGTTATTACGGCCAGAGGTGGTTGTTCTGGGTACTGATTCTCAGGATCTATGCACCCAAATTGCGTGAAGATGTAATCACACGTCAGTTCTAGTATAATATATTTGTCCAATGAATACCCATTTATCATCTGCATTACTTCTTGGTGTAGCAATTTTAATGGCCAGTATTGTAATTCATCGGTCTCTTCAAATTTCTTCATCATATTCCTCAGTCCATTTATTGAAATGGAAACTCTTTCCTGCTGTTTCTGTTGGCGATATTCCCGCAATGCAGCGCTTGTGTTTCTGCCGTTCTGATAAATCAATTTAACCAGTTTTGTACGGCCTTTCTTCACAATATCCGCAGGATTTCGTATACGTCTTAAGCCGTTATACCAACCGTCACATCACAAGAGAAATCAACTGTTTACTGAAGTCAAAACAGGAAACATTTCAAATTCTGACAGCGCCGTGGTAGAAAGTGGGATTATTGTTACTGTCACATACTTCGCGCCTGCACTCATTAATGAACATACAAATAATGTTCCAGTGTTATGAGATGTATACAGCCCGCACTACAGGTCTCGGAATACAGTAAGTTTATTTTCAACCACCCGATATATCGTTACCGTATAATCTGTAAGCTGCATCATTCAAGACACCATGAGGACATCTTCTGGAGTTGTACGGCAAATCCCTGCAAGTCCCAGTAAAGTGTATGCGAGGCGCAGCGCCTCCGCCTGTTCTGCCTCGCCTGCTGGGAGATGCCTGATATCCGCCTACCTCCCCCCTTCCTCCTCCACCGCCACCCTTCCCTCGCGTTATGCCACCAATTTGCTGCCCCATGAGACGCCAAATTATGCGAGACAGCCGCATACAAACACTGACTGCGGCGTATTTATCACCGCGCGGAATGTGGTCGTGTCTCGCTGAAATAGGGAAGCGGCTGCAACTGACAGGAGGTATGATGTATTTGCGTTTTGTCTCCCCTAACAATTGGAGCACGGACGTTCGCAGCCTCATAGCCGCCAACAATGCGGCACAGTAAATCGACTCCTCTCGCCTGTGACAGAATGATTACCTATTAAGTACTAGCAAGTGCGCCTGGTGCCTCTTTGGTCTGCACAGAAACCTCTAGATGGGATACACAAACACGGACCTCTTCCTGCTTAAGTGCCACACACTTCAGTGTTTCTTACTCGTCCACCAAAAGTATGGGTGACCACCAGAGGGAGCACTGTCATCCTACATTGCATCCACCCTGTGCCGCAGACACAGAACTACTGCTGACAGACACAAAACACGATGCACCCCGGATTCTCACACATTTTCGAACTATCATTTAGACCAGCTCAGTGCCTACACCCAGTTCAGCAGAGTTGTCTGAATACTATCTTCTGACTTAGCAGTCTCCATTTATGGAGTACGAGGTTAATCAAGTGCCTGCAATATTAATTTCAGTCTTAGTGACTATTTCACAGCCAGCCGCTGTGGTCGAGCGGTTTTAGGCGCTTCAGGCCGGAGCCACGCGGCTGCTACGGTCGCAGGTTCGAATCCTCTACATCAACATTTATACTCCGCAAGCCACCCAACGGTGTGTGGCGGAGGGCACTTTACGTGCCACTGTCATTACCTCCCTTTTCTGTTCCTGTCGCGTATGGTTCGCGGGAAGAACGACCGTCTGAAAACCTCCGTGCGCGCTCGAATCTCTCTTATTTTTCATTCGTGATCTCCTCGGCAGGTATAAGTAGGGGGAAGCAATATACTCGATACCTCATCCAGAAACGCACCCTTTCGAAACCTGGCGAGCAAGCTACACCGCGATGCAGAGCGCCTCTCTTGCAGAGTCTGCCACTTGAGTTTGCTAAACATCTCCGTAACGCTATCATGGTTACCAAATAACCCTGTGACGAAACGCGCCGCTCTTCTTTGGATCTTCTCTATCTCCTCCGTCAATCCGATCTGGTACGGATCCCACACTGATGAGCAATACTCAAGTATAGGTCGAACGAGTGTTTTGTAAGCCACCTCCTTTGTTGATGGACTACATTTACTAAGGACTCTCCCAATGAATCTCAACCTGGTACCCGCCTTACCAACAATTAATTTTATATGATCATTCCACTTCAAATCGCTCCGCACGCATACTCCCAGATATTTTACAGAAGTAACTGCTACCAGTGTTTGTTCCGCTATCACGTAATCATAGAATAAAGGATCCTTCTTTCTATGTATTCGCAATACATTACATTAGTCTATGTTAAGGGTCAGTTGCCACTCCCTGCACCAAGTGCCCATCCGCTGCAGATCTTCCTGCATTTCGCCATAATTTTCTAATGCTGCAACTCCTCTGTATACTACAGTATCATCCGCTAAAAGCCGCATGGAACTTCCGATACTATCTACTAGGTCATTTATATATATTGTGAAAAGTAATGGTCCCATAACACTCCCCTGTGGCACGCCAGAGGTTACTTTAACTCTGTAGACGTCTCTCCATTGATAACAACATGCTGTGTTCTGTTTGCTAAAACTTCTTCAATCCAGCCACACAGCTGGTCTGATATTCCGTAGGCTCTTACTTTGTTTATCAGGCGGAACTGTATCGAACGCCCTCCGGAAGTCAAGGAAAATAGCATCTACCTGGGAGCCTGTATCTAATTTCTGAGTCTCATGAACAAATAAAGCGAGCTGGGTCTCACACGATCGCTGTTTCCGGAATCCAATTGATTCCTACAGAGTAGATTATGGGTTTCCAAAAACGACATGATACTCGAGCACAAAACATGTTCCAAAATTCTACAACAGATCGATGTCGGAGATATAGGTCTATAGTTTTGCGCATCTGCTCGACGACCCTTCTTGAAGACTGGGACTACCTGTGCTCTTTTCCAATCATTTGGAACCTTCCGCTCCTCTAGAAACTTGCGGTACACGGCTGTTAGAAGGGGGGCAAGTTCTTTCGCGTACTCTGTGTAGAATCGAATTGGTATCCCGTCAGATCCAGTGGACTTTCCTCTGTTGAGTGATTCCAGTTGATTTTCTATTCCTTGGACACTTATTTCGATGTCAGCCATTTTTTCGTTTGTGTGAGGATTTAGAGGAGGAACTGCAGTGCGGTCTTCCTCTGTAAGACAGCTTTGGAAAAAGGTGTTTAGTATTTCAGCTTTACGCGTGTCATCCTCTATTTCAATGCCATCATCATCCCGGAGTGTCTGGATATGCTGTTTCGAGCCACTTACTGATTTAAAGTAAGACCAGAACTTCCTAGGATTTTCTGTCAAGTCGGTACATAGAATTTTACTTTCGAGTTCACTGAACGCTTCACGCATAGCCCTCCTTACGCTAACTTTGACATCGTTTAGCTTCTGTTTGTCTGAGAGGTTTTGGCTGCGTTTAAACTTGCAGTGAAGCTCTCTTTGCTTTCGCAGTAGTTTCCTAACTTTGTTGTTGAACCACGGTCGGTTTTTCCCGTCCCTCACAGTTTTACTCGGCACGTACCTGTCCAAAACGCATTTTACGATTGCCTCCCTCGGGCATGGATGTGTGTGATGTCCTTAGGTTAGTTAGGTTTAAGTAGTTCTAAGTCTAGGGGACTGATGTCCTCAGATGTTAAGTCCCATAGTGCTTAGAGCCATTTGAACCATTTTGACTATTTCACAGACTGCCAAGAAACCGCAAAGTTATTGAGAATTCACTGTACTAGGTTTGGGACATCAAGTGCCACACATCACATTGTACCACATATCAACCTGTACCAAAGTACCATTTTGTAGCATACTCTTAATCAATGTTAGTGGCATTTCTTATCGTCTTGCCACATTACTGTTGTACGGTCCGCCTGTGAAACAAGTTTTAATTACTAAGCGTGCAATCAGCCACCTTTAAAGAACTACTTCTTCCTGATACGTTTTTGCTTATGCCGGTCGTTCACCGAGCCTCTTCCATGCTTCTCGTTTCTCCCACGTTCTATCATTTAGCTTCTTCTCTCAGTGTAGTCCTCTTCAGTTCACATCATCCTTCACCTGGTCTCTTGATCTTGTTCATGGTCTTCCAACTAGTCTTCGTCCTGATTCTGTCCATTCTATGGCTTTTTTCGGAAGTGTTCCTGGTACCATTCTTTTAGAGGGGCCAAATCATTTAACACTACTACTCTCTCTTCTCGTATTATCGATCCTTCGTAGAAAGCGCATCTCTGTTGCTCGCATTCTGCTCATATCTTTCTTCGTTCAAGTCTGATTTTCTGATCCATACGTCAAAATTAGTATATGGTAAGCCTTGTACATCACGACCTTTCATGTATCAGGTATTTTCCAATTTCTAGTTATGCGCTGTACAAAAAAGATGTCATCCTAGTTGTTTCCTTTCTTTGTTAATTTAGTTCCCAGATACTTGAAAGCATCTACTTCTTTAATAATTATTCCATTTTAAGTTACACCCTATTTTTTTAATTTTTCCTTCTCTTTTTGTTAACCTTATTTCCATCTGTGTTTCTTCAAATACTTTCTGCCAGTTCTTTAGTTGTTCTTCCAGCTTCTTTTCGTTTCCTTCTCATATCACCACATCATCTGCATATGCTATACCAGTTGCTGTCGAACCTTGGAGAACATTCCTAGAGCTATAGTAATGAAACCACTTTTTCTCCCATTTGCGATGGTTGTGCTGAATTGAGAGTAACACTCAGTTACATCCCTGAGTCAACAGATGGGGACGTTTGCAAGACAACAACCATCTGCACGAACAGTTCGACGACGTTTGCAGCAGCATGGACTATCAGCTCGGAGATCATAGCTGCGGTTACCCTTGACACTGCATCACAGAGAGGAGCGCCTGCGATGGTGTGCTCAACGACGAACCTGGGTAGACGAATGGCAAAACGTCATTTTTTCGGATGAATCCAGGTTCTGTTTACAGCATCATGATGGTCGCATCCGTGTTTGGCGACATCGCGGTGAACGCACATTGGAAGCGTGTATTCGTCATCGCCATACTGGCGTATCACCCAGCGTGATGGTATGGGGTGCCATTGCTTACACGTCTCGGTCACCTCTTGTTCACATTGACGGCAATTTGAACAGTGGACGTAACATTTCAGATGTGTTACGACCCATGGCTCTACCCTTCATTCGATCCCTGCGAAACCCTACATTTCAGCAGGATAATGCACGACAGCATGTTGCAGGTCCTGTACGGGCTGTAGGGAAGCAGCCTACTCACACTGTAGTAAATTCACATCAGTTTCCATTGTGTGCCAGCCAGTCTGCTGTAACTAGCTCTGACGTCATAAATGTTGTGCAATACCTTAAAAATCAAGCAAATGAACTAAAACTTTTCTAGCATGTCAAAAATAATCCTAAATTAATGTGTGTTAAATATCAGTTCGATAACTTCAGCCATTTCCGAGATTTGGACGTTCTTCTGGAAAAATAATTGGCGCAACAGAAAAGAGCTAGAGACTTCAAAATTTATATTTAGATTCATTTTTCATAATGATTTAATAAAAACAGTACTTTGGATTTCACATATTAAGATTTTAGTGGAAATTCATGATTTTGTGGTTTTCGTCTCAAAACTGAAGGAAGCAAGATAGATTAAGTAGGCTAGTAAATAAGGCTAGGATGTTTAGATTTAAATAGGTTGGAGGTCCGCTATGATTATGAAGATGTGTAAAGTTTCTTTTTAATACCTATAAAATTATAGCGATAGCGGATCTCAAAAGGGACAGTTCAGAGCTCATCTGCTGCGTGCAGTATAATTTAATTAATTCTCTCGCTCAAAGTATTTAACTTAGCCACGTCAAAATTTTATTATCAATACTTACCTGCGTGCTGAATGCACGTTTAAATTAAGAGCTTCTTCGGCCATCAGCCAAAGAAGCTATAAATTATTATGTAACTTGAAGTGGTGCGTTACTAGCCCAGCGGCTAGTCGGGAGAGCGGATTTGATCAGCCGTTCCCTCAGCCGTCCGCACCGCGGCTTTATATATAAGAACATGGCGCGAGGAAGGAAGGCCCCAGTTCTCTCCAGACGATGAATGACACGCCATCTGTGTCGATAGTCGCGTCGCATCAGTGTATCGGCTACAAACAGCCTCGGGTGCCGTATTAAGTTACTAGAGATACGCGGAACCATGAAAACATTTCATGTGAAGTGTTAATTCTGGAATGATTTTTATTATCTAGCTTCAGTTTGCGTATTGTCGTATTTTCACGTGCCGTCGCGGGACAGACATTCTACCAAATATTTAGCGTGGCGTTTGATGAAATATTTTCATCAAATTATGGCGAGCATTCTTTTTAACATTTGATTCGGACATTTATAGTTGCATCAGCGCATTAGACTCTGAACTGTTCTGTTAGTTAGGTTGTAGGGATACTTGTGGTTTTTATTAGTGAATTTCAGAATATACTCAACTATTTTGGAAAACCGTTTTTGATTAGAAATCCCGGACAATCTCCTAATTCCTCAGAGCTATAAGCTGCAGCTATAAGAACATTCTCAGGTAAAGTGGGCACTAGGATATCTATTTACTGGCTCCAAGTTTTATTAAATCACTTTCTGGGGGTCACGGATTAAATAGAGAGCCAGTGTTGAGAACGGCAAAAGACAGCAATAACAACATTCTAAAAGCTAGAAACTGATTCAACACGCAAGCATTTATACAGCAATTTCATTTATTTTTACAAACTCACTCGCCGCCCCACATATGGTGCATCGGCCGGGAAATCAACTAAGTGAAAGTGATTTTAACTATTCGGATTCGCGAGTGGAATGCGACACGCAGCTGAGTAATAGAACAGTGAAAGTGTTACGTGAGCATATGGACGACGCAATTGGATTAACAACGCATCTGGATTGACGGAGCTGGCACTGAGTCTAGCGGTGCTGCCGGCATCGCGAGAAGCAAGTCTCGCCGCACCGCAGTCGTCCCCTGGAGCAGCCGGCGCAGAGCCTGCTTTTGCGGGCCACGCACTCACACAACATCCGTCGGAGAGCTGTCTGCAGTTCAACGTGCCACGTCGCATCAGGAATCCTGGTACGCCGCGCCGGCAACGCCATACGTCGTGCAGAAGGAACTAAGTTAAGTGAAAAGTTGTTAAAAATTTTACTAACCTGCACTAAAAGACTGTCGGCGATGGAACCGTCAAAAGAAACTGAGGTTAAACTTAAATCAGAACCTATGTCTGTTGAGGGAACTGTAAATACAGACAACGGTTCAAGTGTAAATACGCTTGAAAGTAGTAATGTTAAGGTGAAATATGAAGTATTGTCTCCTGACAGTAGTGTGGGAAGGGGCAATGATTCAATAATAGAGACTCCTGTAGTAAAGCGGAAAGTAGAAATTGTAAATTTATTGGATGATAGTTTCTCTGATGAATTAAAAATGAAACAGTCATCAGAGATGGTAGAGTTTAAGAAGGAGCAGTTAGATATGACTAATCAATCAGAAGTTTCATGTAGTTTTGATGATTCTGGTATTGGAGCTAGTTTTTCGTCACCTGAGTGTGATAAAAAGCCAGCTCGTGAGCAACCCAAAGATGCTGGGGCTGTTGATCTAAATGTTATATTACAAGCAATAGCTGCCAGTAATGCACAAATGACAGCTGAATTAAAGTCTGAAATGGTGGCCAGTCAAACAAATTTTAATAAACGGTTTGAGGCAATGGACAATAAATTAGAATCTAATAATGCTGAATTAAAGTCTGAAATAAGTGAACAGGTCAAAAGCAGTAATGCTGAATTAAAGTCTGAGATTGTGGCCAGCCAAACAAATTTTAATAAACGATTGGAGGTAATGGACGATACTTTCAAGGCTGGTTGCAATAAGTTGAAAGAGGAACTAGACAGTTTGAATTATAAAATTGATTGCAATCATGAGGATATAAAGAAAAAGGTTGCTCAACAATTTTCTGAAATGTATAAGACAATAAAATCCGAAGTCGCTGAGGTTCGCAAAGACTTCCAAATGGAAGATGTGAAGCTGGAGCACAAGTTAACAGAAAAGATCGAGGCGGAGTCTGAACTGTGCTCAGATAGATTTAAAGATGTTAATATAAAAGTAAACATATGTCAAGCAGAAGTAGAAGCAATCAAAACTGACACTACTCATATTGTGCAAAGAGTAGATAATGTTGAAATGAAAGTAGAAAATATAAGTACTAACATTGCTAACATTGAGAGTAAAGTAGCTTCAGTAACTTCTGGTAATGGTAGTGTACAACAAGTTGTAGCTGCAAACGCCGCTTTTATCGGGTGTCGGCAGTTCTTGCGGTTCGATCCAGATAAAAATATCCACCCGCTAGATTTCTGGAACGATTTTGAAGATGTGATTCCACCAACTTGGTCTGAGCGAGAGAAAATCTCATTTATTAGAAGCCATTTAGCAGGTGACGCCATGCGTTGGTCAGCTGATGTTATGTTAAAGTGTAAAACATTAGCGGAGTTTAAAATATCTTTCATTAATGAGTATTGGTCTAGCAATAAGCAAAACGAAGTGTTGAGAGAATTTTGGAGTGGAAAACGCTTCAATGCAGGCAAGGAATCAATAAAAGAGTTTGCTAGGTCATGGATTTCACGTTTGTCACATTTGGCGGAAAAGCTAAAACCAGAAATGATTATACTAGGTCTTGAAGCCAAACTGCCATGGTATTGGCAAACTAGAATTATATCAGCCCCTAGAGACAATCTGGATCGTTTCATTGAATATTTGGAACGTGTAGAACGTGTTGCTGCCAATGAGGAGCAAGCACGTAATAACAGAAATTCTAATAATAATAATAGTAGTAATTTTAGGAACGAGCAAAATGGCAATGTAAACATCAGAACAGTAGGTGTTCGTCACCCTAAGAGAGATAGGAATTGGGGAAATAATTATCAGAACCAACAATGGCGTCCAAGGGATAATAATTTTGTTCCAAACAGAAATATGCATGTAAACAACAGTACGGAAAGTAAGGCTATGCCAGCTAACTATAATGAAAATAAAGGAAACAGTAGTAGACCTAGGCAGGAAAACTAGTTCCCGTCTATGAGGACACTGGCGCTCACCAGGCGGTTACTTTTCCTAAGCCAGTAGTTAAGGGAATTGGTAAGACAGATCAGAATACTCAAACTGAACAGATGGATGAAATGTCGGTAGCACCTAAGGATACAACAGAAATATTAGATCACTCACAGTATTTGATAGATACCGTATTAGAGACGCTTTCTAAGTGGGAAGAGAAAGAGAAGGCGCAGCAGTGTAACAGTAGGGATGAGCTACAAAATACTGAATTGTCAGGTGAAGAAGCAGAAGAAATTCATGCTTATATTTACGATGAGGATGATGTGCTCTTATCTAAAGTGCCTGTGCAGGATGTTGATAATGTACTAATAGATTTAGAACAGGAGATAAGTGGGAATGTAGAGGGTAGGCAGTTTGGGGTCGATGAACCCAGTAGCTGTGACCAGTTGTCACTTGAGAAGGAAACCGACGATAATGGTGAAAGTGGTTTAGCTGTAACTAATGTTATGCCCGGTCTGGAGGCGCAGAATCGCTCAGACTACAGTAATTTGGGTCATGTTCAGCAAACTAAATGTAATGAAGTCGTGCGGTGTTTCGATTTAAAATTAATAGACCGACTGGAAAAGGCAGCTGAAAATGTAATTCAGGAAACCCCTACACACTGTGACCTAAATGTAATGAAGACAGATGTTGATCACTTTAGTTGGAGACAAATCCAAAAGGAACTATTAGATGAATTTGAGTAACCACCTGTACAACCTAGAATAAGCCACCCTATAATAATAGTGAATATGTTGGGTATCAATGTACGTTGTCTCTTAGACAGTGGAAGTGAGGTGAGTGCAATATCTCAGTCCTTCTTTGATGCATTACCTGGTAAAGACAAGCTTACAGTAATGAGGGTATCAGGACTAAGAATAATTGGTGCTACTGGCAAGGTTTCAAAAACGGTAAAGCAAGAAGCTTTACTACCCTTTAACATTAATGGTAATTTAATTGATCATCCATGGTTAATTGTAAACAATCTCAGTATTGAGGTTTTAATTGGCATAGATTTCTTGTCAAAATATCAGAGTGTTGTTGACTTTGAAAGAAGCCAGTTAAAAATGGTCTTGCCAATAACCGGAGTAATTACAGTCCCTTTTAGTGATAAACATGTAGTAACTGATGATGGAACTTGGGAGCCGCCTATACGAGTTCTGAAAAATAGGAGGTATTGGGACGAAGGTGTTAATCTTAATAACAATAAGCTGAATACCGAAGAAGAAGAAGAAGAAGCAATTATTTTAGACAAAATAGAAACTAAATTGCAGGAAATCGATAAGATTTCAGCCAATCAGGAGGAAGAACTGAGACAGGTTCTAAAAAGGCATCATAAAGTATTTTCAGATCGACCTGTCAGATTCATAGGTAGCCAATGAATGCTGTAGGGAGGAGGTTGTTCTGTAACCTCTACACAGTGTGGCAGCTGTGCAGTCCCAGCTGTGTGAGATCTTCTTTCCTTTTCAGGTCTCACTCACTCTTCATCTTTCCTATCCACCTAAAATTTTCTAACTATTCTTTACAGCATTAAACTAATGTATGCTGTAGGGAGGAGGTTGTTCTTTAACCTCTACACAGTGCGGCAGCTGTGCAGTCCCCGCTGTGTGAGATCTTCTTTCCTTTTCAGGTCTCACTCACTCTTCATTTTTTCTATCCACCTAAAATTTCTAACTCTTCTTTACAGCATTAAACTAATGAATGCTGTAGGGAGGAGGTTGTTCTTTAACCTCTACACAGTGTGGCAGCTGTGCAGTCCCAGCTGTGTGAGATCTTCTTTCCCTTTCAGGTCTCACTCATTCTTCCTCTTTCCTGTCCACAAAAATTTCGACCTCTTCTTTCCAGACATGAAAATTTTCTGTCATGGCTATCAAGCCGTGAGTTATGGAACCATTCTATCCACCGATTAGTGAAGAAAAATACCTAATGTGACAAACCTAATAATGACAAACAATAGAGAAGTATGGCATAATTAAGATATAAAATGTACTTGAGTAACAATTATGTATAGTACCCTGGTAATATAGTAAGTACAAAGTGTTGTTTTATTGGAAATGGTCCCACAATAATATTTTTTAAAAAAATGTACAAATTCGTTTCAAGCAGGATCTGAAGTGGTAGTGAAACCTAGTGTATGCATTAGAGCTAACTAATAAATAATAAAAGAGATTGCTTAGTGGTATGAAATATATGCAGATAAGTTGTAAGGATAAACTCACCTTGTGTAGCAAGGAAAGGCAGTGTATGGAATTGAGCAGTGTTTGTGGTTGAGACGTGAAGGACACGTCCCTGAAGTATTTATACGATTGGAGTTGGCCATTATTTTAGTGTAGTGTGTGACAGGATACACCTACACATATTGAGGTTATGAGTTGGAGGCGTGAATGCGACCATAGGTACCCTTATGTTAGATGAGACAGAGCAGCTCATGGTGCCCTATAGGTTTGAGGAATTTAGCATTACGCTCGTCCATAATTATTTGATGCAGTTTAGTGGTAGGTCTGAGAGAGACTACCTGAGGTTTCAGCGTCCGATCGAGTGGAAATGGATTGCCACGTGAGCAAACAGATCAGCTGCAATACACTATGAATATGAAATAAATGTGCTATCCTATGCTTTAAATATTAATACAGTGAGTGTTAAATACGTTCATACACTAGCAAAGTAAATAAGTAACATAATGGCAGACGTAAAACATTATTTTAGCTCAGCATAAATACACTTCAAAGTAAGTAAGTACCTAATTGCAGATGTGGAACTGACAACAGCAGAGGACCAATAAGTGGATTTAGTAGTCAACTAAACGTTGTGTGTTTTGAACACTCAAAACTGTACTATTACCAAAAGTTACTCACATGTACATGGAAGCTGAGAAAACAACCACTAATCATACTCATACTATCTCTAAGAATAAAGTAATCAAAGATGAGTCAGTTAAGTAAATAAGATGCAGATTTGTCAGGAATGTACCGAGCATTGGTTCAGTATTCTGGCCCAGAAATAATAAATTCAGATTAAATATGATTCATGATTGTATGCCTTGAGCATAGATTTTCTCTAAAGTGACTAATGGCGTTTTGAACCATTTGTTTACCGATTTATGACAGTTAAGTAACCACGAGAGTAAAATTAAAAAGGTTCTGTTAACTTTGTTCCAGCAACATACTGAAGGATAAAATGTATATATCCCCATTTCATTGTGACCCACCCTTAGATATTAAGTGAACAGAGTCTGAGGCACTCTTTTTGTTTGTTCTACAGGACAAACCAGATAATGGCAGCCTGGTAGCTGCATGAAAGCGTGGAGTGACTTGGACACAACTCACAGTGACCCCTCCCCTTTCCCCATGTAATTTAGAGAGAACGTGAAGGACGCACACCATAGCAACTTCCCCTCCTCTACCCTTGTGAATGGAAGTGTAGGACGCCAGCCAAAGCGGCTACAACCACGTGTGTAAAAATTATTGGTGAACTTTTCTTTCAGGTTTAGAAAAGACTGCTAAGAGATAATCATCTGTTTATGTGTCATGTTAGTTTCTTTGAATTTGTGTATGTAAAGATGTATTTAATGTATTTAATGGATCTAAGATTTTCATAATTTTTCAATTTGTATGTGTTTGTTTGTCTAAGGCAATATGTATGCCAAAATATTTCATGACTTTGCTTTAAAAATTTGAGTAATGACATTGTTTAAAAGGCAGTGAACATGCCTACAATTTAAATAATTAATGTAGGTAATCAGTTTTCTTTAATGTTTCTACAGGTTTATATTTCAATTTTGAATTTTCATAGGGAGTTAAACTGTACTCTTGCTTCCCTTTTTGTAATTAAATTTTTTTTTTCATTCATTAACATTCATAAACAAAAAATTTAAGTAGAGGGTGATGTAGGGAAGCAGCCTACTCACGCTGTAGTAAATTCACATAAGTTTCCATTGTGTGCCAGCCAGTCTGCTGTAAGTAGCTCTGACGTCATAAATGTTGCGCAATACCTTAAAAATCAAGCAAATGAACTAAAACTTTTCTAGCATGTCAAAAATAATCCTAAATTAATGTGTGTTAAATATCAGTTCGATAACTTCAGCCATTTCCGAGATTTGGACGTTCTTCTGGAAAAATAATTGGCGCAACAGAAAAGAGCTAGAGACTTCAAAATTTATATTTAGATTCATTTTTCATAATGATTTAATAAAAACAGTACTTTGGATTTCACATATTAAGATTTTAGTGGAAATTCATGATTTTGTGGTTTTCGTCTCAAAACTGAAGGAAGCAAGATAGATTAAGTAGGCTAGTAAATAAGGCTAGGATGTTTAGATTTAAATAGGTTGGAGGTCCGCTATGATTATGAAGATGTGTAAAGTTTCTTTTTAATACCTATAAAATTATAGCGATAGCGGATCTCAAAAGGGACAGTTCAGAGCTCATCTGCTGCGTGCAGTATAATTTAATTAATTCTCTCGCTCAAAGTATTTAACTTAGCCACGTCAAAATTTTATTATCAATACTTACCTGCGTGCTGAATGCACGTTTAAATTAAGAGCTTCTTCGGCCATCAGCCAAAGAAGCTATAAATTATTATGTAACTTGAAGTGGTGCGTTACTAGCCCAGCGGCGAGTCGGGAGAGCGGATTCGATCAGCCGTTCCCTCAGCCGTCCGCACCGCGGCTTTATATATAAGCACATGGCGCGAGGAAGGAAGGCCCCAGTTCTCTCCAGACGCTGAATGACACGCCATCTGTGTCGATAGTCGCGTCGCATCAGTGTATCGGCTACAAACAGCCTCGGGTGCCGTATTAAGTTACTAGAGATACGCGGAACCATGAAAACATTTCATGTGAAGTGTTAATTCTGGAATGATTTTTATTATCTAGCTTCAGTTTGCGTATTGTCGTATTTTCACGTGCCGTCGCGGGACAGACATTCTACCAAATATTTAGCGTGGCGTTTGATGAAATATTTTCATCAAATTATGGCGAGCATTCTTTTTAACATTTGATTCGGACATTTATAGTTGCATCAGCGCATTAGACTCTGAACTGTTCTGTTAGTTAGGCTGTAGGGATACTTGTTTTTATTAGTGAATTTCAGAATATACTCAACTATTTTGGAAAACCGTTTTTGATTAGAAATCCCGGACAATCTCCTAATTCCTCAGAGCTATAAGCTGCAGCTATAAGAACATTCTCAGGTAAAGTGGGCACTAGGATATCTATTTACTGGCTCCAAGTTTTATTAAATCACTTTCTGGGGGTCACGGAGTAAATAGAGAGCCAGTGTTGAGAACGGCAAAAGACAGCAATAACAACATTCTAAAAGCTAGAAACTGATTCAACACGCAAGCATTTATACAGCAATTTCATTTATTTTTACAAACTCACTCGCCGCCCCACAGGGCCTTTCTGGATACAGAAAATATTTGACTGCTGCCCTGGCCAGCACAATCTCCAGATCTCTCACCAACTGATCACGTCTGGAAAATGGTGGCCGAGCAACTGGCTCGGCGCAATACGCCAGTCACTACTCTTGATGAACTGTGGTATCGTGTTGGAGCTGCATGGGCAGCTGTACCCGTACACCACATCCAAGCTGTGTTTGACTCAATGCCCAGGCGTATCAACGCCGTTATTACGGCCAGAAGTGGTTGTTCTGGGTACTGATTTCTCAGGGTCTATGCACCCAAATTGCATGAAATGTAATCACATGTCAGTTCTAGTATAATATACACTCCTGGAAATGGAAAAAAGAACACATTAACACCGGTGTGTCAGACCCACCATACTTGCTCCGGACACTGCGAGAGGGCTGTACAAGCAATGATCACACGCACGGCACAGCGGACACACCAGGAACCGCGGTGTTGGCCGTCGAATGGCGCTAGCTGCGCAGCATTTGTGCACCGCCGCCGTCAGTGTCAGCCAGTTTGCCGTGGCATACGGAGCTCCATCGCAGTCTTTAACACTGGTAGCATGCCGCGACAGCGTGGACGTGAACCGTATGTGCAGTTGACGGACTTTGAGCGAGGGCGTATAGTGGGCATGCGGGAGGCCGGGTGGACGTACCGCCGAATTGCTCAACACGTGGGGCGTGAGGTCTCCACAGTACATCGATGTTGTCGCCAGTGGTCGGCGGAAGGTGCACGTGCCCGTCGACCTGGGACCGGACCGCAGCGACGCACGGATGCACGCCAAGACCGTAGGATCCTACGCAGTGCCGTAGGGGACCGCACCGCCACTTCCCAGCAAATTAGGGACACTGTTGCTCCTGGGGTATCGGCGAGGACCATTCGCAACCGTCTCCATGAAGCTGGGCTACGGTCCCGCACACCGTTAGGCCGTCTTCCGCTCACGCCCCAACATCGTGCAGCCCGCCTCCAGTGGTGTCGCGACAAGCGTGAATGGAGGGACGAATGGAGACGTGTCGTCTTCAGCGATGAGAGTCGCTTCTGCCTTGGTGCCAATGATGGTCGTATGCGTGTTTGGTGCCGTGCAGATGAGCGCCACAATCAGGACTGCATATGACCGAGGCACACAGGGCCAACACCCGGCATCATGGTGTGGGGAGCGATCTCCTACACTGGCTGTACACCACTGGTGATCGTCGAGGGGACACTGAATAGTGCACGGTACATCCAAACCGTCATCGAACCCATCGTTCTACCATTCCTAGACCGGCAAGGGAACTTGCTGTTCCAACAGGACAATGCACGTCCGCATGTATCCCGTGCCACCCAACGTGCTCTAGAAGGTGTAAGTCAACTACCCTGGCCAGCAAGATCTCCGGATCTGTCCCCCATTGAGCATGTTTGGGACTGGATGAAGCGTCGTCTCACGCGGTCTGCACGTCCAGCACGAACGCTGGTCCAACTGAGGCGCCAGGTGGAAATGGCATGGCAAGCCGTTCCACAGGACTACATCCAGCATCTCTACGATCGTCTCCATGGGAGAATAGCAGCCTGCATTGCTGCGAAAGGTGGATATACACTGTACTAGTGCTGACATTGTGCATGCTCTGTTGCCTGTGTCTATGTGCCTGTGGTTCTGTCAGTGTGATCATGTGATGTATCTGACCCCAGGAATGTGTCAATAAAGTTTCCCCTTCCTAGGACAATGAATTCACGGTGTTCTTATTTCAATTTCCAGGAGTGTATTTGTCCAATGAATACCCGTTTATCATCTGCATTTCTTCTACGTGTAGCAATTTTAAGGACCAGTAGTGTATAACTCTCCACGATAGTTTATACTCTGGAATCCTCTTCTTCTGTGCATTAGTACTGTGATCGACATTGATCTGAATGTATTTATCATAGTCAAACCTTGGCCTCCCACTGCTTGTTTTAACTACTGCTCTGTGCTCTATTACCAAACTGACGATTCCTTGATGCCTCAGGGTGTGTCCTATCAAATGATCCCTCCTCTCAGTGAAGTTGAGTTATAAATTTCTTTTCTCCCCGTTGCGATTTATTACGTCTCCTTTGGTAATAATATCTACCTACCTAATCTTGAAGAGTCTTCTGTGGTACAACATTTAAAAAATTGTTGTGCTCTCCTTGTCAGAACTGTGTGTCGTTCACGTTTCGTTTCTGTATAAGGCTACACACAGACAAATACATTCAGAAAATACTTTCTAATAAATTTATATTAGACGTTAACAAATTTCTCTTTCTGCTACCTTGCTACTGCAACTCTTCACTTTATATCCTCTTTACTTCGGCCTTTGTCAGTCATTTCGTTCTCCAAGTAGCAGAATCCGTCTATTGTTGCTAGATCATCACTTCTTAATCTAATATAATTCTATTCTGTTCCATTATTCCACTTATAACATTACTCTTGTTTCATATAACCTTTGCTCTTCAAGACATCATCCACACAGTTCTATTAATCTGCGTTCTTTGCCGTCTCTAACTGGAGTACTGCATCATCAGTAACCCTCAAATACTTATTTTTTCGCTCTAAGGTTTAATTCACTTTAGAAATTTTCCCTTGGTTTCCAATATTAAGTTCAACGGACAAGAAATTTGTCACTCCTGCGCTCAAGCATAGGTGAACCGCTAAGCCCTTACAGATGCTGCGATCGACTTGCGTGCTCAACAGCACACGCACTGCCTCTATGTGAGCATAAGGAAGTAGCGATCAATGAGACAATTGTGTTTGTAGTGGACATGGGGAATTGTAAGGACGTGACACAATGGCAAAGGGGCAATCGTGTTTGGCCGTGCCCATGGCAATACGGTGTGTGAAGTAATTGGATTTGTTGATGATTCGCGGCAAACTGTTCAACATGCCTACAAGCAGTGGTGTAACACCCGTGACCGCGAAGAACGACGTCAGAATTGTGGTCGGAAAAAGATCATGACTGAGAGGGGCTGAAGACGCGTCTGACGGGAATGTGAATCAAAATTGCTTCCAAACCTGACAGTACTTGCAGCACGCATTGAATGAAGGTCTATCCCAATCTGTTAGCGAAAGAACGCTACGACGGGCAGTGCATGCAATGAATATTTGGAGTCGGTCACTTTGCAAGAGGGTATTACTCACACAGGCATGTAGAGATAAGCACAGCGAAGTTCATCGGGATGGAGGAATATATGACTAGTTTTATAAACACTCCCCCACACTATTGCATCTCGACTGGCTTGCAAAATCACTTGGCTTGAACCCCATAGAAAATGTGTAGGACATGGAATAGCAGATAAAAACACCAACATCAGCAATAGCGAGATCAAATTCTCAGCGAGTGGCTTAACCTGGATGCGAGGTATTTGCACAGTATTGTGGACTCACTTCTTAACCGAATCCAGGCGGTTATCAAGTCTAGGGGCGGGATTACGCGTCAGTGTATTAAACATGCATTGATTTCTCTAGGGATTAACTTTTTGTCCGATGACCTTACTGCAGTGTACACGTTGAATAACATCGGTGGTAGCCTTCAACTCTGACTCACTGCCTTCTCAATTACTGTTACTCTTTCATGTCCTTCGACTCTCATAACTGCAGTCTGGTTTCTGTAGAAGTCGGAGATAATCTTTCCTTCCGGGTATTTTATCCCTGATACCTTCCGAATTTCAAAGAATAGTTTCCAGTTAATGTTACCGAAAGCTTTTGCTGATCCTGTAAATGCTACAATTATGTTTGCTTTTCTTCGGTCTACATTCTAAACTAACTCGAAGGGACAGTTGCCCCCATATGTTCCCCCCTATGTTCCTACATTCCTCCGGAACCTAAACTGATTTTAGCGGACACCAGTTTCTACCATTCTTTCAATAATTCTGTAAATATTCCAAGGTAATCCTTTGCAACCATGTCTTACTGAACTGATGGTTCCGTAATACTCACACCTGTCTGCTCTCACATTCTTTGCAATTGGAATTATTACAGACTCCTTGAATTATGAGGGTAATTAAGTAGTATTAAAATATACTTTTCCGTTCATGAATAACTCTGATGTACTACTTCACAGAAGACACATCTCTCCGTAGGTAACCTCTGAAATGAGCAGCTAGTACGTCAAAAAAGCGTCTCTAGACGTTACTTCGTATATATTAATCAAGCGAAATGCATTCACCGAAGCAAACTCTTCCGTTTTCTGTGCCTATTTTTCGTAGTATCTCCGTGATATCAGTAAATGCACTGAAATTTGACGTTGCTGATTTCCTCTCCCATCCTGAAGACAATATTTTCTGCAAAGTTCATTGCGTGTCGGAACTGGTTCGCAGATTTAGGAATTACATCGTCTTCAGTTTATGATCTACGTGGAGCCACAGAATTTATGTCGTTTGCACTAGTATTAAACGTCCTCACACATCGTGCTGAAACAATTTTTTCATTGAAATTACAGGATGACCGTTATTGAAGTATATGAAATAAAATCGTCATAACTCCTGAACGGTTTGCGATAGGTCGTTCAAACTGCACGGTTGGCCGTGGGGCATGATGGGAATTTGTTGATGTGAATATGGTTTGGATTAGCGACGAAGACCACTTTCAATTGGATGTGTTCGTCAGTAAGCAAAATTGGCGTGTTTGGGGGACTGAGAATCGGTATTTCTCGATCGAGAAGTCTCTACACTCTCAGCGGATGATTGTGTGGTGGGTAATGTCCAGTCACGGAATAATCTGTGCGGTATTCCTTCATACCACAGTGACTACCGAACGGTACGTGAGGGGTTTGAAACATGATTTCATCCCCTTTATACAAAGTGACCCTGATTTCGACAAGATGTTGTTAATGCAAGACGTATCTCGATCCCATCGAAGCAGGAGAGTGTTTGATGTCCTGAAGGAGCACTTTGGGGATATCTTTCTAGCTCTGGGTACCCAGAAACGAGTGGCATGGGCCTCGATTGGCCGCCATATTCTCCGTATCTGAACACATGCGACTCCTTTTGGTGGGGCTGTATTTAAGGCAAGGTGTACAACAAGAACCCCAAAACCACTGCTGACCTGGAAACAGCCATTCAGAAGGTTATGACAGCAACGATGTTCTGACACTTTAGCGGGTTGTGCAGAATTTAAAAAAAAAATCAAATGTGTGTGAAATCATATGGAACTTAATTGCTAAGGTCATCAGTCCCTAAGCGTACACACTACTTAACCTAATTTATCCTAAGATCAAAAACACACCCATGCCCGAGGGAGGACTCGAACCTCCGCCCGGACCACCCGCACAGGCAGAATTTCACTATTCGTCTGCGCCACGTCATCGTCAATGATGGCATGTATACCGAAAATGTCATTACCTAATTCCAAATATCTGTAGTGACGTGTACATGTTGAATAAAGTGTCTGCACGCCGTAGTTTGCAACTGATTTACTTTTTTTTCATGTAGTTCAATAATTGTCGCCCTGTAAATAGAAACATAGCATATTGTGAGTATCGGCAAAGTACTATTATGAATAATTGACACATAACGTAAAAGCAATAAACATGATCAGCCGATAAAAATGTCTATTTAGATCATAAAGCTCAGTGTTACTTGCTCTGAGGACGTAATTTTTCTCCAGTTCCTTTTGACGCGAGGAACTGCAACGTAACTTGGTGGAAAATATTTAGTCAGACTGCCCATCAGTTGATCGTTCATCATACTCACTCCGTACGTACTTGTCGTATGAAAGTACATTAAAGTATGGTGATGTGAAAGAAACATTGAAAGTTAGACTTTCGTTTTCTGCTCAACACCAGTCCCCTAAAATACTCTCAAATGTTCCTCAGTTCGCTGCAGTTTTCTATCGAAACATATCTCTGAATTTTTATTTCCAAATTATCACATATTTTTACAAGAAGCAAATAAAAAGGATGTTAGATAAAACGACACCTTGCCTATCATCTATGTTTATTTTGAATGGTCGGGATACATTATCAGTAAATTTTGCCTTTCAGATTGAGTCTGTAAGGCTTTCACGGCTTAGGTTTACTAATTGAATAAGATCTTTCCTTTCTAAGTCCACCTCGAAATTCAGTCAAATAACTGTCAAGCGTTGCGTGGACCCTATCCAGTAATATTTTTAAGGATATTTCATTAGCCGTTGGTAAATACATACCTATTTGCTACTGTTTTAAAGGTATACCTTTGCACCGTCATCAGTCACAGGGATGACTATTTGAAAATTGTTAACATTAAATAGTATTGTACAAAATTTTCTGATGTCTTTCGGAAGATAGCTTACATTAAGCACCATGCAGTGCGCGTACGGTTCTCATAATTTGCACTTGCTGAAGAGAGCAGGTGGAAACAGGAACTTCTCGGCTCAGACTCCCAGTGTGGTGCTAAAGTATATACAAGCCTTCACGCCCGTTTCCTTCCAGAGTGGAGGGATGAACGAGTTTGAGCACAGAAAGGCATTCTGTCTTCTGTTAGACACGACATTACTAGCGCTGAAGACGGCCAGTAATTGCTCACAGAGAACTTCCCCGCTGTTGATGGAGCTGCCTTCAGATTCTGCACGACCGCTCTGAGTGTTTTAGTGTCCCTCCTCTACCCCCACCCCCACTTCCTTCACTCCCATTCTCTCTCTCTGTCTCTCTCTTCCTCTCTCTCTCTATCACTCACTCACTCACTTTCACTTGCTCTCCCTTCCTGGTTGAAATTTGTTTTTGCTATACAGCTTACAATTGCTGACGCGTTTCGCGGTGACCGACTTTCTCCCTTCACTGTTGTTTCGACGATATCCGCCAATAATTTATCTTCTGTCACTTATCCCGTCCACGGATGGAACCTAAGCACACCAGATACGCTTCCCTCAGCGACAGTAGCAGCTTCCCATTCATCTCCGCCTTCTGCGGTATGGCCAGGACAAAAACGGCTAAGCTCCGCAAGCAACGTTCTGCAAGTGTTTTATTTCCCACTCGCCCATCTTCCCGTCACGCGACGGACGTAATTGATAGTTACAGCTTGAGTTGTTGCTCGTTGCTCGAAAACGTTGTAAGTATCTTTCCGTCGTTCTCCTAGTTTTTCAATTTAAGCATACCGTACCCTATGAATTTAGGTGTGTGTATGGATGGCTGGTTGACTTGGGAGACGGGACCAAAAAGTGAGGTCATCGGTTCCATCGGATTAGGGAAGGATATCGGCGGTGGCCTTTCAACTCCCGGCATTTGCCTGAAGCAGGTGTGTGTATCTGGAATGAAATATTCACTCTGCATCACAGTGTGCGCTGTTATGAAGCTTCCTGGCAGATTTAAACTGTTTGCGGCAACGAGACTCCAACTCGGAATCTCTGCCTTTCGCGGACAAGTGGTCTACCAACTGAGCTACCCATGCACGACTCACGCCCCGTCCTCACACCTTTACTTCCACCATTAAGTCATCTCCTACCTTCCAAACTTCAAAAAAGTTCTCCTGCGAAACTTGCAGAACTAGCACTCCTTGAAGAAATGATATTGCCGAGACACGGCTGAGCCAGAGCCTGGGGGATGTTTCCAGAATGAAATTTTCACGCTGCAGCGGAATGTTGCACTGTTATGAAACTTCCTGGCAGATTAAAACCGTGTGGGGGACCATGAAGCGTGGCCGAGCGGTTCTAGGCGCTTCAGTCTGGCACCCCGCGACCGCTACGGTCGCAGGTTCGAATTCTGCGTTGGGCATGGATGTGTGTGATTTCCTTAGGTTAGTTAGGTTTAAGTAGTTCTAAGTTCTAAGGGACTGATGACCTCATATGTTAAGTCCCATAGTGCTCAGAGCCATTTAAACCATTTTTGACCATGACGTGGACTCGGGATCTTTGCCTTTCGGGGGAAAGTCCTCCACCAACTGAACTACCCAAGCTCTATTCGCGATTCCTCCTCGCAGCTTTACTTTTGTCTGTACCTCGTACGAGGTGAGGTACCTCGCACGAGCTACTGGCAGAAGTAAAGCTATCAGCAGGTGTCTTGCTTGGGTAGCTAAGTTTGTAGAGGACTTTGCAGCGAAAGGCAGAGGTCCTGTGTTCGAGTCTCGGTCCAGTATACAGTATTAATTTGCCAGGAAGTTTCAGGTGTGTTTATAATTGAAGCTTACGTAGTTTCTGATTCACTGAAGAAATTTTTCGTCAGTCCCATTCAGTACTCCTGCGAATGTAGTGTTCACACCTTACTCACAAAATGGCGGTCGGCTAACGATACCTGTACATCTAAATGTAGCCGTAAGCTATCGTTTCGGTCTCCGGATGTGTTTGTAAACATTGTGCAGAAAATTACTGCAGGCCGGAAAAAATCGGTAAAGCAAGTTTTTCAGAACACAGGTGTTAAACATAGACTAGCTGATGAAAAATATCGGGACATTCCTATTTAATGCGAATTTGACAAATCTATATCAACGACAGGCGGACCCACCAGTATCAATGCAGGAGGGGAGTGTCATGCCATCAGAACAGAAGCAGCAACAACAGAGTGGGTCGGTCGACAGAGCTCAGTGACTTGGATCTATAGCTGCCCGCCCGGCTAGCCGCGCGGTCTAATGTGCTGCCTCCCGAGCGGGAAACGTGGCGGTCCCGGCAACACATCCGCCCCGCGGATTAGTGTCGAGGTTCGGTGTGCCGGCCAGCCTGTGGATTGTTCTTAAAGCGGTTTTCCATCTGCCTCGGCGAATGCGGGCTGGTTCCCTTATTCCGCCTCAGTTACACTATGTCAGTGATTTCCGTGTTATCACTGTCTCCACGTACGCGTACACTATAATTACTCTACCACACAAACATTTGGGTTTACACTCGTCTCGTATAAGATGCTCCCTGGGGGGTCAGCTGGGGACCGAACCACAA
Organism: Schistocerca piceifrons; assembly: GCF_021461385.2. NCBI lineage: Eukaryota > Metazoa > Arthropoda > Insecta > Orthoptera > Acrididae > Schistocerca > Schistocerca piceifrons. The sequence goes on along the minus strand of NC_060143.1, from coordinate 85,671,978 downwards.
TATAACCGTGTTTTCGATGTGGGGCGCCGGTGGGGCGGGTGAACTGCTGTGGGCTGCTGCGGGACGAAGCCTCTCCGTCGTTTCTAGGTCCCGAGTTCAATGCACAATACACGACCAAAAATGGTCCAAATGGCTCTGAGTACTATGGGACTTAACTTCTGAGCTCATCAGTCCCCTGGAACGTAGAACTACTTAAACAGCCGCCCGAAGTGGCCGTGCGGTTAAAGGCGCTGCAGTCTGGAACCGCAAGACCGCTACGGTCGCAGGTTCGAATCCTGCCTCGGGCATGGATGTTTGTGATGTCCTTAGGTTAGTTAGGTTTAACTAGTTCTAAGTTCTAGGGGACTAATGACCTCAGCAGTTGAGTCCCATAGTTCTCAGAGCCATTTGAACCATTTTGAACTACTTAAACCTAACTAACCTAAGGACATCACACACGTCCATGCCCGAGGCAGGATTCGAACCTGCGACCGTAGCGGTTGCGCGGTTCCAGACTGTAGCGCCTAGAAACTCTCGGCCACTCCGGCCGGCATCAAGAAAGCTATTAAGAATTGTAGAAGTGGTAGTTGGAGTCACGAACGATGGCGGTCGAGTTTAGGCTTGTTCTGCGCATCTACGTCACTTACTTTCCGACAGCCAACGAGCGTTCAGAAGTGCTCTGAGCACTCTGCTGTGAATGCCGTAGCTAACGCGAACATTAAACATGATAGTAGCGAGTTGTTTCATGAATTTCTGTTCCATTTGTCGCGAGTAGTCATTGCTGATGGTGGTGGCAAGCGATAAATTCTGCATAAGCAAGCGAGAGACACAATTTGCAGGATATACGCTTTCTTCGAACGAAACGCACGCGCATGCGCGTACCTCAACTCTCTCTTAGAAACCCCAAAAATGCAATCCTCCGTGGCTCGACATGTGCGATCCACCATCATCCATGGACCGGACTACAGTCATTTGGTATAACATAAATAACAAATCAACCGGTGACATTTCATCACTTCTAAAGTTGCCCAAGGCGACTGTTGACATCGTGAAGTGAAAACGCGAAGGAACGACAGCTAATTCAAGACCAGGCAGACATCATGTGGTAACGAACAGGGACCGACAAGCATTACGAAGGGCGGCTGTAAAATTTCGCATCGAATCAGCAGAAGCAATCTCTCGTCAGTTCCAAAGCGCTGCCAGCAGTCCAGGTAGCACACTAGCTGTGCACAAGGAGTTACACTCGTGCTCATAAATTAAGGGTAATGCTGATACGTGGTGAAACAACGCTCTGGTGGGCAGTTTGCATGTTTAAATCATCTCGGGGTACTACCATGCGGTGCATTTGATCTGTGGTCGTCGCACGGTGGCGCTGGCAGTAGTCCACATACGCAGAGGTATGTTGGTACATGTCAGCGTATGGTGCAGCTAGTAAGTGTGCAGACGTTTCAGAAGTGCTAATGGTGGCTGTGTGTTGAAAATGGCTGAATGAACACATATTGATAACGTTATGAGGGGTAGAATTCTAGGGCGGCTGGTGAAACACAGCACGTCGTTCCACGGGCCCTCAGTGTGCCACAAAGTGTGATCTCAGGTTTATGGCAACGATTCCAGCAGACAGGAAACGTGTCCAGGCGCTACAGTACGGGACGTCCACAGTGTACACCACCACAAGAAGACCGATAGCTGACCATCAGTGCCCACAGACGGCCACGGAGTATTGCAGGTTGCCTTGCTCGGGACCTTACCGCAGCCACTGGAACAATTGTCTCCAGACACACAGTCTACAGACGACTGAACAGACATGGTTTATTCACCCAGAGACCTGCAAGGTGCATTCCACTGACCCCTGGTCACAGGAGAGCCCGTAAAACCTGGTGTCAGGAACACAGTACATGGTTATTGGAACAGCGCTCTCAGGTTATGTTCCTCGACGAGTCCAGGTACAGTCTGAACAGTGATTCTCACCAGGTTTTCATCTGGCGTGAACCAGGAACCAGATACCAACGCCTTAATGTCATTGAAAGGGACCTGTATGGAGGTCGTGGTTTGATGGTGTGGGGTGGGATTATTATTGGTGCACGTACACCCCTGCATGTCTTTGACAGAGGAGCAACTGTAACAGATCAGATGTACCGGGACGTCATTTTCCATCAGTATGTCCGCATTTTCACGGGTGCAGTGGGTCCCACCTTCTTCCTGGTGGATTACAGCGCACGGACCCACCCAACTGCCATCGTGGAGGAGTACCTTGAAACAGAAGATATCAGGCGAATGGAGTGGTCTGCCTGTTCTCCAGACGGAAACCGCATCGAGCACGTCTGTGATGCTCTCAGTCGACGTATCGCTGCACGTCTTCAAACCCCTGTGACACTTCAGGAGCTCCGACAGGGACTGCTGTAAGAATGGAAGGCTATACCCCAGCAACTGCTCGACCACCTGATCCAGAGTATGCCAACCAGTTGTGGGGCCTGTGTACATGTGCATGGTGATCATATCCCATACTGATGTCGGAGTGCATCTGCAAGAAAGAGTGGCGTTTTGTAGCACATGTGTTTCGCGACGGTTTTCTCAACTTATCACCAATACCGTGGACTTACAGATCTGTGTCGTGTGTGTTCCTATGTGCCTACGGTATTACCGTCAGTTTTGTGTAGTGCCACGTTGTGTGGCACCACATTCTGCAATTATCCTTAACTTATGAGCATGAGTGTAAAAAGGATTAGGAGAATGTTGGAGCAGCTCATCATAAGCCACACATGAACGTAGTCAGTGATAAGCGACACTTGAGGTGGTGTAATGAGCGACGCCACTGGACAGTGTTTGACTGGAAAACAAATAATTTGGAGTGTTGGATCATTTTATAGTCTGTGGCAATTCCGTGAAAAGCTTCAGATTTTTCGAATGCCTGGAGAAAGTTACCTGTCATCATGTGTAGGTCAACAGATGCGTTTAAGAAAACAGTAAATGAGGAAGGATATCAAAACATCTTACAGGATTGTGTGCTGCATACATTAACTGAATCCGTTCCTGGACTATGAGTGACTGTTTCAGTGTAACAATACACCCTGTCATAAAGCAGCATCTGTGAGGCACTAGGCAGTGGACTAAAACATTCCTGATACAGACTGGCCTGCCCAGAGTCCCAAGCCGACCCACATGGAACAACTTTGGAATGAGCTACAACGACCGCAGTCACCAAGATCACTACGTTCTCTTGTTTCGGCAGTTGAGAAAGAATGGACTGCCGTTCCTCCACAGATACTCAGCGACCTCTTTTAAAATGTCCCCAGCAGTGTTCAAGTCGTCGCAAAGGTGAGGGGTGGACACACTGCATATTGATGTTCACTAGCACGTGTCGGTGTACTTTTGAAGAGAGAGTGTACGTCTTATTCTGTACTTAAATCCTCACACTTGCCACCTTACCGTGGTTCACGTATTCCATGACTATTTCCAGCTGACAAAGAAAAGGTGGTCAAGTACTGGGCGTGGTTACTTAAAAACATTGTCGATGGCGAACGTGACCCGACGCTGTACTGCAAAAGTGATGAACATTGGTTTCACCCTTCTGGTAAATTGAAAAATCAGACTAATAGCTACCGCTCAGTTGGAAATCCTCACGCTGTATGTGAAATTCATCTTCACAACACCAAAATAAAAAGATAAAGAAAAAAAGAAGAGAGACAAAAGGTCTAGAGCTCTGTTTCTGGCACTAGAATTCTGACGTTTATCTACAGATTTTTAAGAACTTCCACTCTCAGTTAAAGGAACATGAAAGGCAGTACTGTGTGTGTTGTGTATCAAACCAGGAACCTGGAAACGACGGAGAGGCTTTGTCCCGTCGTAGCCCTTAGTGGCTCACAACCCCACAACAGGCCACAGCAGTCCACCCATCCCAACGCCGCCCCACATCGAACTCATCAGGTTATTGTGCGGTTCGGCTCCAGTGGACCCCCCCCCCCCCCCACCACCACCCCCCGGGAACGTCTCATACCAGATGAGTGTAACCCCAAAAGTTTGTGTGGTAGAGTAATCATGGCTCACGCGTACGTTGAGACAGTGTTTGCGCAGCAATCGCCGACGTAGTGTAACTCAGGCGGAATAAGGGGAACCAGCCCGCATTCGGAGTGGTAAATGGAAAACCGCCTTAGGAGCCATCCACAGGTTGGCCGGCACACCGGACCTCGACACTAATCCACTGGGCTTCCCTCTTGGGAAGCAGCGCGTCAGATCGCGCTGCTAGCCGGGCTGGCAAGGCATACTGAGTTTTCTGGCAATGCGGAACTGTGTAGGGTAAGCTGTGTCAGTCGATATCACATACATATGCACAATGAGACAATATTGATGGCCGTCCCAGATGCTGAAACTCTTATGAATGCTGAAATTGTCTTATGATTTCTGTCAATGGAATATTGAAAAGAAAAAATGTGCGAAAATAACTCTAAAACGGTAGGCCAATTGAGGTCCCAGGGGTATTGAAGAAACTGTCATTAACAGTTTCTGTAATGAGAGTAAATGTTATTCCACGAGCACGAAACTGCAGGGAGACTATTTTCGACTCATGTTTCAGTTTTTGCATTTTTGTATGTATGAACTGATTTAATTTTAAAAATTGATTTCTGATTTTGAATAAAATATGCTACTGTGGTACAATGGGGACGCTGCAGTACCATCAGTCACCAACAGAAGCTGCAGATAGAACAAACATGGTGTCCCAGGAGGAACGTTCAGTATTTGGGGATATATGGACATATTCCCTTTTTCGAATGATTTCCGAGATAGAACACATTTAGTGTATATTATCACTCATTTTATAAGAGCGAATGATGGGACAGAATTACTTACATTTTTTGCAAAATTCATTTGGGGAACACCTTGAAGACGTCCTTTCGGCCACACGGATCGCAATGAAATAACGGATCCCCCAAGATCGCCAGATCTTACACCATTAGATTTTTGTTAATGGGGTTCGATGAAGTCTGGGCTGTTCAAATGACCGGTGAATATTTGAGATGAACTACTCGACTGAATAATACAAAAAATAAATGTCAATATACATGAAATGTGTTATGTCTCTGAAACTATTCGAAATAGTACCATTTTGTCAAAAACTGCCTTTTTGAGCCCATGGCTGTGTGTTAAATATAGGTTGACTCCTGAAAGATTACAGCAGCCAGCCACCTTTTATAATGAAATTTATTTATTTAAACAGCGCCGTTACCGGTTTCGAACCGACAGGTTCATCTTCAGACGCCTAGTTCACGTTTTACATTAGCTTTCGCCTTTTGTTTCCCCAACTGACCAAATTTCCTTGAGGTGGTGGTGCCTCATATCAATTTTAAGTGATGAGGCACAATTACATTGTCTCACATCTTGTTTTAGTTGTAGGTCACCACCACCCCAAGAAAATTTCGTCAGTTGGGGAAACAAAAGGCAAAACCTAATTTAAAACATTAACTACACGTCTGCAAATGAACCTGTCGGTTCGAGACCAGTAATGGCGCTGTTTAAATAAATAAATAGCATTGTAAGAAGTGGCTCGTTGCTGTAATCTTCTATGTAAGTCCATATGAAGTTTTTTTTATTCTAATTACCGTTCTTGCCATACCCCTGACTATTGACTATTCCTCCTAGGCGGTTACAAACGTCGCTCACTATGACGACCATTTGCATCCAAGACAGCATAAAACCGCACTAGAGACTGCTCTGCTGCTGCTCCCTTAGTATGCTCATCTGCAACCTCAGACTTGTATTAGTGTCCCATTGATAATACTGTGCGTCAGGTAACCTCATAGCCAGAAATTTGGTGATCTTGATGGCCACGCAGTTTGGAGCGATCTTTCGTGTTTCTTCCAAATGTGTTAAAAAGTAACCGAGTGGCCTCAGGAACAATGCGTCGATACGTGTGAAAACAGCTGCAGCCTTTTTACTGTTGTTTTAATAAAATAGCTTTACAAGTGAAGCCCTGCTCAATTTTTAAAGGCTCATGTTGACTATCTGCGACTGTTATGCACACTGCTCAAGGTGGCGACCTCTACGGTAAGTTTTCATTAAATGGTCTTTCACCCTGACTTCTGATAAAGTAATAGCTCGCCACAGAAGTGAAAAATAATCTCACTACTTGCCACGCGGATTTGTTAACATTAAGAGCGGCACACTAACAGTTACTTATGGGAAATCTAAGCGATCCAGGACGGTGTATAGTCCTCGCAAGTTCACTCCGGTTTGTACCGAAAACATGAGTTCAATTGCAGCTTGGCTGTGACGTCATCCGAGGCAGTGCGTACTACTGAGTTTGACAACACGGACCGTACGGTGGCTGGATGCGAAATTAAGTTTTTTCAAAAATCTAAACGATCCAGGAAGATATACAGTCCTCACGAGTTCACTTTCTACTATTTCTGAAAATATGCGTTTAGTAACAGCCTGTCTATGACATCATCCGAGGCAGTGGGTACTCCGGCGTTTGATGGCGCTGACGCGGATCGTATGATAGCTGGGTGCGAAGTGAAGTCAAGTCTTTCGTCTCCGGCCTTATTTATAAACAGGCGCAGCGGGCGGCCAAGGGAACACCTGATGTCATCTGCTCTATGCTCCGGTAGCAGCCTATAATGGCTGCATTTTGGGAGCACAATGTTTTATAGCCATGTCATGAATCAATTCAGAATCTTTGTAATTTTTGTATGAATGTACGCTACTGGCCTTAAAAATTGCTACACCACAAGATGACGTGCTACACACGCGAAATTTAACCGACAGGAAGAGGATGCTGTGATATGCAAATGAACAGCTTTTCAGAGCATTCACACAGGGCTCGCGCCGGTGGCGACACCTACAACTTGCTGACATGAGGAAAGTTTCCAACCGATTTCCCATACACAAACAGCAGTTGACCGGCGTTGCCTGGTGAAACATTGTTGTGATGCCTCGTGTAAGGAGGAGAAATGCGTACCAACACGTTTATGATTTTGATAAAGGTCGGATTGTAGCCTATCGCGACATTGCTGCTCGCGTTGGTCAAGATCCAATGACTGTTAGCAGAATATGGAAGCGGTGGGTTGAGGAGGGTAACACGGAACGCTGTGCTGGATCCCAACGGCCTCGTATCACTAGCAGTCGAGATGACAGGCATCTTAGCCGCATGGCTGTAACGTCTCGATCCCTGAGTCAATAGATGTAGAAATTTACAAGACAACAACCATCTGCACGAACAGTTCGTCGACGTTTGCAGCAGCACGGACTATCAGCTCGGAGACCATGGCTGCGGTCACCCTTGACGCTGCATCACAGGCAGGAGCGCCTGCGATGGTGTACTCAACGACGAACTTGGGTGCACGAATGGCGAAACGTCATTTTGTCGGACGAATCCAGGTTCTGTTTACAGCATCATGAAGGTCGCGTCCGTGTTTAGTGACATCGCGGTGAACGCACATTGGAAGTATGTATTCGTCATCGCCATACTGGCGTATCACCCGGCGTGATGGTATGGGGTGCCATTGGTTACACGTCTCGGTCAACTCTTGTTCGCATTGACGGCACTTTGAACAGAGGACGTTACATTTCAGATGTGTTACGACCCGTGGCTCTACCCTTCACTCGATCCCTGTGAAAGCCTACATTTCAACAGGATAATGCACGACCGCATGTTGCAGGTCCTGTACGGGCCTTTCTCGATACAAAAAATTTTCGACTGCAGTCCTGGCCAGCACATTTTCCAGATATCTCACCAATTCAAAACATGTGGTCAATGGTGGCCGAGCAACTGGCTCGTCACAATACGCCAGTCACTACTCTTGATGAACTGTGGTATCGTGTTGAAGCTGCATGGGCAGCTGTACCTGTACACGCCATCCAAGCTCTGTTTGACTCAATGGCCAGGCGCATCAAGGCCGTTGTTAGGCCAGATATGGTTTTTATGGGTACTGATTTCTCAGGATCTGTGCACCCAAATTGCGTGAAAATGTAATCACATGTCAGTTCTAGTATAATATATTTGTCCAATGAATACCAGTTTATCATCTGAATTTCTTGTTGGTGTAGTAATTTTAATGGCCAGTGGTGTAGTTCAAATGGCTCTGAGCACCATAGGACTTAACTTCTGAAGTCATCACTCCCCTAGAACTTAGAACTACTTAAACCTAACTAACCTAAGTACAGCAGGATTCCAACCTGCGTCCCTTGTGGTTGCGCGGTTCCAGTCTGTAGCGCCTAGAACCGCTCGGCCACCCCGGCCGTCAGAACGGAACTGACAGTAGAACATGACCTCTGAACCTTAACTTTAAGAGTCCTTGTTTTGGTTGTTACTAACATCCAGGCCTTGAAACGTGTTATAACTCCATTATGTAATAGGTTTCATTACGTATGTCAATCAGAACTTTCTAGCATTAATATAACACATACTTAACCTACTACAAATAAGGACGTTTTTGTTCCTAATTTAATTTTCAGTAGATTATTCGAAAACTATTAGAGGTAGCCCAGTGGGATCACGTAGTTACTATTTTATGTTGGACAAGCTTCATACAAATTTTCGTATTTCTGAGTATAATCTTTAGCGCCTTCAATATTTCTTAAAGACGTAGATTCTGACCAAACTATTGCTTTAATCACATTGAATCTTGTACCAGTTAATTTTGACATATATTTGCACATTATGACCAATTTTTGGCTTCCTAGCTTTATTGTTTAGCGCCACTCATTTTTTTCTTAAAACCATGTATTTAGGGAAAAATATTCATCTGATTAATCTGAGATTTCACAGTTTAAACATTAATATACTAAAGCACATGCTGACAAAATTTGGAAAAGGAACTTTAACTTTCAATGTCATTCTTAAATTATGGTGCATACTTTTGTGCTATGTACAGACGCGTTATGGTGACGTGGCGGTACTAGCAGTGAACTGGGGTAAGTCCCGGCACACCCGCTCGCCTCTGTATCTCTCACGCAATGCAGAACTTGCCTCACCACATGGTGCTTTTGTTTAACCAGTACCGGCGCCCAACGGCAAGACATGACACTAACAGTACTAACAACATAACTCTCGCAGCGCACATCATTCTTATAAAGTTTGATACCCATAGGTAAATAAATACCGAGCGAGTTGGCATAGTGTCTAGCACACTGGACTCGCATTCGGGAAGATGCGTCCGCCTTTCCTGATTTAATGATAACTAAATCAAGACCCTACGCTGTCGAGAGGCGTTGATATACATCAACGGCGACAGTTGAAAATGTGTGCCCCGACCGGGACTCGAAAGCGGGATCTCCTGCACACAGGGCAGGCGCTCCATCCATCTTTGCCACAGAGGGCACAGAGGACAGTGCGACTGCAGGAACTTATCCCTTGCACGCTCCCCGTGAGACCCACATTCTCAACGTAATGTCCACACACTACATTCGTAATGCCCCTGCCCATTACATTCATTAGCTCATGTCCGAAAGAACAGATACCATCTTCGTATAGTTAAGGCTAGCCAGCCATTGACCCTCTTCTGTGCGGATGCACACGTATAGCCCGAACTCTTACGGGACTCGGTAGGACTGTCTGCCACGAGTAATGAGTGTAATGGGCAGGGGTACTACGAGTGTAGTGTGTGGACATTAAGTTGAGAATGTGGGTCTCACGGGGAGCGTGCAAGGGATAAGTCCCTGCAGTCGCACTGTCCTCTGTGCCCTCGGTGGCTCAGATGGATAGAGCGTCTACCATGTAAGTCGGAGATCCTGGCTTCGAGGCCCGGTAGGGGCACCCATTTTCAACTGTCCCCGTTGATGTATTTCAACGCCTGTCCGTAGAGTAGGGTCTTCATTTAATTATCATTTCATTCTAGAGCGCTTCATGGTTACCGATGGTATCTCCTCTTTCGGACATGTCCGAAAGAACAGATGCCATCTTCATATCCTGATTAAGTTTTACCGCGAGTTCATTACATGGCTTCAGGCAACTGCCGGGATTGTTCCTGTGAAAGGGCACGACCGACTTCCTTCTCCCTCATCCCTAATCCAATGGGACAGATGGCGCCTTCCGGAAATGAACCAACCAACAATAGGTAAATAGCTTTCCGACTCCGCTGGCTCAAGTAGCGAAAGTTTACTTACAACTACCTTGTAGAATGAAACGTAGTCTGTGAGGTTATCATTTTTGTCAAGAAAATCAGTTTTTCATCTCTTATCAGCACGCACAGTTCTGGCATATAAATCTCTTTACGTCATACACGTCGTAATAGCGCTTACGTCGAATGTACCCAGTTATTTGTATTCAAATCTCAAATAGCTTGAAATTTATTAATCTTCTTCTCAATCTCTTTGCCATAGTTATAACTAATATCACATCCTAGACAAATGAAGTGGGACAGTTGTCCAACAATTTTATCATTTAGTATTAATTACGATCTGGCTTAATTCTTTCCGTTGAAAGCCGCTATTTTTGTCATACACAAGAAATTCTGTAAAGTTGTGGCTGTACCTGCTATTATGTATGGTTCCGAGTCATGGACAATAACAAAAAGAAAAGGTCATGTATACAAGCAGCAGAGATGCAGCTCTTGAGACGTGTAAGAGGCTGTAATAAAATGGATAAAAATAAGGAATGAGAGAGTAAGATCAGATATTAAAATCTATTTAATGACAAGACAGAAGAGGACAGAATGAAATGGAAGAATCATATTGAGAGAATGACGGCGAATACAGTGCCAAAAGGGTAATGAATTATCGGCCAACTTGAGAGAGAGAGAGAGAAGTAGGGTAACTTCGCCAGAGATGGATGGATGGCTGGATGGTAGAGACGAAACAGATAGTTACAACACGCAACCCTTGGAAGTAGATGTTGTTCAAACCGCTGTCTTCCTCGACATCTTTTGTGTTATGGGGATTGGGAATCCCTCTAGTAACATAGATGACCTGTTATCCTATTTTCACACTTATAATTAATGTTTTCAATAGAGTCCATTCCTCAATGATGCGAAAGCAGTGTGATAAAATAAAAAATAAAAAAATACTTATGCAGTGAGCAACTACCGCCTGCATGAAAGTAACAAGTATCATATTAAAGGATAGGGCAGCGTGTCTGGGTTATTACATCTACATCTACATCCACACTCCGCAAGCCACCTGACGGTGTGTGGCGGAGGGTACCCTGAGTACCTCTATCGGTTCTCCCTTCTGTTCCAGTCTCGTATTGTTCGTGGAAGCTGTCTTAACGCATCCGTCTGCTTGACCATAAGGTCGCCACATTATTCCGCACAGAAAATTCATGACTAAGTTATCTTTCTGGCACTTTCACTCTGCGAGAAGCCTAAAGCCAGATTTAAGTTCAAAGGCGCAGGCCGCCTTCACATAATATCTGCATTAAAAGGCCTTAGATGTTTCCTAGTAGTAGCAAAGCCCCTATATCTGGCGAACCGATATGTTCACTCATGAATTATTCATCACAAAAATACGGAAAATGTAATGCTGTTTAGCATAATGTATTTCGAACCCACAGCTTTAGAAGGTCTGCGCTAAACCGTGTAAGCTCGCTTGGGATCGGATAAGGATTTTGTGCGTTTGGGGCTCTTGGGAGGAATAAATCGTTGAGACGGCGCAAACTTGTTTCGCTTATGCGTTTTACGTTCATCGAAATATCTTCCAGCTCAAGCATACGGCTGATACTACTCAAATGGAACTGCGTGTAAAGGAGACGCAAAGATTACTATCGTAATAACTTTCTGCATCTGCTGCTTTAATTACATTTCACGTTTGATACACATCTTTCACACTTTGTGGGCCATAAACGTGCTGAAGCAAAGGAATATTACTCTCACATCTTACATGATAGATCTACATCCATTTTCTGTAATTGTCTTATGTAAGTCACCGACGTCATATGAGTTCTGACGTGGTTCGAGAACTGTTTCATTCTTCAAAGGGGTAATGCAATTCACAATCGGTCAAAGTTTCGCAAAAGAAAGAGATCCATCTTTGTGAGACGGATTCCAACAACGAATAGTTTTACATTGATAATGAGAATTATTTCAGTCTGGTCGAAATACAGTATTTATCCGTTTTCTACGGTGCCACTCACTATCATTCACGATAAATACTGAAATATGTACAAGAGTATATGATCTAAGGCAGCAAGTACTGTGAGTGGACGGAATTTGTGCAAAGTAATAAAAAACTCAGTAGAGTACGAAAAAAGTAGAATGGGCATTCCCCATGTTATTCAATATGCACGCTGAACAATGAGTAATGGAAACCAAACAGAAATGGAAGTTGCAGTGAAAAGATATAAGAACTGAGATTGGCCGATGACATCGTACTTCCATCACAAAATGTACACTCGAAGACAGCACCAGTGTTTGTTACTTGCTTTTGAGATGTAACAATAATTACGCTACTTCAAGTATTGTAGTAGTTGTACGTGTTTGTTACCTGAGGAGTTCTTTGCTACTTCAGTCACGTAAATCGTAAAAGTTTTCTTTATTCGTTCCTTCTGTGTACCTCCATTTAATTAACTATTATTATCATACAAGGTAATCCAGAGCAGGTACAACGCCCAAGTATTACCTTACACGTGCCAAATTAGACGCAGAACTGGGATGATTATACATCACAGAATGTCTTACAATCAACAGCAGAACAACAGTTACTTGGAATAAAAGAAAGAAGGGTTTTTAGGACCAAAGAAAGAAAACGAGGCAAGTGCGAGTTGAGATTCGCTCTTTGAGCAGTCCGTACAAACTTCGTTATGTATGTAGATTGTATCCTCTATAGGTTTTGATGAGTGAACTTGCGAATATCGAAGTGTGTGATATAAACGGCCGTATCTTTTGACTGTACTGACTTACAAGCTTAAATGCTTACACCGCCATGGGATCATAGACCCTGAAGTTATGACATAGATTTCAACTCATCTTGATACCTCTATACGTTGTTCAGGAAAAGGAGCCTTAACAAATGGACAGACAAAAAGTGGTTCTATAAAGGCTCCGTTTTTACTGATTGAAATACAGAACCCCAAAAGAAGACTGCACCTAGAAAAACAAGAGTAATGATTAACTGCACGAACATACAGAACAAACCACAGAAACATTACGGTAACGGAGGTTGAAATTTTGTGGACATGTTGACATGGGCGAAACAAGCTTGACCAGAAGAGTTATTGGTACGTCTTTGGATTGTGAATGACCAGAAAATACATAGAGGCGTTCGAGAAGGTCTGAGAAGGGACTAATCTTACGTTATGAGTACGAGGGCTATTCGGAAAGTAAGGTACGACGGGGTGCGAAATAGAAACCACAGTGAAAATCCGATGAAACTTTGCACAGTTGCGTTGGGAAGAGCCTCTAGTATGCCCGTCGATCGCGTCACTTCGCTCTTTTCAGTCCTGACACACAGTAAGCACGTAAAGATGCTTAGAACAATAGTGTCGCCCGCGGAGTATGAGGGCCTGGTGTGAGATTTCGCCTGATGTCATGCAGCATACATAACATAGCTGTCATGCGTTTCCTTCTGCATTACAATTCTCGGCCGCACTCTGGAGGGGCAAGGAAGATGCTCCTGCAGCGTTTTCAATGGGAAGTGTTTTATCACCCACAATAGAGCCCATAATTGACTCTCCCTAAGTTTAATCTCTGCTCACGTGAACCGCTGTCTAGCGTGGAGAATTGGCAGGAAACACAGGCGGCTGCCTTCCTTGACGAGGGTAGTGGAAATTTTGTGCAACGCTACGACAAATGTCTAAATCATATTCACAGGACATGTACATTGGTATGTTGTGCAGAAACGATTAGCATTTCGGTTTCCTCGGTTCGCCAAGTGCCTTGTTGTCTACCATGCGCCCTGGTAACTTGTTCCATACGTGATGGCGTGGACGCGTATAAGGTGCGAATGACATCCTGTGGTATAGGTATCCATGCTGCATTCACCTTGTTTCAAAGTTCACCCTCGGTGGTTGGCATTGGGTCACAACGTTGCACCCATCGTTTCACCATATCCCACAAATTTTCGATTGGAAACAAGCCTGATGATATGGCGGGACAGGGAAAAACTCTGACATACTTTCATACCAAGAAGTCACATGTTGGTGCAGCAATATGTCGCGCATTTTCTTCCTGAAAAATGGCGTCTGGAGTGTTGTGCAAAAAGGCTATGGCTACGGGTTGCAGGATGTCATTCATGCAGGTCACCATGTCCTGGACACTTGTTGTGAAAATTTCACTCCGGCTTTTTCGCTGGCGTGGCGTGATTGCAAAATGAGTATGCTAAGTCAGATAACTGTTCTTGCGACTGGTGCAGATAGAGACCTCTACCTAAGTCTAAAGAAGAATTCAGTATATTAGCTAAATTTTACATGCAGCAACATTTTATGTAATATGCACTAAGTGCAAAATCATAGCGACCCCTATTTTTAATTGCAAACTTTTTCGAATTTCGCGCAGTGTCTTACTTCCACGTAAATATCACAATTACTACGATCATTAACGAAATGATGGGCACATCATCATCATCATCATGAACGCGACACAGAAAGCTGTAAGTAATGTAAAAATGAAATTTTTACCCGATAGTGTATGTGAAAGCGTTTGAGAAAGACAACAGGGCTTGCGTCTCGATTCTACCATCGGAGTCCGATCGAAAGATAGCAAACACTGACGGCTTCCCCTTTCGGACAAACCAATGAATTCGCCCAGTCTTTGGACGAAAACTGGTCACTGCAATCGGTCACCATATCTTGCGCGGCCTCTACAGTTGGTGCTGCTACGTTATTTACAGCCTATTTCGATTCCCGGTGTCCACTACACCCTTTTCTCAGAGCTCAAACTGTTACTGCATGTAGCTCTGGTAGATGAGGTTGCTGGCAAGATCTTAATAAACTGAGCGCCATACCCCAAGCCCCCTTTAAACTGAAAACTCCGTCCGTGTTTATTAGACATACCGGTATCTTCATTTCGATGGAGTTTTACGCCGACACATGAACTTGGCGTTGACTATGGTGAAATAGCAGCAAGTGGGGAGCATTGGCGTAGTATTCGCATGTTGATATGGTGCCCATTTTGGGCCGCATTTTGCATTCGAAAATGTCGTGAAAAATGTTGTGCTTTTACTGTCACTTTTGATCTCATCGGAACCTCTCTGTTAATCTTCCATGCATTCAAGTGATTAACAAACACCTTCCCTCACTTGCAAAATAATTTTTCAGAAGTTTGTAAATTTATTCTTTTAATATTCTTGTGCCATGATGTTCAGAGGAGAGGTTAAACGGTTCAGCCTGACCAGTGCTTATCCAAGATGATTAACGTTGTGTATATTACTT
Source organism: Schistocerca piceifrons (assembly GCF_021461385.2). Lineage (NCBI taxonomy): Eukaryota > Metazoa > Arthropoda > Insecta > Orthoptera > Acrididae > Schistocerca > Schistocerca piceifrons. The sequence goes on along the minus strand of NC_060143.1, from coordinate 85,656,704 downwards.
ATTCGGATATTGCGCTGCAATTCGGTCTTCGCGAATTCGTTATCTTGCAACTTTTGCTTTGTTCACAAATTCCACCACATGTGCCTTAACGTCATGTGTGAACACTTAAGTTTTGCTCCGTATAAAAAGAGAGCCGTTGACTTACATCTTCCCTTTTCAGGGTCTGCGATATGTATGGTGATTCAGTGATGAACTAACGAATCGGGGATGATGGGGAATAGTACAGGGTTATTACAAATGATTGAAGCGATTTCACAGCTTTACAATAACTTTATTATTTGAGATATTTTCAAAATGCTTTGCACACACATACAAAAACTCAAAAAGTTTTTTTAGGCATTCACAAATGTTCGATATGTGCCCCTTTAGTGATTCGGCAGACATCAAGCCGATAATCAAGTTCCTCCCACACTCGGCGCAGCATGTCCCCATCAATGAGTTCGAAAGCATCGTTGATGCGAGCTCGCAGTTCTGGCACGGTTCTTGGTAGAGGAGGTTTAAACACTGAATCTTTCACATAACCCCACAGAAAGAAATTGCATGGGGTTAAGTCGGGAGAGCGTGGAGGCCATGACATGAATTGCTGATCATGATCTCCACCACGACCGATCCATCGGTTTTCCAATCTCCTGTTTAAGAAATGCCGAACATCATGGTGGAAGTGCGGTGGAGCACCATCCTGTTGAAAGATGAAGTCGGCGCTGTCGGTCTCCAGTTGTGGCATGAGCCAATTTTCCAGCATGTCCAGACACACGTGTCCTGTAACGTTTTTTTCGCAGAAGAAAAAGGGGCCGTAAACTTTAAATCGTGAGATTGCACAAAACACGTTAACTTTTGGTGAATTACGAATTTGCTGCACGAATGCGTGAGGATTCTCTGCCGGCCAGATTCGCACATTGTGTCTGTTCACTTCACCATTAAGAAAAAATGTTGCTTCATCACTGAAAACAAGTTTCGCACTGAACGCATCCTCTTCCATGAGCTGTTGCAACCGCGCCCAAAACTCAAAGCGTTTGACTTTGTCATCGGGTGTCAGGGCTTGTAGCAATTGTAAACGGTAAGGCTTCTGCTTTAGCCTTTTCCGTAAGATTTTCCAAACCGTAGGCTGTGGTACGTTTAGCTCCTTGCTTGCTTTATTCGTCGACTTCCGCGGGATAGGCGTGAAACTTGCCCACCCGCGTTCAACCGTTTCTTCGCTCACTGCAGGCCGACCCGTTGATTTCCCCTTACAGAGGCATCCAGAAGCTTTAAACTGCGCATACCATCGCCGAATGGAGTTAGCAGTTGGTGGATCTTTGTTGAACTTCGTCCTGAAGTGTCGTTGCACTGTTATGACTGACTGATGTGAGTGCATTTCAAGCACGACATACGCTATCTCGGCTCCTGTCGCCATTTTGTCTCACTGCGCTCTCGAGTGCTCTGGCGGCAGAAACCTGAAGTGCGGCTTCAGCCGAACAAAACTTTATGAGTTTTTCTACGTATCTGTAGTGTGTCGTGACCATATGTCAATGAATGGAGCTACAGTGAATTTATGAAATCCCTTCAATCATTTGTTATAGCCCTGTAAATGTACATACACGGATAAGCCGACACATTATGACCACCGACCTACTCTCGATATAAACCCGCCCAGGCAATACAGAGTCACCTGGCGAGGAATGACTGCTATGGCTCAATTCTTTTATCTTGGCAGCTCGCGCATGCCCCCCAGACGCTGGAGATTGCTGCGTTGCCAGTTGCACACGACGCACGCGCCAATAGAAGCAGCGCCATAGTATAGCACAGTTCGCAAGCTTCCGTGTAGGGGAGAGCGCGCAGTTCATGAAATAAAGCCACCACGGCCGCATTAACCCTTTCGCTGCTACAAAGACGTGCTCCCTGCATTCCGCGCTGTGGGAGATTTTGTCACTGCACTGCTCGCCTGTGCAGACACATTGTGTTCCGACTCCTTTGACACTCTTTATCATTCGATTCCACAAAAACTATTTGGCTCAAAAATTAGATTTTTACCTATCTTCTTGACTGATACCTTCCTCCCATAAATCACTTAATTTTGTTTCGATGTTCAACACAGTTATTATGCAGCATTAAATATAGTAAACCTTTGCACGAAATTTTGAAGAGTTTGCAGAGGCAAAAGTCCATAGAGTATACTTACCGTATGGTCGATTTTAGTTGCCACAATGTTGAGAATGAAATGTGGACAAGATACCTATATATTTCATTTAATTTAAGTACCACATAAGTGTCGTATGTAATATTGAGAAATATTCCACCTTTCGCGACTGTAACAAAAGTTTTACTTACACTGGGCACGTTTGGCTTTATTTTAAAGCACTTCAATCAATAAAAAGGAAGTAGACAAAATACATTAAACAAAACTGTGGACTTACAAAAATATTAGGACTTGAATATACCATCTGTCAGTGAATTGCTCAGAGCTATGTCAAATATAATTTATTTGCTAAAACACTGATGAGCCAACACAAACGTTGAATATTGTGATACCACAGCACAAAACTACGAAAGGTGACTTGGCAATGGAGGACTCAAAATACAGTCCTCTTATGATGCTTCAAAAGAGAGAAATGCGTCTGGTCTAAATAAGTCGCTTATTACAGTTGCAGAAGAGGGATATATTTCAATGCCATTGGTAAAACTGCGACTGTGGAACAAAAACAAGAAATAGAACATGAATACCATTGTGTATGTGCCATACCTTTCACTGATGGAAGTGCTTTAAAATAAAGCCAAACGCGCCGTGTGTATATGAAACTTTTATTACAGTCGCGAAAGACGGAATATTTCTCAATATTACATACGACACCTATGTGGTACTTAAATTAAATGAGATATTGTTATACAGTAAATATTATATGAAATTTAGGTATCTTGTCCACATTTCATTCTCAACATTGTGGCAACTAAAATCGACCATACGGAAAGTATACGCTATGGACTTTTACCTCTGCAAACTCTTCAAAATTTCGTGCAATGGTTTACTACATTTAGTGCTGCACATCAAAACAAAATTAAGTCATTTATGGGGGGAAGGTATCAGGCAAGAAGACGTGTAAAAATCAAATTTTTTGGCCAAATAGTTTTTGTGAAATCGAATGATAAGTGTGTCAAAGCAGTGGGAACACCATGTGTCTGCACAGGCGAGAACTGCAGTGATGACAAAATCGCGCACAGCACGGAATGCAGGGAGCACGTGTCTGCAGCAGCGAAAAAGTTAATGAAGAGGCAAAGCACTAGAAATTTCATTCAAACGAATAAAATTCGTGAAGTAAGGCTCTCCAATATTGTTTTTAAATAAAGAAAATATTAAGCATGGCACAAGGTTTGAACTCACAACCTTCCACTTGGCAGCCCAACACCTTAACCATACTGCTACCTCAGCTCATCGAACAGGGTAACTCCATAAGGACTCTAACACCTCACGCAACTACTTATAAACACTGTTGGTATGACTATGAATTACTCACACTTCGTCGAAGTACAATAGGAAATAAACAATTACCGCTGTTCTTTATTGCAAAAAAGCAGTTCGTGAGATTGAAACAAACACCTTTCCTTGCTATCGCCTGAATTAGGAGTCTTATAGCTTGTTTGGTTTAATTAATTAATAGAATATGAAGCAATTGGTATAAAGAATGCTTTTTCCAAACTTTCTGCAAAAGAAAGTCTGCTATCAAGACATTGCTTTTGTTCTATTACTGTATTTATGAGTGAACGTTCCTAAAACTGAAGACACTCGTCCGTGCTCTGCACTGCTGTCGACATCTGGCAACGTCGTTCTCTGTTCATTGGCTGACTGTGTTTTGCGACGTCAGATGCGCAGAACGAACCTAAACTCGGCCGCCAAGATATATGACGCGCACTTTAGTCAGATACCGCATGGTGCGTGTAGTATCAGTGAGTGTGCTGTCCGTGTATAGAAGGGTGAAGTTCCGCTGTCTATCTGAGTTTGACCGAGGTCAGATTGTGATGGCCCTGGAGCTCGGCACGAGCATGTCAGAAACTGTACGACTTGTCTGGTGTTGGAGGAGCGCCGTGGTGAGTTTTTCAACACATGGCGAAACCGAGGTGAAACCACGCACAAACATTGCGGAATTGGGCGCATTACAGATGTCGGCTGTCATAAGATGGGGAGACTGGTAAAGTAGGGCAGGTGGAGATCTTTGGCGGAACTAACATCAGACTATAATTGTGGCCGGAGTACAAGTGTGTCTCAGCACACAGTGCACTGAACGCTCCCAACAAAGTGCCTCCGCAGCCGACAATTCAAGCATGTGCCAATGTTAAGGCCACGACATCGGCAACTACCACCGAAATGGGCACTTGACCTTTGGCACTGGACTTCGGCTCAGTAGCAAAGTGTTACGTGGTCTGATGAATCCCGATACCTTTTTCATCATGCCCATTGAAGGGCGCGAATTCGTCGTCTTCCGGAGGAACACCTCCTTGACACGTGTTCTGCGGGACGGAGACAAGATGGCGGAGGCTCCATTATGCTCTGGGGAACAGTCACGTAGGCATCCTTGGGTACAGTGGACCCTTGCAAGGCATCGTGACGGCCAAGGAGTATAGTCAACACCGACTCAAAGGTAGGCCTCGGCGCTTGTTCGTGACGTCACGTCAGCTAGGCACGGCGAACGCCAGGTCTGTTGCAGGCATACTCATAATGCTGGTGCCTCCCTCTCTGACGCAGGAAAATGTGAAACTATTGGCGGTAGTTGACCAACTCACATTGTTCTGAGAGATTTCTGCAATCAATTAATTGTGCAATTCATTACACTTCTTAACAAACAGTGTATTCCTGAATAAATTTCCACCTGTTTTAAGGATTGACATACAAAAACAACTTCATGGTCCAGCAGCAACAGAATTCCTGCTACTTTACCTTATTTGTAAATCTGGGGAAGTTACGTTTGTACTGGGTTGCTTTTACAAGAAACTGTGAACACATTGCTGCTCTTCTTTAGGTATCTTGGTTGACTATGGGGTGAGGAGCACTGAATGTTAATGAAATATCTTGCGATTGTACACGTTGGGGGAGGTAGTGGGAGACAGAAGAAGAGGCAAAAGAGAGATACTTGTTTTATCAAATAATTTTTATTTTATTTTATAAAGTTTCTCCTTTCAGTTGCAAGAGGGGAATATTTATTTTTTCTGATGTGCGTGTTTAAAAAAGTTTAAGCTCAGCAGTATTTTCGATGTATGAAGCTATTTTGTTTCCTGTTTAGAATTCCTTTCGTTGAAAACGACTGTAATCTAATGACTGACAACAGTTGGGCATTTACACATGTAAATTAGTTCGCATTTCCAGTGACGATGTCAAACGAAAATAAATAAATAAATAAAGGAAACGGGTTCATTGTAAGGGGGTTGGGATAAGTTTCGATAACAAAATGGATCAAGTAAATATAGTTATTTGAATGTAAAATTTCCGAAGCTTGCAATGGTGCAAAGCATCTTCTCATATTGATCTATGTTTGTTTCGACAGGATTCAGTAATACAGAACTATGATCTTCATTTGTAGTTTTACGATAGTAGGAAAATCTTTCATATAAATAAAACTGCAGAATCCAAAACAATACCACACATTTTGTCCAAAAATAAGAGATTTATAGTGAATAGCAAGCCCAGGCGTTTCTGCCTGCAACAGACCTGGCGTTCGCCGTGCCTAGCTGACGTGACGTCACCAACAAGTGCCGAGGCCTTCCTTTGAGTCGGTGTTGGTATAGTACACTGCTTGCAGACCAAGTATACACCTTCATAAAGACCATGTTTCCGACGGCAGCGGCATTTTTCATCAAATAATGTGATATGTCACGGGGCCACGACCGTGATGGAGTGGTTCGAGGAACACAGTGGCGAGTTCCACTTGATGTTCTGGTCCCAAAACTCGCTAGATCTGAACCCGATCGAACACGTCTGCGATGCTGTTGAATGTGGCGTCACAGTTCATCGCCCCCCCCCCCCCTTACCCCGAATTTATGGGAATCAGGTGAATGTTTGATGCGGTGCCAACTCCCTCCAATGCCCTACTAAGGTCTCATTGTTTCCATGCCACGACTCTTCGCCGCTGTTTTCCGTGCCAAAGGTGAACATACCGCCTGTTAGGTAGGTGGTCATAATGTTCCGGCTGATCACTGTATTTGAAGTAAGGGAGCCAACTCCGGAAATGAACGAGTCGAAAGTTATAAATGAAAATGGTTCTAATATCTGTGAAATTTTTTTTAAGAATACGCTATACCAGAGAATATGGTGAAGGCTACCAGGGAGACTTACAACAACTACACATGGCGAGTGACCCATGAGCGTAAAATCACAGAACATTCCCAATTAAGTCCTGAGTTCGCCAAGGATGTATTTTATCTGCAACTGTCCTGGACAAAATGACGAGAAAAGTGGTGGAGAAGAAGAAGAGAGGGGCACAATGGGTACTGTCAGAGAGATTGAAAGATCTTGATTTTGCCGACGACATCTGTCTTCTAAAGGTGGCAGGGGTAAAATACAGGGAGCGAAAGGCTATTTACAATTTGTAAAGAAACCAGATGGCAGTTATAAGAGTCGAGGGACATGAAAGGGAAGCAGTGGTTGGGAAGGGAGTAAGACAGGGTTGTAGCCTCTCCCCGATGTTGTTCAATCTGTATATTGAGCAAGCAGTAAAGGAAACAAAAGAAAAATTCGGAGTAGGTATTAAAATTCATGGAGAAGAAATAAAAACTTTGAGGTTCGCCGATGACATTGTAGTTCTGTCAGAGACAGCAAAGGACTTGGAAGAGCAGTTGAACGGAATGGACAGCGTCTGGAAAGGAGGATGTAAGATGAACACCAACAAAAGCAAAACGAAGATCATAGAATGTAGTCGAATTAAGTCGGGTGATGCTGAGGGAATTAGATTAGGAAGTGAGGCACTTAAAGTAGTAGATGAGTTTTACTATTTGGGGAGCAAAATAACTGATGATGGTCGAAGTAGAGAGCATATAAAATGTAGGCTGGCAATGGCAAGGAAAGCGTTTCTGAAGAAGAGAAATTTGTTAACATCCAGTATTGATTTAAGTGTCAGGAAGTCATTTCTGAAAGTATTCGCATGGAGTCTAGCCATGTATGGAAGTGAAACATGGACGATAAATAGTTTGGACAAGAAGAGAATAGAAGCTTTCGAAATGTGGTGCTTCAGAAGAATGCTGAAAATTAGATGGGTAGATCACATAACTAATGAGGAAGTATTGAATAGGATTGGGGAGAAGAGAAGTTTGTGGCACAACTTGACCAGAAGAAGGGATCGGTTGGTAGGACATGTTCTGAGGCATCAAGGGATCACCAATTTAATATTCGAGGGCAGCGTGGAGGGTAAAAATCGTAGAGGGAGACCAAGAGATGAATACACTAAGCAGATTCAGAAGGATGTAGGTTGCAGTAGGTACTGGGAGATGAAAAAGCTTGGACAGGATAGAGTAGCATGGAGAGCTGCATCAAACCAGTCTCAGGACTGAAGACCACAACTACAACTACATCTGTCTTCTCTCGCAGGACCATGGTGACATAAAAGGAAATATACAGGATCTTGAATATGAAGCCACGGCTATTGGGCCGAAAGTAAATGCTGCCAAGGCGGAGATTACGAAAATCGTTACAAGAGATATGAGAAAGCTGAGGGTGTCCAAAGAGGTTTAAAAGGCAAAGGAGTTCGCAAACCTTGGGAGTGCAATTACTGAAGACGGAGAAGCAGCTGTCTATGTCAGAGTAAGAGTCCGAAAGGCGAATGGGATAGCTGTGTAGCTGTATCCATTATGAGAGCCAAGAAAGATTTTTATTACAACTTAAAACGAATATTTCGAACAATCGTGAAAGCAGCGCTGCTATACGGATGCGAATCTTGGAAGGTTACCTCTGCTGTCACCAAGAGTTTCCAATCTTCAACAGATGTCTTAATCTTTAGACAAAATGTGATGTACAACCAAGATCGTTGGAATCGAACAAGAGATGAACCTATCGCCGTCTGAATGAAGGGAAGGAAGTGGAGCTGCATCGGATACACCCACCGAAGCTGGAACCCACAGGGTAAAAGGAAACGAGGAAGACCAAGAACATCAGGGATGAGGACGTTGCCAAGAAAGGGAAAATGTTTGCAGGGTTAAAACTCCTCGCCCGAAATTGAGCGCGCTGACTGAGCTTCGTAAGAACCCTGTGCTCTGAATAAGAGCAACACTAAGTAAGTCAAGTAAATGACCTCTGATGGTAGACCTCTTCCACTTCAAGTATTTTTCTTGCCATATTCTCAGAGATGGTATTACGGAGTAAAAGAATAAAAAAAGTCCAGTAAATAAGGGCACTAAATGCATGCTTTAAGGAATATGAGCACTTGTTCAGTGCACGACATGTGTTTCATCATAAGGAAGATGAAAAGTGCTAATAGGTCTTAAGGTATGCATTTCAGAGCGCATGTATACTAGACATTTTTTCTTGTTTTGGTCCATGCTACCACCTCTGAAAGTTGCCTAACCTATAGTCTCAGCAACAACAGTAAACGCAAATGTATTTCATATTCAGATATACCAGAAGGAATTTCGTTTATAACTCGGCAGTTTCTGCCCCAGGATCCCTTAATTCAAAGTGATAAAGTTACACTTTCCCAACATCCCTGCAAGTTTGTTACGTCATCACGGAGGAGGAGGAGGAGATTAGTGTTTAACGTCCCGTTGACAAGAAGGTCATTCAAAGGAACCATCCCGGCATTTGCCTGAAAGGATTTAGGGAAATCACGGAAAACCCAAATCAGGATGGCCGGAGACGGGGTTGAAGCGTCATCCTACCAAATGCGAAAATGGTTCAAATGGCTCTGAGCACTATGGGACTTAACGTCTGAGGTCATCAGTCCCCTAGAACTTAGAACTACTTAAACCTAACTAACGTAAGGACATCACACACATCCATGCCCGAGGCAGGATTCGAACCTGCGACCGTAGCGGTCACGCGGTTCCAGACTGTAGCGCCTAGAACCACTCTACGAACCCGGCCAGCATCCCGAATGCGAGTCCAGTGTGCTAACCACTACGCCACCTCGCTCGGTTACGTCGTCATGGAATCACCCTTTGTAGATAAGCAGCACTTACAATTTTCTTCCGTAAGAAATTTTCAGCAATGCAGGTACGGTGACGTAACTGCAGTACTTCGGAAGACGTGTCGGTAGAGGTGTCATCGAAAATTATTGCTTCTACCACACACGATTTCAGTTTTCAGGTTATTAGGCAGTGTTGGCCACAAATGACAAACACATCTTTCCATCAGAAATTGTGACTTTAAGGCCCAATTTATCACACCTTAAAGCAGTATAATACGGCGTTTAGAGTTGGTATTCTAATTCAGATCTCAGCTCTGTTACATGTGAATGGCCCCTTTTCCTTGTCGCGCTTTCCAAAAGTTTTTCCATTTCCTCAACTTAATGTTCGTTGTCAAAAAATGGTTCAAATGGCTCTGAGCACTATGGGACTTAACATCTATGGTCATCAGTCCCCTAGAACTTAGAACTACTTAAACTTAACTAACCTAAGGACATCACACAACACCCAGTCATCACGAGGCAGAGAGAATCCCTGACCCCGCCGGGAATCGAACCCGGGAACCCGGGCGCGGGAAGCGAGAACGCTACCGCACGACCACGAGCTGCGGACTGTTCGTTGTCAGACTGCGTTGTTAATGGGTAATGTACAGTCATATCTGGTGTAAAGCTAGGTAATATACTTATAAGAAGTCTCAGATTCAGTTACAAGAGGCGTGGTGGGCTTTCAAGTTGAACGTCAGAACGCACGCTCTAAACAACCGTTACTGTTTCTAATATTTGTTTTGTCTTCAAAAGATCCGCATTATCCAGTGTTCATTCAGTAGTAATAGTCAGGCAACCGAACGAAGCTGGACGAAATTGTGCATTTTAACTGTGTGTTGCAATTTCGCTTGCGCACACATGGTTTGCGGCACAGCAGTGCGGTTGGCGGGGCGACGCAGGAACCTCGTTACGACTGCATATTCTGAGGGCAGCAATTCGCTTTTATGTGCGCCTATGCACGGAGATCATAACCTGCTGCGCCTTTTGTGCCGATTCGCGGAATCGCACAGTTAACTGGCTGCACACACAGAGGTGGCCCGCCATCAGTAAGGCAGAGCTTCTGATCTGCGATACCGCTGTAATTCCATTCGCGAAAGGCATCTGCGATCCTACACACATTTTCATTACAAAGAGGGCGCGACGTGAAACGGGCGACTGTATTCAATGCGTGTGATGTCCGCTCGCTAGCCTCTATAAAAGCAGATTTATTCCGCGGGCCGTGTTAAAAAAAGGCGAGAGGTGCCACGTGATGCCCGTATTGCGGTGCCGCGGGCTTCTGACAGAATCCCATCGGCTTACCTGGTCCCAGCTGCCGGCTCCCCTTCCGCGTATACTCTTCTTTTCAGAGAGCTGTCTCCGAAAAGTATGGTTTGGCAGAACTTGTGTATCAGTGGTAATCCGCTTACAACGTGAGCGCTACTTTCTGCGCTTGAAAGGGTGTTTCTTTTTACTGCATACAGCTTCTACACATAAAATATTAGATTGCTTTAAGCGTGCATCTGATATACGGCAGGGACTGGGAAATGGTGATACTTCCCCGATATAATTTTGCCGTTTGACTTCGATGGCGCTGATATTTTTTGACATGTCACGACGCCGAGAGCTCGTACACAACGAAACATCATCTTCAAACTGGGGAATAATCCCCACAGTTGTACTACAGGGCTCGGTGGAGGGTTCACTCTTATTCTTGTCACGTATGTAAATGATCTGCAGTAATTTATCCAAAAAATAGAAATCTGTTAATAAAAACAAAGTACTGTATATTCTCTAAACGATATTACATGCTATCATCAGACGTTAAATGACTGTATGAAGAACACATACTGTTGGTGATCATGCAGCTCTCGGAGAGTGAAATGACAATGAATCCAGACCATTAGCCGCTTACAGGCGTTCATAAATATCAACGGGGACATTTAATAATATGTGCCCCGACCGGGTCTCGAACGCTCGACCTCCTGCTTACATGGCAGACGCTCTATCCGTCCTTTTTTTCTTTTTTTTTAAATTTTGTTCGGTATTGCTCGTTGCGTTTTGTCTCGACAGACGTCACAAGACATCAATGCAAACTGATCGTTGATTCCTTTACCCAGTTTTTTTATTACAGAGGGCGAGCAGCCCTCTGACCGAACACGCTGAGCTACCGTGCCATCAATCGGACTGAGCCATCGAGGAGGCAGAGGATAGTACGACTGCATGGACTTATCTCTGGCACGCAACCCGTGAGACCCACAATTCCAACACACTGTCCACACACTACTTTTGTAGTGCCCCTGTCCACGATACTCATAACTCGCGGCAGTGAATCTAACGATTCCCGCAAGAGTTTGAGTAATGTGAGTGCGAACGCGCTGAAGGAGATCATTGGCAGGTAAACCTTATCTATATGAAGATGGTATCTGTTGTTTTGGACATCTCTTCTGAACAGCATGTTCCAAGACATCCTAGATGTTCTCTATCATGTCTGGGAACCAGCAAAAGTGTTTAAACTCAGAAGTGCGTTCCAAGAGCCACTCTGTAGAAATTCTGGTCGTATGGGGTGTAGCATTTTCCTGCTGGAATTGCCCGTCGGAATGCACAGCTGGCATGAATGGATGCAAGCGATCAGACGGGATGCTTATGCACGTGTCACCTGCCAGAGTCGTATCTAGACCTATCAGGGGTCCCATATCACTCCAACTGCACAAGCCCCACACCGTTACAGACCTTTTCCCAGCTTGAACAGCCAGGGTCAATGGATTCATGACATGATGTTGTATCCATAAGCATACACGTCTATTCGCTCGATACAGTTTTAAGCGAGACTCGTTCGACCAGGCAACATGTTTCCAGTCATCAACAGTCCAGTGTCGGTGTTGATGGGCCCAGGTGAGGCGGAAAGCTTTCGGTCGTGCAGTCATCAAGGGTTCACGAATGGGCCTTCGGCTCCAAAAGCCCATATCGATGATGTTTCATTGAATGGTTCGTATGTTGACATTTGTCGACCGCCCAGCATTGAAATCTGCAGCAATTTGCCGAAAGATTGCACTTCTGTTACGTTGAACCTTTCCCTTCAGTCATCGTTGATCCCTTTCTTTCAGGATATTTTCATGGCCGCAGAGATATCAGAGATTTGATGTTTTACCGGATTGCTGATATTCACTGTTAACTCGTGAAATGGTCGTACGTTAAAATCCCCACTTCATCGGTACCTCGGAGGTGCTGTGTCCCATCGCTCGTGCGCCTACTATAACACCACGTTGAAACTAACTTTACTCTTGATACCCTGCCATTGTAGCAGCGGTAACCGATCTAACAACTGCAACAGTCACTTGTTGTCACATACAGGCGTTGCCGACCGCAGCGCCATATTCTGCGTATTTACATATTTCTGTATTTGAATACGCATGCCTATATCAGTTTCTTTGGCGATGTGTGGTTCAAAATGACTCTGAGCGCTATGGAACATAACATCTGAGGTCATCAGTCCCCTAGAACTTAGAACTACTTAAGCCTAACTAACCTAAGGACATCACACACATCCATGTCCGAGGCAGGATAAGAACCAGCGACCGTAGCGGTCGCGCGGTTCCAGACTGAAGAGCCTAGAACCGCTCGGCCACAACGACCGGCGCTTTAGTGTATAAAAGGAGCAAACCAGAAACAAAATTAACACTAAACTCGAAAAACAATGTCTACATAGCAACTGAACTAAATCAACAATCCCATGAAATAAAGTTAGCACTGAGATTATGTTATTGGTAACGTTAATGTAATGTAAATTTAATTTTGTTGGTATTGTTAATTTAATTTAAGAGAGTACTAATTTTATTTTATTGTGATTGTTTATTTTAAACTGACATAAAGATAGTGTTTTAGGAGTTTTTCTGGTTGTACATGTATTATAATTTTCGAAAACGAACCGTCTGTCGGTACAGGAGAACGAAACGGCCATGGTCCGTTTCTGTGCAGATAGACAATATCGAGTATTAAGTATTCGGGCACCCCTATGTAACGCACAGTTCACTGGCTTCTAAAACTGCCGACGTTGGTGACGTGTTTGTGAAGTGGAAACTCGAAGGCACAACAACGCCTAAAGCAAGACAAGGATGATCTGATACTGACGAATATTGTGGAGTGTGATCGTAAAAGATCACTTGAAATCAGCGGAAAGAACCATTCGTGACTTCCAGAGTGCCACCAACAGTCCGTCTAGCTTATCAACTGTGCGTAGGGAGTTATAAAAAGGGGTACAGTGGTTGAGCAGCTCCTTGTAATTCGCACTTCTCTGGCGTCACTGCTAAGCGAAGCTTCAGGATGCAACGCCACTGGTCAGTGTATGGCTGGAAACAAATGATCTGAAGTGGTGACTCGTGCTGTACCCACCGGCAATCGGATTGAATGGTTTAGGTTTGGCGAATTACTGGAGAACGTATTCTGCCATCATGCACAGCATCAGCATTGAAGTAGGGAGGAGGTTATGTTACGGTATGGGAGTAGTTTCCGTAATTATGGGCTGGACCCCTGCTTAAGAAAAAGTTTAAGTTTGAAGAATATCAACACTATTTTACAGCAAAAAAATGGCTCTGAGTACTATGGGACTTAACATCTGAGGTCATCAGTCCCCTAGAACTTAGAACTAGTTCAACCTAACTAACCTAAGGACATCACACACACCCATGCCCGAGGCAGGATTCGAACCTGCGACCGTAGCGGTCGCGCGGTTCCAGACTGAACCGCCTAGAACCGCTCGGCCACACCATCCGGCTAGTTTACAGCAATGAGTGCTGCATAAAGTACAGGAAAGTTCTGAGACGGAGTGTTTGTATCAGCTTGACACTGCACCCACTCTATCATAAAGCAGCATCTATCTGTGCATCAACGGTTTGTAGACGGTAACATTCCTGGAACGATCTAGTCTGTCCAGAGTCCTGACACGAATACATTATAACACTTTTAGGTGAGTTACAACGTCGACTCCAGACCCCAGCGTCCAACATCATTACCTTGCTCGGTTTCGGCTCTTGATGAAGAGTAGTGTGCCATTCCTCCACAGACATTCAAACACCTCACTGTCCACAGCAGAGTTCAAGAACTAATATGCATCCAGATACTTTTGTTTAGGTGCTTTACTTACTATCCACTTGTTTTCCATCGCATAAGAGTAATTCAGTTACCATTTTCCTGGAAATAACTATGATCTGATGAGTTGATGTTAAAAATTATTCAGTGTCAGACTCAGGAAATCGTAGTTGAGGACACGCGTTGGAATCCCACATTCCCGTCACAGGAAGGCTGTAGTGGAGTTAGTTTGCCGTTGTCTTACTAAAACATGCTACAAAGTATCTGTCACCAGCACACTAGTCGGCAAACAGGTTGAGAGAAGATCGATAATCGGTGTTGGATAAAGCGCACCTATCAGGAGAGAGGTCAAAGAGAGACTCGCAAGCAACGCGCCGCCAACGCCCTCTCGACCGCCAGTATTTAGATCGCCGCTGCGCACCATAGGGCCCAGTCAGTCACCCAGTTGCAGTCGCATCTGTCAACAGCCCAGCCACACTCAGAGTCTCACTCGCAGTCAGCTCAGTTACTAGCTCAGTCACTATTCTAGTTGGCGTCTGTCAGAGAGAGTGTTGTGTTTATAGTGGAGCTTGTACTTCACCAGCAGTAAGGCTAACGTGGACTAACACGGAAGAGCTTGTACCACAACACCTTGCTTAAATATAAGGAGCTTCTTGTTCTTATGAATAAAGAACCCTGTTAATACAAGTGTGCAGTTGTGTCGCAGAAAGGGGATACTGGCCACCAAACAACATCCTCTCCTTACTACCCATGGTACAAGACTTGACAGTGGCAACGAGACGACACAAAATTATCAGGTGCGTGTATCTGTGTCGTGCATATCATTGTGACGAATTTTTATACAGTGTAGTGTTGTTTGTGTCGTAACTGACGATGGAAAGAAAAACGACGAAACACGATGCAAAGACTAGTCCCAGGAGCCTCTTGCTTAAAGCCTACATCTGCATCTACAACTACACTTACATCTACATCTGCGTACATACTTCGCAATCCACCCTATACTGCATGGCAGAGAGTACTGTGACCAGTGCTTGTCATTCCCTTTCCTATTCCATTCCCTAGATTGACAGGGACAGAATACCATGAAAAGTGCCAAGAGGAACTGCAGAGAGGTTCGGTCGTCAGGAACTTGATGCATCCACTGCTCGTACTCCTGGCGGAGAAATACTGGCGGTGAATTTTTCTTCCTCTATCTGAACTGGTTATCTCCGTTTTTGCCAGAAGCGTGCATTAGCGACCTCAGATAAGAAGACAGGTGGCCGGGAATCTACATCTGCACATACTCTGCAAACCAGTGCGTGACTCTAAGCATTATCAGTGGTTCGTTCCATTTCAATCGCTTACAAAGAGCGGGAATAACGACTGCGAAATGCCTTTATACGCATTGCAACTACCATAGCACCTACCTAGGCTTCGCGGTCCCAACTGGATTCGTACTTAGTGGACTGAAATATATTCCTAAAATTCCAACGTAAGTAGGTTTCCACGGAATACTTTGCATTATTCATCTATTGTCTGCTAGCGCAGTTTTGTCAGCATCTCCCTGGCGCTCGTCGATGGGTCACACAAACTGGTGATCATTCGTGCTGCCCTTCTCGGAATCCTCCTGTTTTGTGTAGTACACACACTTAAGCAATACTCTACGATGGGTCGCACGAGTGTTTTGCAAGGAATCCCGTTTGCAGACTGACTGCATATTGCCGATATCCTTCCAATGAACTGCAGTCTGCCACTTATTTCCCAACGACCGACCCTATGTGGTCCTTCCCTTTCATGCCCTGTAAATTTTTACACCCATGAATTTGTATGAGTTGACTGATGTAGTACAGTTAGCAAATAGTATGACCGCTCTGCAGTCACATGTTTTATCCGCGCAGTCTTTACGTGTGTCAAAAGCATGGAATGTGTTGCGAGTTAAATGGTCACCTAGTGTTTCACTTAACAGTATTTCTCTAAAATACTGTATCTAGACGGAAACTATTACGGGAATGTCGTTGCACCGATATGTAGTCGACGTTGTTTCAACTAACGTCACTTTGGAATAATAAGTTTTAATGGGAAAGATATCACTCGGCGAGTAAACCGATTACAGAAATAAAATTGCCGGGGAGTGTGCTGAATTTCCATCCGTGGCTAGGTGACATCCGCGAAATAGCTTTCTCAATTTCCGAGTCTTGCGTCTGAGGCAGAAACAGAAGAAAGAAGTAATGACTCGGAGTAATGGGACTGTGCTGGCGAAAGTCCAGAGCGACGCCGGGGCTACCCACCGTTTTTCATAATCTGTAATTGGTTTGGCAGCGCCGTAAGTACCACACTCATGCTCATAAATTAAGAATAATGTTGATACATGGTGAAAGAATGCTCTGGTGGGCGGTTTGCATGTTTAAATCACCTCGGGGTAATACCATACGGTGCATTTGACCTGCGGTCGTCGCACGGTGGCGCTGGCAGCAGTCCACATACGCAGAGGTGTGTTGGTGCTTGTCAGAGTACGGTGCAGCGAGTAAGTGTGCAGATGTTTTCAGACGTGCTAATGGTGACTGTGTGTTGAAAATGGTTCAAACAACACATATTGATGACGTTATGACGGGTAGAATACTAAGGCGACTGGAGGCTGGCCAAACACAGCAGCTCGTAGCACGGGCCATCCGTGTGCCACAAAGTGTGATCTCAGGATTATGGCAACGATTCCAGCAGACAGGAAGCGTGTCCAGGCGCTACAGTACGGACGTCTACAGTGTGCAACACCACACGAAGACCGGTATCTCGCCATTAGTGCCCGCAGACGGCCACGGAGTACCGCAGGTAGCCTTGCTCGGGACCTTACGGCAGTCACTGGAACAGTTGTCTCCAGACAAACAGTCTACAGACGACTGAACACACATGGTTTATTCGCCCGGAGACGTGCAAGGTGCATTTCACTGACCCCTGGTCACAGGAGAGCCCGTAAAGCCTGGTGTCAAGAACACAGTACATGGTCATTAGAACAGTGGTCCCAGGTTATGTTCACGGACGAGTCCAGGTATAGTCTGAACAGTGATTCTCGCCGAGTTTTCATCTGACGTGAACCAGGAACCAGATACCAACCCCTTAACGTCCTTGAAAGGGGCCTGTATGGAGGTCGTGGTTTGATGGTGTGGGGTGGGATTATGATTGGTGCACGCACATCCCTGCAAGTCTTTGACACAGGAGGAACTGTACTTGGTCAGGTGCATCGGGACGTCATTTTGCATGAGTAAGTCCGCCTTTTCAGGGGTGCAGTAGGCCCCATCGTCCTCCTGATGGATGATAACGCACTGCCCCACCGAGCTGCCATCGTGGAGGAGTACCCTGAAACAGAAGATACCAGGCGAATGGAGTGGCCTGCCTGTTCTCCTGACCTAAACCGCATCGAGCACGTCTGGGATGCTCTCAGTCGACGTATCGCTGCACGTCTTCAAACCCCTAGGACAGTTCAGGAGCTCCGACAGGCACTGGTGCAAGAAAGGGAGGTTTTACCCCAGCTGCTGCTCGACCACCTGGTCCAGAGTAGGCCAACCCGTTGTTCGCCCCTTGGACGCGTGCATGGTGATTATATCCTATATTGATGTCAGGGTACATGAGCAGGAAACAGTGGCTTGTAGCACATGTGTTTCGGGACGGTTTTCTCAACTTATCACCAATACTGTGGACTTACAGATCTGTGTCGCGTGTGTTCCCTATGTGCCTATGCTATTAGCGACAGTTTTGTGTAGTGCCACGTTGTGTGGCACCACATTCTGCAATTATCCTTAGTTTATGAGCATGAGTGTAGTATACATGGGAACTGCTACACACTTATGCACTCTCTCAGACTGCATGTTGCTTATGGTTCACTGTTCAGTTGACGTGCATAAATGTAGATGGAATGACTATTGCCATTAACTTCGTGGGAGACTGAGGAAAATTTGAGGTTAGGAACTTTTCTTCAGGAAGGATTAAACAAGGATCTACCGTAGGTGCTTCATATTTTCACTTCTTTTACTTCTTGCAATGTTAAGGTTGGTGTTACCTCCTAGGACATCATTGTCCATTGTTTTATAGCAGTTCACAATAGCTAAAACTACCGTCAGAAATTGTACGGCTGCGCCAAGCATGGCTCCACAGACTCACTAGCGACATTGACTATTTTCCAAAAGTTCTGCAACACCTTATATGCTTCTTCATTAGCGAGTCGAGTAGTTACGTACTAAATAGTGAAGATCAACACACTTGCCTCTAAGAGTTGGCACCATTGTTGTCGGGTAACAGCTCAAAACGTTAAGGAACCAACTTCCCGTTCCTACCATGAGGAATGTTTTCTCCCTGTACTTTGTATTATAGATATTTCAGGTAACACCCGTTCTTCATGAATCCTTGGAACCTTATCATTTCTTATTTTTTGTTATTTTTACTACTGAGAAAAAAGTAACTCAGTTGCACAATTTCGTTATTAAAATGTGTGTTAGCGGTTCACGTAGGGAAGGAACAGCAACCATTTGCTTTAGTGTCTGAAATGTAGAGCCCACTAAGCAGATTTAGAGGCACTGCAGTCTCACCTAGTTAATCATCTCATTAACCGTAAAGTGACAAGTTGCAGTTTTTACGGAAACCAATCGTCAGTTTCCAACAATCGCATTGTGCGACATCCAGAATGTTTGAGACAATAATAAAAGCCATATACCGGTGACTTGGAAACTAATCATGAATGAATTTCTTAGCTTGCGTATAATGTAAATGTCTGAACTATTTTTACGACCGGTAACTTATTAGTTTGAGGGTTTTCCAAATATAATGGGCAGAATATAACAATGTAACTTCTGTGTGTTACATCATTTTTGTACTCTTTATAAATGTGCATGTCGTTTATCCTGCTGTTTATTGCACAGAATTTTATTTCCCCTTTGCTTGTCACTCAGTTTTTAAATATGTTTTCTTGTGAGAAAACAGTGAATCTACTCGTAAATAAGCTGCAAATAACAATCCGGTACGTATCTGAATCGTAAACAATGTGTAGGGCTGATACGTTTACTATTGTGCATCTAGTTGAATTACTAACAAAACTGCACGTTGCAAACACGTTGTTAAGAAAGAAATAAGTTTTTACTGTAGTACTTTTACTGCTGAGGTGACACATTAAGACATTTTCTATGAACACTGCAGGTCCGAATGTCAATAGAAAAATTTCCGAACTAAACGTAATTGTTTTACATGAAACAGTTACAGTTTTATCTAGTCGAAGTTTATTTTTTGCATGATCTAATGAATGTTATTAATGCTTTCCGTTCCCAAGAATCCATATAGTGAGAAATTATTCTTTTGTTCTTCCAGACGCATAATTTCTGAATCTAACAGGTGTTTATGATAGATAATCAAAACTGCCAAATTTTTCTTGATACAAAATAGTTACAAGAAGTTGTAATGTGCTGAAACATGTGCCTTATACTGTTATTATGTAACACTAAAATCGTGTCTTTAGAAACGAAAACAACAGAATGCAGTAGCGAAACCGTTTGGGGAATGCAGCCACCGTTGGAGGATGCCATCTGCAGAAAGTGATGCTTCTTGAACTTCAGCAAGATAAATATTCCTCGGGAACTTTTCGAAACATTACTCTATATCGACGACTTCACTTGGCTGAAAAGCCTGGACTTCAGCAGTTCATTTCATCGAGGAGAAAGCCTTCGATCGCATCTGGGCGCAATTCTTACTGTGCCAACTTGGAGAAGCTTTTAGCTTACTGCCACGGGCGGTCCTGTCCTCTTTATCGGATTAGTCTGAAGATCTTAACCAGCAGAGACAGAGAGACGCCAAAGGACAGCGCGAAAATGCGCAGTAAACTACGTGTCAGGTAGCAGCTGTAGACACGAGGCATCTAATTGGGACCTTTCCACACTATCTGAATACATTGTACAATATAAACCTTGCTCACTAATTTTTTGACTTAAAACTACTTAAAACTACGATAGTAATCGTTATCAAAAGCTATTTTTATCCTCTGTCTGTAGTGAATAAGCCTTTCCTGGTATTTGTTTTGGAAGGTCTCTGTTCGATTCCTTTCATGTTAATTTCATAACTCTGTTGTCATTTACGGCATAAATTCCTCTTCTAAATTTAGTGTGGTGTTTCTGACTATCTGGGAGGAGACTGAGCAGTGAAACGTGTTACTTTTACACATAAACAAGAACGATCTGTCACACTACTACGCTTTGTGAATAAGCCTTTCCTGGTATTTGTTTTGAAAGGTCTCTGTTCGATTCCTTTCATGTTAATTTCATAACTCTGTTGTCATTTACGGCATAAATTTCTCTTCTAAATTTAGTGTGGTGTTTCTGACTATCTGGGAGGAGACTGAGCAGTGAAACGTGTTACTTTTACACATAAAGAAGAACGATCTGTCACACTACTACACTTTAAAACACAGTTTATACGTAATTAATATCACACAGTCTCATACGGTACCTACATCCGCCTTCTTTTATATACTGTATATGATAAGATACTGTCATCCCCCTTCTCTTCTGTGTGAGAGGATGAATGAGCAAATGTATTTCTTGTTGCATGCTTGATGGTAGCAGACAAGCCTGTCTGCAAGAGAACAGTAGGACCAATGTCGGATCAGGTAGCTACGCTTTCTAAAAGCAAAGAGGTTTCTATTCTCAGTATGGTCCTGTCCGTCCCTTGTCATGTTGGTATAGGAAGCTGCCTCTCTGGTCACTTCCGTTTCTATCGGTTAAGCACGCTCGGTAGGAGCCCAGGTCAGTCTGTCCGCGGCGAGCGACTGAAGTGGTAAGATCTCCGGCTAAGTGCGTGTCTGCTAAGTCCGTAGGACAATGGATTTCTTAAGTTTAGCCTAACTGAAAATTTAATCACCTTTATTTCAGGTTTAGCTCTAAAATATCTAATGTTATCTTAAATTGCAACGCAGTGTAATTCGAGTCTGAAGTTCAGAATATCTTCCGGTAGTTGCTTTGTCACTACTTTGTGAGTAAAGTGGAACCACGTGTTGATCAGTAACTCTAACTAAGATCATCAATCTTAAATGCGAATGTGCGTGAGATTATAACGTCTTGTCTTGACAATATTTTTCAATATAGCAACTTTTCTTTATGTTCAACCCACGTGGGCTGTACTTTACGAGAGCAGTACCACGTGCTTATACAATTGTTTGACCCATCAGGTTAATAGTAAGATGATAGTAACCAGTTCTAGGTTTTTCTTTTCTAAATTGCGTATCGATGTAATTTATTTTAATTATCAAAATTATTGTGGAGTTACACTCTTTGTGTAAACCAAGTTGACCACGTGAAGCATGTGGTGTAAGCATCAAGGTAGATTTCACAGAGAGTTAGTATGAATTTAGTATACCAGTGTGTGGTAATTTCATGACAGACAGGATTGTGCTACGAACGTAACTTCTTTGGGTGAAAATTTAATTCGTTGGTTGTGGTTAATTTCCTCTTGGATATGTTACAACGTTCTTCGTGTGTTATTTTATGAACGCAGTGTTGTATGTAGTCTCCCAATCTTGGCTCCCTATTTGATGTGTTCCGTAAGATTACAAACTTACATTTACACAATCCTAAATAAGGCACCAGTTTAGTTATGACTCAAGTTTGATATGCTGAAATTTTAAGGGAACAATGATCAATGTTAAAATAAATGTCCAAATATAAACTGATTTATTTCTTTTCATTTAAATTGTCCTTTTATATATATATCACCGGTTATCGTAAGATGAGTACTAAAAGATTATATTTAATGTTAGTCTGGTTGGGAATTTGGTAAGCTAGACTGGATACCTGGTGAAACAGTTGCGCAGTAATGCAAGGTTAACTTCTTCAGATAGCTCACAGCTTTTAACCCACTTTTATGGTCTTGAATATCAGCACGCCAATCAGAACAAATGAAAGCAACAACATTACAGTTTATTCCATATGAGATGAAGTAGGCAGTGCTTAATCTTTTATGGACTTACTGGACAGGGTTACGGATGTGCTGAAGCTACTGAATTGGCAGATGTCTTAAGATAGAAATTTTTCCGTGGAAGCCCACTCAAAACGTTCAGTGAAACAGTATTAAATGAAGAATTTATATGTTTCATCCCCCTGCGTATCGCTACCGAATGGATCACGAAGACAAAAATAGGGTAATTACTAGGAGTGTTGATATTTTGAAAATATCTACAATTCGATATGTCGATATTTACCTTGCCGAACATCGATATATCGACAGAAGCCATGTAAGTAGGTTTTCACCGGATAGTTTTCGTTAATCAGCAAGTGTGTGCTAGGGCACTTTTTTCGGCATCTCCCCAACCCTCGTCCATATTCCGACAAACCCGTGACCATTCGTGCTGCTTTTCTCAGAATCCTCGTATTGAATCTGGTACAGGAGCAGTATCTGTATATCGGTGTATGAAAATATCGGCTGCAGGTTTTAAATATACTGTCGGTTTTAGAGTAGTATGTTTAAGTATCGATTTATTATGAGATATTCTGTACACCAACAAGCCAGCAGCCTACCTATCCCCCTTAGAGCAAGAGTTGAGAGAAAAGCACACAATATGAAAATCTATAAATTAATAATGGGACCTTGTGCAGATGGAAAGCTTGCATTATAGTACTTTTTGGTCGACTGTTGTGTTGTTAATTAACAACTGTGCACATGGTGCTTTGCCGTGCAATATTTTATTTCAGTTAGCCAGTCATACTTTATATTGTTGATTTGTCATTGGCTACATTTAGAAATAAACTTTTTTCACGCTGATGCAGGAAAATTAGGTGCAGCAGCTAAACGTTGCAGTTTCGTTTGGTAGCACGAGCGCCTTTCTGTAAAAACTAATGGTAATACAATAAATTCAAGATACCTACAAAATATTTCAAGGCGGTGAAAATGGCAAAATGACGGGTTTTATAACATTACATACAAACACTTCGGCTGCAAGCGATCAGCTGCTCCCACTGGCTTTTTGGCTCCCTCTTTCACAATTTAACATTTCCGCCACTACACTGCAGCACATCTGTGCCCTTAGGTAACAACTAGCCCATATTTTGGCCTTAGCCAGTATTCGCACCATTTACTCCACCAGCAGTGTCTCTCAACGACCGTTCAGCGATATTTGGTGAGTATGGGTCACTCAGCAGGCACCTGGTTTATACATCCACACTCAATGCTCTTCATCGGCAACGCAGACTGGAATTTTCGGGTCGGTACCGCAGCTGGACGTAAACTGAATGGCGACAGGTGAGGTTTTCAGATGAATCACGTTTTATGTTGCATCGGACAGATGGCCGTTTGCGTGTTCGGCGAGAAACATTTAACACCCTGAATGCTTTATGATCCAGGGATTGTTTCCGTGGCGTTCCGTGGGTAATCTCGTCATTCTGGAAACACTATGGATCAGCAGAAGTATATATCTTTCCTTGGGGACTATGTCCACCGAACGTACAGTTTGTGTTTCCTCTGCACGATGGCATCCACCAAGACAATGCAACGCTTCACACAGCTTGCAGTGTACGTGGAGCGTTCGAAGAGCACCAGAATGAGTTCTACATCTACATTTACATATATACTCCGCTAGCCACCAAGCGGTGTGTGGCGGAGGGCACAATTCGCGCCAGAGTCATATTTCCCCTCCCCCCCCCCCCCCCCCCCCGCCCCTCTGTTCCACTCGCGGATCGCGCGAGGGAAAAACAACTGTCTGAACGCCTCAGTACGAGCTCTAATTTCCCTTATCTTTGAATGGTGATCATTGCGCGATTTGAAAGTTGGTGGTAGAAATATATGCTCTACATTCTCGGCGAAGATCGGATTTCGGAATTTAGTGAGCAGCCCCTTCCGTTTAGCGCGCCGTCTATCTTCAAACTTTCTATGAGATTTGTAACGCTCTCATGATGACTAAATGTACCAGTCTCGAATCTTGCCGTTCTTCTTTGGACCTTCTCAATCCCTTCATTTCATTCATTCATTTCATTCATTTATTTATTTATTGGTACATTTGATACATTACATACTTAAACAGTACATTGAATATAGGACAAGTCAAAATATCGAAAGGAGCAGAAATACACACACAGGCCGGCGTGTGTGGCCGTTCGATTCTAGGCGCTTCAGTCCGGAACCGCGCGACCGCTACGGTCGCATGTTCGAATCCTGCCTCGGGCATGGAGGTGTGTGATGGCCTTAGGTTAGTTAGGTTTAAGTAGTTCTAAGTTCTAGGGGACTATATAGCAATTTTAATTTAACCACTATTACATAATCATTGTTTACCAGGCTATTTTTTGTAATTTAAAAATTCTTTTACTGAATAAAAACATTTTTCCCTTAGAAATGACTTAAGATTATGTTTAAAAAAATTTATATGTTGCTGCGATTTTAAATCGCTGGGTAGGCTGTGATATAGCTGAACTGTTATCTGTGATTCACATTTTTGGTACAGTGCTCTTGAATCAGACCCAACTGGTAAGGGTCCCATGCAGGCGAACAGTACTCTAAAACTGGACGAACTAACGTATTGTAAGCTATTTTCTTTGTTGAAGAACTGCATCGCTTCAGGATTCCACCAATAAACCGCAATCTAGAGTTCGCCTTACCCGTTACTTGTGTAATCTGATGATTCCATTTGAGATCATTTCGAATAGTGACACCAGGGCCTCCCTCCACCCCTGTGCCTCCGCTGCCTCTTAGCAACGGAAACAACGAGAACAAGGTATAGTTGTAGGTCTTGCACAGTCTGCACACCGGATATGGACGAACGAATGTCGAACGAATAGAATGTGACCCTGAAACATGTGGGAAGAAGTGAAGCTGCTGAAGGCATGACTCACAGTCTTGCATAGTCAGTTGTACAAAAGAATTTGCGTGTGAAATTTCTTTGTCATCACGACCACCATAGCAGAACACACTTCATCCAATGCACCTACATCGAAGCGCTGAAGATTAACAGGTGACTGCCTGTGTCCTATTTATGGAGAGGCGGGTTTCAGAGAGAGCGGTTTAATAAATTTTATCAGTAATCACATATTGACAGATACGAATACACTAACTATGGTGGAAGTTTTAAGCTGGAGTAAGTACCAGTATGTGGACAGAAATTGTGGGTGACAGACTGTTTCCGGCCGCAGTGGCCGAGTGGTTCTAGGCGCTTCAGTCTGGAACCGTGCGACCGCCACGGTCGCAGGTTCGAATCCTGCCTCGGGCATGGATGTGTGTGATGTCCTTAGTTTAGTTAGGTTTACGTAGTTCTAAGTCCTAGGGCACTGATGACCTCAGACGTTAAGTCCCATAGTGCTCAGAGCCATTTGAACCATTTGACAGACTCTTGAGGTCGAACACTTTACTGGACAAATTAAGAGGCGCTTTTCCTCACCAGTTACTTCTTGAGAAATTACTCCTGCTATTGAAGGATGTTTCCATAGGGGAAAAGTAACAGTTGTGCATTGTGGATGACGGAATTCATTAAAATGATTTCCCCGTTCAAATGGACCTTAATCGCTTTCACTGCTATATACGAAGGTAGTAACCGTTCTCGAAAGAACAGATACCATTGATGACCGTGAGCACCTCTAGAATAAATGATAATTAATTGAAGCATCAAACTCAGTGGTATCTGTTCCTTCGAAAACAGTCACTATTTTCATATATAGTTAAAGGCTACCCGGCCATTGACCTTCGTCTGTGCGAATGCGCACAGATTGCCCGAACTCTTACTTGAATCGTCACCTTAGTTGGCACTAGCAATGAGTAGATGGGCAAATGTATCTTAGGAACATTACGTATGTAGATTATAGACTGTTGGGAATGTGGGTCTCACGGGGAGCGTGCAAGGGACAAGTCCCTGCAGTCGCACTATTCATCTGTGTCCTCGGTGGCTCGGATGGATAGAGCGTCTGCCATGTAAGCAGGAGATCCCAGGTTCGAGTCTCGGTCGGGGCACACATTTTCAGCTGACCCCATCGAGGTATATCAACAACAATTGTCGGCAGCTGAGGGTTTAAATTAATTATCAGCTTTAACTTCTAGTTTTGAGAACATTTAAATGCAATCTACATTCCACACTCATCTTCATGTGTCACAAATATCATTATTTATCGGTTAGGGTACGTTAAAGAATTCTGGAATCACAACAACGACGATACAAAGATTAGTCTGCAACATATCAGTGCTTCCACAGAGCTCTCCAGGATAATACCAATACAGACGACAGTAGTTACATAAGAATACCAAGGTCTTTTATACAGGGTGTGCCATCTAAGGGTCGTGTTCCGGCAGATATTTGTAATGTAAGTGCCCGTTCGATAAAGCGGCCCCAAATTAGTGTAGTGCTACATTTTAAAGTTAAGCGCTGTCTGGCGTGTTCGGCACTTGGATGGGTGACCATCCAGGCCGCCATGCGCTGTTGTCATTTTCGGGGTGCACTCAGCCTCGTGATGCCAATTGAGGAGCTACTCGACCGAAAAGTAGCGGCTTCGGTCAAGAATACCATCATAACGAGCGGGAGAGCGGTGTGCTGACCCCACGCCCCTCCTATCCACATCCTCCACTGAGGATGACACGGCGGTCGGATGGTCCCGGTAGGCCAATCGTGGCCTGAAGACGGAGTGCGATATATTTTAACAGGGACAGCAAAAGACGATGAATAGCTATCGCTCCAGCGATAACTGAGAATCGCTATTGCGTGGCGGTAGCAGTCAACACGGGCCAGGACAGTGCTTTCGCGGCTGGAGTACTCGTTATTCTACGTTTTTTACTGTTCCTGTTAGTACATACGGAGAAAACAAATATGGCACTAGACTAATTTGTGTCCGCTCAATCAAATGAACGCTTAAAATCCAGTTTTACAAATAAATTTCTTTGTAACGGGAAACAAACCGACGCTTTCCGCTGACATTGCGCATGGCCTAAAGACGTGATGAGCAGCATTTGTTTGGGATGACACCAGCTACGTTTTATAAAACACTAAACAGCAAATATACTTCGAAACGCGGGAAAAATGCGAGGGACACTCACTCACTCTATTCGTTACTATCACGAAATTTTCGAAAGGACTCAAGTAGGCATTTGCAGAACTTGTTGATACAACATGAGCAACTGTTTGGCGTTCAGCACTACAGTCTCAGTGTGGTGTTGAAGCCTTCTCCCACTTGTGGAGAGTGTCTGTGCATCTTCCATCGTCCATTCGGACGCGATTCAGGGTAGTCCAAATTGCCGGAGACTGGTCAGATACAGGGGGTTTATCTTGGATGTAAGAGTAAAATCGATTACGTATGTTCTGTCTGAGAACTTACGTGACACACACACACACACACACACACACACACACACACACACACACACAAACGCGCGCGCGCGGAATGGGTACGTTGAGGTATACCATGATACGAATTCTGCAGTTTTACGTCGTGTTGTTTGGTTCGTTGCTTCGGGGAAGGTGACCAAACAGCGAGGTCATCAGTTCCATCGGATTAAGGAAGGATAGGGAAGGAAGTCGGCCCTGCCCTTTCAAAGGAACCATCCCGGCATTTGCCGGAAGCGATTTAGGGAAAACATGGAAAACCTAAACCGAGTTCATTGTGCTAATCACTGCGCCACCTCGCTAGGTCATTATGTTGTTTATTTGAGATTTTCTCACAAACGCTAGATTGTACGGTATTTTGTAAAACATTATTTTTTTTAAAGTCCTAAATTGCGTTGCGTGGTGAAGACCTTCAGATATTCAAATGTGTGTGAATTCCCAAGGGACCAAACTACTGAGGTCATGGGTTCCTAGACTTATCCACTACTTAGTCCAACTTAAACTAACTTATGCTAAGAACACATCTATGCCCAAGGGAGGACTCGATCCTCCGGCGGGTTGGGACGCACAGTCTGTGACGTGGCGCTTCTAACCGCACAGCAACTGGGCGCCGGCATGAAGAGCTTCAGTGAGAATTTCGGGACGCCCTGCATAGATAGGTACTGGAAACAGGGAATGTTCTTATAAACGCGTCGGAAATAGATATGGGGAAATGATCCAGCGCGGCGTATGAAGCAGTAGGATGAAACATTTTATAATTGACGTGTAAACTCTGAACCAGTCCGGTGTCAGGTTGGCAACCAGAACCTTTCCACTGAGATGAAACAAACTGCCACTGCATAAACACGACGCAGAGAACTCGGCCGTGGATAAACACTTATTAGTCCGCGACAAGTTCTGAAGCAGCGCTGTTTGCCCATCGACAGGACAGCCGGATCACTTTGGCAAGCGCCGCGTTTACACAGGCGGGAAACTTTTCGAATCCAGTGCTCACGCGCACGCGGGGGTTTCGCCGGAGTGTCGGCGTCTCTGAAGCGTGGCGGAACGCCGCTTGTTTACGGTGGCCGCCTGCCGGCAGAAGCTCGCAATTACTGCGGAATAAAAACAGCCACCGCGCCGGAGATTAGTCGTCGTGCGTTGCTCCAGCGTCCGTGTTTGTTTCTCCTGCCTCATAATGCGTCCTGTTGCAACTTTTTCTCCCTTTTGTGGCCCTAACCGGCATCACATTTCTCTTTCCCCCTTTCATGTGATATCCAGGAAGGTAATTCGAGAATATTGCTCAAAGTAATTGTGGAAAGAGAAGTGGCTCCCACAAAACTACGATATTTGGCACATTTTCCATGGTAAAAGAGCGACTTATTGCCGAGATGTAGTGGGAAGCTGGTAGGAAGCAGACTTTCCGATGACGCTACATTCACAGACGAAAATCCATCCCAATGATTGCCATCACCTGACAAGGAAGGACATTGTATCAAGCAACCCTTACTACATGATTATTATACGCAAATAGATGCCGTGTGTTCACTGAATGGGGCTCTGATTTCAAAATTAAGTATCTAGAAGACAGAGGTCGATAGAAGAGTGCAACAAATGGTTTATTGTGAAAGCTGTAAGAATTTTATACAGAACTTTCGAAGTAGTTCGAAAGGCTTCTAACAGATAGCACTGTAATGGCAGTAAGTAGTCCCTATAAATAGTGCGCCGCAGTTCAGAGCGATAAGTTCCAAGGCTGACAAGTGAAAGGAGGTTACTATACTTAAGGAAAAGGTTGAAATCATGTTTTCCATTGAACAAGGTGGTTTTCTGGCACTGGAATACAACAGGTTAGAACACAATCCTACGGCAACAAGGCACAATTTTCAGAGACTATTTAGTGCTCTGAAAGGACAGGTTGCAAGAACCATTCTTCCGCAAATACCAACGGACAGGCAGCGTGGCTGATGATCTATCGGGGAACGATGGCCCCAGGCAACCTACATCTACATCTACATACATACTCCGCAATCCTCCATACGGTGCGTGGCGGAGGGTACCTCGTACCACAACTAGCATCTTCTCTCCCTGTTCCACTCCCATACAGAACGAGGGAAAAATGACAGTCTATATGCCTCTGTACGAGCCCTAATCTCTCTTATCTTATCTTTGTGGTCTTTCCGCTAAATTTAAGTTGGCGGCAGTAAAATTGTACTGCAGTCAGCCTCAAATGCTGGTTATCTAAATTTCCTCAGTAGCGATTCACGAAAAGAACGCCTCCTTTCCTGTAGAAACTGAAGCATTTCCGTAACACTCGTGTGATGATCAAACCTACCAGTAACAAATCTAGCAGCCCGCCTCTGAATTGCTTCTATGTCCTCCCTCAATCCGATCTGATAGGGATCCCAAACGCTCGAGTAATACTCAAGAATAGGTCGTATTAGTGTTTTATAAGCGGTCTCCTTTACAGATGAACCACATCTTCCCAAAATTCTAGCAATGAACCGAAGACGACTATCCGCCTTCCCCACAACTGTCATCACATGCTTTTTCCCACTTCATATCGCTCTCCAATGTTACGCCCAAATATTTAATCGACGTGACTGTGTCACGCGCTACACTACTAATGGAGTATTCAAACATTACAGGATTATTTTTCCTATTCATCTGCATTAATTTACATATATCTATGTTCAGAGTTAGCTGCCATTCTTTACACCAATCACATATCCTGTCCAAGTCATCTTGTATCCTCCTACAATCACTCAACGACGAAACCTTCCCGTACACCACAGCATCATCAGAAAACAGCCGCACATTGCTATCCACCCTATCCAAAAGATCATTCATGTAGATAAATAACAACAGCGGACCTACCACACTTCCCTGGAGCACTCCAGATGATACCCTCACCGATGAACACTCACCATCGAGGACAACGTACTGGGTTCTATTACTTAAGAAGTCTTCGAGCCACTCACATATTTGGGAACCAATCCCATATGCTCGTACCTTAGTTAGGAGTCTGCAGTGGGGCACCGAGACAACGTTTTCCGTAAGTCAAGGAATATGGCATCCGTCTGATACCCTTCATCCATGGTTCGCAAGATATGATGTGAAAGAAGGGCGAGTTGCGTTTCCTAGGAGCGATGCTTTCTAAAGCCGTGCTGATGCATGGACAGTAACTTCTGTCTCAAGGAACTTCATTATATTCGAACTGAGAATATGTTCGAGAAGCCTACAACAAACCGATGTTAAGGATATTGGTCTGTAATTTTGAGGATCCGTCCTTCTACCCTTCTTATATACAGGCATCACCTGCGCTATTTTCCAGTCACTCGGGACTTTACGTTGGGCAAGAGATTCGCGATAAATGCAAGCTAAGTATGGAGCTAATGCAGTAGAGTACTCTGTGTGAAACCGAATTGGAATCCCATCAGGACCCGGCGATTTATTTTCAACCCATTCAGCTGCTCCACAACCCCAGGAATGTCTATTACTATGTCCTCCATACGGGAATCTGTACGAGACTCAAACGGAGGTATGTTTGTACGGTCCTCCTGCGTGAAAGACTTCTCAAACGCTAAATTTAAAATTTCAGCTTTCGTTTTGCTGTCTTCCACTGCCAAACGAGACTGATCAGTTAGTGACTGGATGGAAGCCTTCGACCCGCTTACCGATTTTACGTAAGACCAGAATTTCCTTGGGTTTTCAGCAAGATCTTTTGCTAAGGTATGATGGTGGTAGTGGTTGAATGCTTCGCGCTTCGCGCATCGCTCTTTTTACAGCAGCACGAATCTCTACTAACTTTTGCCTGTCCTCATTCTCCCGATCTTTCTTGTACCGCGAGTGCAGCTGCCTTTGCTTCCTGAGTATTCTCCGAACTGCGCTGTTAAACCACGGGGGTCTTTTCCGTTTATAACCCACTTTTTCAGCACATACTTGTCCAATGCGTGATTTACAACATGTTTAAAATTTGCCCATAATTCTTCCACGTCCATCGTACCGGAAGTAAACGAAGTCGACTCATTTACTAAATGGGATGCTAACAACTGCTTATCTGCACTTTCTAGTAAGAATGCTCGCCTAGCCTTGTTGACCGACTTTTTAACTTTCATAACCATAGTCGTAATGACATCATGATCACTAATCCCTGTCTCAACACTGACACCGTCGATGAGGTCTGGTCTGTTCGTGGCTACCACATCTAAAATATTTCCATTACGCGTTGGCTGTCGATTTAGCTGCTCAAGACAGTGTCCGATTATGTGTTCAAAAGTAATTCACACGACGGCTTGTCTGTACCACCTGTAATGAATCCATAGACCCCCTGAAAATGTTGCTACGGCGTCTGGAATTATTCAGAATAATTCGAGTGAATTCGCCAGAAGAATTCCAGCAGAGGCCTGTTTGAAGCGTCTCAGCATTCATAAAATACTGGGACAGAGGTTACACACATTTCCATTCAAATCTACACTCGCGACACCATACCTGCACGAGATGTGCGACAGAGAGCTGACACAATTAATAAAATGTTCCAGGGTATTATGCCGTGGTCGAATCGATTTTACCTTAAAACCCAACGTTTCGTCTCCATCTGCGGAGGGCATTTCCAAGTGGGATCCTAGCTACTTTGAACGCCCAATTAACACCCTGGCTCGCTGCTGACTACAGCAAAATTACGCTTCCGCGAGCTACCGGGCGCTGGCGTGACGTCACATGTTCTGAATACACGAGCGCAATTGGCCGTTGTAGATTGCCGTCATCCGTTGTTGTTGCCACCCCATGGTGGAAGACTGGTACACATCTTCTTCAGCACAGGAATCCAAATGTCATTCAGTTTCGCCCCTTCCTTCATCCTATTGAAACTCCCGGGGTATTTTATAATATAGCCTCTCTGTACAGCCTTTCATGGTATCCGCTTGTGGCTGCCAGTACTTGAGTTCTATCAAAATGAATGTGGTGGTCTCCTGGCTGCAAAGCATGTTCCGCAACAGCTGATCTGTCACTCACCTCTCTGCTGCTGTTGCCTTTGTGTTCTTCTGGGCGTTATTTGACCGTTCTTTTCGTAGTACGCATGTACACCGCTCCATAAATACACGGAATCCTAAAAATTCCTGCTTTTCCAGCGGTCGGCGAGCATCCTTGGTCGATTTTAGGTGATCTTGTATCTTCCTGGTGGGTTTATATATTACCACGATGTTCCGCTTTTCCAAGATTTTTCATATGCGGTCAGTAACATCCTTAATGAAAGGCAAGAAAATTTTCGATTTCACCAAAGCTTGAGTATCGCTGTGATTTTTACTCCACCAAGCTGGAAGGGCTTCAATCTGCAATCTATGTGGCATCTTAATTAATATCCGTTGAGATACCATAGAATGTGATGGCTGATTCCACTGTCCTCCATGCTGCGAGTGGTGGACATATCGAAAAGGTTGTGATGTAGCGGAGGAGTTTAATTACGCACGCTGATACTGTACGATCTACACAGAGTACGCTGCCATCTGTTAGCAGCGTTTCGATTTCGAATCTTCTGTGTAACTTCGGCATAAAATTCATACAACTTTTACAATAAACATACCTTTTGTTGTACTTTTCTATCGATCCTATGCTGGACACCCTATATGCTACATTCCTGATCACGCAATCTGTGTGGCACACGAGATGCTGACACGTAAATATGAGAGGACTAACTGCTATTTTTCCATTTCTCACCAAGGTTTTTCCTCATGTATTTTATCTTATCCACTGCATCGGTTCTTCGAAGGCTTAGACTTCTTCACAAGTGTTTTTCCTACAGGTTGGACAGTCACTGGCGCATGTTCCTCATTTGTCATGAATGATGTATACGTCATTATCTTGAATTTGGGACGTTGCGCCTCTGACCATCGTGGCGATCACCGAAGATTACTTCAAGATAGAGGACAAAAACTGGGATCCATTTATTAGCACCATCGTCAAAGTGTCTGACAAGTAGGAGCTAATGCTATCAGTGTTGCTACAGTTGTAAAACCTGTCTCCTCTAGGATGTGATGGCTGTGCGTTTCTGATTTCAATCAGATACTGTTAGAATGCATGAACATACGGCGCCTGCTCCAAGAAGTCCATTCGGAGTGAACTAATTCTCCAGAGCTCGTGCGTCGACCTAAGAACAGCCGTCGTGCGCCAGTATGTATTCTGTCTTCCTTACTGTTACGTGGCTGGCCCAGCGATAATATCCGTTGGTCTCAGTCGCTGTCTGTTCGCCGCGTGCAGCGAGGCAACTCTCGAGTGTCGGTTGTAGAGGGCGGCTGCCCGCGTAGCTCGTGTGTAATGTCGGTTGTAAGCAGATCAGGCGTAATCCCACGATACTGCAATACAAGTCATTTTTCTGTACCAAAGGGTTTTGAACTTTTCCACTGACAGTGAGGAGGGATGTTGCCACCACACTGATTGTCTGTTCGTCTCAGGAATGTAGCTATCCATACATGTTTCCTCGCCAGTCACCACAGAGTCAAGGAAAATGCGGTTATATTTGTCTTGTGTTGATTTACGAGGTGTTTTGGTAACCTCCTAGCACACAATTTGGGAAAAGCAAGTGTTTTATTTAATATTTCATGTAGAAGAGATCTGGATATTACTGGAAACATTGTGGTCACTTCGTCCAAAGGCAATGCACAATCGTCACGAATCATTTCTTCAATGTTATTACCCGTTTCATCGGCTACGATTGACGGGCGCTCCTCCCTTGTTCATCTCAAATATTCTTGCCAGCTTTAAACTCACAACACTTGTGTAGATTAGTACGTTTCATCGCACAATCGCCATAAAAAGCTCTAATTTCGTCAAAAATACTGAACTGTGCGTTTCCCTATGGAAGAAGAAAGACGAATACGCTCATCTTGCAGCTGGCGGTATTCAGAACAGAGGCACTCATTTCAACACTACTATACAGTGGGCGTTTTCAGCCGACTGAGACAAATGGCCATGCGTTCTACAGCCAACACCTTGTCCTTGAACACAATGCTGCCATCTTTGTCGAAGAAAAAAATGTCTTAGTGTCATCGGCTCAGTGCCCTTACTTTCTGGACACGCGTCATACCTACATTTCTACACTACCTTCTTCCTTTACAGAATTTTGGAGCAAACTTATTGATAAATTCTTCCAGCGCAGTAAAATTTGTTACAGAGAAAAACTCGAAAGGTAATATTGTATCTATTCCGGTGTAAACTCTACAGAAATTACCAACAGCTCATAGAATGACTGTTTGTCAACGCATTATATGAGCTATCGCTAATAGCTCTTCTGTGGAGGCCGGCGAAATTACTGTGTTTTTTGCGAGTTTATGCTTCAGTAACTTTTATCATTGTTCAGTTTGTAATGACGATGGCTGTTGTCTAACATGATATACATAAACCAGTACTGTTTGGTGTTCGAAGTAATAAATTCAAACATACTCTTTAAACGGAGGAAGGGCTGTGGTAGGGAGTAGGCAAGGAATAAGTCTTTCTCCTTTCCTATCCTCCCCCCCCCCCCTCTCCCGCCGCCCCCCCCCCCTAACCTTCCTCCTTGCTCAGCCAACACAAACTCTTCGATCCAGAGTTTAATATTAGAAAACTTGAGCCGGAGTAATTGCAGATTATTGGCTCGGATATTACTTGAGATAGGCGGGTTGTAGATAGGAATACCGCTCAGACATAATGCTGTACGTTCCAGAATCGAAGTTTACGCCCATTGACAGTGCAATTTTCATAATAAGATTTTTCTGCATGGATTTTCTAGTCTGTTTAGCAACAAGGTACTACTGTCGCAGTAACACAATCTGTTTAAGTGGTGAACAGAAGCTAAATAGAGCTCACTTGCACAAAGTTTTCTTCACCAACAACAGAATTTTATATCAGGCAGGGTATTAGTGTTTAATCATGGCGATTGTATCTAAAATTTCTTACTTTCCAGATACGTTTATACTACTAAAGGCAACTTTCTGTTTGCGACGGAGGGAACTTGAGGTACCATTACGATTTAGCCCCTTTTTCAGTCGAGAATGGTACGCTGGAACGAAGGTTATCGGTAAGCCTACATGTGAGCTCAAACTTCCTAGATTGTCCTCTTCCTGGTCTTCTGTGGGAAGTAGTACGTTGCCTCTCGT
Organism: Schistocerca piceifrons; assembly: GCF_021461385.2. Classification (NCBI taxonomy): domain Eukaryota; kingdom Metazoa; phylum Arthropoda; class Insecta; order Orthoptera; family Acrididae; genus Schistocerca; species Schistocerca piceifrons. The sequence continues at coordinate 85,621,125 of NC_060143.1, read as the reverse complement.
GTTATAGAGTACATTGTCGATGTACAAAGACTTACTCGCAGCACCTGCGATTTGAGTTTGATGATTACCTTCGTAACGGTTTACAGCATACTAAACATACTATTGTCGAAACGCGCCACTTTTATTTGGGTTTTTATCACCTCTGTTAACCATATATGATATGGCTCAAGGCTGACGAGTAACACTAAAGAATCAGCCAAACAAGTATTTTTGTAAGGTAAGTCTTTCGTAATTGAATTACACTTCCTTAGTCCGCCTGCTTATCCGGGGGGTACCGTTCTCGCCTCCCTTGCAAGTGGGCCCGGAATCGATTCCCGTTCGGGGACTGGATCTTGGGTTAGCATCATCATTTCATCGTCATCACCGGCGTGCAGGTCACCCAACGTGGCTCCGCATGAAATAAGACTTGCACTAGGCGGCCGATTTTCCACGACAGGGGGCATCCCGGCCAATGATGCCATACGCTCGTTTCCATTTACGCTCCCTTAAAATGTTTCCAGTTAATCTTGTATTGTATTGCATTGTGTGTTAACTGGGGGGCCTAGAAACGCCGGAGAGGCTCCGTCCCCGCCACAGCTGCAGTGGTCCATAACCCCACGGCGACTACCACAGTCCACTTCACTCCTCCGCCGCCCCAAAAATGATTCAAATGGCTCTGAGCACTATGGGACTTAACTTCTGTGGTCATCAATCCCCTAGAACTTAGAACTACTTAAACCTAACTAACCTAAGGACATCACACACATCCATGCCCGAGGCAGGATTCGAACCTGCGACCGTAGCGGTCGCGCGGTTCCGGACTGTAACGCCTAGAACCGCTCGGCCACTCCGGCCGGTCCGCCGCCCCACATCGAACCATTGTTTCAGGATTATTGTGCTGTTCGGTCCCGGGTGGATCCTCCCCCCCCCCCCCCCCCTCCCCAGGGAACAGACAAGTGAAACCCCTATGTTTGCGTGGTAGAGTAGTGGTGGTGTACGCGCACATGGAGAACTTGTTTGCACAGCGATCGCCGACATATTGTAGCTGAGGCGGAATAAGGGGAACCAGCCCGCATTCGCCGAGGCAGACGGAAAACTGGAACTCGACACAAGTCCGCCGGGCGGATTCGTGCCGGGGACCAGGCGGTCCTTTCCAGTCCGTAAATCCGTGAGTTAAAACCGCGCGGCTAACCGGGCGTGCTCCAGTTAATCTTAATCTAATACTTTCTTTGCGTCCAACTAGTTATATATGTTTTCTTTTCGGCTTTAGGCTGCTGCAGACGACGTTTCCTAGATATTTTACGGCATTTACTGTTGCCAGTAGTATACTGTAAATAGCGAAAGCGAAGAATAATGTGTCTATCGGCATATTGTTCAACACGTGATATTTATTGAGGTTGAGGGTCAAACGCCAATCCGTGCACCAAGAGTGAGTCCTCTGCAGGTATTTAAACAGTTCGCTGAAACATTTTGGCGTTTAGACTTTTCTGTATACATCAGACTGCTGTTGTACAACATGTGGTTGCGGGTTTTCTCCGAAGACAATCGGTGAATTTTTGCAGAATTTCCTAAATACAACAGCATCATCCGCGTACAGTATCATGGAACTTCTGACGTGGCCACTAGATCATATATACGTATATACGAGGGCAGTTCAATAAGTAATGCAACACATTTTTTTTCTCGGCCAATTTTGGTTGAAAAAACCGGAAATTTCTTGTGCAATATTTTCAAACATTCCTGCTTCGTCTCGTATAGTTTCATTGACTTCCGACAGGTGGCAGCGCTGTACGGAGCTGTTAAAATGGCGTCTGTAACGGATGTGCGTTGCAAACAATGGGCAGTGATCGAGTTTCTTTTGGCGGAAAACCAGGGCATCTCAGATATTCATAGGCGCTTGCAGAATGTCTACGCTGATCTGGCAGTGGACGAAAGCACGGTGAGTCGTTGGGCAAAGCGTGTGTCATCATCGCCGCAAGGTCAAGCAAGACTGTCTGATCTCCCGTGTGCGGGCCGGCCGTGCACAGCTGTGACTCCTGCAATGGCGGAGCGTGCGAACACACTCGTTCGAGATGATCGACGGATCACCATCAAACAACTCAGTGCTCAACTTGACATCTCGGTTGGTAGTGCTGTCACAATTGTTCACCAGTTGGGATATTCAAAAGTTTGTTCCCGCTGGGTCCCTCGTTGTCTAACCGAACACCATAAAGAGCAAAGGAGATCCATCTGTGATGAATTGCTTGCTCGTCATGTGGCTGAGGGTGACAGTTTGTCAAAGATTGTTACAGGCGATGAAACATGGGTTCATCACTTCGAACCTGAAACAAAACGGCAATCAATGGAGTGGCGCTACACCCACTCCCCTACCAAGAAAAAGTTTAAAGCCATACCCTCAGCCGGTAAAGTCATGGTTACAGTCTTCTGGGACGCTGAAGGGGTTATTCTGTTCGATGTCCTTCCCCATGGTCAAACGATCAACTCTGAAGTGTATTGTGCTACTCTTAAGAAATTGAAGAAACGACTTCAGCGTGTTCGTAGGCACAAAAATCTGAACGAACTTCTCCTTCTTCATGACAACGCAAGACCTCACACAAGTCTTCGCACCCGAGAGGAGCTCACAAAACTTCAGTGGACTGTTCTTCCTCATGCACCCTACAGCCCCGATCTCGCACCGTCGGTTTTCCATATGTTTGGCCCAATGAAGGACGCAATCCGTGGAAGGCACTACGCGGATGATGAAGAAGTTATTGATGCAGTACGACGTTGGCTCCGACATCGACCAGTGGAATGGTACCGTGCAGGCATACAGGCCCTCATTTCAAGGTGGCGTAAGGCCGTAGCATTGAATGGAGATTACGTTGAAAAATAGTGTAGTGTAGCTAAAAGATTGGGGAATAACCTGGTGTATTTCAATCCTGAATAAAACAACCCCTGTTTCAGAAAAAAGTGTGTTGCATTACTTATTGAACTGCCCTCGTATATTGTGAACGTGACGGTCCTATACCAGTCCCTCGCAGTATTCCCGAAATTAATTTTACTTCTGAAATAGTGGCATCGTAGACGCTTCCTGAATCCAATATAAGTGATTGTATTTTCTTCACTACAGACGACGATGCAAAACTGTATCGCATGCATTTGATGCACGCCGTCACGGGTTATAAGATGCCTTCCGAAAGTGAAGGAACATGACATCAGCCGGGATGCGACTCTCTGTTAGTATTTGGATCTCACGAGCGAGCACAACAAGATTGCTGCATGGGAGCGTAGAACGTGTTACTTAACTATATAGGGGTGATATATGTCTTTCATTGTGTGTGTGCTGTTGTCGTACAAGCGGTAGAGTATTACGGACTTTACAATGATGAATAAGTTTACAATGCGTTTTGAGATCACAGAATCTCATACTGAAGTTCCGCCACGCTTTCCCTGCTGCCAGAGAAGCAACATACGTAGACTTCACCGAACTCTGTTAAGCAAATCATAGTGCCAACAATATGAGCAAGACAATGGGCTATATATGAGTTTCAAAAAATATTACTCGTTGTACATTCTCAGGTGTAGAACCAGCAACGGAAAGAAAATATTGCTGCTATTATTTATGAGTCCAGCCCAGGTGCTCCTAGTGTGTCTTAAACTGCTGCCTGATACTTTCAGAAAATTTCGCCTCTAATGGATTAGCAACGAAAGACGAGTGAAATCCTTAAGGGACGATTAATTTTTCACTTTTTTCGTGTATCTGCGAGGCAAACTCCTTTGGTATTACGAGGGAAGCATCCATTCTTCCTCCTGGCCTGATTTCGCGAAGTCATGCATAATTTCAGTACGCAAGCTCTAACGGGGAATTTCAACATCAGATGTTGTCCGAATAGCACGAGCTAGTTTCTGAGTGTTGTTTCAATAGCTTGCTTCTTGGTCGTAAAAGAAACGTTCCCGAATTCCGTAGCTGCCTACATGGAGCAGTCTGTAATTTCGGACGAAATGAATGTTTTAAAAATTTATTGTTTAATGAGACTTTCCAGCGAGTTTCAGCTCCGACTAAATTGGTTGCAGAGGTCAGCATGCCGTTATTTCGTATTTTACCCATCTTTTTCCCTCTCTCCCTCATCCCTTACCTTGTTCAAGTTCATTATTAAAGAGTACATCTCTCAGAATTACAAAGCTGACGGAGATAGTCACAGATTTTCTTAATTTCTCCTGGCATTTCCTGTAAGGGTTCAAAACGTGCTTTTTCCTAGATGTTTGGCAAGCACAGTTGATGTGATAGGCTCGTAAAATTACTAATATGTGTGTTAATCGCATCATAATTTAATACAACATCATTATTTGCTATCAAAGATGTCAGTAAATTAAAAGTTTTCATGGAATGTTTATAGCAAATGTCCTTAAAAGATTCATTTAATCAACTAGTTAATCCGATTACTTCAGTAAGATTCTGATTCTTTCCAGTTTATTCCTGGTTCAATTTTTGTATTTTATTTAATTATTTGTTGTAAAACACTGATTTCAAATGTCAGTTTAGATTGTATTCCTGTAATGTTCAATAAAATGTTTAAAAATCATATTGTACATCACGTCAGCGGAGCATATTAGGTCCGAAGATTAGATTAAGTCCCTTTCCACATTTCTTTGGTAATGGAACTAAACAACAGTCTGCGACAACATTGGTGCTCTGTCCCAGTGCTTAGCATTCTGTAGTGGAAATGAGACGACGTTGGGTTCGCGAGTGGATGCGAGGTATAATATATCAAGGTTGGGTATTAATTATCCAGCACAAAAAAGGCAATCCGTGGCTAACGAGATAGCCGTCGTTGTGGAGAAGTAAGCCGAACGAATTCATCACGTCGATTAATCAATGGTGGCCCACTGATTGGCACGCAGGACATGCATTCAGGAGCATGACAGTTCAGGCAAGCGTTCGGCAATCCAGGTTCAGTTAAAAATTAGTGTAGGTAACTAGCTACAGCTGCGAGATATTTATACAAAAGCATTTTTATTTGCCGTCAGCTGTATACATTATTTTATCCTTAACCGGTTTCAGCTATTTCAACCATCATCAATTGGAAGAAAAAATGTAACATCTTGCGAGGCTTCAGTTCGTTTATAAATTAAGTCTGCGATCCCCGACTCGTTGATAATTATTACGTTTGTAGAAGCGCTCAATTTTTAACAAAAAAAAAAGGATTCATTAATTCTACCTTTCAGGAAGGCTTTTATTGTACCTTTATTTACAAAATGTCATCAGAAGTTAGTCATTTAGTTACAGATCGCTTGAACGAACTCCAAACTTTCAAAAAAAAAAAGTTTTAATACGTCAGTTACTATTGTAAACTTCTGGTTGTTGGTATTCCTTGACCTCACGGTTTGCACATGAGACCCTCGCCGCATCCGATAACTTTGCAAGTCATGACGCCAAGTACAGCTTTAACGCTCCTGGGACGGCACGGAGCCCACGCGGAATACCTCAGACAAATAGTACAACATTCGAAACAAGACTTGCTGCTTAATAAATCCTCATACGTAATAATTAAACTTTTAAGTTCTGGACGATTTTTCTACACTACAAACGAACAAATCCTCTGCTATTAAGGCTTGTTCATTTATATTCAGAATTAGTACGAGAGTTCACCCCCAATTAACGAAAGTATGTATTTCCAAAAACTTTGTCCACAAAACATCTGGAAAATCTCGTAACCTTGCGATTTGTTGGTTTAAAAATGCATATTTGTCACAGCAGACACTTTTGTATATCAAATGTAACAATGACAAAACACGGATGCAATATAATCAGATTTTGACAATATCTTGAAAAACGTAGAAAAGGTTCGCATGGTACCTGGTAAGTATCAGGAGAGTATGTGCTGTACTTGGCGCCTTGCGCTTTTGCGTCACCAGTGAATCGTATTTTCAGAAAAAGAATAAAATTTTAATGAAATAATGAAGAAAATAATATAAGATGGGGCAGTTTGCCACGTAGTGATTTATTTCACGTAAGTGCAGTTCAGCACTTCACATCCTTGTATTGTGCAGACACAGTAGAGACGAGTTATCCATTGGAAACAAAGAATCTATTGTAAAACCCAAAAAAAGCCTTTGAGGTAAAATTATGAACAATATTCATTTACAAATTTTCTTATAAATTGAGTGGATGCTTTTTACAATAGGGCACAATTTTCGATAGTTCTCAGCTATTTTATGTGGTTTGTTTCATGAGAACGTCATTCTGAGTATTATTGATAACCATACATTATGTTTAATCTCATTCACAAATAGATGCAGTTTAGATTAATTCATAACACACACACATCAAAAATAATTTGCACACTTATGTTTGTGTTTAAAAGTAGGATGGCAGAGGCGATTCTAGATCACCCTGCAACCGGAATTTAAAGTGTTTCCTTTAACATTACTAGCGACAGGTTTTGTCTCACACAATTTTCAGTTACTGAAAAAAAAGCTAATTAGTTTCAGCTGGTCCAGTGTAAGAGAAGGCCAGATGGCTATAATCAAATCAGGTTCAAAAAATAAACAAACATAAAATATGAGAGCATCTCGTAAAATCTGCAAATATTCTGAACTCTTTAATCACTGGGTACATAAATAAAAATAAAAATTCATTGTGCTGCATGAAAAAGGCATTTTCTTTGAAACATCTGCAATCATTAATCACTACCTGATAAGGCAAAGAAAGTGAGGTTTACTGGCCAATGGGTGCTACATAGTGTCGAATTCTCTCTCTAGGAAGTTACAAGAACACTACACACTGCGAAGTAAGAAGATCTCAAATAGTTACAGTATACAAGACCGAGAAGCGATCACAAATAAACGTGACTTTAGAGAAAGATACATGTCAGATAACTCAAAGCAACGTTTTTGCACGTTTACGAAGCATATGTTTGGCAACACATAAAACATTTGAAGGACAAGCATGTATGGAATAAACAAGCAAGGTAATATGAAAATTGAATAGTGGCTGGGTACCGCAAGGGCTTTGAAGGAACCCCATTGAAGAGATTAATTTCATGAAGTAAGTTACGGTACAGACTGCATTAAACTGAGAGGAGATACGTAATGCTCAAAGCGAGCTTAAGTCAGTTCTCACTCCGTCGCAAAAGCCTTATATCTGCCTAGCTACTCCGTCGTCGTTGGATGCGGCGGTAAGACCCATTACAGGCAGCGTTCCTGGCGCATATATCTTCTTCAATCTCTACGAGTTCGTCGGCTCGGCGGTCTTTTGATCAGCCGTTTCCGCTAAGTTCTTTACTTGAGCTTAAGACACCTCACTTGAGCAGTGGTTGCAGTTTCTGCTCAGCTCGACAGTCATTTTTCTTATCGAACGACAGCTAACGTAGCATCTTTGACCGACATGGATACCACAAGCCAGAATACACGCGAGAACCGAATGAACACAATTCATGGAAAGCTCTATGTCCCTTCACGCCAAATTTGCATTTGACCTGAATTAAAAAATATCGAAACACAAAAATCTGAAGTGAAACTGTAATTATCTGCTGTTACTGAGTCAGCCTCATTTAGCAAAGACGTTTCAAGATCATCGGAAGAAGCTAGAAGTTTAGTTGCCCTGAGGAGTACCTCCAGAAAGACGGTCGGAAGGCCGGTTTTGTGGCGTGTTCTTAGTATTTTTCAATGCCCTAAAAATATTTTATTCAAATCTACGTTTGTTGAGGAAGCCTAAACATTTACATGAGTTAGATTTCTGTCTCAGACAGTATATTATTTTCTTTTCGATTTTGTTGGGAATTGTGAACAATTTGAGGCGCTTAAGTTCTGTTGTGATACGATTATTAGCTGTAATAAAATCTTTAAGCTGAGTGTAGGAGAACAGTGGAGTTGGTCTCGTAATCGATCACAGAGTGAAGGCACACAGCGCTTTATTATTGAGAATGAAGATCCAACACACATTCACGAAAGCAGAAACAAATGCAGCATAGAAAAACGTAGAGTGGTGCTTAAAACAGGTTTGACGGTTGTTGTCTCGGTAAACAAGTTACGTTCGGGTAATTAAGACAACACCACAATTTGTGGTATTAAATTCATTCTTGTTAAACTGTCAACATTGCTGTAGTACGTTTCAGTGAGACCATGTGTTGTACCTTGATTGCGTAAGATACTTGAGCAATGCCAGGAGTGGGATTTTGAGATTTTGTCTATCTCCCGCTATCTCTTCTACTGGCACTACGAAAGACCCTCTGTGGCCTGAGGTATTCAGATTTTCAGGCTCATACCTTCGCGAGACAATATGTGACAGGTTTTTCTGCGTGCAATCGTACCCTGTAGGAACGCACTAGAATTCCCAAAGGGCTTTACGCAACCTTTCGGCAAGCCCCCATGTGTGCCGTTTCCGAATAAATGGCAAAAGCCAAGTTAAACTACCTGCGTTGGTGAATTTCTCTTGGCGTTTATAATTTTGCCACCAAGGATGGCCACGCTATTCTCATGACAACGCCCACCACATCTAAATTTGTACAGCTACTAACGAAGCCCGTACGTTACCCAGATATTTCTGAAAAGATAATGCCTGTTTGAATAATCAACATCCTTGTGAAATTATAGAATCATGTCGCTTGGTATGTGTTATATTTTCACTCGCGTTACGTTTATGAATGGGGTTTATAATTACTGGCTCTCGTTTCACTGCAATTTCCATATCTAAAACTCATTTCTCTAATATAGAGTTAATAATTATAGAAATTCATCTTTAGTGGCTATTTCCTGCGAATCTGAAACTTAAGAAAAATGTTGAAGAATGATTAAATGTGACGAGAAATTAGGCCTCCACTTTTAACTTGTCAGTATTATGAATTCTGATTTTCGCCATTATTTCTATTTTATTTTATTGTAGACATTTTATTTTTTTTTGCCTTTTTGGGTAATGACCTGCAACATTATCGATTTAGGAAAACAGGCGACAGTTAGAGGTAATAGACTTCAACTCGTACATATTGATCAATAACTTCAAGGCTAACCTCTTTTGTTAGCAGAGGCCAAAGATCGACGATACCGTGAAGACCATCATGTAAATGTCAAGCTGACCTTCAGCAGGGCTATTCTAATTATCGAGACGAAACCCAGTCACCTCGAGAAGAACGTGTAACATCCTTTAAGGAAATATCTTTCTACAGAGCCTTCCAAAACAGTAAAGCGCCAGGAAGGGGAGGAGGAAACAAAATGAAACTTCACGGCTTGAAATGGAACATGTTGTCATTTCAGTGATTACAAAATTCAGTCAAATTCGTAATATGAACACAATTATCACTATGACGTTGTACCTCCTCTGGCCTGTGTGCATCCCCTGATACGATTTGGAAGAGTGTCATATAGCCATTGCATCCATTCTTGAGCCAAGCTGGACCACAACTGTTGTAACTGGTCCTTGGTACCATGGATATTGCCACTGGGGCGAAGTTGACGCCAGAGTTGGTCCCACAAATGGTCTACCAGGGGTCAGATATGAGAATCTTGCTAGTCACCAGAGTATCTCAGCATACAGTTGATAGAAACACTTGCCATGAGTGAACCAAACATTGTCCTGTAATTTCTTAGACATGACCAGTGATTCGGTGTCATAACGCGGAATCGGGTGAACTGCGGGTGGTCTGCCTCTTTCCAGCAGTATTTCGACGTCGTATCTCGACGTTTTCATGAAGTGTTTCCGGTTGTCGCAGGAAACACCTGATGAAGACGCCGAGCTAGACGCCTAAATATTGTGTTGGGAAGACGCAGATCACCGGCAGTACACCAGATTTCACAAGAGGAAAAGCCTTCCCCTGTTGAGAAATGGTACCCCCTGGGATAACACTGCTGAACCTCTCCAAAACGTTCGGTGAATGAGACTTCCGCCAGGTCGCAGCTATTCTCGCAGTCGATGGTCAACCGGGATAGTGCTGAAAAGCGATTCATCACTGAAGACAACTTGACACCACTCATAAGCAGTCCACGCTTACGTTCAACGGAATCATTCCCAAACACAGCTGTTTGTGTTCTGGTTTTAAAGGCAACCTACACATGGAACGATAATTCCCCAGCCCGGCTGCTGCTAGTCTCAGAACAATGATGCGGGACGACACACAGTCTTGCAGGGCGTCCATTACTTTTTCTCGGATAGTAGGTGAAGATGTGAACGGGATACGATGTGCATATTCCTCAATATGGCGACCCTCCCTCGTGGTGGTCAGACATGTTCGACCGGAACCTTGACGATGAGTATGCTTGCCCTCACGTGCCCATGTCGTCCCGTAGCATCTCCAGTTATCACTTAATAGGATTTTCTCGTTTTGAGGAGACCCAAGGAGTGATCTGGTTGTATCGTATTGTGTTGTATGTTAACTGGGCGCCTAGAAAAGACAGAGAGGCTCCACCCCCACCGCAGCCGCAGTGGTCCACAGTCCCACGACGACTACCGCAGTCCACTTCACCCCTCCGCCGCCCCACACCGGAACCACTCTTTCAGGGTTATTTGGGATTCAGCCTCCGGTGGACTCCCCCAGGGAACGTCTCACACCAGACGAGTGTAACCCCTATGTTTGCGTGGTAGAGTAATGGTGGTGTACGCGTACGTGGAGGACTTGTTTGCGCAGCAATCGCTGACATAGTGTAGCTGAGGTGGAATAAGGGGAACCAGCACGCATTCGCCGAGGCAGACGGAAAACCGCCTAAAAACCATCCACACACTGGCTGGCTCACCGGACCTAGACACAAGTCCGCCAGGCGGATTCGTGCCAGGGCCAGGCGCTCCTTCCCGGTCCGGAAAGCCGTGTGTTAGACCGCATGGCTAACCAGGTGGTCAGTTATCTTGTTACTTGCTAAAAACATAAAACAGCCCAGATCGAGGAAATGTTTCCTTGTTTAAGACAACCGGTTTCGATATACTTTGCTTTCACCTTAAGGTCTCAATAAATCTGTTATGAAACGTTTTCAGTTTACACTGAGTCACGGCAAACTGTCAAGTGCGTAAAAATCAGTACCTTACAAAAGGTTTGTCATAAGTAATATTTGAAAACATAAAGCACCTTGTGCTGATGCTGTTAGAATATGTCCAGCTTATATAAACAGACGTGTTGAAATGTATTGGTCATGGCCATTGGCACAACGTGCTTTATGTTTTCAAATATTTTAATCATGACAGAGCTTTCGTAATGTGCTGATTGTTACCCATATTACAACTTGGCGTGAGGTTACGATGCATCATCCACCTCTAACATTACCCTTTTTTTATAGGGAGATAAGCAATACCGTGTATATTATTGATTCTTGCATAGGTTAAAATTATCTCAACTGTTTCATTAAGGAATTCACATGATTTTATGTACGATGTATTACATTTCAGGCTAAAATGTATAAAAAAGAAATTAATGTGTTTCAATTGATATATACTAACAGTTAAAATTACTCTTCTTTTAAAATATTTGAAATCATGAAATTTGTGGTATGCTTAAAATTCATATTGTTAATTGTACAATCCAACGCTAATTATTAAATTTATTTCTAGATTAATTCACAAAATAATGAAATATTTTAGCAAAGATTCTTGGTTTGAAAAGTACGTTTGTAAACTGTTTTGCTTTGTGCTTTGAAATTGTATGGCAGAATGTATGTAGTGGTGGGCATGCTTCAGATGGAAATATACATTCTTATAAGTTTGTCACCAACAATGTAATTATTGGTTTTTTGAATGTGGAAATTATAAATTCGCTGTGATTTAGAAGAAAGGGATTAAAATAAAAGAAAATCACAGCAACAGGCAAATCTTCATCAGTTATTTCGTTTGCAGGAACCCGTTAATCGAAATTTCAGCTGCAAGTATGTACCCCTAGACAAGACTTTGAGCCATCGACAACAACGAGATGCTGAAGATAAGTAAAAAGTTATTCTTTTGTAGTCTTACTCCTCACGAAGTTTTCACACTTTGTGCAAAGAATGTGAACATTAATGGTGATGTGCGGGAAGGTCAGATTACAAGGTCCAGCTAAAAATGAACACGTTTCATAACTAAAAGATTTTTTAAGACCTGAAGATGAGGGCAAAGTCTGTCTAAATAAGTTGTCTTAAATAACGTTATATGTATGCGATTTTGGCCGTTGAATGTTTTAACATCTGACGCTGTTCACGTCCCTTACATTTCCTATCACACCTAGTAACTGCACTGGGCGTCGACAACACTACTACTAATACACTCTAATGCTCGTTCTGACAGTCACAGAAAATCGCAGCTATAATGATCTACATTTCCGTCCGCAGCTTGTGGTCTAGTGGCTAACATAGCTGCCCCTGGATCAAGGGGTTCCGGGTTGGATTCCCGGCCGGATTGGGGATTTTCTCTGCCCAGGGACTGGGTGTTCGTGTTGTAATCATCATTTCATCAGCACCAACACCATCATCATCATTCGTGACAGTGTCTAGATTGGACTGTAAAAAGAATTGGACTGGGACATTGGACGGGAGCTGATGACCACGCACTTGAGCGTCCTACAAACCAAACATCGTCATCATCTACATTGCCGCTGATGGTGTGCGCATGTACGAAGTTACATTGACATCTGACCATGTCTTCTGCTGTGTATTTCTCGCAGTGCACCGCAGAAGACTACATGTTGTTACTGCCATATTCTGTAATAGATACAACATTACATGTGAATGCATTTTTTAACATGATCGTTTCAGCTGGTATCAGGTCTTGGCCTGAATACCGAAGAAATTTTGTGACATAGTATTTGTTTATGCTTCATTTCACTGTAGACTAAAGGAACTGGAACCATTACACAGGCACGTGGTATGCCTGGATGCTGCAATACACTACAAAAATACCTTACACTTACGACTATAAGACTATTGTCGAGGCCTCTAGTCCGTAACTTGGCCTACTATAATACACTCTAGTCTGTTCTTTGCAGGTCTCTTAATCTCTGGGGTTTTTAGTGTATAGTTTTAGAAGCAGACAAACCCACTCTAACACACGTGGAACTGAAGGTGCTTGCAGCATCAAGACTTGGTCTATCTCTGCATTTTTAACCTCTCCCACACTCGCCCTAAGCCCCCTTCCACACATGCACACACTCTCTTCCCTTCGTTACCAAACTGAAAATTTCTTGATACCTACTACGATGTGTTCTATCAACCGACGTCTTCTATAAGTCAAGAATTAGCTTCAGCGCCTTCTTATTACTTAATCGAGCGACCCACCTAATCTTCAGCATTCTTCTGTAGCATAATATTTCAATAGCTTCTGTTCCTTTACTGATTGCATTGCATATAGTTCATGTCTTGCTTCCATACAGGTGTACACTCTAAGAAATACTACCTTCTTATTACTTAATCGGGCGACCCACCTAACCTTCAGCATTCTTCTGCAGCATAATATTTCAATAGCTTCTGTTCCTTTACTGATTGCATTGCATATAGTTCATGTCTTGCTTCCATACAGGTGTACACTCTAAGAAATACTATCTGAAAAGATTTCCTGGTACACTATTCGTCGTGACCAAACAACTTTCGCCCGGTCATAGCTCTAGGTTCTTTGATTAATAGATGACGTGGCACGTAGGAACTGTAACTCATGAAATATTAGTTCACTTAATTACATTAATAAATAAAAGATTTACTTGATTTTGACACACTTTTTAGTCTCAGGATTGCTGGATAATTTACAATTGTCAATGAGTAGCAAAGCAACACTTGATGTGCTTAGTACCGAGCTGTTGTCTTACAGTACAACATACAAGATTTACGAAAGTACATTCCATCGTAGACTTCAACTGTCACTATTCTACGTAATGTAGTTCGCTGTCGTTGGCTAACGTCACGAACTGGGGAAGACTTCTCACACTTCCAGCACTATATTCATCTCAGGGTGAGACTGCTGCTACAGAGTTTTCTAAATGATCAAATATGTGTGAATTCCTAAGGGACAAAACTACTGAGGTCATCGGTCCCTAGACTTACACACTATTTAAACTAACTTGTGCTAAGAACAACACAAACACCCATGCCCGAGAGAGGACTCAAACCTTCGGCGGAAGGGGCTGCGCAATCAATGACATAGCGCCCTAAACCGCGCGGCCACTCCGCTCGGTGGGAGTTTTTCCCATTGGTCATTGTCCACTGCAGCGAGCTCTCGCTAACGTCTGTGGTATCGATTGGCATTGTCGACTTTGGAGTGGCACTGTGATCTATGGACGACACCAATTTTCTTTTCCTTTTCAAAAACAATTTCCCTGTTATTCAGAGCCGGAATTTCATATTCTTTCGACTTCGGCTATCGTCAGTTATTTTACTATACAAATAGTATAATTCATCGACTATTGTAGTGTTTTATTTCCTGCGATCGACATTATCGCGCTAACTTTGATTTACCTTTGCTGTTACTCATCTCAGGTCCTCCTCTCAAGACGCCATCGAAGCTGTTCAACTGCTCTTCCAAGTTCTTTGCTGTTTCTGACATAATTACAATGGTGAAGGCAACCTCTGCATTTTTATTCCTTCTCCTTGAACCTCAACTGCCTTTCCCAATTTCCCCTTGGTTTCCTGTTCTGCACGCTCAATGTACGGATTTAATAATATTGGGGATACGCACAGCCTTAAAGATCTCCCTTCCGTACTACCGCTTCCCTTTCACGTTCATTTATTCTTATAACTGCCGTCTAGTTTTTGTGTAACAAATTATAGCTGCTATAAAAAATATATTTCATCACAACAGTTTCCCTGCTCAATGGTGTTAGGAATAACCTAGTATTCGAAGAAAATTAATATCACCGGAAACATACCTCTAAAGAAAACTTGCCGTATGTCCATCTCAGCTTTCAGGCACTACAATAACTGATAAATGATTTACACAAATATATCATGACTATTGTCGTATCCTGGCTTAGCACACGTAACAGTAACTACTTCTTGGCGCAGCGGTAATAAATTACATACAGAAGGCTCCCTCTATGTATTACTGAAAACCCTATCATAATATTTACAATAGTTATCGATATTAGCCTCCACATACGTACAGAAAAACGCGGTGGGGCACATAAATTTATAGTATGTATAGACGTATCACTTCAGTATGAAGCTGTTCTTGTGCTGCCAACGGCAATGTGATCAGGAATATTTCACTGAAACTACAACTTTTTTGAATTTAAAATATAAACTGTGTAGATAATTGCGTGGTTGTTCTATGCACATTATTTGCATTTGAGAAGAATCGCCGTGAGTAAAAGGAATCTGAATCGGTTTTTGAAGCCAACTCAAGTGCGGATCAGTGTCACATAAGATGGTATTGGTTTGTCAGGGAATGATGCTCTACGCTTTGTTTCCATCCTGTACATTAAGACAGGTACTTGCTGCAACGTGTAACAGGAATAACATTATATAATATCTAGACAGAAGCTGTGAGAAAATATTGCAACTCTTCACGGCCTAATATTCGTAATTTATTTGCTTCCACTCTCAATATACTATCTGGAAAGAGCAGCAACATAAGATTTGTGTTGGTAGCACGTTTTGATCTGTGGAGTGCTTTCTACCAAAATCCAAACAGATCAAAAATACTCGGAATTTCGATAATTATTCCACCAGTATACACGTTTCGTCGTAGATCCTCATTCCAAGAATACATTCAACGAAATACATTTGCACAAAGTTACTAGAAGGGATTCTCCTTACTCCTGCTGTATATTGCTGCAGTTGATAGCAATCGGCCGTGATTACACAAGCCTTACCGTGGCTCGTAACTCAAGACTGCAGTTTATGAGCAATTAAGTAAGATAGCGCGGATTTAGTTCACATGAAATTATGAATAAATTTCCAGAAATTGTACCTTACAAGACACCGGGAAATATAGTTAATGTTTCAGACTATGTACTTATAGCCTAGTCGTACCACACACCTCAAGAACTACTTATTTTCAAATCTAATTACATCAATTTGATTCAAAACGTAATATCCTTTCACTGACGTTTCATGTACAATTTTCTACTCCGTGTTGTGAGTTTCAACCCTTAGCGTTACAAATTAAAAACGATTATTAATTAAGTATACTTCATGTAAACACCACAGATTTACTGGTGAATGAGACCCAAAGAACCTTACCTTACTCTTATGAGACAGTTCTCTTATAGCTCTTAAATATGACGTATCTACGACAAACATGGGCACTATTACGATTATGATGCGTCAGGTGTATTGTTAGTGGGTAAATTGTTGCTAGTCGTTAAGTAATCACATTTGATCGTGAAATCATCGTGCTCTTACTATGAAATAGTGTTCACTGCTCTAAGATGATGACGCATCACAACACACGCCCTGAGCTGTTTCGTCGAGGTTTAAGTCAAATAGAACTGACAACTGGTGCGACCCGTCATGGATGATCTCACTACTCAAAATCTATCCATGTACCAGAAATTATTGGCGCATGCGAACCATGAAGTGTTTTTAAACACTTCACTCTGCGGCGGCGCGTTTTCTTTCGTCCATTACCTGCCCCTACCTGTGAACTCGTTGCAGCAGATCGCCGGTAGAAAAGCCGAGCAGAAACCTACCGTACTGCGACTTGCACCAGGCTGCATACAACGTAACTATTCCAAGAATCGGGGAAAGGAATTAACTTTGAATGAAAGGTAGAAATACTGGAATAGCTTCGGTATATTCTGAAACTTGATAATGTACACGTTCACTGCCGTGCCCGTTCTAATCTTAGCACAGTCATGCACAAACCCTTTCAGTCACGTTAGCAAGTTTATGGTAACGAATTTCCCGACATTTCAACAGCTACTAAGCATGGATTGCTCTTAAATGAAAATGCTCGCCATACTATTAAGTTTATCGGTGCACACAAGATTTTAGCCACCGATCTGCTCAACATGCCACGCGGAATTTCTGTCTTTTCTCATACACTAAATTACTTACAAAATACATATTTTCTAAAAAAAAATGGCTCTGAACACTATGGGACTTAACATCTGCGATCATCAGTCCCCTAGAACTTAGAACCACTTAAATCTAACTAACCTAAGGACATCACGCAGATCCATGCCAGAGGCAGGATTTCGAGCCTTCGACCGTAGCGGTCTCGCGGTTCCAGACTGAAGCGCCTAGAACCGCTCGGCCACTCCAGCCGGCTACTATTTTCATTTGCACTCGAATTAGCTTTCCTTTTACCATAAACTTACTCAACATATTACGATACAAAATTCCCCGTCGTCTGCATTCACACTGTCTTATAACTTTCTCACAGTAGTTCGTATAGCGTTCAGCAGTAGAACAATGATCTACATATTTATTTTAGACCACATTCAAGCATCATTCACACTACTAAAAGCATATAAAAAACTGTACAAACATAAACAAAAAAGCCTTCAAGAAATAAAACAACTATTCACAAAAACATTCTCTTGACCCGTTTCTTGAAAATCTCTGTGCACTACTGGAGCCGCGCGGGATTAGCCGAGCGGTCTTACGCGCTGCAGTGATGGACTGTGCGGCTGGTCCCGGCGGAGGTTCGAGTCCTCCCTCGGGCATACGTGTGTGTTTGTCCTTATGATAATTTAGGTTAAGTAGTGTGTAAGCTCAGGGACTGATGACCTTAGCAGTTGGGTCCCATAAGATTTCACACACATTTGAACATTTTGAACATTTGCACTATTGTGACACTGGTGGTCAACATCCTTAAGAACATTATAGTTTTTTTTCTGTTTAGTCCTGTCCGCTACTGTCCTCTAGTAGATGAAAATTAGAATTTCGTACTCGGCTGAAGCAGCTTCAGAACACCAGTCACTGTGCACGCATGAGTCATTCTCCCTATAAACAGGCTATAGACAGGAACGATATAAGGCGCAACGCCCCAAAGCCCACAATTGGCAAATGGCAATGCGGACGTAAATAGGAAATGTCTGTTTTGTGATCGCATCCAACTTCGATTTACATTTCTGGCACGGTTGCATATTTATAAAAGCACTACGAATACTATAACGTCAGTTATCAAAACGCAACACAAACTCAGCACTTTTCTGTGACGTTTCAGTAAACTGCAAAGGACGTTCTCATTTATTCCATTGCAACAATTTTTAGGAGGGGTATTTTGGATGCTGAAGATACTTCACGAGTAGTATATTTCTGATATGTTACTTATTAGAAGCCGGCCGAAGTGTCAGTCTGCTTTCGGCTGCGGTGGGGCGAGGACGTCCGCTGCGCCTCGCCGTGCGCGACCGTGAGCGCTTGCTTGTGTTTACCTTCTCGCGGCGCGAGTTGTATTTGTTCCAAGTTCAGTCCGATTATGGCACACACATGGCGCCACGATACGATCAAAATTACTTTCCAACCAGATCACGCGCGTCCTCGAGCCTATGAAATAGCACAGTTCATTCGCGACGATCTACGTTTAGATCCGGCGACTGTCGTCGGAATACATTTTTCTATAACGGCGAGCGTCGTTTATGTTAAAATGACCAGTGCAGAGGTCTGCGCGACAGTGGTTTCTAAATACTCGAAATCTCTCCGATTCAAACATTCTGACGGGCATATCGGTGCAGTGACGGTGGATCATGCAGGCATGGGCCTTAGGACTGTAAGAGTTTTTGAGCTCCCCTTCGAGGTCCCAGAGGAAGTTTTCAAGGACGCCTTCCGACCATATGGCAATGTTATCAGCCACGTTGCAGAGAAGTGGCAAACTTTCCCGACGTATAAGGTCTACAATGGTGTGCGCCAAATTAAACTTGAGCTCAAGAAACATGTGCCGTCCTATTTGAACATCGGTGGCTGTCGTGCAATCATCATGTACGACGGTCAACCGCGTACCTGTTCCGGATGTGGGCAGGAAGGCCATGTTCGATCGAGCTGCTTACAACGTAGAATTACGCAGATACCAGTGGGAGACTCCGTTTCCCCGACGGGGACGACAATCCTGCCCCTCACGTACGCTCAGACGACGATGCACACCATAGTTGAGAACGAAACGGGCGATCAGACACATCCATCGACGCCAGAAGTACCACGAGAGAAACAGGAAGGACCCTCAGTGCCAACCCATATGTCGCCCCCTCCACAGCAACAACAGCAGCAACAGTCCCACGGACTCCAGACGCAACATAACATTCAGAACGCGATGGACGTGGACGCGAACATTGTCCCGACCGCGGCTTTCCTAGCGGAAGGTGATACGACGCTGGATTGCCTCCCACATTCGGATACGGATGTCCACGTTCGAAAGCAACGTTCGCCCCGACGACGCAAGCGACGTCGGCGGACCCCTTCTGACGATTGCCTCCTACACACGGCCGGTCAAGAAGGTCAGACAGCATGGATGCTGCGCCTGCTGAGGATCTAAGTGGTATAGACGGTTCACTTGCCCATACTACGAGTGCCCAGTTACTTCTTGCACCACAAACGCGGCAGGTCGCGTCGATGGATGGCGATCCGTCTACCTCTACCAAAGACGACGTACGTGAGAGAGATTTAGGTGCCGATCAGCCACACAGCATCGTGTTGCACCCACTGTGGTCGGACGATGTTGAGGAACTTCCTGAAGAGGGCACGGGTGACAGGGGAGGGGGCGGCAATGGGGATGCCACTACTCGCGTGAACGACTCATAATTTGTAACGGGTTTGGTGGGTCCGGCATCTCTTGCGGTTAGCTTTTATTGCCATGGCGTCTACCCTAGGTGAAGAGGCTAGGCAGCATACCTTTCGCCTTGCCACAATCAATATCAACGCGATAAGGGCACCACACAAACTGACAATGCTACAACGCATGCTTGATGCGGCGGACATCGACGTGGCCCTCTTACAGGAAGTATGTGTCGCTAGTTTCCCTGACTTCTACGGATATACCGCTCACATCTCCCACGCCTCTTCTACCGATTGTGGTGTGGCTGTTCTGTTACGGGACGGTTTGGCGGCTACGGACGTACTGTACTTACCGAGTGCAAGAGCCATGGCGGTAACTGTCAACGGTGTACGACTCATCAATGTATATGCCCCTTCAGGATCAGGGAGACGGAGAGATCGGGCCCGCTTTTTTTCGGAAGATATTACGCGTCTATTTATGGGCCACATAGACGATATGGTGATCGGAGGAGATTTTAACTGTACATTATCTCCATCTGATCAGCAGCCACATCACGTCCCGTGTGCGGAATTGGAAATGCTAGTGCGTGACCTCCACCTGATTGACACGTGGCGCCACATCCATGGTCCAGCTCCTGGTTACACCCATTATACAAGCCATTCATCAAGTCGGTTGGACAGGATTTACGTCACAAGCACCCTTTCGACGGCGACGAGAGGAGCAGAGCCTTGGCCCACTGCATTCACCGACCATACAGCCTATATTTGCACCATTGCCCTCAAACCTGCACGTGTGTGGCGCAGTAGGCCCCCCTGGAAACTGAAAGTCGCCCATCTGGACGAGCCGGCATGTAAAGGTGCGGTCGAAGAGTCGTGGACCGCGTCCTTACGGCGTCGTGGTCGGTACCGATCGCCCCTCAGTTGGTGGATTGAATGTGCGAAGCCTGCTCTTAGACGCACCTTCATGGCTTACGGCCGGGAAGCAGCGGCATGGAGGAGGAGCACGGAAAACTTTTATTACACCGTCCTACGGGAATGTCTTGCTATGGAGCCCTCACCTGACAGGCAGATCACAGTCAATCGCGCGAAAGCGCAGCTCGTCTCCTTAGCACGCCATCATTTACAAGGCGCTGTTATACGGTCGCGTGCTCCAGACATGATACAATCAGAAAGGCCATCTATGCACCACGTGCTCATAGAACGCAGGAGGCGCCGCAGGGCACTGGTAACCGACATGATAACCGACGACGGTCGACATGTGGTAGAACAAGCAGATATAGCAGAAGCCTTCTATGGGCATTACGCTCAACTTTATTCAGCAGTGCTCCCTGATATGGCGACGGTAGACACCGTTTCAGCACATGTCCACGGTACAGTTCCACCAGACATGGTACCGAATTTACTGGGAGAAGTGACAGAAGAGGAAGTGCTCGACGCCATTGG
This sequence comes from Schistocerca piceifrons, assembly GCF_021461385.2. Classification (NCBI taxonomy): domain Eukaryota; kingdom Metazoa; phylum Arthropoda; class Insecta; order Orthoptera; family Acrididae; genus Schistocerca; species Schistocerca piceifrons. Next base: position 85,600,137 of record NC_060143.1, on the reverse strand, counting down.
TAAAGGTGCTCCCCATAAATCACCAGGAATCGATGGGTTACCATTAGAGTTCTATCGAGCCTTTCCACAACTGTTGCTACCGTGTTTGATTGAAATTTGCCAGGAATTGATGTCCCCGGATATAACATTGCCTGCACCATTCTTGGAAGGTCTGATTGTCCCCATCCATAAGCCGAAGGGACGGAATCATGTCAGCGACTATCGTCCCTTAACGTTATTGAACAGCGACTTCAAGATCTTTTCGAGGCTGCTATCAGAACGCATTCGCGGCACACTATTGCACGTCTTGTCCGGCGATCAGACGTCCTTGGGGGGACCCAACAACATCAGAACTGCGTTATGTCGTTACAGAGATCTCATCTCCCTTGCACGGGTGAGACGTTTGCCGGCAGCCCTCGCGTCTATCGACTTTAGCCAGGCTTTTGACCGTGTGGGCCACACTTTCCTCGCGGCCGTTCTACGGCGCATGGAATACCCCGACCCCTTTATCACAGTGTTGACACGCCTACTACATGGTGCAACTTCTCGAGTTCTTGTCAATGGAAGACTGACGGCACCCATGCCGATCCGCCGATCAGTACGACAGGGATGCCCATTATCAACATTGTTATTTGCATTGGCCTTAGAACCCTCGATGTGTGGTCTCCGAGACAGGCTCACTGGGATACAGTTCGGCGGCTCCATCTATCGCTGCACCGCATATGCGGATGATTTGATGATCGTCATACGAGGAGCTGACGATATGGCCGCGGCTTTGGACTGGATTGCAACCTACGGTACAGCTTCTGGTAGCCAAATCAACGTTGACAAGTCCGTCGCCTTGAGCATCGGGATTGGGCTACCGCAGGAACACATTGCCCCCTTACGCTTCAGTGATACTGTACGCTGCTTGGGATTAGATTTCATGAACGACATGCGACGCGCGACGACGCTCAATTATCGACGCCTTCTTCACCAAATTAGGGCCGGAATTGCAAATCAGCGCTTGCGATCCCTCAACATCGTTCAGCGGGCGTATTATGCCAATGTATACCTTGCGTCCCGCATACCGCATGTCGCCCAAACGCTACCCATTCCGAAGCCCTTGGCTCGTAGCATTATGGCAGCGCTGGGATACTTCGTCACCACTGGTATGTTACTGAAGATCAGATACGTATCTCTTACCCTCCCCAAGGAAAAAGGTGGTCTCGGCCTAGTTAACGTCCATAATAGGGCCATTGCCCTCTATGTTAGCTCACATTTAAGTCTGCTGCGCCGTTGTCCTACGAGCCTCACGAGTCTGCTTCTGACGGCGCTACGTCCTGCTTCACTAAGAGCGCCGGTGCCACTACAGGACATCCCAGCGCCCCTCTTTTATATAGGACGTTTCTATTTAGAACAAAGTTATTGCAGTGTCGCGCTCACGACACCACAAATGGCCACAACTCGACGCCTATATCATGACCTGCTGCAACGCCGCCCTCTAAATGTGGTCGAACTAAAATATCCTGACGTACGGTGGCGCGTGGTGTGGAAGACTGTACACGATGCCATGCTTGATTCCGATGTTGTTTTTCAATGGTACGTCGTCGTTAATGGGAAGCTCCTGACGCAAGAACGTCTCTACAATATCCACATGACAGAATCTCCCAATTGTGTGGGTTGTAATACAGTAGATTCTGACGAGCACCACCTCAGCTGTGGAGAGGCGGAACCGGTTTGGCACCTAGTGCGGGAGATGCTGGCTTATCTTTTGCGAGTTAGGCCGGAGCATATATCTGCACGCACGTTATTGTTTCCGGTTGAGACATTTTACCCCAAGACTCGAACCAACTCTGTCACCTGGATACGTGGACATGCCGTCCATTATCTCTGTCGTGACGGACACAAGGATTTCCTGGACTTCTGACTCTATTTGCAAGAAAGACATCACGCTATTTCCGGGCATACCAGATATCGACAGTGCTTCGCAAACTACCTATGGAGTGCCTTTCACAGCCCGCCGTGTAGCTGGAATGTTCCAGGCAGTGGCAGATGAGGTCAGAACGAACTGCAAACGACCATATATTGAACAATCTTATCAGTGGGCGCAGTCGCTGGGAAGCCTCACTACGACGTGGTAGCTTTCTTTTCATGCTATTTATGTCTCATATCTTCGATGGAGTCTTCCTTCTGTCTTAGTTTTCCAGGCTTGGTTCACTGTGACTGTTCGCACATTGAAAAAAAAAAAAAAAAAAAAAAAAACGTGGGCAGGAGACCTGCTTTCAAATCCAAATAAATACACAAGGACAAAATAAGAACAAAATGAACAACAAATAAAATTTAATAAAGTATTATACCCTTTCCTTTCTTCTTTTATTTTATTTTTTTATACAAAGTTCAGAGGCATATTTAATTTTTGTTCGTTGGCGGAACCTGAAGTGGCGGCGAACGGCCGTCCTAGTTAGCTTCAGGATGGCGCTAGCTTTGTTTTTGTTTTTAGGCTAGATAGGTTTTTGGGGGTAGTATGGGTGACAGGGGCCAACGCCTGAAGTGGAAGAGGTAATTTTCTAAAAAAAATACATAAAAAAACAAAAAACAAAAAAAAGTGGCGTCAAATCGAAAAAAAAAGTGGCCGTGCGGTTAAAGGCGCTGCAGTCTGGAACCGCAAGACCGCTACGGTCACACGTTCGAATCCTGCCTCGGGCATGGATTTTTGTGATGTCCTTAGGTTAGTTAGGTTTAACTAGTTCTCAGTTCTAGGGGACTAATGACCTCAGCAGTTGAGTCCCATAGTGCTCAGAGCCATTTGAACTTATTAAATGTATTTACTTTCTACTCTAATTGTTGTTCCGATTTGCGTAATTGTAATCGTGGCACAAACAACTTTCATTTGCATTTTGCACAGTAACAGCGTGGTATCCGTCATGTTGCAGACTGCCATCTCTCTCTCTCCTTTTTCTGCCTCTCTTTCTCTTTTTTTATTACTTTTTACAGGCCAGCTGCGGCAAGCGAATTGTAATCGACGTTTATAACGATGTGTTAACTTAAAATTTAAATATGTATTACTCCGACTGAAGATGGGTGAAAGATCGTTATTCGTATTGGCATAAATAAAAATGCACAAAAACGTGACTTCTGCTGTATTTATTACAATAATGTAATTTACAGCTACGTCGCTCAACAACCAATAAAATTAATAAATTGCTACCTGTAGGTGCAGCAGAGTTATTGAACCTTAGCCACCAAAAATACGTCCAGGCATCTGTGATTTTCTCCGCCTATTCTGGTGTCTTTCTCTCTCCGTATCGTGTAACGAGGCTTGCACAGCAGTGCTTGTTTAGAAAAGCTGTCTCGAGACCAAAGTTAAACGCATTTGTAACAGCCGAGTTGCCTCGCTCCCGGGAGACCCAAAGTAACAGCGTTCTTGCGCCACCAGCATTCCGGAACCAACTGCAGACTCACTCTCCCTCTTTTCCCCTTCTCTCTCTCTCTCTCTCTCTCTTTCTAAAGTTGGACTCTGTCTCTTAGGATTCGCTGGTCTCGAACAAAAAGCCACAGACGACGGGTCGACAATCTCTCAGCGCAGCGCAGCAGCATGTGTGGAGGGCGCATAGCGCGCGAGTCGTGAGCGACACAGACCGGAGCCGAGTTTAATAAACACAGTTGGGTAGGGAGTGCGGCGGCGAGGAGTGAGACCGGTGTAATGGTGGTGCCGGAGCCGGCTGTTGCGCATATGAGGCTTCGCTGCGGTATTTATCTTGCGGACGCAGCTGTTTGCACAGACAGCCTGTAGGGAGTGAGCGCCGCGCGACTCGCAAGTTCCCCACACAACAAGTTCCTCTCGCGCCAAGACCACCCGTCCCAATTAGTGACGCCCTCGAGTTTCAGACGGACGAAGTATAAAGAATGCAATCCAAAATAAAAGAAATATCACGTAAGAGGACATAGTTATTTAAATTAAAAAATCTTTTTAAAATGACACTTTCTGAAAACGGTCTAAAAAGTATAAAATAATATCTTCTAGTCTCGTACGGGTTATTCACCCCACACATATAGTCAGGAGAATCTGTACTTGTGAATTTTTATCAACTATGAAAATACTTGCAAAATTTAAAACGAAAAACTTGGGAGGGGGGGGGGGGGGCACGCGACAGATAATTGATTAGGTCAGGTAGTCATAGTTCAACTAAGTTGCCAACGATTTTATTGCACTACAATTGATGTGTGTGACTGTGATTGTCTGTTGCACCTGGAAAGACCACACAGATGCTGTTAAAAAGAAGTTTTGTAAGAGAACTGATCATGAAATTAAATCTCATGTCCAATAAAGTGAAAGTTTTTCACCAAATACTTGGCTGTCTTTTTACGGAGCACGTGTTGAAGAAACGAGCAAGAGAGCCAGGATCACGACGGACAAAATTACTAGTCTCGCAAGTTACGATTATAAGCTGCCAATGCAAGGAACAGGAATGTATCGTAACGCTATCTAAACTGCGATCATAGCATATAGTGCGAGTGCTTGGGACCACAGACTTCTGCTCATAATATCGCATCAGAGCCGTGCGGTTCTAGGCGCTACAGTCTGGAACCGCGAGACCGCTACGGTCGCAGGTTCGAATCCTGCCTCGGGCATGGATTTGTGTGATGTCCTTCGAATAGTTAGGTTCAAGTAGTTCTAAGTTCTAGGGGACTGATGACCTCAGAAGTTGAGTCCCATAGTGCTCAGAACCATTTAAACCATTTGAACCACATCAGATAGTGAACAGAGTGCAACGTGGAATACGGCTGGAGCTTTTGGCACTTTGTCAGCTGAGGCGTTACAATTAATACGTGGAATACTTGGAATGTGTCTCTTCGATTCCCAGAAACGGAAAAAATTCGCAATGTACTGCGTGAAGGAAGAAAAATATTATGAAGTGCTGAATGTAATAGGAATAAGATCCATAAGCAAGCAGCAAATTCAAAATCAGATACTCCACCTATGGCAAAAACGATTGGTTGATTCCCAACGTACACATAAGGCTTTCTGCCAAATACAAAACAGAGACGCAATTTAATTCGTCAGAAGACCTGACACACTTCTTCACTCGTCATGGTTCCTACACTGCCTACTGGCAACGAACTGGTGGGACACAGACTTCCGAGTGTGCCTGTGGCGAAGAAGGTACACCGGAACATATTATATAGGAATGTCCACTGTATGCTGAGATGGGCCGTCAGCAACTGAATCGGCAAGGAAGACTCGCTGTCAAGAATATGTCCCGTTGTGAGACAGGATGGCAGATCTTGGACAACACTGGTGACACTATTTCAAGAAAGGCTTGGGTAGCCCCTTATCCCATCAGTCAACCCCCGTCTACAGCACTACGAGAAGTCGCCACAGAAGATCGAGAAGTAACACTGCAAAGGCAGCAGAGATCAACAGCTGCGTCAGAAGAATTGCCAACACCGTAAGCGCAGCCATCGTAACAATACGAGAAATTAACGCAGCCATAGGCCGTGTTTCGCCACCCGAAGAACGAAAACTGGCGACGTTGTCCGACGTGTGGATGCGCTCGTCACCTGCAACAACGGTGCTCCGCTGGAACGGGGAATCGTTCCCTGTAACCAAGGAGCAAACAAAAATTGGAAGAGGCAGATCCAACCACAACTCCCTCCAAACGCCCAAAGAACCAACAGGGCATGCCTGTGGACCGTGGAGCCATGGAGTGCACTGTAGAATGTGAGAGGCAAAAACTATCGTTATTATAATTGTAATACACATAGACTCGGTAGTAGGTGCAGTTTCTATTTAAAGTAGAAACAGGACATTTTAATTTCTAAAATATTATTATTATTATTAATAATGGTAGAAATAGTTACGGTGTTGGGTGGTAGTATTGAGTAGGATAACATTAACTATTAACGTTGTTGTTGTGGTCTTCAGTCCTGAGACTGGTTTGATGCAGCTCTCCATGCTTCTCTATCCTGTACAAGCTTCTTCATCTCCCAGTACCTACTGCAACCTACATCCTTCTGAATCTGCTTAGTGTATTCATCTCTTGGTCTCCCTCTACGATTTGTACCCTCCACGCTGCCCTCCAATGCTAAATTTTGATCCCTTGATGCCTCAAAACATGTCCTACCAACCTATCCCTTCTTCTAGTCAAGTTGTGCCACAAACTTCTCTTCTCCCCAATCCTATTCAGTACCTCCTCATTAGTTATGTGATCTACCCACCTTATCTTCAGCATTCTTCTGTAGCACCACATTTCGAAAGCTTCTATTCTCTTCTTGTCCACACTAGTTATCGTCCATGTTTCACTTCAATACATGGCTACACTCCATACAAATACTTTCAGAAACGACTTCCTGACACTTAAATCTATACTCGATGTTAACAAATTTCTCTTCTTCAGAAACTATTTCCTTGCCATTGCCAGTCTACATTTTATATCCTCTCTACTTCGACCATCATCAGTTATTTTACTCCCTAAATAGCAAAACTCCTTTACTACTTTAAGTGTGTCATTTCCTAATCTGATTCCCTGAGCATCACCCGATTTAATTTGACTACATTCCATTATCCTCGTTTTGCTTTTGTTGATGTTCGTCTTATATCCTCCTTTCAAGACACTGTCCATTCCGTTCAACTGCTCTTCCAAGTCCTTTGCTGTCTCTGACAGAATTACAATGTCATCGGCAAACCTCAAAGTTTTTATTCCTTCTCCATGAATTTTAATGCCTACTCCGAATTTTTCTTTTGTTTCCTTTACTGCTTGCTCAATATACAGATTGAATAACATCGGGGAGAGGCTACAACCCTGTCTCACTCCTTTCCCAACCACTGCTTCCATTTAATGCCCCTCGACTCTTACAACTGCCATCTGGTTTCTGTACAAATTGTAAATAGCCTTTCGCTCCCTGTATTTTACCCCTGCCACCTTCAGAATTTGTAAGAGAGTATCCCAGTTAACATTGTCAAAAGCTTTCTCTAAGTCTACAAATGCTAGAAACGTAGGTTTGCCTTTTCTTAATCTTTCTTCTAAGGTAAGTCGTAAGGTTAGTATTGCCTCACGTGTTCCAACATTTCTATGGAATTCAAACTGATCTTCCCCGAGGTCAGCTTCTACCAGTTTTTCCATTCGTCTGTAAAGAATTCGCGTTAGTATATTGCAGCTGTGACTTACTAAGCTGATAGTTCAGTAATTTTCACATCTGTCAACACCTGCTTTCTTTGGGATTGGAATTATTATATTCTTCTTGAAATCTGAGGGTATTTCGCCTGTCTCATACATCTTGCTCACCAGACGGTAGAGTTTTGTCATGACTGGCTCTCCCAAGGCCATCAGTAGTTCTAATGGAATGATGTCTACTCCCGGGGCCTTGTTTCGACTCAGGTCTTTCAGTGCTCTGTCAAACTCTTCACGCAGTATCTTATCTCCCATTTCGTCTTCATCTACATCCTCTTCCATTTCCATAATATTGTCCTCAAGTACTTCGCCCTTGTATAAATCCTCTATATACTCCTTCCACCTTTCTGCCTTCCCTTCTTTGCTTAGAACTGGGTTGCCATCTGAGCTCTTGATATTCATACAAGAGGTTCTCTTCTCTCCAAAGGTCTCTTTAATTTTCCTGTAGGCAGTATTTCTATCTTACCCCTAGTGAGACAAACCTCTACATCCTTACATTTGTCCTCTAGCCATCCCTGCTTAGCCATTTTGCACTACCTGCCGATTTTATTTTTGAGACGTTTGTATTCCTTTTTGCCTGCTTCATTTACTGCATTTTTATATTTTCTCCTTTCATCAATTAAATTCAATATTTCTTCTTTTACCCAAAGATTTCTATTAGCCCTCGTCTTTTTACCTACTTGATCCTCTGCTGCCTTCACTACTTCATCCCTCAGAGCTACCCATTCTTCTTCTACTGTATTTCTTTCCCCCATTCCTGTCAATTGTTCCCTTATGCTCTCCCTGAAACTCTCTACAACCTCTGGTTCTTTCAGTTTATCCAGGTCCCATATCCTTAAAACCATTATATAATCTATCTGATACCTTTTAGTATCTCCAGGATTCTTCCACGTATACAACCTTCTTTTATGATTCTTGAACCAAGTGTTAGCTATGAATAGGTTATGCTCTGTGCAAAATTCTACAAGGCGACTTCCTCTTTCATTTCTTCCCCCCAATCCATATTCACCTACTATGATTCCTTCTCTCCCTTTTCCTACACTCTAATTCCAGTCACCCATGACTATTAAATTTTTGTCTCCCTTCACTACCTGAATAATTTCTTTTATCTCGTCATACATTTCATCAATTTCTTCATCATCTGCAGAGCTAGTTGGCATATAAACTTGTACAACTGTAGTAGGCATGGGCTTTGTGTCTATCTTGGCCACAATAATGCGTTCACTAAGCTGTTTGTAGTAGCTAACCCGCACTCCTATTTTTTTAAATTCATTATTAAACCTACTACTGCATTACCCCTATTTGATTTTGTATTTATAACCCTGTAATCACCTGACCAAAAGTCTTGTTCCTCCTGCCACCGAACTTCACTAATTCCCACTATATCTAACTTTAAACTATCCATTTCCCTTTTTAAATTTTCTGACCTACCTGCCCTATTAAGGGATCTGACATTCCACGCTCCGATCCGTAGAACGCCAGTTTTCTTTCTCCTGATAACGACGTCCTCTTGAGTAGTCCCCGCCCGGAGATCCGAATGGGGGACTATTTTACCTCCGCAATATTTTACCCAAGAAGACGCCATTATCATTTAATCATACAGTAAAGCTACATGTCCTCGGGAAAAATTACGGCTGTAGTTTCCCCTTGCTTTCAGCAATGTAGCTATTAATGTAGCTTACATAATTTGTGTCAGAATATATACAGCCTATGTTTAAATTATAGGTAACAGGCTACAATGGAATAAATAAATAAACATGCGATTTTCCTCAATGATAGCTACGTTCTACACATGAGCCCACATTTTTCTTTTTAAATATTACGGGTATTGCCATAGCTATTAAAAATTCACAATAACAAATTTTCAGGCATATCTGTATCTAGCTACGAATCTATATGTGGCTAGAAGAAACCATTTTTTACTGTTTAATCCTTTTAAAACGTGTTGTACCAAAAAGGTTGACATAATTAATTATTCTTTTTAATCTTACGTTTGTGAAAACTTCCCATCGATTTCAAATATTTTAATGAGATCACAACAGATACATGTGGTAAATTTCAGGTTTATTTCAGTTTGTCTTCAGCTGAGCCAGCTAATATATTGCCACGTATTTATCATAGAATGACCCTGAAGGTATTAATTAGAGAGAATCGATCTCACACGGCGGTTTACCAGCAATCATTTTTATCATGCAAGTTTCACGACTGGAACAGTAAAAGGGGACAATAGCAATGAGAGTTTATGATGCCATATCATCCAGTTCTGCGCTCTACTAAAAGTTTCAAGACTCCAGTTCATCGTGAAGTCTGTTTAAAATCAATTGCAAAATTTTTTACCGAGCAGACAAATAGATAAGGAAGCGGCGTACTAAAAATGTACTAATAATTAAGGAACACGAGAGAGCACGTTGGCCGCATATGATGAACTAACTAGTGTCTACCAGGCAAATGTACGAGGTATGTTGAAAAAATTACACGAATTTTTGTTTCGTGAAACAATTTTATTTATTCGTCTACAACAATACTATCCTCTCCAAACTATTCTCCATCACATATTATACCAGAGCTTTTTCCATTCTCGTAAGTAGTTCCCCCCTATTTATCGAGCTTGTCGCAAGAACTCATTTTCCAACATGCCAAAAGAAACAGAGAATATAACTAGATCATTGAGATAGCTTTTAGCTACGCGCAACCCGTTTTTAGTTTCAAACATACTTGTAAGACGACGGCCATTACAGGTTTTTGATAACAGAAAAAAGTCACATGGAGCCATGTCTGGCAAATATTGAGGCTCGGGGCATAATTACAGTATTGTTTTTGCTATAAATGGACGAACAAGCAACAAAGTATGAGCAGGTGCAATATCGAGCTGCAAAATCCGTGTCTTGTTTCGGCATAAATCCGGGCTTTCTCTGGGTTTTATACGTTAAAGGCTAAAAGGGAACTCTAATGCTATTTGTCCGTCTGCCTGTCTGTCTCTCAGTGCGACTGGTATAAATATTTTTTTTCAGGTACGGGTAGAAATATGAAGTTGAAACACGTGTCAAATACTGAGGTCTACAGTCCGTCAGCACAACATGAAGGGACAACACTGTAGTGCATTTGTTCATGGCCATTTGTTTTTGTAGTTACAGTTTTAGCGTCTTTCGTGGTAACAGTTCTGTTACTCGGAGTTTCGTCCATATTCGCTATCTGGCTTAGTTCCACACTGGTTTTCTTTCGATATTGAACAATAAAGCGATGAAAAGATAATATTTTCTCTTCACACTCCTGTGGCATTTTCTGAGATATTTTGGTTTAAGTTCGTATGTTCAAAAATGTATGTGAAATTTTATGGGACTTAACTGCTAAGGTCATCAGTCCCTAAGCTTACACACTACTTAACTTACATTATCCTATGGACAAACACACACACCCATGCCCGAGGGAGGACTCGAACCTCCGCCGGGACCAGCCGCACAGTCCATGACTGCAGCGCCTTTGACCGCTCGGCTAATCCGGCGCGGCTGGTTCGTATGCTAAGTCCATGACGCTTCATAAACCTGTAGCACCAACAAAGTACTCACCTGAAGTCTGTGAAGTTCTACGGTAACTCTAGCTTATGAGCGTGTATTTGAATCATTTTTGTATTAACTTCAATGCCATTTTGACGGTCTTCTTGAATCCATTTCAATACGCTGCTTCTAGTTTTGATCATCTTGCATTTAGTCCTCTATTTACACATTTAGTCTTCCTCATTTCTTTCAGTTCTTCTAAACCAGCCCACCAATCGTGAATGGTGTTTTCTGTTGGTGGAGGGCCGAAATGCCGCTCAGCTGCTCTGTTTCCATGTTCTTCTACATATGCCATTACTTTCAATTTATAACCCGCATCATATCAGTACCTTTATTTTTTCCATTACGAAACTAGCTACTAGCAAAAATATTTTACTGTTACCGATAGCACCGCAGACTGCAATGAGGCATCATAGGCTAGACAGTGTTCTGGGTTTGTGATGGCGGAGCGGGAGGGAGGCTGTGTTAGAAAGCTTGTGAATCCTCGCAGCTCATGTTCGTCGCAACGGTACACGACTCGCGGGATTTTTAAATAAAACTCTGAACATTTTTATATTAATTTCGAGTATAAGACACACATGAATTTTAGAGGCAATATTTCGAAGAAAGAAGTGCATCTTGTAGTCCATAAAATACGGTAATTAAGTTATACGGAACTCTCATAGCTCTTGTCAGTCTCTCTTCTGATTACTCCGCGCACGCGGCGTTGAACTTGTAAGTAGTACTCTTCATTGATCGTTCGACCCTGTGACAAGAACTCACAGCGCAAAATGCCGTTATGGTCTAGGAGCACAGTGAGTGCAACATTTACATTTAACCGCACTTGTAGAGATGCTTCAGTCATGATGATCCAGAATGCTTCCAAGGGGACAACTGAGCCTCAATTTTACACATCATATCCGTAGACTCATTTGCATCACATGTTATCGGCCGTCTTTGTTGACTTCATCTAGTAACTCCTGAGCAACTAGCATTCGTCGCGGCTTTTATCCGAAGTTCATTCATTTCACAATAAATCTTGTCGTCACACGTTCATACCGAAATATCCAAAAAAACTTCATGGACTTAGGCCAGTGGTGTTCCACCACCGTCAGTGACTTCACCGTTATTTCCACGATTTCGTCGGTTGGCGATATGCTGGGCGTCCAGGGTGCTCCTTATCCTTAGCATCTTTACGGCCTTCTTCTAAACGCTTATATTACTCGTTAGCCATTATTTCACTTATGTTAGGCACTAAAATCAATAATTATCATTGCTAAAATTTTGCTGCTCTTTATTTCGTAGGTATTGAAAAATTTAATACATGTCATCTGATTTATTTCTCTCCAAAAAAAAAAAAAAAAAAAAAAAGCCAACACACTGTAACTTATTTGGCGGCAGCTGGCAACAGAGTAAATACCTGATATGATTAAAACTGTACTGGTACGTTTCATATTTTTTTATCAACATAACAACAAAACAACTGCGCGAATCGGACTAATACACGCGCGAAATTACAAAATTCCCATTATTTTTCAATTCACCTCTTATGTCTTAGTTAAGGATGTAAGGTCTGTAGATTACATCACTGTTTTTATTAATGGAACAGTTTTAACTTTAATAGAAAGGCTGAATTTTATGCTAGAGCTACAAAGGTGATCGTCAAGAAAAGCTTCATTAATAACCAGAGCTTTTCCGATCCATGTCAACAATTTTTTGTGTTCAGCTGATAGATACTCCCACCAAGATTTCGTGGTCGGTTGTTCACGGATGAGATCTCCTCCAACCGCGATACTGTTTCGAACTGACACGTCTGGAATCATGAACGTCAACAAACCATGTTTGTCTCTTGTCACCATCGACGATTCGCTGTCAACTTGTAGGCATTAATTATCCAAGATCAACTAATCAGACCCTCATTTGCTACACGTTCTTCTGTTCCTTCTGCTGGCACAGTTGTTAGTGGCTAACGCACATAGCACACGGGATAATTTTGTTTCGCTAAGTCGCTGAAGGTAAATGCAGGCTTGGTTGCTTTCAAAAAGGTATGGTCGATTTTTTGCACCCTCCCGTTTCCCTTCCCTGCCACCCCCCCCCCCCCCCCCCCCGCCCACTCTCAATTTGTTGGGGGTTTCAGTTTCCGTATTACTCTACTTTTTATGTCTTTTACAGCTCACTCTAACACCATGAAAAGTAATTTCCTTATGTCTTACCCCGATAGCTGAGTGGTCAGCCTGGCGGATTGCTGTCCTACGTGCCCGGGTTCGATTCCCGATTAGGTCGGGGATTTTCTCCGCTCAGGAACTGGGTGTTGTGTTGTGTTGTGTTGTCTTCAAAAAAATGGTTCAAATGGCTCTGAGCGCTATGCGACTTAACTTCTGAGGTCATTAGTCGCCTAGAACTTAGAACTACTTAAATCTAACTAACCTAAGGACATCACACACATCCATGCCCGAGGCAGGATTCGAACCTGCGACAGTAGCGGTCGCTCGGTTCCAGACTGCAGCGCCTAGGACCGCACGGCCACTCCGACCGGCTGTGTTGTCTTCATCATCATTTCATCCCCATCCGGCGCGCAGGTCGCCCAATGTGGAGTCGAATGTAACAAGACCTGCAACAAGGCGGCGGGACCTGCCCCGTAAGGGGCCTCCCGACCAATGACGCCAAACTCTCATTTCCATATATTTCTTCCTCATCGCTTCTTATTATCAGTTTACTAAATTTTCGTCAACATTCTGTTCTCCTCTATTTTTGTTTTCCCCACATACGTTGACTCAGTCCTGTATCATGCTGTGCTCCAACCGTACGTTTGCAGAACAGTTGACGTGGAAATTTCTATTCTTTGTTGTGTGACAAAACACCATCGGATTTAAACCGTTAATAACTACGAGACTAATAATGCGTAAACAGTGGTTAAGATCACAAGGAATTGATAGTCAGTATCTCTCTGTTGTTTCGCACGTGACATCATCCTACCAGTGTAGGCGCATGCACGTGATTGCTATGAATTTCCTTTCTGTGAAGTTATAATCTGGTGTAGCGTGGAAAAATGCCTAGCATGGACACCGATTCGGGTGTCGTCGTGAACTGATGCATGAACCCAAAGTGAGACAGTAAAAACATTCGCCGAATATAAGTGAAAATCGGTGCTGTATTAATGTTCAAAACTATAAAATATGAAGATGTCATCTCCTATGGCTCTTTGATATGCTTGTACTTATACAGAATGTTCGGAAATTCCCATTACTGATGTAACATCCACGAGATAAATTTTTGGCTACAGTGTGATGAGAGGAAATTATGCCTCTAACATTCATAAACATTATGTATTCGACGTATGAAAAAACAATGAAAACTTATAAATATTAATTAATTATAAAATATTCTATGATGTAATTAGACATATCGATGTGTATCATACAAAGACAACGATAATTGTAAATTCCTTTTATGATCTGCGTTTGTCTTCCTTTGTTTTTACCTTTTGTTGGTTGGCTTTTGTAGGTTCAGCACGCAAGACGCATATCAAACTGAGGTCTGTTAAGAAATTATAATTATTTGTTTATTATTACTTGAAAATAGAGTTCATTATTATTATAAACATGAGTGAATAATTCTTTGTAACTTTAATTCCTCTCTCAGTAAGCATTATCTGTGTTAATTATTTCTTTCCGCTGCAAGGAGTGCAGCCATTGTTGCTAGCGATTTGTATCGCGTTTTTGGCTGTGTTTTCCTTAGAAACATATCAAATGTTTGCTTTATGAAGTCTAAATAGTGCACAATACGAAAGTAGAGATTCTGTAAAGTTTAATAAGCAGTTAAAAAATCTTATTTGGTCTAACAATAGAAAATCTCTATCAATTGTCTGCCGCCATCTTAACAATTGTCTCAGTGGCAAATTCAAATTACGCAACTCTGCAGACATAAATGCTGAACGTAATACAAATGTGTAAAAATAAATGTGCACCGGTGGTCCCAAACTCATTTGAATGAAAATGATTCGAATCAGATTGGTTCTTAAAAAACACTGCTCATAGCACGAACGTTATAACAAACTTTTCTAGCTGATGTATGGAGCTGAAATTAATTACGCACGAGTTGCGAAGGATATTGTTTCAGGTAACATACGTCAGTGCTGTGCGCGGCTGATATTCGGTGGTTTTAATGATCGTTTTGCTGAAGATAACTGTTTCCATCACAATCCATAGTTGTATAGAATCTGTTGAATGAACTGTGATTTTGTGACACTTACACAACTTACAGACAACACTTTAACACGACGTTAACTTGGAGTTCTTTAGCAACTTGACCAAATCTTTAGCCGGGAGAAAATTTATTTAGTAATTACTCAATGTAATAAAATAAAATTATCATTTTCATTTACAAATTAGTTAAATACCAAACCACTGAATAACCCTGCGAACACTACACTGACTTGTAGGACTTGTAGAGGGGGCTGAGTAGACAATATTTTGAGCTGCAACCTCTGTCTAGAAAGGTACCGCTTGTGTGCTACATCCGTGTGAAAATATGTTGGTAACGCGACCAGTTTTAGAACTAATTTATTAGTCGTGACCCAGTACATTACTTTTTCTACATTCCACTCAGCACGGTCATTTATATCAACAGAATGAGCCATCTGAAGAATATTAGAAAGGAGAAACGAAAAGTTTTAATTTGGCAGCAATACTGCATCGTATACGCAACGTAGCGAGACTCCGACGCGGATATATAAGAGCCGAAATGCAGGCAAGGTATTAGTCTTGTATTTGTATCTTGTGTCGTAAATGCCGAAACCTGAACTACGGCGACATTATTACTAGATTCATCCAAATAGGACCAACTTGCTGCTATTCTTTTTCCGGCTGCCGTAGGACAAACATCGCTAGCGGTCGCGCGGTTCAAGACTGAAGCGTCTAGAACCGCTCGGCCACAGTAGCAGGAAGCATCGGTAGACATCAATCGGAGAGTGAAAAATGAGTACGGGACAGCATGTCTGTCGAAAACCACCCTTGTGGAATGGTGCGCCAAGTTGAGTGCTGCTGCTTCTTGATAACACACGTCGCCATATCACAAATTTCGTTACGCAGAAGTTATACTAACTCAAAGGGGAGACAGTTGAGCACAGACCCTATAGTCCTGATCTCTCCCTATGCGATTATCATGCCTTCGGTCCCTTAAAAAAGGCCTCAAAAGAGTCGACGATTCCTATCGGAGGAAGATGTGCAGCAGGCAGTTACTCACTTCTTCACGAGCAGGACAGGATGTTTAACCGAGAGGGTATCATCAGCCTGATGGTCGTTGGAATGATTGCCTCAATGCTCGCGATGATTTTGCCTGAGTGGCATACCGATTCTGGACTGTACGCCCTTAAAACGGAAACTTTTTCATCGCCTGTTATAATTAATTTTTAATTCATCTGAAGAAAGAATACAATGTCTTATCATAGTCAGCGTACACCGGCTTCGCGCTATCGGTTATTGAAGACAGAGAGGCATTCAATTACCCAGGTTATACGAGCCCCTCTCGTATCAAGCGAGCGAGTACGCAACCCAACAGCGGGGGAGGGGGGGGGGGGGGGAAATCGTCGCGTTTTGTATCGAGGCGGGTCAACTCAGGTTCTATGAGTGTACGCTCGCTCGTATTCACGAATTCATTCGCATTCTAAAGTGGTACTGTCTGACGAGTGGAAGAGGGCGCTTTCGGCCTTCCGTCTTGAAATAGCTGCAGAACGTATTGGTTTCCCATACGCCGGAAAATAGAATACGTGGAGTCCTCGCTTGAATACAGATCGCTCACGCTTCGCGAAACTTGGGGGTTTGCCGACTACGCCGAACACCGTCATTTGTTTCTCCCGAGAGTGCAGTAAAATTTTATTCACGTTCCTTGTGAAACAGCTAGTCTCCTTTCGAAGTGCAGTTTCGTTTTACATTGGTTTCAAAGTATTGTTGCCACATGTTTGCGAAACAACGCAGTGTACAAGTAAGATATTCTAGAGCAAAGTCATATTTTGCATAATGTTGCTCGTCCAGTGGAAATCGCTGTCCAAAGAGCCAGGCTGACGTTTGCAGTGGCTTCCCTAGGGAGAAGGTGAATGTCGGGATGGTTCCACTAAATAGGACTCGGTTGATTCCCTTCCACATCTCGTGTAATATTACTTTGCGCTCTTCTTTTAACGTCCTCAGCAACGTGAGCCGTAATCTTTGTTTCTTCCTTATTATAGTTAAGATAAACATGATGTACTGCACTGTAGCAACTGAAGTCCAGAGACGGCTATCACGCACCGCATAAATTACGTGGCCGCATCGTGCATTACAACAAATATTTCTACATCTTGAATCTAATGTGTAAAGTCTGTTGATTCTTAACCTAGAGTCTATTCGCAGAGACGTAGCAATTTCCTTCAATCAAATATGTCTTGAGAACGCAAGACTTCCGACATGCGACTTAACTATGGCAAAATTACTTGAGGATGATATTTCATTTGGTCTCTATCGCCCTGAAGTTCGCTTTTAAAATAAAATATATAAATAAATTCTCTCCTGGAGCAATAAATCAGTCAGACAGATGATAACTAGGCTAAATATAGGTGCAAACTGCGTTGAAGACAAGCCGCAAGTTCAATATTTAAATTTAAACGAACAAATATTTATTGTCCATAAAAATGCACACATTAGCTGCAGGATGATGAAAGCAACTACGCTGTTAAGTGATTTAAAAGTGAAACAGCTCAAACCACCATTGTATTGGTTATAGAAATCGCAATATCAAAATTAATTAATTAAAACAGGTGGAAAACACTATCAGTGTGTACAACTTAAAATTAACTGAAGTTAAATCTTGCACTAATCCACACCTAACCGACATACGATGGCTATAACGTAAGCGTAGCAGAAATATTCTAAATTCCTCCTGCTAAACTGAGTTAAAATCCAACCTTAGGGCACAGAATCAGAGTTCTAAACAACTCGAAAAATTAGATCTGCCGAATTGCAAGCAGAAATAACTTAGAGTCGTGACTAGAGCAAAATTATTCTAGGTCCACAGCGCACCTGCATGGAATAATTCTAAGATTAGCGACTGACGATGCGTAAATTTCTCCAGCACAGGAAACGTGAACTGCTGGAACGGCACAGGTGTGGACTCCACCAAGTCGTGTAGAAAACTGTTCTTTTGCTAGATGATCGCCGCCCTTTTATGGCCTCGGTTCACCTCTCCATGGAAAATGCGGCAGCTGTTTCACTCAGTGGATTTGCAGTTGCGCCAGCATAACTGACAACTTTTGATACACAAATAATATTTAAAATCTGATTGCCAAGGTAAGTAGGCGCGTGAATTCTAATCAAAACTGATACATTACACTTAGTTCTATGTGGTGTAGGTCGTCAAAAATTTAAAGTTAAACAATTTAAATCTTCATTGCAGTGCTCAAAAGTCAGTTCATAGTTTCTGTACCGTCAAATATTACAATAAATGTGGATATGGCACCAATTAACTATCGGATTTTAATTCCTCTTTCCATTGCAGTATTGAAAATGAAGAAATCGATGGTAGTTTTCAAGTTACCGACGTGACAACATAAATTTATAAACAATTATTTTTAAAAAAACTTAAAAATTATAAAAATGTGTGTGCGTGTGTGTGTGTGTGTGTGTGTGTGTGTGTGTGTGTGTGTGGATGGGTGGGGTGTGGATGGGTATGTATGTGTGCGTGTGTTTGATCCACATCTCCTCCCAAACCTCTGGACCGATTTCAACCGAACTTGGTACACATGAACCTCACTGTCAAGCAACAATCGCTGTAGGTTAAGAACCACGTATCTGTTAAAGGGCTGGGATGGGGGTGAAAATGAAGTGTAGCCCACGATGCGTGAATTTCCAGACATTATTCATTCAGTATTTGAGAATGAGAGTACTTGCAACAAACTTTACACATAATTTCAAACTGTTAACAGTTTCTTTCTTGCCGATAACTCCTACAAAATGATGAAAGGAAAACTGTTTATCGCTTACTATTTTTCCACTGTTCATGCAGTAACAGCTACGCATGAGGCATGACGTTATAATTTAGTATTTCTTTACTACTTGTTGTATAATGTTCAAATGTGTGTGAAATCTTATGGGACTTAATTGCTAAGGTCATGAGTCCCTAAGCTCACACACTACTTAACCTAAATTATCCTTAACACAAACACACACACCCATGCCCGAGGGAGGACTCGAACCTCCGCCAGGGACTAGCCACTCAGTCCATGACTGCAGCGCCTTAGACCGCTCGGCTAATCCTGCGCGGCCCCGATTTTATAGATTGTATTCAGATCTACCACTGAATGTAAATGTAAAATTATATCATTGTACGACATATAGTTTGGGAGATATGACGTTATAAACAATGAGATACGTCTAAAACTTCCGCATCATGCTTATTACTTATTACTTCTTCGCTACTAATTCCATTCACAATAATTTTCGCAGACAGTATCGGCATATTCCGCTAAATGTACCAACAGTATTATATCACTGTACGACACATAGTTGAGGAGATATGATGTCATAAACCGTGAGGTGTGTCAAAACTGCCAAATCGTCCAAGACATTTAAATTTATTATTTCGTTCCTACGAACTACACTGGCAACACGTTTTGGAGACAGCACCCACATACGCCTTTGAATGTACCTACAATATTATATCATTGCAATAAAAATAGTTCAGGGAATGTGACGTAATAAACATGAAGCATAAGGCCAGACCCTGCGTGACATGGGTGTCGACGTGCAGCTATAAAAAATACCTGGACAACTGCGGATTTCTCTGCTGATAAAAACTATAGATCTTATGAATTAAATGTTGTATATGGTTTGTAACAACGTCTGCCAATGCATACTGCCTTGCTGCTTGTTCATGTGTCTTATATGAGGTTTCATGTAGATTTACAATCAAAATCCAATTACAACGGGTCTCAAGACTTAATTAAATGAGCTACAAAACATGTGAGTATCTTAATCAAAGCACATCACTCAGAGCTGCGCTTTGAGTGCTCGATCTCCTTGTGCTATTTGTGCGTTGCCGTCTACGATCGTCAGTCTCTAGCTGTTTTGTCAAAGCCAAAGCAATATCCGGCTTTGTAGTTATGCATCTGCCTTAAAATAATTCCAAAAAAGCCGTTGTCAATCTCGTTCTGTTCTATTTCACTTGCACTTTAAGAATACTGTCACTTTCTTTCATGAATGGCACTCGCCAATTCTTTTAGCAAAGCGAGTTTTTGTTCTTTGTTTTCTATGTGCACGATTTCAGAGACTTATTCCCTTAAGGCAGTGGTCCCCAAGCTTTCTTAGGCCATTACCTTTGAGTGCAATCAGATATTAGCTAGTACCCCACCCCATTGCATCGCACTCTCCCACTACCATTCCCTCCATCACCTCCTAGTTAGGATGAAAGGGAATTTTCTTTGTGTACTTTTGTTTTTATGAAGATGAAAAATAAATACTGTTTAGATTTTTAGGGTTTTATTAAACGACGGACTAAGGAGTTAATTAGACGATTGGTACTGCTTATTTCTAAAAAGATTTATTATATTTGTTTTTTTCCTTAGTCACTCTGTATGCTGAAAGTCTATTCAATTCCCTGCTGTAGTCGATAATATACTTTCCCAATTATAAATCTTGAATTTCATATTTCTTTTCCAGGTTCAGGTAAGTGTGTGTGTGTGTGTGTGTGTGTGTGTGTGTGTGTGTGTGTGTGAGCACTATGGGACTTCACATCTGAGGTCATCAGTACCCTAGACCTTAGAACTACTTAAACCTAACTAACCCAAGGACAACATACACATCCATGCCCGAGGCAGGTTTCGAACCTGCAATCATAGCAGTCGCTCTGCTCCAGACTGTAGCGCCTAGAACCGTTCGGCCACTCCAGCCGGCTATGAGCGACACATTTTGCAGACAGTATTCACACATACCACTGAATGTATCAGTAACATTATATCATTGTACGACACATAGTTCAGAAAACATGACGTCATAAACATCGAGATGCGTGAAAATTAAAATGCAGGGCGAAATTCGCTGCAGATATAGATGAAATACGTGTACAAGTACGTTTGAATTATGTGTAATATTTTTAACGCGTGCATATGCGGACTGAGCCACGGCTAAAAAGTACATCTCAAGCCCCTGGAACGACATCACCCAAATTAGTTAACCTATGGAAAGAAATACTGTGGGAGTAGAAACACCAGCCCCCAAATGGGATGTGGATGATATCGTTGAGAGAGAAAGGAGGAGGAGAAGCTGGATAGACAGAGAGGTAGAAGGAGAAGATAGACACAGGCAGGAGGAGGAGGAGATAGACAGAGGGTGGGGGAGAGATGGACAGAGAGAGGGGGAATGGGAAATGAACAGAGAGAGAGAGAGGACAGAAAGAGATGGACAGAGAGAGAAAAGAGGAGGTGATGAACAGAGAGAGGATGAAGGAGATTAACTGCGAGAGGGGAGGAGCAGATCGACAAGCAGTACAGGTGGTGGTAGACTGTTGGGGGGGGGGGAGGGGTGTAAGAAGAACAGGGAGTGGTGGGAAGAGTTGGTAGAGTGGAGAGACACGGATGGACAGAGAGAGGGATAGGAGGAGATGGACAGAGAGGAGGGTAGGAGAGGGGGAGATGTAGGAGATGGCAGTGGGAGGGAGAGTGGAGAAGGCAGACAGAGAGAGTTGTGCAGAGAGAGGGGGTTAGGAGGAAATGGACTAATAGAAGTTTGGATTGAATATATATGTGAGCAATGTCGGGTACTCAGCTAGTATTCAATATAATCGTAACATTTTATAGCATACATGCAACGTGTAAACGAATTAGGTTAATTTGAAATTTGGGCGTTATACTGAATCCGACTTTCGTCATAACATCCAGCGGTAATGTTACGAGCGGCTCAGTAAACTGCGAACGACGCTACGCCACCTATTGGTGGGCGCGTGACTTCGGCTGGACAGACGACATAGGTTGGCACTCAGAGCGCGAAACCGCAACATTAAATTTCCATCCGTGATGGATGGCAGCTCCGAGCCGCGGGCTTGCTGCGGTAAAATCACTGCGAGTGGCGGAGCTATTCGGGATTGCAATCGCGCAGGAGTATGGTAGAAAGAGACGAATTGAAAAGATACAGTCAGTCAGAATCTGTTCATAATCCTAGCATTCGCGAAGCATGTAGCATACATTTTGTTAAGATTTTTATGATAACACTTACTCTTTTCGAGTTATCAATGATCTCTGGAGAAGGTATGGACCAAATTGTTAGTTTATTTTATCAATAAACATCCTTTCCTGCCCCTGTTCGTCCTATGATTGATCTGGAGCGACTGGATTATGTGTATCTGCAATTCAAATGTTTCGGCAAGCAACGACAATTAGCAGGGATGGGGTAGTTTGGCAAAGAACGAAAGTCTGGAGCTGAGCTAAAGATAAACGCTTGGTTCGAAAGAGGAACTGCTTTCGGCTAGGTTCCATACTTAACACCCCCGTCACTGTATAAGTTAGGGAATGGCGATACTCTTGCGCACTTGTTCGTTTCATCGTGGATACTGGTATACGACAAGTAGCTTTAAATTTGTTGAATGTGTTCGGGAGACATTTTCATTCTCACTATATTGCTCGTTTCACGTAATTTTGTGCGGAAGAGCAGTTTGGTAGACTAGGATTAGTGTGATCTCGAATCATAATTCGGTGCCCCCAAGCCATGTGCTTAACATTGTGAACTCGGTTTCCTGTAAATCAGTTTGCTTAATAATGCCGTTGTTGTGGAAACAGTTTCTCGCGAAGTTTGTGCTGTTTCTAAATGCTCATTCTTAACATCGTGGCCCATGTCTCCGAAGATGCCAAGTGTTCTCGTGCGTCTTGCATATTGCTCATAGGTTTCTGTAGCCCGTTAAATTCTGTACAGAATGAACTCCAATATCAACACAGAATTATTGCCGTCAAGCTTTCTCCGACTTTTAACCAATTTTCGATTTTACAAAAAGTACTCTACGACAATGGTCCCTTACGTAGCTTTCACTTATCGTAAATCTGTCGCGCAGCACAAAAAATTCCAAGCTACTGGAAAAAAAAGCGCAGGTGAGTCCAGTATATAAGAAAAGCAAAAGAACGGACCTGCAAAGTTACAGACCAATACCCCTAACTTCCGTTTGCTGCAGAATCCTTGAGCATACTCTCAGTTCGAATATAATAAAATTTCTTGAGACTAAAAAGTTGATGTCCACGAATCAACATGGTTTTAGAAAGCATCGCTCTAGCGAAACTCAGCTTGCCCCTTTCTCACACGGTATACTGAGAACTATGGATAAAGGGAAACAGGCAGATTCCACATTTCTAGATTTCCGGAAAGCATTTAACACGGTGCCTCATTGCAGGCTTTTATCGAAGGTAAGACCATATGGAACAACCTCAGAGATATGTGAGTGGGTCGAGGACTTATTTAATAATAGAACTCAGTCCTGGACGGCGAGTGTTCATCAGAGATAAGGTTATCATCAGGAGTGCCCAGGAAAGTGTGGTAGGACCGCTGTTGTTCTCTGTATACATAAATGATTTGGCAGACAGGGTGGGTAGCAGTCTGCGATTCTTTTCGGATGATGCCGCGATGTAAAAGGCGTCAAACAACAAGGTGTCGAAGTAGGAAAATACAAGACGACGTAGACAAAATTTCCAGCTGGTGTGATGGATGGCAGCTAGCCCTAAGTGTGGAAAAATGTAAGACAGTACGGATGAGCAGGAAGAAAAAACCTGTAATGCTCGGATGAAGTATTACTAGTTGTCCTGCTTGATACAGTCAAGTCGTTTAAATATCTGGGCCTAAAGTTTCAAAGCTATATGAGGTGGAAAGAGCATGTGGAAACTGTGGCAGGGAAGGCAAATGGTCGACTTCAGTTTGTTGGGACAATTTTAGGGAAGATTGGTTCACCTGTAAAGGAGACCGCATATAGGACGCTGGTGCGATCTATTCTTAAGTAGTACTCGAGTGTTTCGGATCCGTACCAGGTCGGATTGAAGGCAGTCATCGAATCATTTCGGTGTGTAGGGGGGAGGGGGCGGGGGTTGCTACATTGGTTGCCGGTAGGTTCGAAGAACATGTAAGTGTTACGGAGGTGCTTCGGGAACTCAAATGGGAATCCCTGGAGGGATGGCGGAGTTCTTTTCGATAAACATTGTTGAGAAAATTTAGAGAACCGCCATTTTAAGCCGACTGCCGATCGATTTTACTGCCGCCAACATACATCGCTTGTAACAACGACGAAGATAAGATACGAGAGATTAGGGCTCATACGGAGGCCTACAGACAGTCGTTTTTCCCTTGCTCTATTTGGTAGTGGAACAGGAAAGGAAATGACAAGTAGTGGTACAGGGTACCCTCCGCTACGCACCGTACAGCGGTTTGCGGAATATCTACGTGGATGTAGAAGTAGATGTAGGCGTAGATTAGTGAGACTGCATGCACTTCCAATAACAGCAGCTACTGACCGCTACTTTCGCTGTCTACTTGCTTTAATAACAACTGGATGTAGACTAAATCGTTGCCCACGTTCTCCATGCCGTGGATGTGCATGAATTACTAGATTCTTCGTAGCGATTGTGTTTGGAATCCTAGAGTGCCTTACGCGGGTCTAAAAAATGGCTCTGAGCACTATGGGACTTAACATCTATGGTCATCAGTCCCCTAGAACTTAGAACTACTTAAACCTAACTAACCTAAAGACAGCACACAACACCCAGCCATCACGAGGCAGAGAAAATCCCTGACCCCGCCGGGAATCGAACCCGGGAACCCGGGCGTGGGAAGCGGGAACGCTACCGCACGACCACGATATGCGGCCGACGCGGGTCTGAATCCAACCCACATTCCCTGAGCCCATATAGCTCAATTACAATATTACTCTGATGGAACACCAAATAATAAAGTTTTCTACTTATATGTTTATATTTGTAATTTACGTTTTGTCCGAGAATGTGCTAGAAGTAGTGCTGGTGAGGACTCCATGTGTTTGGTTCTGTAAATAAATATTCACCATCCATTACAAGAAGAATCTCTGCGTTTCGGTAACTGATTTGCTATCACCTAACCCTCTTCGATCTTCTTATGTGTGAAAAATATGCAGACAAATAAATATAAAATTTAGAGTGATTAATGTAATGTGGTATGTACGATATAGATCGTACAATATCTAGTGCATTGCCTTCCCTCACATGCTGGTTTGGTTTTGCGTCGTTCGTTGTAGAGCCATATCTGCTGTGTTATCAATATATGATACAAGCACGCTAGGCAGCGAACGAAACGTAACTCGAATGCAAATATCTATGTATATTTAAATACATTTTACATCCTCTGTTCAAAGTACAAATGAAATGTATAAAAAGAAAAGGTAACAGAACAAACTTAATAGAACACTTTCAGAGTGACCCAGTGTCATCGTTTGAAAGGCTGAAATATGGACCATTGATGTAGTCTGGTACAGTGGTAACACCGATTCCCGTCAGATCACCGAAGTTAAGTGCTGTCGAGCTTGGCTAGCACTTGCGTGGGTCACTGTCTGGATCTGCCGCGTGCTATACAGCTTGTTGAACTGTGTCAGAGATGGCTGTTTATTTGAAATGAAGTTTCACAGACAAACACCACTTCCAGTTGCTGACTGAATATTTGAGGAACGTTATACACAGCAATGCAGAATAAATATAGTGATCACAAAGGGCTTGAACTACTTACTGCATTGTTGTAAGTCGATAAGAGTTACAGAGAATGTAAAAGAAAATTCAAAATTCCGATCTCTGCGCAAGCGAATGGCAGCATAAGCAAGTGGTGTCATATATAAAAATGGCAGAACCCCCACAGAAGGCATTCTGTGTGTCAGCAATTAATAATATTTACGTCGTGACAGTGGAGGAAAGGTATAGTCAACCATACAGTCTAAGAATTCAAAATACCACATTGAGATGTGGAGATTCGAACATTTTTAAATTATCTTCCGAACAGTTGGCTCTATCATACTGGCCATGACGCTGCGTTCTTCTGTTGGCCACCTGCCTCTCTAGACATGACAACGTCGCATTTCTTTTTATGCAGTTTTGTGGAACACCTTGTGCATCTACTTACTACATCGAAAACAATTCCAGAACTCGGAATGAGTGTTTCTAACGCGTTCACGTTGGTGACTCTATATGTACTTCAGAATGCATGTTTTACAATGGATTATCCATTAAATGTTGTCAGCGTGATTAATGGAGTCGTAAACAAGTGTATCAAAACAACTGCACTTTCTTTTACATTCCCTGTAATTCTTACCGGTATAACGCTATGTATTAAACAGTTACAGTAATGAGCCGAAACGTTATTACCACTACCCACCGCGAAACAGAATGCCAGCTGGGGGCGTTCTGGGCGAGTGATACAGTTGTACCATGTGGTTATTAAACTGACGTTCAGAGTGCTACACTGCAAGTTGTCCACATGACAGGTCGCTGCAACATCGTAGGTATGTTTATTAATCGGTCCAATCGCTGAATTTGCTGGGAAAAATAGTTCCACTTCTTGCCACCAGGAGAAAATATGGCGCTGTAAGCAGTCAGAATGGGAAGTATTTTCTGTTCTGACGTCAGTATGCTATGTTTCGCTTTGCGATGCGAGTTGACATCTGAACTGACTGTTGGTGTAAAGGGTTAAGGAAAGTTTTTCGTACGAAACACAATGGCTATCGAGAAGAAAGATCGTGCACTGCTTTTAAGTCGTTTTATCAGAACGGCAGCAATGACAGCGCAGCACTGCGGGAATATCGCCGACAGAAACAGCTGCGAAGAGGCCCCATGTCACTAAATGTGGTAAGGAACACGATCAAGAAAACTGAAGAA
This sequence comes from Schistocerca piceifrons, assembly GCF_021461385.2. NCBI lineage: Eukaryota > Metazoa > Arthropoda > Insecta > Orthoptera > Acrididae > Schistocerca > Schistocerca piceifrons. The sequence continues at coordinate 85,573,585 of NC_060143.1, read as the reverse complement.
ATAGGTGAATTAGATGGTGCAGCATAGGGGCGGAAGAGACCGTGCAGCTGTTGCCTCAGATTCTGCAGCCTATGCTCGAGCTGTGTCCTTTCCCGGGTGAACAGATCAAAAGCGTCTGCGGCGCATTTTACACTGGTATGCCAACAAGATTCAGAATGTGCACCAAATGAAGCACGAAGGCTACAACGCCGCGGTTTGCCCTTCGCTTTCGGAACGCACGGAAACGTGTGAAAGGTGGCCGGGGAATGTTCATTGCATAGATGAGACACATTTTACATTGCACAGCACCGTGAGTGCACAAAAATGTTGCATATAGGGTTCTACTCCGCCACATGTTATGCAGAACCATCCACTGCATTCAGCTTATGTGAATGTGAGTTTTGGTTTCACAAGCTCCTTCATTCTTGGTCCGATTCTCTTCGCTGAGATGACACGTGTTAGGTGTAAAGTGACATCTGCAAGTTGTAAGACCTCGTTCTTCCACATGTGATTCCAGCTTTGCAAGAACGCAACTGTGTTCATACCTCTACAATCATGCAAGATGGAATGCCACCATTTTTCACTTGTAAAGTGAAGAGGATGGCAACAAGCTCCGCAGATGACGAAGAGATTGATGAAATGTATGATGAGATAAAATAAATAATTCAGATAGCGAAGGGAGATGAAAATTTAATGGTCATGGGTGACTGGAAATCGATAGTAGGAAAAGGAAGAGAAGGAAACGTAGTAGGTGAATATGGAATGGGGTTAAGAAATGAAAGAGGAAGCCGTCCGGCAGAATTTTGCACAGAGCATAACTTAATTTTAGCTAACACTTGGTTCAGGAATCATGAAAGGAGATTGCATACATGAACGAGGCCTGGAGATACTGGAAGGTTTCAGATAGATTATATTGTGGTTAGACAGAGATTTAGGAACCAGGTTTTAAACTGTAAGTTATTTCCAGGGAAGATGTGGACTCTGACCACAATCTATTTGCTATGAACTGTAGATTAAAACTGAAGAAACTGCAAAAAGGTTGGAATTTAAGGAGGTGGGACATGCACAAACTGACAGAACCACAGGTTGTAGAGAGTTTCAGAGAGAGCATTAGGGAACGATTGACAAGAATGGGGCAAAGAAATATAGTAGATGAAGAATGGGTAGCTTTGAGAGATGAAATAGTGAAGGCAGCAGAGGATCAAGTAGGTAAAAAGACGAGGGCTAGTAGAAATCCCTGGGTAACGGAAGAAATGTTGAATTTAACTGATGAAAGGAGAAAATATAAAAATGCAGTAAATGAAGTAGGCGCAAAAGAATTCAAAAGTCTCAAAAATGAGATAGATAGGAAGTGCAAAATGGCTAAACAGGGATGGCTAGAGAACAAATGTAAGGATGTAGAGGCATATATCATTAGGGGTAAGATAGATACTGCCTACAGGAAAATTAAAGAGACCTCTGGAGAAAAGAGAACCACATGTATGAATATCAAGAGCTCAGATGGAAGCCCAGTTCTAATCAAAGAAGGGAAAGCAGAAAGATGGAAGGTGTATATAGAGGGTCTATACAAGGACGATGTACTTGAGGACAATATTATGGAAATGGAAGAGCATGTAGATGAAGATGAAATGGGAGATACGATACTGCGTGAAGAGTTTGACAGAGCACTGAAAGACCCGAGTCGAAACAAGGCCCCCGGAGAACACAACATTTCATCAGAACTACTGATAGCCATGGGAGAGCCAGCCCTCACAAAATTGTACAATCTGGTGAGCAAGATGTATGAGACAGGCGAAATACCCTCAGACTTCAAGAAGAATATAATAATTCCAATCTCAAAGAAAGCAGGTGTCCACAGATGTGAAAATTACCGACTTTCAGTTTAATAAGGCACGGCTGCAAAATACTGACACGAATTCTGTACAGACGAATGGAAAAACTGGTAGAAGCCGACCTCGGGGAAGATCAGTTTGGATTCCGTAGAAATGTTGGAACGCGTGAAGTAATACTAACCCTACGACTTATCATAGAAGATAGATTGAGGAAAGGGAAACTTACGTTTCTAGCATTTGTAGACTTAGAGAAAGCTTTTGACAATATTGACTGGAATACTCTTTCAAATTCTAAAGGTGGTAGGGGTAAAATACAGGGAGCGAAAGGCTATTTACAATCTGTACATAAACCAGATGGCAGTTATAAGAGTCGAGGGGCGTGAGAGGGACGCAGTGTTCGGGAAGGAGGTGAGACAGTGTTGTAGCCTCTCCCCTATGTTATTCAATCAGTATATTGAGCAATTAGTAAAGAAAACAAAAGAAAAATTTGAAGTAGGAATTAAAATTCATGAAGAAGAAATCAAAAGTATGAGGTTTGCCGATGACACTGTAATTCTGTCAGAGACAGCAAAGGACCTGGAAGAGCAGTTGAACGGAATGGATAGTGTCTTCAAAGTAGGATATAAGATGAACTTCAACAAAAGCAAAACGAGGATAATCGAATGTAATCGAATTGAATGGAGTGATGCTGAAGGAATTAGATTAGGAAATGAGAGACTTAGAGTAGTAAATGAGTTTTGCTATTTGGGGAGCAAGATAAGTGATGATGGTTTAAGTGGAGAGTATATGAAATGTAGACTGGCAATGGCAAGGAAAGCGTTTCTGAAGAAGAGAAATTTGTTGACATCGAGTTTAGATTTAAGTGTCAGGAAGTCGTTTCTGAAAGTATTTGTATGGAGCGTAGCCATGTATGGAAGTGAAACATGGACGATAACTAGTTTGGAAAAGAAGAGAATAGAAGCTTTCTAAATGTGGTGCTACAGAAGAATGCTGAAGATTAGATGGGTAGACCACATAAGAGAACAGAATTGGGTAGGAGAGAAATTTGTGGTACAACTAGACTAGAAGAATGGATCGGTTGGTAAGACATGCTCTGAGGCATCAAGGGAGCACCAATTTAGTATTGGAAGGCAACGTGGAGGGAAAAAATCGTAGAGGGAGATCAAGAGACGAATAGTCTAAGCAGATTCAGAAGAATGTAGGTTGCAGTAGGTTTTGGAAGATGAAGAAGCTTGAACAGTATAGAGTTGCTTGGACAGCTGCATCAAACCAGTCTCTGGACTGAAAACCACAACAACAAATGAAGGGGATCATTGCTGTTAGCTGCAGCGGGACATTACTCGGAATCAGCGTCTACGAGCGAAAACGTCTAGCGGACGGGGATTCGAACCCGGGATATCCTACTTTGTAGCCAGATGCGTTAACCACTGCGCCGTCCTGTACACGGCGTTATGGCAACTGCGCTGACTATCTTGGCACACTCAACGGTCGATCCACAATCCCACCGAGCGCCAACTATATAGAGTCCCTGTCCATTTTACTCACTGTTCGCTACTCGAGACTCCCAGAAGAGGTCGGATGTAATTGTGCATTCGCACTGAAGTAAGTGGATGCCCAACCTAAATACATTTGACTTATATACCAAAGATAGTGTTTATCAGGACTTTTCCTGATCTGAAGAATAGTATACGAAGACATATGCCTCTGATTACACAGGATATGCTTCGAGCAACTGTTTACCATGCTGTATTACGGATGCAGCATGAGTCGGGGGACCATTCTGAGTGATCGTTGTAACTTGTGATCATATCCTAATAAAGATGCCATAACCACCGCTATCAAGTGTCTGGTAGTTCGTCCACTTTTCCAGCATGCACATCGTTTTCTGACTGCTTACGGCAACTATTATCACCTTGTGGCAAAAAGTGGAACTATTATCTTATTAGCATACTGTCAGAGAGCACCGATTGATGAAGATACCTACGAAGTTTCAGCGTCCTGCAACGTATATAGACCACACTGCAGCACTCAGAACACTGTCAGTTTAATTATAACCACTCAGTAGACAAGCGAAGCAGAGACGAATGGAGAATCAGTGCAGTAACAGGCCGCAGATGTGGAAGTCCACTGATATAGGCCACTTTGCAAAAGACAGAATTTTGAGGCCCAGTGCCTGGGATCTCGAAAACGGTGAAGCTGATAGGATGTTGACGTGCTACTGTCATCATCATCTGTGGTCAGAGGTAGGAGACTGTGAAACTAGGAGTATGCAACGAGGTGCCAGATGCCTACGCTTCATCACAGAGGGTGGACGTTGGAGGCTTTCTCGCTCTATAAAGCAAGATGGGGGCCGATCTGTGGCAGGTATGAAAATTTGCTGGGGCTCGAGGCGTCGTCTCTTGCTCCGCTCACTAGGCATATGTGCTAATCACTACGCCACACTGGTACAGTGGATTGGCATAACTGCACGGACTACTGTAGCACGCCTCTCTTCTCAATCCAAATTCTCCTTCACGCCTCAGCCCATTTCGTATTCACCCTAAACGTGAATAGTATTGTATCTGCTTTTCGTTCGATTCTGAGGTGCTATTCGAGTGTAACTGCAGAGCATCTGCAATGCTGTTCAGGCTTAGGGGGAATACCAAGTGGGCTGAGGCGTGAATGGGAATTTGGATTGAGGACGGAGACATGCTAGGGTAGCCGTGCAGTTGTGCAGAGCCACTCTGCCAGGGTGGCCTAATAAGCAGCAGACCCACGTTCGAATCCTGGCCTCGGTATAATTTTTCATTCGTCACTTTAGTCTGCATATCTACATCTGCATCTGTATCTACAAGATCTCTCCGCAAATCACATATAAGTGCCTGTTAGAGGTCGAACCCCCTTCACAATAATTCTCTCTTTTTCCACTCCCGAACAGCGCGGAAAAACGAACACCTATATCATTCCGTGCGAGCTCTGATTTCCCTTATATTATTAGGATGATCGTTGCTTCCTATGTAGGTCGGTGTCAACAAAATATTTTCTCATTCGGAGGAAAAAGTTTATGATTGAAATTTGGTGAGAAGATCCCGCTGCAACGAGAAACACCTTTGTTTTAATGATGCCCACCCCAAATCCTGTATTATGTCCGTGACACTCTCTCCCCTATATCCCAGTAATACAAAACGTGTTTCCCTTATTTGAACTCTCTCGGTGTGCTCTGTTAGTACTATCTCGAAAGGATTCCACACCGCGCAGTAGTTCTCCAAAAGAGGACGGACTCTTTATTAGACAGACACTTTAGTAGATCTGTTGCATCTTCTAAGTGTTCTACCAATAAAAAGTAGTCTTTGATTCCCCTTCCACACAACATTTGGTTCAAAATGGCTCTGAGCACTATGGGACTTAACATCTGAGGTCATCAGTCCCCTAGTACTTAGAACTACTTAAACCTAACTAACCTAAGGACATCACACACATCCATGCCCGAGGCAGGATTCGAACCTGCGACCGTAGCAGTCGCCCACACAACATTTTCTGTGCGTTCTTTCCAATATAAGTTGTTCGTATCTGTGATTCTTCGGTATTTTGGGGCTTTTAGATTTGATTGACTAATCGTATAACCGAAGTTTAACGGATCTTTTTAGTACTCATGTGGATAACCTCACATTTTTCGTTACTTAGAGTCAATTGGCAGTTTTCGCACCTTACATACTTCATAGGTATCAGAGACTTGAAAACATCTCTGGAGCCGTAGTTCTACAGTTTCATTTGACATATAAACTGTCTTGGTACAAAATCTCTTTATTTAACGATGATCTATTTAGAAAATGAAGACGTTACATCACAATACTTCCTATTTAATTAGTTAACAAAACAAATTTTATTAGACGGGTTAATGATATAAGAAAAATGATATGTAGTTACTCTGAAACTGTTTTAATAACTATTTCAAATGTTAAGTTGGTCCGATGGTTTTGAGACCACCACCATTACACTCTCTCCTCATTAATAACGAAATCCTCATCTATATTGATCCGAATCGCCAGGTCAATTGTCAAAAGGTGCTTACGTCGCCTAAATTCGTTCAATGATTTCGGTGTTTTAAGGAAATCGAAAAATTTTCAATTATTTTCAAACTTCAGACACAGTATTTTTAATGCACTTCTGGATACCACGGTTTTTTGTTGTTAAAGGTGTAGTATTCTTCAAAACAATATATGTTCACTTTTATGGCATAGTTAATTTGTAAAACCGAAAATCGTTGTTTCATTTTATTTGTGCATGGTTTACAATATTCTTCCATTACCGATAAGGACATTAAGATCAATTTTGATCCTGTTGCATTAAAATGAGGTAGCATGGATCCGATATGCACATTTTTAAACTCATTGTTGTAGTTTGAAATTAATTCGGCATAAACTATCAGTCAGGTGGGTGCTATTACACAGAGAATCCATTGGAAACACAGATTTACTTCAATATTATTTTGTGATAACTTCTGAAAATTTTGTGTCTTCCTTCTTATATCGGAATGCTTGCAGTTTTTATTTCAGAGGGGCAGTCACATTCTTTTAGATATTCCTGATTTATCTCACGAGGAGTCAAACAAGGGGATTTCTTTTCATCAAACTCTTCTCAGAAGTTAAAGAGCAAGTTTTCTAATTTTTTAAACTGGGAAAATGAAGAAGGAAGATGTGTAACAGAACGTGTCTGAATCGACTACTTTTGCTAATGATGTCATACTCTTTGTATAGAACAAAAACAAACTTTAATAATGAACGGAGCCAGGCTTCAACATTAATTAAAATGAGACTAAAATAATGTACGATAGTCACATCGAAAAAACTTGCTTCATTAAGATCGAAGTCATGGAACTCATTCAAGTCTTTTTCTTTTTTTAGCGCTATTGACGACGACAAATGATCAGCAAAAGACATAAGCAAAGAAATACAAAATTGTCTAGAGTGCTTTTGATAAACTGAAGAAGGTATAAAAAGATAAAAGTTACAATGAGTATTAACGGTTTTTATTTGTGGCAGTACGGCGTGTATGTTTAATGATTAAACCATTCAAAACCTGTGCAACACGTTTGGAATTAGAAGGAGAAACCGGGAAACAATCAGATGGGCCAGGGAATAGACTGGAGTGGGCGACTTAAATGGAACTGAATTGAATATAAACGGAGGTAAGCACTACGTGTAACTGGGCAAATGGATGGTAGACGGTTCAGTGTAGTTCTTTAAAGATTTCAAGAAGAAAGAGACGAAAAATATAACGACGTATTGAAAAGCAGGTAGATGAGAGGAACAACCTTGATCATTCAAATGAATGTGAGAATCACATGGAGCTAGAGGTGGATCGTGTGTTAGATTCTCATGCATTTACCTTCAAAACGAAGATAACAGAGACGTTCGAGATAGTCAAATGGACCCCTCCGTGTTCGATCATGATGAACTAAGGATCTCATCGTCTTCCTGGCAGTATTGCATCCATTTACCTTCCAAAGAACGGTAAAGTAGGCACCGAGAAACTCGATTGGACCATCAAAGTGGCAAGCTATGATGGATATAGTCTTACATCGCCTTCGTTGCCAGTGATGCCCAGACAACATAAAGATTGAGCTCGTGAGACTGTTCCACCGCGTGCGGCAGTAAACATTTCCGCAAAAGGCACATAAAATATTTCCCCATCATAACTGCCACCACACAGCAAGTCAAAACCCCTGTTTCTTTCTTATTCCCTACCGTAGGCTAATAATATTCGTAACAGTCCATGAGGAACGTCGCAATAGCCGCTCGCTCCCTTAATCGCCCATGTTGGCCAGTAGTATTGTTTGTTTTGTATCAATCAATAAAGACAATCAAATACCTTCCCCTCCATTTGCGAAATATGACGAATGTTATTTACGCAAAGGTAAGAGCAATGATAAAGACGTTAAATAAGAGTCAAAAGTTGCATGGATACAGAAGTATTGCACACAATGATGAAGGCAGCTTGCAATGTTACCAGAAACGTTGGTACATATTTCACCGTGATATGGTGTACAATCGAAAAGAATTTTGTGGAAAATGACCCATGCTACTAAGGCCTACTTACATATTCTTACATTATACCTGAAGACTGCGATCTGTATGAAAGCCTGTGGGAGGTCTTCATCCAAATCTTGATGTCGACTGACCGATGTTGATAAAGATGACAAAGATACTGATAAGGAAGATAATGATGCTGATGAAGAAGACAACGATGATGCTGCTGAATAAGATGACAAATGAAGAAGATTATGATGATGTTGATGAAGATGATGATGCTGATGAAGATGATGATGCTGATGAAGATGATAATGCTGATGAAGATGATGATGCTGATGAAGATGATGATATTGATAGAGAAGATGATGATGATAGTGATAAGGAAGAAGATGATGATACTGATGGCGAATATGACAATGATGCTGACCAACAAGAGGACAATGATGCTGATGAGGAATATGTTGATGATCATGATAATGAAGAAGAAGAAGAAGATGATGATGATGATGATGATGAACTTCGTGATGACGCTGATGATGTTGACGAAGAAATGAACATTATATCGATAAATACAATAATGCTGCAGATGAAGGTTTGCCAAGCGTTGGCGCAAAATTAAAAAATGATTGACGAAATTGGTTTGATCAGTGCTATAAATGCGTTAAAATATTTTATAGTGCATCGTAATCTTGCGAAGAGTCTTGGGTGGCGATAATCACACCCCAAACGACTGGCACGGTCATTAGTTACGCCGCTGATTACCCAGGCGAGCATCGTCCCTGGAACAGCCGAGAAACGGGCCACTGCTTCTAATGTCTCGTTTCCGCTACTCACTAGCTGCGATAGCGCACAGTCGCAGTAAATAATGGCGGAACTGCGATCCTACATCGATACCGAGGCCATTTTCTGCTGCGCTTGAGGCACACAAATTATTAATGTGTGTTATATAGCCCCATACATCATGTTTATGGCGACGTTAATCCCCCGTATAGGGCGTGCTTTGTGTTGCAGCTTTATCGAGTAGCTGGAAGAAGGCAATGCCTACAAAATTTGAATCAATATCTCTATCAATATCTCTATATTTTATATAGCACAATAAATGCAAATGATATTCATTTACAGTTATCTAAAGTTACGTTGGTCCGTGGAAGCGCAGTAAAAATGTGTAAGATAGGAATATCGTGAATATCAGACAGCAATTTCGGGACTTCGAGCGCCAGCTATTGTTCGTTTCTCGTTACACCGTAACACCATCGCTGCTGCTTTGCAGACAGCATTGCAGTATTCATGAATTTCCTGGTCATCAAATAACTATAAATTATTTTTATGTGTTAGCTTTATTCTTAGTTTATTTCCATCCTTGGTGGTGGGTTGTTTTAAATGTTTTCCATGACGTAACGTGTACCAAATTTAACAATGAAATGGTGGTTAGCTATTTCTTGTTACAGAATAAATCGTCATCGAAACTCATAATCTTTCTCTATAATTTTTTCTTGTCACTGTCCTCATTTTTTTATAAACTAGCTAAGCACGCTGCGTTGCCTGGATCCTTTTTAGCCCTTCTACCCCCCTGCTCCGCCCCCTCCGCACTTTCCATCCTCCTCCCACCTTCTGTCTCCCATCTCTTCCTGACTTTCTCTCTATCCATCTGCTTCTCCCCTCTTATTCTCTGTCAACCTGCCCCTCCTCCATCACTCTGCACAACTCCTCCTTCCTTTCTCTCTGTCAATCTCTTCACTCCCTCTCTGACTCTCCATATCCTCTTCGCCCTCCCTCTGTCCATTTCAACCTGCCCCATCTCTCCGTCCACCTCATCCTCTTCGCTTTCTCTGTCCAATTCCTCCTTCCCGTTCTCTGTCCATCTCATGCTTCCCACCTCCTCTCTCCATCACCCTTGGCTTTGCTAGAGTACGCACGTGTCACATGTATTTAAGATGACCCCCCCCCCCCGTATTTGTACACATATTTCACCTACATCAGTAGTGAATTTCGCCCTCCAGTTCAGTTTTCTTCTTTATGCATGATGCCTAAGTTTTTGACGCTTCTCAGCATTTATAACACCATATTTGCTGAACTGTGCCGTACAATGATGTAATTTTGTACATACGTTCACCGGTGTATGTGGGTACTCTCTACGTAATGTGTTGCGCATAGAGTTACTACCAAATAAATAAATTAATTAAACATCACACATGATGCGGAACTTTTTCACGCATCTCAATGTGTATGTCGTCATACTTCCAGGACAATGTGTCGTGCAATGATATGATTTTACAGGTACATTCAGAGGTATATGTGAGTACTGTCTGTGAAATATGTTTCAAATGCAGTTAACTGTAAGAAAGTAATAAATTAAAACATCATACCTCATGCGACAGGTCTACTACGTGATGTAATAATCGATAAACTTTTTCCATTGATCATTTTGCGTGGTTAGTCAGCGACAAAAAATTTCGTAAATGTGGGAAATGACGTGTACAGTTTGTTGAAAATCACCAAATCCTCTCATCTCATATTTGATAAATAAAACATGGGTACTCGCGTGTCATGCGCTACACTTTTGTTTCACTCCCATACCCACCTCTATGATAAGTAGGCGGTTTTCATCCCACTGAGATACTATCCAGGCAGTAAGTGATAAGTGTAGCAAGTCTGTTTGAAGTCGATCTCGCTATATATCCTGTATATATGGTGGTCCATTGATCGTGAGTGGACCAAATATCTCACGAAATAAGCGTCAAACGAGAAGACTACAAAGACGGAAACTTGTCTAGCTTGTAGGGGTATACCAGATGGCACTATGGTTGGCCTGCTAGATGGCACTGCCATAGCTCAAACGGATATCAACTGCGTTTTTTTAAAGGGGAACCCCAATTTTTATTACATATTCGTGTAGTACGTAAAGAAATATGAATGTTTTAGTTGGACCACTTTTTTCGCTTTGTGATAGATGGCGCTGTAATAGTCACAAACATGTGGCTCCCAATTTTAGACGAACACTTGGTAACAGGTAGGTCCTTTAAATGAAAATACAGAACGTAGGTACGTTTGAACATTTTATTTCGGTTGTTCCAATGTGATACATGTACCTTTGTGAACTAATCATTTCTGAGAACGCATACAGTTACAGCGTGATTACCTGTAAATACCACATTAATGCAATAAATGCTCAAAATTATGTCCGTCGACCTCAATGCATTTGGCAACACGTGTAACGACTGTCCTCTCCACAGTGAGTAGTTTGCCTTCCATAATGTTCACACATGCATTGACAATGCGCTGACGCATGTTGTCAGGCGTCGTCTGTGGATCACGATAGTAAATATCCTTCAACTTTTCGCACAGAAAGAAATCCGGGTAGGTCATATCCGGTGAACGTGCTGGCAATGGTATGGTGCTTCGGCGATCAATCCACCTCTCATGAAATATGATATTCAATACCGCTTCAACCGCACGCGAGGTATGTGCCGGACATCCATCATGTTGCAAGTATATCGCCGTTCTGTCATGCAGTGAAACATCTTGTAGTAACATCGGTATAACATTACATAGGAAATCAGCATACATTGCAAAATTTAGATTGCCATAAATAAAATGGGGACCAATTATCCTTCCTCCCATAATGCCGCACCATGCATTAAACCGCAAAGGTCGCTGATGTTCCACTTGTCGCAGCCATCATGGATTTTCCGTTGCTCAATACTGCATATTATGCCGGTTTACGTTACCGTTGTTGGTGAACGACACTTCGTCGCTAAACAGAACGCGTGCAGAAAATCTGTCATCGTCCTGTAATTTCTCTTGTGCCCAGTGGCAGAACAGTACATGACGTTCAAAGTCGTCGCCATGCAATTCCTGGTGCATAGAAATATGGAACGGATGCAATCGATGTTGATGTAGCATTCTCAACGCCGACGTTTTTGAGATTCCAGATTCTCGCGCAATTTGTCTGCTACTGATGCGCGGATTAGCCGCGATAGCAGCTAAAACACCTACTTGGTGTGGTGTGCATACTGTAAGACCTTTGGTACACACACCATCAAATTATTTGACTTGTCGCTCTAACGAAGTAGGCGAGTGTCAGCGATATGTCTCGTGGTCTTATCGTGGCGTGTTTATCTTCTGCTGTTAGGTCAGACGATAGAAATGCCACTTGCACGCTTAGAGTAGCAGATTGACGGTGACCAACTTTAAACAGAACTTGATTAATTTTCACACTCATTTATTAAAATAATAACAAGCGTAAAAATAACTTAACTTGCTTCTGGATGCTATTTACAATTGACAATCTGAAGTTCCTTTCGTCTCGATACGTTAATCTTATTCTCTGATACTTGACAAAGTGTCTATACATTTATCTTCATGGCTATGTACAGGAACATGATAATCTTATTAGGCACAGACTGAAACTTGACTATGATTCAGACTGACTAATCGGAGGTCTGTACACTCGTTATAATACCTCGCACGTTCAAGTATCAATGCGCGAGTGTGATTCGCGAGGAGAAAAGGTTCTACGTTAGCAGCAATCTCATTGGGTGCGTTACATATTAATACGCGGATTGGCGGAAGCAGAATTTGGTCCGTCTCTAAGACAGCGCCATCTCGTAGAGCGGAGACGGTCGAGCGCAGCGCCTGTGCTGTTGTGCTTAGCGGGGCGCGCTCTAGTGGGGAAGTTGTGTACGCGCTGACTACGCGGAGCTATGTACACAACACTTGGGCATCATCATTTTTAGCAGGTCGTGGTTGACGTTTCACACGTAGCTGAACGCTTCCTGTTTCCTTAAATAACGTAACTAATCGGCGATCGGTCCGGACACTTGGATGCTGTCGTCCAGGATACTGAGCAACATACATAGCACACACCCGTTGGGCATTTTGATCACTATAGCCATACATCAACACGATATCGACCTTTTTCGCAAATGGTAAACGGTCCATTTTAACACGGGTAATGTATCACGAAGCAAATACCGTCCGCACCGGCGGAATGTTGCGTGATACACGTACTTACACGTGTGCGACTATTACAGTGCCATCTATCACAAAGCGAAAAAAGTGGCCCAACTAAAGCATTCAGATTTCTTTACGTACTACACGAATATGTAATAAAAAATGGGTGTTCCTATTTTAAAAAACGCAGTTGATATCCGTTTGACCTATGGCAGCGCCATCTAGCGGGCCAACCATAGCGCCATCTGGTTTTCCCCTTCAAGCTAGACGAGTTTCGTTCTTTGTAGTTATTTCGTTTGATGCTTATTTCGTCAGATATCTGGTCCGGTCACTATCAATGGACCACCCTGTATATATTCTCTAGCTGAAACCTGACATTCTTTACGTAGTTTTATCATTCCTCTGCATGTCTTAATTTTTTCTAAGTATTCATTTTCCCTGACAATATCTGAGTTCTCACGTTCTCTCTTAAGTCTAGGCGTTCTCGTTACAATTACCATTACATAGTGTACAGAATATCGACAGACCGTATAAAAGGAGTCACTCCCAGGAGAATACCGCTAATACCGCGGTAAGAGTATTCGGAAGTTTCGTCAAGTATACCAAAGCCGGCCGAAGCCACTCATTGGTTCAAAAATTGCTCTGAGCACTATGGGACTCAACTGCTGAGGTCATTAGTCCCCTAGAACTTAGAACTAGTTAAACCTAACTAACCTAAGGACATCACAAACATCCATGCCCGAGGCAGGATTCGAACCTGCGACCGTAGCGGTCTTGCGGTTCCAGACTGCAGCGCCTTTAACCGCACGGCCACTTCGGCCGGCCACTCATTGGTGAATAGATTCCAAAAAGCTACCAAATGTCAAGGATCTTGGTGGCTACATTTCACCTGCTATTCTAAATAGTGCCAAATATTAAGTTCGAGTGATTCAGTGGAGCATCAAGTATGACAGAATGCCTCAGTGTTCCTAAAAGCAGGAAGGAATACTTGGAGCCTTGTCAGTGTTGAAATACACATCATGGTTCACCTTCGTGGCAACTTTAATGAGTGCTGCTAAGTGATATCACGGAATACTCTCCCCAAAACATCACAGAGCTCTCTCTGGCCTGAGCTAGAGGTTAAATGCCTCAATGAGTGATCAGTGCACACAACACGTTGCATCATTTGAACACAAGCTACATCATGACCCGTCGGAAACACTATATGTCTATTGTAAGCTACTGACTAATTTCTGCGTTGTTCGCCACGATTGGTCTGTTGCGAGGTATTGTGGGGAAACAAGCGGTTATCGGTTTGTGTAGTGTGGTGGACAAGATACTGATTTTTCCATGTTATACAGCGAAGTTCCAGACAGCAGAACCTACCGTATCCCGTAAGCTCAGAATAATCTTATGTGGAACGAATTGTTTAAATATTGTTACAAGATTTGGCCCGACAAAGTAAAACTACGAAATTGTTAAATATTGCGAATTTCAGAATTATCTGCTTGTGAGTTTCTTCAAAAATCTTTTTTGTAATATTTCAGGAGCCGTTAATATTGAAGTCAGAATATTCTAATTTTGGAATGAGTTTCAGTTTATCACAAAATCATGTGGTAGAAGTTTTGATGAAGTTAACTGTTTCACTTTTTGAATCATTCCAATTAAAAAGCGTGTAATATTAAAGTTAGAAAACTGAAATTCTCAATTTATATTCAGCTTATTATCAACAAATTTTGTAAAGGTTTTCATGAATCTACATCCTTTAAATTTTTCATTATTAGATAAAAACAATTTTCCTACCAAAACTGTAAAAAGGAATCAGATTTACTTACCTTAATAAATAAGATATGAAGGAAAGATGATGGAAATATATATTAATATATTTAATAATACATCGTAATAGCCGGCCGCGGTGGTCTCGCAGTTAAGGCGCACAGTCCGGAACCGCGCGACTGCTACGGTCGCAGGTTCGAATCCTGCCTCGGGCATGGATGTGTGTGATGTCCTTAGGTTAGTTAGGGTTAAGTACTTTTAAGTTCTCGGGGACTGATGACCACAGACGTTAAGTCCCATAGTGCTCAGAGCCATTTGAACCATTTGAACATCGTAATAAAACGCAGAGGGAGACCAAGAGATGAATACACTAAACAGATTCATAAGGATGTAGGTTGCAGTAGGTACTGGGAGATGAAGCAGCTTGCACAGGATAGAGTAGCATGGAGAACTGCATCAAACCAGTCTCTGGACTGAAGACCACAACAACAAAATTTAATAATGAAGCTGTACCAACTTTCACAACGACATCATAATTTAACATAGGTTCAGAAATTAAGAAAAAGACAGATCCGAGATCAATATCTAGCTTCGGTTCCGTTTGAAAAATTCTGGAAGTCAAAATTTAAGAGCTTTTGCTCTAAGAGTCTTCTACGAAATATAATGAGCACAGATTTACTGAGAGAGAAATTGGAATCGTTACTCTTCATATGACAACCAAATAAAGAATTTTGTAGTCAGAATGAGTGCTGACTGAGAGCTGCTGCCAAACCTGGAAGGAATTCTGGAGCGAGTAATTTATTCGCCGTCCGCACCGGAAGTAGGTACAGACCTAAGTGCCTTCACTTGAGAGGTTATTGGATCGTTGCCTGTCACAAGCAATGCGTTAGGCTCCGCTCCAGAATGTGCCGTGATTCTGTCCGCGACATTGTCCGCTTGTGCCTCGGATTGCGTTAATAACGCCTGACGTGGTAGTTCTCCAGAAGAATGAGATATCGCGCTTATCTAGTGCCAATACCTATGTTTTGTACATAGTTCCGCGTAGTCAGCGCGTACACAACTTTCCCACTAGAGCGCGCCCTGCTAAGCATAACAGCGCAGGCGCAGCACTCGTCCGTCTCCGCGCTATGAGATGGCGCTGCCATAGAGACGGACCAAATTCTGCTTCCGCCGATCCGTGTATTAATATGTAACGCAGCCAATGAGATTGCTGCTAACGTAGAACCCTTTCTCCTCGCGGATCACACTCATGCAGTGATACACGAACGCGCGAGGTATTATAACGAGTGTACAGACCTCCAATTAGTCAGTCTGCATTTGTCTGCACCAGTCTGTATGAGTTCTACATTAGTCTGTACCAGTCTTTAGTCAAGTTTCTGTCTGCGCCTAATAAGATTACCATATTCCTGTACATAGCCATGAAGAGAAAGGTATAGACACTTTTGTCAAGTATCAGAGATATATGTGAGATTAGGATTAATGTATCAATACCAAAGGAACTTCAGATTGTCAACTGTAAATAGCATCCAGAACGAAGTTAATTAATTTTTATGCTTGTTATTATTTTAATAAATGTGTGTGAAAATTCATCAAGTTCTGTTTAAAGTTGGTCACCGTCAATCTGCTACTCTAAGCGTGCAAGTGGCATTTCTATCGTCTGACCTAACAGCAGAAGATAAACACGCCACGATAAGACCACGAGACATATTGCTGACACTCGCCTACTTCGTTAGTGCGACAAGCCAAATAATCTGATGGTGTGTGTACTGAAGGTCTTACAGTACGCACACCACAACCTAAAAGTGAACATAACGGGTTTAATAATGAATTGGAAAGCCCGTGTTTCTTTTCGATATTTAATTTCGTGTTCCGCCCACTATGTTATAAAAAACAGGGTGGCAAGTGGCTCAGAATATTCTCCACTTTTAGGGGAAACAATTTTGTGTTCAGACATAATGACCTTTCTAGATTCTGAGAAGCTCATCTGCAGAAACCAGCACGGTTTTAGGAAACAGCGGTAATGCGAGACACAGCTGGCCTTCTTTATGCATGATATACAACCGGCTCTAGATACCGGCTCCCAGGTCGCTGCCATATTTCTCGACTTTCGAAAGGCGTTCGACTCAGTTCGGAACTGTCGCTTGTTCCAAAAAGTGCGCGCTTATGGTCTACCAGATGACATATGCGGTTGGATAGAAAGTTTTCTACCAGATAGGGAGCAGTATGTCGTCCTGAACGGGGTGATTTCAACAGAAACAAGAGTAACTTCAGGTGTGCCCCAAGGCAGCGCGATAGGTCCTCTGCTTTTACATAAACGATCTGGTTCATGGTATTGACATCAGCCTTAGACTGTTTGCCGATGATGCTGCAGTCTACAGGAAAGTAGTATCACACGAAAGTTGTGAACAGATCAATGAGGATTTGCAGAAAATAAATGCGTGGTGTAATGACTGGCAGTTATCTCTCAATATTAGTAAGTGTAACCTACTGCGAATAACAAGGCGGAAATCCCCATTAATGTAAGAGCACAAAATAAATGCCCAGTCTTTGGAAGCGGTAACGTCCGTCGAGTATTTGAGTGTGACTATTCGAAATGATCTCAAATGGAATGATCAGATTACACAAGTAATGGGTAAGGCGAACTCTAGATCGCGGTTTATTGGTAGAATCCGGAAGCGATGCAGTCCTTCAACAAAGGAAATAGCTTACAATACGTTAATTCGTTCAGTCTTGGAGTATTGGTCGTCTTTACGGGACCCTTACCAATTGCGTCTGATTCAAGAGATTGAGAAGGTCCAAAGAAGAGCTGCAAGATTCGTGACTGGTACATTTAGCCATCGCGTGACTGTTACAAATCTCATAGAAAGTTTGAAGTGGGACACACTCGCAGATAGACGACGCGCTAAACAGAAGGGGCTGCTCACTAAATTCTGAAATCCGATCTTCACCGAGGATGTAGAGCATATATTCTTACCAGCAACTTTAAAATCGCGCAATGATCACGATTTAAAGATAAGGGAAATAAGAGCTCGTACTGAGGCGTTGAGACAGTCGTTTCTCCTTCGCGCGACCCGCGAGTTGAACAGAGTGGGGCCGGTGGGTGGGGGGGGGGAATATGACTCTGGCGCGAATTGTGCCCTCCGCCACACACTGCTTGTTGGGTAGCGGAGTATATATGTATATGCAGATGTAGATGTAACTTTACATGTAGATGTATGAGAAATACAGAAATCGCCTTTGAACTGTGTCGAGAACTGAGTACAATACGACAAGCTTTAATAATTTGCAAAAGTAATACTTGTGCGTATGAAATTTTACCAGAATATGCTGCACAATTAAGTAACAGTAGACTTTTATTTATCGTCGTAGTTCACTGCTCCGTATTTTTCTCATCAGGGTTAAAATACTTCATTTCACTCTCGGCGGCCTGAACTGCTGATATGAGGACCGACGTTTACTGAACAGCAAGGTAGCCATCGCTTTCTGACTGTTTGTGCAAATAGTTTCTAGGTCCTTCTCAAGGAGAGAGGTATCCAAATATCGCCCAAACTAGTTTCCAACTTTATTAAACGTTTAGAACTGATGAACAAACCAACCAGAAGTATTTACTCACTACACGACAGTACCTCACTCCAAATGTCCACTGCTAGTAGTTTCCTTCCCAATGTTTTCTCGGAGACAAGTGGAGGTGGACTGACGTCAGCAGCAGTTCCTGTAGGATTTATAACCGAGTGTGATAGTCAAGCCGAGGTATTCGTCTTCGATCCCTGTAGATTTTGCGCGTCTGGCGATACTGTTCTTACTTCGTGTTACGTGGCCTCTAATCACAGACCATTCGTTGTAAACTTCTTGGGCAATCCACGTTATGGTCCTAACAATTCGGCTAACTTCATTCAACGTGTGGTCGTGAGGAGGTCTAGATGCGATTGCTGCTTTCTGTCATTCCGTCACGCTTCCACGTCGACGCATCTCGCTGAGCTGATTCCATACAAACGACTGTCACATATACACCACTTCACTGCTAATAACAATAATAATAACAGTAACACATGGTCCAGAGACATTAATGTGACCATCGCCTCTGTTCGGCGTCAATGTGAAATAACTCCCAGACGGTAGGTGGCGCCGCCACATGCAGTGGAATAATGTTCGAATGTGTGTGAATTCCTAAGGGCCCAAACTGCTCAGGTCATCGGTCCCTAGACTTACACACTACTTACAATAACTTACACTACCTTATGCTAAGAACAATACACTCACCCATGTCCGAGAGCGGACACGAACCTCCTGCAGGAGGTGCCGCGCAACCCGTGACATTGCATCTCAAACCGCGCGGCCACTCCACGTGGCTGCAGTGGAAGGTACGGGATGTTCAAAAAGTCTCTCCGCAGTGCCGTATGATAGTTAGCCGTGCGTGCCTTATGATTCTTCACCTGCCTGGGTTACTTCCCTTCAAGTGGACTCTCCCAGCATTCCACCATTTCGTATATCTCAGCCAGCGTCAGTAGCATCGTTGGTGTCTGTCGATACGTACTGACGTGAACGTTTTAGTTCCTTTGTTCGTATATTTCGTTTTTGTCACTGTTAAAATGCTAACCATTTAAGAATGTGTGTTTTTAGTCGAACAAGTGTTCAAAGCTGGCAGTAAATACACAGTTTCACGCCGTCACACATTTAATTCAGTTTCTCGGAGACAACACTCCCACATCGCGATACTGTGCGAGATTTGATTAACAAATTTCGAAGTACGGGTTCAGTGACATATGCACCGAGAACTGGTCGTCCTACCGTTTTGCTTGAGGATAAACTTCTCGATATTTCCGATAAAATGTCCATGAGCCCGAACAAGACAGAAAGAAAACTCGCCCAGGAAATCGATGTTAGTGTCGGAAGGAAAAATTTAGAACTTTTCCCGTACAAAATGACAGTCGTGCAAGAACTGAAAAATACTGATCAAGGCAAGAGACTGCATTATTGTCAATGGTTCAAAAACTTCGTTCAATAAAATGGAAGGGATATTCTTAATGAAACGTTTTTCACTGATGAGACGTGGTTTCATTTATTCGGGTACATGAACTCGCAAAATTCTCGTATGTGGAGTACTGCAAATTCGTTGTGTATTCATGATGAACCACTTCACCCTATGAAAATAGGAGTTTCGATTGCAATTTCTAGATGTCGGATTGTGGATCCTATATTTTTCAACGAAACAATAAACCACAACGATACTTCACTGATATTCTGTACAGATTCATAGGAGAATTTGTTAAGTGAAATACTGAACGGTTATAATCGAAAAAATAGTGCAATCGCGCTTACAGCTCGCGCTTCAACGTCACTGCTTGCTGATGTTTTTGGTGATCGCATAATTTCACAGGGACTTTGGCCTCCACGATCACTTGACCTAACACCACCTGATATTTTCTTCTGGGGTGCAGCGAAAGCAACTGTCTATAAAAACCGTCCAAAATCCATCGATGAATTGAAAACTGCAATTTCCACTTTGACTGCATCTGTTACAGAAGAAATGTTACAGCTTGTGTTTGGAAACATGATTAGACGACTTGAATTGTGTATTCAACAACAGGAGGGACACTTTCAACATTTAATGTGAAAACTGATAAGTAAAAATGAATATTCAGTAAATTAATAGCTTGTATTTCGCTTAGTTTCATTTCGGTTTATTCACTGTGGCATACGGCACGCGCGGCTAACAATCATACGGCACTGAGGAGGGACTTTTTGAACACCCCGTATATAAAGCGTGTGGGGGTGACGCGGTAAACAGTGTATTATTTACCGTAATGAAGAAAGAAAGGGATTTATGCGCCTTTTAAAAGGGCTTGGTCGTTGGTTATCGAGGCAAGGGTGGAAGCATTACGGACCGGCTAAGCTTGTAAACTGTTCGTGTGCGGCCGTGTACACGGTGTATCAAAAAGAATCATCCGATTTGCACGTCTGTTTTTCTGAAACTAATAAACGTATACAATGATTTTTCTTTCTTAATGAACGGGAATGTCAAAAACTTTCTTTTCTATACCTATGCAGAGGTGCTCAATATGCCCCACACCCCCCTTTGAAAAGCATGGCATTTGTCAATGTGGTATTCAAATTGTTCCCACACTGTAGCGAGCATGTATTGAGTTACAGCTTCCACAGCTGTTGTTATGCAATGTCTCAGATCGTTCATTATTGTTGGTAACGGAGATACGTAAACAGAGTCTTTTATAAACCCCCACAAGAAATCACACACAGTCAGTTCCGTTGATCTTGGAGGCCAGGAATGTAAGGCTGAATCATTTGGCCCAGTGCGACCGATGCACCTGATAATTGTTGTGAAATTAAAGTTTTCCCGGCGAATTAAATTCGAGCACACATTGTTATTTGTCACTTCACGAATTGCTTGCAGTAGCTGAATTTTGTATGATTCCATGTGTAAACGTCGACGCAACACACTCCAGACGGACATCGGGGTCATGTTGAGCTGTCGAGCTGCACGGCGAACGGATTTCTGCTGACTCATTGTGAAACTATGGCGGATGCGTTCGACGTCTGTATCAAACACTCGGGGACGGCCTGGCGATTTGCCTGTACATAAACAACCTATTTCTCGGAACTGTTCATGCCATCGTCTAGCACCTAGTATGAAAGTCATGCAGAACCGTTATTACTGATCCGCACTGCACAAAACGTAGAAAACAAAACGCTTTCTGTCGTACCGACACCATTTTTACTAGAACTGAAGTGGGCGCACACTGCTGCTACCTAGAGGGAACCACGTAAAACTCGAGAGTTTGGTCTTTCAAACAGTACGTTGTTCACGCAGATATCTCAAATAACATAATAGTTATAATTTTTTTTTAAATCAGATGGTTCTTTTTCACACACCTTATGTATGGCAAAGTAGGACTATACAGGGTGGTCCACCTGAAGTTTCGGATGAGATTATCTCGAAAACTATTCATTAGGTAAAAATAATGGGTAAGACAAGTTCGTAAGCTCAAAGGGGCACATCAAATGATACTACACGTGACCCCCACCCCCCGCCGCCATGGGTGGAGGGGGGGCAACTTTTAAATCTTAAATGTAAACCCCCTTTTTTTTTGCAGACTCGGATTCTCCATAAAAAGTAATCAAGTTTCGTGAGAAACAGTTTTTAAACCATTGACAGATGGCGCTGAAACCGATAGAAATTAAAATTGGGAAAGAAGTCCGATTTATTTCGAACGATCCGAGAAGGAGGCGTCAGATCGATACAAAATGGGCACCAATTCTTTCATTACGCCGAATTAAAACTTTTTTTTATACAAAATGTGTCCTACCAGCCACAGTTTTTGATGGAGTGAGGTGGAATGGTTTTAAAATCTTGATATGGAACTCTTCACAGTTGCATTACTCACCCGACTGCGGCTCTACCAAGCCCAAACTGCGGACTATTGCTCAGTATGAAGGTCGGCGCAATGCGATCAGACGTCACTTCACTTCCAGATTTTGAACCGTAAACATCGACTGACGAAAGTAAATTATTCTTTAGACTAACATGGCTCACTATTCTCCTACAGAGCGTGCTGATGTGATGTTAAGTTTAGGTGAATTTCATAACAATTACGCTGCAGCTGCGTAATTGTATACGGATCGTTTCCCGAACAGACGACATCCAAGCGAAAACGTTATTCGAAATTTCACTCAACGAGCTCGAAATGGATACATGCACTGTCCACCTCGTCATCGTGAATACAATGAAAATGTCGCTCGTACCCTTACCGTTCTCGTCTGTGTTCAACTGGATCCCGAAGTTAGTAGTCGTGCGATTCAGAGACAAACTTGAATACTGAAATCAACTGTTTTGAGGATTTTGAAGGCACATAAAAGTCATGCATATCATATCACACCGACATAGGCATTAACACCGAAAGATACTCAAACACGCGTGCATTTCTGCCAAAGGATATTGGAACTGATAAGAGGTGACAATGTGTGTTTTTCTTTAGATACGTTATGTTCACCGATGAAGCCACATTCAAAAACAAAGGCGAATTAAATCGTCATGATTGTCATTATTGGTGCCCTGTCGATCCACACTGACACAGACCTGTTGACAATCAACGCAAATGGTCTGGTGTGGAATTTTAAACGATTAATTGATAGGATCGCATTGTTTTGACCGAAATGTTACTGGGGAATCTTGTTTACAACTTCTCCGCGATGATTTGTTAGAGCTAATTGAAGATGCTGATTTAGAAACTAGGCAACGAATGTGGTTCCAACAGGACGGAGCAGTTCCGTATTATGCTAAAAATGTGCGGAACATTTTAAATTTACGGTACCTTTGTCGGTGGATAGGACGCAGCGGACCAATTCAGTGGCCTCCACGTACACCAGACCTAACATCTTTTTCTTGTGGGGTTATTTAAAAAATATTGTTGATGACAGACAGTCCACAACCCGAGACGATATGGAGCAACGTATTCGAAGAGCGTTTGCAGCCATACCACGGGATGTGTCGCTCAAAAATGTGGAAAACTTTCGCAAACGATTGACTTTATGTATTGAAGCAAATGAGGATAATTTTGAACAATTTCTTCGTGTCTAATTTCATTAATTAAACGCGCAAAATTGTGAGAGGCAAGGGGACTCACACTAATGAAGCACCCCAACGTGTGAGGGGCAAGGGGACTCTCACTAATGAAGCACCACATGGGAACATCATTCTACTACGTCCATGTCGTTGTTCCTGGGTAACGCTAAAAGTAGGATACAGTATATTTTGTACAAAAATAGCTTCATTTGGAGAAACGAACGAATTGGTGCACTTTTTTTTAAGGATTTGATGCATCTTTCTCGGATAATTCTAAATAGATCAGAGTTCTTCCATAATTTTACTTTTTTCTCGATTTCAGCGCCATCTGTCAATGGTTTAAAATAAATGTTTCACACAAAACTTGATTACTTTTTTTGTGTAGAATCCGAATCTGCAATAAAAAATGGCTGTTTCCATTTAAGCTTTAAAAGTTGCTTCCCACCCCATGCAAGGTGGCGGGGGCTGGAGGTCACGTGTAGTATCATTTGATGTCCCCTTTGAGTTTCCGAACTTCTCTTACCCACAATTTTTACCCGATGTATAGTTTTCGAGATAATCTCATCCGAAACTTCAGATGGACCACCTGTAGAACACCGCCGCCGAATCAACTGATGCACCACGAGTCAGATGTGACAAAGGTGAACTACGGCTCCGGAGATGTGACGTTCAACTGTTAAGTATTTGACCCCCCAGATGAACCAAGGACATATGAACAGTGTCTGCTCAAGAACAGTTTCGCGAAGGTTGTTGCTGCACATGGACCTACGCAGCAGGCGTCTGATTCATGCACCGATGCTGACAGCTGTTCATCGGGGACGAAGGCTGGAATTTTCACGCCAGTAGCGCAGCCATTGAGGGGCAATAAGCAAATGTTTCAGTAAAATCACGTTTTATGCTCTATCGAATTGAAAGCAGACATCCTGCGACAATCGTCTGAAGAGTCCAGACCAGAGGAGGGAGCGTCACGGTCTGGACACGTTTTACGAGACATTCCATGGGTGACTAGGTGATATCGTCATTCTGGAAAGCACAATGGATCATCACAAGTTTGCATCCATCCTTGGGGACCATGTCCACTCTTGCATGCTGTTCGTTTTCCTCGGTACAATGGCATCTACCAGTAGTAAAATGCAACGTGACACACAGCTCGCAGTGTGGGTGTGTGTGGTTCTAAAAATATCAGTTTTCCA
This sequence comes from Schistocerca piceifrons, assembly GCF_021461385.2. Classification (NCBI taxonomy): domain Eukaryota; kingdom Metazoa; phylum Arthropoda; class Insecta; order Orthoptera; family Acrididae; genus Schistocerca; species Schistocerca piceifrons. The sequence continues at coordinate 85,549,284 of NC_060143.1, read as the reverse complement.
TATTTGCCTGGCCACAAAACTCCTCGAGCTGAAACCAAATCGAGAATCTGTGTGACCACCTCTGTGGGCTGTTCGCCCTGTTCCTGAACCGAGAAACCTAGCGCAGCTTTCCACGGAACTGGAGTCGGCATGGCTTCACTTCCCCGTCAGCAACTTCCAGAACCTCATGGACTGTCTGCCTGTACGTCGCGCAGCGGTGCGCGGTGCAGAATCGGTTATTCAGGCTTTTGACAGGTGGGCAGATTAAATAGACCGGACATGTGTAATAATACAATTTCCAAGATTTTCCCGGGGATTTGTTGTCATCTCGTAGAATCGGGTGTACGTTGTCAGGCTGTCTGCGGCAGAGAGTGTTTTGGCTGGGTGTACGAGTGTTCTCGGCACTCCATGCTTCTGTGCTGGGTGATGGCAGCTGTCAGATGTAGATATAAGTTAGTGTGTGTTGGTTTCCTGTTTCATACTGTGGCGTAAGGTACCGTCTGGGTCTTTACCAGGACATCGAGGAATGGGAGCTGACCATCACTCTCTAGTTCCATCGTGAACTTGATATTGTGTTCAGATGGTCCAGGAACTCATCCAGTCTTCTCTTGCCATGGGGCCAGATGACGAACGTGTCATCAACGTATGGCTCTGAGCACTACGGGAATTAACTGCTGTGGTCATCAGTCCCCTAGAACTTAGAACGACTTAAACCTAACTAACCTAAGGACATCACACACATCCATGCCCGAGGCAGGATTCGAACCTGCGACCGTAGCGGTCGCGTGGATCCAGACTGTAGCGTCTAGAACTGCTCGGCCACTCCTGCCGGCCATCAACGTATCTGAAGAAACACGTCGGCTGGAAGGCAGCAGTTTTAAGTGCGTCTTCCTCAAATTTCTCCATAAACAGATTCGCCACTATGGGAGATAAGGGGCTACCCATGGCCACTTCTTCAGTCTGCTCATAGAATTGGCCTCCACAAAGGAAGTACGTCGATGTCAAAACAATGGCTCGGCCACCAGAGAAACTCGCCGCGGTCGCGGACAGCATAAGGAACTTCAACAGAGCCATGATAGTGCTAGAATCGTGCCTATCTGGCGCGGACTCAATACGGAACGCCTTGGGATGTCTGCTGCGACAGAAGAGAGCCGCAACGGGCGTCCTGATGGCTATTTTTAACGCCATCTTGTAGAGCTGCAGCTACCCATCGGCGTGGAAACACGCTGAGGTGGTGGCCATTCCAAAAGCGGGGAAAAACAACAGGCTGGGCCAGAACTACAGGCCAATCAGCCTCCCGCCTTCCACCTCAAAGGTGTTTGAACGCCTGTACGCGAGAAGGTTGCCCCGCCACGTCAGGGAGGAAGGCTACTTCCCGACGAGCAGTTCGGGTTCCGCCGAGGACGCTCGACACAACAACAGCTGCTGTGACTCGTGGATCAGGCGATGGGGGCGCTGGAGCGTCGTGAGTACCTAGGGGCGGTGCTACTGGACGTCGCTGGCGCCTTTGACTGCGTGTGGCACAACGGCCTCCTGTACAAGTTACTTGTGCAGGGGGTGCCACTGTCGCACGTCCGCCTGCTCCAATCATACCTCGAGGAACGCACCTTCCACGTGCGAGCCGACGATGGGAGGTCTACAGCACGCCACATCAGAGCGGGAGTACCACAGGGGTCCGTCCTCGGCTCCCTACTGTACTGCCTCTACACTGCACACGTCCCGAAAACGCCGAGGTTTCACCTGGCGCTCTACGCGGACGACATCGCGCTGTTCGCGAGGAGTACGAACGCGCAACTGTTGCGTCGCCGCCTGCAGCTCGCCTGCGACGAGCTCGGAGGCCACATCAGAGCGGGAGTACCACAGGGGTCCGTCCTCGGCTCCCTACTGTACTGCCTCTACACTGCACACGTCCCGAAAACGCCGAGGTTTCACCTGGCGCTCTACGCGGACGACATCGCGCTGTTCGCGAGGAGTACGAACGCGCAACTGTTGCGTCGCCGCCTGCAGCTCGCCTGCGACGAGCTCGGAGCATGGGCCACCAAATGGCGGCTCAAATTCTATGCAGGCAAGAGCCAGGCGATGATTTCCACGCGGAAGAAGGTGCCAGCGGACGTCAGGCCGGAGCAGATCATGGGTGGCCCCATACCATGGTCACGTACTGGTCGATACCTCGGCGTTTCCCTCGACAGGCGCCTGACGTGGAAGGCACATAGTCGGGAGGTGCGGGCAAAGGCGCTGTCTAGGATGCGCCTGCTGTAACCTCGCCTGAACCCAGAGTCGACACTACCACCAGACTCCGGCAGAACACTCTATCTAACACTTATCAGGCCAGTGTTGGAGTAGGCTGCCGTTGTCTGGGGAAACGCAGCCGACATAGCCCTCAGGCTCGCACTGCACCTGCCACGCGATTTCCCAACGAGGGAATTACACGAACTTGCCGGAATACCGCCGCATAAACAGCGCTTCCGGCAAGCAGCGGCAAGTTTTTACGCGGCAACGAGTGAAGCCGACAACCAACTCGTCAGGGGACTTTGAAATCAAGTCCACTGGTGACCGACCACACGCTGGCCGGACCTGCTGCGCGAGTAGCGATCACGCACCAGCAGCAAAAGAAGAAGAAATCACTAGTGACAACCAACGACAGTTCAAGAAAGAGATGGAAGAAGAACACATAGGAAGCTGTAGGAACAGCAGTGTAGGCTGCTTAACCTACGTATCAACTTGGCAAGAAGGCTAATACAAGTCACGGCAGGAGCGAGCCGCAACGGGCGCGGACCGAAGATGGAGCGCCTAGAGGCTGATACCACCGCCAGAAATGGCCACAGTGGGTGCGGACGGCACAGTGAGCCCCACACACCGCCCAGGCACAAATATGGGACAAAGTCAGCTCGTCAACCAGTCTCAGGGAACACTTGATGAAGACGCCGAGTAAACACGTCGAAATATCGTGTTGGGAAGGCGTGGACCACCGGCAATACATCCGATTCTACGAGATGACATGTGTAATAACAATAATAATAATCAAAACATTCTACTGTCATTGTAAGAAGCACATTTCGTATAGTATAAAGTTCCCATAATACGAGGGCTATGCCAAAAGTTTTTAGTAGAATGTGTGAAAAAAAAAAATTATTTGCAAAAAAACATTTACAACTCTTCAAAATACTCTCCATTAGCATGTATACATTTTTCCTTTCTCTGAAACCTCTCAGAAAATGTGTCAGTCCAAGCTTCTTTTGGGATGTCACTTAGTGCATTCTATTACGCTGCAATGGCCTCTTCATCTGATGAAAACCGCTGCCCTCGAATTTTTTCCTTAGTCTTAGGGAACAGAAATAATTCACAGGGGGCCAGGTCTGGTGAATAGGGGGGATGGGGTAACACTCGCACTTTTTCCTTCTCCAGAAAGTCCATCGTTCTGGCAGCCCTGTGCGCAGATGCATTGTCGTGATGCAACAGAAGGTGCCCACTCTGTGCTGTGACTTCCATGTGGCGATGACTTTTGGAAGACAATCGTTCACGTACCATTCAGCATTGACTGTACGACGTGTGTCCAAGGTCACAGAGGTGAGATCGCCAGCCGGAGTGGCCGAGCGGTTCTAGGCGCTACAGTCTGGAACAGCGCGACCGTTACAGTCGCAGGTTCGAATCCTGCCTCGGGCATGGATGTGTGTGATGTCCTTAGGTGAGTTTGGTTTAAATAGTTCTAAGTTCTGGGGGACTGATGACCTCTGAAGTTAAGTCCCATAGTTCTCAAAGCCATTTGAACCATTTTTGAACCAATTGCGGCAAAGGTCGATATCGTGTTGATGTATGGCTATTGTGGTCAAAATGCCCAAAGGGCACAGAGGTGAGATGCCTGATCTTTGTGAAAAAAGTTGCCACCATCTTTTTTCCAGAGCTCCGACTCCGTCGAACTTTTGTTGGTGGCTCTTCCCCTGGAAAGCACCACACAGAAGACTGTGTCTTCGTTTCAGGGTCATAATTGTAGACCCACGTTTCATCACCTGTGACGATATTGTAGGTGTCTTGGGACTTCCCTTCATTGAATTTTTCGAGCATGAAACGACACCAGTCCACTCTCGCCTTCTTTTGGCTTTCTGTCAGGGAATGTGGCACCCAACGGGCACATCTCTTTGTAAGGCCTAAGTGATTATGAACGATGGTCTGTGCTGCTGTTGATCCAATATTTAAGGTCCCTTCAATGTCGCAAAATGTAAGATGTGGATCTTCTTTGATCATTTTCCTCACAGCATCAATGTTTTTAGGGATCACAGCTGATGCTGGCAGACCGAGACGAGGTTCATCTTCAATTGACTGAAGGACAATTCCAAAAACTTTGTGAGTGCACAAGTGGTGATTTATGGACTTGCTATATAGTCTGCAAGACTCTTTAATGGTGACTGTGCACCCGCACAGTCGCAACAGATGGCTGCTGGCAATCTCTACAAGGACTAAAGTGGGTTTGCACCTGTGATGGCCCACCAATACCATTATCTCTACAAGGACTACAGTGTGTCCGCACCTTTGATGGCCCACCAATAACGTTATCTCTACAGGGACTACGGGGCGCTTGCTCTGTTGTGAGCCCATTACCTGTCTGCGTGTCAAGAGTCAGCACTGTCTTTCCGTTGGAAGGACAACACTAATTCTTCAAGACTGCATGGAAATCCACTACTTCCGTGTGCACTTTCTTTTACTGCTCAGACTTTGAGAAAAACACTGCTATTTTACTGTGATGAACGATCAGGACTGTCTTTATGGACTGTGAGAAAATTTTAGCTTTTGACCAACATTGTATCAATAAGCGTGTGCATTTGATTTCTTTGTTATTGTAATTGTGAAAAAATTTTAACAAATATGTATTGGCCAGTGCCCAAAACAATTTGTAAAATTTTTTGTGGGGAGCATGCGGGCTGTATAAGTAGGCTGTTTAGGTTTTTATATAGGTAACGCCACGTAGCGCTCCGTATGAAAATCACTGGCTGTGCTGTGTGCAGTCTGTGGATGGTTAGCATTGTTGTTGGCTATTGTGGTATTGGGCAGTTGGCTGTTAACAGCGCGTAGCGTTGCGCAGTTGGAGGTGAGCCGCCAGCAGTGGTGGATGTTGGGAGTGAGATGGCAGAGTTTTGAGAGCGGATGATCTGGAAACAGACAGGAAATTTGTAAGACTGGATGTCATGAACTGATATATATATTATGACCTTTGAACACTATTAAGGTAAATACATTGTTTGTTCACTATCAAAATCTTTCATTTGCTAACTATGCCAATCAGTAGTTAGTGCCTTCAATAGTTTGAATCTTTTATTTAGCTGGCAGTAGTGGCGCTCGCTGTATTGCAGTAGCTTTAGTAACGAAGGTTTCTGTGAGGTAGGTGATTTGTGAAAGGTATAGTTTAATGTCAGTCAGGGCCATTCTTTTGTAGGAATTATTGAAAGTCAGATTGCGTTGCGCTAAAAATATTGTGTGTCATTTTAGTGTTGATGAGAATAGGTAAACAGCGAAATGTCTGAGTAAGTTCAGTTCTGCTCAGCTGTTTGAAAATCAAATAATGTAAGAAGCTTATGAGCACAGTAATTCATTAATTTTTCTAAGGTCACGTTTCAGGGGATGCTTCCCCAAAAACACGGAGCAAAGAAGAATGGCATTCTTCGGCACTTAAACCCTTTTTTTAATCGTAAAAAATCAAGGCACGAAAGTCGCAGCGCGACAGCTCCAGCCTGCACAGTCTCTGACTCAGCACCGCCGGTACTTTCTTACCGCGCTGTGGGGGGGATCACCGCTAGCCAGGGGCTGCGCGCGCACATCCCGAGGTCGAAAAACATCGCTCTTTCGAATGAAAACAACCGCATTGTCCTCCGCCTTACGGTTTACGGGCTGCTGTAAGCTTGGGAATAGCCCTCTATGACGGCATGACAGCAGGCATTAAGACTGTGCAGAATCGGCGCGGAGCATCCGGCGTTCCGGACGGTCCCAGACGGCTTCGGACGGCGGAGTCTCCGGCAGACGTGACGCAGGCGACGGCGGTTTTCCCGAAAGAGCGGCCGACGTCACGGGTGGGGCGTGGCGAGGCGACATTTAGCGGCCGCTATCAGTGGCGACGGCGGCGGCCCGGCATTTCACGAGCGGCCGACTCGCTTCAAAGCCGGACCGGCGGCTGAGGTGGCCCGCGCGCTATTTTTGAGGGCGTCGCCGCCAGCCCGAAGTATGAGGGTAAGGCCCGGCGGAGGCCGCACGCGCGTCCGTGGTCGCCCCACACCGGCGTAGCGGCGACGAAATACACCCGACCCACAATCTCCACGTTACGTTCCAGCTCAAATTATAGGGTGTTGTCGATTTTAAACGCTGCTTATAAAATCTGTTCGTCTGTCATTAATAGGAATCTCCAGCCTATACGACCTATGCGGCATTGGTAAAGGAAGGTACTGTGCAGATGCAACGTTTGCTGCAGGGCCGGCGCAAGGCACGTGCGAAACGTGCGGTCGCACGGGGCGGCACTTTTCAATTTTTTTCTTTAGGACAAACTCAACATTCATGTCCAATAGCGGATTCGAAACCAAACCTTGGATGGAGCGGCATCGGGAACTGTGGCATGGCGCCTCGACTACCTGTCAGCCGTCCCTGTTGAAGAAGGGGATGGAGGAGGAATAATTTCTTCCTTGCCACTGCGGCAGCAGCGTCGTGTTTACGCCGGAGGAACAGAGAGAGGGAAGCAGTCTGGCGTACCGGCCAGTATACTTATGAGTGGAGCGCTGCCAGCCTGTTACGCGCCGTGCGTTTACTCACAACTAATTTTGCAGAATACGAAATCTAACTTGGAAATTCGAATGCAACGTTCGATACTGCGGTTACATGTTAAGCCTGAAGTAATTTTGTGAAGCCCTTCAATGGCAGTTTCCGAGTGTTTGTTCTTCCTGCATTATGGAAAAAAAATGGTTGAACATTACTAGAGCCAAACATGTCCAACACCTACAATGGCTAGAAGTATTCCGAATGGGTGAATACGCAGCGAGTAATTACAAGGGATATAACATTGCTAATAAGCCTGGCGTAAGTTGGGTTTAGGCGTATTTTTGAAAATTTTTGGTATCCATTTCAGAGTGATAGTCGTACGTTTTGGCTTTTGAGCCATGAAACACCAGTCTCCGCCTGCATGAGCAACAATTAAACTCTGACCGGCACTTTTGTTTGACAATACTACTCGCACACAAGACGTAAGCTTTGAGATTGGCCACTCAGTAGCCGAAACCTAGGTAGATGTGAAAAGTAAAAAAAAAAAAAATTGCGATTGACTGCTGACATTTCCAGCAGATTTGTTTAAATAAAATTCCACAAACGTTTAGAAAAAAAACGGGGTGGGGAGGGCGGGGGCGGCAATTTAGCAGCTCGCACGGGGTAGCACTTGGGCTTGCGCCGGCCCTAGTTTGCTATAATACATAAAAACAGAAAGTAAAACAGTGTTCTACAAGCCTCTAAAGCCTCTGTTTCCGCCCTTAATGGACTACCAGAAGGCCTGCAATAAGGCAGGAAGATCAAGTTGTGGGAAATACTTACACACTACAGTCTACTCCTAGATTTGTCAAATGCCAATAAATCACTGGACGATAACACTTAAATTATAGAAGCGCTGAATTTCTATTGATGAAGGACGACGATGTACTGAACAACATTAAATCGGTATTTCCGTCGTTTGTAAACTAATAATTGTAGCTACTGCAAGGTGTATGTTTTTAAGTTGGGTACCTCCAAGTACATCTGCCAAATGCAAGCCATTAATGTTAATTTTCCCCTGGGCAGCACATAAGGCGCTGAAATGTGCAAGCATGGATGCCAAGCGGTTACTCTACACTGACAGGGGTAGTCCACTTAGTGGTCCAGCTACAGCCACGCAGAAAATATTACGTCGTAAAGTTTACAAGAAGACTATTCCATGCAGACAAAAAAGAACCAGCACACTGCTGTGTGTACATGTTTTTGGAAAGGCTTTCGATACACCGAAACAGCGAAAAAACAACCAGCACAGTGCTGTGTCCTCATGTTAGGAAACCACATCTAAAACTATTTACATTTATACCTCTTACACCTTTAAATCCTGTATAGGGTTGTCCATTCATCGTGACCAGGGCAAATATCTCACGACATAAGAGTCAAACGAGAAAACTACAAAGAACGAAACTTGTCTAGCTTGAAGGGGGAAACCAGATGGTGCTATGGTTGGCCCGCTAGATGGCGCTGCCATAGGTCAAACGGATATCAACTGCATTTTTTCAAATAGGAAACCCCATTTTTATTACATCTTCGAGTAGTACGTAAAGAAATATGAATGTCTTAGTTCGGCCACTTTTTTGCTTTGTGATAGATGGCGCTGTAATAGTCACAAACATATGGCTCACAATTTTATACGAACAGTTGGTAACAGGTAAGTTTTTAAATTAAAATACAGAACGTAGGAGCGTTTGAACATTTTATTTCGATTGTTTTAATGTGATACATGTACCTTTGTGAACTTATCATTTCTGAGAACGCATGCTGTTACAGCGTGATTACCTGTAAATACCACATTAATGCAATAAATGCTCAAAATGATATCCGTCAACCTCAATGCATTTGGCAATACGTGTAACGACATTCCTCTCAACAGCGAGTAGTTCACCTTCCGTAATGTTCGGACATGCATTGACAATGCGCTGACGCATGTTGTCTGGCGTTGTCGGTGGATCACGATAGCAAATATCCTTCAACTTTAACCACAGAAAGAAATCCGGCGACGTCAGATCCGCTGAACGTGCGGGCCATGGTATGGTGCTTCGACGACCATTCCACCTGTCATGAGATATGATATTCAATACCGCTTCAACCGCACACGAGCTATTGCCGGACATTCATCATGTTGGAAGTTCAAAAATGGTTCAAATGGTTCAGACGGCTCTGAGCACTATGAGACTTAACTTCTGAGGTCATCAGTCCCCTAGAGCTTAGAACTACTTGAACCTAAGTAACCTGAGGACATCACATACATCCACGCCCGAGGCAGGATTCGAACCTAAGACCGTAGCGGTCGCGCGGTTCCAGATCGTAGCGCCTAGAACCGCTCGGCCACTACGACCAGCATGTTCGAAGTACATCGCCATTCTGTCATGCAGTGAAACATCTTGTAGTAACATCGGTAGAACATTACGTAGGAAATCAGCAAACATTGCACCATTTAGATTGCCATCGATAAAATGGGGGCCAACTATCCTTTCTCTCATAATGTCGCACAATACATTAATCTGCCAAGGTCGCTGAGGGATCCACTTTTCGCAGTCATCGTCGATTTTCCGTTGCCCAATAGTGCATATTATGCCGGTTTACGATACCGCTGTTGGTGAACTTACGTTTTGTCGCTAAATAGAACGCGTGCAAAAAATCTGTCATCGTCCCGTAATTTCTCTTGTGCCCAGTGGCAGAACTGTACACGACGTTCAAAGTCGTCGCCATCCAATTCCTGGTGCCTATAAATGTGGTACGGGTACAATCGATGTTGATGTAACATTCTCAACACCGACGTTTTTGAGATTCCAGATTCTCGTGCAGTTTGTCTTCTACTGATGTGCGGATTAGCCGCGACAGCAGCTAAAACACCTACTTCGGCATCATCATTTGCTGCAGGTCGTGGTTGACGTTTCACACGTGGCTGAACACTTCCTAAATAACGTAACTATCCGGCGAACGGTCCGAACACTTGGATGATGTCGTCCAGGATACCGAGCAGCATACATAGCACACGCCCGTTGGACATTTTGATCACAATAGCCACACATCAATACGATATCGACCTTTTCCGCAATTGGTAAACGGTCCATTTTAACACGGGTAATGTATCACGAAGCAAATACCGTTCACACTGGCGGAATGTTACGTGATACCGCGTACTTATACGTTTGTGACTATTACTGCGCCATCTAAACAAAGCGAAGAAAGTGATCCAACTAAAACATTTATGTTTCTTAACGTACTACACGAATATGTAATAAAAAAGGGGATTCCTATTTTAAAAAACTCAGTTGGTATCCGTTTGATCTATGGCAGCGCCATCTAGCGGGCCAACCATAGCGCCATCGGGTTCCCCCCTTCAAGCTAGACGAATTTCGTTCTTCGTTGTTTTTTCGTTTGATGCTTATTTCATGAGATATTTGGCCCAGTCACAAAGAAACGAGTATCACACTAGACTAATCTGGGACCGCTCTATCGAATGGGCGCTTCAAATTGCGGTTTAAAAATCGTTTTCTTTGTAACGGAAAACAAACTGGTTCTTTCCGTCCACACCTGGCGTCGCATGAAAGACGCGATAACCACTATTTCTTTGGGTTGACTCCAGTTACATAATGCAAAGACTAAATTGCAGATATCTGCTGAAGCGCCAGAGAAAATTCTCCTGACAACTGTCAGTAGATACAACCAACAACAAACAAATTTTAGAACAGTGGAGTCCTTAAAAATTGTAAGATCAAGTAACTGCAAAAAGCGAGAACACGTAAAACTGAGGACAGACCTACTTCTGATGTTGTCATCAGTGTTCTGTCCGAAGGCATGTCTTCTCGTGGTAACTCTCCATGCTTTCCTGTCTTCTGTTATCCTATTCACGTTAGCGCGATTTCCGCTTCCCTGTATGTCGTCTATCATTTTGTATATTCTCCTTCCTCTCAGTCTCCTCTCACAAAGTAGTTATTCCAAAGAGTCCGTCAGCAATTACTTTGCAACCTGCAGCAGTCTGGTGAAAATTTTTGAAACGATATAACCAGTCAAAAACAAATCAGGAATGGTTCTAGTGCTTGAGATGTAAAATGATGGCTAACGATGATTGTGCCACATTATTTTACGTGTCTATAAATTGTAACTTGGACAACAATGAACGGGCCTGAAACTAACATTCAAACTTCTATGTAGGTAATATTACAACAATAGGTGGAATTCAACAAAAAATTTGGTTACCACTGGAAAACTTTTGTATGTTACCGTGGTAACTGGTGTAAATTGGGCTGTACTGTTGCCTACTACCAACCAAACATATTTTGAAAATTTTAATATTTTGTTCTTTTATGCATTATTGGGTCCTATGATGTGCGTACACTTGACCCCTTCCCCACCCCGCACTTCCACCCCCAGGTGCGTGGAACTGCTCCATACACGTTTATGCTCACTCGACTTGAACCTGCATAAAATTATTTTGCAGTGTTGAATACAATATATTGAGTTATAAGCACACAAGTATATGCCAAATTATACTTCTTTAACTATGTTACAAGACTGAACCATTTCAAACACGTTAAATATAAGCAAGCAAATGTAAAAGGTTCCGAAAAGCAGTCGGCGCAATTGTGGCCCAGTCGCCCACATGCATGGGTGTTCCAGTGTTGAAAATAAGACACTTAAAAAAGTGGAGACGGAAGAACGCAAATATATCCATTTGAGACAGGGAATTCAGAATCGGATAACGGCTACTGAAATCAAGTAGCAACTCAGTAAATTTTGACTGTTTACTAAGTGGTCCAAAGTCATATGAATGCCCTGAATGTGATGTCGCGTCGTCTACCGCTGAAGCACATGCTGTGCATTTGCCTCCGTACAGCGCTGGTAGAAATGAATGGGTTCCCGTCGCCCAACATTACAGTAGGACCTAGTTAGGTCTATATGACTCTGCGGAGGTAACGTGAACTCCGTTGGTCAAACACATATGGCCGTCGGTCAGACACACATGGCCGTCCTGAGCAGCGCTTTACTCGTGCGGACCCATTGTCTCTCCTATAGCGAATGTCCAGCATAGGTATTGTCGCCAGAAAACACTTCGAATTCTTGCGTCAATCTGCATGCGTTGCGACACCTGTTCCTTGCAGCTATTATTGTCCTACACGCGACATACTGTCGTGTTCAGTGCATGTCCATTCATAACAGACTGCTCACATACCTACATGCGAGCAATATGCAGCGATTAACTGCAACATTTACTTCATATGGAGCACATCTTCGGCTGGGATAAACGTTCACGTGACATTCAACCATTCATATTTATGACGGAGCGATAGTGACAACAATCGGACTAGTTTAATAACTGTTTGGAATAACTGAACCTTTTAAAGTGAATCAGAAGCAGCTGCTGTGCGACCCACCCGAACAGTCCAGCTGGTTAATGAGCAGATTCTGGGATTCAGGGGGACTACGTGCTAGTACAATCAAAACCGGATTATATATTATCAGCTTATCAAAACCATAAAGTAAATTTTCCCTTACGAAGATCTTAAAATTCCACCTCAAATATTACAAAATTTCGATAAGGCAATGTTGATATCAAATCTGAATAAGTCGCACAAAATTCTCATAATGAAATATGGAGATACCGATATCTGCAAAGTAGCACTTAGTCGGATTTTTCAGCGTCGCCCACCCTTGTTTGGGTGTAGTAAATTGCATTTATGCAAACATTAGTGTGTAATTACCTTCAGGTAATGGTTGGAAATGTTTCTTTGAACATCGACTCACCTGAAACGAAAAAGTATGTTTCGTTATGTTTGACAAACAGGTCAAAAATTGTCTTGTAGACAAGAGTTAAGCTGTTTTACAAGTTTTAAATGTGTTGCTAAGCATTCTTTATATTCAATAAATGTCCGCCTGCTTAGTTGGGAACTAACGTGCTTGCTTCCATGCACTGGGCCCGGGCTCTATTCCCAACAGGTTTGGGGATTCTCTCCGTTCGGGGTGTGGGTGTTGTGTTGTCCTCATTGTGTTGTCCTCATCATCGGCCGCAAGTCGCTCGATATGGCGCCGAATGAAATAAGAGTTGCACTTGGTGGCCAAACCTGACTCGGATATCCCGGCCAACAATGCCATACCATCATTTCAATTTATTCAATAACTAAAAGAAAGAACTGGAACAAGCTAGGACAAACTTCTATGAATAAGGTTTGGTGTCACATAGTGCGAAAATTTTCTCAGATGTTTAGGTAATAGTTCAGATATTACAACTATGTACGATGTTCAAGTCTTGTATGTTGATATTGACACCAATATCATAAATGAGGATTAGCAAAGCAATTTCACTATATTAGCGACTTGTAATGAACAATGACAACACGCCCAGGTAGACAGGTGCATTAAAGCACCATTTCTGGGCTTCAGGGACGCTAGCACGTCCCGGTTCGGATGTGCCTCGCAGACTAACGGTGAGGAACCAAGCTGGTAGGCGTGGATGTGGTTTTTAGGCGGTTTCCCGCATCCAACTAGGTAAATACCGGACGTACCTCCCGCCTCAGGTACTTGCTACTCAAACATTTAGAAAACGTTGTCTGACGTTTGTACATGCATTTACTGTAGACCAGTGAGTCTCAGACTGTGACTCGCGAACCTGAGCGGTGAGGTGGCGAGGGGGGCGGTGAGGGGTGAGTGCCGTGTAAAGGAGCCACAATATATTGAAAACATGTTCTAAGTAACAAACAGTTAGGTTTATCTCTTTCCTCCAACAAAAAGATGCCTCTGATCTGGACTGAATTTCGTCCGAAGTCGATGTTACGCCTCATGCAGTGGACGACAATGAAACCGCGGACGTATTTTTTAGTATTGTTTAAAATGATCGGGCGAGCTGGGCCACGTCGGAATTTGGCGGAATCGCATGTTGTCGGCTGCACTGTGGTTGTACCCTTAAATATAGCGCGCAGGGCAAGTTTTGGCTCTTGTTCTCGACGCTTCCTTATGGTCTATCAGACTTCGCGTAGAAGAGTTGACTGAAGTTATAAAGCGGCTCCGGGTTAGTGACACACGTCGATGGTCCGTCAGCTGGCGGAAAGGACGGAGATACTCCAAAGGCGAAAACGAAAAGGTACGATCAGAACTATTCATTACTAAGCTTCATGAAAACAACAGTCAATGGTGAAGAACGTCCGCACTGTGTAATTTGTTTAACCACCTAGCAGAAAGTCTGACAAGTTAAAAAGACATCTTGAAACCAAACATTCTGAATTAACGGGAAAAACAAAGAATGTTTTGTCAGGAAAATAAATGTTTTATTGCCTACGCAGAAGTAGTTCGCTAAACCGACGAATGCAACATTTAAGGCCCTGTTAGCCTCTTATCAACATTCGCATAGAACTGCTAAATGCAACAAACGATACAAGGTTGCAAAACCTCTCGTTTTACTAGCAGCAAGTGACGTAATATCAGCAATGTTTGATAACTTATTTTCTCAACAGCTGAAAAGTATTTCTGTTTCTAATAACACAGTAGGTAGAAGAATATTGGATGTTTCTGGCGATTTACTCGAGCAGCTAATCGATAACTTGCGTAACACCTGTTCTGCGAGTGGATGAAGCAACTGATATTCATAAAGCTCCTCATTTGATTACTTACGTTCATTCCATTTATGGGTTTAACATTTCAGAGGAACTGCTTTTCTGTAAGCCGACACTGAAAACAGCTACAGCTCAAAGCCATTTCGACATGATCAGTACTTTTCAGAACAAAACGGGATATGATGGAATAGACGAATGAGCCAAGACATTATGATCACCTATTTAAAAAGTGGTTGGTTTATCTCTGGAACGCTATTCAGCAGTGATTCTGCGTGCCATGGATTCTAAAAGTACTTGATAGATTTCCAGAGGTTCGTGGCAACAGATGTCTACTCACAGCTGAACCACTTCCCGTAATTTAGGGCGGTTGGACAGGGAGTTGGCGCCGGATAGCGTCCCATTGTTGTTACGTCGTATTCAGATAAGCCAAATGTGATGGCCAAGACATCAACGCTAGTTCACTATCACGCTACTCAAACAATTGTACCACGATTCTTGCCTTGTGACGCGGCTGGTTATACTGCTGGAAGATGTCACGATGGTGGGAAGACATGGAGCATAAGTGGTTACTGGTGGTCCCTAATAATATTCATGTAGTCCACAGCCGCCATGGTGCCTTCCATTACTAACGCAGGTCCCATGGAAGCCCAGGTGAATGTCCACCATAACATAATATTGTTCCCACTGACCGACGTCCGTGAGACGCAGCTGTTCGGCTGGATGACGGCCTATCTGGACACGACCATCGACCTGATTTAACAACAAACGGATTTCATCCGACCAAGCGACACGATTCCATTGATCCGAGGTCCCATCTCGATCATCCCGTGTCCATTATCATCATAGCTGGCGATGTTCTTGCGTCCACGTGGGAACACCTGGTCCTCTGCTGCGGGACACTTT
The DNA here is from genome assembly GCF_021461385.2 of Schistocerca piceifrons. NCBI lineage: Eukaryota > Metazoa > Arthropoda > Insecta > Orthoptera > Acrididae > Schistocerca > Schistocerca piceifrons. Next base: position 85,534,078 of record NC_060143.1, on the reverse strand, counting down.
TCAACACTGTGTTCTTAACGGTATGCTAAAACACTTGTGTCTGCGGTAGTACTGTACTCGGTAGTGAGATCTGCCTCAGACCGCCACCTATCCTGCTTTAGAGAGCAGCCAAGCCTCCGATCTCTATGTTCTGTGATGAGGTATGGAAATACAATTTGCTGTCGCCTACTCGTAGTTTCTATATCCTTCAACCAGGATGAAATTTTCTTTCTGCTGCGGAGTGTGCAGTAATATAAAATTTCCTGGCCGAATAAAACTACTTGCCGGACCGAGACTCAAACTCGGGACTCTTACCGCCGCAGGAAAGTGCTTTATCGACCGATCTACCCAAGCATGACTTGTGTCCCGTCCTCACAGCTTTACTTCCGCCAGTACCGCACCACGTCTCCCACCGTCCTGACATCACAGAAGTTCCCCTGCGAACCTTGCAAGACGAGCACTGCTGGAAGAAAGGTACAGCATTTGCCCGCGAATGGCAAAGGTCCTGTGTTCCAGTCCCGGTCCGGCACACGGTTTTAGTCTACCAGGAAGTTTCTTATCAGGGCATACTCCAATGAAGAGTGAAATTTCATTCTGGAAATATCCCACAGGCTATGGTTAAGTCATGTCTCCGCAATATACTTTCTTCCAGGAATGCTTGTCTTGCAAAGTTGGCAGGAGAACTTCCGTGATGTTAGGAAAATATGAGACAAGGTACCGGCGGAATTATAGGTGCGAGGACGCAGCGTGTAGTTCAGTCGGCAGAGCACTTGGCCGCGAAAGGCAAAGGACCTGAGTTCGTATCTCGGTCCGGCACACTGTTTTAGTCTGGCAGGAAGTTTCATCCTTCAACCGCTTTCCATAGGTGCTCTCCGCACCAGGACGCGAACAGCGTACCAGCTTCGCTATTTCCGAGATGCTCGCTCCCAGGCACTGGGTCACAACAATCTGGCTTTTGTCAAAGTCACTTAAAATGGCGGATTTCTGCATTTGTGCCACTTATCGTCCCTAGAATGATTCTCCACTGGTCTCTGCTCCACTCATATACTCATATCCTGTGTCCTCAGGGCCACCAGGCCGCATACAACTTCGCGGAGGGCAGTAGTCACAATGTTTTATCAGTGTAAGTGCGATGGAGTGTACACAGATGGAGTTGGGTCAGTGTCTGGAATTCATGGCGGATTGTAAGGGAAAGTTAAAGCTGTAGCTCTTGATGCAATGTGGACTCACTGCATGATACACCGGAGGTTCACCCAAAAGTCACTGTCTGGCAGTCTGTTTTAGAAACAGAGATTTTCTGTTGAAAATGCCTTAACTCAGTGACATTTTTGAGAAACTATAATTAACACTTCACTTTAAAGTAATCAGGCAACTGTATTACCCCATCGTGAAAAAGCGAAGGCGTTAATGAAATAGTTAGATCTGTGGCAAAACCGAATGGAAAGCAGCATTCCAGCTACGTTCCTCTCTCTAGTGTCACTCTTAGAGGACACAGACATTCCCCTACTTCCAATGGAAATAAAACCCTGCCTCCTTCATCAGCATGCAACACTTAAGTTCACTCCAAAAAGTATTTCAGTGGAGAAGTTTATAAATTTAATTGGATTCAAAATCTATTCAATACTACTCCTGCACCATCATGTCTTAATATGCTTATTGGCATCACTTGCGGTACGTTGCTGAAGAGTAAATTTTATGAAGTGTCGTTGTTGGAGTTTTGGTTACGTATTGGCAAGGAATCCCCAACTCTGATTCCTTTTGCAACAACATACTTGTAAGAAACTGGCTTTTCAGCTTCGGCAACTATGAAGTTGCACTACTATTCAATGCTAAATGTAAAAAGTGGCTGTTTCTGATATTAGACAACGCCTCGAAAAACTTGTTTTCAAATGCAAGCTCATCCATCACATTGAGCTCCGCAACTAAAACTTTTAATGCTCTTGCAATCGTTGTTTGCTCAATTGTAAACACTCTTCACTTCATAGTTTTTGGATAAATTAATATGTGATAAACGTCTTCTATGTTGTAGTTATAATAATTCATGTAGCTTTGGTTTCTGTTGAGTAAAATCCTTCTTAATTGAATATGGTAAAACAGAGATAAAGCAAAGAAAATAAGTAATATAAAAATTGACTATTTTTATTAATAAAGTAGGCTGGGGGGGGGGAGGACTGATATTATTTTCCTTCGTGAAGGGGGGGGGGGGGCAGAGGACCAGTGTTTGAGATCTGATGTTCTAGACACAGACAGAAGGGGTGCACGAGATATCGTCCGATGGTTTTAGTTGCGTTAGTGACATCATCTCCCAACAGCAACCACTAGCATTGCCTTAACCGATACAGCAATGCCGACCCGCAGAAGAAACGGAAAAGCCAAAGGAGGAGGAGGAGGAGGAGGAGGAGAAGAAGAAGAAAAAGCTGAAGGGTAAGATCAATGTCTGTACCACCATAGTTTAATATGAACTTTTTTTATCAACCTGTCCTTTCTTTTTGTCAGTGTTTTCAATATATTCCTTTCTTTGGCGACTCTGCAGAGAACCTCGTCATTCCTTATCTTTTCTGTCCATCTAATTTTGAACGTTCTTCTGGACCACCACATTTCAGATGCTTCTATTCTCTTCTGTTCGGGTTTTTACACAGTCCGTGTCTCACTGTCATACAATGCTGTGCTCCAAACGTGCAGTCCCAGAATTATCTTACGTAAATTGAGAACTATGTTTGACTCTAGTAGATCTCTCTTGGATAGGAACGCCTCTTTTGCCGGTGCTATCCTGCTCTTTATGTCCTTCTTGCTTCATCCGTCATAGGTTATTACGCTGCCTAGGTAACACAATTCCTTAATTTCATCTGCTTCGTGATCACCAATTATGACGTTAAGTTTATTGCTGTTCTCATTTCTGTTGCTTTTCATTATTTTCACCTGTCTTTGATTCCCTCTCAAACCAAATTTTGTGCTCCTTAGGCTGTTCGTTCCCTTAAACAGATCCTATAATTCTTATTCATTTTTACTGATGATAGCAATGTCAGCAGCGAATCTTAACATTGATATCCTTTCTCCTTCAATTTTAATCCCACTCTTCAAACTTTCTTTTATGTCCATCATTGCTTCTTTGACGTGACGGATTGAACTAAAGGGGTGCAAGACTACATCCCTGACTTAAGCACTTTTTCGTCCGAGCACTTTGTTCTCAATGACACGCTTTTATTGTTCCCTCTTGGTTCTTGTACATATTGTATATTACCCGTCTTACACTATAGCTTGCTCCTATTTTTCCTCAGGATTTCTAAAATCTTGCGCCATTTAACACTGTCGAATGCTTTTTCCAGGTCGTCAGTTCCTATGAAAGTGTCTTGATTTGTCTTCAGCCTTGCTTGCATTATCAACCGGAACGTCAGAATTGCCTCTCTGATGCCGTTACCTGTGCTAAAGCCAAACTGATCGGCATCTAAGAGATCGTCAATCTTCTTTTCCATTCTTGTCAGTGGCGTGGAGGCAAGGGCTGATAATGTGACTCTACGATAATTCTCGCACTTCTCGACTCTTGCAGTCTTGAGAATTTTATGGATGATGTCTTTTCGAAAGTCAGATGCTATATCGCCAGTCTCATACAGTCTACACACCAATGTGAATAATCGTATTGTTGCCATTCCCCCCCCTTCCCCCTCCCCCCTCCATTATTTTAGAAATTCCAATGTTATGTGCCCTATTTCTTCTGCTTTATTTGATTTTATGTCTTCTAAAGTTCTTTTGAATTTTGGTTCTAATACTGGATCCCCTCTCTCTTCCCTGTCGACTCCTGTTTCTTCTTCCATCACGTCATCAGGTAAGATCTCCCACTCACAGTGGCCTTCAAGGTACTCTTTCCACTTATCCGCTCTCTCTTCTGCATTTAATAGTGGAGTTTCCATTGAACACTTAATGTCACCGACCTTGCTTTTAATTTCACAGAAGGTTGTTTTGACTTTTCTATATGAAATGCTTTGTTGAATTTCAGCCTGGCAATAGCGTCTATGACGTTATGATAAACGCCTCTCTCTCTCTCTCTCTCTCTCTCTCTCTCTCTCTGTGTGTGTGTGTGTGTGTGTGTGTGTGTGTGTGTGTTGGTCTCGTGGACGAGGTCTCGAGGTCTGGTCAGTTGTTTAATTGCTTCGGTACTTCGTCACTGTCGGGAAGCTGAGGGTGAGCACTTAAAAAACACTCAGAAACGTAACAAGTTCTCTGGACGACGGAATGAGCACCAGGCCACACAGAGCATTCAGCTCAGTTGTTTTGTTGGTTAGGTAACCCAGAGAGCGGTGCGACTTGAGGCGATAAGAACCCTGCAGTCGGAACCGTTATCTCTACCGGAAATAATGCTCCCTACAAGAAGGGTATAAGCGCCCTGGGGACGCTGAATTGCACCAGCCCGATAGAACTCGACGAGGAAGCTGGAAATAAATTAAGAGATAAAGAACCGCGTGCAGCTGCGGCAGTAACAGCGCTCGTCTGGCGCTGCAGATGAAAGGAACTTGCAAGCAGAAGGCGCGCTATCTAGATGCCGAGGCCGCCAGTGAAATGGCGCGCGTTCTCAAAACGAGATTACCTACACAGCTGGAAAATAGCGCGCAGAGCCCTAGCTCAAACACCGTGCAGGTGTTTATTTTCTAACATTACTGTAGACTAGCTGGGTACCCGGCGTTGCGATGGTATAGATTTGTTCCAGTCTTCTATTAACCCATCTCCGCCTTCCCCCTCTCTCTGTCCGTCTCATTCTTCACTTCCTCTCTATCCATTTCCTCCTCTCCCCTCTCTGCTTATCTTCTCGTCCCTCCCTCTCGGTTCATCTCTTCCTCTTCCCTTTCTCTTTCTCTTTTCATCTCTTGCTTTCCCATCTCTTTGTCTTTATCTTCCTCTTTCTTTCTCTGTGCATTTCTCCTCCCACTCTCTCTGTTCATCTTCTCCTCTCCCCTCTCTCTCCCTGTCTCTTTCTCCGTCAATCTCTGTCTCTCTCTTCCTCTTTCCTTTCTCTGTCCATTCCCTCGTCCTCCCTATCTGTGTCCTATTCCTTCTTCCCCTTCGCTGTCTGTTCATCTTATCCTTCAGTTTGCACGTTATCACACTCGCCCCAATAGGGCGCTTGTGGTCCTTACTCCCAGAGCAGTCATAACTAATAGGGGTACTAAATTTAGGTGAAAACGTTCCAGGGCCATCTTAACATCTGATATGGCAATAACGAGAAGATACTTCCGGAGATGGAGACTGAAATCAAACGCCACCAAGACACAGACGGCTTGCTTTGATTTGTGCAACACAGCGGCGAATAGATACCTCCAGGTCTATTTTGGTGACGAACTACACTAATGGCCATTAAAATTGCTACACCAAGAAGAAATACGGATGATAAACGGGTATTCATTGGAAAAATTTATCAAAGTAGAACTGACATGTGATTACATTTTCACGCAATTTGGGTTGCATAGATCCTGAGAAATCAGTACCAAGAACAACCATCTCTGGCCGTAATAACGGCCTTGATAGCCTGGGCATTGAGTCAAACAGAGCTTGGATGTCGTGTACAGGTACAGCTGCCCATGCAGCTTCAACACGATACCACAGTTCATCAAGAGTAGTGACTGGCGTATTGTAACGAGCCAGTTGCTCGGCCACCATTGACCAGACGTTTTCAATTCGTGAGAGATCTGGAGAATGTGCTGGCCAGTGCAGCAGTCGAACATTTTCTGTATCCAGAGAGGCCCATACAGGTCCTGCAGCATGCGGTCGTGCATTGTCCTGCTGAAATGTAGGGTTTCGCAGGGTTCGAATGAAGGGTAGAGCCACGGGTCGCAACACATCTGAAATGTAACGTCCACTGTTCAAAGTACCGTCAATGCGAACAAGAGATGACCGAGACGTTTAACCAATGGCACGCCATACCACACGACGGCTGATACGCCAGTATGGCGATGGCGAATACACGCTTCCAATGTGCGTTGTAGATAATTTCATCAGACACTACTAGGTCGCAAGACTAGCGAAAGATCCAAAATTTGACAGAAACATAATTGAAAGATCTTATTTATTGATTAGTTGCCGTTGATACTTATGAAATTCACCCTTGAAGATATTTTAGGGCGTATTTAACATACATACACACACACACACACACACACACACACACACACACACACACACACAGTATGCCCGTCGATTGTGTCGCGTCGCTCTTTTCAGTTTTTAGTAAACAGTGAGCACGTAAAGATGCGAAAGATGCGTAGGGAATAGCATCTCCCGCCAAGTATGAGGGCCGGTTAGAGATTTCGCCTATGTCATACAGCCCACATAACACAAGTGTTGAGCAGTTCCTTCGTCATACCAATTCTCAGCTGCAGGGGCAATGAAGACGCTCCTGCAGCGTTTCCGATGAGAAGTATTTGATCACCCCCAATACAGTCCGTAATTGGCTCCCCCTGAGTCTCATCCCTGCTAACAAGAACCGCTGGCTATGAGTACAAAATTTTTCCACACACAACGAGTTGCAGACCAGCTCAGATAACTGGCAGAAAGCACAGGTGGCTGCTTTCTATGACGAGGATATTGGAAAGTTGATACAACACTACGACAATATTCGAAGTTAGAGCGGCGACTATGTAGAGAAGTAGGTGGACGGTGTAGCTAACTGTTGCAAACAAAACGTTTCTTGTTTTCACCGTGGTTTCCATTTCGTGACCGATCGGAACTTACTTTCTGGACAACCCTCGTAAATAAAGAATGACAAAAATATCTCCTAGGGTGTATGTCATGTGTAACAACAGCAACTAATCAATAAATAAGACTTTTATATTATGTTTCTGTCAAATTCTCGATCTTTCGCTCGTCCTGCGAGCTAGTGACGTCTGATGAAATTATCTCTAAGACGGGTATTGCCGCTACAGTTTATTCTCGTGATCGGAATTTTATTCAGTTTGTCACGATATATTTCGTTTGTCAGGCATTTAATTTTTCTTTGATTTTCTTTATTGTAGAAATAAGTAACTCGGTTAAGAATTTCTAACTAAATCGGTCAACCACTATTCGAGACACTGTACATCCATTTTTATAATATGTGTGGATGCTCGTACAACACGTTTACCTTATTACGAGAAAAGAATCTCATCATCCATCTGCACTGAATTAAATATTCTCGTTCTTCGAGGTACATCAGCTGATTATGCACTTACGAGACATCAGCTGATTATGCACTTACGAGATGTCAGGTGAGTTCTCGTCCTTTATTGTCAAGAAGCGACGGACTGTTATGTTAGGTTCCTTTTTATGCACTTTTCATTCCCTACCCCTGAAGGTAGGAGTAGCTCTTCTTGTACTGACGTATCGGAGAGTCAGGCTTTTTTCAGCCAAATACTGGACGACTTTCGCGAGGGTTTGTGGAGAGGGGGGGAAGGGGGGGAGCGAAGACAGTCCCGCTTAGGCATGTTCTAAAGGGTTTTTCCATTTCCAGAATTTGCTTAGGAGCTTGAAAAATCTTGATCAGAAGTGGTAGGAGGAGAATTATTTTTTAATTTAATTCTCGAATATTTGACCCGGAGAAAGCTGTAAGTGCCTAGTGTGTTGTAGGTGCGTTTTGCATTGTTTATGAGTATCCACGGTAAAGCTGATGACTTGGTCAACTTATCTAGCGCACCTACGCTGTTGCGATTGCTATGTGGCTTCCGCCCTCGTCCTTGTACAGCAGTGGTACAGACTGTGACGTCAGCAGAGCTGAGTTTACCGCCATATGAGACACGTCCCGTTGTCTCATACTGCGGTGGCAAGAGGACCGTTGGCGTCACAGCCAAGCTAATGGCCGTTAGGTAACACTTGACGATGGCCGAGTAGCACTCGGCATCATTTAGAACAGAAAGTAACTGAGCTCACATTACAGTCAACTGCGCAGAATGAGTGTAACAAATGCTCGCTTTCTGTGACGCATGACAGGGACGCGATTTTAATAGGAGATATCGAAGGTAACGTCAGTAGTTACCTCAAGTCTGGTTTCTTATTAATGTATCTCCAGTTCTGTATACAAAAAAAAGCAGTCATGATGATAGCAAAATTCACATAATTTGGTTAAATGTATGCACTGGCAGGAAGGGTAGTAACACCTACGTTTGGCCTGAAAGTGAGAGTCATATGTAAAAAATTGGCATAAATTTTACATCTACCACACACACACAAATGATATCATCACAGAAACACGATATTTATAACAAAAGTAACAAAATAATACAGGAGAATAAGGCTTGCAGAAGTACATCGCTACTGTAACAGTAACATATGAACAACTATAAAGTTTCAGTAGTAACTGTAAATCGCGATGGACCTTTTGTCTGCTCTTATAAAGTACGAGGGCTGTCCAGAAAGTAAGTTACGATCGGTCGCGAAATGGAAACGACTATGAAAATCCGATAAAGCTTTGCAAAGATGTGTTGGGCAGTGTCTCTAGTATGACTCTAGGTAGAATTATGTCGCTCTTTTCATTCCTGAGCTCTTAGTGAGCACGTAAAGATGTTATAGAAAATAGTGTCTCCCGCCAAGTACGAGGGCCTGGTGAGAATTTTCCCCTGAAGTTATGCAACCAACATTACATAACTGTCGTGCGGTTTCTTCTTCAAGACAATTCTCAGCCTCATTCTGCAGGGGCAATGAAGATGTTCCGGCATCGTTTCAATTGGAAATGTTTGGTTACCCACAATACAGCCCGTAATTGTCTCCCACTGAGTTTCATCTCTGCTCAAACGAACCGCTGGCTATGAAGACAACATTTTGTCACAGACAACGAGCTTTAGGCCAGCGTAGAGAATTGGCGGAAAGCACTGGCGGCTGCCTTCTGTGATGAGGGTATTGGAAAGTTGGTACAACGCTACGACGAATGTCTGAGTCAGAACGGCGACTACGTAGAGAAGTAGCTGAAAGGTGTAGCTAACTATTACAAATGAAACATTTCTGATTTTCACTGTGATTTTCATTTCGCTTATCAATCGTAACTTACTTTCTGGACAGCCTTCGTATATCCCACAGTCATTCTCTCTTTTTTCTTATGTTTATCACGGGCTCATCTTCAGCCAGCACGCTCTGTGTTAAACTACACGAGCAAGTGAAGTTACTCATTGAAATGCCTTTTCTATTCGCAATTTTCTTGATTGCATTAGATGAACTTACAACAGTATAGTGGTTTTGTACCTTACGAATCATCATCAAAACCAGGACCTTCTTGAAAAATTAAAGCGTCAAACAGCCACCTGACGCCTATACTGGTCATTTTGAGTTGACATCGAGTGACTCGGGTGGCTGTTAGGGAACTAGATACTGGTTATGATAATGGCGCACGGGGGTCGAAATCGGTAAACCGTTGTAGATTCCCAGATTGAATTTTCATTCCACAGCGTAATGTACGCCAACACATAAGTACAACCAGCGTGACGAAGTCAATTCTAGGTAATAAGTTTTTTGCAAACTTGCCCACGTGCTTCAGTTTGACAATGTCGGATTTCACAGAAACGCATTTTCGTAATCTGTGAATAAGAAGAATATTGCAGGTTGCACTCCCTTATCGAATGGTTAAAAGTGTGACTGGAGCGAAAACAAGACTTTGTGCAAAGTACACAACGAATTTTTGTCCGAATTTTCACATTCAAACGAAGATGCTTGGTTTCGAATAAAACAGAAGTTAGGAGGATAACTAAGAAAAAAATTTAATATTTAATTAATGATTAAGGAAAATTCAAATACTTCACTAACAGCTGCTGTCAGCTACTTAAGTGAAGTGTCAAAGAGTTGATGTCTTCAAGGCCTAGCCAACAATTTGAGCACAAAGTAGGATGGTATTTAACTACCTAAAAAGCTTACATCGAATCAAGTACTAAATTCAGGAAACTTTGAGAACATAAAACGCTAGGAAGGCAAATGAGTTCTCAAAAAAGTTTTACTCTTCAAGGCAAATCTATTTTGGGTACGAAGTTGCATTGCTGTGATATTATATTTTTAAAATGGTTTCCTTCGTATCAAGCACTAAATTTAAGAATTTCTTGAATAGCAGAAACTCCAGCTCTGGCCAGAAATTCAGGCGGGTGGCAATAAGCACACTGGCGCCGCGCTCGTGTCTAGTCTCGCATACCGTGCTCTAGTAGTCGAAAATGGCAACGCTGGGTATCAGTAGTTCCCTAGTTCGAGTACCAGTAGAGCGTCAGTAGTGAGAACGATTGTTGCGCAGGTCTTGTTTTCCATTGGTTATTGAGTTATTAGCTACAGCAGTTTGACTACAAATAAAAAAGTTTATTTTATGGTGATAATTGTGCAATTTATTTACTGAGTAGAAGTGTTTCTATTAAGTTGTAAATCAAAAAGCAAGAAGAAACAGTAATTTCCCCTTTTACATGTGAGCCGGGTTTCCAAAAACCTCCATTAAGACGCGCTCTGACAGCAGGAAGAATGTGACTGAAAAAAGCAACAGAGTTTCGCCGCAAAGCAAATCTATAACCCACAACGTTTATAAACACTTAAAACGTCTTTTAGACAACGATGGTAAAGTATGCACGCTTGTTAGAAAAGATCTGCGGAATCTCAACATAATCAGTAGCGATGATGTCAAGAAGTGAAGTGATACGTCACGGAAAAAACGATGAACCAGTGTGCGAAGAACTATTTCTCACATGCAGGCTTCTTGTACTGCAGCTTCTGGCTTTGGTTTAAGAACTATTCAGTATGTGTTCCGTAAGAGAAAATCCCCAACGTTCAGTTCTCCTAGGAAAATTATTAAATAATACAACTCTTTAACCAAACTAAGCGACCTTGATAAAGACATTGGTAGGCGTACAGTCTATGAATTTTACAACAGTGGCGAATACCCAACATCAGAAAATTTGAGAAAAAAGTTATTGAAAAAATATTTTTTACTGGATCTACTAAATCTGTGTGACGCATATAGGATTTAAACACAAGAGTCAGAATGACGGTAGACAATTTTTGCTTGACCGTAATTACACAGTGGTCTCCAGAATTAAATATTTGCAGACGATAAGTTCGCGGCCGGCCACTGTGGCCGAAGGTTCTAGGCGCTTCATTTCGAAACCGCGCTGCTGCTGCGGTTGCAAGCTCGAATCCTGCCTCAAATATGGATTGTGTGTGATTTCGTTAGGTTAGTTTCGTTAGGTTAGTTCTAAGTGTAGGGGACAGATGACCTCAGATATCAAATGCCGTAATGCTTAGAGCCATTTTTTTGATAAGTTCGCAATATAATTCGGATGACATGCGACCGATATTATATTTGGATGAAACGAGTTACTCAAAACTTCTCATGTAAGTACATCTGGCCAAAATCGAGGCAAAGTGAGAGCCGTAAGGTACTTGATGGGAAAGGAAACAGGCTGATTATTGTGCATGTTGGGTGAACGAAGACTGGTTTATTTGAAGACAATAAATTGGTTCCCAGATGTAGCAAAACTTAAACAAGGAAAAAGCTGTTTATGGGCATGATGAAGTGGCAAATGAAAGGGGCCACCAAATAGTACGTCAGTGCAACCCTACTGATCTCATTTGGGCCCAAACCTACAACTAAGTAGCTGCGAGAAACAACTCTTTCAGAATCCCAGAGATTGAGTGTTTACTTCACGAGGCCTTGGAAAACGTTAAGATTGAACAATGTTGGCAATGTGTTCAGGATGCAGAGGTTCTTCAAAAGAAGATTTAGAGAAACAAATAGTTCGAGACATTTTAATTGCGCCTATAATCATCAACCAGAAAGTATGAGAGCAGAGAAGAAAAAGACAAATAAGAAAAATGCGATTAGGATTACGACGCAAGTGAAGACAATTGGGATGGGACATTAATGACATTTTGCACTTTTCTATCAATTTACTGGTTGTTATAACATCAAAAATTCGAAAGAAATAATTTAACAAAATATTGTACTGTAAACAAATTGTATTGTTAGTGTTTTGTATTCATTTGCAACCAAAGTCTACCCTTGGGGAACTGATGTGCTCAACGAGTGTACAATAATTTGGAAACAAGGTAAGTATTTACAGCACACAGTCATGCAGTAATCTGGTTTTGGTGTTCATCTAGATTTCAGAAATCGTGTAGCTAACATCAGTGAGTTTAGAATGTACCATACTGACCAGTTATGCATTGCTGGTAGCGTGCTAATTTGCTTGGAATACCAAAGTTATATTTTTAACCTGGTACGTATTTTGTCTCTGTTTTCGTATATTTAGAATTCGTATAAAGATACAAAACTTAAATTTGACTATAATAGTTTTACAAACTGTAAACTGCAATCAGTGAATTGAATGAAAATTCTTTTAAAACGTTTTTGAATTCAAATTATGTGCACGTACATTGCTTACATAACGATATGACTGATAAAGCCTAAATAAAATCAAACGTAATAACATTGATTTTGACCAAAGCAAAAACTATTACAATGAGCAACAGAGGTGCATGTGTCTATCAACTGCATGTGACTCAAGGTCTGGCAAAAGCGCACTGACATCCACTGGCCAGTTCGCCCGATCATAGCTACGGGAAAAAATAATATCTTTGAATATCCATCGGCATATTTTATACTTCCCGAAAATAACTTGCTGTATATGATTCGAGCATCATTCGAAGGTGTGTCAAATGCTTCTCTAATCTATTTTGTTTCTTACTTTTATAAAACTCATTTCAGAAAACTTTTGATAACATTTTTAGATTTCTGTGCCTCAGTCTGTAAAAATGGACCCTTAGCGATCGCTTCGTTTTCATTATGTCTCTCTGTCTGGATGTCCCACTGTTAAGAACCCTTTTTCTCAGAAACAGGTTAATGTAACAGGTTAAAATTTATGTCACATACTACACCTTAGGGTTCCTTGACAGTGTAAAAATTGTAATCTTCTAAGTTAATGCAGTCAAAAGATACCGCCATTTTTGTCACACACTTTGATATTCGATAACTCACTCATCAAAACCTGTCGGGTAATTCCAGTTGACCTAGAATCGTGAAATTTGGTAAGAAGCGAAGTTTCACAGTACCGGTAGCTGGGAAATATCGAAAAATTATTAATTTGTAATTATATAACACGAAAAAATATTTTTGTCATTTATTTTATCCGTCTTTCTGTGTCTGTTCGTCTCTTAAGACCACTTTTTCCCTAGAACAAATCAGCGCATCAAGTTAAAATTTATGTCACATACGAAAGGCTATGGTACCTTAACGGTGTACAAATTTTAAGCTTGCAAGACAATGCAATCACAGATGCGGGCATTTTTGTCATACATTTTGATACTCGAAAACCCGCTCATCAAAACTTGTAGCATGGTTCTCGTTGATGTAGAATCATGAAATTTGATGAGAATCAATGTTTCGCAGTAAAAGTAAACGAAAATAATCTGAAAATTGTTATATTCTAATTATAACACATGAAAAATTTCTTTTGTCCATTGGAACAAACTGGTACATTGCATTCATCGTCCGTCAAATGCTTAACAGACTGCGTTCAAATACAAAACGTAACTAGCAGTCGTGTTTTAGTAAGTAAATAAAAAACATTTTTATAAAATTTCTCTGTCTACATATACAAACAGAGGTCCCCTGCTCGCTTCCTTTTTCTGTCTGGTTAGTCTGCGGAACTGCTTAGAGATTTTAATATGGACATGAATTCACGGGGTCGATATCTTGCCAGTGTCGATGCGATAAGAGGTAACTATTGAAATTATCGATTACCAGTTTCAGAGAACTCTCAGTGTGCAAGTCCTTCCCGCAACTGGCCAATTTATACATTTATTTTCAAAATATTTTTTGTGAACTGCTCTAGGATAAATATTTAATCACTTGAAATCATTTTATAAATGCAAGTGTTAGTTCCCGCCACTAGTGAAGTCTTTTTAGATGGTGTATGCTGGTCGATATATCTCACAGAGGCTGGGAACACTGCAGAGCGAGGAGCCGCCCCCAGCGACAGGGATGGACCTGCCCGCCGCGGATGGCGCATGCGGCAGCGGCCCCCAGCCCCCGGGACGAGCCTCCGGTCCGGGTCCGGGAGCACAGCAGGACCCGGGGCGCCGTCGCCGCCCCCAGCGTCCTCAATGGACGCCCCCGCACCCCGCCGTATTGATCCGCCCGGGCCCATTCATGGCCGACCGGGCGCGCGCCCACACCTGCCGGCCGGCGTCGCGTTGCCTAGCAACCGTCGAGCCACAGCCGCCCACTTTGCCGACAGCGGCACCTACGCTACAGCGCCAAGGACTGTATCGCTCACCACTGAACTGAAGTATCTCGACACAGGAAAGACGCAAAAAGTGGGAAATGAAAGGAACCTAAACGAAATGCCTGCCAAGACACCGTGCTGTAATACGCTGCCGAGTCTTAACGAAGGTACAAGCCTACAGAATATGCTCCCAGATATGTGACTGGCTCGAAGACTTCTGAAGTAAAAAAGCACTCCGTCTGCAGGCCACAAGTGGCCCATCGCGACCATCCGACCGCCGTGTCATCCTCAGATGAGGATGCGGATAGGAGGAGCGTGTGGTCAGCACACCGCTCTTCCGGTCGTTATGATGGTTTCCTTTGACCGGAGCAGCTACTATTCGGTCGAGTAGCTCCTCGGTTGGAATCACGAGGCTGAGTGAACCCCAAAAAATGGCAACAGCTCATGGTTGTCTCGATGGTCAGCCATCCAAGTGCCTCCCACGCCCAAAAGCGCTTATCTTTGGTGATCTTGACGGGAACCGGTGTATCCACTGCGGCAAGACCGTTGCTCTAAACGAAAAGAACCCAGTATTTTATACACGGCAGTGAGTGTTCATCAGAAACAAGGATATTTTCAGCAGTGGCCCAGAGAAGTTTGATACGACTGCTGTTATTTTCTATACAGGGCGAATGTTATTAAAACCGACAAACTCCAGGGACAGATTCCTGCTGCAGATGCAGGAAGAAATGGTTCAAATGGCTCTGACAAGGGAACCTCCCCATCGCACCCCCCTCAGATTTAGTTATAAGTTGGCACAGTGGATAGGCCTTGAAAAACTGAACACAAATCGATCGAGAAAACAGGAAGAAGTTGTGTGGAACTATGAAAAAATAAGCAAAATATAGAAACCGAGTAGTCCATGCGCAACATAGGCAATATCTAGGCAAATTAGAACATAGGAGCACCGTGGTCCCGTGGTTTGTGTGAGCAGCTTCGGAACGAAAGGTCCTTGGTTCAAACCTTCCCTCGAGTGAAAATTTTAATTTTTTATTTTCGGTTTACATGACAAACTCTTATGTTTTCATCACTTTTTTGGAAGTGACTATCACATCCACAAGAAAACCTAAATCGGGCAAGGTAGAAGAATCTTTTTACCCATTCGCGAAGTGTATAAGTTAGGTGGGTCGACAACATATTCCTGTCGTGTGACGCACATTCCGTCACCAGTGTCGTATAGAATATATCAGACGTGTTTTCCTGGATCAAATGTTTTCGGTTCCCATTGGAGAGGCACGTCCTTTCGTCCACTAATCGCACAGTACTGCGGTGCAGTCGCAAAACACAGACACTAAACTTATTATAGTGAACAGAGACGTCAATGAACGAACGGACAGATCATAACTTTGCGAAAATAAAGAAAGTAAAATTTTCACTCGAGAGTAGACTTGAACCCACGACCTTTCATTCCGCAGCTGCTCACGCTACCCACGGGACCACGGCGCTCCTGAGTTTACACTATCCTTGATGTTGCATATGTTGCGCATGGGTATTCAGTTTGTATATTTTGCTTATTTTTTCATAGTTCCATACAAACTTCTTCCTGTTTTCTTGATTGATCTGTGTTTAGTTTTTCAAGGACTATCCACTGTGCCATCTTATAACTAAATGTGAGGGGGGGTGCGATGGGGAGGTTCCCTTGTGAGTACTATGGGACTTAACATCTGAGGTCATCAGTCCCCTAGAACTTAGAACGACTTAAACCTAACTAACCTAAGGACATCACACACACCCATGTCCGAGGCGGAATTCGAACCTGCGACCGTAGCAGTCACGCCGTTCCGGACTGAAGCGCCTAGGACCGCACAGCCAACGCGGCCGGCTGCAGGAAGAAAGATCCTATGAATATGTGTCCAAAAATGCATCGTTGCCAATGTAGGCGTTGCTGACGAATGAGAGTTCCTCTGATGACATGTGATGTGTTGCTTCTGTGTTGCAGGAAGTGTGATTGACGTATCGTAATGTAAGCAGCAGAATGATGCGGAATTCATGTTGGGAACAAGCCGAGATGGTGTTTGTGTACAGCCAAGCACGGCTATACCAAAACAACTACTCTCACAAACATCAACCACGTTACACAACATTTCAAACATTTTTTGGGCGTTTGTGTGAACATAGGTCCTTTCAGACAGACTAGCGTGTCGAGAGGTGGCGGACTGTGCGTTCAATAGGTTTGAAGGACCGGGTCCTGCAGGATATCGAGGCGAACTTTACAACAAGCTCCAGGCAAGTGGCGCGCCAACATGGAGTAAGCCAAAGTACGATTACGTGTATCCCGCATGTCAAAGACGAGTGTAAGGATTATCAGCTGCGGATTTACCTCTACAGGAAGATTTTTGTCGATGGTTTATCCATCACACCATCACAATTATGGGATTCCTGTCATCAGTCCTCTTTGCGGACGAAGCAACCTTTACGAGAACTAGCATAATCAGTCTATATAATCGTCATCTGTAGGCTACAGACATTCCTCAGGGAATGGTTGAGGCGTCTCATAAGCATCGGTTCATTATCAGATGTGCGTAGGGCTTCTTGACGACCATCTCGGCTTGTTCCCGACACGAATACAGGACCATTCAGCTACTTGCAGCATGCTGCGTCAACCACACAGCCCGCAACACGCAAGGAACTCACGGGACGTGGTCAGCGCCATCTACTTTGGCAACGATGCGTTTCCTGACACATGTTTATAAGACCTTTTTTCCGTCGACTTCCAGTCAGGAATTCGTCCGTACAGGCCGTCGGTTTTGTTATTGTACACTCTGTATACGAAAATGATCTGGCGGACAGGGTAACCAACAGTCTGCGGCTGTATGTTGATGGTGATATGCTGTGTAGGAAGGTGTCGTCCTTCAGTGACTGTCGGAAGATGCAAGTTGACGTAGACACAATTTCTAATTGGTGTGGTAAATGACAGCAAGCTCTAAATCTAAGAAAATGTAAGTTAATAGAGATGAGTAGAAATGAAAACCCATATGTTCGAGTACACCATTAGTAATGTCAGTTAAATATCTAGGCGTAACGTTGCAAAGAAATGTGGAATATAATATAAGTATTGTAGTAGGGATGGCGAATGGTCGACTTCTGTTTATTGGGAGAATTTTAGGAAAGTGTGGTTCACATGCAGGGTTCAAAATGGCTCTGAGCACTATGGGACTCAACATTTGAGGTCATCAGTCCCCTAGACTTAGCACTACTTAAACCTAACTAACCTAACACAGATCCATGCCCAAGGCAGGATTCGAACCTGCGACCGTAGCAGCAGCGCGGTTCCGGACTGAAGCGCCTAGAACCGCTCGACCAAAGCGACCAGCTCATCTGTAAAGGAGCCCGTACATAGGACACTAATGCGACCCATTGTTTGAGTGTTTCGAATCCGCGCCAGTTCTGATTAAAGAAAAACATCGAAGCGGGAGTGACGAGGCTTCTAGATTTGTTACTGTGAGATTCGAACAATATGCAAGTGTTACAGAGATGCTTCGGGAACTGATACGCGAACCACTGCAGAGAAGGCGACGTTCTTTTCAAAAACTACTGAGAAAATGTAGAAGACCGGCGTTTGAAGCTGACTGCAGAACGATTCTACTGCCGCCAAAGTACCGGGTGATCGAAAAGTCAGTATAAATTTGAAAACTGAATAAATCACGGATTAATGTAGATAGAGGGGTACAAATTGACACATATGCTTGGAATGAAATGGGGTTTTATTAGAACCAAAAAAATACAAACTTTCAAAAAATGTACGACAGATAGCGCTTCATCTGATCAGAATAGCAATAATTAGCAGCCGGCCGATGTGGCCGTGCGGTTCTAGGCGCTGCAGTCTGGAACCGCGAGACCGCTACGGTCACAGGTTCGAATCCTGCCTCGGGTGTGGATGTGTGTGATGTCCTTAGGTCAGTTAGGTTTAACTAGTTCTAAGTTCTAGGGGACTAATGACCTCAGAAGTTGAGTCCCATAGTGCTCAGAGCCATTTGAACCAACAATTAGCATAACAAAGTAAGACAAAGCAAAGACGATGCTCTTCACAGGAAATGCTCAATATGTCCACCACCATTCCTCAACAGTAGCTGTAGTCGAAGAATAATGTTGTGAACAGCACTACAGAGCATGTCCGGAGTTATGGCGAGGCATTGGCGTCGGATGTTGTCTTTCAGCATCCCTAGAGATGTCGGTCGATCACGATACATTTGCGACTTCAGGTAACCCCAAAGCCAATAATCGCACGGCATGAGGTCTGGGGACCTGGGAGGCCAAGCATGACGGAAGTGGCGGCTGAGCACACGATCATCACCAAACGACGCGCGCAAGAGATCTTTCATGCATCTAGCAACACTTTCTTTTTTTTATTTTGGTTCTAATAAAACCCCATGTCGTTCCAAGCACGTGTGTCGATTTTTACCTCTGTATCTACATTATTCCGTGGTTTACTAAGTTTTCAAATTTATACAGACTTTTTGATCACCCGGTATATTTCGCGTAAGCACCAAGAAGAAAATTAGAATCAGATTCTTACGGATGCATATACACAGTCGCATTTCCCTCGCTCTGTCTGTGAGTGGAACAGGACAGCAAACGACCAGTAGTGGTACAGCGTAACATCCACAATGCACTGTACGGTGGCTTGCAGAGTACGTATGTAGATGTACATGTAAATCTGGATATGAAATATTCCTTCTTTCCTTACTGAACTTGCGCCGAGTTGTATGATGATAAAATGCTACCTTTCTTCTTACACGCTTTTGAACTCGAAACTGTCTTTCTTCATATTACATTGTTTTTACACTCACTTGGATTTTGCAGATGCAGTATATGTTTCCTCTCTCTCTCTCTCTCTCTCTCTCTCTCTCTCTCTCTCTCTCTCTCTCTACCTTAGCTCCAATCTCATAATGTCTTAATCCACTTTATACTGGCAAAGGCGCTCTCTAGGTTTCCAATTAATATTAAGAGGGGACTGCTAAAAGCTCAGGATGGTTATAAAAAAACTTCCTCTACTTGAGAGGGTCCGCATGGAAAACGAGTGATCGTAGGATAACGAAACTTTAAGGAAACATTTGTAGTGACAAGCAGACGAGAAATAACTAATACTCCACTGAAAGGAACAAATTTTAATTCCTGCTTGAGACGGTAACACTTGTTAATTGTGTGCCATGGTTACGTTCCAGGTTACAAACGTTGCTTAATGTGACGATCATTTGCACCCACGACAGCCTGGAATCATACTAGAGATACCATTTCATACTCGTTTGCAGCAACTTTGAAACGGTGATCCGTGGAATGCCCAGCCATCGTGACACAGCTCATGCGCTGCTTGAAGATCGAACATTGTGTCCAACATTCTTAGCCATGGAAACAGTAACTTCTTCAACAATTTTTGGCGTAATTGGTCGTCGGACTCTCCTAGGAGCAATTCGCAAATCACCAGTTAATTCAAGCATCCGAATCACGTTCTTCAACACCGGTACGAAAAGAGCACCTCTCAGTATTCCTTTGATGTGTCGATACTCGCGAAGAGCAGCATCACTTTTGCTGTTTTTTAACACATCTTCACGAGTGAAGTCCTACTCACCTTATTCAGACCATTATAACGACATACAAGTATTTTAGTGAAATTATGTTTGTCTAAGAGCAAATATAATGGTCTTAATATTATTTGTGATGAAGAAAAGTCTCATGTGTATGAAACAAAGTCAAAATGTTTAATGTTTTAAGAAGTGAACTTAATAACTAATTTATCTTTGTAAAGTGATATACATCTTTTATCTGTCCTTTCTTCATCTTACCTTCTCCTAGCCGAGATGTGTTAAGACGCGTGTATTAATCTAAGTTTCTTTTAACTGATAATATGACTCATTTCTCTTCAAACATTGTTCCATATTCTTTTATTGTGTACCACTAATTCTCGTGGTACACAATTGGCAGGTTTTACAGTGTAAGCGCGGCTGAGTCTTGTAGTACGAACAGAAGTTACCGGCTTGGACAATATCTGCTTAGCCAGCATTGCGAGCATCTCACCGAGATAATTATGTATCATAGCAATTACTTAAAACCTGTTTGTCATTAACTTCATGAAGTCCGATTCCCCAGTACGAATAAAATTGGCACACTTGAGATATTTCAGACTTTCACGGTCGCGAAAATAAGAATCAAAGCTAGTTATTCCTAAAGAATGACTTATCATGTCTCATGGAAATTTAATATGCAGACTTTTCGTCAGCTCGACTCACCCACTGTGTATCTGAAAGTTAAACTATGTTGATTGTCAGCAGTTGTGATGCAAACTGAAGCTTGCCTTTCAAACCTACGTCACCGTTACAGTAATGGTGCCTAACGGCAAGTTTAGACAACGCGCCTGTTCCGTCTTAATATTTTTAAGACCATCTTTTTCTCGCCTTCTTTCAGGAGTGCTATTTCTGCAAGGTTCGCAGGAGAGCTTCTGTAAATTTTGGAATGTAGGAAGCGAGGTACTGGCAGACGTAAAGCTGTGAGGACGGGGCGTGAGTCGTGCTTGGGTAGCTCAGTTGATAGCCGGCACGGTAGCTCAGCGTGTTCGGTCAGAGGGTTAACTGCCCTCTGTAATAAAAAAAACTGAGTTAATCGATCAACAAAGAACTTAAAACGGATGTCTTACGAAGTCCGCCCCGAGCAGATGCAACGAACAAAAGCGAACAAAATGAAATTTTTTAAAAAAAGGGAAGAAAAGTTGGTAGAGCACTTGCCCACGAAAGGCAAGGTCCCGAGTTCGAGTCTCGGTCCGGCGCACAGATTTAATCTGCCAGGAAGTTTCATATTTTTCTCGGTCTTTCCGCGTCTCTTTTTTTCTTGAGAACTTGTTTGCAATTACTAGAATTCTGCTTCTTTCATAGGTTTAAGACGTTTGCTCCATTTCCCCCGTATTCTTCCACTTCATAGTTTAATTTTTATATTAACTGTTCTTCTCGTACATTCTCGTTTATTATAAGATACCTCCTAGTGAAACCTGCGAGAAACCTTAGTAATCTCATTTCAGCCGACTGTACACTTCATTTGTTTTCCTTTTTTCTTTTTCAATTGGAAGATTCACTAACACAGAGCAAAACGGGCTTAGCTCTTCTTTTATAAAACTTTAATTTTCTGTCTTCCTCGTCTTATTCTTTCAAAAATGGTTCAAATGGCTCTGAGCACTATGGGACTGAACTGCTGAGGTCATTAGTCCCCTAGAACTTAGAACTAGTTAAACCTAACTAACCTAAGGACATCACACACATCCATGCCCGAGGCAGGATTCGAACCTGCGACCGTAGCGGTCTCGCGGTTCCAGACTGCAGCGCCAGAACCGCGCGGCCACTTCGGCCGGCTTCTTATTCTTTCTTTAGTTCTATTTATAGTTCGCCATACGCCCTGAAATTTACTGGTTTCATTCAGTACATCATTATCAGCGTTGAAGTTGATATTGCTTACTAAATAACTGAAACTGGAGACTTGTGCCAGTGTCTTGTTTACAAAAACAATTTTAATCAGACTCAGTAACTTCGGATATGCTGGTGGATATTTCCAGATTGGAGCGTTTTTTTTCCTAGCGGTATTAACTGTACCTTAGCCGGCCGGGGTGGTCGAGCGGTTCTAGGTTCTACAGTCTGGAACCTCGCGACCGCTACGGTCACAGGTTCGAATCCTCCCTCGGGCATGGATGTGTGTGATGTCCTTAAGTTAGATGGCTTTAAGTATTTCTAAGTTCTAGGGTACTGATGACCTCAGAAGTTAAGTCCCATACTGCTCAGAGCCATTTGAACTATACCTTAAAGTGACACACAAACATGGCACTGTTTTTGAACATACTCACCATGTCTCTGCAAGAATAACAATCGGGAAGTCCTACCACTCGTTCTGTTCTTCGACGATAGTAATCAGCTCATCGGAAACGAAAACTTTCGATAACCACTCCGTCCTCATCGTCGGGAAATCTCTTCCCCCCCGCCCCTTCCTCTCCCACCAGATGTTCTTTCAGCTTGCCGAAGAGATGAAATTCACATCATGGTTCAAGATCTGGATTTCACGATCAGCACTTCCCACGTCTGTGCAGCTTTGGTTGGACGTGACAATGCAATTGAATTCATACACCGCCAGCATTTCGAAGTGAACGTGTATGCAAGTTAGACGTTTTCAAACAAGAATTGTACTGTCCCCCGCACTTCGAATTTGGATTAAGTTTTCAGTTGCCGCTCCATTTCAGACACACATTACTGTCTGTAGCGTAGCAGAACTGATTCTGCAGAAAACACGTACTACCCTGCCACGATGTTATTGTACTTGGCCTCCCATGGCCATTATCGGAAACGTGCGGTGTCATTACAGTAAACAGAAACCACATCAATTTTTTCGACTGTCTATATGTTGTGGAATTTCCGAATAGCTTCACGGACTGGTTTTCTGGTCATTAAAATGCCAGAGCGCAATCTGATGAGCCTCAAGCACACAAGTATACGAGCCGACAGATGCGCCATCACACTCAGATGCAACAATAATGTGGCCAATTAACAACATGTACTCTCTCCTGACAGTGCGCCGTTGTTGTTGAGCAATTGTTCTAGCGTAGAGCGACAGAACTTATTTATTGTAGTGTCTACATACTCTTGCATTCTGCATCTATATCTACACGGTTGCTCTACAATTACGCTAAGTGTTCGGCAGAGGTTTCGTAAAATACTTTCAGACTATTTCTCCACAGTTCCACTCTCGAACAGCACAGGGATAAAACGAACACATCAGTCTTTCCGTTCGAGCTCTGTTTTCTCTTATTTTGTCAAGAAGATAGTTTCTCCCTATGTACTTGGAAGCCAGCAAATTTTTTTTTCTCCTTTTGGAGGAGAAAGATGCGTACGCTTCGGCGATTTGGTTTGGAAACACAGCAACATCCTCCGTAGAGCCAGGATCTTTCACCGCGTGATTTTCATATCTTTGGTGACCGCAGGAAAGACATGCGGTGGACGTCGGTTTTAGTTAGATGAGGAAGTGCAAGAGTGGGTGTGGTTGTGAGTCAGTCAGCGGCAGACTACGTTCTACGAATTAGGAATTGATTGTCTTGTCTCCCACTGGGATAAATCGCTTTATCGCATGTGATTACTTCTGAATGGAATCATTCTTTGGTCCCGCTGTGGTGGGTATTACGATTTCCTTTGATTGCCTCTGATATTAAGGATCTCATATGCAGCAGCAGTACTCCAGAATCGGACGGACGAGCATAGTGTAATAAATATGTTGCCTCTTCTAGGTTTCCTTCCAGTACAGCGCAGTCTTTGTTTCCCCTTTCTGATAGCAAATCAAAAATTCTGTCGTAAAACTGAGACAACACTCCACAGACACGCAATTTGATTAGAATTTGCTTTTGAGGTACAGTGTTAAATGCCTTCTGAAACCCAGAAATATGGAATCAATTAGAGATCCCCTGTAGACAGTATTCATTACTTCGTGTGAATAATGCACCAGTTTTTGACGGAACAGACCTGCTTTTACATTTATTAATGATTAATTAAGGTTGATTATATGGAGTGAGATGTTATCAAACTATTCTAAAAATATATTGTGATTAGTAACCATACATTTATTTCATTGTTATATACTTAATAATCTAAAACAATCGTATCTGTAGAGTCTGGGCTCTCCGCCGGGATGCTATATTATATTATTAGGAAAAGAGTAGTATTTTGTCAAATAAATGAAGTATCCATTAGGCCTGAGCACAGTCAAACTTTTCCCCTTATCATACCGTTTTGGGGACCTTTTACGTGGAGCGAAGTATACCACAGACAGACTGAACTTTAAGGAAGTAGGCCGCTAGCAGTGGTTAAGTGAGGTCACCTATTTGTGCACTTGTCAAGATATTAAATATTTTTTGATAACATTTATACAATTTACGGAAGAAGGCAACAGTTAAAACTTCTACAATAATAAGTCGACTCTTGTGGATTGCAGCAGTGGATGTATGAATTTTCTAGGTCAGAATATGGTGCTGCAAGAATTACGCAATCTTACTTCAAGAATGAGACTCAAAGTAGACATTATGACGTCTTGGTCTACGTAATTAAGAAGAGAAGTGAAGAATCTGCGGAAGTATTTTTGCATCACATTGTAAACTGCATTGCATCTAACAACGAAAGCTACAGACACTCTGTTCCATTGCTGATCTAACGAAAATCCAGATCTGTCTTTCAAAACACTGTTAGGCGAAATGCTTTTAATACAGTATATTGACAGTAACTTCTGACAAGTGTTAACATCTTATTTCAACTGCCTGTCATTACTTTTCGTAAATGCTACTTTAAAATTATTATGTGTTGAGTGGAAAAGTAACAACAGTGAATGCAATGTTTGTGTGGTTTATTAAAGTAAGGAACTTCAGACACAAAGCTATGATGGGTCGCTGTCAAATAGTACCTCATTTAATTTCGTTTGTTAAAATCATCTGCTCAAAGTCTCAAGATTAAAGTAACTTCAGTCTAATGACACTAACATCATTTATTTCTTTTCGAAGTTCGTAAAATATTGTTCGAAAAGTAAGTCATTTAAAACCTTGCTGGTTTCAGTGTTGTAAAAATAGCAAAAATAAATTTGTTAAAGTACAGTTCATTAACTTTTCTAATTTTACTGAAAGAATTACTTTCAAATTCGTCCCTTCAGGATGTGGCGATTGGCATTAGCAAATAGAATTATTGATTTTAAGTAGTTAGTATTAGTTCTAGGCGCATTGGTAAATTCTGACATTGTACTTTAGAGAGAATCATTTATCAGAACGATAATTAAAGCTAAGAAGTGAAGTGCATATTTTGTTCCTGTGTGTAACGACCCCCTTAGTTTGTCCCTTAAACGCTCCGGAAGAAGCACGATAGCCTAATTAATATTCAGTCAGATACATTAGTTAGACTTCAGATTACTCTAAAACAGTATTCAGAGTGTTAATATTATTCCTTCTAGTAGCGAGTCCAAAGATAAACGTTACGAAACACAGCCACGGTTGTAAGGAGGTCACTCAGCTTAACAGGTGCGACGAGACACTCGTAATAAAAGTCCTAGAGAATGCTGCTTTTACGAATAAGAAAGAGAGTGTAGGGTCGTTAGAAGTTTCGTTTAAAATATTGTCAAATGTTTAAATACATCTATGTACGTGGTGCAGCACAGTTGCCTCAAGGTGTACCCCAGCCCAGTTCCTAACATGCTTGCCGGCTTACACCGGTTTCTTATGCGCAGACTTACCCGGGTCGTTGTTTACTCCGCTAGCGCACCTCCTGCTTCCCCTACGTGGCTTACGAGTATGCAGCCCGGCGCACACGCCTCTGTAGGTCTCCCGGCGCGTCCCTAGCGCACCCGGCTTAGCGTAAGCCTAGTCACACGTCACGGTAGACGTTCTCTTGGAAGGCCAGGCTTACTGTGTTTTGTCCCGTTCTAGCACGCAGAAACAAACACTACTGAAATTAGTCCCTCTCTGCGAGTGGACGCACGGTTTACAGTAATTTATCCACGATAATGGTTGCGGAGCTCTGTGTCGTGGATTAATCAGCCATGAAGAAATATGGAAACCAAACACTTTTTGCACAACTTTATTTATGACAACATGCGTTTTTGGTTTTGCTCATTGTTAATTGGTGCAATAAAGTTATGTCGTCAGTAATAAGCTTATGTCTACTTCGTTTTGAAAGCAGTAGCCTTTGTAAATAATGCCCACACTTTCACAAAAACTGAATATGATACAGAGAAGACTGAAATACTGATTTTGGCCTTCCGAAATTGTTTCACTGTGGAAGATGGTGATCCGATTGTAATCCTTTGAATTATCCCAGAGCCGGCCGCGGTGGTCTAGCGGTTCTAGGCGCGCAGTCCGGAACCGCGCGACTGCTGCGATCGCAGGTTCGAATCCTGCCTCGGGCATGGATGTGTGTGATGTCCTTAGGTTAGTTAGGTTTAAGTAGTTCTAAGTTCTAGGGGACTGATGACCACAGATGATAAGTCCCATAGTGCTCAGAGCCATTTGAACCATTTTTTGAATTATTCCAGAAACACCGAATCGACAGGTATTCAAAACTGAGCACCGTGGTCAAATGTGACTACAATACGTTAGTAGTGAAAAAGGCACCTGGACTAGTTGAAATATCTGACGTTCTACAGAAGGTATGCCATAAAGCTCGCTCCATTTTAGCAGTAGTTCATTGTAGGTCTGACGAAAGATACCTGGTAGCTCGATAAAATCGTTTTCGAGAGAGGTCGTAGGTCAGGTGCACAAAATTGTTGGCCTATTACGCTTACTTGAGTATCTTGCCGAATTATACTCCACCATTATCATGTTCTTAGTGAATCAAAATCTTCTCTATCCTAGGTTTTTACAGATTTGAGATTGGTTTCAGGTCTCCCTAGCAGATACAACTCAACACGTCATTTCCGACGGAATAACTTAAAGGTAATTTTAGGAGATCCTCAGCTGTTCGTGATGGGACTATTACTGTTTGGTATATTTATAATTGATGTAGTGGATAAAATGGGAAGACTGTTTGCAGACGATGAGGTTGTCTATAAGTAGGTAATAATGCTAGAAGACAAGCGAATTTCCGGAAGACTTATTCAAATGATCAATTGTGTGTGAAATCTTATGGGTCTTAACAGCTAACGTCATCAGTCCCTAAACTTACACATTACTTAACATAAATCATCCTAAGGACAAACACACACACCCTTGCCCGAGGGAGGACTCGAACCCCCGCCGGGACCAGCCGCACAGTCCATGACTGCAGCGCCCGAGACCGCTCGGCCAATCCCGCGCAGCGGAAGACCTATTGATGAGCCATGACTGGTGTAAGGACTGGCAGTTTGATCTTAAACGTAAATAAATATTAGATATTGTCTGTAAATAAGAGACGAAATTCACTACCGTTCAATGTCACTATTGGCGACAAATCACTGAAAATAGTAGTGCGCCCCCGGTAGCTGAGTGATCAGAGCGACAGAATGTCAGTCCTAAGGGCCTGGGTTCGATTCCCAGCTGGGTCGGAGATTTTCTCGGCTCAGGGACTGGGTGTTGTGTTGTCCTAATCATCATCATTTCATCCCCATCGACGCGCAAGTCGCCGAAGTGGCGCCAAATCGAAAGACTTGCACCCGGCGATCGGTCTAATAATGTAGATAGAGGGATAAAAATTGACACACATGCTTGGAATGACATAGGGTTTTATTAGAACAAAAAAACCATAGTTCACAACAGTCCGACATATGGGGCTGGACAGCAAAAGGTCAGTGACTGCACATGACAATCGTGTGTAAAAGGAGCTGTAATGAGAGAGAGGATCAGATGCGCCAGCAGTCGCAGCATGTTGACGTTACCCGAAAAGGCGCTTTTAGTGAAGCTGTATTATCAGAATGGGGAATGTGCTAGTTCAGCGTTACGATCCTATCGCCATAGGAAGGAGATTCGAACGGGTAAAGGTTCGTTGACAAATGCAGCTGTGGAGAGAATGATTTCGAAGTTCGAAGCCACGGGTTGTTTAGACGAACGACCCCGTAGTGACCGACCGAGCACAAGGCGTAATGCTGCTGAGACAGTTCATGAAGAAATGGAGACTGTAGCTGGTTCGTCTATGCACGGGCAAGTCAGCGCTCGTGCAGTCGCACGTCACACCGGCATTCCATACACTACTGTTTGTTTGGCACTTAGGCGTACCTCCGATGCTATCCGTACAAAATCCATCGGCATAATGAACTGTTACCTGTCGATTTAGTGAAGCGGAGGGCATTTGCGGTGTGGGCGTTTCAAAAGATGGCGGAAGATGACGATTGGTTGAGTAACGTGTTGTGGACCGACGAAGCTCATTTCACGCTCCGAGGGCCTGTCAACGCCCACAACTGCAGAATTTGGGCTACCGAAAATCCTAGAACTCTCGTGGAAACTCCGTTGCACGACGAGAAAGTCACGGTATGGGTTGGATTTACCACGTCTACCGTTATCGGGCCTGTTTTCTTCGACGAAATGCGTGATTCTGGTTTTGTAACTGCTACCGTGACGGGTGAGAGGTACGCCGATATGTTACAGAATCGCATCATCCCCAGCCTGACTGATAAACAGCTGCTGGAACGTAAGATATTTATGCAGGATAGCGCTCCACCCCATATTGCTAGACGCGTGAAAGATCTCTTGCGCGCGTCGTTTGGTGACGATCGTGTGCTTAGCCGCCACTTTCGTCATGCTTGGCCTCCCAGGTCTCCAGACCTCAGTCCGTGCGATTATTGGCTTTGGGGTTATCTGAAGTCGCAAGTGTATCGTGATCGACCGACATCTCTAGGGATGCTGAAGGACAACATCCGACGCCAATGCCTCACCATAACTCCGGACATGCTTTACAGTGCTGTTCACAACATTATTCCTCGACTACAGCTATTGTTGAGGAATAATGGTGGACATATTGAGCATTTCCTACAAAAAAATCATCTTTGCTTTGTCTTACTTTGTTATGGTAATTATTGCTATTCTGATCAGATAAAGCACCATCTGTCGGACATTTTTTGAACTTTTGTATTTTTGGTTCTAATAAAACCCCATGTCATTCCAAGCATGTGTCAATTTGTACCTCTCTATCTACATTATTCCGTGATTTATTCAGTTTTCAAATTTATACTGACTTTTTGATCACCCGGTATTTCATCAGTATCAACACAAGCAACAAAGTATCATCTACGTAACGCTTATAATAAACAATTTCACAAATAATGGCTTGGTCAGACTTTAAGAGGGTAGATGGAAACTTAGAAATCTTGCAGATAAAAAGAAAAGATAGGGAACTCGACTTGCTGGAATAATTAGAGGTCGTCATTAATGAAAAGAAACGCGGCGACATTATGAACGCACAACTGAGATGTAACGATATGGGATTTCTTATCGGTTTGTAGAATTTTTTTCAGCGCAGATACATGATTGTAAATTGTAGTACCTCGTCGATACAGCATCTAGTTGTGCCAATAGTAGGCTTAGGAAATGAGGAAAAGTAGGGAACCAACATAAGAGCATTACGGTTGAGACAATAGCTGCAGTTACACAGTAATACCGCGGACGTTATCAGTTCAGAACAACCCTCGTAGTTCTGCAGAAACGTCACCTTGACACTCTAGGAGACAACAGCAGATTGGCGAGGCGCGTACTGGTGTAGTATGTAGTGTTACTCGGGACGGCTACTGGCAGAAGTCGTCGATTTTAATGTTAAGACATGGACCTGCAGTCCAGTATGTTTTTGTTCAGTTTTATCTTATGAATACCGCAATTACTGTCGGAAAACCTGTCACTTTTTCAGCTTCATGAGCGAAGTTTTACAACCAAATTATGAAGCACTGTCTCTCGAAATGTGCCGGTGAGATAGGTGTAGTACAGAAATACAGCTGAACGTTACCATTTATTTATTGCAAATAGATAGCAACGTTACTTCAAATCAGTAATGGATGATATTAAAAAATTACAACATACAAAATAAGAGACAGCTACAGCTTTCAAAATGCACATGGCATAAACTTAATAACGTTGGTATTGTAACTCCATTGCGATAACTTCATACGAGTGAAAAACCGAAACGCGTCTTCTAAATTAAGTTGCATAAAAAGTAGCTAGCTCACGTATTTATGCATCTGTTAATGCTGAAGATACAAGAAGATACAGCCATACGTACACTGACGGAAAAAAAAGAATCGCTATACCAAGAACAAGTTGTGCGACATAAATGAAAGTTGGTAGGCGCGCTTCTGCTTCTCAAACTTGATATCTATTCAGATTTTTGTACCAGTTGTACAACAGTGGTATAAGTAGCGCCACTATGACCATGTCACTCAGGTTTCTTTTAATTATGCGCTGTAACGGTTGTAAGCATCAGTGACGTTTGAGATTGAATGTGGTGATTTGATGTTAGTCCAGAATGTCTTTAAGGCGACAAAGACGCATTTATCAACATCTCAGTGAGTCTGAAGGAGGTCGTGTGCTGGGGTTACGAGAACGTGGAGGTTTCTTCTGCGATATTTTAGAAAGACTTGGCAGGAATATACCCACTGTACATGATTGTTGACAGGTGTGCTCACGAGAATATACAGTAGCAAGAAGACCGGGCTCCGGACGGCGCAGTGGCACTAACGACAGAAAGGATGGTTGGTTGGTTGATTTGGAGGAGGTGGAGGAGACCAAAGAGCGATGTCATCGGTCCCGTCGGATCAGGGAAGGATGGGGAAGGAAATCGGCCGTGACATTTCATAGGAACCATCTCTGCGTTTGCCTAAATCAAGATGGCAGGACGCGGATTTGAAACGTCGCCTTCCCGAATGCGAGTCCAGTGTGCTAACTACTGCGCCACCTCGCTCGCTTGAGAGGAGACCATAGTGTTCGCCGTATGGCTCTGTCGCATCGTACTGCATCTGCAGCAGCGATTTGAGCAGCAGTTGGAAACACAGTGGCACAACGAACTGTTACAAATCTGCTACTTGAAGGACACGGATCCACTCGCGAGTCAGTATCAGTGAAATATCCGCGATGACATCGAAGGAAGAATGCAAGGAAGATTGGTTTTAACGATCCGTCGACATCGAGGTCATTAGAGGCGGAGCATAAGCTCGGATAGCGAAAGTATGGCGAAGGAAATCTGCAGCGTCCTTTCAAAGGAACCGTCCTGGTATTCGCCTGGAGCGATTTGGGGAAACCACGGAAAACCTAAATCTGGATGGCTGGACGCGGCTTTGAACCATTGTCCTGAATGCGAGTACATTTTCTTTTTTTTTTTTCATTTAACCACATGCAAAACCCACCGCCTTGATAACTATGGTGGGTTGTCAGCTTACTGATTTCAGTATGTATGCAGCAGGTCATGATCTCTTAGCTGTTGCGGCCACTCACAAACGGTTTGTTTGCGAGTAGCTGCGCCGTTTCCGTCCCTAGCCACGAGGAGGCGGACCAGATCTATGCTATCACATGCGGCATGCTGCGTGCGTGGTTTGGTGTTACATATACAAAGTATTAACATGTTAATAATATTTAGTATAAATGTAAAACTAAATAAAATATAATTATAAAGAAGATATGAACATAGTGAGTTAGAAAAGAACGATATTACTTTACACGAATAGAATAAAAAAGAAAAACATATACATTTAATGAGAGTTGCCTATAGCTGCTTTGACCTTGTAGCTTAGAAGCTTGATTAAGAATAGGTATACATTTATAATACAGACTGCGTTGTCTACTTCAATAAGTGGCAGAGGCACTACAGTATTATGATTGGTCTACATTGGTCTACATACACCCTTGTCTTATATAATACTGTTTTAGAACATTTAAAGTAATACTTCATAATGTACTCATACTGGTATTAACCAAAGCCTGTTACACTCTCTTACGACTGATGAAATTAATAACATGTGAACATAACGATGTATAAATTTTGAGATTGGTTACTGCAACTAGTTTCAAGCAATTACTAATATTTACACAAATTTACTGATAGTTATACAATTAGTCTTCTATAGGGTCCTGACCCCATCTATTTAAAACTGCATTAAAAAGATATGAAACATAAAAGGCTCTAAGCAGTACAATTGTATATAAGATATAAAACATAAAAGGCTCTAAGCAGTGCAATTATATATAACGCCCATAACAGCGGGCACAGACCCTTCAAACGTAGCTACTTTGGGATTGTAGTTACTGCACACATTATCCAAAGTATTTTTACTCCCTTCCTCTATTGGGGCATCACAAATTTGTCTTCTACAAGGTCCTGACCCCATCTAGTTAAAACTGCATTAAAGGATATAAAACATAAAAGGCTCTAAGCAGTACATTTATATATAATACCCATAAAAGCGGGCACAGGCCCTTCAAATGTAGCTACTTTGGTATTACAGTTATTGCGATTAGTTATGCGAATACAGTGTACTAACCATACAGACTGCATCAGGACCGTGTCTATAGACGCTGCCAAGAAGAGACACTGGACATTCTACCATTGATCGTAAATACCGTTAACTCGATTCACGACTAGACCAGAGTTAAAGACAGATCAGTGCAAATGAACCTTGAACTTTTTCCATCATACTAAAGTTAAGCGATGTTATGTTTCTATAATTATCGTAAATTGTTGCTAATCTTGTGTTGTCAGAATATTACCGTAGATGTTGCTTAGTCTCTTTAGCTCTGTGATGGGAGTGCATCATTGCTGCGTGCAACAAGCCAGCTCATGACAGTAATTACCTTAGGTGGTAAAGAGCTCTATTCTTGCCATCTATTTAGTTTGACAGCAAGAATATTTCATAAATACAACAGTCAAAGTGCAAATCGGACTATAGAGAGGGCAAATTGTGCTTCTGAGGGTCGCTACGCTGAAGGAAACTTGAGTGACTTAAGAGGTATAAGTCACATATACTCTGGTCCCTTATCGCTTACTTCGGACTTTACATATAATGGCTCTTTCACTGCGCAGCAGAGTCTCCGCTGTTCTCTTCCTGGGCACACCCTGTCGAAGACTCACAAGCGCCAGCACCTCTCTTCTAATTCCAAAGTCTCACAGACACATCCTGGTAACAATCCTGTATGTGGTGGCTAAGCCATTTCTCCTGCAATATCCTTCCATCCTAAAGTGCTAGTCTAGCAAAATATACAGGTACTGTGAACTTACCTTCTGGTTTACAGGATCGCACATCTCCAGATCCCTGTCTCTGTTTCTTGAAAGTAAAAGAGTAAGAAGGAATATCAACTTGTGCAAATATTATTACATATGTTTACAGATACATTGACAAGAAAATACCACTGCTTTGTTCAGAATCCTTAACAACAGCAGTAAATAAATATATTCAAGTTGAATGTTATTATTGCAACCATATACAGGTGTACGTACATACTGGCCAAATATTTCAGGTATTGTACAAAAACTGTTTGTTTTTTGTTATATAAAATCAACAGAAAAAATTAGAAATCTAGTGTGCAATTACTCACTTTTCTCGCAGACCATACACGGTAAAAATGGGCGATTCGGTTTTTAAAAGTTGCCCTCTGTTTCACCAATGACACAGCTATCGAGTAGAAAATGTATAATGCTGTATTACAGATCATTCGGAGGAATTTGGTCTTTACTGTTAACTTGTGCAATATTTTGGTGTCTTAAGTCAAAAGAATCACCGTGTTTATGTAACCTGTCCGAAAGCTAAACTTAATATATTTATAGACTTGTGCGCCGTCTTATTTCATTTTTCTTTTGCTTGGTGCTTGCTATATTTATCTCCTTCCCCGGAAAACTCGTATCTCGAAAATGTGAAGGAAGTTAAAAAAATTACACAAGCCTTATTGCCTGCTTTATCTGTCCGTAACTGCGTCTGTTATCCCTGTACCACTGTCGTATTTTCTACTAGCGCTATCATCCTGTTAGTACAACATTGATTTCGCTCTGTTAGACCACGCATTATATTGTTATTTAGCTGAATCTACAATTCATACGAATTGAATATTTATTTGTTAACGGTTGTAGAGATCCACGAAAGAATGCCCATTGGAAGAAATGTATAAATATTCAGAAAAACAGTACTACCGTTAAAGCGTATATTATGTACGTATCGTGTGTGGTACATAGAGCTCACAGCTGCCAGTACTGAAACTTGAAACGGCGTGCGTTGCCGTATAGCTCTTCGACAGGTAATTTATTGGTAATGGAGCTGACACCTGTGTGTGCTAGAGCAGGGAGATGAATTGCGTACTAAATATCCCTGCACGATATTTCAACCAGCAGTTTTTGACGTGTTAAGAGACTGACTACTACAAAAGAAAATAAATTAGTTCAACAAAATGAGTGGTGTCGTATGTGCTGTCAATCGTACGCTGTTAAACTACTTTAAACAAAAAGCCATACAAAATAAAATTTTAATAAAATGCACCTAAATGTGTTAATGCAGAGGTAAAGTCGGTTCTGCTGTGAGCTACAGTTGCCAAGTACCTACGTATCATTCGCTCACTCATTCATTCATTCATTCATTTATCATAATGGCAACTTATTACTCGGAAAGCTCGAATAGACTATACAAACCATGTTTTCGTATATAATAGAAATTACATGCAGAATGTCCTAGCAGGAATGTTCACTTTTCAGGAATATGGCAGTGTCGAGCATTCGAAGGAAAAAAGTCTAGTGGATAGTGCTCTAAAATGCACACCTGAAGACCAGGAGCACATCTTCATCTTCGGTACGTTGAACACATCTCTTCTACTGAAGAAGTGCTCATACCTCTTAAGTACTCATTTTAGAGCCCATGGTTACTGGACATTTTTTCTTGTTTTAGTCTAAACTACGTCCTCCCACACTGTTGAAAGCAAAGAGTTTGCAGTGAAAGAGATTTATTTCAGAGCATTGAAAATGAACAGGTTGTCATAGCTCTTAAGGTACACATTTAGAGACCATGTTTACTAGACTTTTTGCTTCCTTTCATATCTCTAAATATTGACCATCCCTCCTGGGATACTGTGCATAATAACTGATATTTGGCACTTACAAATATTACAAGAAAAAAAGAACGTAATACTACTACAAAGAGACAAAAAGAGAAAGGAGAAAAATATGCTTTCTAGCACGACAGAAATACTGTTGAACAGTTACTCGATTACTAGTGACTGCATTGGTACTACTAAAATCGGTATACTTCTCTTTTTGTTCAGTCCTTAAACTATCATAATGTCGTGTGACTAGGGCCTCCCGTCGGGTAGACCGTTCGCCGCGTGCAAGTCTTTCGATTTGACGCCACTCCGGCGACCTGCGCGTCGATGGGGATGAAATAATGATGATTAGGACAACTCAACACCCAGTCCTTGAGCGGAGAAAATCTCCGACCCAGTTGGGAATCGAATCCGGGCCCTTAGGATTGACACTCTGTCGCGCTGACCGCTCAGCTACCGGGGGCGGACCTTGAACTAATACATTATTCCATTTCAGTACTTCTGTTTTTTACTGTGCAATGCCGTTGTTAAAAATTGCAGCACTGTCAAGAAAACATAAAAGCTATGAAATTTTCCGACCACTTAAAGGAGAATCTGACGTGTGAGATTCTAGACGTGATGCGTTCCTACGCTGAGAAATACTCATTAACCGATCGTGTCAGGAGGATGGTAAAGAAACGGCTGTAGTGCAAAAAAAGACCTTATGATCACGTTCAGCTCCATCAACGTGAAATTTACACGGCTTAAACGTGGTCAAATATTTGGTTTCCTGCAAACGAATAGAAGTAAGAAAGCATCTCAAATGGTTCATGAGTCAAAAGTGTTTTACTTAAGGACGAATCAAAAGCTAATACAAAAATGTTTACGTATACTAGGAACGACAATTGTCATTTAGTACGCTTCAAGTCTGGAGAAAATACTGTAATGATAGTTGTACTAACAGTAGTGGTAGTAGGCTTTCTTCATCCATAGATCACTTTTGCAGGGAAACTGGACATGTCTTGGTATTACTGTCTAGGACCAACAAAAACAACGTAAATCGTATATAAAGGCATTTAAGTACTTTCAGGTTTAGTTTGACAAGTATGGGACAGGAAGACGGCCGTGGCCTTGTAGTAGGAATCATCCTAGCGGTTTGCCTGAAGTAAGATAAATAACAGAAAATGTAAATCAGAATGGCTAGAGGAAGGATGAACCTCCGTCCTGTCGAATATAAGGCCAGTTTGTTTAAAACAGTGCTACGCCATTCGGTTTATCGGCAGTGTACAATCCGTTGCAGAGAAGTAGAAGAAAAGAGATAGTGCACTGTTAATCGTATAAGATTACACAGTATAGCTGAAGTAACGTAGACATCAGAAACAGATTAAAGCATGTGAAGAAAGCTTTCATTATGATATAACCTCTATTCTCTTGAAATATTTAGACGGAGCTGTGAGGTTGTACGCCAGCAGCACAGTAAAAAGCAGATACTGGGGAAATTGGATTAACACTTATATGAAGTAATTAAAATGTGGATCTGCAGGAAGCTGTTAGAAATTATTTATATATATTGCTGTTGTGGTGGTCTTGAGTCCGAAGGCTGGTTTGGTGCAGTTCTCCATGCTACGCTATCCCGTGCAAAACTCTTCGTCTCCAGTTATGATTTTCCAAATTTAACTGATTTGGCAACATCAGCGCCTTCTAGTTCCCTGCTAGATCTGAGCAGACACAGTTCATGAAATATCATTACAACATGAGCAGAACACGTTAGTAGTAGTAGCTGTTGTCATTGGGTAGTGGTGGTCCCGGTGATGGTGGTAATACCAGTAGTAGTAGTACTAGTATTTGTAGTATTAGGTCTGCAACTCTGCTTCCACTGTTTCCCTGAGTTCGAGGCTTTATTGCAAAAATTTACGATTCAAGGTATTAGCCACCACTTTCTCCCATCATTTGGGCAGCATATGATTCCCTATGTTGGAAGGAGGACATCCAAAAATCCATCCTATTCTACACTCCTCCCTATGGTCGAGGAGCTGATTTGCCAGGCCGCGTGCCACTGAACGAAAAAGGTGGTGGTCAGAGGGAGTAATGTCAAGAGCATACGGTGGATGGGATATGACCTCCTATTCCAACGCACGATCATGCTGCAAAATCAGCTTTTCATATCTATCGCTGTACTGTAGCCGTTAGTCATTCAGTGCTCGTCTCAGGCGCAACAGTTGCTTTTGACAAACATATTCTGTATTTCTTTCCGTCAGATTCAGTAGCTTCGAAAACCTATCTTTCAACGCCATACCTGCCTTCGACGTCAGAATCACTCTTCTTTAAGTGTTGAGCCCATTCTCTGGACATTCTCTCAATAGTATCTTCCTCACCACAGGTCTAACACAGAATATTGTCATCCTCGGCTCCAAATATCTTCATTTTAAAGCAGTAAATTAAAACTTCCCGCAAATGACGAGAACCGGGCTCGCAAGTTGAAACATTCAATCCACAAAACTTTATAATGCTGTCATAAATCTACTAATATTTTGATGGAGTTATGTTTACAAATGGCTAAGTTTATTTTATGACACTTACACCCTACCACTTGCCCCACGACTTGACGCTACTGCCATCTATTGCAAAACGGCGGATGCAAAGTTGTAGAATTAATGGTAGTTTTCTTCCTTTCTTTCGTCTTTCCACGCTATTTCAGCTGCACTTTTCTTTATCATTGCGCCTGGTATTTAACTGTAGCCCAGTATTCTAGAATTCTTTTCCTATGGTGTTCCTTCCTTGCTTCAGCGCACATTTTGCCAGTATTTAGTTTAGGGTGTTCTCGGGAACCCAAGTGATGTTGGAGCTTCTTCTTGAGCGGAATACGTTTGTTAATATCCTCCTCTGTCATCCCCTATTCACGCACGTCTTTTCCAACCTCGTAAATCACACTTCCTTGGGTTTGTCGTTCAGAACGTTCGATAGCTCCGATGGTTCACTCATATAGGACTCACACGGCCAATCTGGCCATAAAAACAATCTTCCTCATACGAACACATTAAATTTATCCGCAACTGAGAATGTGGCCTACCTTCAGCTGTAGAATGGAATGATGAAAATGAGAAGTTGTGCCGGACCGGTACTCGAAACCGGATTTCTCGCTTATCACGAGCGGTCGGCTTACCATTTGGCTATCCGTGCACGACTCAGGGCCAGAAACAAACTTCCATATGTCGTCAACTATGCGTCTACAGTTCAAACAAAATTCGGGCTTGCAGCCGGTCATCGTCCAATACTTCGCACGATATTTCAACTGGGCACCTGCCAGTCATCTTCAGGTGAGCCGTCGCAGACTGGCGAAAACGTCCTCCGTTCCGCAATATATAGCGTACTGTAACTATTATGCGCATGCGTCGAAAACTTGATACTTGAACCACACTGCCCGCCATGGTGAACAGGATGTTGCTATGAATGGAGTTGTTTGCCTTTCTTGGATGTCCTGGTTCGAAGGAAGAATGATGGTTCTCTAGGGCATTCAGTTTACCGGAAACCCACTCATACTGATTTGTACCTGCAAGCATCGAGTTGCCATCACCCATCGCAAACCATGAGTTTGCTTAAAACACTTGTTCATAGAGCTCATACTGTCTTAGATCTAGATAGCTTACCTCAAGAACTCACCCATCTAAAGACAGTATTCAGCGAAAATGGGTATTCCATCCGGCAGATTAACAGGGCACTAACAGTTAAAACTAAGAAGCAGGAAGTGAATAAAGAGCAGAACATTCCGGAACAATCTTCAGCTTTTCTTCCTTTCGTTGGCAACACTTCGTTCAAAATAGCAAGAATCCTCCGAAAATTTCAGTTAAAAGTGGTTTTCCGCCCACCATCGAAGATTGCGGACCTTGTGGGATCAGTTAAGGACAATCTGTTACTACGAAAGGCCGGAATTTACAAGATACCGTGCCAATGTGGTATGGCTTACATAGGTCAAACCACCGTGAAAGAACGCTGCACTGAACGCTGCGGAACGGAGGACGTTTTCGCCAGTCTGCGACGGCTCACCTGAAGATGACTGGCAGGTGCCCAGTTGAAATATCGTGCGAAGTATTGAACGACGACCGGCTGCAAGCCCGAAATTTGTTTGAACAGTCAATTCGCCGGGAAAATTTTAAAATTCACATCATATTCGTCTACAGTTTGTAATCGTACATCAGTTATGCATATTCCCATAGAAATGAAAAATTTTACTTCAAAGACGCTTGCCCGGTTTCGGATGATAAACACGATACTGCGATGCCTGTGTTATTATGAATTAGAATGCAAAGTTCGTTTGGGCAATTCAGAGTAGCACAGCCACTGCAAAATCGTATTGTATCCTCCTGCGATTGTTGTCTGCGACCTTACCTCTATGTCTATGGAGTTGAT
The DNA here is from genome assembly GCF_021461385.2 of Schistocerca piceifrons. Classification (NCBI taxonomy): domain Eukaryota; kingdom Metazoa; phylum Arthropoda; class Insecta; order Orthoptera; family Acrididae; genus Schistocerca; species Schistocerca piceifrons. Next base: position 85,495,015 of record NC_060143.1, on the reverse strand, counting down.
GGTTGTCTCTCCTGTTGAGTTCACTGTTTTCATTGACTGGACTTGGGATTTTCCTCATCAGTCTTTCTTTTACTTCTAATTTCTTGATCAGACCTTTCCTCTTCAACGCATTCTGTGGCATAGAGGACCTTTGGTCGCATTACTGTGCAGTAAGGTCCTATCTTGGCATTAATTGATACTGATTTCGTCTTATCAACACTTTTTGTTAGTTGATATGCTGTTTCGGTTTTTCTGATCCGTAATGCAGAGGCTACGTTCTTAGAAGTGTTTGGTTCCATCCGCTGTTCTAGATATTTAGCCTTCTATGTCCGTTTGATATCCCCATCTTCTACCTCCAGTACTCTCGATGGAGGCTGATGCTTGTAATACATTCAGTTCTCTCGAAGGAGATATGGAGTCCTGCCTTTCCTGACCGTTTCTTCAGTCCATTGATTTGTTCTGAAGCTGTGTATAGCGAATCATATAAAATATCGAGATCATCTAAAAAGGCCAGGCAGTCAAGTGCAAAGTCATGTTTTTATAGGCAATCTGGCTTCATTTTCAGCATGTTGTCTATAATTTATTTTCACCACTCGAGTTCATAGTTGAAAAAGTAGACGTGAAAGTCCATCGTCTTGCCTATCCTCTGACCTGATTTCAAAAGCATCTGAAATCTCTGCCACAGAGTTCACTTTGTAGATGGTCGTGATCATCATCATGTACAGTTTCTCGTCACTGGCAGGATCTGTTGAAGACAGACTTCTCCATCTTCTCCAGACTTCGCTGCCCCTCTCTGTCGTTATTCTAGACCAGTCTTCTCCTCCCTTCTGACGTTTCTTTCGCCCCTTGTAACCACTTGTCCCGTGGCCTTCACCTCGTCTATTTTGCTAGGCAAGTTCACTTAATGTACTCTCTTCACATGTCCGTACGGTTTTAATTTTTTTTTAATTTTTCTCTTATATATGGTAATAACGTAACGGTGTCTAAGGTGTGACAATGACGTATATTCATCGTCGCTGCGAAGGTGCAAAATGTTCAAGGCTGCTGCTCACAAACGTATATTCGACTTCACTTGAAATACTCTTATTGTTTAACTTTTTCTTAGTTACGAGACGGAAAAACATAGTTCAAGAGCAGATGTAATTAACTTTTTCACTCGTTTTTCGATGTCGAGGTCGATAAAAAGATCTGCTTCAATTGTATGAGGCACGAAAATTATTCAGAACTTTGTAAGAAACTCCAGGTGACCGGTGAAAACTTCTGCTCTTTAATCAGCAATAACTTTGCCGGTATAGGAGCGAGGGAATTCAGGGTAGCCTCTTCCGGTAAGTACTGGCCCACCGTTTCCAGCCGCCCATATGAATTGCTCTGGAGTCCATTGCGCCAACGCACTAGAAACGTTTTTCAGAAACAACCGTTTTGTGATTTCTGTCAAAAAGACTTCCCGTTTACACACATAATTAAAATGATATCGATGTGAAAATTATATTGCGTTGAATATATTCAGCTTTGAAAACAAAGTCACCCGTTCGGACTAAAACTTCTCGTAAATACTAACACAATGATGCAACTCGTTTTTAGTTTCCTGTAACAGCCTGCAGGGAAACATGGTTCTTCTTTCGGCTATGCAGAATACAGGCGTTTTCTACAAAATGTCCTGCTTTTGATCGATGTAAAATGGTTATTCCAGAACGTAAACCAACCGACTTACTAAAACCTTCGTAGTCTTCGCCGAGCATTCAGCAAAGTGTTACTGCTGTTGTGTATAGTGATGTAGCTCATTTCGATTTGAGCAGCTTTATAAACAAACACATAATTCCACGTTTGGTGTGATGATATCCTACTATCCCCGCACAAAGGACCTTTAATCACTCTGAAAAAGCAACCTTTTTTGTGGTCACTTTACATATGTAGCATTCTTATTCTCTCTTAGGGAGTTCTACCAGTTTCACTAGCGTTATAATATTACCATGCTTCAGAACTTTCCTAGTCCTTTGTCAGAGTCAACCTTATGTAAGAAAAACCTTTTGTGCTTTCCACAAGGTGGCGCTGGAATGACAATGGCTATGCTAACAGATGTCTTTTTTGAAAAATTCACCCCCGCTGACTTTTTCTCCGCGGGAGTATCTTACATGTAAAGTTTGCACATATATGTGTGACAATACTGATGACCGGATTTCAAGAAGAAGACCTACCTACTCCACAAAACATGACAAGTCGGGTGACGAGAGCTTTTAGGAATTGTCCATTTAGTAGGCTATTTTAATGTCTAAGACAAAGAGAACTGTTGCACCATGAGGGAATAATCGGAATGGCACTGAAATCAGTAGATATGATGTACATGTACAGACAAACAAATGATTACAGTAACAGAAAAAACTGGACGACTTATTCAATAGAAAGAGCTTCACAAATGGAGCAAGTCAATAATGCGTTGGCCCACCTCTGGCCCTTATTCAAGCAGTTATTGGGTGTGGAATTGACTGATACAGTTGTTGGATGTCCTCCTGAGGGATATAGTGACACATTCTGTCCAACTGGCGTTTAAGATCATCAAAATCCGGAGCTGGTTGGAGAGCTTTGACCATAATGCTCCAAAGGTTCTCAATTGGGGACAGACCCGGCGACGTGGTGGCTTAAGTAGGGCTTGGCAAGCTCGAGGACAAGCAGGAGAAAATCTTTCCGTGCGCGGCCGTGCATTGTCTTGCTGAAAAATAAGGCCATGAAGGCTTGCCCTTAAGGGCAACAAAACGGGGCGTGGAATATCGTAGACGTAATGGTGTGCTGTAAGGGTGTCGCAGATAGCAACCAAAAAGTTCCTGCTATGAAATGAAATGGCGCCTCAAACCTTGGTTGTCAGGCCATCCGCCAGGCGACACTCAGATTGATATCTGATGATGATGATGATGTTTGGTTTGTGGGGCGCTCAACTGCGTGGTTATCAGCGCCCGTACAAGTATCCAATCTTTGCTCAGTCCAATTTCGCCACTTTCCTGGATGATGATGAAATGATGAGGACAACACAAACACCCAGTCATCTCGAGGCAGGTGAAAATCCCTGACCCCGCCGGGAATCGAACCCGGGACCCCGTGCTCGGGAAGCGAGAACGCTGCCGCGAGACCACGAGCGGCGGACCAGATTGATATCGCATCACTGTCTGGGGCCTTTCCAGACTCGTCTTCGCTGATTACTCGGGCACAATGTGAGGCTATATTCATTATTGAAGACAAATGGTTCAAATGGGTCTGAGCACTATGGGACTTAACATCTGAGGTCATCAGTCCCATAGATCTTAGAACTACTTAAACCTAACATCACACACATCCATGCCCGAGGCAGGATTCGAACTTGCGACCATAGCGGTCGCGCTTATCCAGACTGAAGCGCCTAGAACCACGCGGCCACTCCGGCCGGCTACTGAAGACAATTCTACTCCACTCAATGAGATTCCAGGTCGAAGGCGTGTCTGAAGATATCCCGACCAGTAAGGTCGCCGGTTCATTCCACTAATGAGAACATCAGGAGCATTCTGAGCAGGGCCTTTCAACTAGCTCGGGATTCTGATGATCTAGCTCGCCGATTGGATAGAGTTTGGCACGATATACCTCAGGAGGACACCCAAAATTTCTGTCAGTTAATGCCAAGGTGTATAACCGCTTTCGTATGGGCCAGAGGTGGACCAGCGTGTCATTGACTTGCTCAATTTGTGAAGCTCTGTCTCTTCAGTAACTCATCCAATTTTTCTGAAATTATCAACATTTTTTTGTATGTACATGTACGTCGCGTTTATCGATTTCCGTTCCATTCAGATAATTACTTTGTGGTGCTTAGTTCACTTTTTTTCCTTAGAGTGTGTATTTTGGAGTCAATAAATTTCATCTGAAATCTTGTCTTGCGTTATTTTTGCTGATGACGGAGCCTGCCAACTGATACGAAGCAATTAATTTTCAAAATATGACTCCACTTGATTAACACTGCCTAATCTCCACTGGTAAGAAGTGATATTAGAGATTTCAATGAAACAATTCTCGTATTGTGAATGTGTAAGTAATGTCCAAATGTTAGTACATGCACACACACACACACACACACACACACACACACACACACACACACACTGCCACTATACTAGCGAAAACAGGAAACTCATTACATGCGAGGAACGTTCTTAAATTACAGCTGGAATTAATTTCACGTTAATGCACTTAATAGAACTCAATTACTCCTGAAATATTACCTTGATTTACCGAAGAAATTTAATTAAGAGGTCTAATCCAACGACTATTAAATTAATTCGGACGAGGGGGAATTAAAAAAAAAAAAAGACAGGCATACAAACTTATCACACGGCACCAGAGCGTTTTTTTTTTTTTCGTTTATTGAAATTTTTAATAAAGCCGCTAACTCCTTTGAGAGGAGTTTTTTTCATATCAAAGGTTGATGGCTGCTCCTTTGTTGCATGCCGCAACTCTTTTTAAAGCCCTCGTTTAGTATTCGCTCATAATCTTACGGCGGCCCGTAAATAAAAGAAGAGTTTGTTACGAAATTAAAATTAAAGGTTTATCGCGAGATTGTTGTCTGAGAAATTTAGGCACACCTTTCACCTTAAACCTCATAACAAATAAGTTTCTAACTGACTTGATTCAGGGTAACGTGATAACATTGGTTATATTAAGTCGTTGCGTCTCAGATACGTCTCTCCCAGTAAAGAGTATAGAGAACAGAATAACAGAAGCAGCCTCAAAATGAGTCTTACTCATTTCAGGTAATGGCGTTCCCAGTTTTCATTGATGGTTACTTAGGTAATAGACTGTCTCTTGAGTAAATTACGCAATAAAATTCAAGTTATGACGTTAACTTGGGAATTTTGTATGGTAGGGAAACTAAAACGGATTCGAAACATTCACACTTCAGTAAACAAATAGTTGGAGTACACACTCTACTTCTGACGCAACTTGTTTATCTATGAACTCAGGCCGTTATGTATTCCAGGCAGACACTCCACAAGGTTCTTTTCTCCATACTTACTTTGATTCTCCAGAATAAATAGCGTCCAGATAATTACTAAAATTGATTATATTTTGACCAGTATCATAATCTTTCGAGTTCGTTTTAGATGTAGTTGGAGAAGTGTGCAATGAGTATATCTTTGTCATTTTTACTTGTGAATCGTACCATACCTTCTTTTGCAAAAATTTATCACATTATTTTTGGTTTTGATATAAAACATTTATTGTGTTTTCAACACAGACTGTATCTGACTGTTGGACGGGTTTGTTCTGTTCATTACGTTAACGTATTTTTAGTCCATAACCAAATCTTCAAGCTTTCTCCTCTTACAGACATTTGAGTCAGGGTATGTAATACTGGGCGTCAGATACATTTTATTTAGTTTCTTCTCCGTTGCGACTATCTCATTAATAACTTTGTACTAACAGTCTTTACGTCTCTGAGTAATGTTCCAAATTTTGTCTCGGTCCAGTTTCATACTTTTCCGTGAAGTCTCTGTGCTCTTAGTCACTTTTTTTGCTGATTGTGAATTACTTTGGTCCGTATTTTCTTTTAAAAATTTATTTCACTGTACATATAACTTAAATCTTTCACGTTAGTTCATCCGAATGTAGTTCAACATTATTGGTGCAAAGAAACTTGCTGGTAAACATGACAGCAGAATTTTGTTAATTAGATTATCTGCGAAATTCTGGTTTAATTTCCTGATCATAACACACATTATTGTTTAAATCTAAAGTCTTGTTTTTCAACACATACTAATAATATAGAGATGAAAGAGATCGTTAGAAAGTTTCTTAACCAGCTTCTGACATTTCCTACCGATTTTGTGCTAATACTTGCTATTTTTGGAAAATTTTAACATAAAAGAGACTTTTAACGATCACAAGCAAAAGGACATCATGGATAAAAAGTTTCGTACCTATATTTTAGGAAGCTAATTAAATAGTCACGAATAAGGAACTAGTTTGTCATATTATCTTATTATAAATGCAATTTTATTTCCTTTAAAGTACTTATTAACTACACTCATGCTCATAAATTAAGGATAATGCTGAAACATGGTAAAACAACGCTTTTGTGGTAGGTTTGCGGGTTTAAATCACCTCGGGATATAACCACGCGGTGCATTTGACCTGCGGTCCCGGCACGGTGGCGCTGGCAGCAGTCCACATCCGCAGAGGTGTGTTGGTGCATGTCAGAGTACGGTGCATCGAAAAAGTGTGCAGACGTTTTCAGATGTGCTAATGGTGACTGTGTGTTGAAAATGGCTCAAAGAATACATATTGTTGATGTTATGAGGGGTGGAATACTAGGGCGACTGGAGGCTGGTCAAACACAGCAGGTCGTAGCACAGGCCCTCCGTGTGTCACAAAGTGTGATTTCAAGATTATGGCAACGATTCCAGCAGACAGGAAACGTGTCCAGGCGCTACAGTACAGGACGTCCACAGTGTACAACATCACAAGAAGACCGATATCTCACCATCAGTGCTCGCAGACGGCCACGGAGTACTGCAGGTAGCCTTGTTTGGGACCTTACCTCCGTCATAGGAACAGTTCTCTCCAGACATACAGTCTACAGACGACTGAACAGACATGGTTTATTCGCCCGGAGACCTGCAAGGTGCATTCCACTGACCCCTGGTCACAGGAGAGCCCGAAAACCCTGGTGTCAAGAACACAGTACATGGTCATTGGAACAGTGGTCCCAGTTTATGTTCACGGACGAGTCCAGGTATGGTCTGAACAGTGATTCTCTCCGGGTTTTCATCTGGCCTGAACCAGGAACCAGATACCAATCCCTTAATGTCCTTGAAAGGGACCTGTACGGAGGTCGTGGTTTGATGGTGTGGGGTGGGATTATGATTGGTGCACGCACATCCCAGCAAGTCATTGACAGAGGAGGAACTGTACTTGGTCAGGTGTATCGGGACGTCATTTTGCATCAGTATGTCCGCCTTTTCAGGGGTGCAGTGGGTCCCATCTTCCTCCTGGTGGACGATAACGCACGGCCCCACCGAGCTGTCATCGCGGAGGAGTCAAGGAAACAGAAGGTACCAGGCGAATGGAGTGCCCTGCCTGCGCTCCAGTCCTAAACCCCATCGAACTCTCGTCTGGGATGCTCTCGGTCGACGTATCGCTGCACGTCTTCAAACCCCTACGAGACTTCAGGAGCTCCGACAGGCACTGGTGCAAGAATGGGAGACTATACCCCAGCAGCTGCTAGACCACCTGATCCAGAGTATGCGAACCCGTTGTGCGTCCTGTGTACGTGTGCATGGTGATCATATCCCATATTGATGTCGGGGTACATAATGCGCAGGAAACAGTGGCGTTTTGTAGCACGTGTGTTTCGGAACGGTTTTCTCAACTTATCACCAATACCGTGGTCTTACAGATCTCTGCTGTGTGTGTTTCCTATGTGCCTAAGCTATCAGCGCCAGTTTTGCGAAGTGCCACGTTGTGTGGCACCACATTCTGCAATTATCCTTAATTTTTGAGCGTGAGTGTAGATAATTTGTGTACAGCGTTGTTATAAATAATAACGGTGACCAGTGCGATAGTTTATTATCTCTGCCCGTCATACAAGTTGACTTCTCTAAGCGAACATACTTTCCAAAATGACAAACGTACTGTGTTTAGCACTGTCGCCTTGAATTGTGAACTATCTATTGCTGCTACGGCCTGATGTGCTTGCTGCAACTGAAAATTTTTGTCGAGCTAAAATTATAGGTCAGACAGTCCCTATTCTCTGCCCGTTGTACAAGCCCGGACAAACATTCCGAATGCGAAACTCATTTCTGGACTCTTATAAATGTATACAGGGTGTTACAAAAAGGTACGGCCAAACTTTCCTGAAAGTTTGGCCGTACCTTTTTGTAACACCCTGTATACGAGAGTGTATATAAATTCATGATTATTGCTTCACATTGCGGTTCATTTTTAATGTGTTTTCTCTTCATTCTCACAACTACCCTTATCCCAACAATTAAACTTTCTCCAAATACTGCCATAATTTAAAATTATAAAAGTCAGAAAGTGTCGCACTGGTCCACTGGTTCTATTTATTAGCAATATATTTGCATAGTGTACTTTGTCACTTCTTTCAGTAGGTAATATTGCGGTTTGTGTTTGGCTCTGAATGTGTTCCTTTTACAGAGCAATCGTCCCAAGTTTCACAATATATTTTTTTGTTGTGATTCTCGTACTATCAAAATACTGACTGACAGGATGTAAGACATTGTTTTGTTTTGTCTGTGATATTTAGTTTTCTATGACAGTGTGGCTGTACTGTTGCTCTGGTTTCGTCCACAATTGTTCACCAGCATTTAAACTTCAAACCAAAAACGTACTAATGAGCCAGATTTCTATAGTTACATTAACAGTTATGTTCACCGTAAGTACAACGTCATTTTCTTAAATTGTTAGAAGTAGTATTTAACGGTATTCTTTTGTTTATCGCAGAATCTTATACGGTAGTGAAAACACTGGTTTTTTGTGTGGTTACGTCATTCTTCACAGCTCAGTTTGAATGCATCAAGTTTTAAAATTACGAAGCCGCAGCAGAGGTCAACGGTATAATCCACTACGACAGTTTCATCGAGAGTAAGGAAGAGAGAATACTGATGTAACTCGGGATCCATTTGCATTCCATGAGCCGGTATTATGTGTAACAGCCCTGTGGGTGTCTGTACGCTCTGATAACCTTGCCATCTATATACAGAACGCTATAAATCGGTGACAATAAGCAGTATGTATGAGATATTCATGGTATGCTCCACACAGATAACCACAATGTGGCTGCAATTTGATAGAGATCTTAGACTCAAATTTTCAAATCCACCCACGAGTTCTAGCACCAAAAACTAGGCAGTTCTTGCTATCGATGAGAAAATGAAGATACGTTCACAAAGTGCCTTGAATAGTAAACATTATCCTCCGTTCTAGCAATTAAATTGCCATTACTTCCAAATGAAGAACGACCTAAATCTCGAGGAAGCCAAATACTGGACAAAGAAGGGAAAAAATCTTTCTGCCTAAGAAAAAAATCCGTGAAAGTATTTCATACCCCACAAATGACAAATTTAACTGTGGTGCTTCCTGCAGAGGCAATTATATTAATAAAGTGATAACAATTTTGCGACGAAATTGTCCACTTGTTTTAATGCAGTTTCACTTACGACAGAAAACGACTATGTGTTTTTTTCAAATGGTTATGGAAACAGTGTAACTAAACCAAGCTCGGGAAGGTCTATTTATTGTTTTGTATACTCATTTATCTACAATTAGCACGAAATCCCGACAAACCAACATTGCATTACAATTTCTCTCTACTATAGTCGTGACTGTTTGCTTTTTGTGCAATTCTTAGTTTTCCAAACAATATTCTTTCCTACAATAGATACTTTTTCAGATGATGAATAGTATGCATAAATCCACCTGATATTTCCAGCCCTTTTTTTACGCTCTTTGACGCGTGTGCTGCAAAAATGATAATAATGGGACATCGGCATGTTATCAGAAGCAAGTAGACCAATAACAGTTATTGTCAGCTATCGTCCTTGGAACTTATTTCTTCCTTACAGTTTTGTCACTGGTTAACAGACTCAGGCTTTTTCAATACTGCTCATTCATTCACTAATTTCTAGAATACTATAAGGAATTTATGTACTAGTACGGTCAGAAATAAATTTTGTAATGTCAGCTTATCAAACTGTTTAAGTGAACATTCCCAAACAAAAATCGTAAAATTTCACTTATGATATTATGAAAATTCGGTGAAAAAATATTAATTTGTTCGCTGATTAAGTTGAACAGAATATTCATGATCAAATATGCACATTTTTGTGTCTGAACATCACGCAAACTTGTTTGGGTGTGGTAATTGCATTTATACAAGCATTAGTGTGTACTTACCTTCTACCTGGGAAATATCTTTTTGATGGCAAAGGAAGTCGGCTCACCTGAAATGAAAGAGGACATTCCGTTAGCCTACATGTGACAAACAAGTCATAAATTTCATCTTGTAAATACAAGTTATTCTATTCTAAAAATTTTAAGTTTTTAAGCACGTTTTTTATATGTAAAAAGAAAATGGAAGAAATGAAAGAAGCTAAAAGTGTTTGCCATGGGATTGGGCGTAAGTTTTCTCAAATTTTTAGACAATATTCTAGCGCCGTGCAGTTTTTTCATACTGAACTGATATCGAAAATAGCTACCCCTTACCAAAGGGGAGGACACTTGGCTTCACAAACACCTTAAAAATTTACCGTATTTGTTTCACATTTATTTATAGGTGTACCAACCTCTCCTAAGGTGGTGGTGTGCTAGAGCAAATCATCATTAGAATTCAGATTCCAGCAGCGGCGCTACAGGTAAGAGCAGGTAAGTTTAACAGGTCGAGGATGAGCGACTGCATTTCAAAGACGCAACACTGAAAGATAGGCCCGTGTTGCAATTGAGTCACTCATCCCTGTTGGGCTTCTGATTCCTGGTACAAGCAGTTTGTCGGTAGTATGCTTTTGGTTACAATTTCGACAGTTGTTTCCTCTCGATGTAAACCGATGTGTATTGATCTGATTATGACCAAAAAGACTGAATCCAGTTAACTTCAAACATGAGAGGAACTAACGCATGTTCCAGCCAGAAGTTAGCATATAACTATTACACAAACATGATATTATTGCACTGTGAATGATTCCAAGACATTTGCGCATACACTATCAAGTGATTCTGGGTGTCCTCGTGAAATATCAAGATAAAAGCTCACGATAAGCCGGCTGAAACGACCTTAGTACCTGGTGAAATAATTTTGTGGTCGACTAATAGTTCTGGTTACAATAGCAGTAGCTGTCCCTGGCTCTGTATCGTGCACGAGGGCTGGGAGTAAATATGTTATGTGTTGGTAGCGTAGGTCTTCTTGCAGCATACAACGAAGGAACCTGGCATGGGAACCACACTTGGCGGTTTGAGGGCTGAAATAGCCAATTCTGGTCACTTCGCGTTTCAATTTTAGCATATTTCTAGGAGAGTTTTGTAAAAACTTTCAGCGCCAGCATTTACAGGTATTATGCCACTGTGCTAGTATTTTAAGATCTTTCAAATTACGTTAAAACATGTCGTTTCATTTAAATAAATCATTTAAATTTGATGATGAGTTAAGTGAAGTAAAAATGCAACTAAATTACGTCCCCATGTATGTAATATTACACTACTGGCCATTAAAATTGCTACACCACGAAGATGACGTGCTACAGACGCGAAATTTAACCGAGAGGAAGAAGATGCTGTGATATGCAAATGATTAGCTATTCAGAGCATTAACACAAGTTTGGCGCCGGTGGCTACACCTACAACGTGCTGACATGAGGAAAGTTTCCAACCGATTTCTCATACACAAAGAGCAGTTGACCGGCGTTGCCTGGTGAAACGTTGTTATGATGCCTCGTGTAAGGAGGAGAAATGCGTACCATCACGTTTCCGACTTTGATGAAGGTCGGATTGTGGCCTACCGCGATTGCGGTTTATCATATCGCGACATTACTGCTTGCTTTGGTCGAGATCCAATGACTGTTAGCAGAATATGGAATCGGTGGTTCAGGAGGGTAATACGGAACGCCGTGGTGGATCCCTACGGCCTCGTATCACTAGCAGTCGAGATGACAGGCATCTTATCTACATGGCTGTAAAGGATTGTGCAGCCACGTCTCGATCCCTGAGTCAACAGACGGGGACGTTTGCAAGGCAACAACCATCTGCACGAACAGTTCGACGACGTTTGCAGCGGGATGGACTATCAGCTCGGAGACCATGGCTACGGTTACCCTTGACGCTGCATCACAGACAGGAGCGCCTGCGATGGTGTACTCAACGACGAACCTGGGTGCACGAATGGCAAAACGTCATTCCTTCGGATGAATCCAGGTTCTGTTCACAGCATCAAGATGGTCGCATCCGTGTTTGGTGAGATCGCGGTGAACGCACAATGGAAACGTGTATTCCTCATCGCCATACTGGCGTATCACACGGCGTGACGATATGGGGTGCCATTGGTTACACGTCTCGGTCACCTCTTGTTCGCATTGACGTCACTTTGAACAGTGCACGTTACATTTCAGATGTGTTACGACCCGTGGCTCTACCCTTCTTTCGATCCCTGCGAAACCCTACATTTCAGCAGGATAATGCACGACCGCATGTTGCAGGTCCTGTATGGGCCTTTCTGGAACAGAAAATGTCCGACTGCTGCCCTGGCCAGAACATTCTCCAGACCTCTCACCAATTGAAAACATCTGGTCAATGGTGGCTGTGCAACTGGCTCGTCATAATACGCCAGTCACTACTCTTGATGAACTATGGTATCGTGTTGAAGCTTCATGGGTATCTGTACCTGTACACGCCATCCAAGCTCTGTTTGACTCAATGCCCAGGCATATCAAGGCCGTTATTACGGCCAGAGGTGGTTGTTCTGGGTACTGATTTCTCAGGTTCTATGCACCCAAATTGCGTGAAAATGTAATGACATGGCAGTTCTAGTATAATATATTTGTCCAGTGAATACCCGTTTATCCTCTGCATTTATTCTTGGAGTATCAATTTTAAATGTCAGTAGTGTATTTGCCAAAAGACAATATTAAGAAAAGGATAGATTGCTTGTCACGTTATAGAGGAGAAGTTGAGTCGCAGGCAAGCAGAACAAAAAAACTGGTATACAATTAAACTTTCGGCCAAATGGCCTTCTGCTTAGATAGGAAAGACATACACATTCATGCAAGCGCAGCTCACGCACGTATGACCACTACCTCTGGCCACTGAGGCTAGACTGCGAGGCAGTGCATGTCATGGGACAATCAGTTTGTGGATAGTGTGGGACAAGGAGGAGACTGGGGCAGGGTAGTGATTAGGGAAGATGGAGTGTTGCTTGCGGAAGCATGAAGATACCTGGTGGGAGCAGGATGGAATTGCTGGGTTCAATGAGGAGGGTGGAGAAGAGAACTGGAAAAGAAGAGAAACAGAGGAGGGGATGATGACCAGTGTGTGCGCTGGTCGAATATAAGACTGTGTAGTGCTTGAGTTGGAGCTGGGAAGGATATAGGTGGATCAAGGACAGGGACTAGCGAAGGTTGAGACCAGGTGGCCCAGTAGTCTTTTTTCTCCTAATCTACGTCTCCCTTTTTCCACTCTTCTCCCCCCTCCCACTCAAACATCCTGACTGAACCTAGCAGCACTACGCTGTTGACACCATGTCCCTTCATGACGTCACAAACAGCATCGTGCCTTCCACCTTCCCTACCCTGTTACCCCTCCCCAGCCTCCTCCTCATCCCCCACCACCCAACTACTGCTTGTCCCATCAGGCACAGTTGCTCGCACTCTGGCGCCAGTGGCCAGACACGGTAGTCAAGTGTGTGTCAGTTGTGCTTGCGTCAATGAATGTGTCTGTGTGTGTGCGTGTGTGTGTGTGTGTGTGTGTGTGTGTGTGTTCAAAAAAGGTTCAAATGGCTCTGAACGCTATGGGACTTAACTGCTGAGGTCATCAGTCGCCTAGAACTTAGAACTAATTAAACCCAACTAACCTAAGTACATCACACACATCCATGCCCGAGGCAGAATTCGAACCTGCGACCGCAGCCGTCGCGCGGTTCCAGACTGTAGCGCCTAGAACCGCTCGGCCACTCCGGCCGGCTTGAGAAGAAGGCCTTTTGACTGAAAGCTTAATTGTATAGCAATATTTTAGTCACCACCCAAGGATTGCTTATCCCATCGGGCACAGTTGCTCGCACTCTGGCGCCAGTGGCCAGACACGGTGGTCAAGTGTGTGTGTGTGTGTCTGTGTGTGTGTGTGTGTGTGTGTGTGTTTACTTGAGAAGAAGCCCTTTGGCTGAAAGTTTAATTGTACAACAATATTTTATTACTTTTGAATGCATTATGGGAACAGCAGTGATCAATAAAATTGTAAATAATTACTATTAAAAACAGTCTTGATCACAATTTATTTTATAAGGTGACCGGTTTCGACCACTGCTGTTAAGTCCCATAAGATTTCACACACATTTGAAAATTTGAAATTCATAGATGTCAGAACGGCTTTTGCTTATAACTTGCCACTCGTTCGTTTCCGTTACAGGGACCCTCATACATTTATACTTCTCGTCCAAGAAATTTTGTAACATCATCACGTAATCACTCCGTATATAAATACGTTTACAGGCACCGACGCCTGTAACTTCGACGCTCTGTAGCGTCGCTGGATGACGCTTCAAGTCATGGGTTCGTATTCAGAACATTATGTACTCACTGCCCTCTACAAGGCTTCGCAATTTGTAACTGGAACTTCCGAACACCTTGTATAAGGGGCGTGAACAGTTCAGAAATTTTATTAGTGATCACTATGACGGACATGGACATGTCGCGGACTACTGTGAGACACCGTTATCAGCACCCAAAGTAACCTGATAGTGGGTCTAAATTTAGCCAGCTGATCGAATCGTCAACACCCACATTTGTGGGGCTTTCGGATGTGACAGTGGCCTCATGTTGGACAGCATGGGAATGCGATGGCAGGCATACTTATCGCAAAGCCTCTGGTCGACCAAGTCTGACTATTACAATGGAAAAGCGCCGTATTGCTCACCAAGCACATCGTAACACCTTCGCATCTCCGTCTGGCATCAGAGCACAAGGAATGGAATCCCTGAGACATTGTCATCCCTGACCATTGGTCAAAGAATAGCAGCAGCTGAACTATAGAATTATCGTTCAACGTGTAGACTGCCGTTCTCCCTCTGTCGCGTGACGGCATGGCGCCGGGCATAAGTCTTTGGCGCCGGGCATAAGTCTTTTTGTGTGACGCCATTTAGGCGACTTGCGTGTCGATGATGATGAGATGATAATGGGGACAGAGCAAGGGGAGGAAGTCTCCGACATTGCTGGGAATCGAACCCGTGCTCCTTCAGTTGGCATTCAGCCAGACTGAACATGCAGCTGCCAAAGTGGACTAGGGTGTCGCTTACACAACACAAACGGCTTAATTTGGAATGGTTCCCTGACCGGCACACACGGACTGCTGATGAATAGCGTCGCTTTGTGTTTAGTGATAAATCACAGTTCTGCACTGACCTGGGTGATCATCTTCGACGAGAACGCCAGCTATCTGGTGTCGTTACAGCGTATGCAGGCGAGAAGATAATATAAAGTCACGTCGTCTATTAAGCTATTAGATTCAGATATCAACTTCTTATTTAAATATGTTGTCATTATTATTTTGTACGTAAGTTGTTTCTGTTTGTTTCATGTCTTGGGGAATAGTGGAGCAGTGTGCCAACGGCAGCATCTTCGTCGCAATCGCCAGATATGATAAACCGGGCACTGGCACATACAGAGCGAGGGCCAACGAATAGAAGAAGCTCCTGCCAGCGGCTGTTGCCCGATTCATCCGTCAATGAATTACCTAACGAAAATACTGTAGTTGATGAAACATGAATAACGTTGTGTTAATTTGATTAACAAATAATGACATTATGAATCAGTATTGTTGTTGACGTCTTACAGTCAAGATCTGTGGTGAACACTGGCGTAATTGCTAATGACGTAATAAACCCAGCAAGAGATGAAAATTATATTTTCGAGTTATCATTCAAGAAGCCTACACTCATGGGTTATTTTACAAAATCCAATTGTAAGTCGTCTTAACTGTGTTCATTGACGATTATTACAGAGAACAGAAGGTAGTTTGGTATTTATGATTTATATAAACACGAAAGATCAGCTACAAATTAATTACGGTGCTGTCCATTCCAAAGATAGGCTTTACCCTTGACAATTTTTCGTCGAAGTTAACATTTTTACTAGGACAGCTGAAAGAATAAGGTACACCCAATTGAAAAGGAGACCTTTGCTGTGACAACATTGTATGTAATCCCAGTCGGTGAGATGATGTGCTGGTATTCCTAGTTGCAAAAGTGAAGTTAATGGCTTCTCAGTAATTTCCTCATTTCTGGAGAGTTGTTTCCGCAGTTCGTTGTTTGATGGATTCCTATATCAGCGCAAAGTGCGGCTATCCAATTTCTTCGCGCTGAAGGGGAGTATGTTTCATAAATTCATCGCAAGGTAAAAGAGGTGTACGTAGAGCAGTGTCTCACACGGTGTACAATATTCCGGTGATGTTAGCGTTACGAGGTTGGATGTGTGCCCCAGGAGACCCTCGAGCTCCTGCAAAAATTTCGATGGCAGGTCGTGGAACGTCAGCCCCGCAGCCTCGACATCTCCCATGCGACTCGCATATCTTCGGCAACACAAAACAATCACTGGAAGGTCAGAGGTTGGTTGACTGGTTGATTTGGGGGACGGGATCAAACAGCGAGGTCATCAATCCCATCGGATGAGGGAAGGATGGGGCAGAAAATCGACCGTGCTCTTTCAAAGGAACCGTCCCGTCATTTGAGAGGTTCACCTACGACAAGGAATTGGAAGATACCGTGAAAGCCTGTGTTGTCAGCAACCCAGTAGTTCTACACTGAAGCCAAAATGGTTCAAATGGCTCTGAGCACTATGGGACTTAACATCTGTGGTCATCAGTCCCCTAGAACTTAGAACTACTTAAACCTAACTAACCTAAGGACATCACACACATCCATGCCCGAGGCAGGATTCGAACCTGCGACCGTTGCAGTCGCACGGCTCTGGACTGAGCGCCTTAACCGCGAGACACACTGAAGCCATCCACTCCCTTTCTACACGTTGTAATCGGTGTATCAGAATCAGTGGCAATAATGTATAGTCGTACTGTTGCAACTGGGGTGTAATTATGACATTGTTATCAAATGTTCTTTACATATAACTGTGGTCTCCTTTTCATTTGGGCACATTTGAAAGTAAAGATAGAATCTTTCGTCTTTCGGATCTGCTAACTGTTTCTCGGAAAACAACAATGGTATTCAAAATTAAAGCAACAAACCGCTATTTCCCCGTTCGGTGCCTAACTCACGATATAATCACAAAATTAACTGACGTCAGTACGACCTTGTGCTGCATTCCTGTAAACGGATAACCACAAAAACGATGATCTCAGGGTACCTACCGGGTGGTCCCACATCCGCAATCGCTGTGTACACAGTCACAGACGGTGCAGTATGGCACAGAGAAGACGCCTTCCAGAATCTCTGTAGCGGGGGGCCATGGGAAGAATGCAAACAGGACAGTCGCAAACTGATGTGGGTCAATGGCTTAATGTGAATCGTTCTGTTGTTTCTCGGATGTGGTGAAATTGTATAGAGACCGAACCTATATCTCGAAGACCAGGGCAGGACTAACCACGCGTAACATCAGAAAGACAGGACCGTACTTTGGCCGTAACGGCACGACGGTATCGCCTTAGTACTTCACGGCAACTTGCATCTGACCACAAAATCCGCTGCACGTGTTGTATCGAGGCAAATGCTGTGCAGAACGCTTCGGCAAAGTGGTCTTTATTGTTGGAGACCTGCCGTATGTCTAGCCCCGACGCCTCTTGACAGAAAGGAACGTCCAGAGTCGATTCGTCAATATCCAGCCTGAATGGTCGAACAATGGGGCAATGTTCTTTCCACAGGTGTGTCCCAATTTCGTCTGGATAGTGATTCTCGACGGATTCACATCTGAAGGAAAACCATTTCGGGACCGAAACATTTTGAAGAGAGACCATTATCGAAGAGAGTCCCCGATAGTGTGGGCAGGGATTATATTGACAACTCGAACACCTCTTCATAAAATTGTACTGGTGAACTGACAAGGTTTAACTGCTGTCAGTTATTGTGAAGAGATCTTCGGACATTATGTGTGATTGTCACGAGATGCTGTGGGCCCGGACTTCGTACTGATGGATGGTTCAAATGGCTCTGAGAACTATGGGACTTATCATCTGAGGCCATCAGTCCGCTAGAACTTAGAACTACTTAAACCTAACTAATCTAAGGACATCACACACATCCATCCCCTAAGCAGGGTTCGAACCTGCGACAGTAGCGGTCGCACGGTTCCAGACTGAAGTACTGATGGATGATAATGCTCGACCTCATAGAGCCGTGGCGTGCTCGCTCTCCCAATTTGAACTCCATAGAGCATGTCTGGGATCCACTAGACTTGCGAGCAGTTCTGCAGGAAGAATAGACGTTGTTATCACAACATGAGACTGATGACATCATTCACAGTATGCCCGGTCGGCGTCAGATCTGTATTGCTGACAGAGGTGGTCACAACCCATACTGAACACATCAATCAGTCGTCGGAATTTGTGTACAAGTAGGTTAAGTTGGAGAAAACCGAAGAACGTTTTCGTCTGCCGTTATGCATGTTGCGGCTGCTTACAGTCTGTGTTCTTTATATTGTTTCTGCAATACTATCACATGTTCATAGTTTTATGTGTCAAAATAAATGCAGCCTTGCAAAATTTCCTATTATTGGTTTAGTTTTGGACACCAGTGTAATAGGAACGACTTCAAAATTTAATTGTGACTTATACCGTGGAAAACAGAATTCCGAACACGTTCAGTGGAAATTAAATATTTAGCCATGTGCAAGGCAGTTTAACTGAAAGCTAAAGTTCTGTTATTATTCTACATCGTAACCTGGGCTGTAACGCCGCACAGGCGATAGGTCTCACTTTTCCAATGATTTGTAGAGGCAGAGCGGTATTACTCATGGTTTCATGTTGTGGGAAACCCTCGGGTATGACTCTAGGTCACGGCTAAAGGAGGAAAGTCCGATGACACAACAGTAAGTCACGGACATTCTACGTCAAGTGTTACCTCTCAAGTGTTATCTCTCAGTTTCCAACAGTACAATGTACGATCACAAATGGTACACATCTCTATGAACTGTCTGCGTGTCGAGATACTCCGGTGGCTAGCAAAATGACCAAATCTGTCCCCGTCAGAACACGTCTGGGACAACTCGGACGCAGGCCGGGGTGGCGGGGCGGTTCTAGGCGCCGCAGTCTGGAACCGCGCGACCGCTACGGTCGCAGATTCTAATCCTGCCTCGAGCATGGATATATGTGATGTCCTTAGGTTAGTTAGGTTTAAGTAGTTCTAAGTTCTAGGGGACTGATGACCTCAGCAGTTAAGTCTCATAGTGCTCAGAGCCATTTGAACCATCTGAACAATTCGGACGTCAAACGATATGTAGGATATCAAGGACCAGTTACAACACCTGTAGACCAGCTTCTCTCTCGGGAAGATATAACGACTCTACGACACCCTTCCCAATCGAATCAGTGCATACATCCAAACCAAACGGGGTGCAGCGCCATACTGATAAGGTGAACGTTCACTTCATATCCTCCTCCATTTCTGAGGGCTTCAATTTTTCTGTCCGGCTGTGTAGTTAATGTTTCATCCATTGCAACCATAAGATGGACTTCAGTTTATTGCTAAAAAAACTCGTTAAGTTATGGCTATAAAGAGCTCAGTACGCCGGCGAACCGCAGTATGCAGTGCCGTTTCCCTCGAGAGGCGTCAACGGCGTGGGTGAATTCCTTTCCGAAAGACTGCCTGCTGCATTTCCTTGCCACATAGCTGCGTTCAGTTACCGATATTGCGCCTTTCAATTTCCTACAAGCAGTTCCAATTGGAGCATTTCGAGTGTTCTCGGAATGCACCACTACGTCGTGGCCGCACGCCAATTCCGCAGATAAAACCGGCCGGAATGAAGGGCGGTAAGATGCGACAGAGGAGCAAGGTGGGAGCTACTTTCAAGAGAACGAAGGAGTATAGCGGATGCTTTCCTCTCGGCACTCCACAGCAACGGCAAGCTTTTTGCATCGACCAGATGTCTGTTATACGCCTGTTAGTGCAGACGCAGTGCTTCGTTACTGGATGTGTACGATTATGGGTAGAAATCATTGTACCGTCCGACATAATGTTACACTTCCTAATAATAAACATTTTTCTTCATCCTTTCAGCGAAAGGACCTTGATATTTGAGTGATGTGTAAAAAGTTCAATTTCGCAAGTACGTGTGTTACCTAATTTACTCGCTTTCCACAATTAATATATTTATTCCAGCATATATCCAGTATATACAGGGTGTTTCAAAAATGACCGGTATATTTGAAACGGCAATAAAAACTAAACGAGCAGCGATAGAAATACACCGTTTGTTGCAATATGCTTGGGACAACAGTAAATTTTCAGGCAAACAAACTTTCGAAATTACAGCAGTTACAATTTTCAACAACAGATGGCGCTGCGGTCTGGGAAACTCTATAGTACGATATTTTCCACATATCCACCATGCGTAGCAATAATATGGCGTAGTCTCTGAATGAAATTACCCGAAACCTTTGACAACGTGTCTGGCGGAATGGCTTCACATGCAGATGAGATGTACTGCTTCAGCTGTGCAATTGTTTCTGGATTCTGGCGGTACACCTGGTCTTTCAAGTGTCCCCACAGAAAGAACTCACAGGGGTTCATGTCTGGCGAATAGGGAGGCCAATCCACGCCGCCTCCTGTATGTTTCGGATAGCCCAAAGCAATCACACGATAATCGAAATATTCATTCAGGAAATTAAAGACGTCGGCCGTGCGATGTGGCCGGGCACCATCTTGCATAAACCACGAGGTGTTCGCAGTGTCGTCTAAGGCAGTTTGTACCGCCACAAATTCACGAAGAATGTCCAGATAGCGTGATGCTGTAATCGTTTCGGATCTGAAAAATGGGCCAATGATTCCTTTGGAAGAAATGGCGGCCCAGACCAGTACTTTTTGAGGATGCAGGGACGTTGGGACTGCAACATGGGGCATTTCGGTTCCCCATATGCGACAGTTCTGTTTATTGACGAAGCCGTCCAGATAAAAATAAGCTTCGTCAGTAAACCAAATGCTGCCCACATGCATATCGCCGTCATCAATCCTGTGCACTATATCGTTAGCGAATGTCTCTCGTGCAGCAATGGTAGCGGCGCTGAGGGGTTTGCGCGTTTGAATTTTGTATGGATCGAGGTGTAAACTCTGGCGCATGAGACGATGCGTGGACGTTGGCGTCATTTGGACCGCAGCTGCAACACGGCGAACGGAAACCCGAGCCCGCTGTTGGATCACCTGCTGCACTAGCTGCGCGTTGCCCTCTGTGGTTGCCGTACGCGGTCGCCCCACCTTTCCAGCACGTTCATCCGTCACGTTCCCAGTCCGTTGAAATTTTTCAAACAGATCCTTTATTGTATCGCTTTTCGGCCCTTTGGTTACATTAAACCTCCGTTGAAAACTTCGTCTTGTTGCAACAACACTGTGTTCTAGGCGGTGGAATTCCAACACCAGAAAAATCCTCTGTTCTAAGGAATAAACCATGTTGTCTACAGCACACTTGCACGTTGTGAACAGCACACGCTTACAGCAGAAAGACGACGTACAGAATGGCGCACCCGCAGACTGCGTTGTCTTCTATATCTTTCACATCACTTGCAGCGCCATCTGTTGTTGAAAATTGTAACTACTGTAATTTCGAAAGTTTGTCCGCCTGAAAATGTACTGTTGTCCCAAGCATATTGCAACAAACGGTGTATTTCTATCGCTGCTCGTTTAGTTTTTATTGCCGTTTCAAATATACCGGTCATTTTTTAAACACCCTGTATTTATCAAAGTCCTAGCAACTATATAACTCTCTACTGCTCGTCAATCATTTCGTATGTATGAGAATTGCATCAAAATTATCTACGCAAGAGGCTAATGATACTGAATTTGCAAACGATTTGTTCACGACGATCACAAGAAATTACTTTCTTATGGCTGTCAGGTTTGGTTTCCCTTTTTGATGAGAGTAATCTACTGCACTACCTATCGTCATTTTTATTAGAATATTCTACTACTTTTTCTTCGTCATAACTGTACAATTTTAGATGTGTAATTATTTTCAAGTGTGTGGAATAACTCGTGAAACGGATATATTTCACTCGCAGTCAAAGTTTAAGTTGGGCGTACCTTCTTAAAATGCAGTTGGGTACCCTGTTTTAAAATAGACTACCTAATGCCAAGTGTTTGTCGACAGCGTTCACCGTTCACATTCTATATGAATTTTACGGTCATAGCTACCACACATGAAGATGCTGGATTACATTAAAAGAAAACACAACCACATCTACATACATACTCTCCAAACCACTGACGGTGCCTATCAGTGGCTACCACGTATCACCATAGCTATTTCCTTTACTGTTTCAATCGCACACAGAGCGAGGGGAAAACTAGTGTCTATACGTCTACGTACGAACCCTAATTTCTCTCATATTATCTTCGTGGTCCTTAAGCGAAACGTACGTTGGCGACAGAATCGTTCTGCAGACAGCCTCAAATAGTGGTACTGCAAATTTCCGCAGTATTTCCTCACGGAAAGAACGGCGTCTCCCCTCCAGGGATTCACATTTGAGTTCACGAAGCATCTCCATGGTACTTGAATGTTGATCGAACCTAGCACACTGCCTCTGAAATGCTTCGATGCCTTTCTTTAATCCGACCTGGTGGCGATCCCGAACACTCGCGCGGTACTCAAACATGGGTCGCATTGTTGTTCCGTAAGCCGTCCCGTTTACAGATGAGCTATGCTTTCCCAAAACTCTCCCAATAAACCGAAGCCGAGCATTCGCTTTTCGTACTACCAATGTTACGTGCTCGCTCTGTGGTGTCACCGCCAGACACCACACTTGCTAGGTGGTAGCCTTTAAATCGGCCGCGGTCCGTTAGTATACGCCGGACCCTCGTGTCACCACTGTCAGTGATAGCAGACCGAGCGCCTCCACACGGCAGGTCCAGAGAGACTTACTAGCACTCGCCCCAGTTGTACAGCCGACTTTGCAAGGAAAGGGTCACGGACAACTACGCTCTCATTTGCCGAGACGATAGTTAGCATAGCCTTCAGCTACGTCATTTGCTACGACCTAGCAAGGCGCCGTATTCAATTGATATTTATTATGTAAAGCATGTATCATCAAGAGAGATGTTCTACAATTGTGGATTAAAGTATTACATCATCTACGTACTTTATTTGTAATTCTCAAGATATTGTCCTGTTCCAGACCTCACGCCAGTCAGCGTGTAATTAAACGCGTGCATTTCGGCCTCCTCTAGAAACACAGTGTTGGCTCTTCTGCCAACACTACACGCTCCATTTCATATCACCCTGCAACGTAGATCCCCATATTTAATCACTTACACTGTGTCTGACAGCGAACTACTAATACTCCATACGAACATTACAAGACTGTTTCTCCTACTCATACGCATCAACTTACATTTCTCTGCCTTTAGAGCGGGGGTGGGCACGAGAGCTACTCGCATGGTTGCCCGCGGGCAACGCTGAGCAGCTGTGAGGGGACGTAATGCGGGTAGCTGAGCTGTCGGATGTGGCTGGCCTCTTGTGTATGCACTGGGGGCAACCGCGCAACTGTGGAGCGCCTCGCGCACACAGCTGAGCATGATGGACAAGCTGACGTTCGTAGTGCAGGTGGAACACAGATACGTCCGAGGTCGTTTCACGCGTATGCGTCGTCCGTGAACTCGGCGCCGGTACACGCTTATCTGGAGGCCAGTCATATGTGGCATAACATGCGCGTGTGGGACGTACGTGTAAAACGTGCTAACCGAAGTTTGTGTATCCTGTGCCATGCAGCGGTTGGCCATGTACGGATGAAACACAGTTTCGAACCATTGTAACACGTTCTACTTTCATGGCCACAAATACACTAATGGCCATTAAAATTGCTCCACCATGAAAATGACGTGCTACAGACGTGAAATTTAACCGACAGGAAGAAGATGCTGTGATATGCAAATAATTAGCTTTTCAGAGCATTCACACAAGATTGGGGCCGGTGGCGACACCTATAACTTGCTGACATGATGACAGTTTCCAACCGATTTCTCATACACACATAGCTGTTGACCGGCGTTGCCTGCTGAAACGTTGCTGTGATGCCTCGTGTAAGGAGGAGAAATGCGTACCATGACGTTTCCGATTTTGATAAAGGACGGATTGTCGCCCATCGCGATTGCGGTTCATCGTAATCGCGACATTGCTGCTCGCGTTGGTCGACATCCAATGACTGTTAGCATAATATGGAGTCGGTGGGTTCAGGAGGGTAATAGGGAACGCTGTGCTAGATCCCAACGGCCTCCTATCACTAGCAGTCAGGATGACAGGCATCTTATTCGCATGGCTGTAACTGATCGTGCAGCCACGTGTCGATTCCGTGTCAACAGAGGGGGACATTTACAAGACGACAACCATCTGCACGAACAGTTCGACGACGTTTGCAGCAGCATGGACTTTCAGCTCGAAGACCATGGCTACGGTTTCCCTTGACGCTGCATCACAGACAGGAGCGCCTGCGATGGTGTACTCAACGACGAACCTGGGTGCACGAATGGCAAAACGTCATTTTTTCGGATGAATCCATGTTCTGTTTACAGCATCATGATGGTCGCATCCGTGCTTGGCGACATCGTGGTGAACGCACATTAGAAGCATGTATTCGTCATCGCCATACTGGTGTGTTACCCGGCGTGATGGTATTGGTTGCCATTGGATACATGTCTCGGACACCTCTTGTTCGCATTGACGGCACTTTGAACAGTGGACGTCACATTTCAGATGTGTTACGACCCGTGGCTCTACCCTTCATTCGATCCCTGCGAAACCCTACATTTCAGAAGGATAACGCACGACCGCATGTTGCAGGTCCTGTACGGGCCTTTCTGGATACAGAAAATGTTCGACTGCTGCCCTGGCCAGCACATTCTCCAGATCTCTCACCAACTGAAAACGTCTGGTCAATGGTGGCAGAGCAACTGGCTCGTCACAATACGCCAGTTACTACTCTTGATGAACTGTGGTATCGTGTTGAAGCTCCATGGGCAGCTGTACCTGCACACGCCATCCAAGCTTTATTTGACTCAATGCCCAGGCTTATCAAGGCCGCTATTACGACCAGAGGTGGTTGTTCTGGGTACTGATTTCTCAGGATCTATGCACCCAAATTGCGTGAAAATGTAATCACATGTCAGTTCTAGTATAATATATTTGTCCAATGAATACCCGTTTATCATCTGCATTTCTTCTTGGTGTAGCAATTTTAATGGCAAGTACTGTGGGATACAGACGTAAAAGACTAAGAAACGAACATATTTGTATTGTAAATGTTCCGTTATATTTACACTGAAGGGTGTAGTTAAGAGGAGGGGTACTACGTTCGAATAGGACATAGGCATTAATTTACATCATCCTGGATGTTTTTACAATGATTTTGAACTAGCATCTAGATATTTGGTGTGAAATTACTGGTCATTAGGTGCACTGCACCAGTCAGATGAACATCAGTAAGGCTACTCGTAAGCTTATATTTTGTCAGTTTCATCGTGGAGGAAACACTTTCACACAAGTATGTTGGTCCAAAAAATCTATACACACGAGCAGCTTTTTTAAATAACAATGGAGACTGTTCACGTGGAAAGTACTTTTAGAAGCTTTCCAATGTTTCTGCAGTGTGAAACTTCTCTTCCAGCACACGATTGGATTGAAAGTCAGTGAGTTCCAACTGAATTTCAGAAGGCACGTTTTCAACGTTAACAGCAAAAGGAGTCGCATAAAGGTTAACATCGCATTCCAGTCGATTTAAGTCCTCAAATCTAATATCAAAAATGGCTTTGAGAAACTGCAGCACCGTTACAAACCCATCAAAATGTTCTTTGAGGCCGGCTGCTGTGGACGAGCGGTTCTAGGCGCTTCAGTCCGGAACCGCGCTGCTGCTACGGTCGCAGGTTCGAATCGTGCCTCGGGCCTGTATGTGTGTGATGTCCTTAGGTTAGTTAGGTTTAAGTATTTCTAAGTCTAGAGGACTGATGACCTCAGATGTTAAGTCCCATAGTGCTTAGAGCCATTTGAACTATTTTTTTTGTTCTTTGAGCCTTTCGTGTTCCAGATTGTTTTCACTAACAACTAGTGCAACCCTCGGGAAGTGTACACACGACATTTCTGACAATTCCTTTGCCCACAAAAGCAGTTTTGTCTTGAATGCCAAAATAGTGTCCAATACTTCGCCAATTACCTTATTCCTACCTTACAAAGCTACATTCAAGCTATTCAGACGCATGGTTACGTCAGTTAAAAGTGCAAGGTCTAAAATCCACTGTGGGTCGTCCAATTCTTTCACTGGTTTTCTTTTGGCATCCATGAACAACGCTATATATTTACGTAAATTAAAAAATCGTTCTAAAACAGCACCTCGACTCAACCAGCGTACTTCACAAAAATATTGAACATCGCCGTATTCACATTTGAGATCTACCAGGAACGATTTGAACTGTCTGTGTCCCAAACTGTGCGAGCCAAGAATGTTAACTGTTTTTATAATCACGTCCATGACATCAACTACATTGGCACATTTTGCTGGCAAATTAACACGGTGAAGCACGCAATGTATAGCTGGTATTCCTGCTGGACACCGACGGCTTTAAATTTTTTTTCGTATCAAAGCAACGACACCAGACTTATGACCAATCGTTGCAGGAGCCCGATCTGTTTCAATCGATGAAAGTTTTTCCCAAAATGGTTCGGATTTCTGTATTATATGCTCTAGGCGCGAAAATATATCGTCGGCCGTTGTTGCGTAATGCATTGGCACTAAATCGAGGAGTTCCTCAATCACATTAAACTGAGCTTTAACTCCTCACAAAAAGACTGCAAGTTGACCAACATCACATACATCAGTGCTTTCGTCCAATGCTAATGAAAAGAAAACAAAATCTTTGATCCTGTTTCTCAGTTGAGCTTCCCCATCCTGTGCCATTTCTTCAATGCGCCTGCAAACCGTTCTCTTGAAAGAGGAACGGTTTCAAAAATAGGATGACTTACTGGGAACAAAATATTCTTTCACACATTCTCCATCGCCGAAGGGCCGTGCTGTTTTAGCTACACTCCTGGAAATGGAAAAAAGAACACATTGACACCGGTGTGTCAGACCCACCATACTTGCTCCGGACACTGCGAGAGGGCTGTACAAGCTATGATCACAAGCACGGCACAGCGGACACACCAGTAACCGCGGTGTTGGCCGTCGAATGGCGCTAGCTGCGCAGCATTTGCGCACCGCCGCCGTCAGTGTCAGCCAGTTTGCCGTGTACCACCACGTACAACAGCAACTGTTAACCATCCGTTACCATGGGTAAACGAATCATTGATGTCGATGCTGAAGTTCAGTCTGCAACCACAAAAGACTGCAGGTCCATCCAATAGAGAGTGTGCAGCGACAGATTTGATGGTATTCTTTTTCTTGTCGGCGGCAGATGTGGTCATTTCCACGTCTTCAATTGTTTTGTATATTGTCTGTCTTGCACGGCGACGGTATCTTCTGTAAGGCATCTTGGCCTCGCTGTTGTACGTGGTGGTACAGGCGTACCCAATGTATCCGGACTGGAAAGCTTCGTTGATCGTGACATCATAGCCTATCGAACATATCATGTCACCGAAAATGCAAATAAAGACTTTGGCAAATCAACATTTATGTCACGCTCACCCTTTTCCTTGTATACACGTAGTAGACGTAAGATATCAGTTAATGAAACTGTTTTTATATGGATTAAAGGTAAAGGTACCTGTGAATATGTTAAATTTGTTGGAGATTGTACATTGTATTTTCACAAATAAAGTGATCTGTAGCGTAGCTTAAAAACGGACAAGGGTACATCTAGGATCTGTCGACATAGAGTATGCAACAGCATGTTACGTCAGCTCCCCGAGCGCGTGACCTTTGACCCCGCCGATAAGGCGGCTCAAGGCCATCTTGGCAGCGCGCCAGCTACCGAAGACTGACAAACATCGGACGCGAGCACCTAGTGCGACTAGTGCTCGCGTCCGGGATAACTCTCGGCTGGCACTATGAAATATTCTAAGTCGCTTATCTGTCGCCGCGCCAGTGCGCGGCTATATAAGCGAGCGCTGCCCGCGGAGCGGATCATTCGCGCTGCTGCTGCTGCACAGGCAACTGCATTGAACGCTGCCAAGATGCCTTACAGAAGATACCGTCGCCGTGCAAGACAGACAATATACAAAACAATTGAAGACGTGGAAATGACTACATCTGCCGCCGACAAGAAAAAGAATACCATCAAATCTGTCGCTGCACACTCTCTATTGGATGGACCTGCAGTCTTTTGTGGTTGCAGACTGAACTTCAGCATCGACATCAATGATTCGTTTACCCATGGTAACGGATGGTTAACAGTCGCTGTTGTACGTGGTGGTACAGGCTACACTGGTAGCATGCCGCGACAGCGTGGACGTGAACCGTATGTGCAGTTGACGGACTTTGAGCGAGGGCGTATAGTGGGCATGCGGGAGGCCGGGTGGACGTACCGCCGAATTGCTCAACACGTGGGGCGTGAGGTCTCCACAGTACATCGATGTTGTCGCCAGTGGTCGGCGGAAGGTGCACGTGCCCGTCGACCTGGGACCGCACCGCAGCGACGCACGGATGCACGCCAAGACCGTAGGATCCTACGCAGTGCCGTAGGGGACCGCACCGCCACTTCCCAGCAAATTAGGGACACTGTTGCTCCTGGGGTATCGGCGAGGACCATTCGCAACCGTCTCCATGAAGCTGGGCTACGGTCCCGCACACCGTTAGGCCGTCTTCCGCTCACGCCCCAACATCGTGCAGCCCGCCTCCAGTGGTGTCGCGACAGGCGTGAATGGAGGGACGAATGGAGACGTGTCGTCTTCAGCGATGAGAGTCGCTTCTGCCTTGGTGCCAATGATGGTCGTATGCGTGTTTGGCGCCGTGCAGGTGAGCGCCACAATCAGGACTGCATACGACCGAGGCACACAGGGCCAACACCCGGCATCATGGTGTGGGGAGCGATCTCCTACACTGGCCGTACACCACTGGTGATCGTCGAGGGGACACTGAATAGTGCACGGTACATCCAAACCGTCATCGAACCCATCGTTCTACCATTCCTAGACCGGCAAGGGAACTTGCTGTTCCAACAGGACAATGCACGTCCGCATGTATCCCGTGCCACCCAACGTGCTCTAGAAGGTGTAAGGCAACTACCCTGGCCAGCAAGATCTCCGGACCTGTCCCCCATTGAGCATGTTTGGGACTGGATGAAGCGTCGTCTCACGCGGTCTGCACGTCCAGCACGAACGCTGGTCCAACTGAGGCGCCAGGTGGAAATGGCATGGCAAGCCGCTCCACAGGACTACATCCAGCATCTCTACGATCGTCTCCATGGGAGAATAGCAGCCTGCATTGCTGCGAAAGGTGGATATACACTGTACTAGTGCCGACATTGTGCATGCTCTGTTGCCTGTGTCTATGTGCCTGTGGTTCTGTGAGTGTGATCATGTGATGTATCTGACCCCAGGAATGTGTCAATAAAGTTTCCCCTTCCTGGGACAATGAATTCACGGTGTTCTTATTTCAATTTCCAGGAGAGTATTTTTAAAGCTACATGACAGCTTATTGTCATCGCTGCATCGTTGTGGATGATGAAAGTTTCGTCCTGTAAATACGTACAGGAGAAGGTAAAAGTGCCGGAAAATGCACATTACATATTATTAATAACAGTAATAGTGTGAATGGAGAATACTCAGTATAATGTCGTTTATTGAAACTGAACTACACTTCTCGAACAATCACTGTATACACACAAAAACAAATAACTTGTAGAGGACCATTCATCAAGAGCGTCGGTGAGGTCCGTCGGAGCTGGTCCTAGCTCTGCGAGGAACTGGCTGTATGAAGAATTGTTTTCCTTTTTGTTGCGCCTGCAAGTGCTTGTGTATGTTATATGGAACACAGGGTTGTCTTGAGTGTAGTCTGCCTGGCAGGGGCCGTCTGCGGCAGAGGTAACAGTGAATTAATGTCATAATTATGTACATGTTTACGCACGTCTTTCTCCTTTTTCTGCTTCAGTTCGATAAGTTTGGATTTTCTTTCCTCGTTATTCAGACCGACTGTATCCTTCTCGTGAAGCAGTCGATAATGTCGATTCACATCGTACTTCTTCCTTGAAGACAATGTTGTATTGCAAATCAAACACTTAGAACCGCTTTCCGTTCCAACGTTCTTCCCACTGTGGATTAACGGGTATGGGTTCAAAGGACTTTCGTTTCAACGATTTTAACTCCTCCTCAGCTATTTTCCACCCACTAGTTCTGCTTTATCACAAACACCGAATGCACTGTCTACACAGACGATAGAAACGAAGGGAAGTAAACGGACCGAGTGGCTCCGAGCGATGCAGTGACGTGCGTGGCTAGAAGAGTAGACGGTGGGTGTAGTGTTGGCTGGCAGAGTCGGGGAGAACCGCGAGTAAGCCTTGCCGGCGTCTGCGAGCGCCCGCGCTCGTGAAACGGTATTTGACCAGTCCTGCTTCAGAGGAAGGTACCATCCATCAAACAAAATAAAAATTCTGTTTGAGTCATCCTGTATCCTTCTGTATCCATTGTACGACAATATTCTCCCCGTATACTACAGCATCATCCGCAAACAACCGCAGATACCTGATCATTCTGTCCGTCATATCATTTATGATTATAGTACTTTAAACATAGCTGCGCTACAGCAACGGTTCCACGTAAATCAGACTAAGAGCAGCCGACCAGTTGCAAAGGATAAAGTAATCTTTACCTAGGTTTCAATAGATATAAATCTATCTTCTTCAGAAGACGGCAGTATTATAACAACATGAAGTGATATGTCCTTATCGTTTAGGCAAACATCTGCATAGTTACATTAATTATATAAAATATAGCCCTGAAAACAGGGTTTGTCAGACAAATAAAACAGGTACATAGAAGTTGCAGAGCGCCTAAGATAGATTTATATCTATTGAAAGCTAGGTAAAGATTACTTTATCCTTTGCAACTGGTCGGCTGCTCTTAGTCTGATTTATGATTATAGAGAGGAAGAGCGGCCCTGTCACACTTCATGGGGCACTGCTGACGGTACCGCTGTCTCTAATGATCAATCGTCATCGACGACAACGATTTATGTTCTATTCCTTGAATAGTCTTTGAGGCATTCGCAGATCTGGGAACCTATTCCGTACGCTTTGGACTTCATTTAATAATCTGCAGTGGGAAACCTTTTTCCGGAAATCTAGGAATATGAAATTAACCCGCTGAAGTGCATCCATGGTTCGAAAGATCACACACTGAAGCGCCAAAGAAAGTGGCATAGGCATGCATATTCAAATACAGAGATATGTAAACAAGCACAACACGGCGCTGCGGTCGACAACGCCTATATAAAACAACAAGTGTCTGGCGCAGTTGTTATATCGGTTACTGTTCCTACAATGGCAGGTTAACAAGATTTAAGTGAGTTTGAACGTGGTGTTATAGTCGGCGCACGGGTGATATGACACAGTACCTCCGAGGTAGCAATGAAGTGGGGATTTTCCCGTACGACCCTGTGTACCGTGAATATAAGGAATCCGGTAAAACATCAAATCTCCGACTGCTACCCTCCGGCAAATTGCTGCAGATTTCGATGCTGGACTAGCAACAAGTGTCAGCGTGTGAACCATTCAAAGACACATCATCGATAATGGCTTTCGGGGCCGAAGGCCCCCTAGTGAACCCTTGATGACTGCATGACACAAAGCTTTTGACTGTTTAGGCATTTGACTGTTTAGGACTGGGAACATGTTGCCTGATCGGAAGAACCACGTTCGCAATTGTACATACTCGGTATTAGGCACGTGTACCAGTTTCTTTTGCTCTTCAGTGTATGAGAAAAGTGGAAGCTGAGTTTGGCAAGAGCAATGCTTTCAATATGCGTCCTGAAACGTGTACAGAAGCTTTTCTGCCTGAAAGAAATATACTGTATTCGAACATGGTATTAAGAATACTGGTCAGCAATTTTCTGATCAGTTATTTGAACCTTCTTACATACAACTGTCACCTGCGGTTTTTCCAGCCACTTGGTTCTTTGGTCTAGGGCGGAATTAGCGATAAATGCAAGCTGAGCGTTGTAGAGTACTCTCTGTAAAACCAAACTGCGTGGTGGAAGTCTGTCACTTCCGTAACAGTGCTGAAGTGCTCGAAGGTGTTGTCGTTGTTGTTGCTACGGAATCGATAACAATTGCGAGAAGTGTCCATTACTTAACATAACACATTTTGTCTCAGAGCAGGATCTTTTCATTCGGGATTATAGTAGGCCATATTATTCCTGATTCTTCTGGATAGAAAACCCTACTTTTCAAAATAATCTTCGTCCAGTACGGTGAGCTTACGTAGCGTTACTGTGAGGGCTTGTATGTCCGTATGGTACCACCCTACTGGTCGGCGTTAGAGCCATCGTCTTACTGCATCAGTAATCTGCCTGTCATCCACATGCTGATTGCCGCGGAATGCATCCTTCATTGGGCCTAACAGAAGGAACTCGGAAGGTGTGAGATCCGTGCTGTAGCGTGAATGAGGAAGAACAGCCCAATGAACTTTTGTGAGCCGAGCGGTTCTAGGCGCTTCAGTCTGGAACCGCGCACCGCAACGTCGCAGGTTCGAATCCTGCCTCGGGCATGGACGTGTGTTATGTCCTTAGGTTAGTTAGGTTTAAGTAGTTCTAAGTTCTAGGGGACTGATGACCTCAGATGTTAAGTCCCATAGTGCTCAGAGCCATTTGAACCATTTTGAACTTTTGTGGGCTTCTGTCAGGTGCGCATATTTGAGTTAAATCTTGCGTGGTGATGAAGAAGGCGTTCGTCTGGCGACGAGCAGGCTGAAGCCGTTTCTTCAGTTTCCTGATGGGAGCACAAGACACTTCAAAGTTGGTCGTTGCACCACGAGGGAGGACAGCAAACAGAATAAACCCTCCACAGTTCCAGAAACCGTCGCCTTGACTTTACCAGCTGAGGACGCAGCTTTGATCTTTTTCTTCAGAGGGGAGGTGGCGTGTTAGACAAAATACTGTCACAATCAGTCTCGTAAAGCGCAAACAATTCCGCACAGTTGCTCCTTCACTGCTGGTTATGGTCTTTTGTTAGGCGGCGAGAAACCCAGCGGGCACACACCTTTGAGAATCCCAACTGGTGAACAAGTCCGTCAGCACTACAAACAGAGACGTCCAGTTGTGCAGAGAGTTGTTTGACTGTGATCCGTCGATAACCCCAAATGAGAGGGTCCGCACGTTCCAGATCTGCAAGAACCACAAACAGCTGTGTACGGCCAGAAGCCACGCAGCAAATCGGACAGGTTTGCGCGACATTGTTGACAGAGGCCTCACCCAACGTCTCACCGTGATTTTGTTAACTGTCACGTCTCCATAGACAGCCTACAAGGGCCTATGAATATTTGCGATGCTCTGGTATTCCGCCAAAAACGTATGTAACACCTCTGCTCGGAACGCACCTCCATTACAGACTCTAATTTAAAGCGCTGCCACCTACCGGAATTTCATTTAAGTCTAGCGCCTAAAGCGGGAATATTCCACCACGATGTCCCACAAAAAACTCAGCTTTTTTCAACCGAAATGGCCAAGAAAAAAAGTATTACATTACTTTCTGAAGGTCTCTCGTAAAACTGTGTTGTTTTGAAAATCAACCTTATGCAAACAGAATTTGTTTATTTTTGTATTTACCCAGACATGTTTCGACCCCTTTGTGTTATCTTCTGTGGGTCAAATCTTTATTTCTCTAAAGTACAATTTGAAATTTATAATGATTTTGCTGTTGTAGGCCTAAGAATTACAATATGTGCAATCTGCTTTGTTTTGTTTAGATGCTCACCTTAAAATTACATCGCTAAATGAACTGCATTATTATACATAAGATTTTTTGTATTCTTTTTCGTCGTTTCTTGACAGCATATCGTCTGCAACTAGCCATGAAGAAAATTAATGCCTGTTTATCAAGAACTGTTTCGTGGGTAGTGGTTGTGTGCGTTTCTGAACCTAAGTTTTTCGTCCTGTTGTGTGTCTGGTTGGTGTCTCGCTCAGTGGATATTCAGTGTACTGTTTGCACACAGTTTTTCAGACAATTTTTGCACACTACTTCACTTCAGATGCACTTACACAAAATGTGGCGAAACCTGACCTGAGCAGACACTTCTGACTCCATTCTCAGTGAGAGATGTTATGTTATTGCCGCTGTTCACTTGTGCATCGTTGGTCTTGTGATGGTTGAGGCGTAATTTTGAGTGCTTGATCAGAAATGGTGTGGTGTGGCTGGCTGTGAGATAGCTGAACGTATGTAAAGTGTATATATATACTACTGGACATTAAAATTGATACACCACGAAGATGACGTGCTACAAACGCAAAATTTAACTGACGGGAAGAACATGCTGTGATATGCAAATTATTGGCTTTACACAGCATTCACACAAGGTTGGCACCGGTGGCGACACCTACAACGTGCTGACATGAGGAAAGTTTCCAACCGATTCCTCATACACAAACAGCAGTTGACCGGCGTTGCCTGGTGAAATGTTGTTGTGATGCCTCTTGTAAGGGGGAGAAATGCATACCATCACGTTTTCGACATTGATAAAGGTCGGATTGTAGCCTATCGCGATTGTGGTTTATCGTATCGCGACATCGCTGCTCGCGTTGGTCGAGATCCAATGACTGTTAGCAGAATATGGAATCGGTGGGTTCAGGAGGGTAATACGGAACCCCGTGCTGGATCCCAACGGCCTCGTATCACTATCAATCGAGATGACAGGCATCTTATCCTCATGACTGTAACGGATCGTTGTTGTGGTCTTCAGTTCTGAGACTGGTTTGATGCAGCTCTCCATGCTACTCTATCCTGTGCAAGCTTCTTCATCTCCCAGTACCTACTGCAACCTACATCCTTCTGAATCTGCTTAGTGCGTTCATCTCTTGGTCTCCCGCTACGATTTTTACCCTCCACGCTGCCCTCCAGTACTAAATTGGTGATCCCTTGATGCCTCAGAACATGTCCTACCAACCGATCCCTTCTTCTGGTCAAGTTGTGCCACAAACTTCTCTTCTCCCCAATCCTATTCAATACTTCCTCATTAGTTATGTGATCTACCCATCCAACCTTCAGCATTCTTCTGTAGCACCACATTTCAAAAGCTTCTATTCTCTTCTTGTCTGAACTATTTATCGTCCATGTTTCACTTCCATACATGGCTACACTACATACAAATACTTTCAGAAACGACTTCCTGACACTTAAATCTATAGTCGATGTTAACAAATTTCTCTTCTTCAGAAGAGTCTACATTTTATATCCTCTCTACCTAGACAATCATCAGTTATTTTGCTCCCCAAATAGCAAAACTCCTTAACTAATTTAAGCGTCTCATTTCCTAATCTAATTCCCTCCGCACTACCCGACTTAATTAGACTACATTCCATTATCCTCGTTTTGATTTTGTTGATGTTCGTCTTATACCCTCCTTTCAAGACACTGTCCATTCAGTTCAACTGCTCTTCCATGTCCTTTGCTGTCTCTGACAGAATTACAATGTCATCGGCGAACCTCAAAGTTTTTATTTCTTCTCCATGGATACCTACTCCGAATTTTTCTTTTGATTCCTTCACTGCTTGCTCAATATACAGATTGAATAACATCGGGGAGAGACTACAACTCTGTCTCACTCCCTTCCCAACCACTGCTTCCTTTTCATGTCCCTCGACTCGTATGACTGCCATCTGGTTTATGTACAAATTGTAAATAGCCTTTCTCTCCCTGTATTTTACCCCTGCCACCTTCAGAATTTGAAAGAGAGTATTCCAGTCAACATTGTCAAAAGCTTTCTCTAAGTCTACAAATGCTAGAAACGTAGGTTTGCCCTTCCTTGATGTAGCTTCTAAGATAAGTCGTAGGGTCAGTATTGCCTCACGTGTTCCAACATTTCTACGAAGATCTCAGGATCTATGCACCCAAATTGCGTGAAAATGTAATCACATGTCAGTTCTAGTATAATATATTTGTCTAATGAATACCCGTTTACGATCTGCATTTCTTCTTGGTGTAGCAATTTTAATGGCCAGTATATATATATATATATATATGTGTGTGTGTGTGTGTGGAATAGCAGAGAGAGCAGGGGTGGGAAGGGAATGAGAAAAAAAAGAAACCCTTATGTCTCCTCATTCCCACGCCGCCTCTGTTTCCAGCTATCTCTCTCTCTCTCTCTCTCTCTCTCTCTCTCTCTCTCTCTCTCTCTCCCCTCCCCCTCCCCCTCCCCCTCTCCCCCTCCCTCCCCCTCCCCCTGTCCCTCTCCCTCTCCCTCTCTCTCTCTCTCTCTTCTTCCACACACCCACACACACACATACATACATACATTTTACATAGAGTCAGCTCTCTCGCAGCTAACCACACCACACCATTTCTGATGAAACATTTAAAATTAGCACCCCGCAACAATCACAAGACCAAGGATGAACAAGTGAACAGCGGCAATAACATACCAGCTCTCACTGAGAATGGAGTCAGAAGTTTTGCCACATTTTACGTAAGATAAACAAGCATTAATTTTCCTCATGGCTTGTTTTCCGATGACATGCTGTTAAAAAAACGACGAAAAAGAGCACAAAAAACCGATGTATAATAATGCAGTTCATTTAGCGATGTAATTTTAAGGTGAGCATCTAAAAAAAAAAAAAAAAGCAAATTGCACATATTGTAATTCTTAGGCCTACAACAATTTCAAATTGTACTTTAGAGAAATGAAAATTTTACGAACAGAAGATGACCCGTAAGTGTCGAAACACGTCTGGGTAAATACAAAAAAGAAAAAAAAATGTGTTTGCAGAAGGCTGGTTTTCAAAAATCCCAGTTTTAAATCGCAAACACGGAAGGACACCAAGAGGAGCTTAAAACCGTAGTATAATGAGTGTCCCTCATAAATTAGAAAATAGACACAGTTGAGCGTAAATGTAGCAGGGAAGTGGCCGTTGTTCTCCGTAGCAAAACACGCTAATCGGCACTCGGGTACCGTTGCTTGGATTCCTTTACGTCAGAGCGCCGATAGATCGGATGCAGAGTGGGATGCGTGCCAGAGGCTGCTGGCTTCCCTCACGACGCGTCGAGTCCAGTAAGGCAGGGCAGGGGCAGAGCTGAGAAGAGCCGGGTGGGCCCAGCCGCGCCTGTGGCCGCACTTGAGTCTCTCCGGCGGCCCTCGAGGCAGCGCCGTCCGCCGCCAGCCACTCGGCGCTGCTGTCGGCGCCCAGGTCTGTGGCCTCACGGCGAACCTGTCTTGCCGGCCACAGCACCGGTCCACACTCAGTGCGTAGCGACGAGATGCGGTTGTGGGGCAAGCGGCGTAAGGCGCGGGATGCTCAAGGCGTACAGAGGAGCCTTCCTCTGAACACGCGCTTGCCAGAGAGCAGGGGTGATGATAGTCCAGCCTTAGTGGCGGAGCTATAGCACGGCTCGTGGCTTCCAGGTAAACGGAAAGGCGCGAGAGACACTGAACAAGCGATGGATTTATCCGTCGCACAAACAGGTTACATCCGCACCCACAGGCAACGGGTATCACGGCAAGAATGCCCACTGAAATACGAGGGATATTTCGTAATAACACACATAAACTTTTTTTATTGCACTTTTTTTGGGTCAATACCTCTTTACAGTCCTTCATTATAGTCTACCTGCTTCCCTATGACTGATTTCCAACTTCTAGGATGCTCTGTTATTCCATCCAAGTCACCACTTGTGTTCATCTGTCCAATGGATCGGGTAAAGGCGTTAGAAAGCTCTTCCAGAGGAAGATAATGACGTCAACGCATAGGTTTTTTTCTTGGGGAACAAATAGCAATCTAGTGGACCCATTTCTGGGCTCTAGGGAGGATGCGGCAACACATCCTATCCATTTTCGTCCAGTTTTTGGGCTATAGCATTGCCGATATACGGGTGAGCATTTTTCTGCACAGGTTTTGCGTGAAGTTACGATAATACACTGCTGTGGCACTTGTTCCACGTGGGACTCTATCTGTCATGATTAGTCTTGATGAACATAAAAATCATCATTTGCTTGAACTTTGATGAGAGTATCGAAATTTTTTGGACATTGAGAATCTGAAACAGTCCATTTATTGGACGTGATCTCAACTGCTTTTCAAAGTCTCTAATCCATGCTTCGTCAATAGCCACATTTTGACACAAGAACCCTTAACATTCACGGTCGACTCGTTGTTTGAACAAGGTTGCAAAGTCCAGGCGTTTCTACTTTTCTTCAGCAGTCAAACAGTGTGAGACCCATCACGGAGTAATTTTTCTCTTCTTCAAATCATTTGTCAGAATACAGAATACCATGTTGGGGGAAATTTCTCCTGGTTTCAGAGAGTTCCCCACAAGTGGCACTGCAGTCTTCTTCGAGAGCATTATTCACAAGTTTCATCTGTTGACGTTTCTAGCCTCCTGGGAATTGGATTATCTTCTATACTCATTTGACCAACGCGAAAACGAGTAACCCAAAGTGAAACTGTACTATGGTCCACTAGAAACTCCATCTAACGCACCTAACGCTCTATGGATTTCTGTTGGAATTTTGCCACATGAAGTTTCAATCTTGATGTACGACCTATCGCCTTCAGCAGTCATAGCATCCGAGACCCATGCAGAAT
The DNA here is from genome assembly GCF_021461385.2 of Schistocerca piceifrons. Taxonomy (NCBI): domain Eukaryota; kingdom Metazoa; phylum Arthropoda; class Insecta; order Orthoptera; family Acrididae; genus Schistocerca; species Schistocerca piceifrons. The sequence continues at coordinate 85,456,447 of NC_060143.1, read as the reverse complement.
CTATTTCTACTTCGAGCCAATTCGATGTTAGAGTACACAGCGAAAAAACAAAAACAAGTACTTCTTTCTGATGGTCCTACTTACAAAAATGTTAAAAAATGTGTGTGAAATCTTATGGGACGTAACTGCTAAGGTCATCAGTCCCTAACCTTACACACAACTTAACCTAAATTATCCTAAGGAGAAACACACACACCCATGCCCGAGGAAGGACTCCAACCTCTGCCGGGACCAGCCGCCCAGTCCATGACTGCAGCGCCTGAGACCACTCGGCTAATCCCGCGCGGCCTTCCCAACTACATCTGACGTAATTTTCTTTGTTCTTGCATCAAAAAATCCATAGTAATACCAACTTGTGCATTATTTATGAAACGTCCGTCCTCGTATATACGGGAAAACTGGGAATTTAGTACCAGACGATCCAGTAACGCTACATTAATTCAAAAGAAATCCAAAGAAGTTTGTCAGTTTGACGTGTCCGTCATCCCTTACAAATAGTCTACAAGGCAACTGAATTTCTGGAAATTTTTTTTATATTTGTGTTATGTGATGTTCAGAACTCAAACATCAGTTTACCAAAGCAGTTCGACGAAACTCTCAAAGAATTTCGAAAAAGTCTGCTTTCAGCTTTTCCGCGTGTCTTTAATAACTTTCAGTAAAGTAGACGTTACAACAGGCAGCGTGGTACTGTGTTAGAATGCTCACCTGCCACACGGTGTGCCTGGGTTTGATTCTCAACAGGGGCAAATTTCTAGACAAACGTGAATGTTCTACGAGAATTTCCGTAAAACACAAAATACAGAAATATGGGAGAAAATAGTAGTCCTCGAGACTGGTAATCGCTGGTTAGAGTCTCAGTTCGGTTATCATCATTTATTTTTTTCGTTCAGTTTTAATACCTAAGTTATTTAAAAATGAAAATCGTCAAATATATGCTAATAAAAACATATATAAATATAATTTTTAAGAAAAATGGACGTCTCCTTATTTCTAATTACATATGGCACTAAAAATCCTATGTTCGATGTAAATACAAATTCTTAATTACTTATCTTTTCTGAAAGACTAGCTTAGCAGCCGCTGCTTCGCAGCTGCAGACTGTATGGCCTGCACTGATTTTTTTTTTCTTCCGTCGAATTTTATATTGTTCACAAATTGCTACTACACCTTCAATCTTTTCACACTAATTAAAGACATGAAGCATGATCTTTTCAGTATTACTTCTGACGAAAATGCGACTCTGGTAGTTGTGCTCAAACGTTTTTGTTAAATGTGTTCTTTGCATTCTTGCCGTGATATTCCCATACAAATTTTCAAGCAGTAACGCACCTTTCTTTATATCTGACTGAACAGTGAAATATCAACTTTCATAAATTAGCTTTTTTTAACATAACGAAACATTTTATTAAAAATTTTCATTCCCTAACTGACTACCTTGTGCGTTGATTTTCCAAAACCAGTCAAACACGTACTTTTTTATTTCTAATACATAAGCCAAATACCAATTTTCATATATGTACCTTTAAAAACGCCTTAGCAGTTTTTTTTTAAAATGATTTACTTTCAAGAAACTTGCACCCGCTGTTTCATCCCCTTAGTGGTCGAATTTCCAAAAATGCTTGAAACATGAACATTTTTATTTCTAACTGTAGTTTCAGTTTGAAAATTGTTTTAACACTACCATATTTTCCCCCTTAGGAGTGCAATTTCGAACAGTCCCTCCTTAAACGATGCCTATTACACAAGATCAACAACCTCTCCAAATTCCAGGTTTCTGTTCTTAGTGGTTTGACCCGGGTGGCAATGGGCCTATTTCACACCATTAGGGGTTGAATCCAAGAAAACAGAGGAACACGTAATTTTTTTATTTGTAAACGAGAAGTCAAATACCTATTTTCATATATATGATTTTAAAACTACGTTAGTAATTCTTTAATAAAGATTTATTTTCAGAAAAAACTTTCACAGACTATTTCACCACCATGAGGGTTAAATTTCCAAAAATGCTGACACACGTATTTGTTTTTCACCAAGAAACCAGACAAGTTTTCGTAGATATATTCTTAAAAGCTGCATTAATAGCGACATATTTTCAAAAAAACATTCCCGTCGTATTTCAACCTCTTACAGGCGAAATTTCAGAAAGTCTCTTCTTAAACCACACCTACCCCCTCTCCAAATTTCAAAATTCCTATCCTTAGTGGTTTGGGCTGGGCGATGATAAGGCTGTCAGTGAGGACACCGACATTTTTTACGAAAAATTGTTCGTGAAGATTTTTAGATTTGAAAATAACACTACAGATTAAAACTTTTTTTCATGTTTATGTATATGGATCTTGAAGGAAATTCTCGTGGAGAATGCACGCACCTTTGTTTAAAGATTTAGCCCTGCCAGCAATCTAATCCTGGCCAAGTATGTGAGGGCCAAATGCTCTACCACAGAGCCAAGCTGTCTATCGGAACTTCTGTCTTACTTTAGTTTATTAAAAACACTTGCAAAACTTTGAAATCAATTTTCCTGAAAATTTTAAGAACTGCTTTCGAAGACTGATATTTGAGTGCTGCACTTCACGTACAATAAATATAAAGTATGACAAAAATTTTACCTTGTCAGAAAGTTTTCATATGCCAAAAATTACCTAAATTACAGAAATATTAATAACTGTCATATACGCTAATTTCTTAACAGATTAACTGTGTCACAACCTCAGGTGCTACGAAGTCTAACGATTAGGCAAGTGAAACATACTGTTTGTGTTATAACTTGTGAGCGCCAAGATATGATACACTCAACAGTCTTAACGTTACAAGCAATAGACAACTTTATAGTTAAACAAATGAAGCCAGAATATACAATTCTTTACAATAACGCGTATTATGAAGTCAGCGATGTCTTCGTTACTTTACAGTATCCGATGTTTTTGATATTTATATAAAATTTAATTGAATCAGCCAGTAATAAATGCTTTTCTCATTTAAGTATGGTGAATATATTGTAGGTTCTGAGTGCGTTAGGTGAAAGATTGTCAAAAGACATTGCGGAATAACTGGCCACCTAAATTGTAGGTTAATTTGTAAACATGTTTTCTTTGTGTTAACCAATGTTGCAAAAATATTTTAATATGTATTTTTGTTAATAACAAGAATACTAATAGACATGTAATGTAGTCTGAAGGTAACAAATACCCACAAACGAGAGGACTATCTGTGTATGTGTATAGTTTTAGTGGTTTGTTCGCCATCTTTGAATTGTGTCCACAAAAGCAAATTTCATTGTAACGAACAGGGAAGTGTGACGTCAGCAAAACTGTACAAGGGTGACGCGGCTGTAGCGGAGGGGGTAGTTTGGTGCTTCTGTCGTGTTTGCAGTTTGTTGGCGGTGAAGTCGAAATAGGTAGAGCCGGGGGTAGAGATACTGTGCGCCGTATCGCCTGTGCCAAGTGTGAAGCTATGAACTGCCAAGCCTGTTTAAATCATTTTCTCGCAAACTACTGGCGCTAACCAGTAATAAATATATAAAACTGGACAGTTTTGCTACCACTTTTAATTAACTACCGAATTAAATAACGACTTAAATTTTTCAATTTTTCAGAATTTAAGGCGCTTCCGGAATGTAAACGGAGCTTTCACGTGTTATGTTCTCTTGGTGCTGGAGTTCATGCCATTCAGATCAGAAGTACTACCATTTTTACTGCACTCATATATGAATCGTGCTGACAAATCGCTTTTGTCAAAACTGTTTCCAATTTATTTCTTGTATTGTACGCCAACCATTCACAAGTGAATTCAGTTATTGAATAAAATCGTCTTTACTAAATTTCAATCACAGACCCTTTTCGCCTCCAGTTACTCAATTTTGCTGTTTTATTCACTTCATCTGTAAATCTTTGCGCATTTCATCAGTTGCTAGGAACTCAGTAAAAATCTAATCGTTGTACTGCCAAGTTGGTCTAAGGGTGATAAATGGAGCGATTTGTAACGACCCCTTAGACGTATGATCGTGCAGAATTCTGTCAGGTTGCACACTTACCCGACCGACTGCTACTTCAAACGAAATTTTTAACACTAATTTTGTTAGTAGAAAGAACGACTGTAACTTTCAGCAGCCAGTTGTTACATTCACATGAAATAATTTGTATGCAGCATCTACCAAGGAAACAAATTATCCATTGGAACAATTTGTAATTGAAATACTGAGAGCAATTAGCATGTGTACATTTGACGCGAATTAGTTTTTCACCTATTGTGTTATATGCGTCCCACTTTTTCTTGAAATCATTTGCAATTTGCTCCCTCTCTTCTCTGCTTATGAGTACCTGTATTTTGATATATCACTAATGGTCTTCATTTCTATAGTTATGGCGTAGAACAGATATTCAAGAGTCTCAAGAGGAGAGTGAAGTTGCCAAAGAAGGCCAAAGCTCCTTTTTCAAGAGCATTTTCCTCGACGGAAGATGGGCTTCTGGAGGCAACCAGATCCATGAGGGCAGCGGCCAGTTTAAGTAGGAGTCATGTTGAGCCTGCCATATATGGCAAATTTAGTGCCTCCGCAAACCACATCGCTGCAAAAATGAGAGAAATAACTGATGTGGGGCGCCAGGTATTTGCGAGAGGCGAGCTGCAAGCAATAAACCGTGTGCTGATGGCCAAGTGGGATTATGCTGTAACTCTCTTCACAGCTGTCCACCTCTGCATCTGAATTCATTCTGATTCAACAAGTACAGGAGGCGGACACAAAGTAGAATAAAAAATTTTGTTTCTAGCACTCGATTCTTCTTAGTTTATTTTTATAGTGCGGATGCCGCAATTTACGAAGTGCTTCATCTGTTTCGTATATTTCTATCAATTTCGTAGTTGATTGAGCCCAATCCATAACTTTAAAATGAATAAAAAATAAAAATATTTCTTAAGGGAATATAGTGTACTTAACATTCATTTAAATTCAAATATTCCACCTTTATTGCTTTATACATGGGTTCATTTTCTTCTGGTATTACATTCATGAATGTACACTGCGGTATTCGAGTGCTATACTGCATCTATAGTAGGTTTCTCATGTTAAAAAAAATCGTAATATTACGATAAGGTTGTCTTTGTGAGCTGATTATTCTGCCTTGAAATATGAGGAGTCGGGTTCGAGCCCAATCCATAACTTTAAAATTAATAAAAAATAAAAATATTTCTTAAGGGAATATAGTGTACTTAACATTCATTTAAATTCAAATATTCCACCTTTATTGCTTTATACATGGGTTCATTTTCTTCTGGTATTACATTCATGAATGTGCACTGCGGTATTCGAGTGCTATACTCCATCTATAGTAGGTTTCTCATGTTGCAAAATATCGTAACATTACGATAAGTCTGTCTTTGTGAGCTGATTATTCTGCCTTGAAATATGAGGAGTCGAGTTCTTGAGCGGATAAATGTATTCGGCCATACGCAAGTAATTTTCGTACAACTATGCGTCCTCGAATTGCAACTCGCGTAACTAAGTTTGATGTATGCTTTTATTTTCTCACCGTGCAACCGACGGCTCACCCTTTCCTTCCGCTCCTCTTCCAAGTGTAAACACAATGCAATTTTAGTACATGCAACTGCAGAGCATAGTAACAAGTCGTTGTCCGCCGTTGTGAATAAACATTGACGAAAAACAGGATGATCCAAAAATAATATACGCATTACAAAGTATTATCTTGTCGAAACTATCGACTTTGTTATTGGAGGAACGAATACGTTGTCTCCTTTATATTAATTGCTGCCAGACGTCACTTGTCTTCTATTAGCTCGGTTACCGCCACATGTTACAAATGGCTACTGCGAAGCAGAAATCATGTTATCTTCTGTAGTTTGAAGTGTAATTACATGGTTATAGTGCAAAGGCGTTCGAGATCGAGGTACTAAACTGATCCTCCTCATGGATGGAACATTTGCAGATGATCTCGACAGTTTCTAGGCACAGGATGTGTACAAAAAAAAAAAAAAGTTCTGGTCGCGCTCGTGTTTCCGCTGTAAATGTTGCACGAATTCAAATCGCTTTCCAGCATAGTCTACAAACTCAACTCATCGTGCCAGTCTGGAGTTACAACTGCATGCAACAACAGTTTGGAGTGTTTTGAGACGTCTCTTGGTTGCGAAGCTGTGCAAGTTACAGGTGTTGCAGACTATACGTCATGACCACAAACGCAAACGTGTAGCATTTTCTGACGAGCTTCAGAATGATATTGACAATTATAATAGGCACAATGCATCGTTTGAGCGATAAAGCGACTTTCCAGCTTTCTGCGATGGATGTCAGAACCGCGGCACCTAGTGTTGAAATCACGTGGTTTTCTAATGGGTGTCCAAGGAAAACATTTCACATATCACTGCTCAGAATTGACACGAAAAGGCCTTGGGAGGCGGCATAAAGGGTATCAATGAAAACCATCCCTTCCCTTGGGGTATTGTTTCCCACACATTTTGTGGTCTAAAAGATAGTCGCAGTCCTATGATCAACAGGACTAACTTCTTGATAACCTTTGACACTGCTAATACACCGTTGATGGTTTAGCTCTTCTGTAAGGACATCATGGGCCAGCATCTGCACAGATCGTGATAATATCGGTTTGGAGTCAACTTGATGACAGTTTTTGCTTTAGTGTTTTGGGTGGAGCCACTAGGAACCGTTCAAAATCATTTGACGAAATTTAAACACGATACGAAGCAGCAAATGGCGTTTTCAGACGCTCTGCTTCGCGTTCTACTTAGCTCGATCATGGGGATGTGGCCTGGGGTGCTACATTGACATGCACGCCAATAAAATGGTAAGGTTCGCTCTTAGACTCTCCAGTTCGGCAACACTCCCGGTGGTACCCGCACACCTTTGTTTAGCACTCCTGAAATTTTCCTCTACGGAGACAACCCATGATGGATTATTAAGCGCCTGCAAGCAGGCAACCTGTTGACATCTCACATTCTGCAAGCCTGCAAGCAGCCGCTAGAGCAGCAGCCCAAAGCCACATAGCTAAATAGTATGTAACTCTTCTATTTATTCCAGCGAAATGTAGAGACAACCTTGCTTGAGTGCCCTGTTTTGCACTGTAGTTAGTTTTATTTCATTTCACGAGTTCTTCCATACAACATGTAATATTTAAAAGTCATTACAGTCACTTCACAGAACATTACTGGCTGCGCAGTATATGTTATTATGACTTACTGTGCATGAATAACAACGTAGTTCGTATGAATGTGTTTGTGAATGCTTTTCTATTGATATGCAAAATTGTTATTACATATATACAACGCCGGAGGATACCAAATCGTTGACCATACGTATGTTAAATTTTCAATCGTCACACAAAAGAATTATTTCTTCCTCTACTTTCAATTTTAGAACTGTACTAGTCAAAGTACGCGTGCTTATAAAGTTTTCGTTGGAACACGGTGTTGGTGTCCGATATGCCCACGGTCATTATTTCTGATTAGGAAGATATTTAACGTTGTATGTACACTCCTGGAAATTGAAATAAGAACACCGTGAATTCATTGTCCCAGGAAGGGGAAACTTTATTGACACATTCCTGGGGTCAGATACATCACATGATCACACTGACAGACCCACAGGCACATAGACACAGGCAACAGAGCATGCACAATGTCGGCACTAGTACAGTGTATATCCACCTTTCGCAGCAATGCAGGCTGCTATTCTCCCATGGAGACGATCGTAGAGATGCTGGATGTAGTCCTGTGGAACGGCTTGCCATGCCATTTCCACCTGGCGCCTCAGCGTTCGTGCTGGACGTGCAGACCGCGTGAGACGACGCTTCATCCAGTCCCAAACATGCTCAATGGGGGACAGATCCGGAGATCTTGCTGGCCAGGGTAGTTGACTTACACCTTCTAGAGCACGTTGGGTGGCACGAGATACATGCGGACGTGCATTGTCCTGTTGGAACAGCAAGTCCCTTGCCGGTCTAGGAGTGGTAGAACGATGGGTTCGATGACGATTTGGATGTACCGTGCACTATTCAGTGTCCCCTCGACGATCACCAGTGGTGTACGGCCAGTGTAGGAGATCGCTCCCCACACCATGATGCCGGGTGTTGGCCCTGTGTGCCTCGGTCGTATGCAGTCCTGATTGTGGCGCTCACCTGCACGGCGCCAAACACGCATACGACCATCATTGGCACCAAGGCAGAAGCGACTCTCATCGCTGAAGACGACACGTCTCTATTCGTCCCTCCATTCACGCCTGTCGCGACACCACTGGAGGCGGGCTGCACGATGTTGGGGCGTGAGCGGAAGACGGCCTAACGGTGTGCGGGACCGTAGCCCAGCTTCATGGAGACGGTTGCGAATGGTCCTCGCCGATACCCCAGGAGCAACAGTGTCCCTAATTTGCTGGGAAGTGGCGGTGCGGTCCCCTACGGCACTGCGTAGGATCCTACGGTCTTGGCGTGCATCCGTGCGTCGCTGCGGTCCGGTCCCAGGTCGACGGGCACGTGCACCTTCCGCCGACCACTGGCGACAACATCGATGTACTGTGGAGACCTCACGCCCCATGTGTTGAGCAATTCGGCGGTACGTCCACCCGGCCTCCCGCATGCCCACTATACGCCCTCGCTCAAAGTCCGTCAACTGCACATACGGTTCACGTCCACGCTGTCGCGGCATGCTACCAGTGTTAAAGACTGCGATGGAGCTCCGTATGCCACGGCAAACTGGCTGACACTGACGGCGACGGTGCACAAATGCTGCGCAGCTAGCGCCATTCGACGGCCAACACCGCGGTTCCTGGTGTGTCCGCTGTGCCGTGCGTGTGATCATTGCTTGTACAGCCCTCTCGCAGTGTCCGGAGCAAGTATGGTGGGTCTGATACACCGGTGTCAATGTGTTCTTTTTTCCATTTCCAGGAGTGTATGTCTTCCCAACGCACCCCACATGTGGTCGAAGGGATTTAAGTCGGGGGAACGGCCAAGCAAGTCCATTCGCTAAATATGCTCTCGTTCCTGAAGTTCCTTCACCTGCGGTGTTCAATGCCTTCACGCAATGTCTTCCATAAAGACAGGGTCAAATGCAACCGTAAGAAAACACAGATGGTGACGCAGTACAGTCTCAAAATAAAGCTGACCTTGCCCTTCAGTCTTCAAAGATTTGGAACTCACCACGCCACAGCACCTGGAGCACCAGAACGATCATGTTCGACAATAGGTACCCTCGTTTAGCGAGAGGTGGGTACACGTACCGCACCCAGGAACATTCTCGAACTTGATCGTTGTAATAATACCCGTACGTGACGGACGAATCAAGGATTATGTAAAACATAGATTAATACAGGCAAAGAGTACATCCGTGGTTAAAATTAGTCTACTAGCATCAAACATAGGCATTAATCTGAGGAAGACGTCTCGGAGGATGCAGCTTTCAGCAAGTGTTACAGATTTATTTAGCGTTTTTATTTTTCAAAAATAAATGTTTGCTATTCCCGGTCAATATATACTCAGCTTGTAGTTTTATTGGGATAGAATTAGGAATAATATGTTTTATTTCACCCACCTTTCATTAAGTTCACGTTTGGCCTGTTATCGTCACTTGGTATCTTGGAAAATTCTTTCATGGCACATTTACCGCCCCTTCCCCTGTGTATTCCATTTTCATTACAGTCAATATTCCGTTTCGCATGCCACTCTGTTACCTAACTAACTGATTTGTTTCTTCGTCCTTCTCTTCTTCAGATCTGTATTTCTCACTATCCTGATAAATGAAAGCTGCACGCTTGACTTACATCTCAATCATAAGTTGATAAAATGCCTTATTTCTAGGGGGATGTCAGTATTTTCTTGAATCACTGTCCAAAAATAACTAGAATCTGTGAATCCAGTTCAAAGTAGCGCTGGAATTGTGAATGAACCATTCTGCCACATTTACAATACTCATTGTTACATCATTAATCACTTCACGAACTCTGTATACATTTATTATAATACCTTTCCTTACTATATGCTCGACAAAATTTCTATTTTAGAGCCATTAAGGTTCACTTTCTAAACACTAGAGCGTTCAAAGTACCTTGAATGTAGATCGTTATCTTACCAAAAGAATAGTCAAACGTAAGCTAAACAAAACTGTCTTTCATACTGACAGTGTGGATGACGCAACTTAGTGAAATTTTGTTTCGCCTTCTTTTATGCGAAGACAATCGTACAAGGATATGAATTTTCATAATAAAATGAATGTAATAATTATGGGCATTACGTAACAGGATAAATGAAACATCCACAAAACGATGAGTTTTAAGAAATGGAAATGACCGGGTTTGGTGTTGTCCCCTACAAGAAATTGAAATAAATATTAGCCGTTGATGAAACAGTATTCTCTTGTCGATACTGCAGCGTTGTAGAACACAGTTTGTGATGAAAAAATGGTCGAAAACGACAAATGTGGTTCTGGGATGACGTAACGAGATCTCTTGTGACGGGCGAATCGATTGGCTGTGGTAACTGATCCCGAAAGGCAGCGTATTTATTACAGCAGCGTGCGCGTAAACAAAACACGGGCGCGGCACGTGCCACTGAAGCTCTTCACAGGATCAAATGTTTCATGCAGACCACGATTAATCTGTTTAAGGGACTCTTCGGTGTCGTAACTGCATGTTTAATGGATCAACTAAAACATACGCCACTCCCTAATGCCCACTCTCTATCGTTTCAAATATTTGCGCTGTTGACTATGAAGAGATTCTTGATGCAGGAAATATGCTAATAGTCTAATTATGAGAAATAACTGTGCAGTAGAAGTCCATGTATTCACATAAATATTTCCATATTTGTCCACGTCGGTTATTGTTATCTTTAGTACGGCTTTGTCTTCAAGAACTAATCAGAGGCTTGGAACCACATGTCTGGAGACCACCGTTTTCTACAAAGAAGACTCATTGTAGACTGGATGTAAGCAAAAGTGAATATTGCGTTTTCCATGCGTCTGTCTTTTCTTCCGTTCCACAGAAACGGTGACAAGAGACTGCGGCCTCACCTAATGGGAAAATCGAGGTAGTTTCAGTCGAAAAATATCATACTTCATTCGTCCTAGAACCTTCCAATCCAAACAACAAAGATTTTAAGTAGAGAATCGTCACGAAGTTAGTTAACAATGTAAATAAAATAAATCACGAGTCGACAGAACGTATTGAACTCTTCTTTGTTACGAGCATAAACACACCGCTTAACCGAGTAAGACTTCAGAGATAATAAGTACTAAACCAAAGCGAGATGTAGAAAGATATAGAACTTCAGTCAAACAGTATGAGACAGTTACGGGAAAGGATGTGCGTGGCAGACACTCACGCAGGGCAATCGGGAGTAAGTGTAGATGTCAGGAACGAGGCGCAGTTACTTAGTTTTGTTAGTAAAGTAAAACTATAACAGTACCTTACTTGACTATTGAGCAATTTCGCACACAGTAATTTTCAGTTACCTAAGAGTATACCTTTTGAAATTCAGAAAGCTCTAAGTAAAATAGTAAAACTCAAGCACGAAGTGTGGAAATATGAGAATAATAGACAACTTGAGGTATCTGGAAAAGTCTTTGAGCCTAATGGATGAGAAAAAGAAGCCGTCAGAGAAAGAATAAGAAATATACTCAGCATTTCACTTAGTAAACGATGTCTGTAATAAAAAATAATTGTCTAGAAATGTAAAAATGCATCATCACATGTCAGTAAGTCGGTGTCCTCCTGCTTGGCTGAGTGATAATGTTCTTGCCTCCCACGCACTGGGCCCTGGTTCGATTCCCGGCCGGGATGGAGACTTTCTCCTCTCGGCGACGGAGTGTTGTGTTATCCTCATCATCGGCAAGTCTCCAAATGCGGCGCCTACTGAAATAAGGCTTGCATTTGGGGGCCGAACCCGAATGGGACATCCTGGCCAACTATGCCATTTCAGTAAGTCGGTCAGAACATAACTAAAGATAACTAAAACAAAATGAAATTAGAAAAAAAGGAACATAAAATTGTGAGGAAGAAATTAGGAATAAGAAGAACAGAACAACAGTCGATACTCTTAAAGTGCCAAGGTAACTTAGTGTTTTAAATGTGCTCTGCTGCATTAATAGAACAAGAAGGTAATCGAGGTTCGTCTTTGAACTGACGACCATTTCAATATATTTCTAAACACATCGAGTGCACACATAACTTGTAACTGCGTTGCGAAGCTAATTGCATGTAAAAAGATGAAGTACTAACTAGTTCTTTTGGATGAGAGATGATATAAAAATCTGATATGATTCTCTCAGGCTTCCAGCCGCCTCGCGTGGTTTAAAGTCCACAAGCTTTCGACCGAATACTCCTCGACCACTGATAAGTAGAGACTGCCGTGTCGCTGGCTGGATTTGAACGGGGTTGTCTTAGCCCTCTGAGAGCGGTGAACATCTCAACACATTTACGCTTTGCCTCCCATTCAGTGTCTAATCTTCCTTTTTGGCTGTCTTCTGGAGTGTCGTGTGGTTGCAGCTGTCACCCTCATATATCGGCGCTGCCGCCTGTGACCTCGCTGATGCCCAGTACAGAGCCTCATTGCCAGATGAAGTTTTGGTCGCGAGATCTCCGCGCCCGCTTCAACCTTCTGATGCCCGTTTCCCAAACTGTGTTATACAGGCTGCTGTATCAAACACAACGAGGCACAGCTCCACACCAGCAGAAGACAACTCTGGACATCGATTTATGGACACCCTTCCGCCGCGATAGCTGCACGGTTAGCGTGATGGATTGCCGTCCTACGGGCCCGGGTTCCATTCCCGGCTGGGTCGGGTATTTCCTCCGCACAGGGACAGGGTGTTGTATTGTCTTCATCATCATTTCATCCACATCCGGCGCGCAGGTCACCCAATGTAGCGTAATAAGATCTGCACCAAGGCGGCCGGACTTGCCCCGTAAGGGGACTCCCGGTCAATGACGCCAGACGCTCATTTCTATTTTCTTATGGCCACCCACTGCCCTTATTCCCCGTGCCCCCCTCCCCCAAGTACTCCAATAGCAACTCCAGCAACAAAACAAGTGAGAAAAATATTTCTAGGTTAATTAAGACTAAGGCATTTTATTCTTAAGTAACATCTGTACCAATGAACTGCTGGTAGTGGACAACACATGCTCGAAACGCTTTGAAACGTGTTATATTAACATAAAATAAATAAATGTGACTGATAACAGAGAAATACAAATAATTATTTCTTCTGTTACTCATAGTTTCTTCGTAGTTACCTTAGTAATACCGGTGTTCGTCTTTCCAACATCTGTGATTACTCTTCTTAGAAATTTCCACTCCTCTTCAACAGAACTGTCTACTGTGGTATTCCTTATCGCCTTATCGAGATCTTCAGTGGGCTGAAACGTATCTCATCCTTCCTCACTGATTGAGGGCAACTCTGAATCACTTCTAAATTCCGATATGAGTATATATACAGGGTGTTCCAAAAAGGTACAGCCAAACTTTCAGGATACATTCCTCACACACAAATAAAGAAAAGATGTTATGTGGATGTGTGTCCGGAAGCGCTTAATTTCCATATTAGAGCTCATTTTAGTTTCGTCAGTATGTACTGTACTTCCTCGATTCACCGCCAGTTGGCCCACTTGAAGGAAGGTAATGTTGACTTCGGTGCTTGTGTTGACATGCGACTCATTGCTCTACAGTACTAGCATCAAGCACATCAGTACGTAACATCAACAGGTTAGTGTTCATCAGGAACGTGGTTTTGCAGTCAGTGCAATGTTTACAAATGCGGAGTCGGCAGATGCCCATTTGATGTATGGATTAGCACGTGGCAATTGCCGTGGCGTGATACGTTTGTATCGAAACATTTTTCCACAACGAAGGTGTCCCGACAGAAAGACGTTCGAAACAATTGATCGGCGTCTTAGGGAGCACGGAACATTCCAGCCTATGACTCGCGACTGGGGAAGACCTAGAACGACGAGGACACGTGCAATGGACGAGGCAATTCTTCGTGCAGTTGACGATAACCCTAATGTCAGCGTCAGAAAAGTTGCTGCTGTACAAGGTAACTTGACCACGTCACTGTATGGAGAGTGCTACAGGAGAACCAGTTGTTTCCGTACCATGTACAGCGTGTGCAGGCACTATCAGCAGCTGATTGGCCTCCACGGGTACACTTCTGCGAATGGTTCATCCAACAATGTGTCAATCCTCATTTCAGTGCAAATGTTCTCTTTACGGATGAAGCTTCATTCCAACGCGAACAAATTGTAAATTTTCACAATCAACTTGTGTGGGCTGACGAGAATCGCACGCAATTGTGCAATCACGTCATCAACACAGATTTTCTGTGAACGTTTGGGCAGGCAATGTTGCTGATGTCTTGGTTGGGCCCCATGTTATTCCACCGACGCTCAATGGAGCACGTTATCATGATTTTATACGGCATACTCTACCTGTGCTGCTAGAACATGTGCCTTTACAAGTACGACACAACATGTGGTTCATGCACGATGGAGCTCCTGCACATTTCAGTCGAAGTGTTCGTACGCTTCTCAACAACAGATTCGGTGACCGATGGATTGGTAGAGGCGGACCAATTCCATGGCCTCCACGCTCTCCTGACCTCAACCCTCTAGACTTTCATTTATGGGGGCATTTGAAAGCTCTTGTCTACCCAACCCCGGTACCAAATGTAGAGACTCTTGGTGCTCGTATTGTGGACGGCTGTGATACAATACGCCATTCTCCAGGGCTGCATCAGCGCATCAGGGATTCCATGCGACGGAGGGTGGATGCATGTATCCTCGCTAACGGAGGACAATTTGAACATTTCCTGTAACAAAGTGTTTGAATTCCATGTTTAATGTGATTTGAAGAGAAGTAATAAAATGAGCTCTAACATGGAAAGTAAGCGTTTCCGGACACATGTCCACATAACATATTTTCTTTATTTGTGTGTGAGGAATGTTTCCTGAAAGTTTGGCCGTACCTTTTTGTAACACCCTGTATATGCTGCTGGATATGCCTTACAGTCGAATATCTGATTTCACAATTTCCGTCTGACTGTGATGTAATTGAGATGGCATCATCCCGTTCTTCACATTTTTTCTACATATAGCTTTTCCTCTTGCGATTTTTGAACAGAGTATTCGATTTTACTAACTGAAATATCTTGCATAACTCAATTAGCCTTTCACCTCTCCCATTCCTACTACTAAATCCGTATTCTCCTAATCCTACCCTTACTTCTTCTCCTGCAAACGCATTCGAGTCCCCCATGGCTACTGCATTACGAGTACCATCTGCCTCTGTATACCAAATTACCCGTTTAATATCCTCACATACTTTCTCTCTTTCTTCATCAGTTGCCTCTGACGTCGGCATGATTCCCTGAATTATTTTTGTCGGCGTTGGTTTGTTGTCGATTCTGATGAGGCTATATTCTACAGCTATTGATATTATACTATATTCTTCTCACCAGAAACTTTTCTTTCCATTTCACTTTACTGACTCCCACTGTACAGGAAGAGTACCGAAACCCTGAGAAAGGTAAAAAAATGTGCCTCAGTCAAGAAGGAAATCTAAGTATTCATCCTTAAGTCAGTACAAAACGATCTTAAGATACGGGCAGTAAGCGACCCTTTGTTGCCGTTTCGTTGAGGTTAACAGAAACTCATTAACATCAGAAAGGAGAATTCCCGGACTGTTTACGTAGTTGTCTCCAGCGTAATTGCCAAGTCAGTGCAACAGTAACAAAAGCGTTACGGGAGGTAATTGTCTCAGAAGAGACGTGCTCCTGTTCTGTCACCGTAAGTCCCTGACACGTCTTCACGTCAGGAATATAACTCGTGTGCGCAAGAATTCAGCGCTCCGTCGTTCGCCGAGAAAATTAATCTCGCGCAGCCAATTCCTTCGGGGAGGCTATGGAACGCCGGGTCCTGCGAGCTGATCGTGAACTCAATCTTCTGCGAGGCTTGTAATAATTCAGCCAAGTAGGCCGCAGAATATTATGGATGCTGGCAATCTTATTAAGAGCGGAGGAAGACCGTAGCAAATGGGTATAATCTCAGCTCGTAATTCAGTTCTTTTTTATTCAGTGTTGTACGAGCAACAGTCTGCCATTTGGTGAAGCTGTTAAAGTCTTACGCCTTGTCTGACAGATAACTCATCTCATTATTTTGGGCTCATCCCGTCATCTCTGCGCGCTTTAGTGTAGTCGAGAATCTGTACTGCCTGAGTCGAGTTGTAAAGTGCTTTCACATGTTTCGTTATTTAACAAACTACTTGGTTTTATTGGATCATGTAATTGTTTCAAATACGTAACAAAGCACTTCGATTTACTGAATAATTTTGGTGTCTGAAGTCGATACTGTGTAGACGTAATTTCTCTGGTTTCTGTAATCTGAAGTCCTCTTGATACCATAACATTGAAATTACAGTGTCAGTTCATTATATACCGACCAGTCAAATTAATGTAACCGCCGCTTATGTTTGGTGCCAACGTACAGTAACCATTCACAGACGCAGGTTGCATCTCTGGCAGTGGAGGGAATAAAAACCATGTAGCGGGAGACGCAGACAACAGTTCAGTCCTTGTCGTAAAGTGCAAACGGAACGATTTATATGACGTCCAAACGGACATGAGCATTGGTTCAAATGGTTCAAATGGCTCTGAGCACTATGGGACTTCACATCTGTGGTCATCAGTCCCCTAGAACTTAGAACTACTTAAACCTAACTAACCTAAGGACATCACACACATCCACGCCCGAGGCAGGATTCGAACCTGCGACCGTAGCGGTCGCGCGGTTCCAGATTGAAGCGCCTAGAACCGCTCGGCCACTCCGGCCTGCCATTAGCATTGGCTTTCGGGCCAAGGGTGAAAGCATTTCCAAAACGTCCAGGTTTGTAACCTGCTCGCGTACTGCAGTGGATGAAGCATACTGTGCATAGCAAATTCGCGCTGTCGAAAATCGGCATCGACGCAACTGTTTTGCTCCACGTGCCATAGATGACAGGGGTGAACAACGGTGGTGGTGACGTGTATGGGCGAACGGACCTTCAGCTGTTGGGAAACTAAGCGCTCCGATGAACCAAGGGATTTCCAACAGAGTCTCCTCAACAACAGTACGGTGGACGTTGCCGCGTATGGGCCTCTGCAGCAAGAGCCTTGTTCATTTACCCATCCTCACTGCTGTTCATCGACGACATAGGCTGAAATTTGCGCGCCAATACTGCAACTGGATGTCGACACAGTGGCGACAGGTGGCCCTCCAAGACGATTCACGTTTAATGCTCCATCGGACAGATGGCTGTTGGTGTGTGTATGACGTGGAACTTCTGAAAGCAAACGGTCCTGGCATGAGGAGGGAGCGTTATGGTCTTGCAGGCCCTGGGTGATGACATTCTGGAAGGCACAGTGGATGAACACAAATATGCATTTATCCTTGGGAACCATGTGTATCACTACATAAAGTTTGTTTCTCCTCGGCACAATGACATCCCCCAGCAGGAGGCCACTACAACATATCTTACAGTTTGAAGTTTATTTATACGGGGTGTTCAAAAAATCTCTCCGCGGTGCCGTATGATTGTTAGCCTCACGTCCCGTATGATTGTTCGCCTGCCTGGGTTACTTCCCTTCAAGTGGACTCTCCCAACATTCCACTGTTTCGTTTACCTCAGCCAGCGTCAGTAGCATCTTTGGTGTGTGTCGTTACGTCTTGACGTGAACGTTTTAGTTCCTTTGTTCGTTTGTTTCGTTTTTGTCACTGTTAAAATGCTAACCATTGAAGAATGTGTGTTTTTAGTCGAACAAGCGTTCAAAGCAGGCGGTAAATACACAGTTACAGTTCGTCAAACATTTAATTCAGTTTTCCCGGAGACAACGCTCCCACATCGCGATACTGTGCGAGATTTGATTAACAAGTTTCGAAGTACCGGTTCAGTGACAGATGCACCGAGAAGTGATCGTCCTAGCCTTTTGTATGAGGATAAACGGCTCGACATTTCCGGTAAAATGTCCATGACTCCTATCAAGTCAGTAAGAAAACTCGCCCAGGAAATCGATATTAGTGTCGGAACGGGCCACACAGCTGTAAGGAAAAATTAGAACTTTTCCCATACAAAGTGACAGTCGCGCAAGAACTCAAAAATACTGATCATGGCAAGAGACTGCATTATTGTCAATGGTTCAAAAATTTCGTTCAACAAAATGGAAGGGATATTCTTAATGAAACGTTTTCCACTGATGAGGCTTGGTTTCATTTATCCGGGTACATGAACTCGCAAAATTCTCGTACGTGGAGTTCTGCAAATCCATTGTGTATTCATGAGGAACCACTTCATTCTGTGAAAATAGGAGTTTGGATTGCAGTTTCTAGACGTCGGATTGTGGGTCGCATACTTTTCAACGAAACAATAAAGGCACAACGATACTTCAGTCATATTCTGTACCCATTCATAGAACTTGTCTTAAGTGAAATACTGAACAGTTGTTTTCAACAAGATGGTGCAACCGCGCATATAGCTCGCGTTTCAATGTTACTGCTTGCTGATGTTTTTGGTGATCGCATAAGTTCACAGGGACTTTGGCCTCGACGATCGCCTGACCTAACACCACCTGACTTTTTCCTCTGGGGTGCAGCGAAAGCAACTGTCTATAAAAACCGTCCAAAATCCATCGATGAATAGAAAACTGCAATATCCACTTTCACTGCTTCTGTTACAGAAGAAATCTTACAACTTGTGTTTGGAAACACGATTAGACGAACTGAATTGTGCATTCAACATTTTATGTGAAAATTTGTAAGTAAAAATGATTATTCAATAAATTAATAACCTGTATTTCACTGAGTTTAATTTCGGTACATTCACTGCAACATACGGCACGCGCGGCTAACCATCATATGGCACTGCGGAGAGACTTTTTGAACACCCCGTATATATAATGTGGAAGCCAAGATCGCTTGATTTATTCAGAGCTCGCCCCAATAACATCTGTAAGTTGTATACACAGCTTGCAGCGTACGTGCATTTTTCAAAGCTCACAAAGATAAGTTCACTGAGCTCCCCTGGCCACCAGACTCCACGCATTCACACAGAATTGAAAATCTGTGTGACCACCCCGATCAGGTAGTTCGCTCCACGGATCCTCAGCCGAGAAACGCAGCGCAGCTGGACACAGCTCTGGAGTCATTACGGCTCCACATTCCTGTCCGTACCTTCCAGAACCTCACCGAGTCTCTCCTGCATGTCTTCCAACGGTCCACGCTGCAAAAGGTGGTAATTCAGACTTTTGACAGGTGGTCACATTACATCTACATCTACAGGATTGTCTGCTATTCATAATAAACTGCCTGGCAGAGTGTTCAATGAATCACCTTCATGCTGTCTCTCTATCTTTCTACTCTCGAACGGCGCGTGGGAAAAAACGAGCACTTAAATTTTTCTCCTTGAGCACTGATCTCTCTTATTTTAACGTGATGATCAACTCTCTCTACGTAGGTGGGTGCCAACAGAATGTTTTCGCTATCAGAGGAGAAAACTGGTGAATGAAATTTCATGAGAAGATCCCGTCGGAACGAAAAACGCATTTGTTTTAATGATTGCCACCCCAATTAACGTATCACGTCCGAGGCACAATCTCCCCTATTTCGCGATAATACAAATCGAACTGCACATTAATGTGACTGGACATTGTATCTACCGCTTAATCATGAGTAGGGTACAGAAACCGAAGCAAAGTACGGTAGTTTTGTTACCAATAACTTTATCGCTGGATTACAATTAGCAGCTTGAGCTCGAAAGGCCGCAAAAAATGTTCTTTGCCAATGGTTAGAACCATAAATCGATTCACATGGCCGTGACAATGAACAAAATAAAATAAGACAGGCAGAAATCGACCAACTGCAGCCAGCAACGCTGTTGCTGCGGTATCAAATCAAATGCCTGAAATGGCTCGAAGCACTATGGGACTTAACATCTGAGATAATCAGTCCCCTTAGAACTACTTAAACCTAACTAACCTAAGGACATCAGACGCATCCATGTCCGAGGCAGGATTCGAACCTGCGACCGTAGCAGCGGTTCCGGACTGAAGCCCATAGAACCGCTCGGCCACAGCGGCCGGCTGCTACGGTGTCAATGTCATCTTTATCGACAGTACCTACCACTACACGTGCCGCTCACAGCTACGTGAGAGACGGCACTTTAAAATCTCCCACCAGCTCGACACTTAGCGAGTTCGATCTTCCACCGCTCTTTGTGTCCATCGAAGGGACGGGGTAAAGCGAGGGGGGGGGGGGTGGGGGGGGGTGGGGGAGGGGGGGGGTGACCCTGTACATGCACGGCAGCAGATGAAACGGAATTCGCATGTCCTCACTGTCTGCAATCTGATTGGTCAGTGCATCTTTTTAAGCCGCTGCACTCATAGCTTCACCCCCAGATTCACTGCATCTGTAGACCTATCACCGTCAGTATGGAAGGCAACATTGAAGACAATACACTGACGTAGCACGACACTACTGAATATTACTAATATTCAGAGACTATCAGAGTGTATCAGCATTCAAGAGAATTTTTTTCAATTATGAACATTTCTCTCACTGTATATAACGCAGCCCCACAGAAGAACATAAACCTATAAAAAATTCTACATATCTCAGTTATTAAGTGTTCATAGTGTAAATAAACTTTAAGTGCTATCTTCTTGTAGATGTGTGACGGTCTTTATTAGCCACGTCTACTACTAAAATATCCGCTACCCTTCGTGAAGAATATCACTGGCAGGATTGCTGAAACCTTCCCTGGGTTGCAGCAAGACCCAGCGTTTGCTAGGCACTAAGGACAAGGTAGAAGCTATGCACACCGCAGGCGTGTACAAGATTGAACGTGTATATGGTGAAGTACACATCGGCGAGACCGGGAGGCCAGTAGCAACTTGTGTACGAAGTACGAATGCTTCATTCCATTTAGGCAGCCCAACAAATCAACAGTGGCCGAACACCAGGAAGACTGCAGCAGGAAAATAAAATGTAGAGAAACCTGCGTACTTGCCAGGTATCTGGGGGTCATGAGTTACAAAATCATAAAGACATCGAACTGTTAAAACATTCTAACAATATGAGTAGAGTGGGTGGGGGGGATCCTGGTTGCCAGCCATGAGGGTCCAACAGGCCGCACCAGAGACACAAGATGCAAGCGTTGCCGGGGAGTAACTGCATCCAACAGGAGCAGAACGAGAGTCCACACCTCGTTCGCATGACTACCAATCATTACACTGCAAGAAGCAACAGTCAACAGCAAATCCAACTTTCTCCACTGCAGTAACATATCACAGTAAAGTTCCAAGTCGGATGCCATCTCATGCGACCGACGGAATCAATGTTTTCCTTAATTATGATGTCGTGTCATGCACAGTGAACAGTCATGACAAAGTATAAATGCCTCTAGGTGTCAGCAGAATGGGTCGGTGATTGCGTTCAATGACACCGAAGGTAGACCGGACACTATCTAAAAACAGTCGCAATTTGTACAATGATCATTATTAACTGTTGAGATAATAAAGAACATTGTGCAACCTACGACTCTTTTTTAAATAACTGCAATATAAGGATGCTGTGCAATCATGCCAAGATGAAATGGAATAATTTTTAGTCGTTGGATGCTACCTGAGTAACTCAATCATTCTAAAGATGCTGCGCTGTTGCTGATGTGGTTGTGAGGTGGAAACTCTATGGAACAACCTCAGAGAAATCAAGACTAGGCGGTTTGCAGGCACTCACCGACAGGGACTGTCCAGTGTTGTGGAGGGTGGATATAAACAATCGCATGAAATCTGGCGGAGAGTACTGTGTTGTCAGTAGAGAAGCAGAAACAGCAGAATGTGATTACGAAGGCTTTCCTGGCGTAATAATTGATAATATTCTTCTAGGGTTTGCAGCGGGATCATAACGTCATCTTGACACAATATTTCAGCGGTCCAACTGGCCACCATCTTCAGGCGAGAGTGCTGGTATATGATCTCGCCGGAACTGACTTCTCAGGGCAAGCGACGGCTCCTATATAGGCCGCAGTAGGCCCACAACCCGTGCGCGAGAAGGTGCCATAACTGCCCTCTAGAGCAAGTAAACATACTACGCCGCCAGTGGTGGAAACAGGCGAAATCGAGATATCGCTACCAAAAATTAAAAATTATTCCGACGACGATTAAAAAACAACGGCCTGTGTTTCGACCGTCGAAATAATTTTTAATTTTAGTATTACTCAGTATTTATGCGGTTTGGTAGCACTATGGTTTGCAGTGTCACATAGGCGAATCTTTATCACATTTTTTTTTCATGACACAATGAACTGTGAACGGTACATGAGCTCTACTCATTATTGAGTAATTTTTAGGTGGATGTGGTCTATCTGAGGAAACCTAAGGATCCTCTTTCCAACCAAATTGAGGCCATTATGGTATATCAGCGCGGTATTAGCATTGTGTGTGCTGGGAGGCTATTCGAAAGAATGTGGGTGCTGAGAGATGTAAATATTACTGAACTATTAGTTTAAATACACCTCCCACCCCACATGCAGATCCTCTATGACCTGCTTCCTTTCACCCATCTGCTCCTTTTCCTCAGACATATTGGCGTACTCTACACCTCCCGTCACCTTGATGCCCCTCATCCCCTGGTTGTGCCTCTCCTATCCAACCCCCACCCTCCGCCACGCCATCACCACTGTATCCCCCCTACCCTCCACATCTACACCCTTCATCTCCTTTCCCAAGGTGGCTTCCGTCGACTCCCCGTCCCTGATAATGCCCTCTCTCCCTCCCTTTATCCCTCCTATCAACTCTGATTCTCTCCTCCCCCTCGCTTCCTCTGTCGTTCTTCCACGCTCCCTCTCCCCCCTCCCCCCCAACAATCCTGTTTTCTCCCCACCTACCCTCTGTCTGCCTCCCTTCTCTGCCCTGAGTCCTTTTGCATTCCCCTCCTCTGCCTTTCCCGACTCTCTCTCACGTCTGCCGTGCCCCCCCCCCACCATGAGTCCTCTCCCTCTGTGTCGGCTCCTCCCCCCCCCCCCCCGCACTTCGTTTTTCCTCTCCTTGGCCCCTATTTTTCTCTAATGTCCAAGCCCCCCCCCCCCGCCCCTATCTGCCCTTGGCTGTGGTGTATCATCTTCGTGCTAACATTTTAGTGCAGTGTTCTAAGTAAGTGTTAAGTGTTGTGCGTCTTTTCCAAAGTGTCGCAAACAGAAATCGTACTGTCGCTGGGTGTGATTTTTATGTCTCTTACGAACAGAAACCAAGCTGACGCCGTGTTATTTTTAATTGCCTGTCAACTATTTTCCCTTTCTTCTTCCTGTGTATTTTATTAGCATCGTCAACCCTTTGTTTATGTTTTAACTTCCGAAATTTTCCGCCAGTTTACAATTTAAGTCAATGTTTTTATCGCTTGCTTTTCTTGTTTATTATCTTCTTCTGTTTTAAAAGCTGCTACCAGGCCGCCCCTTTGAGGTGGGGGGGGGGGGGGGGGGGGGAATCGAAACTCAATAAAGAAAAAAAATCAATTTAAATGTCATGGTTGCAAAATAGCAATACCAATTCCTTACAAAAGTTTGTAAAAACTGGTAGAAACCGAGCTCGCAGAAGCTCAGTTTGGATTCCAGACAAATGAAGGAACAAGCGAGGCAATATTGACCCTATGACTTATCTCATAAGATAGATTAAGGAGAGGCAAGACCACTTTTATAGCATTTCTAAACTTAGAACCTTTTGACAATGTTGACTGGAATACTCTGAAATTCTGAAGGTATCTGGGGTAAAATACGGAAGCGAGAGGATATTTATAACTTCTACAAAACGCAGACGGCAGTTACTGTATAGAAGTCGAGGGACATGATTGTGAAACAGTGGTTGAGAAGGGAGTGAGACATAGTTGTAGTCTATCCCCGATGTCTGCATTGAGCAAGTAGTAAAGAAAACAAAAGAAATGTTTGAAGTAGGAATAGAAGTGCAGGAAGAAGATATGAAACGTAGACAGACGTAGCAAAGAAAGCGTTTCTAAAGAAGAGCAGTTTTTTAACATCGAATTTATTGAGTTGAAAAAAAAAATGGCTCTGAGCACTATGGGACTTAACATCTATGGTCATCAGTCCCCTAGAACTTAGAACTACTTAAACCTAACTAACCTAAGGACATCACACACATCCATGCCCGAGGCAGGATTCGATCCTGCGACCGTAGCAGTCGCGCGGCTCCGGACTGAGCGCCTAGAACCGCTAGACCACCGCGGCCGGCTTATTGAGTTGATACATAAGTTTGTAATGTTTTTCAATAAGTTTAATAATAAACACAGCAGATACACATGAGACTTTTGTTACGGCGTATAGTCAAGCGCTGGTACGTTAGTGGGGAATTACAGGGAAGAGAAGGCTGTGAGAAGTCAGCCAGTCGCACGATCGCCCTCCAGGATAACAAAGGGAAGGCAGCAGCCCCTGTGTTAAGAGGACATAAGCGCCGCGACCGAATGGTGCGGCCCATTTCAGTAACAGCTTCAAGATTAGGCAGTTGTATAGCAGCGTTGACTCTATTCACTTCGCTAGTAATCTCTATGTAGCACAGACTTGGAATTTTCTATACTGAAGAAGATTCATTATTTCGTATGTCGCCCTATGCTTGCAATACATCTGTGTAAATGCAAAGGTTATGTATTGCATCTATTCTTATTGTAATAAAACTCATTTATACGACCGTCGATCAATTATCTAGCGAACCGAGCACTTAGGATTCCTAGACATCACATATTTGACGATGAGACATAACAAATTGAGTCATAAATGATATATTTTTCTTCACTGTTTGCGTCTGAAAAGTTAGGAAACTTTTCGATCCCTCGACTAGTTAGAAATGCGTCGTCTCCCGGCGATGAACTCAATGAGACATGTTCGGAGCGCAGTTTCATCCAGAAACGAAATTCCTTGAAAGCTGTGCAATATAGAGCGAATAAAGTGAAATCTGAGGGTGCAAGCTCAGGCGAGTAAGGTCTGTGGGGAATAAATTCCCAATCCATCTCATCTATAATGCTTTTTGTCACTCTAACAGAATACGGCAGGGCGATACCGTGGACGAGAATCACTTCACGCAGTATTTCTGGTCGTTGTTCCTGCACTGCTTCTCAAGATGTCTCAGTTGTCGACAATAAATGTCTGCAGTGCTGGTTGCACATCGTGGAAGCAATTCGTAGCACACCACACTGTTGCTGTGACATTATGCTTTGTGGATGCACAGAGGTCTTTGTACGGAGAGTTGCTGCTTTGTTTGAGCTCAACCATTCCTTTCTTTTCCTTACGTTAGCATAAAGTCAACACGTCTCGTCGGCAGTATCAGAACAGGACATGAATGGTCGGTGTTGTTCACTAGCCAATTGATGACGAGCAAGCAGAGATGCATGTAAGGCCATTCGCTAACTTTTGTGATTTTGCCTAAGAGCATGCGGTACCCAATACCCGATTTTTAAACCTTCGCCATTGCATGCAAATGTTCCACAATTGTGGAATGACCACAGTTCACCACACTTGCCAGTCTCGAGTATACTGACTTGGATCTTTCGTGAATGAATACATTTAAACTATCTTCCTCAAACACCGACGGGGTCAGGGATTTTCTCTGCCTCGTGATGACTGGGTGTTGTGTGCTGTCCTTAGGTTAGTTAGGTTTAAGTAGTTCTAAGTTCTAGGGGACTGATGACCATAGATGTTAAGTCCCATAGTGCTCAGAGCCATTTGAACCTCAAACACCGAAGGTCTTCCTGACCGTGGAGAGTCACTAATGTCAAAACTATCCACTTTAAAATGAAAAATGGATTTTCTAGACGTGCTCTGTCAAAAATGGCTCTGAGCACTATGGGACTTAACATATGAGGTCATCAGTCCCCTAGAACTTAGAACTACTTAAACCTAACTAACCTAAGGACATCACACACATCCATGCCCGAGGCAGGATTCGAACCTGCGACCGTTGCACTCCCGCGGTTCCGGACTGAGCGCCTAGAACCTCTAGACCACCGCGATCGGCACGTGCTCTGTCCAACGGCATTATCTATACACGACAAAAATCTTTCTGGGTGCCTCCGCACAGTCACCCCTCTTCTGAACACAAACAGAAGAATATGTCCGAAATGTTCCGATTTCTCCACTTCGCACTCCATTTTCTAGAGTCCACAGTTCCTCTGACTATCTGAAAATGGCAGAACGACAATATGTAAACTCACATAGCAACACTTAACTAGAAATAAAAAATGGCAATCGCTAAATAAACCCACAGAAAGCGGAATATCAATATGCAAAACAAAAACGTTACGAATGTATGCATCAGCCTAATAGAGTTAAGTATCAGGAAGTATTTTCTGAAAGTATTTGCACGCAGTGTAGCCGTGCATGGAAGTGAAACATTGACGATAAATAGTTTCGAAAAAAGTAAAATGGGAGGTTTTGCAATGCGGTGGTAGAGAAGAATTCCGATGATAGGCTATATGGACAGGTCGCGTAACTAATGACCAGGTACTGAAAAGAATTGGAGAGACAAGAAATTAGTGGCACAGCTTGACTAAAAGAAGGACTCAGTTGATAGGACACATTCTGAGACATAAAGGGATCCCAAATGGAACTGAACAGAAGTGTGGGTGGAGGGGAGGGATAACAATCATAGAGGGAGACCAACAGTTTAATAGAGTAAATAAACTCAGAGGAAGTAGTTTGCAGTACTTATTCGGAGATGAGGAGGCTTGGACGTTCGGACTGAAGATCACAACAAGCTGTTCTTATGTTTTAACACATTTTATATTCCTTGATAAGCTCATCCATGTTTTCATAACATATATTCTTAACCATGAAATATTTCAGTCACAGCTCGCCCGCTCTACCCACCCCCTCCTCTATGTGTATTTCATGCCGTGTTTAATTTTTCTGTAAATGGTTGACCAATGTATACTGCAACCTCTATATATAATTCGTGTCCCCTCATATTCGTTTTATTTATGAGACATGACTTTACAGGTCATTATACACTGTTTTATCATACATATATAGCCGGCCGGAGTGGCCAAGCGGTTCTAGGCGCTACAGTCTGGAACCGCGCGACCGCTGCGGTCGCAGGTTCGAATCCTGCCTCGGGCATGGATGTGTGTGATGTCCTTAGGTTAGTTAGGTTTAAGTAGTTCTTAGATCCAGGGGACTGATGACCTCAGAAGTTAAGTCCCATAGTGCTCAGAGCCATTTGAACCTTTTGAATCATACATATATATCTTTTTACATTTGTTTATATATAGCATCTTTTCATACGTTCCTATTCAGACAATGTGAACGCCGATTTCGAGTAGCTACTTAACTACTTACATTCTAAAAAGATCGATATGATACAAAATCCCTTCATTGCATGTATGGTTGTAGTTTTGTTTTGATGATACTCTTTGAGACCCCAGTGTTTACATGCCTGTTTGATTGATACAATTAAAAATCTCTAGCTCCTTCACATTCACCTATGTAAGACACATAACATTAAAGGAGGTTAATTATGTTTTCTTATTTACTTTCTATTAATTTGACATTGCATGTTCTGTGAAGTTTTCCTTCACCACTCATGTCACATCGCTGTATGCGTTTTCATTATTACGGTTTATTGATAGTGTTCGTTTAGTATTTTTTTTTAAGTCACGTCAGTGTTTACACCGTTTTTAAACGTATTTACTCCAAATCACATGTACCTGTGCTGTGTATACATTATCGATGTTACAGCTACAGACACTCTCTTCTGATCTTTTTCCAAGATTCGTAGTCATTTACCTTTGATCTCTGCTGTTGAAAACTGGTTTTTTCTGCAGTTCCTATGTATCATCGCCTTGTGTGCATCTCCTATATGTCTATTGTATTTATTATAACAGAAGTTATGTTTATCTATCTGCATCGACGTTGTTCCATTCAAACGCTGTAGTGACAAGCTGGTTACGCTTTGTAAGAAAATTCTACGTTTTTACCACCATCATTTTTATTTTGACAGCAAATTGTGGCCTGCACGCTTTAAAGATTTTGTCTGGCCGTTAGGCTTCGGCTTTATAATGGTCTATTGATCGAAACCGGTAGCACTGGGCACAAGAATAAACAGCTGACGATCATTTAAAATGAAGTTTCACAATTATTTGACATCTTGTGTTATTCATGGCTGTGACCGCCAGTATTTTATTTTTCTAGAAGCTCGCCTTAATGCAGCTTGATACACGTGAAGTAGCGTATGGCATAAAAGTGGAGTGAGGTTTCACAGACAGATGGTACAGTATGTACCAGTTGTGATAAACCTTTTGCATTTTCTTTATGTTTTCGTCTTCTTTAAAGGCAAAGAGAGAAGATGAAGCGGTAGCCTATCATAGAGCCTATGCCTACCGTCATGTATTTTTTGACTTTCAGTTGTTAAAAAACAGAGGATTTTTTCTCGTACCAATAGGAGGAAGGAAGGATTCGCGCTCAGCTAGTGAACGAGTAAGAAGCACGCCATTTTTAGCGAGTAATTGTAGACCGCCATTTTGGGGTCGCTATGAATAAGTGAGGAGTATGTATTTCATATGTGCACCGTTTAGAAAAATACACTATTGTTTTATTAACAGAATGGTCGTGTGAGTTGTTATTTCAAATAGTACAATAATTACAAGAACTGAAGCCCACCTGTGTACTTTGGAAAATTACGAAGATCCGATAAGCTTAATGGGAACACGGTCAAGACTTCAAAGGTGAACACGGCGACCAAACGTAGTGTTATAAAGAATGGTAAGCACTAATCTACAGCGGAGAAAGAAACTACTTCGCCCTTTAAAATAATATGAACTAATACGAACTTATTTCCAGGTGTAGCTCAGCTTATTGTGCTTGTCATTCATGCCGAAAAATTAATATCATTAATTCAATTCATTTTAAAAAGCCACGCATTTCAACATTTTATTCTCATCTATTCCATTATTTTATTATATTATACAGTCCCGTAGGAGAGTCCGCCAATTGTACTGATCTTACTTCTGATTGGTCGGCACATTCGATGTTAGACACCAAAACGCCTAACTTCTCTTATTAGTTATTTATATACTTTTCATTGTATTTAACCAAGTTTTGTTTATTAAATTTCGCTAGTTTTTAGAAACATAAGAGTAACGACATTACAACCGAAGTGCTTCGGACACCTTCGGGACGCTTTGCCGCGCCTGGGGGACGTGGCCGTGCGGTTAAAGGCGCTGCAGTCTGGAACCGCAAAACCGCTACGGTCGCAGGTTCGAATCCTGCCTCGGGCATGGATGTTTGTGATGTCCGTAGGTTAGTTAGGTTTACCTAGTTCTAAGTTCTAGGGGACAAATGACCTCAGCAGTTGAGTCCCATAGTGCTCAGAGCCATTTGAGCCTGGGGGACGAAGTACTTTGGCTGCTCTAGCCACTCTGTTTTAGGCATCCTGTAGGACCGGATACGTAACTCTGTTCCGGGCGTTCTGGAGGGACGGACATGTGGAATGGAAAAGTTACGGTATAATTAAGAAAGCTATGTCGAGTGTTGTGAAAGACAGTGTAAAATGAGTGAATATTTAAATAATAACCAAACAGGGTATATTAATGAGAAGCGTCGCCTACCATCATTGTCAGTACTACAGATCTTGCCCTCTGTAGATACGGAGACTAACCTGGGCAAGTGGCATCCCATAAAAAGCACAATCACAGGTTCGACATGACAGCATAGCAGCCTCCGCGAAAGAAGATCCCCCGACCAACATGCTGTCTTCTGCGCTGGGGACACAACTTTAGAAGACGACAGGTTAGTGGAAAGAATGGTTAGAGACTCTTATTGAATCTCTCCAGAACTCACCAGCTCCCAGATCTGATTTCCAAAGCACACATAGTTTATAAGCCACAAAGATCCACCTCATCACAAATCTAAACAGCGACGTGCTGAGAGGGGGCGTTACAAATATTTTGTGCAGTATGCTCTCTACGGCTGTCCTTCGATCCGTTTTCCCGTTTACCGTTGGCAACAGCAACTCGGTGCCCGCGCTGGCAGGGTACCTGGGTGGCCCGACAGCCAGCGCCTGTGGTGTAGGCCGTCCCGCATGCCAACAGCGCGCTGTCCGCCGTTATTGGACGCTCGACTGTAGTGCGCCAGTGCGCGCCTCGGCGGGGCGGTATGCGCGATGCCTCGTGAAATATCGGTTTCCGTCTGGGCCGGGGGCCAGACCGAGCAGCAGCAACAGCGGCAAGCTGCCGCCTAAAGCCGATTCCGATCCCGCGGGCGCGGCCGATAAAGGCCGGCAGCTTCAGGCTCATTTGCCGAGTCAAATATAAGGCGATTACGGCGAATAACGCGCAGGCAGCGGGCTGTTAAACGGCGGAAGTTATGCGGAAGCCCGCGTCTTTGATCTCGGCGAGCCAAAATCGGAAAAGTGGAGCGGGCGGCTCTGTTTTGTTCCTTCTATGCGGCAAGACGGCACCAGAAGAGGGGTGGGGGACACCTCTCTCTGGACGTAGGCGCGATTTTGTCTGGCAAGAAAGGCTACGTTTCCATCCACACTGACTTTTGCCGCACCGAGCAACTGTATTGGAAGACTAATTACACAGGATGAGTCACGTAAGATGTAATACGCTTTTTATTTCGGGAACGGTTTCAGGTATCGAAACAAGGTTTTCGTCAAATGATAGTACTGCTAAGGGGCATGTACTCTGGCAAAGCACTCCGTCTTCAGGCCACAAGTGGCCCATCGGGACCATCCGACCGCCGCGTCATCCTTAGTTGAGGATGCGGATAGGAGGGGCGTGTGCTCAGCACACCGCTCTTCCGGTCGTTATGATGGTTTTCTTTGACCGGAGCCGTTACTATTCGGTCGAGTAGCTCCTCAATTGGCATCACGAGGCTGAGTGCACTCCAAAAAATTGCAACAGCACATGGCGGCCTGGATGGTCACCCATCCAAATGCCGGCCACGCCCGACAGCGCTTAACTTCGGTGATCTCACGGGAACCGGTGTATCCACTGCGGCAAGGCCGTTGCCCATGTACTCTGGTACGTGATGAAATATCTTAACTCTTCTACCGATCAAGTTAATGAAGAAAGTTTATTTTAGATAGAATGATATACTGTTTTTAACGACACGCGAAAGCGCTTCGAAAGACGAGTACTGTGATATAATACTTGTTAATATTTAGATTTAAACACTTAGTAAAAAAATCCAGAGAGATGTACCGAAATTGCAAAGCAATGTCGCCAGACTCAGAGTTATTGCTGAGTAAAAAGCACCAAGCAGCGGTCTCATGCGACGCTCGGTCGTTATATGCAGCAAGACAGGCCTGCTCTACTAAGATAAAACCTCATTTCCTAGGCGACGTAGATACAGGGTTCACTACGATTTTTATGTACAAAATCACGGCATATGTCATCTTCTGTCGCATAAGATGGGGCTTTTGAAAACTATTTCAGTTGTGTGCACTTTCTAGTTTTTATCGAAACAACTACAGTTTCGTCAAGCAGTCTTCTATTTAAACACTTCCTGTTGCTGTTTACTTCTCAAAGCCGAAACAGCAACGTCGGTCATTCATGCTTCATAATAATAAAAAGCCGTATTCATGGAAAAAAGGAAACTACTGTATTAACTTTCTTATATTTGAAAAAAAAAAAAAAAAATACCCTACCAGTCTTTGACTGGAAACGTCTGAATAATACTTAAGGTCAACCAACTGCTGTCGCACAGATGTGTCTAAAAATACTACTAGTAATTGTAAATGGACGGAATACACTTTAAATAAACCGAGCAGGTTATTTAGAATGACCGACGACATGTCACCCATCAAATAAATGCTTTTCTTAACGAAACACAGTTATACATTTCACTCTGATTGTTTACTATCGATTGCGAGGCACATTTATAATCCCTGTTCGAGAGATAGGTGAAAAGATGAAAGAACATTGCATGATATGTCGTTACATTTTGTTGTTATTCGGCCGCGCATATCGTGTGGCATAGTTGGGGGGTTTCATGATAGACTGCACTTTTCACGAGTCCCCACAAAAAGAAATCAAGAGGAGTCAAATCAAGAGACTTGGCCAGCCATAGTACTACAGTATTCCGTCCTATCCGACGGTCAGGAAAGTTTTCATTCAGTGACATATCTACGTAGGCTTCCACGGCCGGTGTCATGATGATTAAAATTCTTCTCGGTATTGTACCGCGTCATTGTATAAAACACTTTAAGTATTAATTTAAAACCAACGTTTAATCCGTGTTATGTCTTACCCAGAGAAAGGCCTTCGTAATATGGTCAAAACGTTGGTTTTAAGTTCATAATTAAAATATTGTATTTCATACAATGATGCGATACAGCCCCCATAAGAATTATAGTCATCATTTACATTCAGTAATTAGGTTGCAACGTGAGAAAAGTGAGCTGGGCAATCGTCCTGCTGGAACTACATACGTGTACTGTTGCCTATCCACTGGTACTTCTCATAAAAGAACGGATAGCATGATCATAAGAAAGCGTGCATACCTAGTTCCACTTAACATCGCTGGGATGAAGTAAGGTCCCACAATGAAATTTCCTATAATGCCGCAACATAGGTTTAAGCTTCACAGGCGTTGATGTAGTACCTGAGGAAGCCAGCGTGGATGTTCAGCTGCCCAATAGTGTAAATTACGTAAATTTGCTTTATCTTGGTTCTTATACTTTGCTTTCGTCGGTAAACAGCACACGCTGGATAAACGTAGTGTTGTCTCCCAAACGATGCAGAGAAAATCAACAAAATTCTATACGACTTTCGAAATCACGTCTTCCGATCGCCTGATGTAGTGACAGATGATAAGGACGGAATGCATGTCGAGGCAAGATGCGAATGACACTCCTATGGCTGATCACACATTCCTTGGCAATTCGTTTCGTGCCTCCATTCGCTATATAAATGTAGCTTGTCAAACTTCTCATCATTGGTGTTCACATCTGCATGCAAGGAATGTTGAAGGAGAAATGGCCTGCTGATAGACGATACAGTCCCTGGTAGCTCTCCAGTGCAGACAAGTAAACAGTCGGAAAGCTTGGTACGACGATGTAGATTGGCGTAAGCGTGTTAACAATGCAGTTGCCCGTTCTGGCCGACTTTACTTACAATTTTAGAATGTTCCTCGGATTATTTTCCGAAAAGATTCAGCCTCAACATTAGCAATCATATTACAGGGATTTAGTCTTTAAGTCCTATTGTTCAGTCTGTACATCGAGGAGTGGAATTAAAATTCAAGGTCAAAAAATGTCAAAGATACGATTCGCTGATGACATTGCTACCATGAGCGAAAATGAAGAAGAATTACATGATCTGCTGAGTGGAACGGACAGTCTATTGAGTACAGAATATGGACTGAAGGTGAATCGAAGAAAGACGGAAGTAATGAGAAGTAGCAGAAATGAGAACAGCGAGAAACTTATTGTCAGGATTGATAGTCACGAAGTGGATGAAATTAAGGAATTCTACTACCTAGGCAGTAAAATAAGCCATGGCGGATGGAGCAAGGAGGACATGAAAAGCAGTCTAGCACTGGTAAAAAGGGCGTTCCTGGCTAAGAGTAGTCTACCAGTTTCAAACATAGACCTTAATTTGAGGAAGAAATTTCTGAGAATGTATGTTTGGAGCACAGCATTGCGTGGTAGTGAAACATGGACTGCGGGGAATACGGAACTGAAGAGAATCTAAGCATTTGAAATGTGATGCTACAGACGAATGTTGAAAAGTAAGGAATGAGGAGGTTCTACGCAGAATCGGAGAGGAAAGGAATATGTGGAAAACACTGATAAGGAGAAGGGACAGGGTGATACGACATCTGTTAAGCCATCAGGGAATGACTTACATGGTACTAGAGGGAGCCGTACAGGGCAAAAGCTGTAGAGGAAGACAGAGATTGGAATACATCCAGCATTAACTGAGGATGTAGGTTGCAAGTGCTACTCTGAGATGAAGAGGTTGGCACAGGACAGGAATTCGTGGCGGGCCGCATCAAACCAGTCAGAAGACTTATGACTAAAAAAAAAACCACTGCAGTCTATTCAAGTATTTTCCGTTGCCGTTAAAAAAAGTATATCACTCTGTTTTAAAAACTCATACTTGCTTCACTATCTCGATCACTGCAAGAGCTACGGCTCTTTAACATAGTCGAAGTACTTGCTCCAAAGCGTACTATAGTTTGCCTGAAACCTCTGTCGATACCTGGAACCGTTCACGAAATAAAATGGGTGTTACGTCTTACGTGGCTCACCCTGTATACCAACAGCTGAAGGGAATGTGACAAAGGCGAAGTATTACCCTACAGTTCGTAATGGATCCAATATTCCCAAGAATAATATGCTTCACCTGCATGCTCTATTGTCCACATTAACATGAGATGTGTTACCAATATTGAAACGTTCGCTTCGTCCGCCCTCGGAGTTTTCAGTGAGTCCCGTGAACACGGACTCCCGGCCGCAGGAAAGAATCCACACAGGCACAGTGATCGTGTGGCTCGTGGGGGACAAATTATGTTACATACGTCTCCCCTTAATTGGGAATATCATTACTAGCACCAGGTCTGAAGGTTTTGAGGAATCGAGCCCACCACTGGAATTTCCCCGTGGCCGACTGGTGGTCTGTTCTGGGAAGAAAATACACTGCCTGGCAAAAAACTGAAGCACCCACAAGACATGGCCAGATGTCAATGTACAGGGCTATTACAAATGATTGAAGCGATTTCATAAATTTACTGTAGCTCCATTCATTGACATATGGTCACGACACACTACAGATACGTAGAAAAACTTATAAAGTTTTGTTCGGCTGAAGCCGCACTTCAGGTTTCTGCCGCCAGAGCGCTCGAGAGCACAGTGAGACAAAATGGCGACAGGAGCCGAGAAAGCGTACGTCGTGCTTGAAATGCACTCACAGCAATCAGTCATAACAGTGCAACGACATTTCAGGACGAAGTTCAACAAAGATCCACCAACTGCTAACTCCATTCGGCGATGGTATGCGCAGTTTAAAGCTTCTGGATGCCTCTGTAAGGGGAAATCAACGGGTCGACCTGCAGTGAGCGAAGAAACGGTTGAACGCGTGCGGGCAAGTTTCACGCGTAGCCCGCGGAAGTCGACGAATAAAGCAAGCAGGGAGCTAAACGTACCACAGCCGACGGTTTGGAAAATCTTAAGGGAAAGGCTAAAGCAGAAGCCTTACCGTTTACAATTGCTACAAGCCCTGACACCCAATGACAAAGTCAAACGCTTTGAATTTTCGGCGCGGTTGCAACAGCTCATGGAAGAAGGATGCGTTCAGTGCGAAACTTGTTTTCAGTGATGAAGCAACATTTTTTCTTAATGGTGAAGTGAACAGACACAATGTGCGAATCTGGCCGGTAGAGAATCCTCACGCATTCGTGCAGCAAATTCGCAATTGACCAAAAGTTAACATGTTTTGTGCAATCTCATGGTTTAAAGTTTACGGCCCCTTTTTCTTCTGCGAAAAAAACGTTACAGGACACGTGTATCTGGACATGCTGGAAAATTGACTCATGCCACAACTGGAGACCGACAGCGCCGACTTCATCTTTCAACAGGATGGTGCTCCACCGCACTTCCATCATGATGTTCGGCATTTCTTAAACAGGAGATTGGAAAACCCATGGATCGGTCGTGGTGGAGATCATGATCAGCAATTCATGTCATGGCCTCCACGCTCTCCCGACTTAACCCCATGCGATTTCTTTCTGTGGGGTTATGTGAAAGATTCAGTTTTTAAACCTCCTCTAACAAGAAACGTGCCAGAACGGCGAGCTCGCGTCAACGATGCTTTCGAACTCATTGATGGGGACATGCTGCGCCGAGTGTGGGAGGAACTTGATTATCGGCTTGATGTCTGCCGAATCACTAAAGGGGCACATATCGAACATTTGTGAATGCCTAAAAAAACTGAGTTTTTGTATGTGTGTGCAAAGCATTGTGAAAATATCTCAAATAATAAAGTTATTGTAGAGCTGTGAAATCGCTTCAATCATTTGTAATAACCCTGTATATACTGTCGGCGGATATGTAAATGATCAGCATTCTCGCTGACAGGTAGAAGGTCTCCAGAAAGCATTAGCGTTGTTCATGTTTACAGCATCTGGCGCTGAGTGATCAGTGCTTAGTGTTCAGGATCGCCGGAGAGGCTAAGGCGCTGGGCAGAAATAAATCATTTGGACAATTTTTGTGACGAGGCCATTTATTGGCAGAAGATGCATTCAAATGGGCAACATGAGTCTGGTCTAGGTAGGCGAGGGTGAGCCAGAGCATAGTGGTAAGCGATGCATAGTTTGCATCAAATCTGGGCGAAGTTAATGAACAGTGGCGTCTGCATTTCGGACAAGTCTCCAAATGGCGTTGTGGCTACAGACACAAAGTCCACGGCGCCGCAGCACCGGGAGAGGCAGGTGGTGTTCAGAGCTACAAGGCGCATGGCAGAGAGAGCTTCTCGCCGATGGGCGGCAGCGTACATGCAGCATGGCTGCACGGCTTCCTCCACCCTGGTTGGTCAGAAGCCAAGAAACCCACGTGGGTGGCATGGAAAGTTCCGAGGCGTGGCTTGGTCAACGTCGCCTTGGTGACGTTACCTTGTCAGCGCAGGAGGGAGGAACATGACTGACATTGCCCTCCCCGGTGCTGACTTGCTGTCGCCAGACCGTGGGATGAGAAAATTACAGGCAGATTAAGCTGCCGGCTAATGCTTGGCCGTAACAAGAGAATGAAATTAACGATAGAATCCACTACTATCTGGCTCAAGCTTACATTAGGACTCAGAGATGGCACTTACTCGTGTGAACTGGCCGAATGCGCAATATCCCGATTTGTGGTGCATTCGGATATGACAGTGGTCCTATGTTGAACTTCATAGAAACGTGAAGGTACTCACACTTATGGTCGAGGTTCCAGCCGATCACGCCCGGCCACTACAGGGACGGACCGCCGCTTCGTGCGCCAAGCTCATCATAACATCTTCACAAATGCGCCTACCTTCCGAGAACAGGTATTGTAATCCCTGCAAGAATCTGTGTCACCCAGCACTATTGATTAGAGAATAGCGACGACACGTCAACGTTGTTTCTGTTCATGTGTGGGCTGCCGTCAACACCACAAAACATGCGGCTCCATTTGGAGTAGTGCGGTCATGGATTCCCGATAAACGGCATCGCATTCTGTTGACGGCTTTCTGACACCTATAAGCTCATGAAGCGGTCACTCACTTCGTATCACAAGGCTGAATGCAACCCGTTCGAGTTTTCTCATCAGGGAAAACTCCCTCTAAGTACCGGAAATCAAATGCAGGCCTTCTGCACAGCAGTCAGACCCGCCGACCAATTAGCAGTGGCCATCAAAGGTTCGCCTCCGTACCTGACACCTGTCTGTCTTGGGATTGTGTCGAATCACGTACCAAGGGCTCTCGCATTACTGGGAGAATGTTCATCAATCTACACACAGGCCTACTTGACTTCCAGAAGTTTCACGATGTAAATTTCACTTCAGAGAGATCCTATTAAAAAGGGGCTTCAATTTAATCCCCTAAGAAATCCTAAAAGAAAGCAAGTGTTGACTGACGTGAAAATTAATAAGTCACAGCTACAAAATATTAACGCGAATTATTTACAGTCGAATGGAAAAACTGGTAGAAGCCGACCTCGCAGAAGATCAGTTTGGATTCCGTAGAAATGTTGGAACACGTGAGACAATACTGACCCTACGACTTATAATATAGATTAAGGAAAGGCAAACCTACGTTTGTAGCATTTGTAGACTTAGAGAAAGCTTTTGACAATGTTGACTAGAATACTCTCTTTAAAATTCTGAAGGAACAAAATAACTGATGGTGGTCGAAGTGGAGAGGATATAAAACGTAGACTGGCAATGGCAAGGAAGGCGTTTCTGAAGAAGAGAAATTTGTTAACACCGAATATAGACTTAAGTGTCAAGAAGGCGTTTCTGAAAGTATTTGTATGGAGTGTAGCCATGTATAGAAGTGAATTATAGACGATAAATAGTTTGGACAAGAAGAGATTACAAGCTTTCGAAATGTGGTGCTACAGAACAATGAGAGAGATTAGATGGGTAGATCACATAACTAATGAGGAGGTATTGAATAGAATTGGGGAGAAGAGAAACTTCTGGCACAACTTGACTATAAGAAGGAATCGGTTGGTAGGACATGTTCTGAGGCATCAAGGGATCGCCAATTTAGTACTGGATGGCAGGGTGCAGGGTAAAAATCTTAGAGGGAGACCAAGAGATGAATACACTAAGCAGATTCAGAAGGTTGTAGATTGCAGTAGGTACTGCGAGATGAAGAAGCTTGCACAGGATAGAGTAGCATGGAGAGCTGCATCAAACCAGTATCTGGACTGAAGACCATAACAACAACAAGAAAGATCACTATTTATTAATGAATAAGCCCGTGAATTATCATCAGAATTTGAATTCGTTCAGCTAGAGAATGGTTCCTGATCTCGCTGATAGTTCCAAAATTAACAAATCCCAATGAGCGCACATAAATTCCAAGGAATATAATAGGTAGCTCGTACTCAAAACTTTTCTTAATATACCACTTAGGTTAAACTCTTCGATCTAAATTTCAACGAAGTTGATACATGTAAAACATCTCAGTTACTTTGAACTGGCCATGATAAGCAAAAATATCTGCTGTAACGTAATTTCGATTATATTTCGTACTTAATAGATCCAATGCACAGCTTTTTCCTAACTAGCCTTGAATGATTATTAAGTTCAGCCATACCTGCGTAAGAAAATCTGCCCTTGTGCGAAAACTATTAACTTGATTTGAACCGGAAAACGAAAGACAAGATTGCAATTAATTAAGGTTTTCATATTAATGTCTTCAGCAACGTTTGGTTGTGCGATCCAGTGTGGACAATCCATTGTACAGCTGCTAACGCTGATCACGCCTTTGTAACTCAGATTCTCGATCCACTGGTCCGACAAGGCAGCGTCCATTTTACAAAGGGTAATTCTGCAACATATTTACGAATTAGCATTGCACTCTACCAAATCTATGGCTCAGTAGTTTTGGCACGGTGCATAAATGACGTAGTAAATGTGAGGTTTACCGGTAGTACTGGTAACATTGGCAGGGAACAAAACTTAGATGAACTAATAAGAGAGGAACAGGGAGCAGACGACTTCTTTTTGCTTTTATGTCTGTTTGTTCGTCACATAATTAGTAACGCACTTCACTCAGTGTTCCTCCACAGTGTATTTTATATCCTTACAAAATATAAATTAAATTTTATAAGAAGTAAAAATTATTTTATTGCGTAGCTTCTGAGTTTTTAAGTAACCAAAGCAATTACGTTTGATGCAAGTACAGTTTATTTGCTCCAACGTACGAAATTTTATATAATTATTGGTTTTAGTTTTTAATCAATAGAACGTTCTTCATCTTCATCGAAGGTAAGAGTTTTCTGTCATGCGAAATTTATTTTCCAGTAACCGAAACATGTTTTATACAATCTCTACGAAGTACTGAAGCAACGTGTGATATATTTTTGTTCTACGCTTTTTTTTTCAATTTTAGCTTTTTTTGAGGAAATTGAGTTTAAAGAAATACGAATTTATCATATAGTATTAGTATTTTTACTAAAGCATCCCTCTGTTTCACGTTAAAAATCAACACTCTTAGAATAAAACCTGAATTAAACACTGACAATTTAACTTTTCTATAACTCTGTTTCTTTGTAAGTAATATACAGGAGGATAAATGCTTGTAACAAAAATGTTCCGTACGTTGCATGGCCCTTTATACATCATCACTCAGTTTACGGGCGGTTTACCGCTTCCAGTTGCTAGGGTTATCTAGTAAAATAGTGATCACATACTTAGGAAAAGCAATCAATATGAGGTAAAGCTCGATAGGTATCAACACACCTAGCGCCCAAGTAACGCGAGCACTGACCAAGGTTGCTACGAAGCGACTGACGTCTACACTTACCTATGATAGTCTACGGTAGCCTACGGTAGTTTACAACTCTATTACCAACACATTAGCATTCTAGAAATTTTACCACGTCTGCAGCTCGTCGAGGTCTTGGCAGTAGCTGTAGACATCGTGGTTATTTACCCGTGTGATAAAGGTAATAAACCAGGAAGGACGCAATAATCCCACCTTTAAAGGATTTTCCTCACGTGGCACTCGAGCAGAGAGTTTCTTTTAGTGGGAAAACATCATATACCTTGTAACGGGACATCCTCCTGTAGTATTACTTTCCCTCATACATAGTTGTCGATTCCAGTATCATTTTTAGAGTTCTTGTGAGGTCAATATTATCTCAGTTGCTTTTCTAAAGACTTTCATATAATTTTATACACAGTATGTCATAATTAAAGCTAAATTTATGAAAAGGAATCACTTTATAAAATATTTCAGTTTCGAAATTATAATCGATAAGTACTAGTTCTGAATGCACGGTTATATATTTTTTAAAGAAAAATTTCAAATTACGAAATCCTGTACTATTTACTACGCATATTTCTGCATTCATTTATGAAGTAATAATCGAAATTAAACGAAAGCTAGAAGGAATTCATTTATTAAGAAAAATTGTAAACCCTTTGGAACATTGTTATTTCCGCAGAGTGCTAAGTCGTAATCTTGCCTCCGATGTGATCAGACGTATTTTTATATAATAGATGCGAACAATGTAATTTCGGCTTTCTTAATGTGAAAATTTAAAATACTATATGATATATTAAAGTGCATGGAAAACAGTGGAATATATATTTACGTAAAAAAATTTATTTAGTTCAAACCAACCGTGAGGACTTGATGTCAGATTTTCAACTTCAAGAACCATACCCCTAGACAAGAAGAACTGAAGGCATCTCAACATGACAAGCTAAGTAAACTTGAAAGTTTATTGTAACATTCGCTCCACTCAGACCTTAATAAAAGACTTTGCTTATTAATTACTTGCACTGGGCATTGTTTAATGTGGACAATGGACGGAAAAAGGAATGAGAGGTAAGATAACAATCTCCTGTAGGAAAATCATGATCTTTTAATAATCTCAGACTTCCAGAGAGCCAGACAGTCCATCGCCGTCGTAACTGCGCATCCAGACTACAGCCCCGCTGCCTGACGGTTCGCCTTGCCACGCAAAACCGAGACCCACACTCGGCTGCGCGTGATAATTGCAGACGTCGCGCGAGCAGAGCAGCCCCGCGGCGCTGCCGGCAAACCACCCTCCCTCCCCCTTCTTTATCCTCCTCCTCCCAGCTCCGTAATTGGATTGGGCGACACCACCACCACAGCCGCTGCCGCTGCCGCCGCCGCCGTCGCCGCTGCCGCCGCCGGCTGGACGCTAACGAACGCCGCCTGCTGCTTGCCGTCTGCTGTCTCCTCTGCATCCGGTTGTCTGCCGCTCAGAGTACGTTGCTTATGAGCAACGCGCCTTCCACAACTGTGCTTCTTACACCTGCTGTCCAGCACACGTACCGTTCAAATTACACTACTGTCCATTAAAATTGCTACATGAAGAAGAAATGCAGATGATAAACGGCTATTCATTGGACAAATATATTATACTAGAACTGATATGTGATTACATTTTCACGCAGTTTGGATGCATAGATCCTGAGAAATCAGTACCCAGAACAACCACCTCTGGCCGTAATAATGGCCTTGATACGACTGGGCATTGAGTCAAACACAGCTCGGATAGCGTGTACAGTTACAGCTGCCCTTGCAGCTTCAACACGATACCACAGTTCATCAAGAGTAGTGACTGGCGTATTGTGACGAGTCAGTTGCTCTGCCACCATTGACCAGACGTTTTCAATTGGTGAGAGATCTGGAGAATGTGCTGTCCAGGGCAGCAGTCGAACATTTTCTGTATCCAGAATGGCCCGTACAGGACCTGCAACTAGTGGGCGTGCATTATCCTGCTGAAATGTAGGGTTTCGCTGGGATCGAATGAAGAGTAGAACCACGGGTCCTAACACATCTGAAATGTAACGTTCACTGTTCAAAGTGCCGTCAATGCGAACAAGAGGTGACCGAGATGTGTAACCAATGGCACCCCATACCATCACGCCGGGTGATACGCCAGTATGGCGATGACGAATACACGCTTCCAATGTGCGTTCACTGCGATGTCGCCAAACACGGATGCGACCATCATGATGCTGTAAACAGAACCTGGATTCATCCGAAAAAATGACGTTTTGCCATTCGTGCAGCCAGGTTCATCGTTGAGTACACCATCGCAGGTGCTCCTGTCTGTGATGCAGCCTCCAACTGTTCGTGCAGATGGTTGTTGTCTTGCAAACATCCACATCTGTTGACTCAGGGATCGAGACGTGGCTGCACGATGCGCTACAGCCATGCGGATAAGATGCCTGTCATCTCGACTGGTAGTGATACGAAGCCGTTGGGATCCAGCGCGGCGTTCCGTATTACCCACCTGAACCCACCGATTCCATATTCTGCTAACAGTCATTGGATCTCGAGCAACGATAAAACGCAATCGCGATAGGCTACAACCTGACCTTTATCAAAATCGTGGTTGTACGCATTTCTCCTCCTTACACGAGGCATCACAACAACGTTTCATCAGGCAACGCCTGTCAACTGCTGTTTGTGTATGAGAAATCGGTTGTAAGCTTTCCTCATGTCAGCACGTTGTAGATGTCGCCACCGGTGCCAAACCTATGTGAATCCTCTGGAAAGCTAATCATTTGCATATCACAGCATCTTCTTCCTGTCGGTTAAATTTTGCGACTGTAGCACGTCATCTTCGTGGTGTAGCAATTTTAATGGCCAGTAGTGTATTATCGGAATGCACATATCTTCGGTTTATAGGCATCTACTTTACTTAAAGTACAGGGTGTATCGAAAAGAATCATTCGATTTGGCACGTCTATATTTCTGAAACTAATAAACATATACAACTGATTTTGTTTTTTGATGAACGAGAAACTCAAAAAGGTTTTTTTCATACGTGTTCAATATGCCCCCGTGAGATGCACGGCATATGCCAATCCGCTATTCAAATTGTTCCCACACTTACAGCTTCCACAGCTGCTTATGCGGTGTCTCAGCTCATTGTTATTGTGGCTACCAGAACTACATAAATAGAGTTTTTATAAACCGCCTCAATAATTTATCACATACAGTCACGTCAGGAGACCTTCGAGTCCAGTAGTGTAAGGCTTAATCATTTGGTCCAGTGCGACCGATCCAACATTCAGTCGCCCTTTGATTTAAAAATTCCCGCACTTATAGTTGCCAGTGGGGCGATGACCCATGCTGATGGTAAATGAAGCCGCTCGAAACAGCCTCCAACTGTGGGAACAGGAGGTTCTCAAGCATATCGACATATCTGATTTCTGTAACAGTGTTCTCGGCAAAGAAAAATGGACCATACACCTTTTCCCGTGAAACCGCACAAAACACACTAAATTTTGGAGGGTCGCTCTCATGTTCTACAACTTCATGTCGCTGTTCTGTACCCCATATTCTCA
Organism: Schistocerca piceifrons; assembly: GCF_021461385.2. Taxonomy (NCBI): domain Eukaryota; kingdom Metazoa; phylum Arthropoda; class Insecta; order Orthoptera; family Acrididae; genus Schistocerca; species Schistocerca piceifrons. The sequence goes on along the minus strand of NC_060143.1, from coordinate 85,412,899 downwards.
CATTATGATCGTTCACCTCTCCATTTAAATGGAATGTTGCTTCGTCACTAAACACTAAGCTTGGAGGAGAACTGTCATCCTCCATCTCGCCAAGAACGAAATTACAGAACTCCACACGTTGCTGTTTGTCACCTTCACGAAGAGCTTGCAGTAGCTGAATTTTGTATGGCTTCATGTGTAAAGTCGGACGTAACACACTCCAGAGGGAAATCGTGGTATGTTGAGCGGTCGAGCTGCACGGCGAACGGACTTCTGTGGACTCTTGTTAACTCATGGCGCATGCGTTCGGCGTTTGTATCACACACTCGGGGATGGACCAGCGATTTTCCTTTATACAAACAAACTGTTTCCCGTAAATGTTCATTCCATCGTCTAATGCTCTGTGCTGTAGGAGGATCCACACCATACCTACTACTAAAGTCACGCTGAACAGTTACTACTGATCCGCACTGCGCAAAACTTACAACACAAAAGATTTCTGTTGTCCAGGCAGCATTTTTACTAAAACAGAAGTGGGTTCACACTGCTGCTACCTACCGGGAGCCATGTAAAACTCGAGAGTTTCATCTATCCAACAGTATGTTGTTCACGTACACATCTCAAATAGCGTAATAGTTATGATTTTTTAAAATCGTAGGAATCTTTTTGATACATCCCGTATACTTACAAGAAGTTTTGCAATCTGGGGTAATAACCCCATGGGCGGTAAAATGAGATTTCTGGAGGGTAAGAACAAATAGGTTTGATTGTGTTTCAGTCACAAAACTAAATTATTTTTTAAAATATCATCACTATTATCATTATTTCATACAGGGTGTTTCAAAAATGACCGGTTTATTTGAAACGGCAATGAAAACTAAACGAGCAGCGATAGAAATACACCGTTTGTTGCAATATGCTTGGGACAACAGTACATTTTCAGGCAGACAAACTTTCGAAATTACAGTAGTTACAATTTTCAACAACAGATGGCGCTGCGGTCTGGGAAACTCTATAGTACGATATTTTCCACATATCCACCATGCGTAACAATAATATGGCGTCTCTGAATGAAATTACCCGAAACCTTTGACAACGTGTCTGGCAGAATGGCTTCACACGCAGATGAGATGTACTGCTTCAGCTGTTCAATTGTTTCTGGATTCTGGCGGTACACCTGGTCTTTCAAGTGTCCCCACAGAAAGAAGTCACAGGGGTTCATGTCTGGCGAATAGGGAGGCCAATCCACGCCGCCTCCTGTATTTTTTGGATAGCCCAAAGCAATCACACGATCATCGAAATATTCATTCAGGAAATTAAAGACGTCGGCCGTGCGATGTGGCCGGGCACCATCTTGCATAAACCACGAGGTGTTCGCAGTGTCGTCTAAGGCAGTTTGTACCGCCACAAATTCACGAAGAATGTCCAGATAGCGTGATGCAGTAATCGTTTCGGATCTGAAAACTGGGCCAATGATTTCTTTGAAAAAAATGGCGTCCCAGATCAGTACTTTTTGAGGATGCAGGGACGATGGGGCTGCAACATGGGGCTTTTCGGTTCCCCATATGCGCCAGTTCTGTTTATTGACGAAGCCGTCCAGGTAAAAATAAGCTTCGTCAGTAAACCAAATGCTGCCCACATGCATATCGCCGTCATCAATCCTGTACACTATATCGTTAGCGAATGTCTCTCGTGCAGCAATGGTAGTGGCGCTGAGGGGTTGCCGTGTTTGAATTTTGTATGGATCGAGGTGTAAACTCTGGCGCATGAGACGATACGTGGATGTTGGCGTCATTTGGACCGCAGCTGCAACACGGCGAACGGAAACCTGAGGCCGCTGTTGGATCACCTGCTGCACTAGCTGCGCGTTGCCCTCTGTGGTTGCCGTACGCGGTCGCCCTACCTTTCCAGCACGTTCAACCATCACGTTCCCAGTCCATTGAAATTTTTCAAACAGATCCTTTATTGTATCGCTTTTCGGTCCTTTGGTTACATTAAACCTCCGTTGAAAACTTCGTCTTGTTGCAACAACACTGTGTTCTAGGCGGTGGAATTCCAACACCAGAAAAATCCTCTGTTCTAAGGAATAAACCATGTTGTCTACAGCACACTTGCACGTTGTGAACAGCACACGCTTACAGCAGAAAGACGACGTACAGAATGGCGCACCCACAGACTGCGTTGTCTTCTATATCTTTCACATCACTTGCAGCGCCATCTGTTGTTGAAAATTGTAACTACTGTAATTTCGAAAGTTTGTCCGGCTGAAAATGTACTGTTGTCCCAAGCATATTGCAACAAACGGTGTATTTCTATCGCTGCTCGTTTAGTTTTTATTGCCGTTTCAAATATACCGGTCATTTTTGAAACACCCTGTATGAATATAATACTAACCACATTGAGCCGTGCCCACTCCGAACTATGCGTTTCCTTGAACTTGGCTGTCTGTCGGTGTTTGGTTTCCCACCGTTGTTGTGGTTATGCCGTGGTTCTTCGTTGTTATACATGGAGCAGCAGCGATGTGTATCGATATTTCCACCCTGTACCATCTTTGGCCTTGTGCAAATAGTTTCCGGATGGGGGGGGGGGGGGGGGGGGTTCTGTGGGGAATCTGTCAGTTGGTGCGGACCAGGGAGGATATCTCTATGCGGTGCAGTCGGCTGGGTCCGCTGGTGGTCCCTGTGCAATGTCGGAGCGTGTGTAGAGCTGTTCGATCGCTACGAGCTTCGTGGCTTACCGACCCAGGACGTCAAACTTGAGTGGTGTGTTAAGTACCCGAGCCACGTCTGTTCATGTTGTGTCATTCATTTAGGTGGTTCGCTGTTGGGGAGCTTTTCCTGTGAGCAACACCAAGTGTTTGTAGTGGTGAAATCGAGCCGCCATGCAGTGGAATTAACTATGTTGGTTCACTACAATTCAAGTGCAGCAGCGGAATTTTCTGCCTTGTAGCCGTTAGTGTTCCGGTTACCTGCCCTGCCCACTAACTTAATATCAGGCATTGTCCTTTCCTCACCTGTTGTTGCTGTCCAACATGGCGTGTAGTTTTGACAGCTTAATACATATTTCATAGTGGATACTCACCTCCATAACAGTTTGGTGTTTGAGTTTTTAGCCGGCCGCGGTGGCCGTTCGGTTCTGGGCGCTTCAGTCCGGCACCACGTGACTGCTACGGTCGCAGGTTCGAATCCTGTCTGGGGCATGGATGTGTGTGATGTGCTTAGGTTGGTTAGGTTTAAGTAGTTCTAAGTTCTAGGGGACTGATAACCTAAGATGGTAAGTCCCATAGTGCTCAGTGCCACCGACTGGTGGCTAGTAAGTCGTTTGGTCGGTCGGTCTGTGACTGTCTCGTGGTTGGGTTACCGACGGATCAAGTGTAGTTGGGCCCACCACCTGTCTCACCTAAGTGAACGTTAATGTTGCGAGCGCAGTTGCGTTTTCATTTAGTGTGCGTTCGGCCATTGAAAACTTAAAGGTTAAGATATTTTGAATTTTTGGAAAATCAACTGTGGGCCTTCAGCCGCCTAAATCCTATTTTCTCAAAATTTCCCCTTAGGCGAAAATATTGCGGCCATCTGCCTTGAAAGATTATGGTAATATACTTTAAAATTTTGAAATTTAATTGTGGCCTTCAGCCGTTTGTATTGCATCTTGTATATGTTTGTTCTATCCACTTTTGCCCTGACCCTTTCTGCCTATTTGCAATTGTAACTGCATGTATTCAGTCACTTGATATTTGTCATGTTGCTTTTTAAGCTTTCTTGTTTGGAGGCCTTCGGCCTCGAAAGAATTGGATTTTGAAACTCGTAGTTGCAAAGGTTAGGCAATGTGCCGTCTTGGTTTAAAGGTGTTATTAAATTACAATAAATTACAATTTTGAAGTGAAACTGACCGACACCTTATTTGGCCCTTTCCACAATCCCAATCACCTGTTCTGCCCAGCGGGTTTAGCGGGCGTTTCACGCATATGTTACCTATAAGTACATATTTTTAAATACCAGCACTAACGTAGAACACCATGTGGTGGACGTACTAGCCTGTGAAACGTCTGTCCGAACTTAATCTTCGTCCTACATTGCCGAAAAAAAAAAAATAGTACACCTGGAAGGACGATGACGATTTCGATCCGATGGCAACATATGCCACCTGGGGCAGTAGATGTACTGATAATGCCGGCTGAAGTGGCCGTGCGGTTAAAGGCGCTGCAGTCTGGAACCGCAAGACCGCTACGGTCGCAGGTTCGAATCCTGCCTCGGGCATGGATGTTTGTGATGTCCTTAGGTTGGTTAGGTTTAACTAGTTCTAAGTTCTAGGGGACTAATGACCTCAGCAGTTGAGTCCCATAGTGCTCAGAGCCATTTGAACCATTTGTACTGATAATGGATTCGACTTCGTCCGCAAACAGACAGTATAATAGCAAGCAGGCAACAATATCACAAAGATATACTCTTGCTTCCTACAGGCAACTGAGTGAGTCGGAAAGGGAGCAAATTGTGGCCTTCCGAGTGGCGGAATGGTCCTTTCGAAGAATTATCACACGATATGGACGTACTGCATCATCTGTGCAACGATTCTGGCATCAGTGATCACGTGAACATTCTCACATCTGTAGATGAGGTTCTGGACGTCCACACATTACGGGTGCCCACCAGTAGCGTCCTATCGTAAGGGCAGCGGTGGCAGACCGAAAAGCTGCCACACCACAGAAAAAGGGCTTATGAGCCCAGAGGTATCAACATGAACTGTTGCGAACGGGTTACCAGCAGTAGGACTATGGGCATGCACACCTCCAACCCGTCTTCCACCCGCGCCCCAGCATCGACGTGGATGGCTCGACTGGTGCCGACAGAGGATCACTTGGAAGGAGGAATGGCACGCCGTGGTCTTCAGCGATGAAAGCAGATTCTGCCTGCAACAAGCAAGTGATGGCCGTTTGTGTGTATGACGTAGACCTGGTGAATGCTGTCTCGTAGAATGCATTCATCCAATACACACTGGTCCCACCCCCGGCCTTATGGTCTGGTTTGCGATAAGCTACAACTCTCGTTCACCTTTGATGTTTTTTGAGGGGACGCTAACCAGCCCTCGGTAGGTACAGAATGTTATCCGAACCATTCTTTTGCCGTTCTTGAAACGGGAATGTGATGTTTTTCCAGTAGGATAGAGATCACTCGCACGCTACCTGTGAAACTCATCGTGCTCAGCAAGAAGTGCTATTTATTACTTTTAGTGGGAGTGCTCAGACACAAAGAACTGACTGCATGAGGTCTTCAGATTTATGCCAGCACGATCTCCAGTCTTGACTCCAACCGAGCACGTGTGGGACATTGTAGGACGAGAAGTGACTTGTACGATATTCAACCAACAACCATTACAGAACTACATGAAGAAGTCAAGCAGAAGTGACACAACGCATTCGAGTACAGTATTCACCATCTGTACGATCGACTATATATCAGAGTCAGAGCCTGCATTGCCGCCTTTGGAGCCTACACAACGTAGTAATATGGTATCTCAACATGTGTCGATATTTGGTACCTCAGAATCGCTTGTGCTACTGATCTGTAACTGTAATCATTTCATGTTAGCCGTATGTACTGTTGAAACAATAATTCTTAAGAGAACTGGAAACCTCTAAAAGGGTGTACGGTACTAATTTTTTCCCAGTAAGGTATAACATAGTCCACTCAATATAAACATACTTTTTTACCTTTCACCATACATCTGTGACACTAAAACTGATTCATATATGTCACAATGTCACATTTGCTTAGGCATCTGATGAAAGTGCTTTCTCAGGGTTTTAGGTAGTTCCCAAAATGGATCAGAAACTGCTTCATTATTTATTTCGCAACAGGTAAAGGAACTAATTGACAGTGTAACACCACAATAACTATGTACTAGATATCACCTTGCTGTAGGAACTAGAAAGTATTATTATTATTATTATTATTATTGCTATTTATTATTTTTAGTGGGAGTGCTCAGACGCAAAGTATTGATACATTGAACTCTTCAAATTTCTGTCAGTTCAGAGTAAGAAGCGTAACAAAGTGGTTTACAAAAATAAGTATAGGGCACATATTTTAACTTTGTTGATTTTAGATGGGGGGAGCAAGGTGTGGTTGAAGCAAATGTCCCTAGGGAGAGGAGTGAAGCGTGTTTTGTAACGAGTGTCTGCCCTCAGAGTGGACAGATAGCTGTTTTTTCTGAGGAAGAGTTGGAGGCTAGCACTCTCTATCCACTGATAACTGCTTCATCATTTTATAAAGAAAATAAAAAGTAAGTTGTACCAATTTTCTCATTTTTTTCTCATTGACTCATTAGTTCGTGATTCATGAAACACTTGAAAAAATCAAACATCATTTATCTTTACATATTTTAAAAATAAGTGTTAAAGTAATTTTTCACTCTTGTGAGATATATTTAAATGCTAATGTTGATGATGATGATGAGAGGACACGGAAGCGGGGGAACTACCTAATATCTGGTCACACTCAGGGTTGATGGTCTCAGAACCGCTACTGTAGGGCAAGAAAAACTGTGTACTTTTGCTCTTCATCGATGACCAGATCCTAATAGAGGAAGACAGAGACGACTACAGCTACAAGTTAAGGAAACTGCACGAAGATTAGTCAAAATAGATCCTAGCAATATACATAAAGAGGAATACGTTGTATACTGGGTGAAGATGACTGAGAAGATCTGAACATGGGATTCAGCAATATTACAAATATCTGTACAATTTAAATACTTTCGCGTCACTTTTATAACAAGCACGCAATATGTCATAAATAATACTGGGCAAGGGAAAAGAGTAGTTGGCGAAGTTAACTCCTTGCTGTGAAGGGACAAAATTACAAAGAGGAAAAGACTTGCTGTACAAGTCAGTCGTAGAGAGTATTGTCATATATGGTGCTGAAACATGGCAGCTCACCGAAAAGGAGTAAAATAAACAGATGTTCATTGACATCGACTTTTGGTAAAGACGCTGTCCCGTCTCCAGTCTAGTAAAAATCAGAAATCACAGAATACTGGAAATTATAGAAGAAAAAGACGCTGTTCTCGATGCTATATATAGCACAATATTAACTTGATATGACCACCTCCAACGAATGAATGGTAACATACGGTCAAAAATGATCTATCAATTGATACCAGCTGAGCGAAGAAAATATGAAAGGCCACGTAGAATATTGGCGCAAGATGTTAAAAATGTGACGAATTCAAGGGGCCTTTAGGAGGAAGATTGGACAGATAGCAAACTATGCAAGTTGAGAAGCAGAAGACGACGTTCACCACAAATAACGACCTATATCTTCATTAGCCAACATGTTAGGAACACAACTGCATGTAGTAATAACAATAAATAAAATAACCTCAGTCTGCTGTTACTATTTGCTGAGTTTTATACCATGGTCGTATTCGAGACTTTACATCTCATTTTCACAAGTACCATAGCCCTTTGACTGCTGTGGACGACTTAACTCGTCACGCTCCGCCGTTCCCCAATGGCTGAGGCTGTGTTTAAATGTGGCTTCTGGATTATCCTTAAGCGTTATTGACGTGTTTATATGTCCCTTTCCACCGAGCCTCTCACGGCTTTGATGAGTTACTTTTATATCTAAGGAAATAAAGTATCAAGTAGTTTTTACACAACACATGTGGCTATTCACATGCTATCATTTGCATAAAACGTCTTTCAACATCTTGAGCCATTGAATGAAATATGACAATTGTTATGACCATGATTTCTGACGTGCAGAGAGTCTGCCGAATACAGAAATCAGTAACTTGAGAACGATATGAGATATCGTTCTGCTGTCACTTTTAAATAAACTTTCGATATCTGATCCACATTTCTTACACAGCAATGTATGAGCTAAAATGAACCATACTTAGAGTTTACTCAAGGTGTTTTTAGCCCCACAGACTCCAAAATTTGGTGCAACGCTAACTTAGTTTGATGCATCACAGTAACTATGATGAATAATCAAAAGATATTAAGTCCTTTATCGGGTAAAGATATCCCGCTGTAATAGAGGAAAAATTCAAATTTTTTCATCGACTAGTTTTCTTAACTATTTCACAGTGCTCATAACGCCATCTCTCAACACAGGAAGCAACATTAGGCGACCATTACATCGAGTGTAGAGTCGCGCTCATCACGTTATGCGGGAATCACGTCAGTACAGTCAAAGGCTTAGCACACATTTAATCGACTTTACGTAACAAATTACGGATAATGGCAGGTTGTCAAGGGAAAGATAGACGAAACGTGTGCCTACAACACCATGCAAGGTACCATTATAAAGGTAAATGGTTAACATACTGCGCTAAAAATTGGGACTGTGTGGCAGACCAGCACACGAAGATCCTACCTTTCGCCTTCCTCCAGGAAGGGCTACCTGAGCTATACTACTACATTTGTTGTCTCTGAATGGCAGAGTTCGTGTTGTAATATGTATAAATGATGTCAGGAGTTAGCCATCCTTCATGATTAAGAAAGCTGCTTGGAGAGACTCCAAGAATCGGAACTGTAACCCCATGCGCAGGTGTATTCGTATAAACAGATTTATACACCTGCGCATGGAATTACAGTTCCGATTCTTGCAGTCTCTCCAAGAAGCTGTCTTAATCACGAAGGATGACTAACTCCTGACTTTTCCGGGATTTATAGGTGACTCGTGCGAGTACTCGATAGAAAGAGGCAAGTCACAAAAGTGTATAGAGAAATTACCTATCTCGAGTTAGTTTTCACAGAACGAACTGGACTTGGCGAGTTTTAAATCAAGCAGACAAACATTAAGGTGACAAACGTAGTGGGATACCAATATGCACTGATAACGATGGCGGTAGTATCGCTACACAATGTATAAAAGGGCAGTGCATTGCCGGCACTGTCATTTGTACTCCAGCGATTTATGTGAACCGCTTTCCGACGTGAATATCGCCGCATGACGGGAATTAACCGACTTTGAATGGTGGTTGGACTTAGACGCATGGAACGTTCCCTTTCGAAAATTGTTTGGGAATTCAATATGGCAAGATCGAAAGTTTCAAAGGCGTGCCGAAAACAGCAAATTACCTTTCATCACGGACGACGCAGTGTCTGACAGCCTCCCCTTAAGGATCGAGAGCAGCGTTTGCGTAGTGTTGTCAGCGCTAACAGACAAGTAGCACTTCGTGAAATAACCGAACCCATCAATGTGGGACGTACGACTAACGTACCTAGTCAGACAGGGCGGCGACATTTGGCTTTAATGGGCTGTGATAGCAGACGACCAACGCAAGTGCCTTTCCGAACAGTACGACATCGCCTCTCCTGTTCTCGTGACCATATCGTTTGGACCCTAGACGACAAAACCGTCGCCTGGTCATATGAGTCCCGATTTCTTTTGGTATGAGCTGATGGTAGGGTTCGACTGTGGGGCAGACCCCACGAAACCATGGACCCAAATTGTCAAGAAGACACTGTGCAGCCGTGGTGGCTCAGTAATGGCGTGGGCTGTGTTTAACTGGATCCTCTGGTCCAGCTGAAACGATAGTTGTCTGGAAATGGTTATTTTCGGCTACTTTCCGACCATTTCCAGCTAACTAAGGACTTCATGATCCCAAACAACAATGACACTGCGCCATGTCACAGGCCCACAACTGTTCGTGATTGGTTTGAAGAACATTCTGGATGATTCGAGCCAATGATTTGGTCATTCTGATCGTCCGACATGAATCCCATCGAACTTTTATGGGGTTTGATGCGGACATTTGTGGACAAAATCCTGCACCAGCAACATTTTTGCGAATGTGTGCGGCTATAGAGGCAGCTTGGCTCGGTATTTCTGCAGTGGACTTCCAACGACTTATTGAGTCAATTCCACGTCGAGTTGCTGCACCACGTCTGGCAACAGGAGGTCCGACACGATATTTGGAGGTATAGCATGACTTGTGTCACCTCATTGTATATCATTTGCTTCTGTGAACGTTGGAGTATCGTTTTCCTATCTAACGTTTCATATGTACACTTTTAACTGTATTCTTTTCTTGTTGGGGTGGAGATTATTAGAGGAAGTTAATAGGAACCAGTTGGAGGCTGTGTGTGAATTGTTAGCGGAGTATTGTCTCAGTCCAGCGGTCAGATCTCTAAATTTTCCTGGAATTCTTTACCTACAAGGACTTTAATGATTGACTTCTTAGTTTTCAGAAGTTCAGACGACTGTGATTTTGACTGAATCTACACGTATAGCGATACAGCGAGTTAATTATTGTCGGCCAAGAAACGTTTGTGGTCAGAACTGCGGAGCAATATGTCACAAAATTTTTAACATGCGTATCACACCATTAATTTTGCGTGAATTCTGGCCGCGGCCACAAATGGATCTTCGCAAGATGAACACAAGCCTCGAGGAAGCACAGAATCAACGCTTCAGTAGTGGTAAGACGTGTGATGTTAATGTGGACATTTAGCTCAGCCGCGCGGGATTAGCCGAGCGGTCTAAGGCGCTGCAATCGTGGACTATGTGGCTGATCCCGGCAGAGGTTCGAGTCCTCCTTCGGGCGTGCCTGTGTGTGTCTGTCCTTAGGATAATTTAGGTTACGTAGTGAGTAAGCTTAGGGACTGATGAACTGAGCAGTTAAGTCCCATAAGATTTCACACACATTTGAACATTTTTGAACATTTAGCTCAGCTCGTCCTTGCCATACAGTATGTTCTCTGTCTGACGACTGTCGAAAGGCATTTGGTGCAGTTCGCACTGTTGTAAAATGTGAACTTGTACTGCCGGAAATGTCACAGCTAATAAAATATTTTGAGCTACTGTGTCGTGGTTGAATGCATTTCGTATTAAAACACAAAGTTTCGTCCCCATTTTCAAAGGACATTTTCAAGGGCATCATAGCTTTTTTGAGTGTCCGATTCACACCCTGGCTCATTATTGACTGCAGCAAAATTACTCGTACTCCAGTTCAGTGGCGTGACGTCACATATTTTGAATACCCGATTGCATCTGGTCGTTGTCGTTTGCCGTCGTCCGCCGTTGTTACCACCCCATGGTGGAAGAATGGTACGCATCTTCTTCAACACTGTGATCCTGATGTTCAGTTTCTCCTCCTTCTTATTGAACTTCATGGGATCTTTCAAAATTTCTGTGGCCTCTCCATATAGCCTTTTACGGCATCCGCCTGCAGCTGCCAGTACTTGACCCCTATCAAAATTAATGTTGTAGACTCCTGGCAACTAAACGTGTTTCACAACAGTTGATCTGTCAGTCTCTCCCCTACCACAGTAACTACTGAGGTCTGAAAAGGGAAATACGACGGGCTTCATAATAAGATTAACGAATTATTAGACCTGCGGACAGATGGCAAACTTATAAAGGCCCCACTAACAGAGCTCTGGGAAATGTTATGCCGTTCATAAAAAAGTCCTCAATCAAACATAGCGTTCATAAAAGTCCCTTAAATTCAGTTTCACTACCACCACGACTTAAAGTGTTGTCCAAGGTTCATAAAGAACATGTTCCTCTGAGACCTACTGCGAGTACCATTGGTTCGCCGACCTATTCGACAGCCATGTTTCTGAAAACTTTATTACGACCGTATGTGGATCGATTAGACTCGTATATCAGGAATTCAGTATATTTTGTCAATAAATTAAACGACAGTGTTGCGGCAGCTGACTCGTATTTTTCCTGCAGCTATTACAGAACTATTTAAGTACAGACTCACGACCACGTATTTCAGATGGAATAGTGGGTTTTATGAATGTACAGAGGGTTTGGATATGGGGAGCCCCTTAAAAATATAAATTAATAAGACGAATACAGATCCAACCAAGACACGCACCAGGAGGAATCGCCTTCAGCCACGACTCTTTCAGAGTACTACTAGAAGCTGTGATTCGATACAATCTAAGTGATCGATTTTACTCCAAGGGATTGGCAATGCACCTGTGAGTGGCCTGTATACTGTATATCCTCTTGGGGGCTCGCTACCTCAGCCGTGACTCCGCTGCCACCACTGCGGTAGCTCAATTACCACCTCGCATTGGAAATGAACCAATGAGCACCGCTAGTGTACCCCAGAGAGTAAACAGTCCCTCGTCAAATTTAGTTGGTGAAAGGGGGGGGGGGGCTGTCTGATACTGGCAAGCCTGTATCGCAGGCGAAACGAGAATTGGAGAGAACCAGCACATGAGAATAAGTTATGAAACAGAGAAAAGATAAGACCAAGAGGGACCTTTAAGTTGGTGCACCGGTAACACACAGACCATGATCGATGTTAGTAAATTAAAATAAGTTCTGGATGGTATGAAGCAAACATATGAGGGGCGTTCAAGAAGTAATGTGACACTTTTTTTTCTGAAAGCAGCTTGGTTTTATTCCAGAATCCAATACACCATGTTGTCTACATCTACATCTACATTTATACTCCGCAAGCCACCCAACGGTGTGTGGCGGAGGGCACTTTTCGTGCCACTGTCATTACCTCCCATTCCTGTTCCAGTCGCGTATGGTTCGCGGGAACAACGACTGCCGGAAAGCCTCCGTGCGCGCTCGAATCTCTCTAATTTTACATTCGTGATCTCCTCGGGAGGTATAAGTAGGGGGAAGCAATATATTCGATACCTCATCCAGAAACGCACTTTCTCGGAACCTGGACAGCAAGCTACACCGCGATGCAGAGAGCCTCTCTTGCAGAGTCTGCCACTTGAGTTTGCTAAACATCTCCGTAACGCCATCACGCTTACCAACTAACCCTGTGACGAAAAGCGCCTCTCTTCTTTGGATCTTCTCTGTCTCCTCCGTCAACCGGACCTGGTACGAATCCCACACTGATGAGCAACACTCAAGTATAGGTCAAACGAGTGTTTTATAAGCCACCTCCTTTGTTGACGGACTGCATTTTATAAGGACTCTCTCAATGAATCTCAACCTGGCACCCGCCCTACCAACAATTAATTTTATATGATCATTCCACTTAAAATCGTTCCGTACGCATACTCCCAGATATTTTACAGAAATAAGTGCTACCGATGTTTGTTCCGCTATCATATAATCGTACAATAAAGGAACCTTCTTTCTATGTATTCGCAATACATTACATTTGTCTATGTTAAGGGTCAGTTGCCACTCCCCGCATCAAGTACCTACCCGCTGCAGATCTTCCTGCATTTCGCTGCAATTTTCTATTGCTGCAACTTCTCTGTATACTACAGCATCATCCGCGAAAAGCCGCATGGAACTTCCGACACTATCTACTAGGTCATTTATGTATATTGTGAAAAGCAATGGTCCCATAACACTCCCCTGCGGCACGCCAGAGGTTACATTAACGTCTGTAGACGTCTCTCCATTGAGAACAACACGCTGTGTCCTGTTTGCTAAAACCTCTTTAATCCAGCCACACAGCTGGTCTGATATTCCGTAGGCTCTTACTTTGTTTATCAGGCGACAGTGCGGAACTGTATCGAACGCCTTCCGGAAGTCAAGGAAAATGGAACCTACCTGGGAGCCTGTATCTAATATTTTCTGGGTCTCATGAACAAATAAAGCGAGTTGGGTCTCACACGATCGCTGTTTCCGGAATCCATGTTGATCCCTACAGAGTAGATTCTGGGTTTCCAGAAATGACATGATACTTGAGCAAAAAACATGTTCCTAAATTTATCAACAGATTGATGTCAGAGATATAGGCCTATAGTTTTGCGCATCTGCTCGACGACCGTTCTTGAAAACTGGGACTACCTGTGCTCTTGTCCAATCATTTGGAACCTTCCGTTCCTCTAGAGACTTGCGGTACACGGCTGTTAGAAGGGTGGCAAGTTCTTTCGCGTACTCTGCGTAGAATAGAATTGGTATCCCGTCAGGTCCAGTGGAATTTCCTCTATTGAGTGATTTCAATTGCTTTTCTATTCCTTGGACAGGTATTTCGATGTCAGCCATTTTTTCGTTCCACACTCTTTTGTCTTCAAAATCGTAGTTTTCAACATAATCTCTGTTCAATGAGATGGTCACACGGCCCCGGCCTGAATGCGCGAGTGGAACCACTCTACTGGTCGACGTTGGAGCCAACGTCTTGCTGCATCAATAACTTCGCAATCATTAACGTACTGCTTCCCGTGGAGTGCATCCTTCATTGCGCCCAACAGACGGAAGTCAGAAGGTGCGAGATTCCGGCTGTAGGGCGACGAGGAATATAGCGGACACTCACCTTTGTGTACACCAAATGGTGGAATAGTGCATCAGCACTACCATCAGAGACGTCCAGTTGTGCAGCGAGCTGTTTCATTGTGATCCGTCGACCACCGCGAATGAGTGTCCGCACGTTTCAACATTGCAGGACTCAAAGCTGTATGCTGCTGGCCGGCAAGACGGAGATCGGACAGGTTTGGGCGACCTTGCTGCGATGACGACAAAAGCCTCGCCCGATTACTCACCGTGCTTTTGTTCACTACCACATCTCTGTCGACATACTGCAAGCACCTATGAATAATTGCTACTCTATTGGCCATTAAAATTGCTACACCAAGAATAAATTCAGGTGATAAACTGATATTTATTGGACAAATATATTATACTAGAACTGATATGTAATTACATTTTCACGCAATTTGAATGCACAGATCCCGAGAAATCAGTACCGAGAACAACCTCCATTGGCCGTAATAACGGCCTTGATACGTGTGGTGTGCGTACTGTAAGACTTTCGGTACACACACCATCAGATTATTTGACTTGTCGCTCTAACGAAGTAGGCGAGTGTCAGCAATATGTCTCGTGGTCTTATCGTGGCGTGTTTATCTTCTGCCGTTAGGTCAGACGATAGAAATGCCACTTGCACGCTTAGAGTAGCAGATTGACGGTGACCAACTTTAAAAAGAACTTGATTAATTTTCACACACATTTATTAAAATAATAAAAATCATAGAAATTACTTAACTTGATTCTGGATGCTGTTTACAATTGACAATCTGAAGTCTTGGTACGTTAATCTTATTCTCACATATCTCTGATACTTGATGTTGTGGATTGGCAAGACAGCCAACCCACTATAAGGAAGCCGAAAGGCACGCGTTTAAGCTCACGCAGGCTGGCGTGAGGTCTGGAACAGGACAAGGAATTGAGACTAGCAAAAAACGTACGTAACTTCTCGAATACTTAACTTTAATCCATAATTGGTGAACATCGCTCTTGACGGTACATGTTTTACAGCATCAATAGTAACTGGTAATGGCGCCTTGCTAGGTCGTAGCAAATGACGTAGCTGAAGGCTATGCTAACTATCGTCTCGGCAAATGAGAGCGTAATTTGACAGTGAACCATTGCTAGCAAAGTCGGCTGTACAACTGGGGCGAGTGCTAGGAAGTGTCTCTACACCTGCCGTGTGGCGGCGCTCGGTCTGCAATCACTGATAGTGGCGACACGCGGGTCCGACGTATACTAACGGATCGTGGCCGACTTAAAGGCTACCACCTAGCAAGTGTGGAGTCTGGCGGGGACACCACACTTGACAAAGTGTCTATTCATTTATCTTCATGGCTATGTACAGGAATAGGATAATCTTATTAGGCGCAGACTGAAACTTAACCATAGACTGGTAAAGACTAGTGCAGACTAACTAATCGGAGGTCTGTACACTCATTATAATACCTCGAGCGTTCAGTGCGCGAGTGTGATCCGTGAGGAGAAAAAGTTCTATGTTAGCAGCGATCTCATTGGCTGCATTACATATTAATACGCGGATCGGCGGAAGCAGAATTTGGTCCGTCTTTATGGCAGCGCAATCTCTTAGTGCTGAGACGGACGAGCACTGCGACTGCGCTGTTGTGCTTAGCGGGGCGCGCTCTAGTGGGAAAGTTGTGTACGCGCTGACTACGCGGAACTATGTACACAACAATACGTCTGGGGATTGAGTCAAACAGAGCTTGCATGGCGTGAACAGGTACAATTGCCCATGCAGCTTCAACACAATACCACAGTTCATCAGGAGTAGTGACTGGCGTATTGTGACGAGCCAGCTGCTCGGCCACCATTGACCAGGCGTTTTCAATTGGTAAGCGATCTGGAGAATGTGCTGTCCAGGGCAGCAGTCGAACATTTTCTGTATCCAGAATGGCCCGTACAGGACCTGCAACATGCGGTCGTGCATTATCCTACTGAAATGTAGGGTTTCGCTGGGATCGAATGAAGGGTACAGCCACGGGGCGTAACACATCTGAAATGTAACGTCACTGTTCAAAGTGCCGTCAATGCGAACAAGAGGTGACCGAGACGTGTAACCAATGGCACCCCATACCTTCACGCCGGGTGATACGCCAGTATGGCGATGACGAATACACGCTTCCAATGCGCGTTCTCTGCGATGTCGCCAAACACGGATGCGGCCATCATGATGCTGTAAACAGAACCTGGATTCATCCGAAAAAAATGACGTTTTGCCATTCGTGCACCCAGGTTCATCGTTGAGTACACCATCGCAGGCGCTCCTGTCTGTGATGCAGCCTCCAAGTGTGCGTGCAGATGGTGGTTGTCTTGCAAACATCCACATCTGTTGACTTAGGGATCGAGACGTGGCTGCACGATGCACGTGGTTACAGCCATGCGGACAAGATGCCTGTCATCTCGGCTGCTAGTGATACGAGGCCGTTGGGATCCAGCACGGCGTTCCGTATTACCCACCTGAACCCACCGATTCCATATTCTTCTAACAGTCATTGGATCTCGACCAACGTCAGCAGCAATGTCGAGATACGATGAACCGCAATCGCGATAGGCTACAATCCGACCTTTATCAAAGTCGGAAACGTGATGGTATGCATTTCTCCTCCTTACACGAGGCATCACGACAACGTTTGACCAGGCAACGCCGGTCAACTGCTGTTTGTGTATGAGAAATCGGTTGGAAGCTTTTCTCATGTCAGCACATTGTACGTGTCGCCGACGGTGCCAAGCTTGTGTGAATGCTCTGAAAAGCTAATCATTTACATATCACAGCATCATCTTCCTGTCGCTTAAATGTCGCGTCTGTAGCACGTCATCCTCGTGGTGCAGCAATTTTAATGGCCAGTAGTGTATATAGTAAATATTTCAGTCTATAGCGAGCAGCTCTCTTAATCTCACCACAACTACCGAACCTTACAGCCATTTGAACCTGCTTACTGTATTCAAACTTTGATCTCCCTTTACCATTTTTATGTACCTCAGGTCCCTCCATTACCAAGTTATTGATTCCTTGATGTCTCAACATATATCTCTACTTTTGGTGAATACGGGCAACAAATTTCTTTTCTTTTCAATGATATCAGTATCTCCTGACTAGTTATTCGGTCTGTCCATGTAACCTACAGCATTCTTCTGTAGCATCACATTTCAAAACTTTCTATTCTCTTGTTGACTGAAATGCTTTTCGTCCCCATTTCTTTCCCGTTAACGCTGCATGCTCTATATAAACACCTACAGAAAAACCTTCCTAAACGCTTAAGTTTATATACAACGCTAAGAGATTTCTCGTTTCCAGAAACACTTTTCTTGCTACTGCCAGCATGCATTTCCTATCGTATCTAATTCTGACAATGCCAGCTATTTTGCAGCACAAATAGCACTGCTCATCGACGGCGTTTAGTGTCTCATTTCTTTATCCACACTGCTTAACAACTGCTAAGGAACAACTAACATATGCAAAGAAAGAACTGCCAATGGCTACGGAACAACCGATGATTCTGCAGAACACCCGACCCATGATAATAAAAGGAAATACGGAGAACGGAACGTGTTAAGTGCAGCGAAGCCTGAGCACGAACGCTCTGCACGCATTCGACATTTCATGCGGTACGGTGTTTGACGAAGTTTTTTGTGGAATCGATTAGCGCTACATTCCGTGTGATACGGCAACATGTACGCAAGAAGTCATTCGAGTGCTTACGATCATAGACGAGCGGGTACATGGCTGCGAGTCGGTCAAAGTGGTAATACAGTGGCCCTGGTAATGGTTATATCCAAAAGTGTCATCTTGCGATTAAAAGTGGCTGCTGAAAATGGAAATGCTATGCGAAAGCATGCTGGTGGTTGTAGACGATCCAACTCACTGCAAGATCGATGTGTAACCCTAGTGGCGAAAAGGAATAGACATCTGATTCCTAGATAGATCGTTGCAGACATTGCAACCACTACCAGCATATGTATTTCCGATAGAACCGACGGGATTATATCAGCTTCTCGGAAACGTGTTAAATGCATACCACTTCAACCACGTCATCCCCGAGAAAGAGTTCGTTGGCGAAGCGAGCATGTTGGTTAGGCTGATGGTTCAAATGGCTCTGAGCACTATGCGACTTAACTTCTGAGGTCATCAGTCGTGTAGAACTTAGAACTAATTAAACCTAACTAAGCTAAGGACATCACATACATCCATGCCCGAGGCAGGATTCGAACCTGCGATCGTAGCGGTCGCTCGGCTCCAGACTGTAGCGCCTAGAACCGCATTACCACTCCGGCCGGCAAGTTGTTGGTTAGGGTCGCCAACAGTGGCCCAGAGTGTTGTTCTCCTGAGAATCCCGTTTCACTGTGGTAATGATACTGGCCTCCAGTTGGTGTGGAGAGAGAGGACAACAAGTCCCCCACCACAAAATGTTCATGAACATTTATTTTATTTATTTACATGCCAAGTTCCGTTTTAATCTCACGGAACGGGCATATGATTAGTGAAACTGAACAGTTCAAATTCCTAGGTGTTCACATAGGTAGTAAGCTGTCGTGGAAAGCCCACGTTCAGGATCTTGTTCAAAGACTTAAGACTGCCATCTTCACTATTCGAACGGTATCGAAAGTGAGTGATACTTCGACAGGTAAATTAGTCTACTTTGCTTATTTTCATTCACTTATGTCGTATGGTATTATATTTTGGGGTAACTCCTTCCATTCTAGAAGGATATTTTTGGCTCAGAAACGGGCGGTTCGGGCAATAAGTGGTGTGAGTTCACGAACCTCTTGTCGACCTCTGTTCACGAGTCTGGGTAGTTTGACATTGGCCTCTCAATTCGTATATTCCTTATTGTCGATTCTTGTTACCAATATTAGTTTATTTCCAACAATAAGCAGCTTTCACTTGGTTAATACCCGGCAGAAATCAAACACCCATTTGGATCGGACTTCCTTAACTCTTGTGCAAAAAGGTGTCCAGTATACTGCTGCATCCATTTTCAATAAGCTGCCACTCGAATTCAAAACTCTTAGCAGTAATCCACGCGCTTTCAAATCGAAACTGAAGAGTTTCCTCATGGGTCACTCCTTTTATTCTGTCGATGAGTTCCTTGAAAAATTAAGCGGATTCTCATTGTATTGCTGATAGCGTTTGCTTAAACTTATGGACTGATTTTCTTTCAGGTTCATGAACATTTATTTTTATCTGTTATTACTTTTATGTTGTAAGTTCATGTACTGACACGTTCCATGACCTTGGAGATTTGCTCCTCAATTTGGACCTATGAACGTTATAGGTATGGTCTAATCGTTATCGTGCGGGAAGGCATTGTAAGGTGGCAGAATAAATGGTCAGATTCGCACCTTACACGAGACCTTTACAAATCGCAATGAGAAGGTGAAGATGACACCTAACGTAAATCGACAGTTACGAGAAAGTTTGCCTATCAATATGTAATGCAAAAAGGGCTGACAGTCAATCGACGGAAATTAACACACCATTCCTATACAATGCATGTCTTTGAGCGGAAGGTAGAACAGGCAACGCGAGTCGAGTCGCTTTTAGTTTTGAAAAGCCAGCTCCACAACGGCACAGCGAAGCCGCGCTGAAGGAGTTACGCCGGAAACCACTTAAAGCGGTGGCAGGAAGGAGGACAGCGACCCCAGACCAGGTGATTCAAGCCGGAGGACCGCCTGAAGCGAGGCATCGGTACAAGGACAGAGAAGAAGCTTTAGAAAACTGTGTTTCGGAATTCTAACGGGATACGAACAAAAGCAAGTGACGCATTTTCGTCCAGCGAGTGAGACACACGATTGGCGGAAACGCACAAGGAAGGAGAAAAATACTGAAGTTTCGACGCAGTTTGATAGAAGGGACGTTGCGATTGGTAGAGGGTGTTTCTACAAAATAAGAGGAACGCTCCTATTGGTCGAAAAAAGCCGTGACGTAAAAGAGGAACCCAAGTGGAAGGAGGCAGTTCTGCCATGAGTGGGACAAAAGAGAAATTTTATAGGTCTCTTCTCTGAACTGGCGTCAAGTGAAGAACGGAGCGCTTAATTCTCCGTACGACGCAGAGAAGAAATTTGTGTGGACACTGCGCTCACAGCAGCTGCATTACAGCTAAAGAATTAGCTGTGGCAACGTATAGCTCCAACTGTGGAGAAACGGACCAACCAAATTAGTTAATTGTTCTTGCGAGAACTGAGAGGGCACTATAATATGCACGCTGCCCCAACCATGCGCGTGTATATCGCCGCTTAATAAGACTAGGGCTGTACATGTTTTCTCGCATAACGAGAAACATAGGGAAAGTTTCTGCTGGAAAGTTCAGCAAAGGCCAGATTAGATTTGTAGGAATTTCAGAGGGAGAGAGCGGCCTTGCAGACAGCAGCACATCGCAGCTTTAGGTAAATACCGCGTGCAGAGGCATAAACTTTGTCGGTCTACCATCTTGCGTCCACTGTAAACTGGAGCGGCCTTGGGTAATCTTGCTCTCAAATTTGTCACGTGACTAACCATCCACCGTAGACGTGATTATCATCCTAAATAGTACTGAACTTTGAACCGGAATCGGACGATTTTCGTAATACTGACCAACATCATAACGTATGTGTAGGAGCAATTTTGTACAGAAACGTCCAATTAAACGTTCATATTATTGTACTTACAAGGGAACCTCCCCATCGCACCCCCCTCAGATTTAGTTATAAGTTGGCACAGTGGACAGGCTTTGAAAAACTAAACACAGATCAATCAAGAAAACAGGAAGAAGTTGTGTGGAACTATAAAAAAATAAGCAAAATGTACAGAGTGAGTAGTCCATGTGCGACATAAGCAACATCAAGGAGAACATGAACGTAGGAAGTCCGTGATCCCGTGGTCAGCGTGAGCACCAGAGAAACGAGAGGTCCTTGGTTCAAATCTTCCCTCAAGTGAAAAATTTATTTTCTTTATTTTCGCAAAGTTATGATCTGTCCGTTCGTTCATTGACGTCTCTGTTCACTGTAAAAAGTTTAGTGTCTGTGTTTTGCGACCGCACCGCAAAACGGTGCTATTAGTAGACGAAAGGACGTGCCTCTCCAATGGGAACCGAAAACATTTGATCGCAAGGTCATAGGTCAACCGATTCCTCCACAGGAAAACACGTCTGATATATTCTATACGACACTGGTGACAGATAATAATTGTCTGAAAATAAAAAATTAAAACACTTCACTCAAGGGAAGACTTGAACCCAGGACCTCTCGATCCACAGCTGCTCACGCTAACCACGGGACCAGGGCATTCCTGATCTCGCGTTCTCCGTGATGTTGCCTATCTTGCACATGGACTACATACTTTGTATATTTTGCTTATTTTTTTCATAGGTCCACACAACTTCTTCCTGTTTTCTCGATAGATCTGTGTTCAGTTCTTCAAGGCCTGTCCAGTGTGTCAACTTATAACTAAACCTGAGGGGGGTGCGATGGGGAGGTTCCCTTGTTAGGAATAATGTAAAGTAACTTCCAACTAAACATTCATAATATTGTGCTTAGGATTAATGTTCTTTCAGAGTGTTAACATTTAACATTGTCGTGTGTAAACTAATTTCACTTTTTGATGTTGGCAAGATGCGTCAACCATTGCGCTGTTTTTATGTTGGCGAATTGAAAATAGTGTGAAAAGCTTTGATTTGGTGAGAAATATTGCGACATTAAACTTGTCATTTCACCTCACCACACAGTTATTATCAATTCTAGAATAAGCAAAAAAAAAAAAAAAACACCGTTACAGCATTATGTTAAAAATGTTCAAATGTGTGTGAATTCCTAAGTGACCAAACTGCTGAGGTCATCCGTCCCTAGACTTTCACACTACTTAAACTAACTTAAACTGACCTATGCTAAGAACAAGACACCCACCCATGCCCGAGAGAAAACTTGAACCTCCGGTGGGAGTGGTCGTGTAATCCGTGACATGGTGCCCTAAACCGCGCGGCCATTCCGAGCGGCAAGGCATTATGCACAATGGCAGAACACCGCTGCATATCTTTGTGCGAGATACCATTACGGCACAGCGATATCATAGGGAGATCATTCTGGATCATGTCCTTGTTTTCAGGGGTGTGATAGGTTCCCGAATTTCTGTTGATGGACGATAATGCCCGCCACACAGGACGGCTGTGTTGTCGGACACACTCGGAAGTGAAGGTACTGCATTTATGGAATGGCGTGCGTACTCCTCGGACGTAAACCATGTAGAGCATGTCTGGGTTGTTCTTGGTAGTCGTGTTTCTTCAACGAACACCCCCTCCCCGTATCATGCAAGAACTGAAAACCGCCTTGAGAGAGTAGTGGGGCAATGTGCCGGAATCACTCCTCAAACAGTTTGGTAATCAGCATGAACAAAAGATGCAAAATGTGTGTTAGTGCTCGAATACAGCATATTATTACTAAGAGTCTGACTTCGACCTTTATGTTGCGAGTTTGACCCATGACAAACACGAATGTTATTTATGTCTGTTATCCAACTTTTCCAAGTGGCAAAATCTGTACAGTATTTCCTTACAAATATACCACACGTGTATTGTGTTTCATGACGTCTATCATTATCTGTGACTGTTCATGTCAAACAACGTCTGTTCGTTAACAACTGTCATTCAGTATATTTCCTTAAGCCTAATTTGATTTAATTTAGCTACACTCGTTACTTTCATTTTCTTTCTGTTGCTGTTCGCCTTGTAACATCTTTTCAAAATACTGACCATTACGTTTAACTATCTTTCAAAGTCTCTGTCTTATACAAATACAATGTCATGGGCATACATCAGACTTTTTATTTCTTGTCTCGGAACTTTAATTTAGTTTCTGAAATTCTTCTTGGTTTCCTATAGTATTAGTCCAATATAGTTTGAATGACAATGGGGAGAAGCTACAACAGTGCCTCACTTCCTTGTCAACTATTGTTTCCGTTTCGCATCATTCGACTCCTCTACCTGCAGTCTGTTTCCTATACAAAGTGTAAATAATCTTTTGCTCCCGGTTTTTCATACTCGCTGCCTTACGAATTTCGGAAAATGAAGTCCAGTCGACATTGTCAAAAGCTTACCCTAAATCAACGAACGTGCATTTGCGTTTATTTAACGTATCTTATACTACTAGTTCTAAGGTCAGAATTGCCCCACGTATTCCTAAAGTTTCTCTGGAACGAAAATTAATTTTCCCTAAGGTCGGCTTCTACGTAGTTGTCCACACTTCATTAAATATAAGCTCACTTCATTTAATCGACTTGGCATCCATAGTTCACAGAAGCATCGTTTAGCTCTGAAGTTGTTTCCACTAACTTTAAAGGTTGTAGTTAGCTGACAACAGAAACTAGCGAACGAACGACGAAAAGCAGCAGCCGTACGCAGAAGTTTAGATTGACTGTGAAGCAAATGCGAGTTCTGACTGTTGACATTCTCCCTCGCTCTGCTATAATAATGTTACTTACTCCCGTAGAGTGTTGAGTGGAGAAATGTGTTTAATTTACTCCTTCCTGGCCTAAATATATACCAATTAGGCAGTAATTTGCGGAGTTTCAGGTTACACCTGCGTAACGTATGAGGAGATGTCACTAACGGGCTCGGTGGACATAACTTTATTGGACTTCGCCAGCATATATAATGGGACTTTTCTCGCCACCAGTCTCATGCGATGACGACCTTTTACCAACACAAACATAATAAAAATACTCGACTAAATTTCAGAGGAATATTTTAAATTAAATTTTTACCCTAGTGATTAAGTGGACGAGACAGTGCACCAGTAAAACACGTGTTTTATAGCACGATGGTCCAAATCTTGGTCCTGTCCTCTAGATTTAGGCTTTATTTCCCTAAATCGCTTAAGGTAAATGCTAGGATAATTCGCTTGAAGGGGAACGGTCTTTTTCGTTCCTTTTCCTTCCCAAATCCAAATTTTTGGTCCATCTGTAATTACTTCATCTACGACGGAACTTGAAGCCTTTATCAGCCTTCTTCATTCGTGTTTAACATACCAGTAACCATGATGCCTTGCCTCAAGGCTCTGTTCTCGCTCCGTTTATCTCTACACATGACACCTGCCGAACTTAAACTGTTGGAAATTATAGTATGCAGACTGGCCTTGTAGTTTCATACCACAATGGAGATCTTTCTGAATGTGAGAATACGTAACAGTCTCGCTAAAGTCGACGAATATTTTAAGGCATGACGACTTACAACTCTCTAATCGCCTAGCATCAGCAAGGATCAGCCCACAGCTACCTCCACTTGGCATAGTAAAATACTACGGTAAGTCACACTACCTTGATGCCACAATATACAGGACGCTGACATACCGTAAACACCTTTCCAAGACAGCTAAGAAGTTACAAACAATTGTTAAGCTGGTGATGAAACTGGCAGGTATTAATTGAGTACATATACTTCAATTCTCTGTGGAGCATCCCATTCGTAGGTATACCCTGCAGCAGAATATTGCGCACGAGTTCACTGCACCGATGTGCCGAAAACTGTCATTGATTTCAATGCAGTTATGAGAACCATTGGTGGCACACCCCTCAGACCTACAATTACACGCAGACTACCAATACTATTGTACTTCTGTCCACCTCACCTTAGTCTAAATCTGAAATCTTTCTCAATAAGTTTCTAGAAACTGATCACTCCTTTTTCATGAGGAGTTAATCTCTTGGCCTAGGAATCGCATTAAACACAGAAGATCAGCATATGAACAGGGAGTTCAAATGCTCTTCACAGGGGTTCAACCGGGACACTGAGTGGAAATGTGAATGTCAAGTCATTAAAATCAGGAGCCATCAACTTATTTACAGCCCAACCGTTAAATGTCCTGGTCTTTATCATCCTAGGATGGTGTGGGTGCATTTAAACAGATACCGGACTGGAGAATGTATGTGCAGACACAACACGCACGAGTGGGTCTTTTTTACTGGTAGTACGTGCGACTGTGGAGATGTACACATATGAAAAAAAGTTTTGCATCATCTCGGTTCCGAGAGTTCCGGAACCTGCACAGAAAATTGGAATAGAGATCAACATAAACATCATATCCACCCTTTTTATTACTCATGAAAACTTCACATAGCATGTTGTACCTCCATATATCAAGACCTTCAGAGGTGATGGTCCAGATTGCTGTATACACCAGTATCTCTAGCACCCAGTAGCACGTCCTCTTGCATTGATCCATGCCTGTATTCGTCGTGGCATACTATACACAAGGGACTGTTAGTCCAGATTGTCCCACTCCTCAACGGCTATTCGGTGTAGATCCTTCAGAGTGGTTGGTGGCTCACGTCGTCCATAAACAGCCTTTTTCAATATATCCTAGGCATGTTCAATGGGCTTCATGTCTGGAGAACATGCTGGCCACTCTAGTCGAGCGATGTCGTTATCCTGAAGAAATCATTCACAAGATGTGCACGGTGGGGGTGCGAATTGTCACCCATGAAGACGAATTACTCGCCAATTTGCTGCCGATATGGTTGTACTATCAGTCGGAGGATGGCATTCACGTGTCGTACAGCCGTTACGGAGCCTTCCATGACCACCAGCGGCGTACGTCGCCCCACATAATGCCACCCCAAAACATCAGTGAACCTCCACCTTGCTGCCTTGCGGCACTCACTGGAGGATGTGGCTCAGGCGTTCAGACGGACTGGGTGGCCTCTAAACACGTCTCCGACGATTGTCTGGTTGAAGGCATATCCTACACTCATCGGTGAAGAGAACACGATGCCAATCCTGAGTGGTCCATTCGGCATGTTATTGGGCATATCTTATCGCGCTGCATGGTGTCGTGGTTGCAAAGATTGACCTCGCCATGGACGTCGGGAGTGAAGTTGTGCATCATGCAGCCTATTGCGCACAGTTTGAGTCGTAACATAACGTCCTGTGGCTGCACGAGAAGCATTATTCAACATGGTGGCGTTGCTGTGAGGGTTCCCCCGAGCCATAATACCTAGGTAGCTGTCTTCCACTGCAGTAGTAGTCCTTGGGCGGCCTGAGCGAGGTATGTCATCGACAGTTCCTGTCACTCTGTATCTCCGTGTCCGAACAATTCCGAGACGCCTGGACACTTTCCTTATTGAGAGCCCTTCCTGGCACAAAGTAACAATGAGGACGCGATCGAATCACGGTTTTGACCGTCTTCCCATTGTTGAACTACAGACAACACGAGCCGTGTACGTCCTGGTGGAATGACTGGAACTGATCGGCTGTCGGATCCCCTCGTTCTAATAGGCGCTGCTCATGCATGATTGTTTACATCTTTGGGCAGGTTTAGTCACACATCTGAACAGTCAAAGGTACTGTGACTCTGATACAGTATCCACAGTCAACATATGTCCTCAGCAGTTCTGGGAACCGGGGTGATGGAAAACTTGTTTTGATGTGTGTATAAATACCGAGCCACATTGTAAATGAGTATTCTAACACACGATCTCAAAAGTCTGCATGAAGCATACGACGAGGCGTTTCATTCGACTTGAGTGTGTCGATATTCGCTTGTAGACTGGACCGCTGAGTATTTTTGTAGTGTAAATAGTTGCACATATGGCTGGCTCTGAGTACTATGGGACTTAACATCTATGGTCATCACTCCCCTAGAACTTAGAACTACTTAACCCTAACTAACCTAAGGACAGCACACATCTCGAGGCAGAGAAAATCCCTGACCCCGCCGGGAATCGAACCCGGGAACCCGGTCGTGGGAAGCGAAAACGCTACCACACGACCACGAGAGTAGTAAATTAATTTGAAACCCTAGATAATGCAAAGCGTTAGCAGAAGGAACATATCCAATCATGCAATCAAATAAACGTGTACAAGTAACCACAAAGACGCCTTCCCAACCCGTTCAGTAGCTGAAGAAGGTCATGCCCTAAACAGTCATACAACATGTTTACTCACAGAGAAAGGAAACTCTTACTGAAGCCTGACACCGCCTCGTTGGAACAGTGTTCTTAATGTAAGTCATTAAATAAAGAGTTTTTACTGGAATAAACGTTTTATGCCCAGCCCGCAATTTTTGGTATACAATTTGAGCACGAGAACTAGTTTCGGTTGTTTTCAGAAACCATCTTCAAATCGTTGAAATTGTAAAAACAGCGGTGAACATTCACTGAAAAACATCATAATTAACTGTAGACACGTAATGAAATGCATACGTGTTCTGGGCCAATAAGACAATGACAACACGTAGTTAACAATTTCAATTACGTTTTAAAGAGGTGCGTAGATTTACAATAATAAAGACAATTAGAGCACTATAACATCCTTATAAATTCTGCTGATTTGGACTACACGGTCTGTTTCCTAATGTACTAACAAATACGAAATAGAAACTTTATGGACATGGTTTTATAAATTTTACTAATGAGTAAAAGTGTTGTTGTGAATTTGAAGCCGGAAGCCGGCAGAACGAATGCTCCCGCTGAAGAAAGGAGTGGGTACCCCTCAATCGTTATTACCGCGTGGGCGAATAAAGTCGAAAAAATGATTCGTGGCGCTGTCGTTTGACTTTGTACAAGACGTTCTCAGAAATTTTTCCGGAAACACTCTCTCTCCCCTTCACGGAAGGATTGGTTCAAAAAGGCTCTAAGCACTATAGGACTTAGCTGCTGAGGTCATCAGTCCCCTAGAACTTAGAACTACTTAAACCTAACTAACCTAAGGACATCTCACACATCCACGCCCGAGGCAGGATTCGAACCTGCGACCGTAGCAGCCGTACGGTTCCTGACTGTAGCACCTAGAACCGCTCGGCCACTCCGGCCGGCACGGAAGGATTACTGATACAGTTTGTTTTAGAAAATTGTGGGCACGAAATGTACCAAGACAGCTCACAGATCAAACCAAAATCTACAGAATCGCATCTTCACGGGACTTTCTCCAGCGCTTCGAACTCGAAGTGAACAGTTTCTTGACACTATTGTGACTGGCGACGAAACGCGAGTGGCTCACTACATCCATGATATGTAAAGACAATCATTGCAGTGGCGACATTCATGCTCACCGTCAGAATACGATTCAAACCCGCTCTTCCTACCCGAAGAAAGGGACCATAAAGGGAATCTCCCCATTGAATTTTTGCCCCAGAGAGAAACAACTAATACTGTGCGATACTGTGAAGCCCTAAAAAACCACCGATGGTAATACAGAACATAAAAGAAGAATTTAAAGGAGATAATCTGCTTGTTGCTTGACAGTACCTGTACCCAGGCACCCAATCTGGCAAAGTAATTCTTGGATTCAGTCGGCTGCGACATCATCTGCCACCCCGCTCACAGCCCTGATCTGATACATTCACATTTTCATCTTTTCACCTCTCTGAAATATTTTATGAGTACAAAAAGGTTAGCTACCGACGACGTGATCAAGAGTGCCGTCAAACACCGGACCAAAGAGATTGCATGAGACGAATTTTGACAAAGATGTCAGAAATACCATCCGCTAAGTGAATTGGTGACGAAGGTGGCTTCGTCGAAAAAAAAGTGTTTGATATACATCTGTGATTTTGTAAATTTTTCGTAAATACATTGCTTTTTCGATTTGTAAACCATCGAATTTTCTTAATTTCTATACATGCTTCGCACGTTCATGTAACGTGTGCTTAACATACACATCTTACTCGATGGTCTTCAGAACCTAACGTCATAGTGGATAAGTTTTCGTCATCACTGATCATCTATAAATCATCTTCTTGACATATAGGATATCTATTTGAAACTTTAGCATTTATTATTACTCTTTGCTTCATGATCATACAATTGCCGTTCGTTGATACCATATTTTGTTCTTCAACTACACATGTCGGTGTAGTTCAAGCTGTCATTTCTGTTTCTGTGAAGCTTACACGTAAATTCTCAGAAGCCCGAGATATGAAGGGGTACCCCAATTTAGATTAATCTCTCAGGTTTTCTCGGCGTGATTAATTAATGGCGGTCTTACCGGTATTATGGAAACAGCAACTCGGTTGAATAAATGGTTATTAATTATGAATTTATTTCTTTATTTATAGTCTATGATAAAATGTCCACAAATCTCAATACATATGAACGGGATACCACATTTAAACTTACATGTAATCCGTTTGTGTAAATTTTACTTCGTCCGCTTGTATTTAGAATTGAGGATGGTCATTTCTGGCTGAGTTCTCCAGTCTGAGGACAATATTTTATGTAGTTCGGGTGGAAGTAAAATTTATGTACCATAGATCACTGTGTGTGTAAATGAGAACTGTGCTTCAGCTCATATTCCTTATTCTTTTGCAAATATGCCAATAATCCGTATCATTCTTATGGAACCGTGGTCGTATAATGTTTCCTCTTCACTCCGTTATGCACAGTCTTAGTTTTAAATATTCTTCTGCAGAGACAAGTTCAAACGCTTCCACATTCTTCTTCTCCTGCTGCTTGCATTTCACTACTGTTTACTTGGAACAGAGGAATGGTTTTAGAAACCTCTTAATACGATGTCGTTGCTTTGCACGCACATGCCAATCTCTTTTTCGTGTTTAACTTGTGTTGGCCCCTTCTGCCCTAAATAGCAGTATGGCAGTATTCTGGAGCTTATGCCCTCCCGCGATACAGTCTGGTCTGCCGGCTTGCATACCTGGCAGACGTCAACAGCATAATAAAATTATCTTCTAAATAAGTGACATTTTGAGAACCATGGCTGTTTATGATTTAAACAACTAGGCGCAAGTACGGTTTAAAAAGGTTCTTTTTTTTATTGGTTTGGTCCGGTGGTAGCGCAAATACAGGACGGATTCGTAGCACAGATTGGCTGAAGAGCGACGAATTGTGCCACTACCAGCCCACTCCTGCCCCCATGGAGCAGGAGAATCAAATGACAATAAAGGAAAACACATACATAGCACAGAAATGTAAACCAGTTTACCATTGACCCTCCTGTACAAAAGGCAAGTATGTGAACGTAAAGTCACACATTATTCCTTGACCACCCACTCGCAGTTGTAGTTGATAGCCATTTGCCTCCTGTTGTTGGTATAGGACTTCGATCACGGTAGGTTGAAATGGGTGAGTGTGGGTTGCAAAAATCGTTTTCTCACATATTGTTTTGATGAAGAGCGTCTACAACCTATTGAAAGGCGTTTCATGTGTCAGTGAGGGACAGAGATGTTTTCGAAACTTTCTAGCGACGAAAAACAAAATCGTCAATGTCAAAAAAGACCGTCCGAGAGATAATTCTGGCGCTAGAGAAAATTTACATGTCGCTCGGTACCATGACTGGTGAAAATGAAAACGTAAATTTTCCTGCAGAATTTTTAAATTAGTTGGATGTCCGACACTGCCGATACAGTCTTAGATTGTTCGTTTGTCAGTCATTTTACTGCGGAATCTGAATTCGCTGAAAGTGTGCAGTGGTACAAGACTCTGCATCAGACAGCTGCAGAATAATATCATCGAAGCCAGAATAATGACTGGCAGATAAAAAGGACACACGGTATTTATACGGCAAAAACCTTTAACATCATCTAGATTGCCCCCCAGTTTAAGGCGGTTGCAATTTCCATTAAAGTTGGCATACGACTTGACCATCAGCAAAGTACAGGGCAGAACATTCCTGTATTGTGATGTTAAAGGAATCGTGCTGTTCAAACAGCAAATTTTACGTGGTGTGATCACTTCAAAATTTGTTCATTTATAATCCGAACAGCAGAACTACAAGTGCTGTGAAAAAGTAAAAATGCAAGTATGTATATACAACAAAAATTAAATTCGTTATTAAATTAAGTAACTTTTGATCCTGGCCTGTTTCATTTAAATAATAATATTTTATCGCATCGTTGTTTAGTTTATTATATGCTTTATACACAACACGTTTAATGGAACATACATTTGTATATATCTCATAGGGAGAATGGTCCTCATGCCATCAGCCACGCGAGCGATATTTTCCGACCTGGGCAATGACGGTTACCCAATGTCGCTCGTAAAGTAACCTTTCTCGTAGTTATTAGAGTGACCAGTCAGGGAATGACGACGTGTTGACAACGAGATGAACGCTGCGCCAGATGCTGCTTCATGCAGCAAGTGAGGTACTGGCAATTTTCGTTTCGCAGAACGATCGTGGACCGTTACCGACGCAGTTAATTTTCAGACACACACAGAGCGCAGTTGAGATTGCAACGTTAACTACCCTGCCTGCTTTCATTAGCCAAATAAATAGTGGCACTATACAACCTCTTCGCAAAGCATCCCCCTTTATATATTAGGAGGAACATGCTATTCATTTCTCTCCGCACAAGAAAATGCAATGCAGTGTTGTTACATTGGGTAATTAGTTGCAGGTTTATGGGGAGATGAAGGAATAAAGAGAGCGCTTTTATCATTAAAATTCTCATTAAACTATAAAAAAGAACGCGCATTCGCTGCCAGCAAACTCGCAGAAAGACTCTACAGATTATTATCCAGTATATCTCGAGAGTTCTGCAAGAAACACCTAGGGAGTGAAGCTAAAATCTTCTGGGTTATTAGGCCGTGTCATGTTTCTTCTAAAATGATCGACGTTTCGACCCCTCTACTGGGATCTTCCTCAAGATCTTCTGGTGTCCACTACTGCTAGAACACCGTCAGAGACGAGTGTCGCGTCCTCTTATAAAGGAAGAGTTTTCACGTGTTCGTGCCGGAGAAGTGACAGTATTGGTTGAAATTCATAAGGCTACCATTGGTGGGCCGTAGTCATAGGCTAATATTCCCCATCTGATGCAGAAGAAGGGACGTTGTTAGCTAATCTCCTAGCCAATGATGACGACCAACCAATAGCGGTAGCAGGAATTTCAACCAACAACCCTTCTCCAGTGTAAGTGTGGAATAGTGCCTTTCTATCTAATGACGATGGGCCCTCAATGGTATCCACAGGAGATTAACTAACAACGCCTCTTCTTCTGCATCAGAGCGGGAATATTAAGCCTATGACTATGGCCTACCAATGTTAACCATATGAATTTTAACCAATACTATCACTTCTCCAGCACGAACGCGTGAAAACTCCCCCTTTGTAAGAAGACGCGACACTCGTCTTTGACAGTGTTCTAGCAGTAGTGGACACCAGAAGATCCTGAGGAAGACCCCAGCAGAGGGGTCGAAACGTCGATCATTTTAGAAGAGACATGAGGCGGCCTAATAACTCAGAAGGTTTTAACTTTAGTGACAACGGCCGCGAAAGCCTGCAGACTTACCTAGAAAAGTGTTTCATTCTGTTCCTGTAAAGATTTTTACATACGTTGGTAAATCACGTCTAAAACAATCAGGGCATGATAAATGATTAGATATCTTTCGATAGCAGTGTCAAAGATTGGCATCCAAAAACCAGTTCCTTTTCTGGGACGTGGAATAACAGGTATTGGATCCGTTGTCGGGAGTAGTTTCCCAAACAATTACAGTTGCTTGGGAAATGAGTCATAACATTCATTTCGAACAAACGTTCGACCCACTCTGTGTTGCTCATTGTTGCACTATCATCTAAGATAGAGGTCACCAAATGTTTTCCACAACGAACCGCGTAACTGACAAAGTGACAAATGCAGGCCTCATCATCATTCTGTGCAATACGGAAGCTCTGGAAAGAAATACTAGAAACTTAATTCAACATTCCGTGTTAATCGGGACTGAGTGTCACGCAGTGCACAAAAGCCTAGTACAAACAACATATTTATTTACTAAAACGTTATCAAAGAAGGCGACTTTATCAGAAAGATAGTTACATCATTCCTAGTGTGCACATACCTGAATATCACAAACTAAGCAGCAAAAACTATAGCGAGATTTGTGAAACTAACGTTTGGCATTCTACAAATCATCAGTGTTTGGTTTGGTATTGCCGTAACCAATCAAGAGTGTTGGTTTCAAACGTATACACACTCCTGGAAATTGAAATAAGAACACCGTGAATTCATTGTCCCAGGAAGGGGAAACTTTATTGACACATTCCTGGGGTCAGATACATCACATGATCACACTGACAGAACCACACGCACATAGACACAGGCAACAGAGCATGCACAATGTCGGCACTAGTACAGTGTATAACCGCCTTTCACAGCAATGCAGGCTGCTATTCTCCCATGGAGACGATCGTAGAGATGCTGGATGTAGTCCTGTGGAACGGCTTGCCATGCCATTTCCACCTGGCGCCTCAGTTGGACCAGCGTTCGTGCTGGACGTGCAGACCGCGTGAGACGACGCTTCATCCAGTCCCAAACATGCTCAATGGGGGACAGATCTGGAGATCTTGCTGGCCAGGGTAGTTGACTTACACCTTCTAGAGCACGTTGGGTGGCACGGGATACATGCGGACGTGCATTGTCCTGTTGGAACAGCAAGTTCCCTTGCCGGTCTAGGAATGGTAGAACGATGGGTTCGATGACGGTTTGGATGTACCGTGCACTATTCAGTGTCCCCTCGACGATCACCAGTGGTGTACGGCCAGTGTAGGAGATCGCTCCCCACACCATGATGCCGGGTGTTGGCCCTGTGTGCCTCGGTCGTATGCAGTCCTGATTGTGGCGCTCACCTGCACGGCGCCAAACACGCATACGACCATCATTGGCACCAAGGCAGAAGCGACTCTCATCGCTGAGGACGACACGTCTCCATTCGTCCCTCCATTCACGCCTGTCGCGACACCACTGGAGGCGGGCTGCACGATGTTGGGGCGTGAGCGGAAGACGGCCTAACGG
Source organism: Schistocerca piceifrons (assembly GCF_021461385.2). NCBI lineage: Eukaryota > Metazoa > Arthropoda > Insecta > Orthoptera > Acrididae > Schistocerca > Schistocerca piceifrons. The sequence continues at coordinate 85,379,000 of NC_060143.1, read as the reverse complement.
TGTCCGGGACCGTAGCCCAGCTTCATGGAGACGGTTGCGAATGGTCCTCGCCGATACCCCAGGAGCAACAGTGTCCCTAATTTGCTGGGAAGTGGCGGTGCGGTCCCCTACGGCACTGCGTAGGATCCTACGGTCTTGGCGTGCATCCGTGCGTCGCTGCGGTCCGGTCCCAGGTCGACGGGCACGTGCACCTTCCGCCGACCACTGGCGACAACATCGATGTACTGTGGAGACCTCACGCCCCACGTGTTGAGCAATTCGACGGTACGTCCACCCGGCCTCCCGCATGCCCACTATACGCCCTCGCTCAAAGTCCGTCAACTGCACATACGGTTCACGTCCACGCTGTCGCGGCATGCTACCAGTGTTAAAGACTGCGATGGAGCTCCGTATGCCACGGCAAACTGGCTGACACTGACGGCGGCGGTGCACAAATGCTGCGCAGCTAGCGCCATTCGACGGCCAACACCGCGGTTCCTGGTGTGTCCGCTGTGCCGTGCGTGTGATCATTGCTTGTACAGCCCTCTCGCAGTGTCCGGAGCAAGTATGGTGGGTCTGACACACCGGTGTCAATGTGTTCTTTTTTCCATTTCCAGGAGTGTACATCAGTCAATTTCGTTCGATGTGTTGCCTACATTTTTGACAACGTTTGCTCACAGACGCAAGTTGCGCCAAACACTGATGACATACCAGTGGTAAATTTCCTCAGTTTATGAAACTCAGTATCGGTTAGTAGAGGCAAAATTCAACAACTTTTCCTTTTCTGTGCTTCGCTTTCAACAAGACAGTTACTTGCAGATCAATGAGCTCCAACTGCAGTCCAACTGGCACATCAACAAGTTTGCTGTCAAACTGATTTGGAAAAACGTTGCTATCAGTTCTGTCAAAATTAGAAAGTGGCCTGGAAAATTCTTATTCAGGTCACGAATATTTTCGTCCGGAAAGTCAAGTTTGACGTCCTGGGGTATTATAGCACAGAGCTGTTGTAGATGGAGGTGAGAAAAGTTCTCTCTTTCCAGTTGCACTTCAAACAATGACAGTTTTCACCGAAATCCTTTGACGATGCTGTGAGAGATCACAGACAAAATTATCCTTTTCCTGAAGTTTCAAGTCCACTTATTTCATGATGCCGACCAAAAATGACAACTATAACAACCAGACAGGATCTGACACCTGTGGATCAGATTTCTTTCTCACTGTGAGAGCCATTTGTTTCGTTTCGGAGCTTGTAAAAACGAAACAGGACCTTATCGCAGCTGAGCCACCTCACTGTTGTGTGGTAAGGCAAGGCTCAGAATTCAGAAGCAGTTTATTCAAAAAAGCTGGGACTGATGATGACTGAGCGCTTGTCGCCAAACAAGTTCCATACGGGATAATCCGGGGCAAGGTCCCGTCTATGGTGTTTATAACGGTGATTTAGCAGGGTCTGTCCGCAATATGACACGAGGACACGTCCTTAGATCCTTGTGTACAAAGATATCCGTGTCCATATGTTGTGATGCCGGTGAAGGACAAATTTAAAGATGGAACACTTGACTTGCTGAAGCACGAATAAGTTTCTTGACGATCGACCACGTTGTTTCTCTAAAATTTCCGAAGTGAGTCTGAGTTATTCTTCCTGCATGAATTTTACTGCAGAGGATCCAATCAAAGATTTAATGGCTGTGTGTAGTCCCAGTAACACTAGCATTAGGGCAGATATGTCTCGTATTCCATATGCTTTATCTATAAAAATCATTTACCGTCGGAGCGCCGGATGAACTGACATCGTGGGCCGTGGAACACACACTTTTGAGACCCTTGATGAAAGGCATACGACCTAGTTCGAAGGATGGGGAAGAGTCTACAGAGGTGCCCACGTTGACAATGCTGAAGGCGTAGCGTTACGAGCAGCTTCGGATATAAACCAAATTTGTCGCCCTTAATGTGCGATCCCCGGCAATATGTGACCTTACTCGTCACAACGCACAGACATTTCAAACATATTCATCCTTTTATTACGAATAATACGCGGTGGGGCATATAAAAGTGGACCAGAGAACAGAGTTCCAGTGTACAAGGAAACACTGCTGAGGAAAGGATATGCAGTACTGACTTGACTATAGCAGATGTTGAAAGTAAGCACCATTCCACTCTTGGCACTTTTGGGCCGCGGTCAGCAAGTTGCTAAGGGCGCATCGAAGGTGGACTACTGTAATTGCTGCAGTCCCATCCTAAATGTTCATCTGCCGTTCTTGAAAAGAATGAGGGTTGTTGCGATACACCTTAGACTTGAGGACTCCCCAGACAAAGTAATCACTCACTGACAGATCAGGTGACCTGGGCCGCCAGCTAGGGCCGCGATCAGACTGACCTGTGCTAACATCTCTGCCAGGCGTGAAGACTGTAAATTTGTTCTAAGGTTCGGCAGACATTTTGCCAGTTGATCCACCCTGTTGGAAGTAACTGCAGATCTTTTCGACCTCCGTAATGCTGCCACAAATGATATCCACTCGCCCAGGCCACTTATTTGCTCCACATTGTATAAAATTGGGCTGGAGTTGTTAAGTCTTAGGTAGTAAGGGGCGCAAGCAGGAATGTAAGCCGTTGCAACAGATAGTCAGGGGTAGACACGTGGCAACATATGCTACCGCAGCGGAGGAAAGTATCGTGGGGCACGTAGTTGCTCGTGAGGCTATCGATTTGAGCTAGTAACGAGACAGATGTTTGAACGCTAGAACGGAGTGCTTTGATAAACATTAAACAAAACAGGCAACTTCCACACATGCCGACTACAGGATAAATCCATACATATTATAAAGAAGATTGTATGCATATGTGTGTAGGTGTCTATGTTCCAAATCTCCTCCTAAACCACTGAATGATTTCAACCAAATTTGGTACTCATATCCCTTACAGTCAGGCAACAATCGCTGTCGGGGTAATAATCACCTACCTTTCACAGTTCAGAACATACGTCATCACAAAAAATGGGCTGTGTGAAAAACTGCTACATAAAATTTGCATAAATTTTGCGCATAATATGTGCATAAAATTTAAATTTATTACTTCTTTGTTACTAACAGGTTGTGCAGACAATATCCAAATATGCCGCTCAATATATCTACAAAATTATATCGTTACATGGCTCATAGATCACTGAGGTGCGTGAAAAACTGCCGCACCAAACATTAATTTTTAAAACATTTCTTCATTCCTACTGAAACACTCCTACTGTCGAGTCTACGTAAGGAAATCCCTGACACCTGACAGCGCTTTTGACAGCTTTCTCTCTGCAAATTTCCTACAAATTAAGCCAAGGTTTCACATAATAATTGCCAGCGTACTGTCGAAATGGAAATACGCGACATTGAGACGAAAATTTTCGTAGTTCTAATGTCGAAATTTAGGGTGATACGAAATCAGTGATACCTTCGACTTGATTTAGAGCAGATCAAGTGTCACTTATGATGACTTTACTATCAGAGTTGAATTTTATATGCTGCTGAGTTAATCGGTGTTTGAATTAGCCTATCCACTGAAGTTATGTCACATCAAATGTGATTTTTGTGAGATGTATCTCTAAGTAGCGAAACCAGGAGAAGAATTAGTACAATTCGTTCAGTTCTAGGGGATACTACATTTGTCTGCTTCGAAAATTAACTTCTCAAGATTAATTTCTCAAGATAATTGCAGCACAAGCCACTAGCCATATCGTTAACCACATGCTTAGAAAGTTATTGTCAGGCAACAAGCGCTAGTTATGTGAGTTACAAACGAAGTGTTACAGATGGCTCCAAGACTAGACCTACATGATCTCAGCGTTTAGTAAAAGCAGATACTCGGTTCAGACGGCATCCCTCTGTGTGTTTTGTCCGTCATAGCAACAATACGGCGACCTGAGTACGTCTTACGATTAACATGGTAGGAAAGTTTTGCGCCCGACCACGTAGGTAGCTCAAATGTCATAGGAATATTTTACAAAATCAAGAATCCTTCCAAAGACATATCGACGGCTATTTTGATTAATCTGCAGTTTGTTCGGTAACTTATTCAAAAAGTTATCTAATTAAGTTGCGTAATAAGAGGTTAGAAAATTTAAAAATGGAAATGGATAGACATAGTGGGAATCAGTGAACTTCGGTGGCAGCAGGAACAAGACTTTAGGTAAAGTGAACGTAGGGTTATAAACACAAAATCAAATAGGAGTAATGCAGGTGTAGGTTTAATTATAAATAAAAAATAGGAGCGCGGATAAGCTGCTACGAACAGCATAGTGAACGCATTATTGTACCCAGCATAGACACAAACCCCACGTCTACTACAATAGTACAAGTTTATATGCCAACTAGCTCCGTTGATGACGAAGAAATTGAAGGAATGTATGATGAGGTAAAATAATTCATGCAGATAGTGAGGGAAGATGAAAATTTAATAGTCATGGGGGACAGCAATTCGATACTAGGAAAAGGAAGAGATGGAAAAGTAGTAGGTGAATATGGGACGGGGGTAAGGAATGAAAGAGGAAGTCGCCTGGTATAATTTTGCACAGAGCATAACTTAATCGTAGCTAACACTTGGTTTAAGAATCATGGAAGACAGTTTTATACGGCAAAGAGGTCTGGAGACATTGGAAGGATTGAGATAGAAGATATAACAGTATGACAGAGATGTAGGAACCAGGTTTTAAACTGTAAGACACTTCCAGGGACAATGTGGACCCTGCCCACAATTTATTGGTTATGAACTGAAGGAACTCCAAACAGGTAGGAATTTAAGGAGATGGTACCTGGATAAACTCACAGAACCAGAGACTGCGGATAGTTTCAGAGAGAGCATTAGGGAACGATTGACAAGAACGGGGGAAAGAACTACAGTAGATGAAGAATGGGTAGCTTTGAGAGATGAATTAGTAAAGGTAGCATAGGATCAAGTAGGTAAAAAGACGATGGATAGTAGAAATCCTTGGGTAACAGAAGAAATATTGAATTTAATTGATGAAAGGAGAAAGTACAAAAATGCCGTAAATGAAGCTGGCAAAAACGAACACAAGCGTCTAAAAAATGTGGTTGACAGGAAGTATAAAATGGCTAAGGAGGGATGGCTAGAGGACGGATGTAAGGATGTACAGGCAGATATTACTAGGGATAAGATAGACACTGCCTACAGGAAAATTAAGGAGACCTTTGTAGCAAAGAGAACCAGTTGTATGAAATCAAGAATTCAGATGAAAAACCAGATTAAACCAAAAAGGGAAAGCAGAAAGGTGGAAGGAGTATATAGAGGGTCTATACAATGATGATGTGCTGGAGGGCAGTATTATGGAAATGGAATAGGAATTAGATGAAGATGAAATGGGAGATATGATACTGCGTGACGAGTTCGACACAGCACTGAAAGACCTGAGTAGAAACAACGCCGCAGGAGTAGACAACATTCCATTAGAGCTACTGATAGCCTTGGGAGAATCAGCCCTGACAAAACTCTACTATCTGGCGAACAAAATGTGTGAGACAGGCAAAATAGCCTCAAACTTCAAGAAGAATATAATAATTCCAATCCCAAAGAAAGCAGGTGTTGACGGGTGTGAAAATTAATTAACTATCAGTTTAATAAGTCACAGCTGCAAAATACTAACACGAATTCTTTACAGACGAATGGAAAAACTGGTAGACGCCGACCTTGCGGAACATTAGTTTGGATTCCATAGAAATGTTGAACACGTGAGGCAATACTGAACCTATTCTAGCGTTTGTAGACTTAGAGAAATCTTTTGACAATATTTACTGGAATATTCTCTTTCAAATTCTGAAGGTGGCAGGGGTAAAATACAGGGATCGAAAGGCTGTTTACAGTCTGTACATAAACCAGATGGCAGTTATAAGAGTCGAGGGGCGTGAGAGTGAATCAGTGGTTGGGAAGAGAGTGAGACAGCGTTGTAGCCTATCCCCGATGTTATTCAATCTGTATTTTGAACAAGCAGTAAGGGTAACAAAAGAAAAATTTCTAGTAGGTATTAGAACCTATGTAGAAGAAATAAGAACCTCAAGGTTTGCAATGACATTGTAATTCAGTCAGAGACAGCGAAGGACCTGGAAGAGCCGTTGAACAGAACGGACAGTATCTTGAAAGGAGGATATAAGATGAACCTCAACAAAAACAAAACGAGGATAATGGAATATTGACGAACTAAATCAGGTGATGCTGAGGGAATTGGATTAGAAAATAAGACACTTAAAGTAGTAAAGGAGTTTTGCTACTTGGGGAGCAAAATAACTGATGATGGTCGAAGTAGAGAGGATATAAAATGTAGACTGGCAATGGCAAGGAAAGCGTTTCTGAAGAAGAGAAATTTGTTGACATCGAGTATAGATTTAAGTGTCAGGAAGTCTTTTTGTTTGATGTGTAGCCACGTATGGAAGTGAAACCGGGACGATAAATAGTTTTGACAAGAAGAGAATAGAGACTTTCGAAATGTGGTGCTATAGAAGAATGCTGAAGACTAGAAGGATAGATCACGTAATTAATGAGGAGGTACTGAATAGAATTGGGGAGAAGAGGAATTTGTGGCACAACTTGACTAGAAGAAGGAATTGGGTGGTAGGACATGTTCTGAGGGATCAAGGGATCACCAATTTAGTATTAGAGGGCAGCGTGGAAGATAAATATCGCAGAGGGAGACCAAGAGATGAATACACGAAGCAGACTCAGAAGCATGTAGGCCGCAGTAGGTACTTCGAGATGAAGAAGCTTGCACAGGATAGGGTAGCATTGACAGGTGTATCAAACCAGTCTCTGGACTGAAGACTTCAACAACAACAATAAAGGATTAGTCTATTTCTGAAAAGGGATCAACAGGTTCATTCTCACTTTACTCGGAGCTGATGGAGTTACCTTGAAAATCAATACTAAATCGTCTCTGATCAGTCGACGGTGCAGTTTTCCACTGTTTACAGCCCATGACTAGTTTCAAATTTGGGAGATTACATGTTACAGAAATTTGATAACACAAATTTAATGTGTGCTGTAGCTGTATGTAGTACCCATAAAGCAAACAAATGAACACAGGAGTATTTCTCAACAGCGTCATCCAAATATGGAGAAATTTCTCGGTACATAAAGCAAATTACAAGGAACAGCCGCTGTTCAAACCACAGACGACTGGTAATGGTTCTCGACTAACAACTGTACACAGAGCAAAATCTGAAATGCCCTGTGACGAGCCTCACGGACAGGATTCTCAATAGGCACCAGCCAACCGGCCAGTGAAACGCACATCGAAGTTACCAATATAATCACCCAGTCTTGTAATCAATACCTTTCACAATGAATTTTCATCCCACTCCTGAACCTTTGAGCTGTTTCTGTGAGTGCTTCTTAGATGTACGGGAGGAACGCAAGGTATCAAATGTACCCGAACATCCCTTTGTAATGCAAAATTCACCATGATTATCACGCGAGGAGAACACGCCAGTATAAAATAAGAAAGGCAATGTTGTATTTTCATTAGAGAAGCAGGAACAGCGGGAATGTGTCTGTCAGGGGAGTTCATCGAATTCCAGTGTGGGCCTGACATTCAATGTCATCTGAGTAACAAATCCATTAGAGACATTTCAAACCCAAAAATGCCCAACTCGATTACTGGAGGCGTGGCGTGAAGAGAAAACGGGAAGAAAGGGGAAGGAACAACCACGGCCAAATCAGAACAAAGGCAGACTTCATTTACTGAAGGACAAGAAGCGTAGAGTATTATACAGGGTGATCGTAAAACATCACATGAAATCAGTGGAAGGTCTCATTCGTGATTTCCAAAGTGCCACCAGAAGTATAGCTAGGACAATGGTTGCGCATGGAGAGAGAAAAAGAATGGAATACAACAGTTAAGCGGCTTCTCAGAAGCCACATCTTTCTGTAGTAAAAGATAATCGTCGCTTGAGGTGTAGGAAAGACGCCACTAGACAGCGGGTAATTAGAAACGAGTGATTTGAGGCAATGAATCACGCTATATCCTCTGGCAATCCGATGGGAGGGTCTTCGTGGTTCTTACGCGAAATGTACGTTGCTGGCAGTAGAATCGAAAAATGGCTCTGAGCACTATGGGACTCAACTGCTGAGGTCATTAGTCCCCGAGAACTTAGAACTAGTTAAACCTAACTAACCTAAGGACATCACAAACATCCATGCCCGAGGCAGGATTCGAACCTGCGACCGTAGCAGTCTTGCGGTTCCAGACTGCAGCGCCTTTAACCGCACGGCCACTTCGGCCGGCGGCAGTAGAATCGTTCTGCAGTCAGCTTCAGATGCCAGTTCTCAAAATTTTCTCAAGAGTGTTTCGTGGAAAGAACATCTTCCCTCCAGGGATTCCTTTGATATCGTCCAAAGATCGCTGTGCCATACCAAAGTCGCCAATGTGCATCACTACCATAGACAACGACGAATGGCAGTCGCTCCTGAAGACTCTCTCTCTCTCTCTCTCTCTCTCTCTCTCTCTCTCTCTCTCTCTCTCAGCAGCGCAGCGTCATCACAAGGAGGGCGATACAGAGCCGAGCATGAACGCTCTCTGCCCAGTTTGTAAACTCCGACGAAGCAGTCATCATCATCTGGTTGGGATACAAGTTGTATTCAAGTCTCAGATGGAAATGAACTGTTGTAAATGTTGAACTTGTACTTTAAGTGAAGAATTGGTGAATTGTGTGTGTCAAGTGATGCTTTACTGTTCAAAGACAGTTGTAAATATTCGACACACTCCTGTGGACTGTGTAAAGTTAAGTTTGTATAGTCTTGTAATAAAGTGAACTAATGTTTCATATGTTGTAGTCCGATCAGCCATATATCAGAGCAAGCAAAGAGCCCACAGTTATTAGCTGCTGATCATAGTTTCGTCAGAGCATAAAAATTCCCATTTGAGTTCACAGAGCATTTCCGTGATTCTTGAGTGTTGATGGAACCTAACGCTAACAAATCTAGCAGTCCATCTCTGAATTGCATCGATGTCTTCCTGTAACCCGAATTGGTGTGGATCCCAAGTACTCGAAAAATATTCAAGAGTGGGTTGCACCAATGTCAAGTATGCGGCCACCCTTACAGATGAATCAGACTTTCCTAAAATTATCCTAACAAACCGAAGTTGATATAATTGACTGAATTTTAGAAAATCTGAGTAGTAGTAAACTAACAGGTAGCAGTTGTTTTTTGATGCATTTATTCCAAATGACATGTTTCGGGTTTTTCCCATCATCAGATTTCCATTTCGTAGCAAAAACAATTTTGAAACCTTGTTCCTTATTCATACATTCACGAACCAAAAGATGTCACATATAAATTAAATTTGCAGAATTTGAATGTTGGCCGTGAGAAGTGCAAAGATAAACCATTCGATCATGTCGCCACGTTCTTCGTAGTCCTCCTCCCGACCAACATGCCCATTCTCCAAGATTACGTTATATACAACACCTTTTGGTTCGTGAATAAGAAATAAGCTGTCCAAGCTATTTTTGTTATGAAATGGAAATCTGATGATGGACAGCGCACGAAACCTGTCATTTGGAATAAATGCACCAAAAAACAACTACTACTTGTTTCTTTGAGACTAATGAGATTTTCTAAAATCCAGTCAATTATATTAATAAAAATGGTCGTATACCCGTACCAGCAGTTTCTGGTCGACTTATGTAAAACGGAAATCGACCTCTCGCCTTCCCTATTACAATCCTTAGATGCTCATTCCATTTCATATCGCCTTATAACGTTACGCCTAGGTATTTAATCGATGTCACTGTGTCAACCAGCACACTACTAGAGCTGTATTCGAATATTACGGGATTGCTTTTCCTGTTCATCTGCATTAACTTGCTTGTTTCTACATTTAGGGCTAGCACCAACTACATGTTTTGTCTAAGTTATCCTGTATCCTCCTACAGTAAGCCAAAGAAACAGCAAACAACCGCAATTTGCTTCTTACCCTGTCCATAACATCATTTGTGTATATAGCGAATAAGAGCGGTTCTTTCACACTTCTCTGGGAGGCAACCGTTTGTGGACAATAAATTCGTGTAATGGGCTAGCTTGCCCAGAGTCCTGAGCTGTACCCAATGGCACACCCATGGGATGTGTTAGAACGTGGACTTCACTCTAGACCCCATCGTCCAACATCACCACCTTCTCTAATTTCGGCTCTTGAGGAAGAATGAGGTGCCATATATTCATAGACATTCAGACACTTCACTGAAAGTTTCCTCAGCAGAGTTCAAACCAGCATAAAGGTGAAGGGTGGACAAACAACATATTGATCAGATAGTTTATACCTTTTAATCCTAGAACTTCTCTCTCGGTTTTCCATCATCATTGTTTTCGCTTGTTTATATCTTGTTTCTTACATATACAACCAAGAGAAAAAAAGTGACGATGGAAAACCATTTATATATATTATTTGTTTTTGTCTGTAACTTACATCTATTTCTCTCAGACTTTCATACAATATTGCATTACCGTACAATTTTTTCTTGAACAAGAAATGCTATGAACGTGCCTTGATCTTCTTAATGTCTGGTTCCCTCAGCAAGTGCAGTGTCCAAACCTCCTTTCTGGATTTTCACAAATCCAAAATGAGCTGCTATCTGGAATATGGGCAACTTTCTTTTCTATATTCCTGTACATTATTCGTGTCAGAAACTTTGATACACAAGCTGTTATGATGATTGTGCATTACCTGCCCTTTACAACTTTCAAGATCCTGTGTGACATCCTTCCGATAATCTATTGATGGATTTCGAGGTTCATACGAGGAACGTTCAATAAGTAATGCAACAATTTTTTTCTCGGCCAATTACGGTTGAAACAAAAATGTGAATTCTTTGTAGGACATCGTGAAATATTCTCATTTCAGCCCTACGGGTTGATGAAGTTTCGATAGGTGGCGGCGCCACACGTGGCTTTCAGAATGGCGTCTGTAACGGAGGTGCGTTCCAACCAGAGAGCTGTCATTGAGTTTCTTTTGGCGGAAAATCAGGGCATCGCAAATATTTATAGGCGCGTGCAGAATGTCTACGGAGACTTAGCAGTGAGCAAAAGCACAGTGAATCGTTCGGCGAGGCGTCTGTCATCGCAAAAAGATCGCGAAAACCTGTCCGATATCCCGCTTGCCGGCCTGCCGCACACAGCTGTGACTCCTACAATGCTGGAACGTGTGGACACTCTCATTCGAGAGGTGAGCATCTGATCACAAGCAACTATCTCGCTACTCAACTGGACCTTCTGTTGCTAGTGCTGAAACTCTTTTATCTATGGGACCAAACTGCTGAGGTCATCGGTCCATAGGTTTACGCACTACTTTATCTAAATTTAACTTATGCTAAGGACTACACACATACCCATACCCAAAGGAGAACTCCAATCTCCGACGGGATGACACGCTCTTACACAAGTCAGGGTACTCAAAGGTATGAGCCCGTTGTGTTCCTCGCCTCCAAACAGAACACCATAAGGAAGAATGAAGGTCATCCATTCGGAACTGCTTGTGTGTTATGAGGCTGATCGTGACAGTCTCTATGAAAATCCTCATAGGCAATGAAACATGGATTCATCACTTCGAACCAGAAATAAAACGGTGCCTTTCGAGTTCCATCTCTTTGGCTCAGTGACGAATGCACTCTCCGGGAAGCAGGGTGGATGAAAGAGAGGTTATTGATGCAGCAAGAAGTTGGCTCTAGCAGGAAAGTGGTACTGTGTGGGCACACGGGCTACCCCAGTAAGATGGCCCTAGGCCGTCACATTAAACGGAGATTATGTTGAAAAATAGGGCCCTGTAGCCGAAAGAGTGTATTGGAATCCTTAATGAAATCAACCTACTTTCAGAATAAGATGTGTGGTATTACTTATTGAACGCCCCTTGTAGAACCTGCACACCACGCAAACTTCAGTAGTCTTTTGGATGCCACTTTCGCCAACGATTTATGAATTTCGGGAACTATTACATGTCCCTTCTGCCTAGAAATTCTTCCCACGCCGGATCAGTATTAAACACTAGATCCTTTATGTCTTCCAAATGGTATCCATTTCTTATTCTATAACGCCAGCGTAGACTGCTTTCCCACGTAGAGGTCCTAAGTGTTCTCTTTGCTCCTGTCAACCTATCCTCTACGTCTGGAAAACTACACAAAATGTTTACTGAGCACAATTAGATGGTAATCATCATCATCATCATCACTATCTTCGCCTCATGGAGTTGGCTGCACAGCATATTCCGAAATCCATTTTGTCCTCGGACGCCCGAAACTTCACTGTCCAGGGATATTGTAGGTCATGGCGATTCTTGCTGAATTATTACTAAGTGGTTACACTAGTGAACTTCATATTTCATGATTTTGCTTTTCAGGAAGGAAATCCATAGCTCTTGTCTTTTTTCTGTCTTTTTGTATTCTGTCTGTCAGTGGGCAACTTTTGACTACCCCGAGAAATTTCATATCGGCTGACGCAACTTCCCTTCTGGCTTTCTTAGAGAGTGCCCACGTCTCATATCCATATAATACTACCGGTAACCAGGTTGTTTTGTAAAGCTCCAGTTCAGTTCTCATTCTGGTCTAATATTTCAGAGTTCTATGACTTCTTTCACGTATATGTTCAATTCTGCAAAGTTTTATTTCTATGTTATGATCTTTTGTTGGAGATATTTCACACAAAATATATTTGAAGATGAATACCTGCTCCAATATTTTCGATTTACCTGTATTTTGGATCTTATCGTATTTTTCTCCACAAATGCCCTTAATTTTTATTTATGTGGAGATATCCGCCCATATTCTCGTGCTATATTTCTTAAGATGTGTAACTCTCTTTGTAACTTATCTTCTGTGTGTTGCACAATAAAAACATCATTCATCTTAGAATACTACTTCATACACATTACATAACGGGCATAAACGCAGATACCTTTATACGTGGCAAGGTATAAGGTACATACGTGAGTGTGCTGGTTGTTTATTCTCTGCGTTTAATAGTCTTCCCACAAACACTTCACAAACTTTACGACCTGCGGTTTTCTGCACGGCCGTAATTGCATCACTACGTGGACTACCCCTGTCAATAAAGACTTACCGTCTTGCATCCACACGTCAAAACTTCAGCGTCTCACCTGCTGCGCATCGGAGAATAAGTACTAATGGCTTGCTCTTGCCACTTATACTTGGAGGAATTACCCAACTTAAAAACATATGACATGTAATAGTTATCATCATTACTGTGCAAATGACGTAAATACTAATGTAATGCTATTCAGTACACTGTCCTTAGTCAGCAATAGATATATTTACATTTACACCCACTGCACCCTGTATACTTCTCTGAGAGAAATCTTCCAGATTTAAAAATTTGTTTCCGTCCTTATATGACCTCATCCACTTCGATTATAAAAAGTCTGCTTTTTTTTATTCGTGCTGTTAGTTGCTCCCCTGTGTGAATAAACATCGTTGTGTTTTGTTACAGATTTATCGCTTTTACTAGATTAACTGGTAAATCTTTTCCAATCAAAATTGTCCAAAGTATGTCCCCTTTCAGGCTGTCCAGTGCCTTTTGAAAACCGATGAAGGCGCTTTGAGGTTGATTAGGTTGTACCAGAATGAAATACATAAGCATCTGACACTTCGATCTCCTCCTAGATCTAGCCAATCCCTTTGGAACCAGCACGTGCTGTACCCATAAAGCTGAGTTCTCCACAAAGCGATGGCTGGTACTGCTCTGACGCGGGAGCACGTGCTAACAGGCTTGCTAATGAGCTCAGCTCGCTGTGGCTGCTCTCGGACCGCGGGCTTTTAACCCGGTCGCTTCCGGCGGTCCGCCCCTCTCCATCCCGATTCCCCCCCGCCCCCTCACCCCTGGACAATCATCGTTACGTAAAACAGTATCGACTGGGACCGGCCGCAAGCACACATAGCTCACGGCGTCTGCGTTTGCAACGCCCACGCACTCACTAAAGGGACAGCTCCGCTCAGGTCACCTCGTTCTGGGTCCGGAGCAGCTCACTGGCTGCGCTGTCTTATCTGTCCGAAAGTTTCAATGTTGTCTTTAATCTTTTCCTACGTTTCGCTTCTCTTTCAGTCGTTACGTAACAGTTTAATCAGACACCATGCATAATATGTTCTGTATAAGCTCACTGCACAACATACACTGCCTGATGAGTAAAATGAAACCCGGAGGGAAGGAGGAAACGAAATGAACGACCACGGGTTAAGAGGGTACATGATGTTACACTGAAGAGCCAAGGAAACTGGTACACCCGCCTAATATTGTGTAGGGCCCCAGCGAGCATGCAGAACTGCCGTAACACAACGTGGCATGGACTCGACTAATGTCTGAATAGTGCTGGAGGGAATAGACCCCATGATTCCTGCAGGGCTGTCCATGAATCCGTAAGACTACGAGGGGGCAGAGATCTCTTCTGAACAGCACGTTCCAAGGCGTCCCAGATATGCTCAATGATGTTCATGTCTGGGTAGTTTGGTAGCCAGCGGAAGTGTTTAAACTCAGAAGAGTGTTCCTGGAGCCACTCTGTAGCAATTCTGGCCGTGTGGGGCGTCGCATTGACCTGCTGGAATTGTCCAGGTCTGTCTGAATGCTCAATGGACATGAATGGATGCAGCTGATCAGACAGGATGTTTACGTATGTGTCATCTGGCACAGTCGTATCTAGATGTACCAGGGGTCTCATATCACTCCAACTACACACGCCCCACACCATTACTAAGCCGCCACCAGCTTGAACAGTCCCCTGCTAACAAGCAGTGTCCTTGGATTTATGAGGTGGTCTCCATACCTGTACACGTCCATCCACTCGATACCATTTGAAACGAGACTCGTCCGACCAGCAACATGTTTCCAGTCATCAGCACTCCATTGTCGGTGTTAATGGGCCCAGGCGAGGCGAAAAGCTTTAAGTCGTGTAGTCGTCAAGGGTACACGAGTGGGCCTTCGTCTCTGAAAGCGCATATCGATGATGTTCCGTTAAATATTTCGCACGCTGACACTTATTGATGGCCCAACATTGAAATCTGCAGCAATTTGCGAAAGAATTCCACTTCTGTCACGTTTACCGATTCTCTTCAGTCGTCGTTGGTTCCATTCTTGCAGGATCTTTTTCCGGCGACACTGATGTCTCAGATTTGAAGTTTTTGCCTGATTCCTGATATTCACAGTACACTCGTGAAATGGGCGTATTGGAAAATGCCTGGTTCATCATTACCTCAGAGATGCTGTGTCCCATAGCTCGTGCTCCGACTATTACAATACGTTCAAATTCACTTAAATCTGGATAATATGCCATTGTAACAGTGGTAACCGATCTAACAACTGCCCCCGACACTTGTTGTCTAATATAATCATTGTCGACCGCTTCGTCCTATTCTGGCTGTTTACGTATCTCTGTATTTGAATATGCATGTATACACAATTTTTTTGGCGCTTCAGTGTATTTCAGTGATTACTGTTACGAGTGAAATATACAAAGTACTTGACAGTGTGATCCCACTTACCAGAATGAAGTTGAACTTCCTCTGGCCTCGATACGTGAACCGATTCGGTTGGGAAGGGTTTCATAAAGCCGTTAATCCTCTCCTGACGAAGATGGTCGAAAATCGTTCTAACTGGTAAAGACACTGGGACGGACATGACATCCGAGCTGGTCCCGCATATATTTTAATGAGGACAGATCTGGGGATTTTTCTGACCTCAGGAATACGTCAGCATCATGCAGACAGTTCTCAGAGACGTGTGCCATGTGTGTATGACCAGGTTGCTAATGAAATATGGCGCCACAGTACTGTCACATGAGAGGTAAAACATGAGGACGCAGGATGTCCCACGATCCGCCGGACCGTCGGAGTCCCTCAGTCACCAGGTATGACCTGAAGTCACATTCGAAGTCTCCCCTCATCATGACACCATGGCTAACATTCCTATGTCTCTCATGAAGGTTGGAACAATGGGATCTCTCTGATGACGCCACCGTGGTCATCAACAATGATCATCCGGAGCAGTCATCAACAACGGTCACCTGGAATAGTGCGAACCGCGATACATGCCTGAACATAACGTGAGGTTATTGAGCAGCAGTTTATGCTCGCAGGTCTAGGCACAACTCCAAACACAGCCGTTTCTCTTTAGCCGTTAACGGCAGCATACGTATGGGACGATAATTCCCCATTGTGGCTGATGACAGTCTCCGGCCACAGTTCACTCTGGGAAGCGGAAGAGAGAACATCGGCGCCCTACGGCGCAAACACTTGCTACATGGCTAATGCTGGCGGAGTGTTCACAGCGGTAATTCCTTCCGGTATTTGTTATACTTCCATAGACGCTGTCAAATTGTTAAAACTTCGCCACACTGTGATCACCACAATGGGTGGTGGCGATTGCAGACTCCCTGCTTGACAAACTTTATAAAATCATTGCACAATGTCACAGTGAATATGGATGCTATTCTTGCACCCATCCATAAAGGATCTGCCATGCCGCCATCACAGTCCGCAACGCAGACCCATACCAAAACGGTCCATCTGTCGATAACCACAGTGGTGTTTTGGTGCAGACTGATCGCTTTTACTGAATTAACTGGTAAATCTTTTCTGATCTAAATTTCGCAAAAGATGTCTCTTTCCAGGCTGAAAAGAAACGCCAACGTTACCGCACAGAGAAGGAAGAACACGGCCACTAATGAGACAAAATGGAGAAAGGGCTACATATCGACGCCATCCAGAAGGTACCACCACCCACCAACATGTAGGTTGTACCGCAACTACAGACAAATAGCCACTCACCCTATTTGCTGGAAGTAGAAACAGGCACATAAGCAGGCTGCACCGAATGGCACTAGGCAAAAGTATTAGAAGGGAATGTGAGTCTTTATTAGAGCACATAATATTACAACGGCAGAGGAAACCGTTTGAACAAAAAGACTGTTTTAGGATTAACTGCCAATGCCTCCGTGCAACATGCTTTGTTAGACAAAGAAAATTTGGAGGACTATATGCCGAAGTTCATCTCTACTAAACAGAAAATTATCAACAATCCTGAAATCTCCCTTATGAAGACATACAGCCGAACCGGCCGGTGTGGCCGAGCGGTTCTAGGTGCTTCAGCCCGCAACCGCGCGACTGCTACGGTCGCAGGTTCGGATCCTGCCTCGAGCATGGATGTGTGTGATGTCCTTAAGTTAGTTAGGCTTAAGTAGTTCTAAGTTCTAGGTGACTGATGACCTCAGATGTTAAGTCCCATGGTGATCAGAGCCATTTGAAAAATATGAATCACACTGCCGAAATATTAGAAAAAGTGATGCACACCCTTAATACGAGGGTTGTCTATAAAGTAAGTTCTGATCGGTCGCTAAATGGAAACCACTGGAAAAACCCGGTGAAACTTTGCGCAGATGCGTTGGGCAGTGTCTCTTGTCTGCCCATCGATTGTGTCGCGTTGCTCTTTCCGGTTCTGAGTGAACAGTGAGCACGTAAAGATGCATAGGGAATAGCGTCTCCCGCCAAGTATGAGGGCCCGTTTAGAGATTTCGCCTGTTCCATGCAGCCCACATAACACAACTGTCGAGTAGTTCGTTCGTCATGCCAACTCTCGGCCGCACACACCAGGGGCAATAAAGACGCCCCTGTAGCGTTTCCGATGAGAAGTGTTTGATCACCCACAGTACAGTACGTAATTGGCTCCCCCTGAGTCTCATCTCTCCTCACAAGAACCTCTGGCTATGAAGACAAAATTTTTCCACAGACAACGAGCTGCAGACCAGTGCAGATAACTGGCTGAAAGCACAAGCAGCTACTTTCTATGACGACGATATTTGGAAGTTGATACAACATTACGGCAACACTCGAAGTTGGAGCGGCGACTATGTAGAGAAGTAGGTGGAAGATGTACCTAACTGTTGCAAATAAAACGTTTCTGGTTTTCACTGTGGTTTCCATTTCGCTACCGATGGTAAATTAGTTTCTGGACAACGTTCGTATAATGGATGAATTATTATTCTGTGAAAACTTCAAAATGTCTTTTACTTTTCTGATATGCGTTTTAGGATGCTTTAAACTATCATATTAATGACACCTTAATTCCTTATTAACCCGTGGTGTCGAAGTGGGAGGTATTAGTTATCACGTGTTCCTCCAAACTATTATAAAGTAGTCAGAAATAAAACTTGGAATGCATTCGCAGTTGCATACATGTCCGAAGCAACACTGTATTGTACTTTTGAGCAACACAGACACTGCAATATCGCAGAAATAAAACAGCTGCATTCAAAGCAACAAATGGCTACCTGTTGAAAGTTTCCTGCTCATTAGAAAATATCTTTTCTTACCATTATATTTTGCTTCTAGTAGATTGCGACAGTTTTCGCGAAACATGAAGCAAATCTGCTATTCTCAGCTTCCATTAATCGATGTAATCTCTTTGGGCAACATCTTAGCTTGATTACTGAAGCAATTTCGCACCTTTCTGGAGTCAGTTTAGCCACAAAGTTGCCTTTTTTTTTTTACACATAGTCGACTATTTTCTAGTTTCTGGTTGTGTATTTGGACGAGTTCTGTCCTGTGCTTCGACTTGAGAGAGAGTGGATTTGTCTGCACCCGGTCTGTCCTGGTGTGTAGATTCCGTATTTTAATTATTTGCTGTTATGAAGTTTAGGCGAAGTAGTTTCGTTAATTAAGGGACTGCTGGTCAAGTTTCTGCATCATGTGGTCGCGATTACTACGCTTTTAGGCACGTGACGATATTCATCTCCCCGGTAAAATGGAAATTCATAGGTTGCTTAAACTTCATCAAAGGAAGGTGAGTGCTGTGACGACCATTATGTTTTTTAACCCGTCTTTTTGTAGACTCAAAATTCTCATCTTCTACTAAATTATGAGAGAGTTAATGATTTGATTAAAGTTGTGTACTGAGAACGTACTTTTCCGATTACCCATTGTGAAATTAAATTTTATATATGCTACTTTGAGGAGCCATGTGTGCTTCCATATCGGTTCCTTTCGTTTGGTAATAAAATAATGTACTTATCAACCAACTTCATCCTCAATTATTTCGATCCAACCTGAGTACTTACATACGACAGTGGCACGTTGCATGGTCACTATCTTGCTGCCTGTCGTGAATTCGGTTTACGTTTCATTAATTTTCTAATGTACTGTAAACCACATGAGTTGTAATCACAACATTAGAAATAAGTAACTAATCTTTGTGTGCCATCAGGTTACACTTACAGGTGAGACAGGTCGACGAGAAAAATTTGGTGCGAAGTGATCTCGTGTATTACTGTGATATTAGGTGACAGAGTTATCTATGAATTATATGTTGATTGTGATGACTTACATATTCCTTTGAACTTAAATTTTTGTGATTACAAAGCTGATAAAACATCCGCATTAGCACAGACGGACTCTATAAGCAGAATGCTACCACTTGTTCAATTCTTAATCACTTTCTTGATGAATCATTGCTCTATGCTCAGTATTAAATAGTAACTGTGAAAGCCCATTTTTCTGTTGCACTGTGCTATAAAACTATGAGTGCTACAATTTATACTCAATATTACGAGGCACACAACATTTCCAAATCGTTTTCTGGGGCGTAAGAATTATAGATACTGCATAGTGTAAACGTTCAGGGCTTAAGTGTCACTATCTACTGGAGCAGTTCACTGCTTTTCATCGCAACACTCACCTCCAGGGTCATCATTTCATTGTTGAGATGTGGTATCGCTTCTTTGCGCATTGCATCCCCGTGTAGTTTCGGTTTTGCGGAAGCAGCAACCTTGTTAGGCGCTAGAGCACGGTCACTTGATTCGGATATGAAGTCTAATCTGCCATTGTATCAACTTCCATCTTGACTGATAGGATTAATCTGATAACCCTCATTTATGTGGTATTATAATTGTCCAAAGCAACTACTCACGCTCTCGTAATATTCAAAGCGACCAAGTAGAAACTGCACCCTACACTCATTAAAATTATTTAGCTCATGGCATCTATAGATCCGCGAGAGCTCTTGTTACCTTACGTATTGAAATATCCTCGTGTAACGCAATCTTAACTGCGTGGCATCTCCGCTAGCTACTGGACCCCGTTTGTTGCGCGCGGTAGCATACCCCCTCAGGCGCAGCCTCTGCGCTGGTGGCTTCCTGGGGGCCGTTAAGGGCCCACACAGAAGCATCCCAGTGCGCAGGGCTTCCGGCGCATCTCGCCGCCTCGCTTTCCTCGGACCCAGCCAGGGCTATTTTAATCCCGGGTAAGCTGTGGCTGCGTTATCTGCCGCTCTGGGAGTGGGAGCGCCGTTTGCAGGCCGTGCCGCCTTATCTAGCACGATAACCACCACCCCCGAAATCTCCCACACTCCGACGTTGCAGGCATTTACCGCCACTCCTTCCTCCCACAGTCGCTTGCTGAGGTGGAGGCGTGACGCACACAAGAGTCACCCTACCCTTGGCTATTGCGTCGTCTTAGGTCTCCTTGCATTCTTGCTTTTACCCGTGTTCTTACAAAGTTCTCATCACGTGATAATCACATTCAGGATGGTATATTTTCGAAAACATTTTGGGAAAAGAGCGATCAATTTCGTAATTGCACTTACAAAAAGCAGTCTATATTGCACAAATAGCATTTATTCTTCAGCGGTTTCAGTCAGTTGCGGTTGACAGCATCTGGAGACTTCTGCAGTTGCTCCTCCTGTGAAACACAACTAGCTCTTTATTCACATGAAGTGTTGAGTGCTATTGACAAGGGATTTCAGATCGATTCCGTATTTCTGGGTTTCCGGAAGGCTTTTGACGCTGTACCGCACAAGCGGCTCGTAGTGAAATTGCGTGCTACGGAATATCGTCTCAGTTATGTGATTGGATCTGTGGTTTCCTATCAGAGAGGTCACAGTTCGTAGTAACTGACGGAAAGTCATCGAGTAAAACAGAAGTGATTCCTGGCGTTCCCCAAGGTAGTGTTATAGGCCCTTTGCTGTTCCTTATCTATATAAACTATTTGTGACACAATCTGAGCAGCCGTCTTCGGTTGTTTGCAAATGACGCTGTCGTTTACCGACTAATAAAGTTATTACAAGATCAAAACAAACTGCAAAACGATTTAGAAGAAATATCGGAATGGTGCGAAAAGTGTGAGGTCATCCACATGAGTGCTTAAAGGACCTCGTTAAACTTCGGTTACACGACAAATCAGTCTAATCTAACAGCCGTAAATTGAACTAAATACCTAGGTACTACATTTACGAACAACTTAAATTGGAAGGAACACATAGAAAATGTTGTGGGGAAGGCTAACCAAAGACTGCGTTTTAATGGCAGGAAACTTAGAAAATGTAAAAGATCTACTAAGGAGACTGCCTACTCTATGCTTGTCCGTCCTCTTTTAGAATGCTGCTGCGCAGTGTGGGATCCTTACCGGAGAGGACTGACGGAGTACATCGAAAAAATTCAAAGAAAGGCAGCACGTTTTGTATTATTGCGAAATATGGGAAAGAGTGTCACAGAAATGATACAGGATTTAGGCTGGAAATCATTACAGGAAAGGCGTTTTTCGTTGTGACGAAATTTTCTCACGAAATTCCAGTCACCAACTTTCTTCTCCGAATGCGAAAATATTTAGTTGACATCGACCTACATAGGGCGGAATGATGACCACAATAAGATAAGGGAAATCAGAGCTCGTACGGAAAGATATACTTGCTCATTCTTTCCGCGCTCTATACGAGATTGGAATAATAAAGAATTGTGAAGGTGGTTTGATGAACGCTCTGCCAGCCACTTAAATGTGATTTGCAGAGTATCCATGTAGATGTAAATGTAGATCCCTCTCCTTCGCACTTAAACCAGTCATCAATGAATGTGATTCGTAAGATCTAGGTTGTTTTTTGTAAGAAGAGTCGGGATGGTACTTCTACATCCGTGGTGTGCGGTGGAGAGTACTTTGTCTAGCACTGCCACGTACTCCGTCCTGTAGAGTCGTGAACGGTTCGCGAGAGGACCTGATGCTCGTGAGACTCTGTGTGGGCTCGAATATCTCTAATGTTACCTTCATGGTCTTTCTGTTAGACAGACGTAGCAAGAAACTATATATTGCGACTTTTCTAGCCGTTTCAGAAACCTTGTGTTGTGTAGTGCAGTACAACGGTTGAATACAGCGATAATGAAACTGAATTACAGCGCAACAAAAATGCGGATCCAAGGCACCCTATCAGAAGTCATGATCTCCCCCGAAAACGTTTTGCTGGAAGCATTTCGTTTTTACATTTATCGATTTCCAATTGTCTCAGCTAAATTTCGGAAAACAGTAGCAGGACAATAGACTAAAAGTGGTAACGGATTTTAGAAAACTACAAGCTGTATTCAGCAAAGGACACTTTTCAATTGCTTGCCTAAGGGCCTACCCACGCGTATGCGCTTGGAGTCTGATGGCCTCGAGAGGACATTCCCGTTTGGGATAGGCACACAGTTATAGGATAATAGTAATAACACATGCTGTCAACAACAAAACCATAGTAGTTCATGACGTCATAGGTAGAACTGACAGACCACAAGAAGCTGATGAAAGCAAGATAGAAAGATAAAGGTATAAATAATAGAAATTCTAACTTCCCCGAATGGAGCGAAAGCGACGGAGACAAACAAAATTCCACCAATTACATGAGCGACACACACACACACACACACACACACACACACACACACACACACACACACACTCTTGCAGTCCTCTTCTACTGACCTGTGTTCACAATCATAGTACTGACTGAAACATTGGTAATGATGACTACACACTTCGGTTTTATATAGAGCAAATTATGACGATGTCAAGGTAGTGGGAGTTGTTGCTTTCATAGTTCTTTATTGCACTGAATGAAGCAGTTTTCAGACAAATGCTTTTAAAATGATGTATTTTTTTGAACTGCAATTTTTCGCCCAAGCGTTGTACTAAATTGTAATATAGACTAACTTTGATTATCAAAACCCTGAGCAATTGTGAATCATTAAATTAGAACTGAGAGAAAATAATGCTTAGGGAAGAGGGAAGCAACTGTAAACCCCCTTCTCCAGAATCCGGTCCAATATACGCGCCTGAACAGAAAAAATGGCTATCTGTATAATGCAGTGAATGTATAAAAATACCAGTACAATACAACGGACAGCGTTACGTGAGACAAAACAACAGCCGGCCTGGGTGGCCAAGCGGTTCTAGGCGTTACAGTCTGGAACCGCGCGACCGCTAAGGTCGCAGGTTCGAATCCTGGCCCGGGCATGGTTGTCTGTGATGTCCTTAGGTTAGGTAGGTTTAAGTAGTTCTAAGATCTAGGTGACTGATGATCTCAGAAGTTAAGTCCCATAGTACTCAGAGCCATTTGAACCATTTGAACAGAACAATAATCAAAACCCTACTGAAGATAGCACAGAAAGCGCTGTAACACACCTGGCTAAAGCAAAAATAAGCTGTGTCTTACACAACGTGGGATTTCTCTCCAAGCTATTCGCAAATATGGGAAGTAAGAAGAACTACGTCATGCAAACACTGAAGTTTGAAAAACATAGCTCCACCGTGTCTCTAAATTCTTTGGCATAGATGCCATGTGATCCATTTCAAATTTATTTACTGCCGTACGATTCAAACGCACGGTGGTCGATAACTTTTAATCTCACTGCCACATTTTGCGTCCGCAAAGCTACGTGTCGCTTTAGTTTCACTTCCTGCTAAGTTAGTGCTGAATCCTGATGGAAGAAATGGCGATGCACACAAAACCTCCAGAAATATCACAGTGTCTTCCACAGACACCTGTATTCCAAACATGATGCTGATTGCTAACCGTCTTGTGTAGAAACACAACATACCAGCATAGTTGCTCAAAACCGTAGGAGTGTAAACCACTTTTTTTATTCAAGCGGTCTTTTGATCTATATTTACATGAATACTGCCGAGTAAAGGCATTACGGAACTTCGATTTTGTAGATGTATATTGGTTGGCTGATTGGGGGTACGGGACGAAACAGCGAGGTCATCAATCCCTCGGTCAATGGGTAGTTCATCGGGAGTTAGTGACGTGTGTCAGAGATTTGGTCGGCTTTTGAAAGTACGAGGGGTGTTCAATAAGTAATGAAACATTTTTTTAAAAGTATGTTGATTTTATTCAGGTTTCAAATACACTGTATTATTCCCCATTATTTTGGCTACAAAACCCGCTGAATGTGACGGCTTTACGCCATCTTACTCGGAGGGTCTGTATACCTCATGCTATCACTCTACTGGTCGACGCCGGAGCCAACGTTTGCTTCACTGGAAACCTCCCCATCATCCACGTACTCCCTCCAGTGGAGTGCATCCTTCATTGGGCCAAACAGATGGAAGTCAGAAGATGCGAGATCCGGGTTCTAGAGCAGATGAAGAGCAGTCTATGTACCATCTTCTTGAGTGCGCAGACTTGTGTGAGGCCTTGCATTGTCATGGAGAAGTTCGTATGCATTCTTGTGGCCACAAACATGCTGAAGTCGTTTCATCATTCTCCTTCAACTTTAGAGTTTATGGTGGCACCGAGGAACCATTCAGAGTCCCAGAAGACCATCCCATGACTTTACCTGCTGAGGGTGCGGCTTTAGATTTGTTCTTCGGAGAAGGGTTGGGGTGGCCGTTTTGTTTCCTGCTCTAATTTACGAAACCATGTTTCACTTCCTGTGACAATATTTGACAAAAAATTTTCACGATAAGCCTCGTAACGTGCAACCAATTCCGCATAGATGGTCTTTTATTGCTGTTTTTAGTCTTCTGTTAGGTGGTGAGGAACCTAGCAGGCACACACCTTTGAGTACCCCAACTGGTGGACTAGTGTGTCAACACTATCAACAGAGACGTCCAGTTGTGCAGCGAGGTGTCTGATAGTTACCCGTTGATCACCTCTAATGAGAATCTCCGACGTCCCATCATTACAGGAGTCGCAGCTGTGTGCGGCCGGCAGGCACGCGGGAGATCACTCAACGGCTCATCGTGCTTTTGTTCACGGCCACGTCTCTGTAGACATTCTGCAAGCGCCTATGAATATCTGCGATGTTGTGGTATCCCGCCAAAAGAAACCCAATGATAGCCCTCTGCTTCTAACGCACCTCTGTTACAGTCACCATTTTGAAGGCCTCCTCTTGAACTTCATGAAACTATAGGGGCTGAAACGGTTATCTCTCAATATGTCCCACAGAAAATTCCGCATTTGTTCAAAGGAAACCGGCCGAGAAAAAGTGTTCCACCGGTGTTCCTCGTATGTGCAAATGACAAATTAGTGACATTAAAGCAGTGCTGCTTACAGATATACGATCGGGCTGGTACGTAGGTCAGTGAAGACGAGGGGTCTCCCAGGACTCATCAGTGGCGAGAAAAATCTCGCCCCCCCCTCTCCGACAACCCGATTAAGGAATATGACAGAGTGGAAAATATCTTCTAGCCGGGGGTTTAGTAATAATTAAAGTGAGAAGTCTGTGATCATTAGTTTTAGCAATAGTAATAAAACAAGATGGGAGAAATAATCAGGTCAGCATGTGGGGGGGGGGGGGGGGGCAGACCAGTGTTCCCTGGGACACTGCATACGACAGGGTTCGCCCTTCCGACAGCCATCCCAACCCCAAATGACAAAGCGAGTAGGGTCGAGGCCCACCATGGGGCGTGTCGACGTCCTCCAGACCCAGCATGCGGCGGGAAACACCTCAACGCCAACCAGATCACCGCGACCCCGAAAGTACAAGGGCACAACCCGTAAGGAGCCCGGGAAACGCGTTATAAAAACCTTAATTTTCAAAAAAGTGGCCAATTGCAAGTAGGATTCGCGCACCGCAAACACCCAAAATGGGCTTCAAATTTTGTGGTTGGTTTCTGTGAGGGTGCTTGCTTTGGTATAGCCGTGCTGCCTCTCGACAGTTTCCATCTGCTTGGCATACACAGACATGAATACCGGACCATTCTGCTGCTTACAGTAGGCAGCATCAACTATGCAACCTGCAACACACAAGGATCACACGGCACCTGCTCAAAGGAACAGTCATTCGTCAGCGCCATCTACCGTAAACAAAGACTGATTTCAGGAAACATGTTCATAGGGCCTTTTTTCCTCCACTTCCAATCAGGAGCCCGTCCCCGCAGTTTGTCAGTTTTATACATGTTCACCCTGTATTTACACACCTGCCTAATATCGTGTAGGCCCCACATGTGCACGCAGATGTGCTGCAACACCACATGGCATGGACTCGACGAATGACTGAAGTAGTGTTGCAGGGAATTGGCATCATGAATCATGCAGGGCTGTCCATAAATCTGTAAGAGTACGACCGGGTGGAGATCTCTTCAGAACAGCAGGTTGCAAGGCATCCCAGATATGCTCAGTAATGAAACTTCCTGGCAGATTAAAACTGTATGCCTGACCGAGACTCGAACTCGGGATCTTTGCCTATCGCGGGCAAATGCTATACCAACTCCAGGTTCGCAGGAGAGCTTCCGTGAATTTTGGAAGGTAGGAGACGAGGTACTGGCGGATGTAAAGCTGTGAGGATGGGTCGTGAGTCGTGCTTGGGTAGCTCAGTTGGTAGAGAACTTGCCAGCGAAAGGCAAAGGTCCCGACTTCGAGTCTCGGTCCGGCAGTCATCAATGCTACAAGACGAGGTTTCGTAAGAAATTTGCGGAAGGGTTGCACTTCTGTCATGTTGAACGATTCTCTTCAATCGTCGTTGGTCCCATTCTTGCAGGATCTTTTTCTGGCCACAGCGATGTCGGAGATTTGATGCTTTGCCGGATTCCTGATATTCACGATACACCCGTGAAATGGTCGTATGGTAAAATCCCTACTTCATTGCTACCTCGGAGATGCTGTGTCCCATCGCTCACTTAAATCTTGATAACCTGCAGTTTTAGCAGCAGTAACCGATCTAACAACTGCGCCAGACACTTGTTTTCTTATATAGGCGTCGCCGACCGCAGCGCCGTGTTCTGCCTGTTTAGATATCTCTGTATTTGAATACTCATGCCTATACCAGTTTCTATGGCGCTTCAGTGTGTATGATGGATTCCTTCCGGAAGGAATAGTAGTACTAATCTCCTTAAGAATGCGGAGTTTATTCAAGGGGCAGTAGCACACGAGACGTTTCTCCATCGTCGAGTGAGGAGAAGTCTTATTTGCCCCCACAGATCCGCTCTTGGTGTCGTCAAAGGCAATATTGCGCGACTAAGCGCTTTTCTAGCCAAACGCTCCGCTAGTTCATTCCCTCAGATACTCATGCGGCTAGGGAGCCACAGAGAGATAAATGAGCAGGCAGTACTACTAACGTCAGAGAGAAGACCACCAATAGCAGGTATCACAGTGTAACAAGATTAACTGGAGACTGCTCATTGAGTCACTACAAATTTCAACGCAGGCGAGGGAGATTTGTTTTAGTAAAACGTGGGGCTCTTTTACTGGCTACATATCCCGCCGCAAAAATCATTAAACATTCCCGACAATAAACGCTGTTCCTGACCGGAGCGAGATGTAAAAGCATTTGTAACGCCGGAAATGCATATCCTCCTATTTTCATCTATTGTACTATTATTTTTTTTCCTTGTTTTGTTACCTCAAGATATGACATTTCTGTCTCTTTATATATTGTAATTGTTTTACTGTTTGTATATATATATATATATTTATGCACTTATGTCGATGTATAATTGGTTTGTTTCGTAAATATTATTTGTATTTTTACGCTGGGTCTTGCCTAGGGAAAACTGCTATCGAACGATTACGTCGATAGGTCGTGTGAAGAATCAAAGTGTGTAGGATCTTTGGTAGTGTCAACTCTGCCGCGTGGAGCGCGGACAGTGGGAGTCTGGCGGGAGTAGCGAGTGGAGCAGGTGTTGTGTGACGCTCCCGCGAGTTGCCGCGCTTTCGGGGTTTGGCAGCATGTAATTGCGCTCGACTCGCGATGATACTTTCTGACATGGTGTCGCGGACGGGAAGCATTAGCTGGCGCACATCAAGAGCCCGTTTCGCCTGGTGACCGTGTCGAGAAGAAGGCGCGCCAACATCCAGCTTCTGCAACAGCGACGGCCGACAATGAGTGACTGTCGCCACCTCCTCGATCGACGGCTTCAAACCTTCAATCAACCAACAAGGAAGACTAAAAGCACGTAAAGTTTCAGAACTGTATGGCAGACCTCAGCTTTTCAAATTGTTCCATTTGCCTCGCAAAATTACAGCAACTTAGCATGAACCTTTGTTGCTCATTGTCCCAATTGCATTGCCAAGCAGGGTCCCTTCCTTTTCCGAAATGAACCCGAGTGTCGTTGAAATTCAAACGCCTGTATTAAAATAATATAATTAGATTTCACTGCTTTAATTTCAAAGTTCAGTAGCTGGCTACAATATTTAGGTTACACGAGCACAAATTTAGAGTGCGAGTTTTGTTAGCATATTTTAGCTTACCTGTGACTGCAGCTCAGCTTGGTACGTACTAAATTTTACTATTGTTAATAGTTCAGAATCATTTAATTCCAGTTCAAAGTTAAATCTCTTGTTTCTAAATTGCGTAGAGTCAAGTTGCTTTTGAAATGATTGTTGAGGTAGTCCAAGACTAACCGTATTTTACTGGATTTCGATGTGCTTCAGAAAGAAAGCTCACTATTAACTTCAGTCACTAAATTAACTTTCGATTTTCCGGTTTTATTAATTCTTTTGCTAAATTAAGTCAGAGTGTAGCGAAATTTATTACTTCTGACAAACTTTCAGTTTTCACACTACACGTGTCAACCTTCAGTTGCCACGCTTCTAGTGTTAATTATATGTGTAATAACCTTTCTTTTTCAGTTGCTATAGTAATTGTCCTTAGGACTGGCGACCGTGATTTCCCCCAAATCTCAAATATCTAATTACCGCTAGTTAATTGTTAACGTAACGGCCGCACATTTACTTTCTTTATTAACTTTATCCCTATTTCAAAATTAATTTCCACCAGTTTCACTTGCATTTTTCCTTTCATATAGATGTAACCCTTTCCTCCCTCTTTACCGATAGATTAACTTCGGTGACGATTGCTTTTCCCAAATTTCCATTAGGTACACGCGGTTTAATTTTTCACTGTCATTAAGGTCGATAAGTGAGGGGGAGGTTACACGTGGCGCCCTGGTGACAGGACAATCTTCGGTTTTGAAGTTGTTCTGGACACGAATTTGGCATTGTGCAAATCTCGTAACAAAGTACTGGTTACGTACAGGCCGTTACGTCAGCGAGAATAAGTAGTGGGAGTAATCCTAATTACATTTGAGATTTGTCATTTATATTGAAAATTATTAAAATGAGTGAAGGCAACAATTACCAAAATTTGGTAGACTTGGATACGGAACAATCGGTCGAACAGTGGGAAACGCGCACGGCGGTTCCCATTGTTCAGGGGCAGGCGGCTAGCATGAAAGACGCGACCGCCGAAACGCAACAAAGAGCAGAAATGGAATTCCAAACTTTAGAAAATGTTTCGGAATCGGAAGCGAAAATCAAATCTGTACCCCTTGATGATGAATACGGGGGAACATATATAGAGGAACCAGCTACGGAAGTAAAACCGGTAGTCTCCGGGAATTTAACTGATTTATTGAATGTTTTGATTAATGAAATCAAGAGTCAATCGGCAGAAATTATAGCTCTGTCTGCCAAGCAAGAAGCTCAGTCTGAAAAGATTGAACGAAAGCTAGACAATCAGAACAAAGCTATTAATGTTGTTAACAACAATGTTGGAGTTGTTAATACAAAAGTTGATAAAA
Source organism: Schistocerca piceifrons (assembly GCF_021461385.2). Classification (NCBI taxonomy): domain Eukaryota; kingdom Metazoa; phylum Arthropoda; class Insecta; order Orthoptera; family Acrididae; genus Schistocerca; species Schistocerca piceifrons. The sequence goes on along the minus strand of NC_060143.1, from coordinate 85,349,226 downwards.
TCAAAGAAGATATTGTTGTAATTAATACCGGAATCGGTAATCTTAAACAGGAAATGATAGGCGTTCAGGCGGAAATTGCGAGCATAAATACTCGTTTTGATTCCGAAATTAGCAGAATCGAGAAAAGTGTAGGAGAAGCAGTTGCTCCGATCATCGAGAATAAGGTGACGGAACAAATTCAATTAGTGAAAAAAGAGGATCAACAGAAGGTGGAAACTTTAAAGGCTTTAGTGTCCGAAGTAGACACTAAAGTGAGGGAGCAGGCTAATACCTGCGAAGAGAAAAAGAGGGAAGTGGAAACGCTTGCGACAACCACTTGCCAAGTAATTACGAGAGTGTCGGAATTAGAAAAGAAACTTGACGAAAAACAGAGCTATGGGCCAATCTGTGCACATAGTTCGGAATTGTTGACGAAAGAGGAGCGGTTCGACCCCTTGAAAAAAGGCGGTATACACGCGACGGATTTCATTAAAAATTGTGAAAGAGTTTTACCCAGATCATGGACTAATGAGAGAAAAATTAATGCGGTTATTGATGTGCTGGCTGGTGATGCCAAACGTTGGGGCTTAAACCTCGACATTACGAACCTGACTTTTGACGAGTTTAAAAATTTGTTTCTGGCTGAATACTGGTCAGAGCAAAAACAGCACAGTGTCTGGCGCGAATTTGTCGTATCGAGGCCTTTCGATGCGAATTCGCGCGGTTCGATGAGGGAGTTTTGTGAGGGCTGGATCCGCAAGTTGGAATATTTGCGTGATCGCCGCACGGAATCCGAAATAGTCTGGGAACTCTACAAGAAGCTTCCAGATGATGCAAAACGCTACGTAGGAAGCAATTATAGGACAGTCAATGATTTCCTGGAAAGAGTTGAGGACGAGGACAATTGGCGCAATAATCGCGACAGTGGTAGAGGCCGTGGTAACAACAACGGGTACCACCCCAACCATAACAACGATAACCAAGGGAATAATGCATACCGCAGCAATAACAATAATGGTTCGGACCGTAATAACAATCGGTACAATGCAGATAATAACAGTAATGACAGAAACCAGTATCATACTAACGTGATACGGGCTGCGCAGAATAGTAATAACGCCAGAGGGTGTGATCAGCCGCCTCAGCAGCATCCGGGGAGCGTATCTGCTGGGACGAGACAGGGAAACCATTAGCCGCGCCGGTGAGAGGCCGAGCGGGCGTGGAGAAATTTTGGCGGCCCAATAACAGGAGAAAACCCAGGTATCGTCATTATGAAAATTCCGTGTGGAATAATCATCGGCGGGAGAGTGTGCCAGTGTTAAGAGAAAAGAGTGCGCCCACAAGTAGTAGATCAGCTGTATACACGGCAGTAGAAAATACATTCGCTGTCAGTGAGAACAATTTAAGTAGTGTTCCGGAAATCGATCATAAAGTGGCAGCTGTAATACCCACAGCGGAACTGGAGATTGAGTTTAAGAATGATTCGCAATTGTTTAGAGAAGATCAGATGTCGGATAAAACGTCCGTCATTGAGCGAGAGGATGCAGAGAGGGATGAGGTCTGGTTAAGGCAGTTCGGTCGCTTATACGACGAACTAAGAGATTATAGGGGTCTGTATGGGAGAAGTGTTTATGGGGAGCGCGTGCAGTATTTGCCGCGTCTCGCCCCACAGGAAGATAGTATTTGTGAAGTGATTGAAAGTTCTGGCCCTAACCGGCAGACTTTACCAGAAATAGTTGATGTTAATGGGCAGCACGAGCAAGATTCGTCGTGTTTCGTCCCGCAGGAGTTAGATGTTGAAGGAGTAACGGAAAGTTCTGGCCCTAACCGGCAGACTTTACCGAAAGTTATAGTGGTAGAAGTAGCCGACCCATCCGACGCAAACCTCCAGTTTAAACATTGCGAGAGTATTAAGGGGAAAGATAACGAAAATTTTAGTGATAGCCGGACACAATTGGTAGAAAAGCACATAGATTTCAGCGTGTATGAGGTTAGAGCTGACGTTATGCGGTCAGACGGTAGCAGTGTGGGTTGCGCAGATCCAGAGGAAGTAATTTCAGATGCGACTGGGCACATTCCTCCAGGTAGATTGGCAGATGAGATCAATCTGACCAAAGAGGAATCAACGAAGGTGACAATTAGTGAATCGATAGCAAAGCAACACTCACTAGTTGACGAGTTACAGGAAAAGGTTTCGGTATTGGAGGCGAAGCTACAGACTAAGCCTCAGGACAGACGTGTTGAAATTAAAACTGTATGTGAGCAGAGGCTGAAAAAGCCGCCGGATAAACCGGATTTGGGATCAAAGCCGGATGGTTTTTTCTGGAATGACCTGGATATAGACGAGGATTTACTGTGGGAAAATAAAGAAACAGTCGAGGACAAGTGTAGACAGATAGTAGTGTCTGTTAATATGCACGACCTACAACTAAACGTGTTGATTGACACCGGTGCAGAATTGAGTGCTGTATCTGGGAAAATATTTGAGTTACTGAAAGACAGACCTGGCATCGTAGTTATGCCAGTAACAGGAGTGAAAATTATCGGTGCTACTGGGAAGGCCAGTAAACCGGTCACAAAACAGATTTTTGTCAACTTCGAGATATGTGGGGCACGATTTGAACAAGAGTTTGTCGTCGTGCCAGACTTAAGTACGGAAGTAATTATCGGGTTAGATTGGCTATTAAAGTACCGTGCAGTGATTAACTGCGAAAGCAAAACGTTGACATGTACGTCCCAAGATAAAACAATAGTAGTTAGTTTTGACGAGGCAGGAGACGGTGTGCATAGGCAATACCAGCCTATACACATTGTTAACTGGCCGGATGGTATTGACGTAGGTATGAATCTGAACTACTGTAATGTGAAGAATCTCGGCATTGACAATAGTGTAGAAAGTGAATTGGAAAGTATTGTAGAAGGTGAGTCAAACGTAACACACGAACAAAGACGAGGCCGACTTTCCCGTACCTACTGCCATCACAACCATAGGGCATGGGGCAAATATGAAGCAGAATTTAAGAGAATTATGAACACCTTGAGACATGAATCTACGGGATTTTCTCCAGAGGAAATCCTGTTGGATGACAGAAGTAAAAGTTTAGTGGAAGTGATAATCAAATTCCCTCCACGGATTGACATTAGTATTGGTGTGAAAAAAGATCGTTTGCGAGAAGTAACGAAGCTAAAAGCTGATGCTCGCATACGTCGTCATGACGCTAAAGCGCGTTTTGCTAAGTTTGCAATCGGAGACTTAGTACTTGTAAAAGCTCATGAGAAATCGAGCGAGATAGACCATGAAATCTCTAAATTTAAGTTTGTTTATAATGGACCATATAAAGTCATTGGTATACCTCACACAAATGCTTACGGAATATTGTAGACTTGAAATTGTACCAACCAAGGATTGATTAGTACCACAGATAGGGTAATTTGCACAGTATGTAGATATAGAGTGTAAGATTTAAGGATGTGCCATGTGGCGATGCTTTTGCCTGACCTAGAGGTCATTAAAGAAGTTGTAATTAATAAGTAATTTATGTTGATTAAATGATTTAAGAGTTACTGAATATTAATCAATTTAAAAATCCAAGCTGCTAGTTTAAGTTTTCAGCTGAGTCACAGTAGATTAAGCAATGTAAATATGATTTTGTAACTAACTGTAAGATTCCATAAATATGTGATTTACTAGTCATTGCCGATGTACTTAGACGCTGTTTTAAGTTTCAGGCTAGTACATGCGTGTGATGATGGACAGTGTTGAGTTATCCGCTGTGATAATGTTTATGGACTCCTTGAGATTACTCGGGAGTGAGTTTTTCCGAAAGAATTCATTGGAACGGACGTTCTGGAAACGCCGTCACAAGGGCGAGTGAGATCAAGCGTGCCGCACACGCGGGCGCAACAATACTGGCGAGGAGAGCCGCTGTCGGCTCTTGTGCCGCTGTTGGCTCTTGGGCCGCTGTCGGCATTCTTTGTACTTGCGAGTACGGAAGGCGGAATTGTTTTTTCTTCCTGGACAGCTGAAAGAATTCTACTGTCAATATTTATGTTTTTTTTCGATCTGATGTGTGTTATTTTCTTGTTTAGCGTTTAATGGACTCCCATGACGAGAATATTAATTATGAAAGGGTTATGTAAAAATGTGTATTCTATGTAATTAATTATTAATTTGCGTATTTTGATCTACCTGTTTTTATGACCATGTACTCTGATTAATTTTGTAAATAGTATTCCATTTCTTGATACTGTTGGGAATTTTGACAATTTTAGAATAGCTAAACCATTTTCTATGTTTTCTATGAATTTTAATATGTTGTCAACCTGTTTTATTTTGTGCAAGATGACAGAGTGGAATAAGATTAGGAGTGTCTCCACTCAATTATTATGGTCTAAAAATTGATTTATGCTTAATTAGACGAATGCTAAACTTTTGATGATGTTTTGAGCATATGCATTTCCGCTGTTTCTTTTTTGGGACATTTTCTGAGTCTGTTTACGTTACACGAACATCCTCAGACAATGTGGGGCACGTGTAACGCCGGAAATGCATATCCTCCTATTTTCATCTATTGTACTATTATTTTTTTTCCTTGTTTTGTTACCTCAAGATATGACATTTCTGTCTCTTTATATATTGTAATTGTTTTACTGTTTGTATATATATATATATATATATATATATATATATATATATATATATATATTTATGCACTTATGTCGATGTATAATTGGTTTGTTTCGTAAATATTATTTGTATTTTTACGCTGGGTCTTGCCTAGGGAAAACTGCTATCGAACGATTACGTCGATAGGTCGTGTGAAGAATCAAAGTGTGTAGGATCTTTGGTAGTGTCAACTCTGCCGCGTGGAGCGCGGACAGTGGGAGTCTGGCGGGAGTAGCGAGTGGAGCAGGTGTTGTGTGACGCTCCCGCGAGTTGCCGCGCTTTCGGGGTTTGGCAGCATGTAATTGCGCTCGACTCGCGATGATACTTTCTGACATGGTGTCGCGGACGGGAAGCATTAGCTGGCGCACATCAAGAGCCCGTTTCGCCTGGTGACCGTGTCGAGAAGAAGGCGCGCCAACATCCAGCTTCTGCAACAGCGACGGCCGACAATGAGTGACTGTCGCCACCTCCTCGATCGACGGCTTCAAACCTTCAATCAACCAACAAGGAAGACTAAAAGCACGTAAAGTTTCAGAACTGTATGGCAGACCTCAGCTTTTCAAATTGTTCCATTTGCCTCGCAAAATTACAGCAACTTAGCATGAACCTTTGTTGCTCATTGTCCCAATTGCATTGCCAAGCAGGGTCCCTTCCTTTTCCGAAATGAACCCGAGTGTCGTTGAAATTCAAACGCCTGCATTAAAATAATATAATTAGATTTCACTGCTTTAATTTCAAAGTTCAGTAGCTGGCTACAATATTTAGGTTACACGAGCACAAATTTAGAGTGCGAGTTTTGTTAGCATATTTTAGCTTACCTGTGACTGCAGCTCAGCTTGGTACGTACTAAATTTTACTATTGTTAATAGTTCAGAATCATTTAATTCCAGTTCAAAGTTAAATCTCTTGTTTCTAAATTGCGTAGAGTCAAGTTGCTTTTGAAATGATTGTTGAGGTAGTCCAAGACTAACCGTATTTTACTGGATTTCGATGTGCTTCAGAAAGAAAGCTCACTATTAACTTCAGTCACTAAATTAACTTTCGATTTTCCGGTTTTATTAATTCTTTTGCTAAATTAAGTCAGAGTGTAGCGAAATTTATTACTTCTGACAAACTTTCAGTTTTCACACTACACGTGTCAACCTTCAGTTGCCACGCTTCTAGTGTTAATTATATGTGTAATAACCTTTCTTTTTCAGTTGCTATAGTAATTGTCCTTAGGACTGGCGACCGTGATTTCCCCCAAATCTCAAATATCTAATTACCGCTAGTTAATTGTTAACGTAACGGCCGCACATTTACTTTCTTTATTAACTTTATCCCTATTTCAAAATTAATTTCCACCAGTTTCACTTGCATTTTTCCTTTCATATAGATGTAACCCTTTCCTCCCTCTTTACCGATAGATTAACTTCGGTGACGATTGCTTTTCCCAAATTTCCATTAGGTACACGCGGTTTAATTTTTCACTGTCATTAAGGTCGATAAGTGAGGGGGAGGTTACACATTTCCTGTCCTATCCGTGATTTTAGAGCCCGCACTTTCGATGACGGTTGCACATTGATAGCCCTGAACAACAGAGATGAACATATCTGTTGATTTCTTAAAATGATTTTGTGATCCCTTAAGCAGACATTTTCTGTATCTGATGTACGATTGAACAGTTTCGCCTTTAGGTCATTTTCAAGTACCTAAAACGGAAACATTGTATATTGGATACATTAGTACCACTTATGAATTTAACATAGTAACCGTCATAAGCCAAGATATTAACGAATCCTCAACAAAGTTATAATTCTTTTGGTATGTCTTCACATATGACTTGCTCTCATGTTAAATTCGTAACTGATATTAAGGCAATAAACGTAAGATTACCAGACAAAAAGTTAGTCACAACAATTGCAATTTAACACCGTAAAATTTCGTCCCTGTACTTAATGATCGCCTGGATTCGGTTACGAAGTGATTCCACAAGATCGTGCAGGTACTTCGCATCCAGGTTAAGTCAATCGCTGAGGATCTGATCTCACAGTTCCACCAAATCGCGGAGATGCTGATGTCGGCGTTTTACCCGCTCTTCCACCATGTCCCACAGATTTTCTATAGGACTCGTCAGGTGACGTTGCAGGCCAGTGGAGACGTAATAGGGTGGGGAGTGTTAAAAAAACCACTGACATGTTCTTCCAGCCCGATTTACTTTGCTGTTGTCGTCTTAATGCACCTGTCTGAGCAATGGCCTCTTGGAAGATGACCGACTCCAAATTTTCAGTGCCTGCAGTTTCCATGCAATTTTCTCTTCTTGTCAGGTTGTAACGGACCTTTATACATTGCCTGCAGCAATTCTCGTCTGGTTTGGAAGCTATTTTGATCCACAAGTCGTGAAACACGTCCCCGGTCCCTCTCAGTCATTATCTTTTTCCGACCACAATTCTAACGTCGTATTTCGTGGCCACATGAGTTGCACCACTGCTTGTAGACAAACTGAACAGTCTGCGGCGAAAAAGTAACAAATCTAAAAAATTCACGCATCGTTTGACCATGGGCACCGTCAAACACTTAAGCCCCTTTTTTGGCACTCTATCATGTCCTTACATTTATGGATGTTTACGTACAACGTCCCCTTGAGACATAAATGTCTCACTGATTGCTACTGCCTTAAGCTGCAGTAGAGCAATGCTTGCACGGTTGAGAACGTAGGTCGATCGCTGCGGCGTCTGTGTAGGCTAAGCAATTCATCTGTTCGTGTGCACTGGAGTGACTAATTTTTTGTTCTGTGAGCTTATAATGATTCCATTTTAGACTCTTGAAAATGCAGTTGTACAGTCGTACATCAAATAAAGAAAATGTCAGATGATTGTAGTCTGGTCCCTTCAACCACACAAACCAACCGACCAATGTCAGCTGAAGGCATTACAAAATCATTTAAAAAATTTATCGAAGCTGCTGACCATGTCGCAACGAAGATTATACCCATAGATGTGTATTATTCGTGTAACTCTGTGCTGTAGCTCATGTCACGGATTGTTCACATACACACTACCTTACGTTGTGGGAGGTTTTTTCTAGAAATGTTATGAAAGTATCCTATTTTCTGTTGAGAATGTCTGTCACTGTTATGCAAAATTCCAGAACTATTGTATCTAGGTGCAGTTTAAAACTCTTCTCTCTCACGGGACCTAGGTTAAAAGCGACTACCTCAGAGTACTACAATGTTGATGTAAACATACAGAGCGTGTTCTCCTTTACGTTCCGGAACAACACCTAACAAAAAGGAACGTGAAATCTGCCAGCGCCGGGCTACAGCGAATGCATATCTCTGCCATGAGTGGTGAATCCATTCGTGTGCTGGCGCGTTCGGATGTAATTACACATGGAACCGTTCCATCCCAGCTCTACTCGGCGGATGGAACCTCTCCGTTCAGTGACAAATAGCTCCGAACGAAATTAGCTGCCGAGTGATTTATTCATTAATAAGATTTCAGAGCCCTGTAAGCTATCAGCAGACACTAATCGTAAATTAGGGCGGATTCTGCGTTTCCCTTGTCGCTTCCGCTTTAACGGGGATACGCGAGCGATACGGGAAGTACAATTAACGTCAGTCCGCGGGTTTCGTCTGTTCCGCTCTTGCCGTTCCTGCGGAAGCACTGGCAGGCGAGGATCTCTACGAGTCGCAGGCCTACAGACTTTATGGCGGTAGAGGGCTCTGCGCAGATTTATCGTTGGAATTTAGAATTCCTGGTGAAGGGTCGTAAGGCAACTAGTCTGGAGGTACATGTGTACCGCAGTTTTTCTTCCCTGATGTGTATTTTCCAACAAGCGTATCATATGAGAGGAAAAATTAGAGATACTGAAAAAGAAATGGTCTTCGATTCAGTATGTAGAAAAACCGAAACAACCTTCAGTGGAACTGAAAGCATGAACGACAACATTAAGAGTGCAGTGGGAATTCGACTGTTAAATGCAGAGTAGGGAGCGGATAGGTGAAACGAGTGCCTTGAAGGCCCTTACGAGGGAGAAAAAAATGTTTGATTACGAGACTGAATGTTCGTATGATATTAGGACGCACACCAGTTCGCCCGATAAGCCGTCTTACAGCAAACTTGGCATGTTGTGATCCTTCGAAACATGCTGGCAGAGTGACAGCACGCTGTTGGAAACACATTACGATCAACTGAACTGTAATTAGTACCGAAATATAACTGTAGAGGTAGGTAAACTTCCAATACTGTAGTAGTCGATACCATCGTTTATAAATGCTCTCGATACTTACATGTGAATTATGTAATACATGTGATCATACATAATTATTTCATTCTCCAAAAGTTGTGACTAATAAAAGCATTTCTTCTGAGCTACAGTCAAGAACAACACGTATGTTTAACATATAGAAATAAAGATTCGACACCACATCATTCGTTTTAAAATAAGGGAGGTAATTAAAAGCAAAAAGGGGAACTAACGATGGCCGGCATGGGTGGCCGAGCGGGGCGACTAGGCGCTACAGTCTGGAACCGCGTGATAGCTACGGTCGCAGGTTCGAATCCTGCCTCGGGCATGGATGTGTGTGATGTCTTTAGGTTAGTTAGGTTTAAGTAGTTCTAAGTTTTAGGGAACTGATGACCTCAGAAGTTCAGCCCCATAGTGCTCAGAGTCATTTGAACCATTTTAACTAATGATGTAAATAACACTTTGTATTTATTTTATACTTTCTACTAAATTCTTAATGTGTAATGAATATGTTCTACAAAGTTCATTAAAAGTTTCCCCATCAGACTTTATCATTCAGTGTTTAAGTATAGGTTCCTGACTGTAACAGTGTAGTTAGTCTCATTAAAATCATTTTATTTGATGTTATGTGATAGAATTGCCATATCTGCAAAGTATGTACTGCCTAAAATGTCCACAAAGATGAAAGTTATTTGTATTAGTCTTGACAAACCTCGCTTGAAACCTCCTTTTCTCGATTTCGAAAACCAATTTTCTTTTTCCACTAATAATTTGTTGAAAAGTTATCTTTATAGTATATAAAAATTCAGCCTGTGTATGTTTGTGCTCGCAAACCTCTAAAAATAGTCGTTTAATCGACTAGAACTTTTGACACAACGTTGCATGGCTACACTCCACACAAATATTTTCAGAAACGACTTCCTGACACTTAAATCTATACTGGATGTTAACAAATTTCTCTTCTTGAGAAACGCTTTCCTTGCCATTGCCAGTCTACATTTTATATCCTCTCTACTTCGACCATCATCGGTTATTTTACTCCCTAAATAGCAAAACTCTTTTACTACTTTAAGTGTCTCATTTCCTAATCTAATTCCTCAGCATCACCCGACTTAATTTGACTACATTCCATTATCCTCGTTTTGCTTTTCTTGATGTTCATCTTATATCCTCCTTTCAAGACACTGTCCATTCCGTTCAACTGCTCTTCCAAGCCCTTTGCTGTCTCTGACAGAATTACAATGTCATCGGCGAACCTCAAAGTTTTTATTTCTTCTCCATGGATTTTAATACCTACTCCGAATTTTTCTTTTGTTTCCTTTACTGCTTGCTCAATATACAGATTGAATAACATCGGGGAGAGGCTACAACCCTGTCTCACTCCTTTCGCAACCACTGCTTCCCTTTCATGCCCCTCGACTCATAACTGCAATCTGGTTTCTGTACAAATTGTAAATAGCCTTTCGCTCCCTGTATTTTACCCCTGCCACCTTCAGAATTTGAAAGAGAGTATTCCAGTTAACATTGTCAAAAGCTTTCTCTAAGTCTACAAATGCTAGAAATGTAGGTTTGTCTTTTCTTAATCTTTCTTCTAAGATAAGTCGTAAGGTCAGTATTGCCTCACGTGTTCCAACATTCCTACGGAATCCCAACTGATCTTCCCCGAGGTCGGCTTCTACCAGTTTTTCCATTCGTCTGTAAAGAATTCGCGTTAGTATTTTGCAGCTGTGACTTATTAAACTGATAGTTCGGTAATTTTCACATCTGTCAACACCTGCTTTCTTTGGGATTGGTATTGTTATATTCTTCTTGAAGTCTGAGGGTATTTCGCCTGTCTCATACATCGTGCTCACCAGATGGTAGAGTTTTGTCAGGACTGGCTCTCCCGAGGCCATCAGTAGTTCTAATGGAATGTTGTCTACTCCCGGGGCCTTGTTTCGACTCAGGTCTTTCAGTGCTCTGTGAAACTCTTCACGCAGTATCTTATCTCCCATTTCGTCTTCATCTACATCCTCTTCCATTTCCATAATATTGTCCTCAAGTACATTGCCCTTGTATAAACCCTCTATATACTCCTTCCACCTTTCTGCCTTCCCTTCTTTGCTTAGAACTGGGTTGCCATCTGAGCTCTTTTCGAATATCGAAATGAAAGTTACTTTGATTCCCACTGTTGCATTCAATTCAATTCATTTCTTTTGTTTAGGATGCAGTTTCATTATCTGTTTTCGAAAATCGATTTAGTATCTTGTTTTTTTCTGTTTGTCGTCATCGCTGTTTTGACGGCCGACATTACGAAATTTACCGGATGAAGAGGAAGAAGAAAGTTGATACAGTTGTTTATATTCACGCTGGTGTGCATAATCAGCCGTTGAAAGTTACTTCATTATCTGGGAACTGATTTGATTATCTGCTGTCGGAAAACGAAATGTGAGATAATCTGATAAGCTTCGAAACAAATTGTCGACATCAAACGTGATTGAGCGGAAGATTGATTCTAGCTTATGAAACTGCTGAAATACACGATATGAACAACATCATCCTCAGCAGAATCGCTGGTGAAACAGTGACATACCAATCTATTGACTCCGTGATGAACGAAAGTAAAATAGTGAATTTTCCAATGGTGCTTCTTAATTGTCTCAATGTTTGTGGATTACCATAACTCATTCTCCATTTGAAAATAGGAGTGCCATTTATATTACCCCGAAATATCAATTACCAAAAGCTATGTAACGGCGCACGGTAATTAGTTAAATAATTGATGAACAGTCAAAGCGAAGCAGTAATTCTGATTGGACCTCATAAAGTTGGAGACGTACTATTACCACGAATATCACTCATTCTGACCGACATGGCGTTCGAATTCAAACGACTTCAACTTTCAATACGCCTTGCATTCACTACGACTATTAATAAAGCGCAAAGGCAATTTTTGGAAGTTTGAGATTTGAATTTATGGAACAATTGCTTCTCTCGTGGCAATTATGTGTCGCTTGTTTCAGAGTCGGTAAACGGCCTGATCTTTGTGTCTATGTAGAAAGTGGTTCAATAAAACCATGGTCTGTCCACTAGCTTTATAATGAAAAATAAATTTATGAGAAAACATTTTTTCTTCCTTTCCTTTCAATCCACATAGCCACAACAACGCAAGGCAACGCACTGAAATGAATGTTCCGTTTTCTTGGTGAATCTATGTTCACTAGAAAACCTACTTTTATTTACGTCCCTATTCATTTCATGTCAGGAAACGTGGGCCGGGTTTAGCTAGTTGATAATAAAACCTCTGGCGTTCTAGACTATTCCTCCATAATACCGAATGAGATTTTTATAACGAATACTATATTCTTGTAACCCTAACTCACATTTCTAAAAATGTGTACTTTTGTCGAAATTAATGTGCTAATTATAACAGTATCGCCATATAAGTACATGTTTAGGGAATATTCTCGCGGTAAATCCTGCCGTTGAGTGCCTAGTGAGTGTGTCTATGTTAAGATTTCGACCTTTAACGATGCTTTTCCACTGGCCTGAAGACTTTTGTCAGTTGCCTCACTTGTCTGTGGTAGCTCTTTCATCAACAACTGCTCTGGTTTCATAAATCCGAAAAAGTCGAAGGAATGTTTCATTCACATAAATAACTCGACATGTTACACAACGAATGGAAAGTAAGAGAGAAAAATAAGGGCAATTTATTTTGTTTGTAACTATGTCCTCTCGATGAAGTGTGCGAGAATGTTGAATACTTATAACTAAAATGAACTTAGTTTGATGTTTAACTATTTTTCATACTAACTGTGATGGCGAATTACAGAACTCAAGTTTACTTCTACTACAATTCACGTCATCGTGATGGAGCAAAGTCACTTTAAACAGTTTGACTTCGAGGAGGTAATAAGAATCTTGTCCCGTATTGTAACATGAGGTTTCGAAATTCCGAAATCCGATTAGCATTTTTATTCCACTCTAACACTAAATAAACAAACCCGTGACGAAGCGCGTAACTCTATCTTGAATCTTTATCTTCCATTAATCTAAGTAGGCGAGAGTCGCAGACCGGCAAACAAACGAGCGATTTCCAAGCGACGTTGTTCGGGGCTGAAACGCGCTTCCATAGAATGTTCCAATAAATATCAGTCTCACATCTGCCTTTCCCACGCTTATATTTATGAGGTCGTTCCACCTTAAATCACTCTAGACAGCTACGAGCGATTTCAGTGACTGTTTGCCGATCGTGAAGTCGTAAGATTTCACTTTTTTATCTGTATTTGCACGCGTTACTGTCAAAGGGTGTGAATATTAAGAGAAAAAACGTAGGAAAGTTGCACGTGGCAGGAAAAGGAAGAAAAAGATTTCGTGGCTACGTATATTCAGAAAGTTTTTTATATTTTATTTTTTATTTTTTTTTGTACAACTGTGTTATCTGCGTGTTATTTGAGGTAACGCTTTTTACGTACTCTTGCCTGACTGGCTGTTACTGATGCAACGCGATAAGTGGCGTGTGGAGCATCTAATACTCAACCCACAGTCCCCTTGTTCTAATCAGCAGTTGATGCTCGTGCGTCAACGCATCAACGATACCTGCTCCACTCACCGCCACCACCTGCTATTATGCGTATAATTTATCTTAATTCTGGTCGTATCTTACGTACCATCCATTACCCATTATTAGTATATTTCACTCTAAATCCATATTTCACTTAGAGTTCAGTGCATATCTGAAGATGGTCGCTGTTTGACCGAGACCGGTTGCCATTTTCAATAAATATTCTATTGCGATCATGACTTTTTAATATTAATTTTCAAATATCCCATTGAGATCGCTGATTTATTCCATAAAAATGCTTTCAACAATTAAATATTTTAATCGGCCCGGAAAAATTCTTTGCGCCATTGGTGCGTTATTTATGTTTCTGAATACATTACTTAAGTCAGAACAACTTTTCATAATTTTGTTCGAAATTTCATGAACACCGTATGAGCTATTGTTCTTCAGAATTTTTATAATTCTCTTAATTTCAGTGGAGGATGTTTATGTTACTTCCAGTTAATATTTTGTGTAATAACAGTTTTAATTATTCACTTGCTCTTCACCTAAATAATTTAATCTTGTTTTTCCAACTACATTTCGTAAGTGATTGTTAAAAGTACTCTCAACTTGTCAATTATCAGTCGAAACATTAGCATTTCCTTTAATTATTATGGTATATTGACAGACATGGGAGTTGTCAGTGAAGATGTGGGGAGTCATACCATGGTATTCCATGGGCCCTATCGTTACTGTGCGTGGTCGCATTACTGCCAAGGATTAATTGATCAGTCTGGCTGATCAGGTACATCCCATGGCACAATGCCTCTTCCCCAGTAGCGATGCTGTGTTCCAAGACGGTAGGGATCCTGTTTGTGGAGCACGAGTGTCGCATCTTCCCTGGATCAATATTACTGAGCATTTGTGATCTACTTTGCGAAAAAGAGTTTGTGATCGCTATCCATTTCTATCATAGGTACTTGAAGTTGCCACTATTTTGCAGGAAGAATGGTATAAGATTCCATTGAAAACCATAAAAGACGCATTTGTTCATTCTGAGACGAGTGGAAACTGTTTGGAATGACGAAGGGTTTCCTGCACTGTATTAGACACGGTGATGTGTTGTGTTTTTAGCGTTTCCAAATTTTTTGTCCACCTCCCCTATGTCAATTCTCTTTTGATTACTGAATACGTATGGTTCTCTTATGTCAAACCTGAGCTGGGAAGGTAAGGGAATTAGAATTAATGGAAGAAGGCTTACCAACTTGAGACTTGCTGATGATATTGCCTTACTGGCCAAAGACTTCGCAGAGCTCCAAAACTTAGTTATAGATCTTGCATCGGTATGTCAGCTGGTTGGCTTGAGCATGAACCTATCCAAAACAAAAATAATGTCCAACAAATGGGTCTCAGCTGGAGATGTGAAAGTCAAGGACAGTCTACTAGAAGATCACAGTGAATATGTCTATCTTGGTCAGATTATAAATATGAAGGGAGACATAAAGCCAGAAATCTATCGACGCATCAAGCTTGGCTGGCAAGCATTTGGGAAGAATTCAACAGTATTCAGATCAAAAATGCCAGTAAATCTGAAGAAAGCAGTATTTGATCAGTGCATTCTTCCTGTGATGACGTGTGGCTGCTAGACATGAACACTGAACTCATTTACAAAAGGGAAACTTACGACAGCACAGAGAGCCATGGAGAGATCAATGCTGGGCTATACAAGAAAAGATAGGAAAAGGGCAGATGACATCTGGTCTGTGACGAAGGTTAACGACATCTTAGAGACAATAGGTTCCTTGAAATGGCAGTGGGCTGGCCACGTCGCAAGAAGAAAAGGCAACCGATGGACGAAGCTAGTACTGGAGTGGAGTCCGAGAGAGCACCGGAGGCCTGGAGGAAGACCACCAGACAGATGGGTAAAAGACATCAAGAAGGTCGCTGTTAACACCTGGCAGAGAACAGCCCAAGGCCGTCCCACTTGGAGAAGACTGCTGCAAGCCTACCTGAATCCACGACTCGAAAAGGCCACATCATTTAATGATTGAATTGGCTGCTGCTGCTGATGATGATGATGATAGTTGTCTTTCTGACGGTCGAGACCCTCTAAGGTCTCGCAGTAGATGTAAACTACGATAGTGAATCAAATCTAACTGTAATATTTAACTGCTATGTGCTGGCACGCTGGGCAGTACCATCTATGCACGACAGTCATTTGAATCCAGGGTGGGAGGAAACTTCTTCCAGCCGTGTGAGTACAGCAAGAACAACAGCCAACTAGTTCTGTACGCCGATCCGTTGGACACAGTCCAGCTAAGTCGCGCAGTTGCAGGTCTGGGAGAGGGGCCGGGAAGAGAGGCGTACAAACTACTGCGACAGTGTGACGGCTTAACGGCTCCCGGGCGGTGCACCTCGTCACGCGGGACGACATGTTCCCCAGGGAGACGCCGGCCGACACTGCTACTGCGCGGCCATTACGTCACGGGAAGGGTGGCCACTGCACGCCGAGTTCCCGCAGGGCTGCACTACGTATCTCTCTGCATGTAAGCGACAACTTGCGGCGACACACACATCTACGTATTTTGCTTTGGTGTGAGACGGCTACCGCGCAGACATTTCCAGAAAACATTGCAAGGAAGACACAAAATTAACTAGCATTCTTCTCCTGCGACCACAGAAATGGTAGTGACGATCTCTGCTCCTAGGTTATTATACTCCTGCGGGCCACCTGCAGCGACTAGCTGGAGGCATACACTAGGGATGGGTTAACGGGGTAGGACGTCAAACGGACCGACTTGGAGCAGGAGAGGCATCACAGGACATTTTAATTTCCAGTGTCTATACTTTTAAAAATAAATTAATAAAACTTAGTCAGCATCTCCAGGAAGGATTCAGGATTCACACTCATTGCAGTGGAAGTTCGAAAACACAACAACAAAAATTTTACTTGCGAAATTTCATCATTTTTTTCACTTACTACTGGCTGCACTTGTTGCTATAGGTACACTTTTCTTCATAAGTTAGAGAGATTCTTCGATGAATTTTGCACAGCATACAAACCATACTTACAGGTGTATGAAACTCTAGAATTTATTTAATTTATGAAAAACGAATAATCTGTTGTATTTTAAACTTCATGTTTAGAAAAAACACAAATTTTGTAGTTAATTACCTCAATTTTTACCACAGTTTTTAATATATTTGGAAAATTCTAGAGTTTCATACACCTTTAAGTATGGTTTGTATGCTGTGCAAAATTCATCGAACCATCTCTCTTACTTATGAAGAAAAGTGTACCTATAGCAACAAATGCTGCCATTAGTAAGTGAAAAAATGATGAAATTTCACATGTAAAAAAATTACTTCGTTATGTTTTCGAACTTCCACTGCTATGAGTGTGAATTCTGAATCCTTCCTGGTCATGCTGACAAAATTTTATGAATTTATTTGTAAAAGTATACACAGTGGAAAATAAAATGTCCTGTGGTGCCTCTCCTGCTCCAAGTCGGCACGTTTGACGTCCTACCCCCTTAAACTGTTGCTTTCCTATAATAGTGATTGCTTTTAGTGTTACTGGTATTAAGAGTTGAGATTTGTAACAGTTTTAAATAACATTTTACATATTCACAACCTTTGTAACTTCGCGCTCCACCAATTTTCAAAGTCTTCCGTTATTTATCAGCGTAGCTGCTGAGGAAGCAAGTACCTATCAATGTGTCTAATGTGACGAGTGAGAGATAGGTTACTCCCCCGTCCCCCAATACCAACCCATTTGTTTCTCGGCCCAATATCAAGCCAGGAGCGCCTGACTCCAGTCCTGAACAATGGACAAACAGAAAATTAATTGAAATTAAACATTTAAATATTGTTATAAGACTTCGCGAAATTATGTAAAACAATGTCAATGTCGAAAATATTTTGAGTCTCAGCATGATACACTGATTAGTTTCTACATAATTTAATTTGTTACGAAATTTTAAAACCACATAATATTAAAATTAGGAGGCTGTACTTCTGAAATTAGGTTCAGTTTCTTATAAAAACATTGTGTAGAGATTTTCATGAAGGTACCGTTTTTAATTTTTGAATTCTTAGGATTAAAATCAATTTCTGTCCCAAAAATTTTAAAAACTAGTTAGTTTAACTATCATTTGTAATTAACCTACAATGCTAAAATGGTAACATGGTATTAAATATGGATAATAAAGAAGCTGTATCAACTTTCACGATGATATTGTCATTTAATAATGGTAGGTAAATTAGGATGCAGACAGTTAAGAGGTCACTATCTACTCCTCATCTTCGATAATGTGAAACACATCTGCTCTAATCAACAAGTGCTCATAGCTCCTCAGGTATGTACAGGGTGATCAAAAAGTCAGTATAAATTTGAAAACTTAATAAACCACGGAATAATGTATATAGAGGGGTACAAATTGACACGCATGCTTGGAATGACATGGGGTTTTATTAGAACCAAAATAAAAAAAGAAAGTATTGCTAGACGCGTGAAAGATGTTTTGCGCGCGTCGTTTAGTGATGATCGTGTGCTCAGCCGCCACTTTCGTCATGCTTGGCCTCCCAGGTCCCAAGACCACAGTCCGTGCGATTATTGGCTTTAGGGTTACCTGAAGTAGCAAGTGTATCGTGATAGACCGACATCTTTAGGGATCCTGAAAGACAAAATCCGACGCCAATGCCTCACCATAACTCCAGACATGCTTTACAGTGCTGTTCACAACATTATTCCTCGACTACAGATATTGCTGAGGAATGATGGTGGACATATTAAGCATTTCCTGTAAACAACATCATCTTTGCTTTGTCTTACTTTGTTATGCTAATTATTTCTATTCTGATCAGATGAAGCGCTATCTGTCGGACATTTTTGAACGTTTGTATTTTTTTTGTTCTAATAAAACCCCATGTCATTCCAAGCATGTGTGTCAATTTGTACCTCTCTATCCACATTATTCCGTGATTTATTCAGTTTTAAAAAATTTATACTGACTTTTTGACCACCCGGTATTTTAGATCCCACGTTTACTTGACTTTTTTTCTTTTTTTCGTTCATTCTATCATCTCCGAAAGCTGCCTACCCTAAAATTTCAGCAACAACAGTATTTGTAGATGCACTCCACTGTCAGAGGTATCAGAACGGTTTTCCCTTATAGCTTTTGACTCGTTCGTTTCTGGTATAGTGACCCTTACCTCAAATTGATTCTTTTATCCTTCTTCATCATCCTAGAAGGTCTGTAATATCATCACCGAATCACCCTGTATATTCATACATTCACAGGCGCCGACGCCTGTAACTTTGACATCTGTAGGTTCGTTGGATGGCGTTCCTGGATATGGTTTCCTGTGTAAAACTTGATCTACTAAGTCCCCTCTACTACCTCTACAAGTCTGTAACATGAATTCTGAATCACATTGTACACCAATATAGTATTTATATATACATACGTTTATATAGAAAAAAAAACTTCTTCGCAGACTCCTGTTAATTTATTTTAGCTATTTAATATATATTCAGAAGACATAAAATAATACACCGACATTGTCTGATCAAAACTATCCTGACACCTGGCTGAAAATGACTTACAAGTTCGTGGCGCCCTCCATCGGTAAGGCTGGAATTCAATATTGTGACCGAGCGAGGTGGCGCAGTGGTTAGACACTGGACTCGCATTCGGGAGGACGACGGTTCAATCCCGCGTCCGGCCATCCTGATTTAGGTTTTCCGTGATTTCCCTAAATCACTCCAGGCAAATGCCGGGATGGTTCCTCTGAAAGGGCACGGCCGACTTCCTTCCCCATCCGTCCCTAATCCGATGAGACCGATGACCACGCTGTCTGGTCTCCTTCCCCAAACCAACCAACCAACCAATATTGTGTTGGCCCACCCTTAGACTTGATACACCATCCACTCACGCAGGCATACGTTCAATCTGGTGCTGGAAGGTTTCTTGGGAAATGGCAGCCCATTCTTCACGGAGTGCTGCGCTGAGGAGAGGTATCGATGTTGGTCACTGAGGCCTGGCACGAAGTCGGCATTCCAAAACATCCCAAAGGTTTTCTATAGGATTCAGGTCAGGACTCTGTGCAGGACAGCCCATTACAGGAATGTTATTGTCGTGTGACCACTCCGCCACAGGCCGTACATCATGAACAGGTGCTCGATCGTGTTGAAAAGATGCAGTCGCCATCTTCGAATTGCTTTTCAGCAGTGGGAAGCAAGAAGGTGCTTAAAACGTTAATGTAGGTCTGTGCTGTAATATTGCCATGCCAAAAAACAAGGGCGGCAAGCCCCTCCATGGAAAATACGACCACATCATAACACAACCGCCTTCGAATTTTATTGTTGGCACTACACTCGCTGGAAGATGACGTTCACCGGGCATTCGACATACCCACACCCTGCCATCGCATCGCCACATTGTGTACCGCCATTCGTCACACCACACAACGTTTTTACACAGTTGAATCGTCCAATGTTTACACTTTACACTCCTTACATCAAGCGAGGCGTCGTTTGGCATTTACCGGCGTGATATGTGGTTTATGAGCAGACGCTCGACCATGATACCCACCTAACTGTAATAGTACTTGCAGTAGCTCCTGATCCAGTTTGGAATTCCTATGTGATGGTCTGGATAGATGTCTGTCTATTACACATCACGATCTTCTTCAACAGTCGGCTGACTCTGTCGAGATCGGCCTGTAAGCTTTTGTGATGTACGTGTCCCTTTACGTTTCCACTTCACTATTTCATCGGAACCAGTGGACCTAGCGGTGTTTAGGAGTGTGGAAATCTCGCGTACAGACGTATGACAAGTGACACCCAATCACCTGACCATGTTCAAAGTCCCTGAGTTACGCGAAGCGCCCCATTCTGCTTTCTTACGATGTCTAATGACAACTCTTATCGCTGATATGGAGTACCTGGAAGTAGGTGGCAGCACAATGCACCTAATATGAAAATACGGATGTTTTGGGGGTGTCCGAATACTTTTGATCACATAGTGTAATAGTTTTGAGGAGTTTCTGTAACTACAGTACCAGAAAATATGGTAGGAGGATGAAGTGCAATCTCTAAGCGGTGATTAATTATTAAAATAAAGTACAGAAATGAATGATGAGGCACACAACTCGCTCTTAGCCGATAAACTCAAGTTGCTATGACCAAATGGGTACAGAAAGAGCGCTCTTTTTTGTCACAGGGATTTAAGAGTGGTGTTACTACGTGCCCACTTTTCTTTTGAAGCAGAACATGCGTTTACCCATGGTGGAGGTGGAATAAATAATATTACAGCCACTTTGTTTGCGTTTGACGGAATTTGTATTTTTTCATTTGAAATGTTTACATAGCGTGAAACTTATTCCAGATATCACTCTTCCCCTAATGTAACACATTTAAATTCAGTATTTTGCATCAGTTAATTTTTGTCTTGCAACTTGCACAGTCTCACAATACACAGCTTCGTCAAAGACCATCTGATCCCGACAATCGGTCATTTCGCCTTGTCAGTCATGCTTTACAGCAGAAATACCATGTACTTATCTTCCATACTAAGAATAAGCCACGACTAACCTTACGCTCCTGTATGCTTCAGAAAGAGAGCACGAGTCGACGACTAGCAAGTGACCGCAGCGCCATAGTTCTGACGTCATATTCGCGAAACTAAAGCGCGAACGAAGGAGGCCTGTTAGCACTTATGTAACAGCGGCGCTTTGATCTGTGAAGCATGGAACCCGAGCGTTAGATCCGTACTCACTCCGCTTCCAATGTCCAGCGATCAGCACACCTCTCTCCCGGTCATTCTCGTGCGAAACTCAACTTTCCGTTTTCTCGCATAATATAATGCGAACTGGTCGAAGGACAGCAGGTAGATTCCATATTTCTAGATTTCCAGAAAGCATTTGACACGGTGCCTGACTGCAGGCTTTTAACGAAGGTACGAGTATACGGAATAAATCCACAGATATGAGAGTGACTTGAAAACTTCTTAAGTAATAGAACCCAGTATGTTGCCCTCGACAGTGAGTGTTCATCAGAGACAAGGGTGTTGTCAGGAGTGCCCCAAGAAAATGTGATAAGATTGTTGTTCTTCCATATATACATAAATGATTTGTCGGAGAGGGTGAGCAGTAATCTGCGGTTGTTTGCTGATGATACTGTGATGTGCGGTAAGGCGCCGAAGTTGAGTGACTCTAGGAGGATGCAAGATGACTTAGTCAAAATTTCCAGTTGGTGCGATGAATGGCAGCTTGATCTAAATGTGGAAAAACCAAAGTTAATGCAGACGAGTAGGAATAAAGCACCTATAATACTTTAATTCTGTCAGAGACGGGAAAGGACTTGGAAGATCAGTTGAACGGAATGGACAGTGTCTTGAAAGGAGAATATAAGATGAACATCAACAGAAGCAAAACGAGGATAATGGAATGTAGTCGAATTAAGTCGGGTGATGCTGAGGGAATTAGATTAGGAAATGAGACACTTAAAGTAGTAAAGGAGTTTTGCTATTTAGGGAGTAAAATAACTGATGATGGTCGAAGTAGAGAGGATATAAAATGTAGACTGGCAATGGCAAGGAAAGCGTATCTGAAGAAGCGAAATTTGTCAACATCGAGTATAGATTTAAGTGTCAAGAAGTCGTTTCTGAAAGTATTTGTATGGAGTGTAGCCATGTATGGAAGTGAGAAATGGATGACAAATAGTTTGGACAAGAAGAGAATAGAAGCTTTCGAAATGTGGTGCTACAGAAGAATGCTGAAGATTAGATAGGTAGATCACGTAACTAATGAGGAGGTATTGAATAGAATTGGGGAGGAGTTTGTGGCACAACTTGACTAGAAGAAGGGATCGGTTGGTAGGACATGTTCTGAGGCATCAAGGGATCACCAATTTAGTACTGGAGGGCAGCATGGAGGGTAAAAATCGAAGAGGGAGACCAAGAGATGAATACACTAAGCAGATTCAGAAGGATGTAGGTTGCAGTAAGTACTGGGAGATGAAGAAGCATGCACAGGATAGAGTAGCGTGAGAGCTGCATCAAACCAGTCTCAGGACTGAAGACCACAACAACAACAACAACGATGTTCTAATACAGCATTACTAGTATCCTGCTTGACATAGTCAAGTAGTTTGAGTATCCGGGAGTATCGTTGCAAAGCGATATGGGGTAGAACGAGAACTCTGGTAGGGAAGGCAAATGGTCGACTTGAATTTATTGGGAGAATTTTAGGAAAGAGTGGGTCACCTGTAAAGGAGATTGCATATAGGATGCTGGAGCGACCTATTCTTGAGTACCTCGCCAGTGTTTGGGATCCGCACCAGGGCGGGTTGAAGGAATACATCGAACCAATTCGGAGGCTGTCTAAGTCCGAACAACAAGTGACGTTCTTTTCGAGAAATACTATTGAGAAAATTTAAAGAACCGGCGTTTGAAGCTGCCGTCAAGATATGTTGCGCGTAAAGACCGCGAAGATAAGATACGAGAAACTAGACAAATTAGAACTCATACGGAGGCATATAGACAGTAATTTTTCCCTCGCTCTATTTACGAATGGAAAAGGAAAGGAAATGACTAGCAGTGCCACAGGGTACCCTCCACCACGCACCGTACGGTGGTTTGTGGCATATCGATGTAAATGTAGATTCTGCAAGCTTTCCAGACAGTAGAGTCGCTACTTGTCAATCAAGTAGCTCCTAACTTGGCATCGGGTGGCCGTGTGCGCCTCGTACCAGTCCTCCCACCAAGGAAAGATCCTGATCAGTACCGGGCATTGAATTCCGGATGGCAGCCATCTTCGCTGACCATTCAACTGCGCAGGCGGCTTATAAAGACCTATAAGCTGGACAATATCGAAATACCAACAAATCCGGAGTACGTACACCACGAGGCGAACCACATCAGGATATTTCAATGGAAATTAGCTATCTCCTGGCGAAAGCAAGCAAACAGTAAATTCGAACCATCAGACGACTCGCTAGTTCAATCGTCCAATGGAAAAGTCAACCGGATGGAAGTAAGAGTATCTCTCTAAGGACTGCAGCAGAATCTGGAAGAACATTAACAACAATGTTTTCAGAATCAACATATGCTGTCAGAAAAAATGCTATACTTTCAGCGACAAGGCTATTTTATTGACAAGTGGCGTGATACGTAGTTAATCATTGTAGGAGCGCATGATAACAAATGAAGACCAAATGAACACTTGTCACAGCTAAGGGTGGCTAAAGAGTCGCATCAATACACATTCCACTCTCCTCTAATGGCAACGCGGGAGTGTTTTCTCGAATAAAAACTATCGTAAAGGTGACGAATGGAAGCCTGTGATAGATTGCTGCAAACATCTTGCACCTTTGATCACAATTGGGCAATGGTTCTGTCAGGCTCTGGTGAACGAATAAGTCCCCGCTTTCATCAGCTCCCACAAGTGTTCAGTCGGCGAAAGATATCTGGTGACCTTGCAGGTCTGATCAGTTGTTGCACACAACGAAGAGCACGTTGCATTGCAGCAGCCATATGTGGACGTGCATTATCGTGCTGAAAGAGCAGATCACCTTTCTGTCGAAGAAATGGAAGTCAAAAGCGGATAACAACCTGTGCTGTGTAGTTGGTACTGCTTTCTTCACCTGGTGGAAACATCACACCACGATGTCTGGGGTGGTATCTGTGTGTCATGTGCGAATGCACTGCGAAATAGGCCGTTCACAAAGTCTACATCGTACACGTGAGCATCTGTCTCTCACATACAGACAGAACCTCAATTACAGAAGAGATCAGAGCGCCAATCCGTTACCCATTCGACTGTTTCGTTACACCAGAGTAGCTGTGCTTGGTGGTGTTGTTGTGTCAGTGATAGCCTGGCCAGATTCACACGTGTTCCTTGTCCTCCCGCAAGCAGACGGATCCCATTGGTTCTTGGCGGCACACCAGGTTCAGGTTCAGCATGTGCCCAGATTTCATCCCTGGTTGATGTTCGGTCTGCCACCGATGCTCGCACAGTGCGTCGATCTTGACGTGCGTATGTACTATGTGGACGTCTAGAATGTGGTTTACGTGTTCCACAAACAACTGCTGAAAGTAGCTACATACTATCGACACATTGTTCCCACCATGTGCAGCAATCCATTGATTCGTCCATCCAGTTTCCCACAGGCCTACAATGTGACCCCACTCAAATAGCCGAGATTGTTCAACAGGAGTGCGTGGGGCATGGTTGTACCTTGGAATGAGCGTTCTAATCCCTGTCCACCTCTAAACTCAGAACTGCCTACAGAATCAGAACAGAGTATGCAGAAACGGGCCTCCTGTCATCAAGGCTAGTGCCAAAAGTGAAGCAAAGAGGAGGAGGCATTACGATAAGACAGTATTTTTCCTGGTTAGTATACGGTCCCACTATTGCGCATAAGAAAACGCTAAATGTGGAAGCATTTAACCGTATTAACAGCACTGTGTACTGTTCGGGGACGATGATTGTAAGAGACGTGTTTTTTAAGTAAGGTCCTTTTTGTTATAGACACTAGTAGTTCGCGCGCATACCGCAACGAGCGCGTGCGTCGTGTACCGGCATGCCTCGGGAACAACTGTGCTCAGTTTCCGCTCTTTAGCTAACCTGTAAGGTTCTGGTCTGTGCTTTCAAAATGTTTAAGACTATCAACTCGCCCGCCGCGTGTGAGGCTCGCTCAGTGATACGGTTTTTTGGCAGCAAGGAACCTGTCTCCTGCAGAAATTCATCGACAGATTTGTTATGAATGAGAGCAAAGTGCCTAAGTGGATACAAGAATTCAAAAATAGCCGTGACAACATGTTGAGGACCGCTCCTGTCACCCTTCTTTGATTATAGACGATTTGGTGGCTTCAGTTGAAGCGAGGACTCGTGAGAGCAGGCGCTTCACAATAACAGGTCTCTCAAACGAATTTCATGACATGTCGAGATCAGTGCTTTACAACAATGTTTCTGAAGACTAAAGTTTAGGAAACTGTGCTCCCGTTGGGTACCGAAACTCCTAACAGAGGACCAGAAAAACCAAAGATTTGAGTGTGCTATAAAGTTCTTGACTCGTTATCACGAAGAAGGTGACGGCTTCTTGAGTCAGATCGTAACTGGAGAAGAAACATGGGTTTCGCGTATCACAACCGAATCGAAGCAACAGAGCATGGAATGGAGACACACACACACACACTTGTCTGTTAAGGTGAAGGCTAAAAAGACTCTCTCCCAGTGCAAAATAATGGCGTCGGTGTTTTGGGATAGGTATGGTGTTTTGTTGGTCAACTTCATGCAACGACGAACCACTATCAATGCAGAAGCATACTGCCAAACCCTGAGAAAGCTACGCAGAGCGATTCAAAACAAAAGACGCGCCATGCTGACAAAGGGAATTGTCCTTCTCCATGACAATGCAAGAACTCACGCTGCAGGTCAGACCCGCCATTTATTGGAAAGTTTTGGCTGGGAAGTTTTAGGCCACCCACCCTCAGCCCTGGTCTTGCTCCGAGCGATTACCATCCGTTTCTCCACCTCAAGCAACACCTCAGTGGCAACCGTTACAATGATGACGACGGCGTGGAAACAACAGTGAACTATTGGTTATCGGAGCAGACGGCAAGTTTTTATGAAGAGGGTATTTTAAAATTGGTTGAGAGGTACGATACGTGTTTGAACAAACTTGCCAACTATGTCGGAAAATAGAGTTAAGTATGTGCTTTCTGAAAATAAATTTACTTTTTTGAAGTAACCTTTCGTTGTGTACTTATGTTCAAACAGACATTATTTAAAAAATACGCCGTATCAGCATGATCATCCACCTTGTCATGAAGCAGAATCAGTGAGGCATTTATTTGTCGACAGTAACATTCCTGAAGTGTACTAGCCTCCCCAGAGCCCCGATCTGAAGCCAGTGGGGCAACTTTGGGATGATTTTCATCGTCGACTTCTCTCCGTAATCCAGCGTCCAAAATCACTACCCAGTCTGGTTTTGGTTCTTGAGGAAGAATGGGGTGCCATTTCTGGTTCAAAAATGGTTCAAATGGCTCTGAGCACTATGGGACTTAACATCTGTGGTCATCAGTCCCCTAGAACTTAGAAATACTTAAACCTAACTAACCTAAGGACATCACACACATCCATGCCCGAGGCAAGATTCGAACCTGCGACCGTAGCGGTCACGCGGTTCCAGACTGAAGTGCCTAGAACCGCTCGGCCACCCCGGCCGGCCTCCCATTCCTGCAGAGACATTCAGACACCTCATTAAATGTGTTCCCAGTAGGGTTCACGCCGTCATAAAGGCAGAGGGTAGATATCACCCACATTAATGTCCACTAAAAAGTGTCTGAATACTTTTGATCAGATAGTGTACAGTGACTTTTACATATACATTTACATGGTTACTCTGCAATTCACACTTAAGTGCCTGGCAGAGGTTTCATCGAACCATTTTCATACTACTTCTCTACCATTCCACTTTCGAATGGAGCGTGGGAAAAAGGAACACTTAAATCTTTCCGTTAGAGCTCTGATTTCTCTTATTTTATTATGATCATTTCTCCCTACGTAGGTGGGTGTCAACAAAATATTTTCGCATTCACAAGAGAAAGTCGGCGGAAATTGCATAAATAGATCTCACCGCAAAGAAAACCGCCTTTGCTTCAGTGACTGCCATCACAAATCGCGTATCATATCAGTGACACTCTCGCCCCTATTGAGAGATAACACGAAACGGGCTGCCCTTCTTTGCACTTTTTCGATGTCCGCTTTCAATCCTACATGATAAGGATCCCACACCGTGCAGCAATATTCCAGCATAGGACGGACAAGCGTAGTGTAGGCTGTCTCTTTATAGGATTTGTCGTATCTTCTAAGTGTTCTGCCAACAAAGCGCAGTCTTTATTTCGCCTTCCCCACAATATTATCTAGGTGGTCTTTCCAATTTAAGTTGCTCGTAATTGTAATTTCTAGGTATTTAGTCGAATTGACAGCCCTTAGATTTGTGCGATTTATCGCACACCCAAAATTTATCGGATTTCTTTTAGTACCCTTGTGGATGACCTCGCACTTTTCTTTGTTTAGTGCAAATTGCCACTATTCGCACCATACAGAAATTCTCTCTAGATCATTTTGTAATTGGAATTGATCGTCTGATGATTTTACCAGACGGTAAATTACAGCATCATCTGCAAACAATGTAAGGGGGCTGCCCAGATTATCACCTAGATCATTTATGTACATCAGGAACAGCAGATGGCCTATGACACTACCTTGCGGAACGCCAGATATCACTTCTGTTCTACTCGATGATTTACCGTCTATCACTACGAACTATGACCCTCTTAGAGGAAATCACGAATCCAGTCACACAACTGAGACGATACTCAATACACGCGCAATTTGATTAATAGTCGCTTGTGAGGAACGGTATCAAAAGCCTTCTGGGAATCTAGGAATAAGGAATCGTTCTGAGATCCCTTGTCGACAGCACTCATTACTTCATGGGAATAAAGAGTTAGCCGTGTTGCACATGAACGATATTTTCTGAATCCGTGTTGACTATGTATCAATAAGACAATTTCCGAGTACAGTGCCGGTATATGCTCCAATATACTAGTCGCGCCATTTGCAGCATATTACCTCAAAATTCGGCGTCATATGCAGCGTCTCTTCATATGAGAGAATCCTTCCAATGACTTTTGGTTAGTTTAGTTTTGCCCATTTAAGAGTCCACTGTGACTCTCCCACAGCACGTGCACTAGCGTAAGCATTGGTAAATGGAAATGTCGTGTGGCTAGGGCCTCCCGTCGGGTAGACCGTTCGCCTGGTGCAGGTCTTTCGATTTGACGCCACTTCGGCGACCTGCGCGTCGATGGGGATGAAATGATGATGATTAGGACAACACAACAACCATGTCCCTGAGCGGAGAAAAGTTCCGACCCAGCCGGCAATCGAACCCGAGCCCTGAGGATTGACAGTCTGCCACGCTGACCACTCAGCTACCGGGGCGGACTAAGCATTGGTGGATTTCAAAGGTTGGCGGAATCCGTGCGTTTGTGGACCGAAGTGAGAGACCGCGGGTGCCGCATCCGAATAATAACTTAATTTGCGAGGAAGAGCGGGAGAGAGGATGGTGGCGTGGGTGGGGGGTTGCAGCGGGGATTTCCCGCGGAACGTTCGCGTGTGTAACAAGTGTCGCGCGGAGCGGCGGCGGAAGTGCTCCGCGGTCACCGCTCAAATATTTCATTGGCCGCGGCAGAAATTGCGTCTCCGGATTTACGCGAAGTTGGAACGGAACGGAGCCGCGGCGCGGGGAAAAAGTGCCCTCATAACGCCGCGCTGTCACTGCAGTAAAGCAGGCGGGACGCGCAGCGGCGACAGCGTCAGACGCTAGCTGCGAAAACTCTCGTAAATGTGGAGCATAAACCTGCGTACTCGTATAAAACGTAACTGGTATATATGTGTCCTCCTCGCGTTGTTTTAATCCCGGTTAGCTATTATTTCTCTTTCCTTTTATTAAACTCTTTTTCTGCGTAAATCGTAGAAAAACGTAGTTTCCCAAATTACACTGTCTGGCAAAACAATAAGTGAATTACCGATAAATGAATATGGAAACAAAATGAAACTTCGCAGTTTGAGACGCTATGATATTTTTTTCAGTGATTACAAAATCGAATCAAATTTACCAAGAACGTGGCAGTATGAGCCCACTTAGTACAACGATGTTGCTCACCCTCTGGACTGGATGCATGCAATGATTCCGTTGTGAAGAACTTCATCCTCCTGATACAAGTTGATCCACAACAGTTCTAACTGGTACTTAATACGCAGGATACTAGCATTGGATCGAAGTTGAGGACCGAGTTGGTCCCAAACACTATCGGAAACAGATCTACGGATCTTACTGGCCATGGGATTACATCAACGTCACGGGGACTATTCATGGAGACACATGCTGTATTTGGATGTGCTTTGTCAAGCTGAAAAATGGAACCAGGATAGTGTCGCATGAGCCGGCCGAAGTGGCTGAGCGGTTCGAGCCGCTTCAGTCTGCCTCGGGCATGGATGTGTGTGTTGTCCTTAGGTTAGTTAGGTTTAAGTAGTTCTAAGTTCTAGGGGACTGATGACCTCAGAAGTTAAGTCCCACAGTGCTCAGAGCCATTTGAAGCATTTTTTACTGTCGCATGAGAAGTAATATATGAAGATGCAGGATGTCCGTGACGAGTCATTGTGTCGTCAGAGTTCTTTCGCTACCAGCTGTGATCTGAAGTCATACTGATGGTTCTTTACATCCTCGCACCGTGAGTAACTCTGCTGTGCTTGTCCAAAACACTGCAATGATGTGCCTTACAGCCAGGTCGCCGCAATATACGCCGAGAATGGTCATCCCTGTAAATCAGAACCTTGATTCATTGCTAAGTACAGTGGGACGCCATTCACGGCCACTTCATATTTCCCAGTCACGGCACCACACCAAACGCAGTAGTTTATGTTGTGGTCTTGAAGGCGGCCTACGCACGGGATGTAATAACTCTTAGGCTGCTACTTTCCCACCACTGATCCAGGGAGGGTGATGGTGGTGACCGCGCGACTGCTACGGTCGCAGGTTCGAATCCTGCCTCTGGCATGGATGTGTGTGGTGTCCTTAGGTTAGTTAGGTTTAAGTAGTTCTAAGTTCTAGGGGACTGATGACCATAGGTGTTAAGTCCCATAGTGCTCAGAGCCATTTTTTTATGGTGGTGATCAGGTGCCGTCAACTGGAACTTTAGCGACTTTAATACCTGACCTCAAGTTTCCATACGTTCCATCATCGGGCCACTGTCGCTTTGGATGCCCCACAAATATGGATACCCTAATTCGACCAGCTGGGCAGATGAAGACCCCACAATCTGATTACACTGTCTCATATAAGTATGTGGGGATCTCCATGTCTTTCACAGTGGTCACTCAACATCTCTTATACTGTGTGTGACCCTTATAAAGGGAGATTCAGCTGCCCTTACCAATGAGTTTTATACAACCCACAACACTTTCTAAAGCCGCATGCAAGATTTCTTTATTCTCTCTGTCATTTTGTAAAAATATTTGTGCTACAGAAAAAATGAACGGGACTTTTTTGAAGGAAATTTAATGTAGTTGAATTTTGTACTGTGGTAGCTATTCGCTGGAGACCACAATTTTCGAGTTATTCAAGAAAAATGCATTTGGAGGTCACTCGCGTACGTTTCTCTTGAATAATTCGAAAACTATGGCCCCTGGCAAAAACGTATTCCAGTACAAAATTTAACAACATGAAACTCCTTGCAAAAGGTCCTATTTATTTTATACTGTAGGGCTCGTAGTTTACATGTAGCAAGCGAGAGAATGTGAAAATTTTGCATGTGGCATTTGAAGGCATTACAGGTTGCATGAAATGCATCGGTAGGGGCAGCTGAATAACCCTCTACGTCGTCATACCCCTCGTGTGACTAGGGCCTCCCGTCGGATAGACCGTTCGCCGGGTTCAAATCTTTGGATTTGACGCCACTTCGGCGACCTGCGCGTCGATGGGGATGAAATGATGATGATTAGGACAACACAACACCCAGTCCCTGAGCGGAGAAAATCCCCGGCTCAGCCGGGAATCGAACCCGGGCCCATAGGATTGACATTCTGTCGCGCTGACCACTCAGCTACTGGGGACGGACGTCATAGCCCTTGTAGCAACATTAAACACGAACAACACTAATGTAATCTGGTGTCAGTTCGACCTGTCACAGAGAACTGCTACTCTTATTTACATATCCACTGATAGTGTAGGTGTATGAAGTTACGTTGTCATTTGATTGTCTTCTGGTTACTTCACTTTAAGCAATGGATTTTTGACAGATTATTCGTGTTCCAAATGTACAGAAACTTCAGCCAAGGAGAGTGTTGAGAGAAACGGCAGTTTATTGACTTGCAACACATACACTTGTGAAATGAGATTTCACTCCGCAGTGGAGTGTGCACTGATATGAAACTTCCTGGCAGATTAAAACTGTTTGTCGGACCGAGACTAAAAATAGGGACCTTTTCTTTTCGAGGAGACGAAGTACTGGCAGGATTGAAGTTGTGAGGAGGGGTCGTGGGTCGTGCATGGATAGCTCAGTTGGTAGAGCACTTGCCCGCGAAATGCAAAGGTACCGAGTTCGAGTCTCTGTCCAGCTCATAGTTCTAATCTGCCAAGAAGTTTCACATCAGCGCACACTCCGCTGCAGAGTGAAAATCTCATTCTGGAAACATTCCCTAGTCTGTGGCTATATCCCTTCTTCTCTGCAATATCCCTTCTTCCAGCAGTGCTAGTTCTGCAAGTTCCGCAGAAGAGCTTCTGTGAAGTTTGGAAGGTAGAAGACGACGTACTGGCAGAACTAAAGCTGTGAGAACTGGTCGTGAGTCGTGCTTGGGTAGTCCAGTTGGTAGAGCACTTGCCCGTGAAATGCAATGGTCCAGAGTTCGAGTCTCTGTCCGGCACACAGTTTCAATCTGCCATGAAGTTTCATACACTTCTGCCCATTAAAACTGCAACACAGTTAAGGCGGCGTACTACAAACATCAAATTGGCGAGATGTGTACTACGTGCTTCGATTCCCAAATGGTGGACGCAATGTAGTCTGCAGTTGAGAGCTCTCTCTTGACGCCTGTCCACACTCTCTGTGGATGTACACAATCAGCTGAACAAAGTGGTGCAGAAGCAGTAAGAGGTCCATGTTTGTAACCGCCATCTGGAGACTGCTGCCCGGAACTGGGAGAGCAACATCACCCTATAAAAATGCTTTGGCAATTGGCCTAGTTGACTGCAGTTTACCATTCAGCGATATTGCTGCTTACATTTCTCAGCATCATATGTCTCCAGTGTGAGTATGAATTCGATGGGTTTAGGATGACCATACTCAACACAACGCAGGAACTCAACACAACGCAGGAACTCAACACAACGCATGAACTCAACACAATGCAGGAACTCAACACAATGCAGGAACTCAACACAACGCAGGAACTCAACACAACGCAGGAACTCAACACAACGCAGGAACTCAACACAACGCAGGAACTCAACACAACGCAGGAACTCAACACAACGCAGGAACTCAACACAACGCAGGAACTCAACACAACACAGGAACTCAACACAACACAGGAACTCAACACGCACACACGACTAGTGCCTGAGTGTACAGACAATGTTTGCTTGCCCATCCAGAGTGTTACAGCCGTGTCATGTACTATTTGTCAGAAAGTGTGCTTGTTTGCAGCAAGAGAAGCGCCTATGTAGACACTGCAGTGACACGTGGAACAGCAGCGACTGGCAGCACAGTGATCATTGTTGCAGCCTCCATTGACATAGCAGCAGTCACAGCGGTGAGTCCAATGACACCATTGGACGCTGCAGTCGTCTTTTCATACAAGTCCAGATTCCGAATACAGCAACACAATGGACAAACCCGTATGTAGAGCCCACATAGAGAATTGACTTTATCACATTACGCTTGCCATCGTCATACTGACGCGATCCATAACCTATCTTGTAATGTGTGCACAACACAGTCGCCTCTGGTTCCAAAAAGCTGATAATTTTGACTGTCAGCTACATTTATGACACGTTCAGACCTATACCTATGCTGTCTCTTTTATCTCCCAACAAGATGACGCAAGATAGCGTGTTTCCTGTGCTGTCCTGGCCTACGTAGATACAGAGGATGTAGGACAGTCGTCTCCGCCAGAACGCTATCCGAATCTCTCGTCCAATGAAAACAACTGGCCATGGGTACCCGAGAGAGTGATACGCCACTGCTTACGAGTCATTTCTATTGACAAACTCTGGCACAGAGTTGAAACAGAATGGAATGACGTACCAGTTATGTCATCCGAGTCTCATTTCAGCTCCATTCCCAGTTGGGTTAGAGTCGTTGTTGCTGCCAGGTGCGGCCGCCATGTATTCCCCAAATCCCCTACTAATGTGTGGCGTGATGTACAAGGCATCATTCCTACGGTGCCAGAATCGCCAACTAATTCCTTGTGTGATGGACAAGGTACCACTCCAATGGCGCCAGAATAGGTCCGGATTTTCTTGCGTCACCGTCGAGTGAAACCGTCTGAGCCATACAGAGGGTGCAATTGTCGCTGCACTACCTGAGGCAGAAGAGCACGTGCCACACACGCTGGGAGCCTTGGCCCCGAGTTGTATGAGACAGCTAACAGGTAGGCGTTCCCGTGACTGCCGCTGGACGAGAACCATCAATTCTACCTGGCCGTCGGCGTGGAAGTAATGACGAATATCGTAAGACTCCACGTACACTGCGTGTTGTGTGATGTCATCAGTCATAAGGTAGCTACTAGCAAAACTCTTTGGAATGATTTTTGAGACAGTTCTGCTACTAGAACAATTACTGTTTAATTCAAAGTACAAGTTCATTAAAATAACTTCCAGGGTTATTTTCTGATGTGTTGTAATTTTAACAAGTATTTCAATTGTTTTCGGTGCCTGATATTCATTGTGTGTCTGAGAAATATTTTGATTAACGAATAATGCGAAACGTAGTGCCTGTAGTCGACAAAGTGTTACAACTCCTCTACCGAGCCTTTACATGACTTCGTAATTTATTCTACCTACACTTCTAAATACTAGCAATAAGAAAAATTTCATTACTTACGATAATGATCGAAGCAGAAGAAATGAATCAAAATTGGTGCTGCAGTCGGGAATCGAATTCAGGTCGTCTTACTTTCTAGGTAGAATTGCTAATCACTATACCACCACAGCAGTATGGTTAAGATTGCTGCAAGAACTACCCAAAATGAGTGCCCTCCCCAACACACACAATCTTCAATTCGTATCTTTCTGTTTATTTTCCCTTACATTGTCACTACTGCCAGGGCTCTCCGACATTGGAGTAGCACCGCAGCGTTGGACGTAATGGGAAAGTCCTGTACCTTAGTGACAATGTAAGGGAAAATAAGCTGAAAGATATGAAGTTTGTGTTGGGGAAGGCACTCAATTTGCGTAGTTCGTGTAGGAATATTGATTGTCGTGCTGTGGTGGTGTAATGGTTAGCATTTTTGCCAACAAGTAAGAAGACCCAGGTTCTAGTCCAGGCAGTAACACAAATTTTAGTTCAGCTCTTCTGCTTCGATCATTATTGTAGATAATACTACAATACAATACTGCAATAAATACTACAATAAATAAATAAATAAATAAATTTTAATGTCTCAGGGAAACATTTAATTATAAGATTTCATTATTTGTTGTCCTTCCTGGTGTTCATTTGTAATGAACAACAGAATAGTATGTGTACCATGTTACCGAATGATAACCTTTGCATGTGAGCCGTGGAGCATTGTGAGCAATACTCCATTCAACTCTGCAGCAAGTTGCGAATCCTTTCAAAGATATCCCTACTTCCGTTCCTCCCCCTTTCCGAGATAATCTCATAAGCGTTGCCGAGACTGTACAGTACGATGTTCCAGTTTTTCAATCGTTCAATGGGAGTAGACCCCAAACAAAATAATGTAGAGGATTGAGGCAATACGGAGGCCAATTCGCAGGCACCGCTCGCTTTGTCCTTCAGAGGCCTTAAGTGCACGCAACATCAGCACCAAATGTGCTGGTGCCCCGTGATGCCTCTACAGCATTCCCCAAGGTTGCACAAAGGGACCATCGTCATGCAAGCCTGGAAGATGCCGCGGCAGAAACCGAAGGTACCTTCACCCATTAACTTTTGTTGGAATTATGTATGAATCAACGAGACGATCACTTATGCTCCCAGCCATTCAATAAGAAATGTTCCAGATTTGGTGACTCATGAACAGTACGAGAGTTTACGATCAATTTGAGCTTAGCTGGAAAGTGAACTGAAAAGTTTACGTTCCATACACATTTGTACTACCCGGGCTAATATTTCGTACTGAAGTCAGTGACGGCTCTTAGCCACGCATTCCCGTTTGTCCTGCAAACCGTTCGTTCACAGACGCACGTTTACTAAAACGATTTCCCTTCCATCAGCGAATTTTTCAATCCACGTCAGTTTTCGCTGTTAATGACACATCATTTATATTGTTTTCGTCATTATTTTTGTTGTTGTCTTCAGTCCAAAGTTTAGTTTGGTACAGCTCTCCACGTTGTTCTATGCTGCGCAAGCCTCTTCATCTCCGAATATCTACTGCCACCTACATCCATTTGAACCTGTTCACTGTATTCATCTCTTGCTCTCTCTCCATAATTTTTATCCACCACACTTGCCTCCACACAACGAACAATTCAATGATTCTTTCTCATAGAATGTGGCCTATCAACCGATCCCTTCTTTTAATCAAGCTGTATCGCAAATTTCCTTTTTCTCCAATTTTATTCAGTAACTCCTAGTTAGTTACGGAATATACCCTCCATATCTTCATCATTTCTGTGTAGCAACATGTTTGAAACTCTTTCTGTAAGAGCTGTTTATCGTCCGTGTATCACTTCCATACACGGCTACACTCCATACAAATACCTTCAGAAAAAATTTCTTTAACTTAAATTTACATTCGATGGTAATAAATTTTCCTTGTCCTTTTCTGGCCGTTGCCAGTGTACATTTTATATCCTCTCTACTTCACCCAGCATCGGCTACTTTGCAATCCAAATAACAAAACTCATCTCCTACCTCAACTGTCTCGTTTCCTAATCTAATATCCTCAGCATGACCTGATTTAATTCGACTGTATTCCAATATCTTTGTTTTGGTTTTGTTCATGTTCTTCTCATGTCCTCCTTTCGAGACTCGCCCTTTGCTGTCTCCGACAGAATTAAAATGTCTTCGGCAAATTTTTCTTTGGTTTCCATTAATACTTGCTCAGTTTATAGATTGAATAGCATCGGGAATAGGCTACACCCTTCTCTCCCTTCTGAAACACTGCTTCCCTTTCATGCCCATCATTTTCAGTCTTGTTTCTGTGCAAGTTGTAGACAAACCGTCGCTCCCTGTATTTTACCCATATTACCTTCAGAATTTCAAAGTGTGTATTCCAGTCAGCAGTGTTAAAAGCTTTCTCGTACTCTAAAACTACTATGAAAGTAGGTTTGCCTTTCTGTGATCTACCTTCTTCCAAAGGTTTTTGGATCACTGTTACCTAGCGTGTTGCCACATTTCTCTTGAACCCTAACTGGTCGTCCCGAGGTCGGCCTCTACTAGCATACTATGTGTAAGGATGTATCGCAGCGTCAACAAATAAAACAGTGCAAAAATTATTTTATTTATCGACGCTACAGTCTTATATCTGGAGTGACGCAATCTTTCGACGCCATGTTTGGTGATTTCCACAATTAACAATTGCCTCATCGACACAGTGTGTTGTGGAGTAAACTACACTCCTGGAAATTGAAATAAGAACACCGTGAATTCATTGTCCCAGGAAGGGGAAACTTTATTGACACATTCCTGGGGTCAGATACATCACATGACCACACTGACAGAACTACAGGCACATAGACACAGGCAACAGAGCATGCACAATGTCGGCACTAGTTCAGTGTATATCCACCTTTCGCAGCAATGCAGGCTGCTATTCTCCCATGGAGACGATCGTAGAGATGCTGGATGTAGTCCTGTGGAACGGCTTGCCATGCCATTTCCACCTGGCGCCTCAGTTGGACCAGCGTTCGTGCTGGACGTGCAGACCGCGTGAGACGACGCTTCATCCAGTCCCAAACATGCTCAATGGGGGACAGATCCGGTGATCTTGCTGGCCGTGGTAGTTGACTTACACCTTCTGGAGCACGTTGGTTGGCACGGAATACATGCGGACGTGCATTGTCCTGTTGGAACAGCAAGTTCCCTTGCCGGTCTAGGAATGGTAGAACGATGGGTTCGATGACGGTTTGGATGTACCGTGCACTATTCAGTGTCCCCTCGACGATCACCAGTGGTGTACGGCCAGTGTAGGAGATCGCTCCCCACACCATGATGCCGGGTGTTGGCCCTGTGTGCCTCGGTCGTATGCAGTCCTGATTGTGGCGCTCACCTGCACGGCGCCAAACACGCATACGACCATCATTGGCACCAAGGCAGAAGCGACTCTCATCGCTGAAGACGACACGTCTCCATTCGTCCCTCCATTCACGCCTGTCGCGACACCACTGGAGGCGGGCTGCACGATGTTGGGGCGTGAGCGGAAGACGGCCTAACGGTGTGCGGGACCGTAGCCCAGCTTCATGGAGACGGTTGCGAATGGTCCTCGCCGATACCCCAGGAGCAACAGTGTCCCTAATTTGCTGGGAAGTGGCGGTGCGGTCCCCTACGGCACTGCGTAGGATCCTACGGTCTTGGCGTGCATCCGTGCGTCGCTGCGGTCCGGTCCCAGTTCGACGGGCACGCGCACCTTCCACCGACCACTGGCGACAACATCGATGTACTGTGGAGACCTCACGCCCCACGTGTTGAGCAATTCGGCGGTACGTCCACCCGGCCTCCTGCATGCCCACTATACGCCCTCGCTCAAAGTCCGTCAACTGCACATACGGTTCACGTCCACGCTGTCGCGGCATGCTACCAGTGTTAAAGACTGCGATGGAGCTCCGTATGCCACGGCAAACTGGCTGACACTGACGGCGGCGGTGCACAAATGCTGCGCAGCTAGCGCCATTCGACGGCCAACACCGCGGTTCCTGGTGTGTCCGCTGTGCCGTGCGTGTGATCATTGCTTGTACAGCCCTCTCGCAGTGTCCGGAGCAAGTATGGTGGATCTGACACACCGGTGTCAATGTGTTCTTTTTTCCATTTCCAGGAGTGTATTTCTGACTAGTTACGAAACCCAGTGTGATCTTCACGTTCCACCGTTGCCGTGCCGCCGTCTTGGGTCCGGGGTGGGAGGAGAGCAGAACGGAGGGTCCCGGCTTGTTTGATTTCGCCAGGGATTGTTTGGGCCGCACTGATAGCTTTGGCAACGGCCGCGCAGTTTACGGGGCGGGCCCTCACATCAGCTGCTGGCCGCAGCCACCCGCTCTTCTTGCCGGCTGGCGGCGACACCGCTTTAGGGCCACCGCTGGTTTCTTCACAAAGCGGAGCCTGTGAACCTGCTCCACGAAGTGCTACGAAAAGACATCTGCAGGCTGCAGGCCATGGCATATGGCCATTAAATATCGTCAAAATGAAACAACCTGGCAGGTTAAAACTGTGTAGTGGGCCGAGACTCAAACTTAGAACCTTTACCGTTCGCGGGCAAGTGTTCTACCAACTGAGCACCCAAACACGACCGATGACCTGCTGCCGGCCAGTGTGGCCGAGCGATTCTAGGCGCTACAGTCTGGAACGGCGCGACCGCTACGATCGCAGGTTCGAATCCTGCCTCGGGCATGGATGTGTGTGATGTCCTTAGGTTAGTTACGTTTAAGTAGTTCTAAGTTCTAGGGGACTGATAACATCATTAGTTAGCTTCGCATCCGCCAGTACCTCGTCACCTACCTTCCAAGCTTCACAGAAGCTCTGCTTTGCAGAACTAGCAGTCCTGGAATTCAGGATATTGCATTGCGGGAGACTGTGGGATGTTTCCCGAATGAACTTTCACTCTGCAGTGGAATGCGCGCTGATATGAAACTTGCTGGATTATTAAAACTGTGTGACACACCGAGACTCGAATTCGGAACCTTTGCCTTTTGTGGCCAAGTGCTCTACCAACTGAGCTACCTAAGCACGATTCCCTCTCACAGCTTCACTTCCACCAATACCTCGTCTCCCACCTTCCAACCCTTGCAGAAGTGGTCTCGAGTTCGAGTCTCCGTCCTATACACAATTTTAATCTGGCGGGGTCCGCCCGCGGTGGCTGAGCTGTTCTAGGCGCTTCAGTCCGGAACCGCGCGACTGCTACGGTCGCAGGTTCGAATCCTGCCTCGGGCATGGATATGTGTGATGTTCTTAGGTTAGTTAGTTTTAAGTCGTTCTAAGTTGTAGGGGATTGATGAGATCAGATGTTAAGTCCCATAGTGCTCAGAGCCATATGAACCATTTTTTAATCTGCCAGGAAGAATCATATCAGCGCACACTCGGCTGAAGGGTGAAATTTCATTCTGAAATCCTCAAAACTGTTTACTGAGTTTCAACCACATACTTTAACAGATTCAGTTGCTCTTTTAATTGGATTTAACCTTAGTTCTCAACTTTAGCACTATTCCATGTACAGACTACACCTTTCGCCACGTCAAATGAATGGTGGTGCCACTGTGCCTCCTATCAAGAGCAGGCAGTGCCTGTCTACTGGTAAATCCACGGATTGTGAGTGCAATGTCGTCTGAAGCCGGTAAAATATATAGTCATGTCTGACCCTATGATCAAATGGAACTGTATTGTTGCAGAGACCTTTTAAAGTCAGAGACATCTATGACGTTTATATGCACACTGAAACAAAGAATTAAAATTTCCACCGAGGCCAAAATTTCCCGCTCAGTAGGCAGATGTGCTAACCATCACGCTACCTTACCACAGCCCTGTAGGCCTATAGGACTATTAGACGATCTAAAACGTTAAGGGTTGGCTACTTTTGCAATAAGAATAACTGCCAACTTTGGAGATATAGAAGTCAGTAAGCTAACATATTTTGATTCATTAATGTCTTCTGAGATAACTCCTCAGTTAAGCAAAAATATTCATTGTGCAAAAGAAAGTAAATAGAACTACATGTGGGGTTCACAGACGTATAGCTTGCAGGCATCACTTTAAGCAACTGGGCATATTAACCACAGAATCACACAACATTTATTCACTGATGAAATTTGTTATCATTATTATCAGCAATTTATCTATCTATGTGTAGAGAGCAACGGAAATATTTGCAGTATAGCAAAATGGCTTTGAGCACTACGCGACTTAACTTCTGAGGTCATCAGTCGCCTAGAACTTAGAAGTAATTAAACCTAACTAACCTAAGGACAGCACACACATCCATGCCCGAGGCAGGATTCGAACCTGCGACCGTAGCGGTCGCTCGGTTCGAGACTGCAGCGCTCTAGAACCGCTCGGCCACCCCGGCCGGCGCGGAATAGCACCAGAAGGAAATATGATCTGAATTACCCTTTGATACATTTAACTTTGGTACGGGGAGGAGTGAAATATAAGTTATAAAGCTCTTGAACAATATATTCATGGAAATAAAATGTCTGACAGATAGTAGAAATGTTTTCAAATGCACATAAAGGAGCTTCCTTCTTAAAAACTCCTTTAGCACAAAGGAATACTTGAGCAGAGAGAATCATTAAAGATAATGTATGTCACCGGGATGCAGACACGTAAATATTATTTTTTATTTATTTTATTATATTCTTTTAGTTCTATATAAATGTTCTACGCTTGTTCTGTTGACACGTTGCTACGGTTATCGTGGGTTTGATCTACAGAACTAATAACTACATGACGAACTAAATCTTCTTGTTCTTTTTCCTTGTCCTTACTGCATATCTTCACGAGTTGTCATGTTAATCTGGATTCGCCAATGTTAGTCATAGAGGATGGCCGGATGCTCTTTCTGTCTACCCCCTCCTCCCCTCTCTCTTGCCTTATTTACGTTGCCGCTCCTCCCCCCTCACCCCGCACCCCCGCGATTTGTACAATGAAGCCAGAAGAATTGTTGCATAACTCTCCTGAAATACTGGGTCCCTGAATTTCTTAAAGTAAGTTTCCCGATAACATTGTCATACTTCCTCCAAAGGTCCCCATTTGTTTGTAGTCCTCTCGTCACACTTTGGTATAGGCCACGCTGTCTTGTTAAAATTCCAGCAGCGAGTCTTTGAACTAACTGGAATCTGCTGTTATGCCTACACAGCAGTTACCCAGTGCTGGAGCAGTACTACTGAACTGTTTGCGTTAGTATCCTATATGCGACTTCCTTTAGGGTAACACCGCTATTTTTCCTAGAACACTTCCCACAAATTTAAGTTTTCTATTTACCTTCCCTTTTGGTGAATTCACGTGTTCGCATCATTTCTTATAACCTGTGGAATAAGAAATGAAATCAGCTGACAAGTACTCAACTCCCCAAAGGGACCAATTGGTGTTCTCGCGGTTAACGGCAGCTGATAGCAGTAACTGATAACTTAGCGTTCCTTTCGCTCCCGGATATTTTGCCTGTATATCTCGATTGTCCCTGACCTAGATTTTAGGGGTAACGCCCACAATGTCGCGTGCCTTCTCGACATAAATAAAAGTCGAAGAGTTACTTGCAATTTTGTGAAAGAGCCTCGGCTATTTTTTTCTCACCTCTAGAAATAGCGTCGTAATCTCGTATGCATTCGTCTGATGCATCCGCAAAGGGCAGAAACGTAGCTCCGCGTACACTGTGGATCATAATTATCCGTGGCTAATCGTTTGTGGCCGGCGACGTGGTATTAGGTGCCGCATTTAATCCTACGCAAATATCTCCAACACGACAAGACCATCACCACCAGCCTTGACGATGCTCCGCGGTCGTGCATCGCCACATTTGGTTACCAACGAATTCATAACCTGCCAATCCAAGGAGCTGTGCAAGTCAGCTGTTCAGGTAATGTTCTTCGAGCAAGAAATTAGAAGACACTTTTACTTAAAGCATTCGAGTGTGTTCATATTAACGAAGTGCTTGTAAGGTTATATGTAATAGTCGAGAGTTCTTACAAATACGTTTCCAACTCGCTGGCTTTTCTCCGTCATACATTTACTTCTATTTGTTTAGTGTGGGTTGTGTTTCCATTTACCTGCTTTCACTTTACATGTACTTTACAGACCACAGCACTGCTTCGGTGATCTATCAACAAAGACACCCATCATTTATAGGAATACTATCTCGATTTTTGTGAGCTATTTATGTGGCTTAATATCCACTTCATGTTTAACTATTAGACGTCCACTAATAGAACAAGTGTTACTCTGACATATGCACCTTTAATGAGTAACACATCCCACATACACTAGTTGTATCATACATAAAGACTGCTCATTGAGCTGCACTATTCCGTTTTATCTAATTTTGTCTAACTTACATGATATCCCTATTCAGTTCTTACTCATTCTAACACAAAATTTAGAGTTTGTTAGTTATGAACTGCATTTTCTTACTGGAAATATTCCGAATTATTGTACAGTGGGCGTGGAAGGATCAGTCGTTACCTTCCTGATCAAGAAATATTTCTGTTAACATTTTATGACAGCCTTTCCACCTGAATTACAGGTTATAACAGACGTTTCTGAAAATTTAGAACATAACATAAATTTTTACATGTATAATCCAGGTTTGAGGCATTTACCTCTTTTATAATCTCTAATCTTTCCATTCCTAAAAAAGTTTAAGATGTCATCGAACTGAAAGTTGGATTGAACATCACAGTGCTTTTTTAGGCATGGCTCTATTGGAGATGATCTCCCAATGATTTCGTCTGATTAGTAATCTGACTTATCTAGCCAGTTTTAGGCTACCTGTAATTTCATGTGGACTCCTAAGTGTCATTATTCACATTAACAAATCTTTTAGAGACGTGAAAAAATCGACTTCAACTGAACTCACGACGTTTTACTTTGCCGTCCCATGATTAACTACACTGGTGTCCAAAATTAAAGCAACAAACCGCTATTTCCCCATCCTGCGTCTAATTCACGATATAATCAAACAAACTGTCAACAGATGTCCGTACGACCTTGTTCCGCACGGAAGATGACATTTAGGTCAACGGAAAACCACGCCAAAGATGACATCAGGACACCTATCAAACGGCGTAGTGTTTGTCGGGTAGTCCCACACTCG
The DNA here is from genome assembly GCF_021461385.2 of Schistocerca piceifrons. Lineage (NCBI taxonomy): Eukaryota > Metazoa > Arthropoda > Insecta > Orthoptera > Acrididae > Schistocerca > Schistocerca piceifrons. Next base: position 85,306,063 of record NC_060143.1, on the reverse strand, counting down.
CTGTGGACACAGTCACAGACAGTGCAATATAGTACAGAGAGTACGCCTACCAGACTTTCTGCGGTGGCGGGGCATAGGAAGAATGGAAGCAGGTTTGTGCAGACCGAAACTGTACCCCGGAGACCAGGACAGGGCCAACCATGTGTGACATCAGAAAGAGTGGAGCGTTATTGGGTTGTAAGGGCACGCCGGTACCGCCGTAGTACTGTGCGACACCTTGCATCTGATCTCACAGCATCCGCTGGAACTGTTGTATCGAGGTGAACGATGTAGAGAAGGCATCGAAAGAGTGTCATTTCTTGTCGAAGACCTGCTGTATGTGTGCCTCTGACGCGTCTTCACAGAAGGGAATGTCTAGAGTGGAGTCTTCAACATGCCACCTGGACAGTCCAATAGTGGGCCTACACAGATGAGCCCCGACTTGGTCTGGAGAGTGATTCTCAGTGGATTCGCGTCTGAAGGGAATGTGGAACAATATTTCGAGATCCGAACGTTGTGGAAAGAGACCGATATCGAGGAGGATTGTTAATGGTGTGGGCAGGGATTATGATGATCACTCGAACACCTCTTCATGAAATTGCACGGTTGAATCGGAAAGGTTTAACTGCTGTCAGGTACCGTAATGAGGCCTTGATACGCCATGTACGGTTGTTACGAGGTGCTGTGCGCCCAGACTTCGTGGTGATGGACGATAATCCTGGACCTCAGAGCGCAAGCGGCTGATGTTTTCATGGAAACGGAAGATACTGCACGCATGGCGTGGCCTGCTCGCCTTCCTATTTGAATCCCGCAGAGCGGGGATGCACTAAAAAGACGGGTTGAATCACGTCGGCATCCGGCAACCACTGTCCAAGACTTGCGAGCAGTTGCGCAGGAAGAATGGGCGTTATTGCCTCAATAAGACATTGTTGACGCTGTTCGCAGCATGCTCCGGCTTTGTCAGGCCTCTATTGCTGCCAGAGATGGTCACATACCATAGGGAGCACATTAACCAGTTGTCGAAATGTGTGTGCAAATTTGTTAAGTTGGAAAACAACGAAGAACATTTTCATCTACTGTTATGCATGTTGCAGATTTTTACGTTTCTATTTTTTACATTGTTTCTACTTTGCTGTCACCTGTTTGTTCTGTTTTGTGGCAACGTAAATTCGACCTTGCAAAATTTCCGTTTGTTGCTTCAATTTTGGACACCACTGTATTTCGCTATCGAGCTGAACCTCCCAGTGCTGAGGAGTAAGAAACACAACGCCTTGAAATGACTACCGTAGCAGAATTTCATCGATAGGTCTCTTACAAGCCCAAAGAAATTCCGGACATACGTAAACGCAGTTAGTGGCACCAAAAACCCTGTCCAGACACTCATGTCTGTCAGGAACCGAAATCGAGGGTAGGAAACCAATAGCACAAACACTGATTTCCGTTTTCAAATTTCCTTTTACACAGAAAGATGTAAAAGTAATGTTACAGTTTAGTTCCCGAACAGTTGCAAAGATAAGTGATGTAGATTAGTTTCAGAGACGTTGAGAAACGGGTGATATCGATGATGTTAAAGCTCAACGATGCATTGGAATCGCTGTTTTACATAAAGAATTTGCAGTCGAGTTAGCACCACTTTTAACGATAGTATACAGTAGATAATTCCAACAAAATCAGGCCATTGGTTGGGCCACAACCGTCTACGAAAAATGTAGCAGAAGTGATCCGAAAATACTGATGTAATTCATGTCTACCTATTGTAGAATATTAGAAAATATTTTCAAACGTAACATAATGATATATCTAAAATAGAATAATCTCCTGTATATCAGCTAGCATGGATTCATTAAAAATCGGCATGTCGAACACAACCAAAGCTGTTCTCGCATCTAGTCCTGAAGGACATAGATGTAGTCATCAGATGGATACAGCATTTCTTGAATTCTGAAAGGCGTTTGACTCAGTACTGCAGCAACGCTTGTTAATGGAAGTACGATCAAATGGGGAATAAAACGAAATTTCTTACTGGATAGAGGATATCTTGGTATGAAGGACGCAGTGTGATCGACGAATATAGCCTAGTATTAACTTCACGAGTGCCCCGGGAAAGTGTATTGGAACCCTACTGTTCAAGTCTTACATTAAAAAAGAGCAAACCATAATAGTATTAACCTTGAAACTTTCGAAGACGTACTCTCTGAAAAAAGCTGCATCAATATCGATGCATATCTTCATAAGATTTCAAAGTAATCCAGAGATTGACAACTTGCTTTAAATGTACAAAATGCAAACTTGTTCGCTTTGCAGGACGAAACAGCCTTTATTATCTTATAAGTTCAATATCAGGAAGTCACAATACGAATCAGTAAATTTATACAAGTACCTCGGTGTAACTCCTTTCCTTTGTGTGGAATGAAATGGGATGAACATACAGGCCCCACAGTAGGTAAAGCAGGAGGTAGACTTCGATTTATGGTCAGTTACGGGCAAAAATCAGTTTGTATGCAGGGAATATGATTACAAATCGCTTGTGCGTTTCATTGTACAGTACGGCTCTATTGTGTGTGACCATATAGGACAAATAGGGGATACTGAGTGTATACAAAAAAGGGCAACGTTAATGGTCATGGGAATGCTGGAAACATGATTTCGCAGAAGCCTACCTACAAGGTATACTTCAGCTTAGAACAGCCCTTTTCCACAGGGATTGCAAAAGGAATGTAAGATTAATTACAGTGCCTCTGAGACATTTAAATAGTCATCCTCCCAAGCTCAAGCATTTTTAACTCCCATCCGACTGTGCGAGGCGTTAGGCTACAAAGGGTTGGTTTTCGTGACGGTTGGTTGGCGGTAAGCCACAATTAGCGAGGCTACACCAAAGCTCGGCGTCCGGGACACTTTAGAAGGTTTTTGGTCGCGGTGAGTCACGGTTTGACCGCGTGGTGAGTGACGTATTCTGCTTCCGCGTACCCTTAGTATAAACTGTTTTTGTTGAGACGTTTCGTCTTGTAATGTAGGTAGCGCATGATGTAATTAAATTCATTTAGCAATAGAGTTATGTCACTAAGTTTCACGTGTATAAATTTCATCGGTTTCAACTTAGATTTTAGAGGATGACTTGTTTTCTGCCAGCAATTCCTGTTAGGATTTCTCCATTGTCCTGTACAGATTGTCTTGAGCGCAATGGATGGTCGCAAGTCAGGTTTGACGGCAACGACTCGCAATTTATAGGAAGTCTTTGTGAATTTATGCTCTCGCGTCTTCTTTCCACTGCTGTAGCGGGTGCGTGGATTTTTAATGTGTTCACTAGAGCAGCTGTGCACCATCTTTCAGATAGCACGATCCCTTGTTGACAGAACAATGTCCATAGAAGATGTTAAGGAATCAATACCGTAAGGAACCATTATATTAAGGCAATTTTCCTTTTTTTATAATTATTACTTAACTCGAGGAGAGCATATTTCATGTTAATAAATGTCCTTTTTCCTAGAGTATGATTCGCTATCCTTTCACCTCTGTGCTTTCCACCGGTCCTTCCACCTCTTATGATTAATGAGAATAGCTGTCCTACCTGAAAAACGTTTTCTTAAATTATCAGTAAAACTTATTCCCCGATAAGCCATACTGAAGTCGATTAGTCAGAATCCGTTGAGCGTTTTAGATAAATTACAGGGTCAGATGTTTATATGCTTATTGAAGCGACGAATAAAAATTTATACCGGCAGGAATCTAGGTCTCGCTCACTAGGCGGGTCCGCTAGCCACTACGCCACCCCCGCACAGAGCCTTTGCAGAAATGCACTTATTACACAAACACGCCTCCCTCCTCTACTCAATTCCCATTCACATCTCAGCTCACTTGGTATTTCCTCTAAACTCGAAAAGAATTGCAGAGGCTCTGCAACAGTAATGACATAGCTCCTTGGCATAGAATGAGACGGGGAACCCTGCCTGAAAGTCAGGTGTAGGTGCTTTAATGAGATGAAACTATATGATTCCAGTGACTCAAACATCTGTCATATATATATGCGGTCTGAAGCAACGGATGGAAATTTGTACGAAGTGGGCTGAGAAGTTAATAGGAATTTGGACTGAGGAGGGACGCGTGCTGGAGTATTCCTTCCAAAACCATTCAGCAACTTTCACAAAAAGAAAAAATCATTTACTATATTTTCCGTCGATCCAGCTTTACCAGGCTTCTGAACAGTGCTTGTACCATCTGCAAACAGGATTAATTCTGCTTCCTGATTCAAACGAAATGGCAAGTCGTTAACATAAATGAAGAACAGTAGTGAGCCAATGATCGAACCCTGTGGAACTTCCATTGTAATTTCTCTCTATGCAGATTATGTGGCGTCCCTCTCTGTGTTACTCGAAAGACGAAGTGGTTTGTGTCAGAAAGCATATCGTATTTGTCTTTCTAATGACCCTCTCCTGCCCACTAGAAAAATTATTAAGTATTCCTGATAAGAGCAAAAAGAGCAAACAGGCAGGCAGCCTCGAAACTTTACGCTGCAAAATTGAATGTAACTACTGTTCCCTACCCTTACCAAGACCTCTTTCCTTCCTAGTATTAAATGATTTAAATAAATCTGTCCTCTGATGTTACTTTTGAATATGAAAATTGAAATTTACTGCTCATCAAAAATAAAACATTTGGTGCTTTGGATCTTAGTTACTGTCTTCTTGGCTGATAAAGAGTTATGATTGGCGTCTCCGGAATGTAATCCAGAGCACCCAAGGTTAAAGTTCGTCTTAGCAGCCAGCGTAAGAAACAGCTTTTCAAGATCTGCGTAATAACGCAACTCTGAAAAATTCTTGACGCTGTTATTGAAGAGCAAGTCAGACGGATACGATTCTGAACAACTATGATAGTTTGTGTCGGTAGGACAAGTTCCACAAATTTTCGCTTTTCACAAGACAGAATCTAATCATTCCAAAAGAGAGTGTTATTAAACAGGGATTGCACAATACAACCTAGCACTCCAAATCCTAAATCTTCTGCTTGCTTGCACTTTGAATCGTAATTACTATGAGAGGAAAGATGAGCAAAATATTCACTTCAGAAATGACAAAAATTTTACCTTTTCAGGTAACAATTATTATTTCACACAAACGTTCTTCTCAGTGCTCTACTATTACAGCACACATTCAGCTTCTTACAAGAGCGTATATTGACAAATAATATTTTCTGATATCTCAGAGCAATGGCAGCTGTCCTTTCTTAACAATAGAAGTACACCTCCTTTGGAAGTACGTCCTCCCATAGACAAGTCTACTATCAGGAAAAAAAAACATTAGTAAAGTCACTGAATACACAAGTTTGTTAAAAATCACAGAACGCTAACAAGCCGACTATGTTATTTACAATGCTGCGCTCTCACAGGCGAAAGCGATAATTTAAGAGTTTTGCCGTTGCTTGTATGTAATACAGTACTGTTCCACCAAATAGACCCTATTACAGCATTTTATTGCTAAATAAACATATGCAATATAATATTGTTATTGGGAAATGTTATTCGAGCCTCAGAGCTCAGTACTTCCATTTAAAAAATGGCTCTGAGCACTATGGGACTCAACTGCTGAGGTCATTAGTCCCCTAGAACTTAGAACTAGTTAAACCTAACTAACCTAAGGACATCACAAACATCCATGCCCGAGGCAGGATTTGAACCTGCGACCGTAGCGGTCTTGCGGTTCCAGACTGCAGTGCCTTTAACCGCACGGCCACTTCGGCCGGCACTTCAATTTATGTCACAGCTTGCATCATACGTTGTGAAATGATACTGTTTGGAAAATGTAATTCGAGCTGTCGCCACACTCAGTACTTCGATTTATGTCACAGCTTGCATCACATCTTGTGAAGTGATACTGTATCTTGCATGTGGGTCACACTGGGCGTTTTTGAAAGATAAAGAAAGCTTTGATCCTAATCGTCATATAAAATATAACCTTGTTAATTAGATGGTTACTACGAAAAAAATTCATAGTCCTATGTGTAACTTAAGACTGACCCCGAGTTTCCATCTTCATTCTCCGGAACTCGGATGAAGTGTTTTGTGACACTCAGCAACCTAACATGAAGTAAACAATTTTCAGGTGTTGAAGCTAAAATCTTCAAGGTAGTTAGGTCGCGTCATATTTCTTATACACACTCGACGGTTCGACCCCTGTGCTGGGGTCTTCTGGTTTTCTCCGTTGGGTGAATATTGGTAATGACCAGCGTCGCGTTCACTTAGCAACAGAGGTTTTCCTGTGTTTATGCTGATGAAGTGGCTTTATAGGACAGAATTATTCCGGCTATAACTGGTGTGCCATATTCAGCAAGAGCAAGTTTATCAGAATACTGGTGTAGCGCTGCAAGAGGTGGCTACCTGTTCTCGTTTGCATTCTTCGTGCTCCGTGGCTGCGTGTTCACCTCCTCGAAGGAGGGAAGCCACGACGATGGAACCCTGTAGCCGCCTTCTGTATTGAAGTTACATTCGTTCTTGGAATTCCCATCCGCTTCTCGTTACCCTCTATAAATATTGTTTCCTTGACCGACACATCTACAGTTTTTGACAACACTGTCTCAGTTCTCATGTGTCCCTATCGTAGATTTCACACTTTGATACACCCATTTGTGGCGTTAGCGCTACACTAAAATTCGCTGTTTTATATTCCTTCCTGTTTACCCTGTATGCACTCTGCTACGGCCACGCGCCACTTCACAGACTCGCGCAGTGTGCAAGTGATCAGGTGCGTCTGTTTTGCGTCGGAGAAAGTCGTATTTTGTTCTGACTAAAAAGTGTGGTATTTATACAAATTGCCAGTTGAATTCTCCTGATGCGGTCAGTATCTCTACAAACGAATTGTAATTATCAGGAGTGTTCCTTAAGAAGTAGGATGCTATGTTAATGTGGGGTTCCAAAGTAAAAGAGTAAAGACTTCACAACAGTGAGATCCTTTCATGTCCATATGAAACTGGTAGCACGTAACAGTTTCTCTGCACAAACACACCATTACAGTTTCCGCATTGTCCCGAACCGTTATGGCTTGGTGTGCTCGATTCACCATTCTGCCTTTTTTTTAAAAAAAAAAAAAACAAGTTTTGTTTCAGCGTCGATGCTTTTCGTGAAAATCCGCCACTCGTACACCGCCATCTGCGGTTTCGTCACGCGCACTAGTGTGATCACGTGATGTGTGTGTGTGTGTGTGTGTGTGTGTGTGTGTGTGTCTGCCGCAGAAGTGCGGTATGCGTCTAGGCAGGTCACACGCGTTCACCCTCGTCATCCAATGTGTACCACAGTTGCCTCGGCGCCAGTTTGGATAGTGCCATTTTGCGATGCACGGTGTACTTCAACCACGGCGGCACGCGAACAATTTACAAACTTACCCGTTTTAGAAATGCTTCCTCACTTGACCTGAAAGCAAACGATCACGCCCCTTTGGACATCGATAAATCGCTCCGTTTCCTCATTACAATGATTGGAGTGGTTTCCTCGTCCCCCCACGCACACTTTATATACGCTCCACTGTTATTGCTTCCACCTGCCGTCTTTGAGTGGTTACTGCACGTTGATATCAAACATAGGCGGAGGTCACATTAATGTGACTCGGCCATGTAAGAAAACTATTATCAGATCTGCTAAAACGAATACGAAATATCTTGCCGCTCCTACGATGGTTTCTTGGTAGAAGGCTGATAATACTTTCATGTCTGACGAACACTGGCCGTCCAGCACAATCTATTGAGTTCTACTATTCAAAAAGGCATCAAACCACCGCACGTGAATGAAAGTGTTCTGTATGATTCAACGTGTACTTTCAGAAAACTAGAAGAACGGCTTCTGTTCACTTCTGTTTACTATATTAAGACATTGTGCCTCATACAAACAGCATTCTCGCAGCTTTTGAACTTATACAATGATTGGATACAAGTATCTTTTTCTGTAGGAAAATTATAGTTTCAGAGCTTAAGATGTGCCCTTGGATCCCGCGACCAACGGCTGTTAGTGGTATTGGACCTTCTTGCTTTGTATCAACCGACCGAACTTTCATTCTGAACACCTTGTGTGCTTGGACTGAAGAGTTCCCAGATAACAGAACGCAGCATGTCATTCGCAATGGAGATAAGTCTTCCGAAGTAAGCGTGATTTCAGGTGTGCCGCAGGGGAGTGTCGTAGGACCGTTGCTATTCACAATACACCGGGTGATCAAAAAGTCAGTATAAATTTGAAAACTGAATAAATCACGGAATAAAGGAGATAGAGAGGTACAAATTGACACACATGCTTGGAATGACATGGGGTTTTATTAGAACCGAAAAAATACAAACGTTCAAAAATTGTCTGACAGATGGCGCTTCAGCAATAATTAGCATAACAAAGTAAGACAAAGCAAAGATGATGTTCTTTACAGGAAATGCTCAATATGTCCACCATCATTCCTCAACAATAGCTGTAGACGAGGAATAATGTTGTGAACAGCACTATAAAGCATTTCCGGAGTTATGGTGAGGCATTGGTGTTGGATGTTGTCTTTCAGCATCCCTAGAGATGTCGGTCGATCACGATACACTTGCGACTTCAGGTAACCCCAAAGCCAATACTCGCACGGACTGAGGTCTGGGGACCTGGGAGGCCAAGCATGCGAAAGTGGCGGCTGAGCACACGATCATCACCAAACGACCCGCGCAAGAGAGCTTTCATGCGTCTAGCAATAATTTTTTTTGTTCTAATAAAACCCTATGTCATTCCAAGCATGTGTGTCAATTTTTACCTCTCTATCTACATTATTCCATGGTTCATTAAGTTTTCAAATTTATACTCATTTTTTGATCATCTGGTGTATAAACGACCTTGCGGATAACATCGGAAGTTCACTGAGGCATTTTGCGGATGATTCTGTAGTATATCGAGAAGTTGTAACAATGGGAAATTGTACTGAAATGCAGGAGGATCTCCAAGGAATTGACGCTTGGGGCAGGGAATGGCAATTGAATCTCAATGTAGACAAGTGTAATGTGTGTAAGGTGTCAGCAAATCCAACATCGGATAACATCGGAAGTTCACTGAGGCATTTTGCGGATGATTCTGTAGTATATCGAGAAGTTGTAACAATGGGAAATTGTACTGAAATGCAGGAGGATCTCCAAGGAATTGACGCTTGGGGCAGGGAATGGCAATTGAATCTCAATGTAGACAAGTGTAATGTGTGTAAGGTGTCAGCAAATCCAACACCTTCCATGAAAACCCTGACATGATAAGCAAATCCAGTAGTATGTCACATAGCTCCGAATAAATCGTGATATTAAATTAACCAAAGTTATACGAGTAACGAGTGAGCAAATGGAATACCACCGACTAACACAAGAATTCCTAAATGCATGTCATACCTTCCCACCGTGAGACAGACGCAGTTCCGAGGGGGGAAACGAGAACAGAAGCCGAGAGCAGAACCGTGTTAAGCTGGAAGGCCCTACGATAAGGGATGGACGGACACCCACGTCGCCAGCTAACTGCTAGGACCACACCACCCGCAAGTTTTAGCGTGAGACTTTTTCGCGTCTCTGTTACGTTAGGACCACCCCCCAGCCCATGTTAAAAGATAGAGCCCTCCAGAAGAACAGTATAGATCTTACAATAACGCTAAAAGGACCACACCAGCTGCAAGTTTTAGAGTGAGACTTTTTCGCGTCTCTGTTACGTTGCAAACTTTAAAAAACATTGCCCCACCACGAAAAGTATAACTTTTCTCATTGGATAGACAGAATTTTTGTAGGTGGAGCCTAAGGTTAACATTGAGACCCTGATTGGTCAGATGAAAACACAGCCAGATAGTTTTTTTTTAAACCAACTTCGGTAAATTGCAGTAAGGAGAGGTTAGGAGAGAGTTGCTTCCGAGAGGGCGAGCTGGACAGAGCTGCGCCGGCCGCCGCTCCCTGACGAACACCGACAGGGTAATGAACGCACGCGATGCCGCATTTTTGAGCGCATAAGGCTTCACTCAGAACTGCAGAAGTCTCATCTGTTACATCCCTTTTACGTAATAACTAGTGTCGATCGTCAATTAAAGCTCATTGTATTCACATTTGCTACGTGAAGTAAAAATCTAAAACGCGATGATTTTTCTGTTATATAGTTATTGCGAAGCCACATCAGCCACTGTAATTTACGACAAGTTAGATAAGTAATTAAAGATAATTGAGGGTCACTGTAGACCATTTTGATAGTTTTCTCTTTTGTGAAACTTAATTTAAACCTAGATTATAGATGTGATATGGCATAGGTCATCCTTCGATCCATTGTAGAACTTGGAAACCCATTCAGGGAATATTCGTTCACATTTTTGTTGAACGCAGTTGGTTTTTACCATCCTGTATTAAAACATTTCCTTTTATCAATAGTGCAATTTATAAACGATGTTTTTTGATTAGAATAAAATTTCCAATGGTAAACTTAACTGCTTTTTCGACGTTATTTTATCAGCTAACTAAAAATAGGAAAGCCTTGAACCCCTTCCACTAAATTTAGTTAGTATTAAGATTCCTTTACAGGGAGTGCAGTGGAGCTGGCGCTGAAATCATTAAGTATTTGATTATATCATCGCTAGTCTCACTGAACTCTTCTGAATTCTACATGCCATGTGTGGTCCGACGTTTCCTTACCAGCAACAGGTCCCAGGTTCAAACTAGTCAATTCCCTAAAAAACACGCTCAGAGCGTCGTTGCGCGAAAGTGGTAGGGAGACATGATACAGAAGTCGCAGAAACCACGAAGAATGTTTAGATGTGCTGCGAATACATAGAAAGAAAGATTCTTTATCAATTAGCTACAATGTAGCAAGTCAGCAACTGGAAGAAGTTAATTCCATAAAGTAACTGGGAGTAGGCATTAGGACCGATTTAAAATGGAATGACTATATAAAATTAATCGTCAGTAAAGCAGATGCCAGACTGAGATTCACTGGAATAATCCTAAGGAAATGCAGTCCGAAAACAATGGAAGCAGGTCACAGTACACTTGTTCGCCCACTGCTTGAATACTGCTCACCGGTGTGGGATCCGTACCAGATAGGGTTGATAGAAGAGATAGAGAAGATCCAACGGAAAGCAGCGCGCTTCGTTACAGGTTCACTTAGTAATCGCGAAAGCGTTACGGAGATGGTAGATAAACTCCAGTGGAAGACTCTGCAAGAGAGACGCTCAGTAGCTCGGTACGGGCTTTTGTTGAAGTTTCGAGAACATACCTCCACCGAAGAGTCAAGCAGTATATTGCTCCCTCCAACGTATATCTCGCGAACAGATTATGAGGATAAAATCAGAGAGGTTAAAGTCCACACAGAGGCATACTGACAATCTTTCAATCTTTCTTTCCACGAACAATACGAGACTGGAATAGAAGGGAGAAGCGATAGAGGTACTCAAGGTACCCTCCGTCAGACACCGTCGGGTGGCTTGCGGAGTATGGATGTAGATGTAAATGTAGAAGTAAGCGTCAGTAGTACGCAGATTTTATTTACTTTGACAGTCGGGAAGTCGGTTTCATCCCTCGAAAGGCAGGAACTTCCCCTTTCGGCGAATCGTGGTGCGATGTAATGCGATGGGATGTGTGCACACGGCCAGTACTGCTCCGGGTCAAATGGAGTGCTCTCGTGCCGACGCAAATTGCGAGCTTATCGGGAAACTGTTGTCAACGCATTACGCCGGCCAGCTGATCGAAGCGAAATTAATACGAAACACGGCGTGCAATGGCCAGTGAGCTGGCTGCTTCGTTTACCTGCCGTACTGGGCAACCAGCCACGCGCACGGCTGACGTTGCCTCCGGCTCTGCTCGCTCGCGAGACAGCTGAATTGTCGGTTACATTGTCGTCATAGTGTTAAAAAGGACATGGACAAAGGGCGTAAAGTAGAATGAGACTAAGAAGAGAAGCAGTTCACGAGCTTCAGGACTCCTAATAATTTTCATATTTATTCTTAGTACATAACTGATATTTCAGTATAAATGCCGAGCAAATAGGGTTCTTACATACAAGATTTTGACCTATGACTGACTTTTAAAACGTTCTGACTTCTTTTTCAGAGGTATTCGGAGATACGAAGGACTTTCATAGTGCAACGATATGACGGGGTGATGAAGAGTTCCTAACACTGTTGGCTTATAGTTGAAATAAAAAACAAATTCGGTCTCGAAACTTCCTGGCGGATTAAAATTGTGTGTCAGACCGAGACTCGAACTCGGGACCTCTGCCTGTCGCGGGCAAGTGTTCTACCATCCGACCTACCCAAGCACGACTCACGGCCCGTCCTCACAGCTTTACTTCTGCCAGTATCTCGTCTCCTACCTTCCAAACTTCACAGAAGCTCTCCTGCGAGCCTTGCAGAACTAGCACTCCTGGAAGAAAGGGTATTGCGGAGACATGGCTTAGCCACAGCCTGGGGGAGGTTTCCAGAATGAGATTTTCACTCTGCAGTCGAGTGTCCGCTGATATGGAATTTCCTGGCAGATTAAAATTGTGTGCCGGACCGAAACTCGAACTCGGGCCCTCTGCCTTTCGCGGGCAAGTGCTCTGCCAACTGAGCTACCCACGCACGACTCACGCCCAGTCCTCACAGCTTTACCTCTGCCAGTATCTCGTCTCTCAGAGTGAAAATCTCATTCTGGAAACATTCCCTAGGCTGTGGCTAAGCCATGTCTCCGCAATATCCTTTCTTCCAGGAGTGCTAGTTCTACAAGGTTCGCAGGAGAGCTTCTGTGAAGTTTGGAAGGTAGGAGACGAGATACTTGCAGAAGTAAAGCTGTGAGGTAGGGGCGTGAGTCGTACTTGGGTAGCTCGGATGGTAGAGCACTTTCCCGCGAAATGCAAAGGTCCCGAGTTCGAGTCTCGGTCCGGCACACAGTTTTAATCTGCCAGGAAGTTTCATATCAGCGCACAGTCTGCTGTAGAGTGAAAATCTCATTCTGGAAGTTCGGGCTCATTTGAAAGTATGAAATATTATTACGTAACTGTCTAAATACCACGTGTTCGCGTGTTCGCTATTCATACAGTTTGATCTGTTGCAGGTGATAGCCTAGATGGCAATATCACAAGAAAGTGTCTCATCTTTGGTCTTTGTTACTCTAGGGAAAGTCCACAACGGACATTCACACTGACATTCCACAAGCATCTGAAGAAAAGTTTACTTCCTGCAACACTGAGAGAATTTGGATATCTCGCTCGAGATGAGTCCCCCAGTGGCCGCTCTCATACCGCACTGCAGTACCCGATGCTGTCCCTGAGCTAATATCAGCCAAAGGATAGCTGAGCTACTAGAAAGCTCCTGATAGAGTGTTGGTTTCATCACCACCACAATCCTAGACAGGCGCAAGCTTTCAGTGAAATGGGTGCCGAAATCTTTGAACAGCGATCAGCGCAAAGAACGCGTTGGCACGTCGAAAATCATTTTGCGCCCTTTTGCCGAAGTTAGTAACTGAGGATGAGACTTGGATTCACATTTGTGACCAAGGAACAGTCAAAATAATGACATCACAGTGCGTCCACAAGGCGGAAGAACTTCTGCAGCCAGGAAATCGTCCAAAAAGTGATGGGGTCCGTTTTCCGGGAAAATTCTGTTGCTGGACTATTTATCTCATGGATATGCTGTAACCGGACAATATTATCCTAACCTGGTTGGCCACTTGAAGGAAGCAAATAAGAATAAATGCCGAGGAAAGTTAATCAATTTTGTATGAGAACTCACCTTCGCACATGTCCAACATTTCGGCTGCCAAACTGACGATCCTGGGCTTCCAGCTAGCCCCCTTGGACAATTCTTTATTTCCCGACTTGAAAAACCATCTGAAGGATAACCATTTTAAGGACACTGAAGATGTCAAAGAGACTGCGGAGATCTGGTTTAGTGACCGATTGAGTGAATTTTATTCACACCGACTGCAAAAGCTTCAATAACTATGTACAAAGTGTGCCAGTCTTAGGGAATTAATGGGTGATATCAAAACTGTAGCTTTATTCTTTCAGGGAAAGCCAGTAACTTTTCCCAGTAACTTTTCAGCAACGCTCGTAAAGCTACAGAGGGTGCGTTCAAAGGAGATTTAGGAGCCACAATGCTTACCGTCACACCACCTTATACCAGGAATTAACTGTAATAATGTCCCTCAACATACTGAGGACCAGAACGAGTCTCGAAGTTCTCAGCTGTTCACATTACTTTACATTTGCAGTTTATTTGAATAACGATTTAGCCGAAATTAGAACGTATTAAGTGAAATGTGCTCACTCTAGGTACGAATTCATTGGCTTCGGGATGAGAAATAATTATGACAAATTGAGTAATTGATTATTATTCTAGAAAACCTACATAATGGTTCAGTACTGAAATTATAAATGTTTCCCATGGAACCACGTGGCACACAGTTAAAAGAACTTATCAAAATTGAAACAAAAGGAAACCATAAATTTATTCCAATCCATTGTGGCGCACTGGTATAGCAACCTTATAATGTAATTAACACTAAAAAACAGTTTTCGGTTGCACAGTATTCTTTATTGGTTCAAAAAAAGGGAGTTTCAGGCGGGTAGGGCATCGTCAGGTTATCTCGTGCGTAGGTCATCAGCAGCGCAGAATAGTAGGACGGTCGTGAACAGTAAACTTGACCGCAGAGCAAAGTGCCACGGGCAGATCGGTGCTCACTCACTGCAAACACAGAAATCATTAGCGTGATATTCTACGCTACTGTGACTGATGACCCATACTGGACAAGATAACCTGATAATGACCTACCCCGGTGAAAAGCGTCGTTTTTGAACCAATCAAGAACGCTGTGCAACCTGGGACTGTTTTTTAGTATTAAAAGGAACGCAGTCTGTATTACTAAGCGACTTTTCCGGAACTCCGAAATGCGGAACCAATTGCAGGCTCCCTTCCAAACGGTTTCCAGGGGGAACAAAAATTTGATTTCCATTGCGTCGCTATTTACCGTGTTTAATAATTCAAAACTCTGTCATAATCTACTCATTTAGAAGTGTAATCTTAGTCAAAAACTTAATGTAGAAAATAAGTATTGCAGTTAGAAAATATGTATGTGCCTTGATACAGCGTAGTTGAAGGCGCGCAAATACCGGACTTTTTCCATCCAGTATTTGAGAATACTATCAGTTTAATCAGTTATGGTTGCAAAATACTAACACGAATTCTTTACAGAAGAATGGAAAAACTTATAGAAAGCCGAACTGGGGAATGTTCACCTTGAATTCCGGAGAAACGTAGGAATATACGAGGCAAAACTGACGGTAGAACTTACCTTAGAAGAGAGGTTAAAGGAAGGCAAACCTACGTTTCTAGCGTTTGTAACTTAGGGAAAGCATTTCACAGTTTTGACTGGAATACTCTCTTTCAAATAGTCTAGGGGCACGAAAGGGAAGCATTGGTAGAGAAGTTGGTGAGACACGGTTGTAGCCTATCACCGATGTTATTCAATCTGTATATTGAGAAATCAGAAAAGGAAACAAAGGAAAATATTGAAGTACGATCTAAAGTCCAGGGAGAAGAGATAAAAACTCTAAGGTTTGCTGATGACACTGTGATTCTGTCAGAGACAGCAAAGGACTTGGAAGAGCAGTTGAACGGAATAGACAGTGTCTTGAAAGGAGGATATAAGAAGAGCATAAAAAAAGCAAAACAAGGATGATGGAGTGTAGTCGAATTAAATCAGGCAGTGCTAGGGGAGTTAGATTAGGAAATAAGGAACTTAAAGTAGTAGATGGGTTTTGCTACTTGGTCGGCAGAATAACTGATGGTGGCCAAAGCAGAGAGAATATAAAATGTAGATTGGCAGTGGCAAGAAATGCTCTCCTGAAACAGAAAAACTTGCTATGGCCGAATATAGATCTAAATTTTAGGATCTTCACAAGGTATTTATCTGAAGTGCAGCCGTGTATGGGATTGAAACATGAGTGATAAACAGTTTAGACGAGAAGAGAACAGAGATTTTTGAAATGTGGTGCTACATAAGAATGCTGAAAATTAAATGGGTAGATCGCGTAACTAATGGTGAGTTACTGAATAGAACTGGGGATACAAGTAATTTGTGGTACAATCTGATTAGAAGAAGGGATCAGTTAGTAGGACGTATTTTGAGACACCAAGGGGTCAATTTAGTATTGGAGGGCAGTGTGTGTGGGGGCGGGGGAGGTTACAAAACGTACAAGGAGACCAAGAGATAAATACAGTAAGCAGGGTCAGAGGAATGCAGGCCGCAGTAGATGAAGAGCCTTACGCGAAATAGAGTAGTACCGAGAGGCTGCATCAAACCAGTCCTTGCATTGAAGACCACGACAACAAAATTTGAGATTAAGAGCGTTTAGCGACTTCCAGCGAACTTTAAGCATAATTTCAAACCTTTCCTAAACTTTTTTCTCGCGTACATGTTTAACGTCCAATACTTAGCACATTCACTCATTCTTTAAATAATGATTACTTAAAAAATTAGTAAATGTGTTAAATTTTGAAGCTATTTTATGCATGGTAATTCGATTCTTTAAAAAACTGGGTTTTGGCTGTATAGCGTTTTCTAGCAGATGCCTTCTCGAACTGTAAGTTAAAATTTTGCCAAACGATATGGCGTAAAACCATAAGGAGCTTTCGTCTTATGTGAAGCCAGTTACCATACGCAATCAGTTGTTCAGCGATCATTCTGGCACCGAAACAGCTGACAAAGAGAAGGCCGAAATACTGCGTTTAGTCATCCGAAGCTGTTTCACTGCAGAAGACCTTAACCAGTTCCTCCTTTCAATCATCAAACGGAAATACCGAAGAGGCTGATCACCTAAAATCGTGCAACAGCGAGGCCTGAACTGTACCTGACGCACACCAGCAAGATTCTATGCAGATTACACAAGATGACTTGCTCCCCTTCTAGCAACAGTTTATTGTTGGATTTGGAGCAACAGATGATACCAATTACTGGAAAACGAAAATGTTATTAGCACTCGATACAGTTTCGTACTTTGACATCTTATTTCACTGCCCTATTACGTAGCTAAAAGCAATAGACCGCTTGTTGCTGAAAATTATTACTGCTCACCGGTTTTGTACGTAACCTATCACCAGAACATAGTATAAATTGCTAAATACTTTATATTGTGTCTACTGTCGAGAATCTAGTAAAGTGACAATATATCAATTTCTATGAGAGATTTTATATGATGCTGTGATGAAGGGCTACGCCCGAAACGCGTCAGCAAATCTAATTTTTAACAAGTTAGCTCCTGATTTTAGCGACCTAATAAAGTAGTATAAGCCGAGCTCAGACCCTGCGCAATTGCCGCAGGGCGCCTGCGCGACTGTAAGTTGCAGCTCCAGCCAGTTCCGTTTGTAAACAGATTGAGAGCTTACGCAGTATCGTACAACCTTTGTGACTGTTTTCAGCACATCCTAGCACATAGAATTCAACATTTCGCCCTTGCGAGATGTAAATCTATCTTCGGGAATACCCCAAGGCGGTTTTAGAGGGCCGTTACTGTACACGTCACTTATAAATGATCTGGTGTATTCGTATAACTTAGGAAACCCAAATAGTTCGCGGGTGTTGTACAATATAGAAAAGATGCATGGCCAGAGAATTTATGCTTGGTACAGGGACTGGCCATTAATTCCTAATGGTAAAAAATGTAAAGTATTTTACATGATTACGCGGAAATCCATTAAGGCACTAGGAACTGACCACAAACATTAGAGGTAGTCGTCTAGATCAACATAATATTCGACGACTTTATGAAACCAACTGTAGCAAACGCCAGGCTCCAATTCATTGGAAAAGTAATTCACTTATCAAAGAAGTGGCTTATGAAACGCACAGTTGACCTCCATCAGTATCGCTCACAATAGTAATCTTCGATATAGCGACCATCGGTCAGAGCTTTAGACAGGACGTGAAGTTACTAATTTTCAGCTACACTACTGAAGTCACATTCTAACTCACGATCGTGATAACATTAAAAATAATCTCTGACCTCAGCGTTAAAACTGTTATTTCAACATAAGCACCAAAAATCTTTTACTAACTATAGATTAACATAAATCGGATTGTTTCCATACCATTCCACATTATAAACGGTCGACTTGTGATGCTTTAATGAAAGAAAAAGACCATATTTTAATATTACAATAATTCACATTAAGAACGTCTCCACATCAAAATGATTCTAAATACTAGTTGTTGTAGAAAATTCTATTAGAAATTTCAAAATAGTATTAATTGCAGTGTCAGTTTCTACTTAATCTTTAACTTAGTATATAGACTAGTCTTTGATTCGATCTGTTTTAATACGAGGAAACAGTAGCACGTTTTACTATCTTCCCAATTCCCCCTTTCCTTCACTCCCTCTGCCCCCATTTCTCTCACCTTTACCCCTTTTTCCTCACCACCTTCTCGGCCCTAGTTCTTTTTGCTATTGATTCTATTTGCACTGTTCACAGTCTCCCGTTACCCGATATATCTGTGGCCACAACAACGTTCCTCTTTAGGCGATCACATCTGTAGCAGATATAAACATTGCATGTGTTTCCTATCAGGTGTTTCCTATCAGGTATTTGTGGATAATAAGATTTACTATGGCATCTAGGGTACCTAAGGAATTCACTTATATACAGACGAATGAGAATACTGACTTTCAACGAGAAGGAACGAAAGTTGTTGCCTCATTAACACATTAAACAGGTGGTATATTCATCTTGTTGCAAGAAAATAAATTAGAGGAATATATCTGAAATGTGTTTCATCGATTTCGCCGCTAAGCTTCCTTATGGCCGAAGTCTCATAAGGGCAGAAAGACTATCGTTGTTTGAAGCTGATTTAAGATGTGGACATTGAAAATAAACTGATGTGTGAGCGAGAGGAGAACACGGAAGCACCCAACAGTCTGCCTGCTTCCATATTCTCAAGCCATCGATTATGAGAGGGCACGCTAAAAATTTATTGCACGAAGGAAATTCAGGAAAACAACAAACTTCCAACGCAAATCACAAACCATTTCCGATAACGTCGACACGGAACGGCGGTTAAAAAGCCAGCAACCGAAGAGAAAGCCTCGGACGGATATTCATAGCTTCACGGCTCATTTGCTATGCCGTCTTTCACAGTACACTCACTCCGCATGAACAAAGGGGACGTAGGAGGACCGAGAAAAAGTAAACAGGCAGCGCCAGGCTAGCTCTGTTTCAATGAAAGCAAAGAGATCTCCTCCGGCTGCACATGAATCAGATGTGCGCGAGATGAGAGAACGGCAGTCAGTCCTACCATTCGTTGAACAGATTCCATTAGGGAAAATTAATGTCACCTTCAACCGAAAAGTTAAAATTACTAATAAATTCATCACATCGTTATGCGAGGTGGTTAGTATATAATTTGTTCGTTGAATTAGCGTTAGGTGCATCTTTTGAACTAAAATTACTAAATGAGCCACATAAAGTATAAGATGAAAAGTTTGTTGTAGAACTTGCAACTTAGGTGAAAGGATAAAATGTACTGAAATTCAGAGAATAATACATTGAAATTTTATGCATAACTTTGAGGACCGTGGAAACGAATAAGTAATGAAAAATGAGGACACGTGAGAAACTGTCTGGTTAGTGGGTTTCTAATAGCGAAAGAGCTAAAAAGTTGTCTGTTTCTCATTTCCCTCTTTTCTTTCTCCTCCTCAATCTTCTGGCTAGAGTGCGCTGCCAACTTCACCTCAGAGTAGCATCCAAACCGAAAGCTATCAGTTATTTAAAATGGTTTACAAGAAAAACGTCTTCTGCATACAGAAGATTTTTTATTGCACATATGGGCCCAGATGTTTTTCGCTTTTTTTAACAAGGTATCTTCAGCGGATGCTATTAAAAATTACACGAGTTTTTCGTTGTCACATATAGGTTATAAATTTAAAACAGTTCACGAAATTTTTCTGTAATAAAATACGGAAGTGCTTACAGATCAGATTCTAATTCATTATTTGGAACAGCTTTCCTTCATGGGGGAAACTGCATGAAAGTTTGTAGTTTTCCTTGTAGTCACTATCTTTTCCTAACACAACTCTTTAACTGCCGTTTTCTGTGTTTTATTTGTATACTGACGAGAGAAATGGGATTTGTGGTCATCCATTAGGATGTTTGTCTATTATATGGCCAATTAGTGGAAACAGTGAGCGATCCGTCTTACTCTCTTGTGCCTTTTTGTTGTATATTTGACAATTTTCTTGTAATTATTAGTTACACACGTTCCAATATCTGTCTTCTACCTTTTTCCCCCTTCAGTAGCTCACTGTTATAACAAGGGAGTAATTGCTTGACGTCTTGCCACATGTCCTATCAACAGTCCCTTCTTCTACTTGTTTGCAACACACTTCTTTCCTCGCTAAATCTACGCACAGCCACCTGATTTCTTAACTTATCAGACCACCAGTTTTTCAACTTGAGTTACATCGCATCTCGACCGCTTCGATTCCGTTCTTCTCCGGTTTTCGCAGAATCCACACATAATTCACTTCCATACCAAGATGTGCTTCAGCGTATATACTCAGAAATTTTCTTCCTCCAATTAACGCTTATGTACCATAATAATAGAGTTCTTTTGGCGAAGATTGTTCTTTCTAATTGTACTAGTCGTATATCCTTTTTGATAGTCCGTCATGTACCGCAATGCTTATTTAGTTGCATATTACAGCTCACTTAAGGTCCAATCTATAACAAATTGCAATATCTGGAAATGTGAACCGACAGAGAATGGTGGGACTAACGGTAGCCCCCTCGACGCCCAGTTAAAAGCGTGCGCTGATATACGAAAGCCACCAGCGGAATCGGGACAGTTACAATTGGTTGAAATAAACTCACTACCTGTGACCAATACAGGCGAGAAGAGATTTATTTATTTATTTTGCCTTTTGGTTTTATAACTATATAACCAATCATAGTTTAAACACAACAGCAGCAACTGTCAGTTTTAATTATTATCTGTGTTCGAATTTGAATGCAGTTAAAAGCAAAAGAACTATAAATTTTATAAAACTGGTACGTACACGCTACGCTCATGTATATGCAAAATTTGAAGTCAGCTACAACAGAAAGTGTATTATTTTGTTTAAATAAGGTGTACAAATACACTTCACTCTCTGTGTCCGAATTGTCTTCCGATGTATCAGGTAACTGGGATCCGTCCCCCAGGCAATGCAATTCTCCGTTTCTGCTCCGTTCGCTCGGAGTTGCCACCCTCATCTATGGTCCCGTCTTGCCAATCGTCTCCTTGTCCTACCTGTTGTACGTGCAAGATATAGATTTGGACTTAGCTGGTTATAGCGACATTCTTAATTCCTTGAGAGCCGTGAATATGAGTTTACACACCCTAACGTCTGCTGCTATCAAAACAGTGGTCACGCAGTCGGGGCCTTTGTCCCCATAGCTCTCATTTGGTTTAGTGTCTCATCCATGCTTTCTGTCTTTTCGGGACATCCTAACATTATATGATACGTGTCGTCGTCCTCTTCTTCTTCTTCTTCTTCTCCATAAGTAGACCTACAAAAAAGGTTGTCGAACAGTCCCAGCTGATGCATTTTTTTTTTTACCCATCGCGACTTAATTTCATTCGTGCTATTGTTGTATAAAATTCTCTCGACACCGTCTGCACCGTATACCAATTCGTTGACAAGATCACAGTGTGTATTGCTCTATAATTTCTTCTTTCGTCTTTGGTTCGTCTGCTCCATTCCTCATCCCATCTCATTCGCAACGTCATTTTATTTATTTATCTATTGCTAATTTAGCTTGATCACATTAGGGCCTTAAAGCCCTCCCTTACGTTGGACCACGAACAAAACATTCAGAAAAAACGTAAGTCACAATAATAACATTTGGCAATACAATAACATTTGAAAATGTAATAATAATAATAATAATAATAATAATAAATCTAATGGAGAAATTAAGAATGATGTTTATGAGTTATTACGTAACAAACTCAATAATAATAATTTATAATATTACCAAACATAATCACTTGCAGTAATAACATTAATAGTAACAACAATAATAATAATAAAATGATGGAGGCATTAAGAATAATATTGATTAGTTTAGCACTCTTGAAGTCTTGTTTCGTATGAGAAGTAGCGGAAGGGGTTATGAAAGAGGATAGGATTTGAGTGAAAGTGACAATGACTGCTAGTAAAGAAGAGAATTTCAGTAGAGAACTCTGTAGACAATGGGAGGAAAAAGTGGTAGTGGATGGAGGGTTAATGTGAGTGAGCTGGAAGAAGAGATAGCTACTATGATAGAAATTGGACCATTAGCTGTCTCTTGAAGTCGTATAAGATTTCAATTTCTGTAATATTTTCAGGAAAATTGTTCCAGAGTCGGAGTCCTGATATACAGAAAATGATTTAGAAAACATGGCAGTGTTGTGTAGAGCGTTTTATTTCGTTGAGAACAAGCATTGTTGTTTCGATAGTAGTAAAGGTTAAAGATAAATAGGAAGGAGTGGAATGATTGAAAAGACGATGCAGCGAACACAGGGTATGATTCATAAGCAGGACTGATGTGGTCTGAAGAGCGTGCATCGCAAATGTACCGCACACAAGTATTCGTCGACATTCCAATCAGCGTGACATATCATTCAAAGGTCCTTAGAGAATAGGATCACCATAATCAGTGATGGGGAGTATTAGTGACTGTAGGAGTGTACATTCCCTCAGGTAATTTATAACATCCAAAAGCTTGTGTTGTCTGATCTCTGAGCGCAAGTACGATGCCATTTGCTTTCTTGGCACCATCTGTATACAGTATTTTGGTATCGATTTTGTTCTCAGACATATCTTATCGCCATCGCATGCCCTGAAACATTGTCATAGATGTCTTTCAAATTGTTTATTTTGATGACAGAGGGGAAATGAAGAGAGAATTAATCCTCTGTGGAAAATAATCTAGTCCTTTATGCGTCCTCATTCACAAAAAGCTGGTCAAAATTGATTTCAAAACAAATATTGTGTTTTGCTCCAGAAAATTAAATTTTATAAATGGAGACAGCAAAAGGGGACGCTTGCAACTCATGGCGCAAATTATAGAACTAGTAGTAATTATGAATGTCAGCTTCAAACTCGGTTTCAACAAAAGCTGCAGTGATGGTCCTTAAGAAACAACTCATCCAACCAAGATACGTTAGAATACTGAAGGTATTATATGTCAGTGCTACGGCTACCATTAGACTTTGTCAGGTCAGCGACAAATTCAAAATTTCAAGTCAGGGAGAATTCCTAACACCAAAAATCCTTTTTGCTGGACAATCTCCCACACTGTATCAGAGTACTGAATAGCATCGAAGGACAGGTTATGACAAATGCACTAAAACTACAACAATGTCTTTGTTTTGTACGTTACCACAATCCTATTACAACTGTTTCAACTATTTCGCTTGCGAAGTCTATCTGAATTTCTCTTCCTCAGAACTCGCTGTATCAGATAATATCAGATTTGTTCATCCATTTGTGTGTGCTACCTCCGCAGCATCACCACCACCACCACTACCACTACGGGTATACTACCATTATCAGAGCACTGGCAGTATTACTAGTAGTAGCAGGGGTAGTAGCAGTACCACCAGTACAGTTGGTTCTTAGTCAGTGATGTCATTGCCACTGTCATAGTACACATCCAAATTTTTCTTGAAATCTTTTAAGTTCTATTATCACTATTTTATTAACACTTATAATAAGTTCAATATCATTATGTTATGTCAAAAGTACAATATAAATAAAACCGTGGTCACATGTAAGAGATGGCTTTAAAGGCTTATTCTCATCAGGTTAAACACACAAATAAAATAGTAGAACTATTTTCAATAGCCTTCGAGGAACTTTTCTGTTACTTGAATTGGGAAAACGAGAAGCAATTCTTGCTAATCTAAAATACCTGAACGCTCTCAGTTTCGCTAGTGACACAGTTTTGTTGATCTGTAAGGTAGATTACCTTCAACATTGAATAGAGAATATATCAATAGACGAATTTTGATGCTATCCCCGAATTTAATTTGCAATAAGAGTAAAATAATGTACAAGGATCATATAAAAATCAAAACAGTACAAATTATTAATGAAATCTTAAAACACCTTCATGGATGTTTTTATGGGGTACGCTCTCCTTTTATCCATGCATATTACGAACAGGTACACTATGTGATCAAAAGTATCCAAACATCCCCAAAAACATACTTTTTCGTATTAGGGGCATTATGCTGCCACCTTCTCACAGGTACTCCATATCAGCGACCTCAGTTGTCATTAGACATCGCGAGAGAGCAGAATGGGCGCTCCGCGGAACTCACGGACTTCGAATATGGTCAGGGCATTGGGTGTCACTTGTGTCATACGTCTTTACGCCAGATCTCTACACTCCTAACCATCGCAACATCGCTAGTTCCACTGTTTCCGATGTGATAGTGAAGTAGAAACGTGAAGGGACACATGCAGCAAAAAAGCACACAGGCCGATCTCGTCTGTTGACTGACATAGACCGCCGACAGTTGAAGAAGGCCGTAATGTGTAATAGGCAGTCCAGACCATCACACAAGAATTCCAAGTTGCATCAGGATCCATTCCATCCTGCAGAAAGTGTCATCACTTCTGTCTCTATGCTGTTCATTTCTGGAACACAACCTACGACCAGCTTAGAGACACAAATGATGACACTTTCTGCAGGACCTGAGCATCATTTTGCAGGTCATTGCTCAAAAACGTACAGTGCAAGCTGTTACTGATTTGTTTGACTGATGGGGCTGCTATGTGCTATGACACCAACTGCACTCCCCTGACTTAAGCCCTCGTGAGTTCAACTCGATTTCTAAACTGAAGGAAACACTTCACAGCATTCGCTTCAGAACTGCTACAAATTCGTCGGGGAATAGATCGCGTCGCTCGAACTGTCAACACAACTGCAACTGCTAAGAGTATCGTACGACTTCCACATCGCTAGCAACGGGTTATACATAATTCTGGTGGCTACTTTGAAGGTCAGTAAAACTTTGAAACACGTATCTATTTTGTACGCGCTGTAAATAAATATGTGCCACTATTAAAGTTCCAACCCTCGGTATGCTTTCTTAAAGCACGTAATATTCTTCAAATCAATGAGTGTCTTGTTCTACACACTTTGTAAAGCAGGCTGTGTTCTTCCTTCTGGGTTTAAGCTATCTCCATACAAAATTTCACTGAAATTGATTCAGCGGGTTATTCATGAAACCGTAAGAGACAGAGTCACTCTTGCATTTGTAATATTAGTAAGAATAAAACTTTCAGTGACGACATATTTTGTTCGAGATTGATGAAATAAAGGCTATATGGTGCCCCAAGCAAAGCTCAAGCTTCCTGTGGAAATCGCATGTAAAAAACTGACGTTTGCAGACAACATACAGATACGATGGTTTTAGATAAAACTATAATTAACTATATCGTTTTTTCCGTGATACGATTTTCATGAACTAAAGCCTATACGGCGCTACAAGCCTCGCTCAATTTACCTGCGAAAACCCGATGAAAACTCGTCTAGTAGTTTTGTAGAAGCGTGTTCAGTCAAACAGACAGCACGACACTTTTATAGATTTATTAGTAGTGTAGATTTGTTACTCTATGAATGCTGGCAGCGAATTCAGAGTTTTGCGAATGTGGTTTCAAGAAAGCCACGCAGATAAGATTAGTAGATGATGTAATCAAGTTTTCATTTAGATAATGCATTTAGATGCGTTCTCGGAAGACGCTGAGCCCCATGAGTTAACAGCGTAATGCCTGCCAACAGTGACAACAGCAACCAGCAACACATGCCTACTGTGTGACAGCAGTTTCCCGCCGAAACGCGTGTGCCGTCGAAATATTCGTGTGATAATTTTGACCAAGAGATTTGTCTAGCATTTTCGACTGTCTGACGTTACCTATTATCGTTATTTAGGGAGCAGGCAAGTTCAACGATGTTAACGAGAAAGCGAGGAATTTGCGAGAGCGGCGTGAATTCAATCGTTAGTCTACGACTGATGACGGCTGAAACTGCCGTTATAGATGTACTGAATAACCTATTACAGGTTACAGAACATGTTTTATTTTTACGTTTTATGATGTTTTTGGAAAACGAAAATCTCGGTAAAAATTAATGCTTTCCACAAACAGAGACCTCGTTGAACTCAACTCGCTATTGATCCATGCAATCCAAAACGTCATAGGTAAAGGCGTCCAATTTGATGTATTGTCTCCCCCTAAGTTCTAGGCGACTGATGAATTCAGAAGTTAAGTCGCATGGTACTCAGAGCCATTTGAAACATTTGAACCCAAATCCTGTATAATTTCAGTGACACACTCTCCCATATTTCGAGATAATACAAAACGTGCTGCCCTTCTCTGAACTTTTTCGACGTACTCCGTCAGTCCTATCTGGTAAGGATCCCACACCGCGCAGCAGTATTCTAAAAGAGGAAGGACAAGCGTAGTGTAGGCAATCTCCTTAGTAAATCTGTTACATTTTCTATGTGTCCTGCGAACAAAATGCAGTCTTCGGTTAGCCTTCCCCACAACATTTTCTGTGTGTTCCTTCCAATTTAAGTTGTTCGTAATCGTAATTCCTAGGTATTTAGTTGAATTTACGGCATTAAGATTTGAGTGATTTTTCGTTTAACCGAAATTTAACGCATTCCTTTTAACGCTCATGTGGATGACCTCACACTTTTCGATATTTATGGTCAACTGCCAATTTTCGCACCATTCAGATATCTCTTGTAAATCGTTTTGCAGTTTGTTCTGATTTTCTGATAACTTTATTAGTCGATAAACGACAGCGTCATCTGCAGACAAACTAAGACGGCTGCTTAGATTGTCTCCCAAATCGTTTGTATAGACAACGAACAGCAAAGGGCCGAGGTAGAACATTCCAAAGGAGGAATGGATCGCATGAAGAGCACAAGATGCAGCCAACTGCGGGTTGGGGCTCACGTAGGTCCCAGTGATGTGTGTCACTTTGAATCGGAAGAGATTCTCTCTGGTTTCGAGTAGCTATCAGAAGTGGTAAAGACTGCCAGTCTCAATTGCGACATGAAATCAGAGCTCACCATTTGCAGTATAGTCGATGGAACCGATTGCGAACCTCTGGTGCAGAGCCGAATGGAGCCTCAGACGGTTCCACGGCCGTGTAGGCTGCAGATTCCTCGGCTTGCTCCTTAGGTTGGTTCGGTTTCGGGTTCCGCTAAATAGGTCACGAGTCCAATACACGCAGCAGACGGCTACACGGGTAGCGGCGGCTTTGTGGAGTGGACTGGGAGTTCTTTTGGGTTAGGGGCTCTCGGGGAATCGCAAAAGCCGGCCGTGGTGGCCAAGCGGTTCTAGGCGCTACAGTCTGGAGCCGCGCCACAGCTACGGTCACAGGTTCGAATCCTGCCTCGGGCATGGTTGTGTGTGATGTCCTTAGGTTAGTTATGTTTAAGTAGTTCTAAGTTCTGGTGGACTGATGACCTCAGAAGTTAAGACCCATAGTGCTCAGAGCCATTTGAACCATTTCGAATCGCAAAAAAGGGCTTCAGTCTCAAAGGGTGCAGGTCGAACACAAGAAGAACTTAGATCCTGGAACCATCAGTATAGTAGTTCTAAACTGTCTTAACTTTGTTTGGAAAGTACGAGAGTTCCATGCGATAGTAATAGCACATTTGTTCAAATCGTTATAGGCACTGAAAGCTGGCTAAAGCCGGAGATAAGCTCAGCCGAAATTTTTGCGAACGACCAAACTCTGGGCAGATAGGATAGGTTAAATACAATGGGCGGTGACGAGTTTCTTGCTGTTAGAAGTAGTTTATCTTGTAGCGAAATTGAAGTAGGTAGTTTCTGTGAGTTATTAGGGTAGAGGTCATTCTTGGCAAATGGAATAAAATAATAACTGGATCAGAATTCGCACGTGTTCGTTCTTCCGCACGTTGTCCGAGAGTGGAATAACAGAATTAATGTCAAGGTGGTTCGATGGAGCCTCTGGCAGGCACTTCAGTGTGATTTCCAGAGTATCCATGTAGATATAGAGTGCTGGCTGTCACAGTGTATTTGTTTTTAAGAGAGTAATTACCACCTCTTTCAAACAGTGGAGTTAATTTCCGCGACAGATATGCACGACAATGAATGCCAGAAAACATCGTGGCGCTACATGTGTAATAGCTGTAACTTAATTTTTCCTCAATTTAATCAATATTGCTTTATTTAATAACAACACATTTTACTCTACGTAACTGCATTGTAAATATTATTCTATTAGTTTACATTTTCCATTTGCCAGATAGTCGATACACCAGCGTCGCAGAGAGAATACGCCCCATACCGCACATAGCTGGAAATATTATTCCGTTTGGCGAAGAAAGTATAGTTCTGCTACCCATTTCCCAAACTCTTGTATACGGTTACACAATACTTAACACTGACAATTTAGTTTCCGCTATAGATCCCGACAAGTCAAGTAATCCGTTGTACATAGAACGTGCTGGAATCAGCATGCATGGACATAAAACATTTTTCTCGTCTAATGGGGAGACGAAGAAGTTAAAGTAGTCGTTAAGTAAAAGAATTCGCATTCGAGAATAGTGGTATTCAAATCCCTTTTTGACCAGGCAGTTTACGATTTTTCTATTTGTTTCTGGGTCGGTTATGACAATTGCAAGGATGGTTCCAATGAAATTGATACTGTGTGATTCACTCTACATCTAAATCTACATACATACTGGGAAACCGCCGTATGATGCGTGTCGGAGGGTACCCCGTACCACTATTAGTCATTTTCCTTCCTGTTGTAGCCGCAAACAGAGGGAGGGAATAACGATTGTCTATATGCCTCCGTATGAGCCCTACGAAATGTACGTTGGCGGCTGTACAATAATTCTGCAATCTGCTTCTAGTGCAGTAAATTTTCTCAGTATTGTTAATCGAAAAGAACGTCGCTTTCCTTCCAGGGATTCCTATTAGAGTTATCGAAGCATCTTCGTAATACTTGCATATTATTCGAATCCACCGGTAACAAATATAGCAGTCTGCCTCTGAAATACTTCGATGCCTCCCTTTAATCCCACCTGGTACGGATCCCAAACACTCTAACACTACTCAACAATGGGTCGCACTGCAGTCCTAGATGCCGTCTCCTTTAAAGATGAACCACTTTCCTAAAATTCCCCCGATGTACTCCAGTCGACCATTCGCCTTTCCTACTGCAATCCGTACATGCTCATTCCATTTACAACGCTACGCCTAGATATTTAACGTATGTGGCTTTGTTAGGCAGCACACTAATAATGCTGTATTTGAACATTATAGGCTTGTTTCTTCTACTCATCCGCAGTAACTTACATCTAGCTACCATTGATCATACCAACTAGAAATTTTGTCTATGTCATCTTGTACCCTCCTAAAGTCACTCAAGAACGTCACCTTCCCGTACACCACAGCACCATCGGGAAACAGCCGCATATTTCCCCTCACCCTGTCAATAATGTATATATAGAACAAGATCTGTCCTGTCACAGTTCCATGGGGTACCCCTGACGATACCATTGTCTGTGATGAACATTCGCTGCCGAGGACTACATGCTGGATTTCGTTACTTAGGAAGTCTTCGAGCCATTCAAATATCTGGGAAATCTACTCCATAGTTCGTAACTACGTTTACAGTCTGCAGTGTGGCCTGTTTCAAATGCTTTCCGGAAATCTAGGAATATGGAATCTGCCTGTTGCCTTCATCCATAGTTCGTAGAGTATTATGTAAGGAAAGGCCAAGCTCCCCATTCGAACACACACTCTGTTTCTAATCACCTCATCGTCGACGGGACCATAAACTCTGAACTTTACTTCTTTTACGAGTCACTCTTAATATATTTGATTAGCTATCTCTTACATTAACAAAGTGGCAACATGAAGTGTTAACTTGCACACTAAAAAGGTTGCGCAGCTCTGAAGAGTTCTACTTTAATTTTCCTCCAGTTACAACATAAGAATTCAAATGGTCATGTTTATTTCAATCTGAAATCGCACACTTAATTTGGAACATAGCGAAATTTTTATGTCAGTTAAATTCTCAGTCCAGTGGTGCGAAAAGGTTAAAATTACACGTCATTACGTAAAAATCTTCGACTATTAATCTTATGTGACCCTCCCTGATGTACATGACGCAGGCATCTCGTAAATGAAGTGTTGCTTTCAGAAAGCTAATACATATTAAGAATTTACTGTTTAGGTGATTGAAGCCCTTTAAAATAAGCAATCTCAGCAACATATAAATCTTTGTCATTTTATTTTTGCCTTAAAACTTTTCTGAATAAACATGTTTTTGTAGGTGTCAGAATTTAGTACCATCTCCGCAAGTGCAATGGCTAATCTGTAACATGACACAGCTTTCGCATAAAACGTTAGTGAAATAGTATTAAAATGAAAATTCTAGGCAGTGAGTGGGCTTTCCTATAAAACTAACGGCAATATTTACTTTGACGTTTATTTACATCTGATTTATTTCTCACGGAAGGTGGTATAGAAACTTCAATGTAGGAATAGCTTGCATCACTGGTTTTGTACGCCCTCAGTTGCCTGAGTGCAGTATTTGTGTCATAGAATGTGTTAACATGAAACGTATGCAGACTACTAGACGCTGACATTCATGCAATTGGTTTTTTCAAAGTCCATGACTTTGAGACTATGAACTTAGCTCTTTGCGTGAGGTACCGTAATAAGAAAATGTGGTAGAACACACTGGAAAATGAGCATTAATTCTCGAAATGCGTTATGCTGAGTACTAGGAAAATTACTAATAAGCTACTGGTATGGTTCTACGTTTTACTTTAAACGACAGGTAAACTTCTTATGAAGGTTATCTCCATGACAAGTCTGCGATCTCCACTTCCACATAATCAGTTCTTAGATACAAACAAAAATTTGTTCTTCTGATGTTGGTTCCAAAACGCTTTTAGGCTCATCAAAGGGTGCAGTCACTGTCATCACATGTTCATATGATTTATTTTCATCATCCCATAATTATTGTGACTGTATCTGACAAAATCTGTAACTACAGTTTCAGTACAACCATATTGCAAAATATAAGACGAAATTAGCCACATGGGTGAATATTCTTTTACATGAATTACTACGTGCTAAACTCGATTCTGTAACAAAGATAAAAAATTACTAGAACCTACTTTTTTCTTTGAGAGTATTCGTTTACACTTGAAATTTGTATCCACATAAATACTGTCATACAACAACGTTAATTAGACTCACAAACTCTCAGAAGTAAGGATTAGATATTATGACTCCATGCCTTAATTAAAAGGCGTCTCGCATTGTCGTGAATTCTGGCATGGGTTTTACGATTCTACCGCTTTCATCAGTAAGACGTAACTGAAAGATATGGTTATAGGCCACTCACGAAACTTTAATGCCCGTATTCGCTCAGAACTGCCACTCGTATTTTCACTTACACCACCTTCTTGACGACCTACCTGTGTATGAAGCGCCACCTTGTCCACTGAAATTTCTGTCTGCCAACCTGATGGAAGCATCTTTCTCCTTCTGCGTTAGAAGTGCGAAATTTTGTAAAAGAGCGGAACAAATTTTATTTGATGTTTTACTAATTTCTTGCGACAGGGAATCTGTATTATTATCACTTTTACTTCGTACGAACCATGCCACATGCTTAGAAACGGAACTACAACTCTTCGCATTTTTCTTGTATTTGATAGGAGGCATTATATTTAGAATTATGAGTTTTCCTTAATTTGATTAAGCAGGATGCCAGGATTGTTCCCTTGGAAAAGGGCACCTCTTTTCCCCTGTATTTTCCATTTAAAAAACTGGCAGAATTAAGTAAGACAAAATAAAGAGATAACTTACACTTTGTCGCACGGTCTTGAAGATTTACTTTTTTATTTTCCAGTCGTGGATAATGCAGGATATTAAATTGTTGCGAATATTTAGTCCCGAAATGTCATTCCCTATTTTAAACGTAACGATTCTCTTACGTCAACGCAGTTCTTAGCTTTATGGTGTCACATGATTAAAATTTCGTATTTGTATGAAAACCAGTCTTCGATTTTTGGTCTTATGTGACTCTTCATGATGAACATGCAAAAAAGAAAGATACATAAGTAAACACTTGTTTCCAGAAAGCCACTAAGTATCTCAGATCCTGAAGGTGCTATTTTCTGCCTGCTACATAGTGACGTAGAAGGTTTCTTTCTTTTCTTTTGCAGTTTGTCTTCAAACTCCTCTTAGTATAGAGTGTTTGGTAGGCGCTAAATTTTTTTGCACCTCTATAAATGCTAACGTTGATCTGCAATGTTACGAGCTTTCGCAAAACATTTAAGAAAAGATATTAGAATGAGAATTCCAACCAAGAATTCCAGCAAAATACAGTCTTCTTCAAAATATGTAAATTTCAGTCGCTGTCCCTGACACCTACAAAGATGGGTGACTTAAGTACGTATAGGGTACTTGATGTAGTTAAACACGTAAATACTGCTAACATTAGCACGAGAGATGCTATTTTACTTCCATTGGAAGGGGGACCGTTTCCGAAGGAATCGTTCCTTTGTAAAGCGTTTCTATCTACTCATCACACTCGTTATGAAAACAAGAAAAGGAATTCTAGTACACTTTCGAAACAACCTTTGATGCATAGAACCTAAGGTATTTGATCAGTCGTTCCTCTGCGTCTAATTTCGTTGTTTTTTGCGTTCACATCACATTTTGCTTTGTCGCTCTCTCTCTCTCTCTCTCTCTCTCTCTCTCTCTCTCTCTCTCTCTCTCTCCCCCCCCCCCCCCTCTCTCTCTCTCTCTCCCCCCGGAACACTTTTCAGTACAACGTTGCAATACCGAGCAACAGAAATCTATACACTGATGAGCGAAAACATTACGACCACTGCCCACTGCGAACTTGTATGCTGCCTGGTGGCACTGATATGAGCAGAGACGAATGGGGAATCATTCCAGCGACGATAAGTGTTGCAAAGACGGAAATCTGTCGACTTAAGCGACTTTGACAAAAGTCAGATTGTCGTGGCCCAGACCCTGGGAGCGAGCATCTTGAAACGGCGAAGCTGGTTGGCTGTTATCGTGCTATGTCGAGAGCGTCTAAGGAAGACCTTTGAAGAATGCTGTAACCACGAGTAGACGATAAGAATTTGTATGTCCCTACCTCATCACAGAACATAGGGACCGAAGGCTTATCCGGTCTCTAAAGCAGGATAGGCGTAAATCTGTGCTAGATCTGACGACAATGTTCAGATTTGGTGCTAGCACAAATGTTTTGGGGCACACCGCTCAGCGCCGAGTGTTGAACACAGCAATGAGATACCCTATGTGGTCCCTTGTTGACCCAACAACATCGTCAATTATGATTACAATGATCAGGGGATCCTCGAGATTGGATCGCCGATTAGTGGAATAGTGTCGCCTGGTCTGATGAAGCCCATTTATTGTTAAATCAGGTTGATGGTCATGCCCAGATACGCCATCATCCAGGCAAACGTCTGCACGAAATATGCAGTGCGCCTCGGACGCAGGCCAAGGGAGCGGTATTATGTTATTGAGGACTATCACCTGGGCTTCCATGGGACCTGCGTTAGTAATCGAAGGCACCATGACGTCTGTGGACTTCATGAACATTATTACTTTTCTATCCCGCCTGGAAGGCGGCGCGTGGGTCTGCTCCCGAAAACTGAAGGGTAGGCTGAATGTAGGAAGCGAGTAGGAGCAGGTGAGGTACAAATCTCGGTACTGCCAGTAAATAAAAGTACGTTTAATAGAGAATATCAGTCAATGACATATACGTGACTTTTGGTAAAGATGAGCAAGTAGGTGCGAAGCCGTTGTCCATGTATCAAAGCCAGGAGTTACTAGTACTTGGACAAACTATCATTGAAGTAACAAAGGCAAAGTCTGTAATGGGTAGCCCCCTATGAAGTAGAAGTTGCTTGGTCGTCTGCTCTTGATCAACTGGGGAGAATCTGGAGCGGCGCTCGTAGAGCTGCACAGCGCCGGCTAGAGGGCGCTGTCGTCGGTGTTGGTGTCGTACTGCCAACCTAAGAACTTGTACTTACACTGTGGGATCGTAGCTAGCGATACCACAATTACGGATCACCTGTAACCCCTTACGCTTGATTTCTTCAACAGCGATGGTATCTTCCGGTAGAATAACTGTCCGTGTCACTAGGCCAGAATTTTGCTGCAGTAAATTGAGGATCATGTTAGTGAAGTGACGATGTCTTGGCCACCAAATTCGGCTTATCTGAATCGGATGAAACCCAATTGGGACGCTAACGGTCGGCTTATCTGAATCGGATGAAACCCAATTGGGACGCTAACGGTCGCCGGCTCAGCGTCCACAAACTAGCCACAGGTAATTTACGGAAAGTGTGTGACCTGTGCATAGGTTGTACTTCTTGAAGCAATTGAGTATCACGTTATCGAATACCTCATCTAAGGAAAAAGACTTCTCGTTTCACGTAAGCGTATCACAAACTGTAGGTAGCACTCGAGACTAGAACGAGAACAAATCTCTGGAAACCTACCATGAACTCGTCGAATCCATGGCACTGCTGAATTGCGTTCCAGAAGTCGACCAACACGCTTTTAAGTTGATGGTCCTTATGTTATGGCTGAACAATGTGTGTGGCACCATATAAACATACTTTAATGCAAAGGCACATGACCGCTGGAGTATGCTCACAAACCTCGTAGTGCGAATCAAAAATAAAGACAACATTGTGACTGACGTGATGGAAGCAAGTTCACTGACGCGATTTGAGTCTCACCACCCAGGTACTGTATTGCCTTTACTGGCGTTCAACGCAACGCCGATAACGACACTGTCATAGATGGCGACAGCGTACGAAGTCGCCGTACCACACAGATGCTGTGAAGAGCGCCTAAGGCTGTTTCTGCAACAGTGCGTGTGCATATTCGGTCGGATAGATGAGTTGACGAATTTTGTACCCGGTTAGGAAGCTGTCTAACAATTTGAAGTAATAAGTACTGCTATAGTTACTATAGTAGTACTATGTTACAAATGCCCACAAAAACTTCAGTATTTGATCAAGTATGGATTATGGAAGTTTCAGTCTCTGTAAGTGGCTTGTTCCGGACTTTTTTGCCGTATAATGCAATACGAAAAGTTGTTCTATAAACAGAATAATCTTTCCTCACTATCGCAGCAATATCACCGCGTCTGCTACCAATACTGTGAAGTAGCCGGTTTGCTTTTTGTTGCGTTAATGCACATTCCCTCAGTAGATTCAAGGTGAAAAGGACACGTTGAGTTCTATACTTCAAAATAAGTGTCCAAGGAATAGAAAAGCAACTGGAATCAGTCAACTGAGGAAAGTCCACTGGACCTGACGGGATACCAATTCGTTTCTAAACAGAGTACGCGAAAGAACTTCCCCCTTTCTAACAGCCGTGTACCGCAAGTCTCTAGAGGAACGGAAGATTTCAAATGATTGGAAAAGAGCACAGGTAGTCCCAGTCTTCAAGAAGGGTCGTCGAGCAGATGCGCAAAACTATGGACCTATATCTCTGACGTCGATCTGTTGTAGAATTTTAGAACATGTCTTTTGCTCGCGTATCATGTCGTTTTTGGAAACCCAGAATATACTCTGTAGGAATCAACATGGATTCCGGAAACAGCGATCGTGTGAGACCCAAGTCGCTTTATTTGTTCATGAGACCCAGAAAATATTAGATACAGGCTCCCAGGTAGATGCTATTTTCCTTGACTTCCGGAAGGCGTTCGATACAGTTCCGCACTGTCGCCTGATAAACAAAGTAAGAGCCTACGGAATATCAGACCAGCTGTGTGGCTGGATTGAAGAGTTTTTAGCAAACAGAACACAGCATGTTGTTATCAATGGAGAGACGTCTACAGACGTTAAAGTAACCTCTGGCGTGCCACAGGGGAGTGTTGTGGGACCATTGCTTTTCACAATATATATAAATGACCTAGTAGATAGTGTCGGGAGTTCCATGCGGCTTTTCGCGGATGATGCTTTAGTATACAGAGAAGTTGCAGCATTAGAAAATTGTAGCGAAATGCAGGAAGATCTGCAGTGGATATGCACTTGGTGCAGGGAGTGGCAACTGACCCTTAACATAGACAAATGTAATGTATTGCGAATACATTGAGAGAAGGATCCTTTATTGTATGAACATATGATAGCGGAACGTACACTGGTAGCAGTTACTTCTGTAAAATATCTGGGAGTATGCGTGCAGAATGATTTGAAGTGGAATGATCATATAAAATTAATTGTTGGTATGGCGCATGCCAGGATGAGATTCATTGGGAGAGTACTTAGAAAATGTAGTCCATCAACAAAGGAGGTGGCTTACAAAACACTCGTTCGACCTATACTTGAGTATTGCTCATCAGTGTGGGACCCTTACCAGATCGGGTTGACGGAGGAGATAGAGAAGATCCAAAGAAGAGCGGCGCGTTTCGTCACAGGGTTATTTGGTAACCGTAATAGCGTTACGGAGATGTTTAGCAAACTCAAGTGGCAGACTCTGCAAGAGCGGCGCTCTGCATCGCGGTGTAGCTTGCTCGCCAGGTTTCGAGAGAGTGCGTTTCTGGATGAGGTATCGAATATATTGCTTCCCCCTACTTATACCTCCCGAGGAGATCACGAATGTAAAATTAGAGAGATTCGAGCGCGCACGGAGGCTTTCAGACAGTCGTTTTTCCCGCGAACCATACGCGACTGGAACAGAAAAGGGAGGTAATGACGGTGGCACGTAGAGCGCCCTCCGCCACACACCGTTAGGTGGCTTGCGGAGTATAAATGAAGATGTAGATGTAGAAATATCCACAATCTGTGAACATACTTCCTCGAACTTCCTGTTGTTTTAATTAAGACTATTGTAGTGTTGTATCCTCCACTTTTGTGTTAAGAGAAGTAAATATGCGTTTTGGACTGATGAAAGAAAATCCGACCTGAAATATTTTCACGGTTCCTCATGCTCCAGAAAATGTTTCTGTCAGGAACAATTAATCAAAATGTTTTGTATAAATCACTCTCTACTGTTTCGTCCACGATATTTTCAACATTCTATGGTCCAAACTATCCTCATCGTTACAATCGCAATACATTTTCAGACGTTACTGTTCTTCAGATAAGTCTAGAGTAATTGCCACGTCTCTATTGAGAAAGTTCCCTCTTTAACTTACCAGCTTTTGCTGGGAAACATTGCAATTGTCACAAGCGTTAAAGCCGGAACTCTAACAAAGAGAGTATGGTGAAGTGCCTAATGATTCCCTCCTTATTAGATATGGAGAATCTTCTTATACGAGGAAAAACCGCCGTCATCAAAAATGGCTCTGAGCACTATGCCACTTAACTTCTGAGGCCATCAGTCGCCTAGAACTTAGAACTAATTAAACCTAACTAACCTAAGGACATCACACACATCCATGCCGAGGCAGGATTCGAACCTGCGACCGTAGCGGTCGCTCGGCTCCAGACTGTAGCGCCTAGAACCGCACGGCCACTCCGGCCGGCCCCGCCGTCATCCTCATTTTATCTACAGTACAGGGAAAATCCTAGAAAATAAAGATGCCAAAGACCTCTGGAGATATTAATAGAATTCACAAAGATCTCAAACGTTTGCAGAATCCTCTTATCAATTATACATCATTTTGCGGTTTTAGTTACCTATTAATAATAGTAACAGGGGTATGTGTTTCTAGATATGGCCATTTTTGGCGGTTTCATGGTTATACCCAGTACAACTGTACCCTGTTGGTGCTAGCTGATTAGGAATATTTTTCTTACCCTTGAACAGTTCCTTCAAGTGGCCCTTATGTAGTTTTATAGACAACATGATTATAGTGCGGTTTCTTCAGCTAAATAAAGCTTAATATAAAACTGTTTGATAACGCCCCAGGATAGAAGACAGTAGTGATAAACGCAATCCAGAATTTGATGGAATTGAGATCCCTGTTTTCGAAAACCAAAAGGAATCGCATACATACCCCAAAAACAGCTTAGTTGTTTGTGGCTGCGTACGCAACAGTCCATAGTTGGCTTTACTGGTGCAAGCCCTCGGTCCTTGGGAAGTGTATTCTGGATGCCTGCGTCTATTAAGTCCATTCCTGTCCCCTCTTTGTGGCACATCTGCGACGGAATTTATGGACGGTCCCATTACAGTTAATGTTAATTCTGAGTTTACAATTTTATCCACGTTCATTTGTAGGGATATATATATATATATATATATATATATATATATATATATATATATATATATATATATATATATATACTTACTTTTTCTGTTCGATCAAAGGTTAAAATATTTTTGAGAACTTAACTCTAAAATTAAACTGGAAGCCATATAACTTCAGTATTTTCACCAGAACTTGTTTTCGATTTTTTATCCCCTTGCATTCTTATAATAATTTTCTTAACCTAGTGGGATACTTCTTAGCTGAACTCTGTTGTGTTGTATTACTGAAAATACAAATAATCTAAATCTGGTGTAAAACATTTTCTTTGTAGAGCTACACCGTTTCCACCAGGCTGTTATTTTAAATCAGTAGTTTACTTAACGCTACTTGCTGCTTGTAGAGTGTGTTTATTGTCGTTGAATTGCTCGCTTCGATGATGTGTCCACATCTACTCTGAACACGCGCTCGAGATGAGCTGCTAGTATCGAATAAAGTACTGATATAAAATAGAGATGGGAACAATGTTCTTTAAATTTTACGTGGTTATCACTCTCAACGGAAAGAAATAATTCATTTTTGTACAACACGAGAACAAAATGAAAGCAGTTGCCCAGATTCCCGTAGTAAGACGCAGCTGGAAACAAACAGAAACGAACACACATCGGAAAACCCAGAGCTTCTGCGAGATCAGCCAACAATTTTCTCGTTCTAGTCTCGAGTGCTACCGACAGTTTGTGATCCACTTACGTGAAACGAGAAGTCTTTTTCCTCAGATGAGGTAATCGATAACGTGATACTCAATTGCTTCAATAAGTACAACATCCGACAACTTTTATTGTACCGCTTTATTTTCGCTAAATCGTGTTTCGGCCTTTTACTCATCTCCAATTGGCGTAATACACTTGTGGTTTCGTGAATATAACTTTTTTACCTACTGCATTATGAAATCTGTAGCTGCCCTGTCCTGAATAACAATTACTTCAGCTATCAAGTTTCCTGGGATGTATCTATTGTTGAAGATATAAATGTATTGCGCCAACTAAAGAAGGGTCTTGGGATACATAAAGTGTTAGTAGGACTCGCGTTTTCAGGGTTCTGCAGAAATTTACTTATGTATACAGATATTTAATCTACAGGTTTTGATGAGTGAATTTTAGAGTGTCGAAATCCGTGACATAAATGGCCGTATCACTTAACTCCTTTGACTTAGAGGCTTATATTTTTCACACAACCAAGGGACCATAGAACTTACTATGTGAGCTATATTTCAACTTCATTCTTAAATCCGTTCCTGAGAAAAAAGTGACCTTGACAGGAGGACATGTAGAGAGATTGACAACAAATAGCAAACACTGTGTGATAAAATTACAAATGTCCAATTTTCGAACTTTTCCTTTTCTTCTACTGTGAAATCTTGGTTCTTGTCAAATTTCATAATTCTAGGTCACCTGGAAGTACGCTATAAGTTTTGATGTGTAAGTTCTCAAGAATCGAAGTATGTGTCGTGATTGGCAGTACCTTTTGATTGCATAGACTTAGAAGCTAGAATTTCTTACAACTTATTATTTGACATACAGTTCAGCTAGTTAACTTTACCTTCTCCTTCTCTGTTAAGGGGGGTAGGACGTCAAATGGGCCTACTTGGAGCAGGAGAGGCATCACAGGACATTTTAATTTCCAGTGTCTATACGTTTACAAATAAATTCATAAAACTTTGTCAGCATCTCCAGGAAAGGTTCAGGATTCACACTCTTTGCAGTGGAAATTCGAAAACGCAACAAAATAATTTTTTTTACGTGTGAAATTTCAACATTTTTTTCTATTACTAATGGCTGCATTTGTTGCTATAGGTACACTTTTCTTCGTAAGTTAGAGAGATTCTTCGATGTATTTTGCACAGCACACATACCATACTTACAGGTGTATGAAACTCTAGAATTTATTTAATTTATGAAAAAACGAATGATCTGTTGTATTTTAAACTTCATGTTTAGAAAAAACACAAATTTTGTAGTTAATTACCTCAATTTTTACCACAGTTTTTAATATA
Organism: Schistocerca piceifrons; assembly: GCF_021461385.2. Taxonomy (NCBI): domain Eukaryota; kingdom Metazoa; phylum Arthropoda; class Insecta; order Orthoptera; family Acrididae; genus Schistocerca; species Schistocerca piceifrons. The sequence goes on along the minus strand of NC_060143.1, from coordinate 85,265,827 downwards.
TTTGAAAAATTCTAAAGTTTCATACACCTTTAAGTATGGTTTGTATGCTGTGCACAATTCATCGAAACATCTCTCTTACTTATGAAGAAAAGTGTACCTATAGCAACAAATGCTGCCATTAGTAAGTGAAAAAATGATGAAATTTCACATGAAAAAAAATTACTTCGTTATGTTTTCGAACTTCCACTGCTATGAGTGTGAATTCTGAATCCTTCCTGGTCATGCTGACAAAATTTTATGAATTTATTTGTAAAAGCATAGACAGTGGACATTAAATTGTCCTGTGGTGCCTCTCCTGCTCCAAGTCGGCCCAGTACAACTGTACCCTGTTGGTGCTAGGTGATTAGGAATATTTTTCTTACCCTTGAACAGTTCCTTCAAGTGGCCCTTATGTAGTTTTATAGACAACATGATTATAGTGCGGTTTCTTCAGCTAAATAAAGCTTAATATAAAACTGTTTGATAACGCCCCAGGATAGAAGACAGTAGTGATAAACGCAATCCAGAATTTGATGGAATTGAGATCCCTGTTTTCGAAAACCAAAAGGAATCGAATACATACCCCAAAAACAGCTTAGTTGTTTGTGGCTGCGTACGCAACAGTCCATAGTTGGCTTTACTGGTGCAAGCCCTCGGTCCTTGGGAAGTGTATTCTGGATGCCTGCGTCTATTAAGTCCATTCCTGTCCCCTCTTTGTGGCACATCTGCGACGGAATTTATGGACGGTCCCATTACAGTTAATGTTAATTCTGAGTTTACAATTTTATCCACGTTCATTTGTAGGGATATATATATATATATCCATATACTTACTTTTTCTGTTCGATCAAAGGTTAAAATATTTTTGAGAACTTAACTCTAAAATTAAACTGGAAGCCATATAACTTCAGTATTTTCACCAGAACTTGTTTTCGATTTTTTATCCCCTTGCATTCTTATAATAATTTTCTTAACCTAGTGGGATACTTCTTAGCTGAACTCTGTTGTGTTGTATTACTGAAAATACAAATAATCTAAATCTGGTGTAAAACATTTTCTTTGTAGAGCTACACCGTTTCCACCAGGCTGTTATTTTAAATCAGTAGTTTACTTAACGCTACTTGCTGCTTGTAGAGTGTGTTTATTGTCGTTGAATTGCTCGCTTCGATGATGTGTCCACATCTACTCTGAACAAGCGCTCGAGATGAGCTGCTAGTATCGACTAAAGTACTGATATAAAATAGAGATGGGAACAATGTTCTTTAAATTTTACGTGGTTATCACTCTCAACGGAAAGAAATAATTCATTTTTGTACAACACGAGAACAAAATGAAAGCAGTTGCCCAGATTCCCGTAGTAAGACGCAGCTGGAAACAAACAGAAACGAACACACATCGGAAAACCCAGAGCTTCTGCGAGATCAGCCAACAATTTTCTCGTTCTAGTCTCGAGTGCTACCGACAGTTTGTGATCCACTTACGTGAAACGAGAAGTCTTTTTCCTCAGATGAGGTAATCGATAACGTGATACTCAATTGCTTCAATAAGTACAACATCCGACAACTTTTATTGTACCGCTTTATTTTCGCTAAATCGTGTTTCGGCCTTTTACTCATCTCCAATTGGCGTAATACACTTGTGGTTTCGTGAATATAACTTTTTTACCTACTGCATTATGAAATCTGTAGCTGCCCTGTCCTGAATAACAATTACTTCAGCTATCAAGTTTCCTGGGATGTATCTATTGTTGAAGATATAAATGTATTGCGCCAACTAAAGAAGGGTCTTGGGATACATAAAGTGTTAGTAGGACTCGCGTTTTCAGGGTTCTGCAGAAATTTACTTATGTATACAGATATTTAATCTACAGGTTTTGATGAGTGAATTTTAGAGTGTCGAAATCCGTGACATAAATGGCCGTATCACTTAACTCCTTTGACTTAGAGGCTTATATTTTTCACACAACCAAGGGACCATAGAACTTACTTCCTACCCCCCTTAAGACAGAAAGACGGACAACAAAGTGATTCTACATGGGTACCATTTTTTGTGATTGTGCTTTGCAGCTCTAAAAAAGGGTTGGCAGATTGCATTTCTTCTAATAATTCAATCCACATCCACAGAGCTCCTTCAGTTCTCGATGATACCTGCGCATCGAGAACTTCAGAGCCCGCCCAAAAGTGTAACTGCAACAAGCAGGTGGCGTGTTCTGCGGGCTAGCGCGCGCTGCCAGGGGGTGTGGCCTGACGCGGCGGCTGTCGCAGGGTGACTGCACAGTGGCTGGGAAGGGAAGGCAGCTGTTGCGCCGGGCGCTCACCTGCTGCAGGAGCTTGCGAGGAGGCCCGCTAGGCGGCAGCAGGGGGTGCGCGGCTGGGCTGTCTGCGGCGGCTTCGGCTGCTACTGGGCTGCTGCTGGTTGCTGCTGCCTGCGAGTGGGCGCCGAGACGACTGCAGCAGCGGACGCCGCCGCCGGCCGGATCCACGGCGCCAACGGGCGGGGGGGGGGGGGGGGGAGGAGAGGGGAGGGTGTGCTGCGCAGGGCGGTGGTGGGGCGGAGAGGGGCGCAGGGGAGGGGGAAAGTTCCGCGAAGCCCTCATCAATTGGAGGCCGGCTGCCTAATGAATGGATGCGCCCGAACTCGGCTTTTATTTCGCGCCGATCGGCGGATTTCGTTACGCATAGAGAGCGAGAGGGTCTGTGTGCGTGGTGGTGTGCAGTCAAAAACTGATCTCACTGCTCCAGACAGACATGAGAGTAAAGCAGCTGAATTTTGCAACACATATTGACAGTCTGTTTAAATCTTTATATACCACAAAAGAAGAATTCGTTGTAGGAATTAAAATCCATGGAGAAGAAATAAAAACTTTGAGGTTCGCCGATGACATTGTAATTCTGTCAGAGACAGCAAAGGACTTAGAAGAACAGTTGAACGGAATGGATAGTGTCTTGAAAGGAGGATATAAGATGAACATCAACAAAAGTAAAACGAGGATAATGGAATGTAGTCGAATTAAGTCGGGTGATGCTGAGGGAATTAGAATAGGAAATGAGACACTCAAAGTAGTAAAGGAGTTTTGCTATTTGGGGAGCAAAATAACTGATGATGGTTGAAGTAGAGAGGATATAAAATGTAGACTGGCAATGGAAAGGGAAACGTTTCTGAAGAAGAGAAATTTGTTAACGTCGAGTATATATTTAAGTGTCAGGACGTCGTTTCTGAAAGTATTTGTATGGAGTGTAGCCATGTATGGAAGTGAAACATGGACGATAACTAGTTTGGACAAGGAGGGAATAGAAGCTTTCGAAATGTGATGCTACAGAAGAATGCTGAAGATTAGATGGGTAGATCACATAACTAATGAGGAAGTAGTGAATAGGATTGGGGAGAAGTTTGTGGCACAACTTGGCAAGAAGAAGGGACCGGTTGGTAGGACATGTGCTGAGGCATCAAGAGATCACAAATTTGGCACTGGAGGGCAGCGTGGAGGGTAAAAATCGTAGAGGGAGACCAAGAGATGAATACAGTAAACAGATACTGAGGGATGTAGGTTGCAGTAGGTACTGAGAGATGAAGAAGCTTGCACAGAATAGAGTAGCATGGAGAGCTGCATCAAACCAGTCTCAGGACTGAAGACCAAAACAACAGCACAAAGCTTATCAAGGAAAATTGCACACCATACATAGAGCTCTGACAAACCTCAACAGGATGGAAACTGAGAAAGAACCGGAACAGATAATCCAAGCCACTACACTGACACACAAATTATGGATATCTACAAGCCGGCCAGGTTGGCCGAGCGCTTCTAGGCGCTAGAGTCTAGGACTGCGCGACCGCTACGGTCGCAGGTTCGAATCCTACCTCGGGCATGGATGTGTGTGAGGTCATTAGGTTAGTTAGGTTTGAGTAGTTCTAAGTTCTAGGGGACTGATGACCTGAGCTGTTAAGTCCCATAGTGCTCAGAGTCATTTGAACCATTTGATATCGACAAAAATAGACAAGAGCCCGCAAACTTGTAATTTTACTAGCGGAGTACCTGGAATTGTCTGAGTACGTATTTATTCCAGTCTTCCATTAGTCCATTTCCTCTTTCTTCTTGTCTCTGTCCATCTCTTACACCCCTCCTATCGAAATATGCCCTTACAAAAATTAAGAATGACAGTGCTGATAAACCTCTTACGTTATTTGATTTTCAAACAGCTGAGCAAAACTGAACGTACTCAGATATTTCTCTCTTTACTTATTCTGATCATCACTAAACTGACACACAATATTTTTTTTATCGCAACGCAATCTGACTTTCAATAATCCCTAAAAAAGAATGGCCCTGACTAACAATAACCTATACATTTCATGAATCACTTACTTCACAAAAATCTTCGTTACTCGAACTATTGCAATACAGCCAGCGCCAATACTGCCAGCTAAATAGAAGATTCTAACTACTGTCTGTGACTTATTTGGTACCGGGGTTGCGTAGACAAGAGCTCTCAAATGCCCCCATAAATGAAAGTCAACTACTGATTGGCATAGTTAGCAAATGAAAGATTTTGATAGTGAACAAAAAATGTATTTATCTTAATAGTGTTCAAAAGTTGTTACAAAAAGGTACGACCAAACTTTCAGGAAACATTCCTCATACACAAAGAAAGAAAATATGTTACGTGGACATGTGTCCGGAAACGCTTACTTTCCATGTTAGAGCTCATTTTATTACTTCTCTTCAAATCACATTAATCATGGAATGGAAACACATAGCAACAGAATGTACCAGCGTGACTTCAAACACTTTGTTACAGGAAATGTCCAAAATGTCCGTTAGCGAGGATACATGCATCCACCCTCCGTCGCATGGAATCCCTGATGCGCTGATGCAGCCCTTGAGAATGGCGTATTGCATCACAGCCGTCCACAATACGAGCACGAAGAGTCTCTACATTTGGTACCGGGGTTGCGTAGACAAGAGCTTTCAAATGCCCCCATAAATGAAAGTCAAGAGGGTTGAGGTCAGCAGAGCGTGGAGGCCATGGAATTGGTACGCCTCTACCAATCCATCGGTCACGAAATCTGTTGTTGAGAAGCGTACGAACACTTCGACTGAAATGTGCAGGAGCTCCATCGCGCATGAACCACATGTTGTGTCGTACTTGTAAAGGCACATGTTCTAGCAGCACAGTTATAGCATCCTGTATGAAATCATGATAACGTGCTCCATTGAGCGTAGGTAGACGAAACTAAAATGAGCTCTAACATGGAAATTAAGCGTTTCCGGACACATGTCCACATAACACCTTTTCTTTATTTGTGTGTGAGGAATGTTTCCCGAAAGTTTGGCCGTACCTTTTTGTAACACCATATATATATATATATATATATATATATATATATATATATATATATATATATATATATATATATATATCAGTTCGTGACATCCATGACATCCAATATATATATATATATATATATATATCAGTTCGTGACATCCATGACATCCAGTCTTACAAATTTCCTTTTTCTGACGGACAAATGTCCAGATGGCCCGCTCTCAAAATTTTTCCATCTCTCTCCCCACATCCACCACTGCTGGCGGCTCACCTCCAACTGTGCAACGCTACGCGCTGCTCACATCCAACTGCCCAACACTACAATAGCAAATATTCCGACAATGCAAATCAGCCACAGACTGCACACAGCACAGTCAGTGATTTTCATACAGAGCGCTACGTGGCTTTACCAACATAAAAACCAAAACAGCCTACTTACACTGTCTGTCCACCTCCTCCACCCTCACTCTCTCTCCATCTTCTCCAGTCCGTCCTTCTGTCCATTTACTCCTATTCCTACCCCTACCTCTGCCTATCTGCTATCTGCTCTTCCCCTCTGTGTCTGTCCATCTGCACATAGCCACTCAGTCCATCTGCTCCTTCCCCCTCAACCCATCTGCTCCTCCCCCATCTAATTGCAACTCCTTCTCCTCCTCCCTACTTTTGTCCACCACCTCCTATCTCTCTCTCTCTCTCTCTCTCTCTCTCTCTCTCTCTCCACACATCCTCCTCCCTCTCTCTCTTTCGCCATTTCCTCCTCTCCCTCTACTTATCCATCTCCTCCACCCTTCCAGTGTCTATCTCTTCCTTCGCTTATCATTTCCATCTCCTCCTGTTTCCTTTCTCTGTCCATCTCATCTTCTGGCTCACAGACCTGTCTCCCAAGAAATAGCACTGGATGCTGCACTATACAAACAGGCATTTCCATCATCTCCTTTTTCTGCATTCCACTACAAACTCCTCTCCTCCACCAACATCTTCATCCCAGAATAGCACTCGCACCCTGCATCATCAATTACTTGTTTGCATTCCAATCTCTGTTTTCCTACACACTTTTTACGCTTTACAGCTCCCTCTAGTGTCATAGACGTTATTCCATGATGTTGTAACACATGTCCTGTCATTCTACCCCTTCTTCTAGTTAGTGTTTTCCGTATGTTTCTTTCTTCGACGTTTCTGTGGAGAAATTCCTCATTTCTTATCTAATCAGTCCACCTAATTTGCGACATACTTCTGTAGCACCACATCTTAAATGCTTCGATTCTCTTCTGTTCCAGTTTTCCCACAGTCCATGAATCACTATCACACAATGCTGTGCTCTAAACGTACATTCTCAGAAGTCTCTTCCTCAAAGCCCACATTTGACACCAGCTACTTCTCTTTTCCTGGTATCGTCAACTTTTTATTTCCTCCTTGCTTCGTCCATCATGGGTTATTTTTCTTCAAAGATATTCCATATCATCATTTATTTGATATTCACTAACTTTGAGATTAAGTTTCTTGCAAGTCACATTTCTGCTGCTTCTCATTATTTTTATGTTCTGGTTTGTTCTCAATTCATATTCTGTACCCATTACACTGTTCGTTCTATCCAACAGATCCCATAAATCTTCTTCACATTCACTGGGGATAATAATCGCATCAGCCAATCTTGGCGCTTAAATCCTTTCATCCTGAGTTTTAATCCCTCCTCCTTCATCCTTTCTTTTATTTCCGCCATTGCTTCTTCGATGTATAGATTGAACAGTGGGGGCGAAAGACTGCACCTATGTCTTACACCCTTTATAATCCGAGCTCTTCCTTCTTCGTTTTTCAGTCTTATTGTTCCCTCTTGGTTCTTGTACATATTGTATGTTAGCCGCCTGTTTATTAGCAAATTTCTATTTTTCTGACCAGAAATCCTTATTTTCTTTCCATTTCACTTCACTGATTCCTACTATCTAGATTGACCCTTTGAATTTCCTTTTTAGATTTTCTACCTTTCCTAATACATTCAAACTTCTGACGTCCCATGCTCTGACTCGCAGAACCCTGTTTCTTAATGCTTTAGTCTGGGTCTGTATTTCTTCCACTAACAAGCAAGATGCATCTCCCCATTGTTCAGCAAGCGTCTCATAGACAAACATTAATTGGTTTTAAACAGTTCAGATACACAATAAAACCATTAGTAGAAACTCTGTTTACTTTACCAAAAGCACTCCATTGCATTTTTACTCTTCTGTTTATTTACTTTGTTTTCCATGTAGCCGTTATTTTCAGCTTTTCTAAATAAAACAAAAATAATATTGGTTGTACATGTTGTTGCTTGCAGTCTTCAGTCCGGAGACTCATTTGGTGCAGCTCTCCATACTTCTCTATCTTGTGCAAGCTTTATCTTCTCCGAATAACTACTGAATCAACATACTGTATTATTCTCTTGCTCTCCCTCTGCGATTTTTACCCCCTACACTTTCCCTCTAGTAATAAATTGGTGATTCTTTGACGCCTCAGAACGAGTCAATTTGTGACACATATTTCTTGTGTCACTAATATTATTCAGTGCCCCCTCATGCATTACGCGATCTGCCCACTTAATCTTCAGAATTCTTCTGTACCACCACATTTCAAAATCTTCAATTCGCTTCTTGTCTAATCTGTTGATCGTCCATGTTTCACTTCCATGCTTGGCTGCATTCCATACAAATACTTTCAGAAAAAACTTCCGACCATATAAATCTACCATATATTCTATGTTAACAAATTTCTTTTCTTCAGAAACGCTTTCCTTACCATTAGCGTTCTACATTTTATATTCTCACTACTTCGACCATCATCAGTTACAATGCCGAAAATAGTAAAACTCATCAACTACTTTGACTGTCCCGTTTCCCAATCTAATTACCTTAGGAGCATCTGGTTTAATTCGACTACATTCCATTATCTTTGTTTTGCATTTTCGATGTTTGTCTCATATTCACCATTCAAGATATTGTCCATTACCTTCAGCTGTTCTTCCAAGTCCTTTGCTGTAGAATGTCATCGACAAACCTCCGAAATTTTTATTTCTTTCCCTGAACTTCAAAATTTTTCCAAGTTTTCTTCATTTTCCTTACTGCCTGTTCATCTCCAAACTGAATAACGTTGGCGATAGATTATAGCCCTGTCTCAGTCTCTTCTCAACCATTGCTTCCCTTTCATGCCCCTCGACTCTTAAAACTGTCGTCTAGTTTCTGCAAATAACATTTCGCTCCCTCTATTTTATACCTTCTACCTTCAGAATTTCGAAGAATGTCTTCCGGTCAACATTATCGAAAGCTTTCTCCAAACGTATAAATGCTATAGACGTAGGTTTGCCTTTTCTCAACCTATCTTCTAAGACAGGTCAGTATTGCCTTGCGTATTCCTACGTTTCTCTGGAATCCAAAGTAATGTACCCCGATGCCAGCTCCGCTAGCTTTTCCATTCTTCTGTAAAGCATTCGTGTCATTATTTTGCAACCATCAGTTATTAAACGGCCAGTTCGGTGATATTCATGTACGCCAGCACATTTCTTCTTTTTAATTGGATTTATTACATTCTTCTTGAATACTGACGGAATTTCGTCTGTCTCATACATCTTGGACGCCAGCTGGAATAGTCGTGGTCTATGGATAGCATCTTGGATTAGTAATCAAACCTCCTCGGTCCTGCGTTCGAAACCCAACATTGATTAAATTTCGATTAATAATCAGCATTGACATCCGAAGACTTCCTGCATAGGAAGTCACCCTCATTCTGCCAAAGGCCTTGTCAAATAGGGAGGAGAAGCGGACAGTGGTTCAGGGCACTCTCTTGTCCTTGGGATGGGAAACTGCCCCAAAGACGGAAGAATCAGCAATGATCAACGGCATGAGAATGCAGAAGGCAATGGAAACCACTGCATTGAAGACACATAACGTGTATCCATAGAACATGTGGTCTTTAACTGAAAAAGTCTCATGATAATTTCTCCATTGGTAAAGATCTCGGAATAGTCCCCCCATTCGATCTTCGAGAGGGGACTGCCAAGGGAGAGGTGGCCATGAGAAAAAGATTGAATAATCAACGAAAGGATAACGTTCTACAAGTCGGGGCGCGGAATGTCAGAAGCTTGAACGTGGTAGGAAAGCTAGGAAATCAGAAAAGGGAAATGCAAAGGCTCAATCTAGATATACCAGGGGTTACTAAAGACAAATGGAAAGAAGATAGGGATTTCTGGTCAGATGACTATAGGGTAATATCAACAGCAGCATAAAATGGTATAATAGGAGTAGGATTCATTCTGACTAGGAAGGTAGGGCAGAGAGTGTATTACTGTGATCAGTTCAGTGATAGGGTTGTTCTTATCAGAATCGACAGCAAACTAACAGCAACAACCATGGTTCAGGTACACATGCCGACGAAGCAAGCTGAATAGAGAGAGAAAGTATATGAGCTTACTGAAAAGGTAATAAAGTACGTAAAGGGAGGTGAAAATGTTATGGTCATGGAGGATTTGAATGCAGTTGTAGGTGAAGGAGTAGAAGAAAATATTGCAAGAGAATTTGGCCTCTGGACAAGGAATAAGAGAGGAGAAAGACTAATTGAGTTCTGTAATAAATTTCACTCTGCTCAAGAATCACAAGAGTAAAAGCTGTACTTGGAAAAGGTCGGGTGATACAGGAAGATTTCAGTTGGATTACATCATGGTTAGACAGAGATTCCGAAATCAGATACTGGATTATAAGGCGTAACCCAGGAACAAATATAGACCCAGATCACAATATATTATTGATGAAGAGTAGGCTGAAGTTGAGGAGATTAGTCAGGAAAAATCAATACCAAAGAATTGGGATACGGAAGTACTAAGGAATGACTAGATACGCTTGAATTTCTCTACTGCTATAGATACATAAATAACGCATAGCTCAATAAGCAGCACAGATGAAGAGGAATGGATATCTCTAAAAAGGCAATCACAGTAGTTGGAAACAAATACATAGGTACAAAGAACGTAACTGCGAAGAAACCATGGGTAAAAGAAGAAATACTTCAGCTGATCGATAAAAGAAGTAAATTTAACAATACCAGGGAAATTCAGGAATATAGAAATAGAAGTCGCTGAGGAATGAAATAAACAGGAGGTGCGGCGAAGCTAAGACGAAATGGCAACAAGACATATGTGAAGAAATCGAAAAAGAAATGATTGTCAGGAAGACTGACTCCTAACCTAGGAAAATGAAAACAACCTTTGATGGAATTAAAAGCAGGGTGGTAACATTAAGAGTGCAACGGGAATTCCAATGTTAAATGCAGAGGAGAGAGCGGACAGGTAGGTGGAAAGAGTACATTGAAGGCCTCTATCATGGGGATGTGACAAGAAGAAACAGGAGTCGATTTAGAACAGGTAGGGGATCGAGTAATAGAATCATAATTTAAGAGAGCTTTCGAGGACTTAGGATCAAATAAGGCAGAAGGGATAGAAAACATTCCATCAGAATTTCTAAAATCATTGTGGGAAGTGGAAACAAAACGACTATTCACGTTGGTATATAGAATGTATGAGTCTGGCAAATACCATCTGACTTTCGGAAAAATATCATCCACACAATTCCGAAGTCTGTAAGAGCTGACAAGTGTGAGAATTATGCACTATCAGCTTAACAGCTCAAGCATTGAAGTTGCTGACAAGAATAATGTACAGAAGAATGAAAAAGAAAATTGAGGATGAGTTAGATGACGATCAGTTTGGCTTTAGGAAAGGTAAAGGCACAGAAGAAGCAATTCTGATGTTGCGGTTGATAACGGAAGCAAGACTAAAGAAAAATCAACACACGTCCATAGAATTTGTTGGCCTGGAAAAGGCGATCGACAACGTTAAATGGGGCAAGACGTTCTAAATTCTGTGAAAAATAGGGGTAAGCTATAGGGAGGGACGGGTAATATACAATATGTACAACAACCAAGAGGGAATAATAAGAGTGGACGATCAAGAACGAAGTGCTCGTATTAAGAAGGGTGTAAGACAAGGCTGTAGCCTTTCGCCCCTACTCTTCAATCTGTACATCGAGGAAGCAATGATGGAAATAAAAGAAAGGTTCAGGAATGGAATTAAAATGCAAGGTGAAAGGATATCAATGATACGATTCATTGATAACATTGACATCCTTAGCGAAAGTGACGAAGAATTACAGGATTTTCTGCATGGAATGAACCGTCTAAGGAGAATAGAATATGAAGAAAGACCAAAGAAATGAGAAGTAGCAGAAATGTGAACAGGGAGAAACTTAACATCAGTATTGATGGTCAAGAAGTAGATAAAATTTAGGAAAGCTACTACCTAGGCAGCAAAATAACTAATGACAGACGGAGCAAGGAGGACATATAAAGCGGACTAGCACTGGCAAAAAGACATTCCTGGTCAAGCGAAGTCTACTAGTATCAGACATAGGGCTTAATCTGAGGAAGAAATTTCTGAGAATGTATGTTTGGAGCACAACATTGTATGGTAATAAAATATGGACTATGGGAAAATCATAACAGAAGAGAATCGAAGCATTTGAGATGTGTTTCTACAGACGAATGTTGAAAATTAGGTGGACTGATAAACAATGGAGAGGTTCTGCACAAAATCGGTGAGGAAAGGAATATATGGAAAACACTGACAAGGAGAAGGGGCAAGTTAATTGGACATCAGTTAAGACATCAGGGAATGACTTCCATGGTACTAGAAGGAGCTGTAAAGGGCATAAACTGTAGAACAAGACATGATTAGAATACGTCCAGCAGATAACTGCGGACGTAGGTTGTAAGTGCTACTCTGAGATGAAGAGACTGGCACAGTAGAGAATCCATGGCGGACTGCATTCGGAAGACTAATAACTCAAAAAGAAACCATAGACTGGCTCTCCCAAGGCTATTGGTAGTTCTGAGGAAATGTCGCCAACTGCAAGGGCATTGTTTCGATTAAAGTATTTTAGAGAAAGCCATGTGAAGATCTTCTTGCAGTATCGTATTTCCCATCTCATCTTCATCTTCGTCCTCTTCATTTCTATTATATTCTCTTCAAGTACACTTCCCTTGTGCAGACCTTCAGTGTGCTCCATACATCTTTCAGGTTTCCCTTCTTTGTTTATTAGTAGTTTTCCATCTGATTCTTGATAGTCATGCAGCTGTTTCTCTTTTCTCCAAAGATCTCTTTAATAATCCTGTAGGTGGTAGTTATCTTTCTCCTAGTGATTCTTCCAAATCCTTACATTTGTCCTCTAACCATTCCTGCTTAGCCATTTTACATTTCCTGTAAATCTCATTTTTGAGACGTTCGTTGTCTCTTCCGCCTGCTTTATACGCTGTATTTTTATATTTTCTCCTTTCATCAATTAAATTCAATGTCTGCCGTGATATTCAAGGAATTCTACTAGCCCTCATCTCTTTACTCATTTGCTCCTCTACTGTCTTCACTATTTCATCTCTTCTGCTGTATTCCTTACCCCTGTTTCAGGCAGTCTTTTCCCAATTCTCCCTCTAAGACTCTCAACAATCTCAGGTTCTTTCAGCTTATCCACGTCCCATTACCTTAATTTCCTACCTTTCATAAAATCTTCAGTTTTAATCTACAGTTCATAACCAATAAATTGTAGTCAGAGGCCAGATATGTCTTACAATTTAAGATCGTTTTCCAGGATCTCTAACTTATCACTAAACAAAGTGGTCAGATTCAGTCTGCAATGCCTGTAAAGGTGTTGCAGGGTAGATTGTGCTGAGAAATAGTTGTAGAGAAAAAAAATTCGATATTTTGTATTGGTTCCGAGTTGATTAGCATTGAAGTTAACCAATAGTCCGTTGCGCCCTCTAATTCAAGCGGCCCGCCACGTACAATTAGCTTCAGTTGTTTTCGTAGCGTAGATAACAGCGCACGAGACTGGTCAACCTCTGGCTCTGATTCGATCCTTACAACTGTCCTATGTCCAATTCTTGTATCACTGTCTTATTCGGTTTTAGGAAACCAAACGAAGAACACGTTTGGTGCTACTGACTCTGGCGAGCCGCTTGAAATTGCGCGCACAACAACCTGACCGGCTAACTTCAGTGCTAATTAACTCGGAAATCACGCAACGTGTCGAATTTCTTTGCTAACAATTATTTCTCCGTACAACCCACCCCACAACACTCTTACGAGTGTTTCACACTTTTTCTGACCACCCTGTTTAATCAATGTAAAACCTTCTGGTGTCTCCATGTCTCTTCCACGTATGCGGGGTTTTACCCTTTGTGGTTGCACGTATGGCCCCATTAATCCATCGCCAAGTACGCCTGCATGTAAATTCACAACAGCATCCCTTGTTAACCCTGCCTCGTCGGTGGTTCAAATGGTTCAAATGGCTCTGAGCACTATGGGACTGAACATCTGAGGTCATCAGTCCCCTAGAACTTAGAACTGTTTAAACCTAACTAACCTAAGGACATCACACACATCCATGCCCGAGGCAGGATTCGAACCTGCGACCGTAGCGGTCGCGCGATTCCAGACTGAAGTGCCTAGAACCGCTCGTCCATAGCAGCCAGCCCTCATCGGTGAATAAAATTTTGGATGTGATCAGTGGATCTGTGGCACTCATTTGCAATAGCCATTGACAGAACCGCCGTCTGCCATGATGATCCTGTGCCCTTAGGGCCTGAACGCGCTGTAGATGATATGGGTACAGCAATTGTGCGTGAAGTACCCCTACAGATAAGAGAGTGAGACAGGCCTTCTGCTACTGCTAATCGTCGCACATTGGTCCCAGGGGTTTCTTCCACCGAACGTAGCACACGCTCCTCCATGTCACACGTGTGGACTGTACGGGGCCTTCCACTTCAGTCTTCCGAGGTGCAAGGATAGATGTGTCCCTCAGACGCTGGAAAAGTCTGCCGCACGGCTTACCAGAGGGCACTATGCGCTGTGGATATTTTGCAGCATAGAGGAAACAGGCTCGCGGGCTACATCCATTTGCTAAACCATAGTAGTATATCATATCCGCCGTTTCACTTGTCGAGTAGTGGGCTTCCATTTCTAACAATTCGTGAAAGAGACAAAATGTAAGTATACTACACCATTTGCACGCACAAATAGCGCAATAACGGTAAACACAAGAGTGAACCCAAGTTTGGAAGAAGGTAAAACACCATCATACATAGCCAGCGCTGACAGTACTATACAATAATGTACACAAACAAGACGACTAATGACGAAGCCTACAACACGAATCGAAGCACATAACTGACTGCTGACCACCTAACGGTAGGTAGAGTGCTGTTAGTAAGAGATCTTAATACTCTTCCAGCACATTTGACTGAACGCCAGTCCAACGGCTGCGCTAATATCCGCAACCATGCGTCGCGCAGCCCTTTCTATGGATGCGTGTTTATCTAGGAAAGTATGCGTTCCCATTCCCGTATTTGTTGGACTTATGTTTCTTTTTGCGACGTACATTAACACCTCTAAAAGTATTCGACATTTTTTGAACATTCTTTATAACCTTCTTACGAGATTCTTCACCAAGTGTTATCGTGTGCTAAATTCTACCAGGTGGCTTCCTCTTTCACTCCTTTCCGCCCCAGCCTGTATTTCCTACTATCTTTCCTTCTGTTCCTTGCTATCAAATTCCAGTTCCTTTCTTCCTTCCTTCCTTCCTTTCGCTTACGCCATAGTCCCGAAACTACCGCAGAGTCGGCGTGGTTACAACGGATTTGGCAATGTTAGTTTGAGGGATGGCCGGATGCCCATCCTGCCGCCACCCTATAGCCCCCAGGACGGAATCAGTGTACCCCAACTGTCTAGTGTAAATCTTGAAATAGTGCGGACGAGTGCAAATGTCTGCGACGCGCGTAACTGAGGCGGAACGTGGGGACCAGCCCGGTCTTCACCTAGCGGGATGTGGAAAACCGCCTAAAAACCACATCCAGGCTGGCCGGCACCGTACCCGAGTCCAGGATGTAGCGCTTTAGTGATCTCGGCTACCCTGTCGGGTCTTGCTATCAAATTCCAGTCGCCCATCACAATTAAATTTTCCTCTCCCTTAACTATCTGAATATTTCTTTCATCCCATCATACAATTTTTTTTTTCAATCTTTTAACCATCTGCAGCGTTAGTTGGGATATAAACTTTAACTACAGTGGTGAGTGTTGGCTTCAAAAATGGTCCAAATGGCTCTGAGCACTATGCGACTTAACTTCTGAGGTCATCAGTCGCCTAGAACTTAGAACTAATTAAACCTAACTAACCTAAGGACATCACACACATCCATGCCCGAGGCAGGATTCGAACTTGCGACCGTATCGGTCGCTCGGCTCCAGACTGTAGCGCCTAGAACCGCACGACCACTCCGGAGTGTTGGCTTAAAGTCCATTTTGGTTACGATAATGTGTTCACATCGTTATTCATAGTCGCTTACCACATTCCTGTTTTCTTATTTATTATTAGACCTACCTCTGAATTACCCCTATTTGATTTTGTATTTATAAATCCATACTCATCCAACCAAAAGTCCTGTTTATTATACCACTGAACTTCACTAATTCCCACTATATCAACTTCAACCTATCCATTTCCCGTTCTAAATTTTCTAGCCACCTACCCGATTACGGGATCTAATAATCCATGCTATGACCAGCAGATGGCCTGTTTTGCTTTTCCTGACGATGACATCCTCCTGAGTGGTTCCCACCTGGACAACCAACTGGGAGACTATCTTAACTTCGGACTATTTTACCAAAAGGATATCTACTTCTACATGATTACACTGCAATTCACGTTTAAGTGCTTGGCAGAGAGTTCATCTAACCACAATCATACTATCTCTCTACCATTCCACTCCCGAACAGGGCGCGGGAAAAACGAACACCTAAACCTTTCCGTTAGAGCTCTGATTTCTCTTATTTTTTGTTGATGATCATTCCTACCTATGTAGGTTGGGCTCAACAAAATATTTTCGCATTCGGAAGAGAAAGTTGGTGACTGAAATTTCGTAAATAGATCTCGCCGCGACGAAAAACGTCTTTGCTTTAATGACTTCCATCCCAACTCGCGTATCATATCTGCCACACTCTCTCCCCTATTACGTGATAATACAAAACGAGCTGCCCTTTTTTGCACCCTTTCGATGTCCTCCGTCAATTCCACCTGGTAAGTATCCCACACCGCGCAGCAATATTCTAACAGAGGACGAACGAGTGTAGTGTAAGCTGTCCCTTTAGTGGACTTGTTGCATCTTCTAAGTGTCCTACCAATGAAACGCAACATTTGGCTCGCCTTATCCACAATATTATCTATGTGGTCTTTCCAACTGAAGTTGTTCGTAATTTTAACACCCAGGTACTTAGTTGAAATGACAGCCTTGAGAACTGTACTATTTATCGAGTAATCGAATTCCAACGGATTTCTTTTGGAACTCATGTGGATCACCTCACACTTTTCGTTATGTAGCTTCAACTGCCACCTGCCACACCATGCAGCAATCTTTTCTAAATCGTTTGCAACTGATACTGGTCTTCGGATGACCTTACTAGACGGTAAATTACAGCATCATCTGCGAACAACCTAAGAGAACTGCTCAGATCGTCACCCAGGTCATTTATATAGATCAGAAACAGCAGAGGTCCCAGACGCTTCCCTGGGGAACACCTGATATCACTTCACTTTTACTCTATGATTTGCCGTCTATTACTACGAACTGCGACCTTCCTGACAGGAAATCACGAATTCAGTCGCACAACTGAGACGATACCCCGTAGGCCCGCAGTTTGATTAGAAGTCGCTTATGAGGAACGGTGTCAAAAGCTTTCCGGAAATCTAGAAATACGGAATCAACTTGAGATCCCCTGTCGATAGCGGCCATTACTTCGTGTGAATGAAGACCTACCTGCGTTGCACAAGAACGATGTTTTCTGAAACCATGCTGATTGAGTATCAATAGATCGTTCCCTTCGAGGTGATTCATAATGTTTGAATACAGTATATGCTCCAACACCCTACTGCAAACCGACGTCAATGATATAGGTCTGTAGTTCGATGGATTACTCCTACTACCCTTTTTAAACACTGGTGCGACCTGCGCAATTTTCCAATCTGTAGGTACAGATCTATCGGTGAGCGAGCGGTTGTATATGATTGCTAAGTAGGGAGCTATTGTATCAGCGTAATCTGAAAGGAACCTAATCGGTATACAATCTGGACCTGAAGACTTTCCCGTATCAAGCGATTTGAGTTGCTTCGCAATCCCTAAGGTATCTACTTCTAAGAAACTCATGCTAGCAGCTGTTCGTGTTTCAAATTCTGGAATATTCCATTCGTCTTCCCTGATGAAGGAATTTCGGAAAACTGCGTTCAATAACTCCGCTTTAGCGGCACAGTCGTCGGTAACAGTACCATCGGCACAGCGCTGCGAAGGGATTGACTGCGTCTTGCCGCTTGTGTACTTTACATGCGACCAGAATTTCTTCGGATTTTCTACCAAATTTCGAGACAATGTTTAGTTGTGGAACCTATTAAAGGCATCTCGCATTGAAGTCCGTGCCAAATTTCGCGCGTCTGTAAATTTTAGCCAATCTTCGGGATTTCGCGTTCTTCGAACTTCGCATGCTTTTTCCGTTGCCTCTGCAACAGCGTTCGGACCTGTTTTGTGTACCATGGGGGATCAGTTCCATCTCTTACCAATTTATGAGGTATGAATCTCTCAATTTCTGTTGTTACTATATCTTTGAATTTGAGCCACATCTCGTCTACATTTGCATATTCAGTTCGGAAGGAATGGAGATTGCCTCTTAGGAAGGCTTCTAGTGACACTTTATCCGCTTTCTCAAATAAAATTATTTTGCGTTTGTTTCTGGAGGATTTGGAAGAAACGGTATTGAGCCTAGCTACAACGACCTTGTGATCACTAATCCCTGTATCAGTCATGATGCTCTCTATTAGCTCTGGATTGTTTGTGGCTAAGAGGTCAAGTGTGTTTTCGCAACCATTTACAATTCGCGTGTGTTCGTGGACTAACTGCTCGAAATAATTTTCGGAGAAAGCATTTAGGACAATCTCGGAAGATGTTTTCTGCCTACCACCAGTTTTGAACAAGTATTTTTGCCAACATATCGAGGGAAGGTTAAAGTCCCAGCCAACTATAACCGTATGAGTGGGGTATTTATTTGTTACGAGACTCAAATTTTCTCTGAACTGTTCAGCAACTATGTCATCGGAGT
The DNA here is from genome assembly GCF_021461385.2 of Schistocerca piceifrons. Taxonomy (NCBI): domain Eukaryota; kingdom Metazoa; phylum Arthropoda; class Insecta; order Orthoptera; family Acrididae; genus Schistocerca; species Schistocerca piceifrons. Next base: position 85,247,317 of record NC_060143.1, on the reverse strand, counting down.
CTCGGGGTCGGTAGAAGGAGCCAATTATTAACTTAGTTCGGCTGTTAAGTACAACCTCCACCCATACCAGTTCGCACGGAGTATCTACTTCGACTTCACTACAAGATAAACTACTACTGACAGACACAAACACTCCACCACTAATTCTGCCTAATCCATCTTTCCTGAACACCGTCTGAGACTTCGTAAAAATTTCTGCAGAACTTATTTCAGGCTTTAGGCAGCCTTCTGTGCCTATAACGATTTCAGCTTCTGTGCTTCCTGTTAGCGCTTGAAGCTCGGGGACTTTCCCAGCACAAGTACAAAAATTTACAACTACAATTCCGACTGTTCCTTGATCCAAGCACGTCCTGTATTTGCCATGCACCCTTTGAGATTGCAGCCCACCCCGTACTTTCCCGAGGCCTTCTAACCTAAAAAAACCGCCCAGTCCACGGCACACAGCCTCCGCTACCCGTGTAGACGCCAGCTGAGTGTAGTGAACTCCTGACCTATTCAGTGGAACCCGAAACCCCCACCACCCTATGGCGCAAGTCAAGGAATGTGGAGCCAGCACAGTCGCAAAACCGTCTGAGCCTCTGATTCAGACCCTCCACCCGGCTCTGCACCAAAGGTCCGCAGTCGGTTCTGTCAACGATGCTGCAGATGGTGAGCTCTGCCTTTATCTCGTAAGCAAGACCGGCAGCCTTCACCAAATCAGATAGCCGCTGGAATCCAGAGAGAATTTCCTCAGATCCAAAGCGACACACGTCATTAGTGCCGACATGTGCCACCACCTGCAGCTGGCTGCACCCTGTGCTCTTCATGGCATCCGGAAGGACCCTTTCCACATCAGGAATGACTCCACCCGGAATGCACGCGGAGTGCACACTGGATTTCTTCCCCTCCTTAGCCGCCATATCCCTAAGTGGCCCCATTACGCGTCTAACATTGGAGGTCCCAACTACCAATAAGCCCACCCTTTGCGATTGCCCAGACCTTGAAGGCTGAGAATCATCCACTGTAACAGGGCAGGCAGCTGCATCTGGCTCAGCCAGAGACAGTACCTGAAACCTGTTTGTCAGACGCACCGGGGAGGCTTTCTGATCAGCCTCTGGGGACGTCTTTTGCTGCCTGCCACGCCTTGGAACGACCTCCCAATCAACCACAGGCGAGGGCTCAGCCCCACTGCGGGCAGCAACCGGGGCAACCACAGCGGCAGACCGATCTGGGGACAGACGGGACGAGGTTGATATCCCCGTGATACCCAAGTCCGGCTCCCCACAATGGTGCCCATTGGCAACAGCCCCAAGCTGCGCGACCAAAGTCAGCGCCGTCTGCAGCTGTGCGCGAACGGAGGCCAACTCAGCCCTCATCCGAACACAGCAATCACAGTACCTGTCCATTCTAATCGATGTTGAACAACAGTTGCTGAAACACGAGTCCGTGCCTAGATAACGCAAGGGAAACACGCAAAGAATGTATGAACTAACCTGTACAAATGCCCAACGACTGCTCTACAATCTGCCTCAATTTACGATTACAGTAACGAAAACTCGAAATTATACCTCCTATACGAAACTCATACGCAATTTAAGTAAGAATCTACGAAGTAAACAGAGAAAAGAAGCTATATACCATTATCATTTAACCATACAGTAGAGCTACTTGCCCTCGGGGAAAAAAATGGCTATAGTTTGCCTTTGCTTTAAGTCGTTCACACTATAATCACAGCAAGGCCATATTAGTTAATGATACAAGGCCACATCATTCAATCATCCAGACTGTTGCCCCTGCAACTAGTGAAAAGACTGTTGCCCCTATTCAGGAACTACAGATTTGTCTGGTCTTGCAACAGATACCCCTCCATTGTGGTTGCACCCAGGGCACGACTGTCTGTATTATTGAGGCGCGCTAGCAACCCCAGCACAGTAGCCCGCATCTCGTGGTCGTGCGGTAGCGTTCTCGCTTCCCACGCCCGGGTTCCCGGGTTCGATTCCCGGCGGGGTCAGGGATTTTCTCTGCCTCGTGATGGCTGGGTGTTGTGTGCTGTCCTTAGGTTAGTTAGGTTTAAGTAGTTCTAAGTTCTAGGGGACTTATGACCACAGCAGTTGAGTCCCCATTTGAACCATTTTTTGAACCCAGCACAGTAGGTCCTGTGCTTCATGATGGGCGGGGGGGGGGGGGGGGGGAGCGGATTATATATAATTTTAGTTTTAAAGCAGTGGAATTTCAGATTCATTTTCAGACTTCCTTTATAAATTATTTGAATCGTTATCTAAGTTCATGTTGACTGGAGACTGGCAGTACAGTGTAAGCAGTAAAAGAAAGGGCGTGTACACAATCTCTAACACGTTCCACTCTGGGCAAAGATCTGCTAAAACAGGATGACTAAAGAATTACGCACCCATGTGGGGTTGCTGGTCCCCGATGTGGCACCTCCCCAATTGGCGGATAGGGGAACGTTCTCCAGATATGGGAGGTACCAGGGAAATGAAATACCGGGGGCGGACCAAAACCAGCAGGTATGAGGGCCAGTGGCTTGGAAGGAAGGCAGAGGAGCCTCCAACCATCAACTGCTGCCTTGCAGTCGGTAGAGGGATCTACAAAGGCTAAGGGTGTTCCCCTGAAAATGGAACCAGCTACCTGGCGAGTTGTAAGAGGCAACCCCTCAAATGGTTGGGCGGAAGATTAACAATCTTTCCCTGTAAAAATTACTTGTTGAGAATGCTAACAAAGGAATAAGCTGGACAAATATTTTGATGACGACCCCAACAAACAAAAAAAAAGGATAAGAGATATGTACATAAGAAAATGGAATGTGCGGAGCCTATACTAAGCTGGAGCCCTACGGCAGCTGCTAACGCAAGTAAACAACTACGGTACAAAGCTATTGGCTCTCCAGGAAATTAGGTGGAAGGGAAGTGACATAATGGACTCAGGAAGTTTCACAATCTTCTATAGTGGCAGGACGACGAATACCTTTGGTACAGATTTTGTGGTCGCTAAAGGACTGAAACATGCTGCAATGCGCTTCGAACCAATCAATGAACGGATGTCCATATTAAGATTAAGGGGAAAATTTTTCAACATAGCAATTATAAATGTACATGTACCCGCAGAGGAGGCAGATGAACAACAGAAGGATGTGTTTTACAGCAAAGTATAGCAATTGAATGATCAGGCTCTTAAGCATGATCTTAAGATCTTAATAGGAGACTTTAATGCAAAAATAGGAAAAGAAGAGGCTTATCAGCTAACTATAGGAAGACAGCCTCCATGAAATATCAAATGACAATGGAATTAGGGTTGTAGATTTTGCTACAAGTAAAAACATGACTGTCAGCAGTACATGGTTTCCACACAAAAATATACACAAAGAAACACGGATGTCACAAGATGGACAAACTAGAAATCAGATAGTCCATATATTGATTGACAGGAGGCACGGATCAGACAATGGATGTTAGGAGCCTACGTGGAGCTGACTGCAGTTCAGACCATCATCTAGTGAGAATTAAGTACAGGAAAAGGATCTAATTATTGAGTAAATAAAAAGGCCACAAACAGAAAAGTTGTGACATTAAGAAACTAAAGTCAGAAGAAATACGGAAAGCATATCAGGCGCATCGTTTATTGTCGCAGTCTTTCGCACTTTCCGGCATCTCTCCAAACAGCGTCACATGCGTCGTAATCACGCTGTTGAAGGGTCTGCACGTCATAAAATGTTCCAGCATACACAACGCTTTACAGATGCCCCCAGAGGAAAAAATCCAGAGGATTTAAGTCCATTGATCTAGCAGTCCATGCTACAAGACCTCCGAGTCTTATCCATCGTCCGGGGAAGACGCTGAGGTGTCGGCGAACTCTAGTGCGAAAGTAGGGTAGTGCTCCGTCACGCAGAAACCACGTGACCTGCCGTATTGCAAAAGGCACATTCTCAAGCAGTACAGGCCGAGTATTCTGCAGGAAGTCCAAGTACGTTTCACCTTCAAGGCGTTGTGGAATTATAACTGGCCCAAGAAGTATGTGGTCGCCAAGAATCCCTGCCCACACATTCGTGCGGAACCGATGCTGAAGAGACGCCTCAACCATTCTCCGAGGAATGACTGCAGCCCACAGACGACGATTAAGCGGATTGATGATGTCAGTCCTGGTGAAGGTTGCTACGTCCGTAAAGACGAATTATGACAGAAATTCCATAACTGTGATGGTCTGGTGCAAAAACCATGAAAAAATCCTTCCCGTCGGGGGAAATCCTCCACTTATGCACTCGTTGCAGTTGATACGGATAGTAGCGGTTGTCATGCAGGATACACATAGTCGCACTTTGTTTTACACCATGTTGCCAGGACACTTGCCTAGAGGTTGTACTAGATTTCGTCCCAATATCCTGTAGAATCCGATCTTCCAAATCGGGTGCACGCACTGTACGTCATCTCCTTGTACATTATATACATATATGGATATGGTGTCTGTTCTTTCGGACAGACACCATTGATGACCTTCAGCTGCTAACGGGCGTTGATATACATCAACGGGGACAGCTGAAAATGTGTGCCCCGACCGGGACTCGAACCCGGGATCTCCTGCTTACATGGCAGATACTATCCATCTGAGCCACAGAGGGCACAGAGGATAGCGCGACTGCAGGGACTATCTCGCGCACGCCTCCCGCGAGATCTACATTCTCAATCACATTCTTAGCGTCCCACCCCAACACACTCAATACTCGTGGAAGACATTCTTACCTAGTCCCGTAAGAGTTCGGGCAAAATGTGTGCATCCAGTGTGTTGGGGTGGGACACTGCGAATGTAGTGTGTGGACGTACAAGGTGAGAATGTGCGTCTCGCGGGAGGCGAGCGCGAGATAGTCCCTGCAGTCGCGCTATCCTCTGTGACTTCGGTGGCTCAGATGAATAGAGCGTCTGCCTCGTACGCAGAAGATCCCCGGTTCGAGTCGCGGTCCGGGCAGACATTTTCAGCTGTCCCCGTTGATCTATATCAACGCCCGTTAGTAGCTGTAGTAATAAGTTCTAATTTCGTCCTTGTACGTTCGTCTGTCTGAAAGGACTCATGATCACACAAACGACCAGAAAGGGCTTGACACGTTCTGTGATGTGTTTGTTGTCTGTGAGAGTATTTGTTTTTGTATAGCCGTGCTGGTTCTTGACCGTTTCCATCTGCTTGGCCATAGATAAATAACATCTCGGCTTGTTCCCGACATAAAAACCGGATAATTCTACTGCTTACAGGACGCTGTGTCAATCACAAAATAGGGAGCACACGGCACGTGGTCAGAGGAACCAGTGCCATCTACCGTGGCAACGATGCATTTCCGCGCATTTGCTCATAGGAACTTTTTTGCTCCATTTCCAATCAGGAATTCGTGACTGCAGTTATCGGTTTTATTAATATTCACTCTCTGTAATAGATGGCTACATAGGAATGTAAGTGCAATTCTGAGCTGACATTAACAGTCTTTCACTGCCGCCTCGCCTCCATATTCATAAGCCGTGCACCGTCTATCGGCACCCGTAACAATAGAGTTGAACTAGCAAAAGACTGCAATCAGAGGCGAAACACACCTACACAAAATGCGCAACACGAAGAAATTCTGCCTGCTTCCCTCGGAACAAAGAAAGTTAAGTTAATTACGCTAGAGTTGGAACGTGAAAAAAAGCTTCCCCGCCGAGACGCAGTGGCGGAACAAACCAGTGGCGACAGCGGAACTGAAGAACTGCAGCGGCGTCCCAGTAGGGCGAGACTTGGCTGGCGGGGGACAGACAGCGGACTCGCGGACGCGACAGCCGCCTAACGAGGCGCTGAGGCTGCGGTGGGGGCGGCAGGGGAGGTGGGGGTGGCAGGGGTGGTGGGGGGCGGTGGGACAGTCTGGGCGGCGGACCGAGCAGTTCCAACAAAGGCGCCCGCACACCTACAGTGTTTTACACCAGTTCAAACACACAATGACGTCCATAAATGATGGACCATGTGCTCAACAGTTTGACGTTGGCATATTAGAGCAGTAGCTGGTTAAATGCAGTCGTCTTCTGCTTATTTATTTAAGCTGATCTGACTGGGGCCATCAGGCGCTCTTTTACCTTCTTCTACTTCTACATCTACATCTACATTTATACTCCGCAAGCCACCCAACGGTGTGTGGCGGAGGGCACTTTACGTGCCACTGTCATTACCTCCCTTTCCTGTTCTAGTCGCGTACGGTTCGCGGGAAGAACGACTGCCGGAAAGCCTCCGTGCGTGCTCGAATCTCTCTAATTTTACATTCGTGATCTCCACGGGAGGTATAAATAGAGGGAAGCAATATATTCGATACCTCATCCACAAACGCACCCTCTCGAAACCTGGACAGGAAGCTACGCCGCGATGCAGAGCGCCTCTCTTGCAGATTCTGCCACTTGAGTTTGCTAAACATCTCCGTAACGCTATCACGCTTACCAAATAACCCTGTGACGAAACGCGCCGCTCTTCTTTGGATCTTCTGTATCTCCTTTGTCAACCCGACCTGGTACGGATCCCACACTGATGAGCAATACTCAAGTATAGGTCGAACGAGTGTTTTTAAGGTACCTCCTTTGTTGATGGACTACATTTTCTAAGGACTCTCCCAATGAATCTCAATCTGGCATGCGCCTTACCAACAATTAATTTTATATGATCATTCCACTTCAAATCGTTCCGCACGCATACTCCCAGATATTTTACAGAAGTAACTGCTACCAGTGTTTGTTCCGCTATCATATAATCATACAATAAATGATCCTTCTTTCTATGTATTCGCAATACATTAAATTTGTCTATGTTAAGGGTCAGTTGCCACTCCCTACACCAAGTGCCTATCCGCTGCAGATCTTACTGCATTTCGCTTCATTTTTCTAATGCTGCAACTTCTCTGTATACTACAGCATCATCCGCTAAAAGCCGCATGGGACTTCCGACACTATCTACTAGGTCATTTACACAGGGTGAGTCACCTAACGTTACCGCTGGATGTATTTCGTAATCCACATCAAATACTGACGAACCGATTCCACAGACCGAACGTGAGGAGAGGGGCTAGAGTAATTGTTTAATACAAACCATACGAAAATGCACGGAAGTATGTTTTTTAACACAAACCTACGTTTTTTTAAATGGAACCACGTTAGTTTTGTTAGCACATCTGAACATATAAACAAATGCGTAATCAGTGCCGTTTGTTGCATTGTAAAATGTTAATTACATCCGGAGATATTGTAACCTAAAGTTGACGCTTGAAACCTCCGATGTTCAGTTGCGTGTTGTAACAAACACGGGCCACGGTCAGCGAGCAGCATCTGCAGGGACATGTTTACGATGACGACCGTGTTTACGAGTGTGGCTGTAGTGCACTGTTGTGGTTTGGTCTAGCTGTCGCAGTGTCCGCATGTAGCGCTTGCTGCTACTGATATTCTGCATTCGTCTCCGCACGCAGACCAACTGTAATACACCGTGTTACTAGACGTCTGTGATAGTGTAGTGTTGTAGGAACTGTGACCATGGTGTATTCTAACTCTGAAAAGGCGGAGATGATACTCATCTATGGCGAGTGTCGACGAAATGAAGCTGAAGCCTGCAGGGTGTATGCAGAACGGTACCCGGACAGAGAGCATCCAACGTGCCGCACATTGCAAAACATCTACCGCCAACTGTATGCAACAGGTATGGTCGTAGCACGTAAACGGGTCCGTAACAGGCCCGTCACAGGAGAAGCGGGCGCAGTTGGTGTGTTAGCTGCTGTTGCCATGAACCCACACATGAGTACACGAGACATTGCAAGAGCCGGTCGACTGAGTCAAAGTAGTGTCATGCGCATACTGCATCGTCACCGCTTTCACCCGTTTCATTTGTAACTACATCAGCAATTACATGGTGATGACTTTAATCATCGAGTGCAATTCTGTCAATGGGCATTAACATAGAATGCGTTGCACTTCTACCTGTTTACCGATGAAGCGGGTTTCACAAACCACGGGGCAGTGTATCTACGGAACATGCATTACTGGTCCGCGGACAATCCTCGCTGGCTCAGACAGGTAGAGCGACAGCGACCGTGGACTATAAATGTATGGTGCGGAATCATTGGCGACCACCTCATTGGTCCTCACTTCATTGCAGGGGCCCAAACAGCTGCAACATACATCGCGTTTCTACAGAATGATCTGCCAACGTTGCTCGAAAATGTCCCACTGGAAACGCGTCGACGTATGTGGTGTCAGCATGATGGTGCACCTGCACATTCCGCAAGTAACACTAGGCTGACCCTTGACAGGATGTTCGACGGGCGTTTCACAGGACGTGGAGGACGCATAAATTGGCCAGCCCGCTCTCCTGATCTTGCACCTCTGGACTTCTTTCTGTGGGTACGTTAAAGGAGAATGTGTACCGTAATGTGCCTACAACCCCAGAGGATATGAAACAACGTATTGTGGTAGCCTGCGGCGACATTACACCAGATGTACTGCGGCGTGTACGACATTCATTACGCCAGAGATTGCAATTGTGTGCAGCAAATGATGGCCACCACATTGAACATCTATTGGCCTGACATGTCGGGACACACACTACTCCACTCCGTAATTGAAAACGGAAACCACGTGTGTACGTGTACCTCAGCCCTCATGGTAATGTACATGTGCGTCAGTGAAAAAGACCAATAAAAAGGTGTTAGCATGTGGACATAATGTGCTGTTCCAGTCTCTTCTGTACCTAAGGTCCATCACCGTTCCCTTTGGATCCCTACGTAATTCGGTGCTCTCCGATGCACACGATCGAACAGCGGAGGAGTGGTACTCAAGCGTCAAATTTAGGTTACAATATCTCCGGATGTAATTAACATTTTACAATGTAACAAACGGCACTGATTACGCATTTGTTTATATGTTCGGATGTGCTAACAAAACTAACGGGGTTCCATTAAAAAAACGTAAGTTTGTGTTAAAAAACATACTTCCGTGCATTTTTTTATGGTTTGTATTAACCATTTAAACTAGCCCCTCTCCTCGCGTTCGGTCTGTGGAATCGATTCGTCAGTATTTCATGTGGTTTACGAAATATATCCAGCGCTAATGTTAGGTGACTCACCCTGTATATATTTTGAAAAGCAATGGTCCCATAACACTCCCCTGTGGCACGCCAGAGGTTACTTTAACGTCTGTAGACGTCTCTCCATTGAGAACAACATGCTGTGTTCTGTTTGCTAAAAACTCTTCAATCCAGCCAGACAGCTGGTCTGGTATTCCGTAGGCTCTTACTTTGTTTATCAGGCGACAGTGCGGAACTGTATCGAACGCCACCGGAAGTGGAAAATGGCATCTACCTGGGAGCCTGTATCTAATATTTTCTTGGTCTCATGAACAAATAAAATGAGTTGCGTCTCAACACGATCGCTGTTTCCAGAATCCATGTTGATTCCTACAGAGTAGATTCTGGGTTTCCAGAAATGACATGACACGCGATCAAAAAACATGTTCAAAAATTCTACAACAGATCAATGTCAGAGATATAGGCCTATAGTTTTGTGCATCTGCTCGACGTCCCTTCTTGAAAACTGGGACTACCTGTGTTCTTTTCCAATCATTTGCAACCTTCCGTTCCTCTAGAGACTTGCGGTACACGGCTGTTAGAAGGGGGGCAAGTTCTTTCTCGTATTCTGTGTAGAATCGAATTGGTATCCCGTCAGGTCCAGTGGACTTTCCTCTGTTGCTTTTCTATTCCTTGGACACTTATTTCGATGTCAACCATTTTTTCGTTCGTGCGGTGATTTAGATAAGGAACTGCAGTGCGGTCTTCCTCTGTGAAACAGCTTTGGAGAAAGATGTTTAGTATTTCAGCTTTACGCGTGTCATCCACTGTTTCAATGCCATCATCATCCCAGAGTGTCTGGATATGCTGTTTCGATCCACTTACTGTTTTAACGTAAGACCAGAACTTCCTAGGATTTTCTGTCAAGTCGGTACATAGAATTTTACTTTCGAATTCACTGAACGCTTCTCGCTTAGCCCTCCTTACGCTAACTTTGACATCGTTTAGCTTCTGTTTGTCTGAGAGGTTTTGGCTGAGTTTAAACTTGCAGTGAAGCTCTCTTTGCTTTCGCAGTAGTTTCCTTACTTTGTTGTTTAACCACGGCGGGTTTTTCCCGTCCCTCATAGTTTTACTCGGCACGTACCTGTCTAAAACGCATTTTACGATTGCCTTGAACTTTTTCCATAAACACTCAACATTGTCAGTGTCGGTACAGAAATTTTCGTTTTGACCTGTTATGTAGTCTGAAATCTGCCTCCTATTACTCTTGCTAAACAGATAATCCTTCCTCCCTTTTTTATAATCCTATTTACTTCCATATCCAGGGATGCTGCAACGGCCTTATGATCATTCATTCCCTATTCTGCGCTTACAGAGTCGAAAAGTTCGGGTCTGTATGTTATCAGTAGGTCCAAGATGTTATCTCCACGAGTCGGTTCTGTGTTTAATTGCTCGAGGTAATTTTCGGATAGTGCACTCAGTATAATGTCACTCGATTGTCTGTCCCTACCACCCGTCCTAAACATCTGATCAGATAAAGCCTAAAATATGTTCACTTTTTACAGTTTTCAATAAACAAAACCCACTGATGATCGGACAGAGGTGCTGAAACATGTCTGGCTAAAAAGAAAAAACCAGCGTGTTTGCAAAAAGCTGGAAACTATAATGTAACTGCAGGCACGGAGAGCAAGTCAAGAACTGCATATCCAAAGGATGAAAAATCTTTTAACTTTGGTGACGGATGGAAGGACAAAGCTGTTTCGTGCTAAACAGCGAGGTCCTTTCGCCACATTGTGGTGCAGTTTGTGGCGTCTGTGACGCTATGAATTGAACCGAAAGCAAGATCCTGAGAACCAAACATATTAACAGTCGGCAACTGTGAAGGTTCAGCACCGGACAGAGTCTGAATGTATTAGTAGTTGACGTCAACTAAGTAAAATGGTGCATCAAAGAGGTAACGGCAAAGTCATTATTTTAACTGCGCGATTACTCCGTTGCTCTGGGAGCGACGTAACGCGCTCTTTTGCACATCGACGGTGGTTCTGCAACATAAATTGTCCACCTGCCTCGATACTGCTGCAGATCTGCAAGCGTAACTCCTGACTGCAGCTACTTTAGAGATCTCAGAAAAGCATTGTTGAAGAAACAGAGATTTCATAACAACACGTCGGAGGCCGCTATAAGTACAAAAAGCTGAAAATAGTGTTGTGAACTCTAAAGAATAAATCGGAAATGGGTTACTGTTCAAATTTCTAAGTTCAAAGGTCCTTTTAAACTTGCATTATAATTTTTTTCTTGCTGTTAAGCAAGATCATCAGCTCACATGTGTTCAAATCATTAAAGTTCCTGTTCACAGTCCTCGTCACACTCAAACAGCCAGAACTTTTCCTATCCAATTCCGAAATCATTTACGAGAGTAACGCAGTCAATAAACTGCTATTTACTCGCCATATTTGCTCACCATAAAACCTCAGTAAAAAAAAATTTACTTAGTACCACCACGCTTTTAGTTCAAAGCTTACACACGCGATTTCTCCAGAACAAAATATCTCTCAACTCTTAAAACTTCACAAATAGTTAATGGTAAACGCCAGCTGCCTTTATCACTGTTCCGAAACGCGGAAGTCACAATATCACTTCATTTTACACATAATTCATTCAGACACTTTCAGCGTGACCGGCTACTTCGAAAGCTAGTCCACCACTTCCTCTCTCTCTGCCTCCACAAGCCCCTCTATCTCACGCGGTAGGTGGCAAACCGTCTCACTTCTTATTGGCTGCACAGAATTACGGCCAATCGGAACTGACTTTCAGGGTGCGACTCGCGCCAAAATCTAGCAAGAATCAACCACTGCTCGCAGTTCATTGACGTCATTAAAATAAGTAGCTCAAAACTCTCTTGTTAACCAAATAAAATGAAATAAACTTTAAGCTGTCATTTACGTCTGGAATTTAACTATATAGTCGCGAACGTTCTGCCTAGCTCTTACATATTCAAAGACGCTTGGACATCCTTCACACACTAGTAGGGGAACCACTGGTGGATTCGTTCCCACGATACAAAGCTGGAACACTTGCAAGTTCCTATAGAGTTACAAACTGAAAATTTAATATTGGCGAATGTCTCACATACACTCACACAAGTACTCTCTTTCACACTCATCGTAACACAAAACATAAATATCTACTTGAAATTCTTGAAGTTATTACTACAGCAAAATTACGAAAGGTTTTCTAAAATGAGAGCTTTCCAAATTTGAATCTAAACACTGAAGGTGTTACATCTTTCAAATAGTCACAGTTGGTGAACTATTAACATATATATACTGATTTAGTTTTTTAAGTCTCGGATAATTACGTTTTTACTGACTTTTTTTTGTTACTTCCAAATTATGACAGTTATTGAGTTCAGATTTTGACAGATTGTTCCTTTACGCAACAGAAGGTTATGTACCTAATATGATGTTCCTCGGGCAATTTCTAGATCAGTTAATTTTTATAGTTAAAGAGAGTGTAACTACTCTGTAAGCGCCTCTCCGCTACTTTCACACGCTGCAGTCACGCCATATGGCCATGACACACGTCTGCAGGACACAGCTCGTCCGTTGCAGATCGTATAAGATTCTGACTGCTTACACTGGAGCCCACATACATTTATACAAGAAAGCTTTAATAGACAAATAAGCAATCGCGCCCTATCTGCGACGCCTCATGGGGATATGTCTTTCATCATTCAGAAATACAACACACTTGTCTACGAAACAGGTTTGATTAATCTAAGTCCACGTTTTGCGGTCCTGTCTGTTGGCATTGTGTTAGTAACCAATTACACTGTTCGACGAACTTGATACGCATCTTACCAAACACTTATAAGGGTTATTCAATACAAAACCGGTAATTTTTTAAACAGTGTATTACGAGAATGGAATACAACCGTTATTTATTTTTCAGCGTAGCATCCCTCTAGTTTTATGCGCTTACGCCAGAGTTGGACAAACTTGTTAATACCATGTGAAAGAAATATTGTTGACGTGTGCGTAACCAGTTATGCACGGCTGCCTGGACTTCCTCATCGTCAGCCGGCCGCGGTGGCCGAGCGGTTCTAGGCGCTACAGTCTGGAACCGCGCGACCGCTACGGTCGCAGGTTCGAATCCTGCCTGGGGCATGGATGTGTGTGATGTCCTTAGGTTAGTTAGGTTTAAGTAGTTCTAAGTTCTAGGGGACTGATGACCTAACAAGGGAACCTCCCCATCGCACCCCCCTCAGATTTAGTTATAAGTTGGCACAGTGGATAGGCCTTAAAAAACTGAACACAGATCAGTCGAGAAAACAGGAAGAAGTTGTGTGGAACTATGAAAAAATTAGCAAAATATACAAACTGGGTAGTCCATGCGAAAGATAGGCAACATAACAGGCAACCGGGAGCTTAAGAGCGCCGTAGTCCCGTGGTTAGCGTGAGGAACTGCGGTACAAGAGGTCCTTGGTTCAAGTCTTCCCTCGAGTGAAAAGTTTAATTTTCTATTTTCAGACAATTATCAAAGTTCAGGCACCCACACATAATCAACTTCGCTCTCCAAAATTCCAGGACATGTTCAGATTTGCTTGGACATATGCAGGATTTGACGGTCTACGCACGGAAAAATATGAAAACGTTAAAAACATATGTTTTGACAGAACACAGGGAAAGCTTTGCGACTGTGAAACTGTTGCATTCATTTGTTGCAGTTTATGTGACTAACTCTTATGTTTTCATCACTTTTTTTGGAGTGATTATCACATCCACAAGAAAACCTAAATCGGGCAAGGTAGAAGAATCTTTTTACCCATTCGGCAAGTGTACAAGTTAGGTGGGTCGACAACATATTCCTGTCATGTGACGCACATGCCGTCACCAGTGTCGTATAGAATATATCAGACGTGTTTTCCCTTGGAGGAATCGGTTGACCTATGACGTTGCGATCAAATGTTTTCGGTTCCCATTGGAGAGGCACGTCCTTTCGTCTACTAATCGAACGGTTTTGCGGTGCGGTCGCAAAACAGACGCTAAACTTATTACAGTGAACAGAGACGTCAATGAACGGATAGATCATAACTTTGCGAAAAGAAAGAAAGAAAAATTTTTCACTCATGGGAAGACATGAACCAAAAACCTCTCGTACCGCAGTTGCTCACGCTATCCACGGGACCACGGCGCTTCTGAGCTCACAACTTACTGTGGTGCTGGGTATGTTGCGCATGGACTACTCAGTCTGTATATTTTTGCTTATTTTTTCATAAGTCCACACAACTTCTTCCTGTTTTCTCGACTGATCTGTGTTCAGTTTTTCAAGGCCTATGCACTGTGCGAATTTTTAACTAAATCTGAGAGGGGTGCGATGGGGAGGTTCCCTTGTAAGATGTTAAGTCCCATAGTGCTCAGAGCCATTTGAACCATTTGAAACTCATCGTCAGCGAACCTCGCACCACTACAAGTTTCTTTCAGACGACAAAAAATTTGATAATGAGAAGCTACTAGATGCAGGGAATACGTGGGATCGGGTAAGCAGTCAAAATACACACATCCATATACCTTTCATTTCTGACCTCAAATGTTTTCGAGACCGACTCACAAACATCAGTACGTTGTGAAAAACAAGGTGGACTGCTCCGACACTCATGTATATCGTTTCTTCAATGTCACCTCAATACGTCAGTTCTCCCCTATCAACTCTCGCACTGTAGTTCTCCGTGACTGTACAGAGAAAGCGTCCTCTGCGTGGCGAAACTACAACACTTGTTACACATCGTTTGAACTTATATGCCCACTCGAACACTTCGATTCGACTCAAACTACTTGCATCGTGTTGCACTGCCTTCCGACGGTGAATTTCGATTGGTTTCAGACTTTCAGCTAATATAAATCTAATGACACTCTGTTTCAAGTTGGTGGAAACCTGCAAGCGGGTCGCCATCTTGTTACACTGATTCCCAGCATCATGTTCTCCAGAAAGGCGTGCCAACCCGATCTGAATTCTCGGACACCACAAAGAAACAGCAAAGAATCACAAACTTTGTCGAAATTTTGTATTTTTTATACAACTTTTCCGGTTATTTACTGAATGGATTTTATGCGATACCATGGCTGACTACAAAAAAGCGTCTGCTTTGAAACTTCCTGGCAGATTTAAAACCGTTTGCCGAACCGGGACTCCAACCTGCAAGCTTTGTCTTTTGCAGGAAGCTTCTCTACTGACTGAACTGCCCACTCACCATTCGCGATGCAGCCTCACTAGAAAACCTCTGTGAAGTTAGGAAGGTAGGAGCGAGGTTGCTATTTTAAGGAGGTGACTAACTTTGTCCAATGAGCTGATGTATTGAGGAATGGACGACGATCGTTGGATTCAGCCTCCATATTCAATCGGTTGGTAGTTTTAGTAATTTCATTTGGTAGTAAGCTTTCTTTTGAGCTGTTGGTAGGAAGGGATCGAGTCTCGGTCCGGCACACAGTTTTAATCTGCCAGGAAGGTATGTTTTAGCGCACGCTCCGCAGCAGAGCGAAAAATCTCGTTCTGGAAGGGATACCACCTGTGTTTATGACGCAACATTATTCCTAGGTACCGTAGTGTATTTATGTGGACTGGACGGTTGTGGTGTGTAGTTAAGGGGAGGTTTTGGTCAAGACCGGTGAAAAAATTGAAATTCTGAGCATAATTTGCATCCCTGAAGTATAGAGATTATGGTTGCAAAAGGATTTTTTGATTCTGAAAGTATTTTAGAATTTACCTGGTGTTGAGTGGAACCGTGTGCTGACTGAAATTTAGGCAGCTGTAAGCTCTCGACGAATTAGTTCAAGAAAAGATTCGACCACTATAAGAATTTCTGTCCCGTGAAGACATGCGTAAAAGGTTCTCCGGCGCCAATACGCAAAACGGCAACGAGACCTTCAGGATGAGCATTTGTAAACTAGTACCGAAACATCGTCAATGTGGGACAAAAACTGTTGAAATAGTAGCATATACATAGCTGCAGGTATATTAAATGAAGGTTATTCATCTGTTCTGAAGACCATGAACATGTTACTTCAGGGAGTTATCTGACAGGAAACGGGTGGCCTTTTTTAAACGCGCTTTTTCGAAGCAACTTGCTACAGAGTGCGAAGCAATCTAGATCGTTGACAGATTAATCAATTCATTCGATCTTTTAAATGAAAAGTGATTAAATTTATTGGGACAAAGTGAGTGCTTTTTGTATTCGAATTTTAAATATATTTTAGCATTCAAACTTAGAATAGATGCCACGAAATGACATGTTTCTCAAATAGCTGTCTTTTCTTAAGGTATTTTTCAGAACCCCATAGCAAAGGTGCCCCAAATTCATCCTAATGTAAGAATTATTTATTTTTGTGTGTTTCAGAAATAGCTGCGGATCTGTACAACGCCTCATGCAAATCAGGATGCGCCAAAAGGCGCATGTTCTGACAAGACTTGCAGTCGCCATCTTTAATTGTTGTGAGATTTTTTCATACACGATTGAATGTATAATAAATTGGTAAAACACCAATTTTCATAAAAAATTCTTGTATGAAAAGAAAAATTAAAACTTCACTCATTTTTCATGCCTCTCGACCAGATCCTTGCCTTAAGGCGACGGGTTATTTACCAGTCACCAGCAAACATTTCGTTCCAGACAACTAAAATTACTAGGAAACGGAAATGAAGAGCGCCGCTGCATTTTTCTCAGCGCCGCATGGTGCAGTTTTCCTACGAACGGCGTCGCCCCCGCAGCCTTAGGCAGGTCACGCGCTCAGAATACCTGAGTGGACGTTATGAGTTTTGCGGTCGCCACCACGTCGTCGCATAACTCGCGGGAGTGCAATATTTTGTGGCTCTCCTGAGGTCAAACCAGCGTTCCCTGGAGGCGGTCCACAAAATAAAACCGCAGTCTGCAGCCGGCATGGCTGCGAGCGACAGCACGTCATCCAAAGTGCCTGGTGCCACTCACCATTCGATACAGTTCCGTCCCGTCGCTCTGTGATTAAGAGTTGTAAAAGTACTGTAGGCTGCAGTAGACTATCATAAATAAGAGTAGATTAAGATAGTTTTCCTACTTGAGTATGGTCAGTTAAGAACATAACTGCATTACCTGTATGTTAGGTGTGTTGCATACCTATCGGGCGTTACTTCATTTCGATCCGTTTGTCTGCGTTGGCGATCAATGTCCTTACTACATTCATGCTCATAGATTAAGGAAAAATGCAGAATGTGGTGCCCCACAACATGGCACTACACAAAACTGGCGCTAATAGCGTAGGCACAAAGGGAACACACACGACACAGACCTGTAAATCCACGGCACTGGCGATAATTTCGGCAAAACTGTCCCGAAACACATGTGCTACAAAACGCCACTGTTTCCTGCGCATGTACCCCGACATCAATGTGGGATATGACCACCATGAAAATGTACACAGGCCGTAAAACGGGTTGGCATACTCTGGATCAGGTGGTCGAGCAGCTGCTAGGGTATAGCCTCCCATTCTTGCACCAGTGCCTGTCGGAGCTCCTGAAGTGTCCCAAGTGTTTGAAGACGTGCAGCGATACGCTAACCGAGAGCATCTCAGACGTGCTCGATGGGGTTTAGGTCTGGAGAACAGGCAAGCCACTCCATTCGCCTGAAATCGTCTGTTTCAAAGTACTCCTCCACGAAGGCAGCTTGGTGGGGCCGTGCGTTATCAACTGTCCGGAGGAATGTAGGACCCACTGCAGCCCTAAAAATGCGGACATACTGGTGCAAAAGGCCGTCCCGATACACCTGACCTGTTACAGTTCCTCTGCCAAAGACATGCAGAGGTGTACGTGCCCCAATCATAATCCCACCCCACACCATCAAACCACGACCTGCATACAGATCCCTTTCAAGGACATTAAGGGGTTGGTATCTGGTTCCTGGTTCACGCCAGATGAAAACGCAGCGAGAATCACTGTTCAGACTATATCTAGACTCATCCGTGAACATAACCTGGGACCACTGTTCCAATGACCATGTACTGTGTTCGTGATACCAGGATTTACGGGCTCTCCTGTGACCAGTGGTCAGTTTAACGCACCTTGCAGGTCTCCGGAAGAATAAACCATGTCTGTTCAGTCGTCTTTAGACTGTGTGTCTGGAGACAACTGTTCCAGTGGCTGCGGTAACGTCCCGAGCGCGGCTACCTGCAGTACTCCGTGGCCGTCTGCGGGCACTGATGGTGAGATATCGGTCTTCTTGTGGTGTTGCACACTGTGGACGCCCAAACCGTAGTGCCTGGACACGTTTCCTGTCTGCTGGAATAGTTGCCATAATCTTGAAATAACACTTTGTGGCACACGGAGGTCCCGTGCTACGACCTGCTCTGTTTGACCAACCTCCAGTCGCCCTAGTATTCTACCCCTCATAACGTCACCAATATGTGTTCTTTGAGCCATTTTCAACACACAGTCGCCATTAGCACGTCTGAGAACGTCTGCACACTTACTCGCTGCACCGTACTCTGACATGCACCAACACCACCGTCCGACGACCGCAGGTCAAATGCACCGCATGGTCATACCCAGAGGTGATTTAAACCCGCAAACCGCCCACCAAGACGTTTTTCCACCATGTATCAGCATTATCCTTAATTTATGAGCATGAGTGTAGTTTCCCCTAGAAACCGGAAGTGGTGAACCGTCTAGAAGCTGGGTTAGGATGCACAGAGTGGTCAGAAACCGTCTGGAAAACTTGTGAGTTGCAAGGTAAGATGTGCTCAGAAATAAACGTTAAGAAAAAATTCGATAAGTTGCGTCTTTTGCAAGTTCATTAGCATTGAGGTTAGCCGATCATGCCGTTGCACGTGCAACTTCAAGCGGTCCTTCAGAGACTCCTCTGTCGCCAAACGTGTTCTTCGCCTGTCTTCTTAAACCCGGACAAGAGAACAATATAAAAACCTGGACATGGGATAGTAGCAATGACCGAATAGGAAACACTGACGTTTCACAATGATGATGAACTCTCCCTAGAGTACAAAATAACAACGATAGTTACATAGATTTTTGTGTGTTTGTGCACGTAAACTGTACTAGCATCAAAAGCAACTGCTTTGGTTGTATAAAAGTGCAGAAGTTAAAAGGTCAGATAATTTTTATTACTTGTAAGATGCGACTTATGTTTTGTAAGGATATAAAATACACAATGGACTAACACTGAATAATGTGCGGGTCTGATTATGTGCAAAAAAAACAAATGAACAAACAAAAAACAAGAAGTCGTTGGTTACCAGTCTCTCACACATTCATTTAAGTTTCTTCCCTACCAAAGCTACTAGTACTATTGGTGATCCCAGCATTTACTACGTCATTTATGTACTGTACCAAAACTATCGAACAGTGGTTATGGTAGAGCGCAACACTCTCAGTGGCCTAAATACAAGCTTATCGACTATCGGACCAAGTTTTGAGACTTGATTCTGATCATCTAACACGTTTTTCGCAACGGGACAAGATGGACAAATGTAAAGGCAATTTCTGGAGTAACTCAAGAAGCGTTGTTGCAAGGCTGTTATTGTTTACTGTATACGGGGTGGTTTTGCTAAACAGGAACAAAACATAACAAGCTAACCCTGAGAGATTAGCCCGAAATGCGTCCCAAGGGACTCATACCCGCATCAATGTAGAAATATGAGATTTGCAAGAGTGTAGGTTCCGGTGATTGAAAGCAGACTTGAGAACACATGAGGCAAGTGGGAATGTTCTGTATCTACATCAACACAGATATTCCGCAAACCATTGTACAGTGCGTGGTGGAGGGTATCCTGTACCACTACTAATCGTTTCCTTTCCTGCTCCACTCGCAGACAGAGCGAGGGAAAGAACTATTGTCTCTATGCCTCCTTCAGAGTCCTAATTTATCTTATCTTATGATCGTGGTCCTTATGCGACATGTAAGTTAGCGGCAGTATAATCGTAAACAATCAGCTTCAAAAGCCGGTTCTCAAATTTTTTTCAATAGTGTTCCTCGAAAAGAATGTCGCCTTCCCTCCAGGGATTCCCATTTTAGTTAGCGAAGCATCTCAGTAATACTAGCGTATTGTACCGGTAACAAAGCTAGCAGCCCACAACTGGATTGCTTCGATGTGTTCCTTCATTCAGACCCGGTCGCGACCCCAAAAACTCAAGCAGTATTCAAGAGTGGGTCGCACAAGTGTTCTATGCGCTGTCTCCTCCATACATGAGATACACTTTCCCTAAATTCTCCCACTAAAGCGACGTCGACCATTCGCCCTTCCTACTACTTGGCAGCGCGCGGTAACCGCGCGGTCTCAGGCGCCTTGCCACGGTCCGTGCGGCTCCCTCCGTCGGAGGTTCGAGTCCTCCCTCAGGCAGGGGTGTGTGTGTGTGTTGTCCATAGCGTAAGTTAGTATTAGTTACAGTAAGTAGTGCGTAGGCTTAGGGACCGATGAACTCAGCAGTTTGGTTCCATAAGCCCTTACCACAGATTTCCAATTTTTACTACCAACTTGACGTGCTCGTTCTATATCATATCGCTTTGCAACGTTACGCCTAAGACATTCAACCGACGTTACTGTGTGAAGCAACACTTTACCGCTGCTGTATCAGAACGCTGCTTGATTGTTTTTCTCACTCATCTGCATTAACTTTCATATTTCTAGCATTTAGAGCTAGCTGCTGTTCATTACACCAACTAGAAATTTTGTCTAAGTTATCTTGTGTCTCCTACAGTCACACATCTTCGACCCATGCACCACAGCATCATCAGCAAAAAAACGCAGATTACTCACCACCTTGGCCGCCAAATAATTGATATGTATACAGAATAATAGCGGTGCTATCACACTTCCCTGGGGCATTACTGATGATACCCTTGATTCTGATGGACACTGGCCGTTGAGGACAACGTACTGGGTTCTGTTAATTAAAAAGTCTTCGAGCCACTGACATATCTGTGAAGCTATTCCGCATGCTCATACTTTCGTTAGCAGCCTGCAATAGGGCATCGAGTCGGGCGCTTCATTCATAATTCGCAGGATCATGTGAGAAAAGCGCAAGCTGAGTTTCACGCGAACGGTGCTTTCTAAAACCGTTCTTGTACCCTTCTTAAATACAGGAGTCGCCTGCACTTTTTTGCAGTCGCTGTCTGCTGTAGTGTTTTAGCTCTGGGCCGATTCAAAAGTCGTAGAAGTTGCGACGTATTCGAACAGCCGCGCGGGCCTCAGCAATGTGCAGTGCAGAGCGGTGCTGTGGGCAGTGCGACTGTGGGGCCTCCTAAACAAAGCTACCTACCTGACGCCGAACGACAACAGGGGCGGTCTTCCGCATCCAGCTTTCGACCTGTAAGGCCACGCCGTGGACGTTGTTGCCTCCATCTTCCGTATTATGAGGAGTTGTTTGTACCATCGAGTGATCTAATCTGTCAAGGTCGTTTGCTCGACTTTCGTCGCCGCGAGTATGGACAACCATCAGCTGTAGAATGGAATGACGACAATGAAAAGTTGTCCCGAACCAGGACTCAAACCCGATTTCCCGCTTATAGAGTGTGGTCCCCTTACCATTTGGCTATCCGGTCAGACCCAAATTTCCACATGTCTCAAAGATGCGTCTACAACCTGGGCGTGCATGCATCTCCAAAGGAACTTTGCATCGTATTCGGAATAACAGAGGCACTGCATTATCGTATTTATGCACCGACACCGGCCAAGCGACTTTCAAGAAAAATCTCTCCCTTGTATGGGAATATACACAATCGATGTACGACTATAGGGTATAGACAGATGCTTAACGACATGTGGAAGTTTGGGTCAGTCCGTGATGCGTGCACGGATTACCAAATCGTAAGGAGCTCCTAATAAGCGGGAAATCTGAGTTCGATTCCCGGTTAGGCACAAATTTTCACTGTCGTCATTCCCTCGTACAGCTGATAGTTGTTCATATTAGAAAACTGTGAATCCATTTAATGTACTCTAAGGGGAGCTTCTTGTGGAGAAGCACGTAAAATGGCAGACGTTTAGAATGATCTTTTCAAGCACGGATTTTTTTTAGTTAAAATATTAGTTTTACCACTTTTTTACAGATACATTCGTGTATAAGGAACTTACTTTTCTCATAAAAAATTAAAAATGACGGCTGCAGACCTTGTCGAAGTACGCACCACTCGGCGCGTCCTGGTTTATGCGAAGCGTTGTGCGGATTCTTGGCTGTTTTTGAAATCCATAAAAAATAGAATATTCTTAAATTAGAATGAATTTGAGGGACTATCACGTCATGGTTTTGAAAAATACGACGAAAAATAAAACTGGCAGCTATCTGAAAACAAATAAAATTCTTGCCATGTTTTTCTGTGTTCAAACATTTGAAATAATTATTTAAAACTCGAATAAATTTAAATGTCTTACTTTTTAAAAGACAATTGAATCGATTAATCTGTCGAGAGTCTAGAGCGTTTTGCGCGTAGAAAAATGTTTCCCGAAAAGCGCGTTAAAATATTGGAGTAACAAAGAAAACCCCTATTTTTCAAAACTTACGGTTAATCTGTGAACCGTAATGTGTAATAGGCAGACATCTATCCAGACCATCAACAGAAATTCCAAACTGTATCAGAATCCACTGCAAGTACTATGACAGTTAGGCGGCAGGTGAGAAAACGTGGATTTCATGATCGAGCAGCTGCTCATAAACCATACATCACCCTGGCAAATTTCAAACGATCCCTCGCTTGGTGTAAGGAGCGAAAACATCATACGATAAATAAATAAATGTAAATGTTGTATGAGTAGAGCCTCCCGTCGGGTAGACCGTTCGCCTGGTGCAAGTCATTCGAGTTGCCGCCAATTTGGCGACTTACGTGTCGATGGGGCTGAAACGATGCTCATAAGAACAACACAATACCCAGTCCCTGAACGGAGAAAATCTCCGACCCATCCGGGAATCGAACCCGGGCCGTTAGGAATGACATTCCATCGCGCTGACCAATCAGCTACCAGGGGGCGGACATTAGACGATTGAACAGTGGAAAAACGGTGTGTGGAGTGACGTATCACGGTACACAATGTGGCCACCCGAGGGCAGGGTGTGGGTATAGTCGGGGCTTGCACCCTTTGTTGTTTTGCGTGGCACTATCACAGCACAGGCCAAAAGGGATGTTTTAAACAGGTTCTTGTTTCCCACTGTTGAAGAGCAATTCGGAGATGGCGATTGCAGCTTTCAAAATGACCGAGCACCTGTTCATAATGCACGGCCTGTGGCAGAGTGGTTATACGACAATAACATCCCTGTAATGGACTGACCTGCACAGAGTCCTGACGTAGATCCTACAGAATACCTTTGGGATGTTTTGGAATGCCAACTTCGTTCCAGGCCTCACCGACCAACATCGATACCTCTCCTCAGTGCAGCACTCCGGGAAGAATGTGCTGCTTTTCCCCAAGAAACCTTCCTGCACCTGACTGAACGTATACCGGCGAGAGTGGAAGCTGTCATAAAGGCTAAGTGTGGGCCAACACCATATTGAATTTCAGAATTACCGATGGAGGGCGCCACAAACTTAAGTCATTTTCAGCCAAGTATCCGGATACTTTTGATCAATAGTGTACTTTCACGATCAAAACATCCTTTTGAAGGCAAAATCTACGTTATTCAGGGATGTAAATTATGTGAACGAATCTATTTTCTTCCATCGTTCTCGACTAGAATCTCCCGTAATGTTGCCTGTCCTGGGTTGTGGAGCCAGGTGTATCTCGGTAGCTGCGCAGAAGTGCTGGGTGGCCTTGGCTACTATCCAGAAAGGACTTGGTTATTATTCAGGAAGCAGCTGGTGGCGTTAGCTTAAGTAAGTGACTGTCTCAAGAGTTTATCAGGTCGGCGGCTCCAGTTCTATTTGTTTGCTGTATTTAATCGGCGCTGAGTTACGTGACTGTTCATGAATAATATTGTACCACTTTCATTTGCCTTGAGCTTTTGGTTAGGGATAACTATGTTGATAAGTGCCGATGATTGTTTGGTGTATGTAAAATCGTTATAAAGTTTAATGCTACTCGTTTCTGCGGTAGGATTTTCAATTGTATGGAGCCTGGGGTATTTATAGGTAATGAAGGTTTCTTGAAATTACTGCCGACAGTCGCCTTTTGTTCTGATTTTCAATTTTTGTATTGTTTCATTACCAGTTTCGAATCGCCTAGTGATTCATCGTCAGATGGCGCGTGTTTATTGATTGTATGCAGCAGTGTGGGAGGCTTGTAGCTGTGGAAAGATGTATAAACACGACCCCCACTCTACTGCATACAATTAATAAATATGTACAATCTGAAGATGAATAGCTTGGTGGTTCGAAACTGGTAATGGAACAATACAAAAATTGAAAATCAGAGCAAAAGGCGACTGGTTGCAGAAATTTCAAGAAACCTTTATGCATCACAGTCGCAGTGTTCCTCATCCATAACGGATAAAAGTTTTATAGATAATGAGTTATAAGCATATTGCTGGGAATTCTTCCGGGTTGTTTGGCCGTGGTCCACGGAACTCTTCTATCCCTGACGTTTCGTCCAAAGCTACGTTGGACATTTTCGGAGGTGCTCCTGGTTGTGCTGAGTCTTGCCAACTGACGAGTCGGACGTCGAAGAACTGCCTAAATACCGTGGAAAGTGGGCGTGGTCTGGATTTCACGTGCTAGCAGAGATAAACCTTGTCAAAGATAAAATATAACTATCGATCATAGCACTTCAAAGATAAAAACTTCTCACCGATTCTGTAGCGCCACTGTACATATATCGCTGAGTTTCATGGCTTCTTTTCTGTCAAAATTATCCCCATGTTTACATATTCCTATGGTTTCTCTATACAGCCGTGGGTAATCGTTCGTCATAGTACATAAAACTTCAGTTTCCGAAAATTTCACTACGTGATCGCCTGACTGAACAGCATGTTCCGCCACGGCTGACTTGTCTGTTTTCCCTAGTCGGAAAAGACTTTTATGCTCCTTCAACCATGTATTCACATTTTTCTTTGTAATTCCAATGTAGATCTTACCACACGTACACGTTATCTTGTATACACCACTTGCAGACAGAGTGGGGACGTTTATCCTTAACGGAACGAAGTGCTTGGCCTATTTTCTTAGTTGGTCTGAAAATCGGTCGAACGTTATGTTTCCTTAAAATCTTGCCGACTTGATCCGTTACTTTTTTGATGAAGGGTAGAGAAACCGTGTTCTTCGATCGCTGTGTCTTATTATTGTCCTTAGGCCTCCTGTTATTCGGTCGCAAATCTCTATTTCCTTGTTAGAGTACCCATTCTTCTCAAAAGCCTGCTTTAGATATTTAAATCGGCGTCCAGGTATTCCGGCGTCCAAATCTTTTAACGCTGTCCACAAGATTTTTAATTACACCTCTTTTCTGTTGTGGATGATGACTGGAATCCTTATGCAAGTATCTGTCGGTATGTGTAACCTTCAGAAAGACTACGTTTCAAGCTGCCATCAGTCTGTCTCATAACGAAGACATCCAAGAAGGATATTGCACTTTCTCCATAAGCATACTGTTTTATTGAAGACGTTATGATTGCAGTTATGAAGCTTTTCCTGAAAGTATTTTACCTCGGGTTCTGTTATCTGCCGAGCAAATTGTGAAGGTGTATCCATGCGGTTGTTTGAAATTATTTTCGGCTTTGTGCTGTAATATCGTCATCATTAGATGAGAGTATCCAGTTTATAAAAACTGCTGCGTTCTTTATGGGAGTGTTTTACTGTAATAATGAAATGTTTCTTGTAGCATCTGTTGTACTATATTTAGTCAAGTGGGGCTCAGCAGTCGTTTGTGCAAGCAGCCAACGTCATTCTCGACACACTCAACTCTAAAAATAACCAAACAAGCGATTCTGTGCTCAGACAGAATACTACACAGTCGCTCAACTGTTAAACTGATAATTATTCATGCGGATAAGTACTAATGCAGCTGAAGCTTCACTATCAACAAAATAAATTTTAATTCAATTCATGTAATTAAAAATGGCGCAGCTACCTTTCCAGATAAAAGAAAATATGTTTCTTATAATGGCACCTATATTACATTGAAAATACAGTGAGCTAGAAATCTCAGACGAGATATATATATATATATATATATTTTAAAGGGTAGGTTAATGGAAAGGATCGCGTCTTTAGAACTTTGTAGGAGGAAATGATGAAATGATGAGGTCAGAAAAAGTTATCTTAAAAATATTAATTATTTGCTCTCAATCAATATTTTCCAAGTTGCAATTGTATTGATTTACAATTACTTTCTTCTAAAACGTAAACAACGCTATCCATACATTCTTAAGATTTCTCTGAGTAACTAGCATAATAATATCCATATTTATAATCACTGTATCTTCACAGAGGGCACCCTAATGGTCCCTTGGAGACTGTAAATTGAGGTACAAATCAATTTCCAAAGTCCGAACAACTCACAAAGCGAACATATACTGGATAGCACAGGCTTTTGAGCCCAGTATGGTATAGAACTGACGATGAAAAGCAATCACAAGCTGCTAAACAGACTCTCAAATCGTGAACTATGCAGTGCGAGGATAACGCAAACACTAAATGTCACAGTTACGCCAAAACATCTAAAGGGGGGCCAAGAAGAAGCCGGGCACCGCAAAGCGACTCTTAGACGACGGAGCACGAACAGCCGTCGTGTACTCGCCCCAAAAATCGGCTACTGACTGCCCACTCTCATGCACTACTCAGAGTTATCGTAGGAGGGGAGAACAGGGCAGTGTTTGCCACATTGACAACCGAAAATTCCTCTCGCTTTTCCTGCATGCAAGGAAAGTTCCCAGAATGTTCTCATCCAGCACTTTTTGTGTTCTCGGTCAAGAAGCTAAAAGCTCGCAGCGTACTGTTCCTCACATTGTGATTGGTGGATTGATATGTGAGGATAGCCCAGAGTGACCGAGCGGTTGTAGGCGCTTCAGTCTGGAACCGCGCGACCGCTACGGTCGCAGGTTCGAATCCTGCCTCGGGCATGGATATGTTTGATGTCCTTAGGTTAGTTAGGTTTAAGTAGCTCTAAGTTCTAGGGGACCGATGACCTCAGGAGTTAACTCCCATAGTGGCTCTGAGCATTATGGGACTTAACTTCTCAGGTCATCAGTCGCCTAGAACTTAGAATTACTTAAACCTAACTAACCTAAGGACATCACACACATCCATGCCCGAGGCAGGATTCGAACATGCGACCGTAGCGGTCGCGCGGTTCCAAACTGTAGCGCCCAGAACCGCTCGGCTAACTCCCATAGTGTTCAGAGCCATTTGAACCATGTCTGAGGGCGCAAATGCAGACCTCTTCACACACTGTTTACAGAAACTGAAACGTCCCCTTAGAAAAATTTATTAATTACTGTGCTGGAAAACCTCTTACGTTATTTGCTTTTCAAACAGCTGAGCAGAACTGAACGTACTCAGACATGTCGCTCTTTACCTATTCTGATCAACAGTAAACTGACAATATTTTTAACGCAACGCAATCTGACTTTCAATAATCCGTACAAAAGAATGGCCCTGACTAACAATAACCTATACGTTTCATGAATCACTTACCTCACAAAAATCTTCGTTACTCGAACTACTGCAATACAGCGAGCGCCAATACTGCCAGCTAAATAAAAGATTCTAACTACTGAAGGCACTAACTACTGATGGGCATAGTCAGCAAATGAAACATTTTGGTAGAGAACAAACAATGTATTTACCTTAATAATGTTCCAAAGTCATCATATATCAGTTCATGATATCCAATACTACAAATTTACTCTTTATGATGGACACACGTCCAGAAAGTCCGCTCTCAAAATTCTGCCATTTCTCTCCCCACATCCACCACTGCTGGCGGCTCACCTCCAACGGCGCAACGCTATGCGCTGTTCACATCCAACTGCCGAACACTACAATGGCGAATATTCCAGCAATGAAATGAAATGTCGTGTGGCTAGGGCCTCCCGTCGGGTAGACCGTTCGCCTGGTAACAATGTCAACCACCCACAGACTGCACACGGCACAGCCAGTGATTTTCATACAGAGCGCTAGGTGACGTTACCAACATAAAAACCTGAACAGCCTATTTACAAAACCTAGCAGTGGCTCTGTTCCCTGCTTCCGCTTTTGGGACAACCTGTCGGCTTTTGTTGAAATCTGTCGAGAGCTCACGTGACTTGCACTGCTCCTGAAAGCGCTTTTGAGATACCCAAAGCTGCTTACTCGATCGACCACAGCCAGTGGGATTTACTGGTAGGAAACCTTCCTTATTTCCGCCGTTGTCTACTCATCGCCTAAAACTTGCAGGTCTCATGTCTCGCCACACTCCACCATTGGGAGAAATGCAGTTGCTTGCTGTACACCACGAACTATTGCGAGAAACACGAGATAAATTCCTAGAACTCATATCCATTCAGAAAATTTACTAGAATACAACATGAAATGATTATATAAGTATATACAGCCGCTTAGATATTTGTGACAAACCAGTATCGTCACAATAAAACTGAGTCAGCAATGTGCTTTTTTTTTAATGCAATTTGGAAGAAACGCGCCACACTCACGTCGATCTATAGCTTGCACTCATTTAAACTGTACCAAGCCCCACAGTCAAGAGAGCAGTGAACTGCAACAACATTATCTGGTAGCCACACTACTTCTCATACTACCAAAGACATGTCTTCCAGCAGGGGAGGCAGCATCATCCACAGGAGGTAAGGATACGCCTCGCCTGTGAGGCGTTGTGGGAGGATGGCTGATCCCACGAGGAGCACGTCAATGAATCCCTGCCCATATAGTGAGGCTCAGACGGTGCCGATTGTCCCATGCCACCATACCGTGGGGATTCCCTACAGCCCACAGGTGGATGTCGCGAAGGCTGATGATACAGTACTTTGTAAAAGCTAGCCTCATCTGTGAACAGGATGGGTGACAGAAGTCCCAGCACTATGGTGGCCTATGCGTCGAACCTGCGACAACACAGTCGCTGCTGAGTCAAGTCCGTCCGCAGCTCGCGGTTGTGCGGTAGCGTTCTCGCTTCCCGCGCCCGGGTTCCTGGGTTCGATTCCCGGCGGGGTCAGGGATTTTCTCTATCTCGTGATGACCGGGTGTTGTGTGATGTCCTTAGGTTAGTTAGGTTTAAGTAGTTCTAAGTTCTAGGGGACTGATGACCATAGACGTTAAGTCCCATAGTGCTCAGAGCCATATGAACCATTTTTTGAGTCAAATCCATAGGTAGTGAGACCTGTACGCTTTACAGTGGCACTTGTCATCAGGGATATTCGACACCCTCTTCTCGCTTAACTCAAGCTTGCAGGTCACCTGCCCGACGCTGGTACTGGAGTCACCGCCAAAGATCCTTTAGCCCCACCTTCAGGTGAATGTAGCTCCCTTGGAAAGCGTTTGCGGCTGCATGCCCATGTGGCATTTTCTGTTCCCTATCCTCTCAAGCATCGCTTTCTGCAGTGTGCCCATTTAGCAAAAGCAGCTTCCAAACAAATTATTATCTGGATAAGACCAGAGGCTCTGTGAGGCTGTTCACAGGCAAAGTTGTCTTTTGCCGGTAGGTTCCAATGGAAGAAACTGTTAAGAGAGATTGAAATTCAGGCTTGTGGAGGAATGACAGTTTGGAGCAGAGGCTGTCAGTTGACCCCAAATTCAAATGGATGCAACGTTTTTCGTATCAGTAAGTGAAGGTATAACAACACGGTGCCTCAATTTTTCAGTTGCTTGATTCTAGAATTTTAAGGTAGGTTCTTGTGCATTTATGTACAAAGCGCTATCAAAAACTTTCGGTTAAGAGGCCATGTAGTCCAGAATCTGCCATGGCTACTGAGACAACCATGCCCCCGACGCACCAGGTTGAAGATATCCGTTTGATATAACACAGAGTCCTGCTTCGTGAAGGAGTCCTTAGCTGCCTGCTGAACATCCTCGTCCGACATGAAACGTCGATCCATCAAGTCCTTTCAAGGGACCGAAGGCGTGATGACCAGGACAATAGGGCGGGTGCTCTAGTGTCTCCCACTTGAGCTGGCGTAACTTCTGCGTTACGGCATTTGCTACATGGGAACTTTATCATAAAGCGGCACCACACGTTGTCTACAAGGCGGCTTTCGACAGACACGGTGTCCCATATACATTTATCATTCTCCGATGGATGACTACTGGTGTTCGTACTTAGGCAGCCAATGCCACCAAACGGAAACTTTTGATCGACTTATGCTTTATTAAGTTTGTCAGTATTCACTACTTAAAAGCGAAAAACTACTGAGAAATAATGCTATTTAAGCTTCGCAGCAGAAGCGTTGTCAAAGTCAGGGCAGTTCGTATAGTTCAAAATCCAAAGAATCTGTTCCAGAGTTGGCAGTAATGTTGCTGGACGCGAGCGCACGAAGAGTCAGTAGCACAGAGAGAAAGATAGTGAGAGAGAGAAACCGAGAGAGAGAGTTGCTGGTGTGATATGAAGTAGGGAGACAAACTGGCGATTCTCAGGGTGTAATGGAGAATGCTCGAAATGGTGTTTTAAGCAACGAAAAGGATTATTAATGGGTGAGCAAGCACAGCTCTGCGCTCGGTACAACGCATATAAAAATAATTGGTAACTTAATAACAGTACATTATAGCCAAAATTATTAAAAGTGGTTCATCGTTAAGGAAGAGACTAATTGTAATAACGATCATTACAAAATCCAATACGTCGCCCGACCTGCAACATGCCACAAAGTAAGATCAAACCACTCATCTTTACATTTCTGTAAGGGACCAATGGCCTTTGTAGTCTGGACCCTTCAGTCCCTACAAACCACCAACCTATACTTCTGTATATGGCATCCAGCGTGGTAATTTAAGCACTTTGAACATTACAGAGTTTTTCGTAGTTGAGGTAAAAGCTTTGTCTGTGTTGCTAATTATCCAATTCATAAACCATCGGCGGGGTCCTATTCCTTCATAATTATTATTGAAAGAGTCATAATGAAAAAGATAAGGCTAATTTCATGAAGAGAAAATTTATTACATTTTAAGATGACTTAAAGTAGCTCATGAAACTAGATGCAGTAGCAAATAAAGTTTTTTATGTATTGTAATGCTTCTACTGCATCCAGTCAATAACCATTTAAAATTATTGACAATCTAAAGTGCATATGCGATTTAGACGAATGAGACATTTATTATTTTTTTATGTGTTTGCAAATACGAGGGTAATCCCAAAGCTAAGGTCTCCTATTTTTTATGAGTACATAGACTTGTTTATTTCTACAGTGGGTTACATCAGTTTACAGCTTGAACTTTTAGCTATTTTTGAACATATTCACCATTTCAGTCGATGCATTTTTGTAGACGCTGTGGTAGTTTTTGTATGCCCATACCAGCTCGCCGCGCCGGCCGCGGTGGTCTAGCGGTTCTAGGTGCTCAGTCCGGAACCGCGCGACTGCTACGGTCGCAGGTTCGAATCCTGCCTCGGGCATGGATGTGTGTGATGTCCTTAGGTTAGTTAGGTTTAAGTAGTTCTAAGTTATAGGGGGCTGATGACCACAGATGTTAAGTCCCATAGTGCTCAGAGCCATTTGAACCAGCTCGCCGCCATGCTGTTCAGAAAGTTATGGACCTCTTCTTTCACCTCGTCGTTGGAGCTGAATCGCTGAGACCACAATTACCGCTGACAGGTATTGTGAGACTCTGAAAAACCTCAAACGGGCAATTCAGAATTGGAGAAGAGGAATGTTGATCAAGGGTGTACACGTTCTCCATGACAACGCTCGCCCACACATCCCTCGGCAAACTGCTGCTCTCCTGCAACAGTTTCAGTGGAACAATCACCCACCCACCCTATAGTCATGACTTGGCGCCCAGTGACTATCACCTGTTATCTAGGTTAAAAGAACATTTGGCCAGAAAGCGATCCAGCTCCGACGACGAGGTGAAAGAAGAGGTTCATAATTTTCTGAACAGCATGGCAGCGAGCTGGAATGACATGGCATACAAAAACTGCCACATCGTCTACAAAAATGCATCGACAGAAATGGTGATTATGTCGAAAAATAGTTAAATGTTCAAGCTGTAAACTGATGTAAACCATTGTAGAAATAAACAGGTCTATGTACTTATAGAAAAAGGAGACCTTAGTTTTGGGATTACCCTCGTATTTCATGTGTTTTTGACTTTCATAACACAGGCATTGCAAAGATGTTTATTGTTAATTAATGAAGTAATTAAAAACTTTTACGAGGTAACATGTATTAGGAAACCGTGATTGTGCTTATTTGTTTCACAGAACCTCAGGACACATAGCATTATGGTCAGCGACATCATTAACTACATATCGCTTAAAGTGTTGGTGTTTGTTAGTTGCAAGTATTGTCAGCGCTTTTCTAATTAACAGAAATTCATTTTGTCCCTCGTGGCTTTTACATTCAAACTCGTGAGTCCGAATTTTCCTACTGCCTTCCTATAAACTTGTAATTTCACTGCCTAAGGAAAACTTAGCACCCTTGTAAAGACGAGGACGATTTTGACATGACGACGGCACATGCCACCTGGGGGGATGGCAGGTGTACTGATAATCGTTCCAGTGACGTCCGTCAATAGATTGCGTAGCTGCATGGCTACCAGAGTGCCATCTGTGTCTATCCTTTAGTAGGGAATGTTCACAGCCAGAAGGCTCAGTGTGGTGGAAACGTGTGAAGCAAGCAACACCCCTTCTTCATAAAGCCAACTGAGCGAGTTTGAAAGGGGATGAAATTATGGTCTTCCGAGTGGTGCGATGGTCCTTTCGGAGCATTGCTACCCAAGTTAGACATGCTACGTCAGTTGTGCAACGATGGTGTTGTCAGTGGTCACTTGAACATTCTTGCACCAGTATACGAGGTTCTGCACGTGCACGTAGCATAGACGCCCGCAATGATCGCCATATTTTAAGGGCAGCAGTGTGTGACGTCCCCGGTGAAAGTACTGAAAAAACTTAAACGCAAAAATTAAAAAGATTTAATATGGACGAGAGCTTTTATCTCAATGCGAAATATTGTATTGATTGCGATACTGGTCGCATAGGCGGCATAATTTCTCTCATTTGTATTATTATTATGTAAAACGTTAATTTCAATATTTGAGTGCAAGGATTACTAATTATGCACAATATAATCTATGTAAGTTTAATGTGAGGAAGAACAGCGGTCAGTTTTTGTTCTACTTTTTTTTCTCTTGCCTGATGTTGAAGAGGTCGAACACGTTTGTTAATTGCTGACGAATGTAAGCTCATTTGTGATATTAATTCAATAATATAATAGTTTAAAGTTATTTTTCACCTTTATTTGTAGAAGGTGAACCCGGTGTCCTGTACGTATCCCTTTAAAGTCAGTATTCTGAGTAATTTTCAGCTCAACAGTTGCAGTCGCCGCTGCTGCAACAGACGTCATTTAGTAGCATTTTTAACTGACGAATTTAGAGGAAGCGAAGAGATCGCCCGCTCAAAACATAAATATTTTTACCACAGCCGCCTGACTTAGCGGAAGAAAACATAGTTTTTAAGTTTCTTATTTTCAGGTACTCGCCGAGATCCAGAGCCACGACTCGGATTTCAATTATTTGTTAACAGCGGTGAGAGCAATTCTCTCGCGTGAGTGGGCAGTTGCAAATTATAACAAAGAACTCATGGTTGTTAAAAAATATTAGCCGAAGCAAATACAAAAATATTATTTCAGTTTTCAATTTAAATGCAATATGTTTCTAGACTGGCTCATATTAAAGCAACTTTAACGATAACAAAGAGTTTGCTCATTTATTCTTTATTAATCAGCCAGTTCAAAAAATGGCTCTGAGCACTATGGGACTCAACTGCTGTGGTTATCAGTCCCCTAGAACTTAGAACTACTTAAACCTAACTAACCGAAGGACATCACACACATCCATGCCCGAGGCAGGATTCGAACCTGTGACCGTAGCAGTCGCACGGTTCCGGACTGCGCGCCTAGAACCGCGAGACCACCGCGGCCGGCTAATCAGCCAGTTATTAAAAGCATAAATTCAGAAGCATAAATAAAATCTCGATAATAATTTCAATTGAATTCAAAATCAAATCCAAATCAGAATCATTAAAAAGTCTCGCCCCCACACATTTTATTTTACCATGAGGACAAATTCATTTTGTATACCACTTAGTTTTGATCGTACACATTGCTCTCGCTCACTGAGCTTTTGAGGTAATTTTTAGTCTCTTTCTCTGCCTCTCCAAGGATCGCCGTATTGTAAGGGCAGCAGTGACAGAGCATACAGCTACCATAGTACTGTAAGAGGTCTTGCGATCCAGACGTGTCAACACGAACTGTTGTGGACCGGTTATTAGTAGAGGGACTATATCTTTAGCCTGTCTTCCACTCACCGACAGCATCGACAAGAACGGCTCGATTGGCGCCATCAAAGGCTTACTTGGAAGATGGAATGCTGCTTTCATCGCTGCATCTGCGCTGGTCATCTGCACCTAAGACGTGGACCTAGTGAGCGCTCTTTCGTAGAGTGCATTCGTCCAAGATACAATGGCCACACCTCAGGTCTTATGGTCTGGGATGCCGTAAGCTCTAACGATCGTTCACCTTCGGTACTTCTGAAGGGGACGTTAACCAGCGTTCGGTACGAGCAGAATGTTGACATATGCGTTCTTTTGCCGTTCTTGCGAAAGGAAGGTGATGTGCAAGATAATGCTCGCCCACGCACTGCCCGTGAAACCCAACGTGATATCAAGGTGTGCAGGAACTACTCTGGCCAGCACGATATCAAGACTTGTCTCCAGCCGAGCGCGTGTGGGGTATGATGGCACGAGAAATGATTCGTCAGACTCGTCCAATAACTCTTACAAGACTGTGTGAAATGGTGGAGCAGGCGTGGACCACAGTATCCCAGTCAAGTATTCGCCATCAGTACGACCGACTGGATGCCGTAGTCAGCACCTGCATTGCTGCCAGTGGAGACTACACCGCGTACTAATATGGGTGTTTCAACGTGGGTCGACATATGGTATCTCACAAACGCTTGTGCTGTTGATATGTAAATGTAACCATTTCATGTAGGAACTTCATCTGAACTGTTTCAATAATAAGTCTTGAATTGAGGACAGTAGTTTATAAACCGGTACTCAAATTTCATACAGTTCCAGTTGCTTACTCTAAGTCATAGCTAACTGTAGTGCACTGTTTATTTCCGTATCGACATTTCTTTCCGATCCTTGTTGTACACAATGAGTATCTTTGCGTTAGCGATTCAGTTATATCTTTGGTTGCATTCTTTCTGCTAGCACCATTTTTCGGAATCGATAACTTTTTGTGCTAGATAAGGAACATTATGTGCACAGGTCATTAAAACCTTATTACCGAAGAATGTCGCCAGATTTTAAAGGGATTCATTACTTTTCGAGTGTGCTATTGGAAATAAAACACTGGATACAGTAATGACGCGCCGCTCCGAGTGGCCACGTGGTTTGAGGCGCCATGTCACGGATTGCGCGGCTCCTCCCGCCGGAGGTCCGAGTCCTCCCTCGGGCATGGGTGCGTGTCTTGTTCTTAGTATAAGTTAGTTTAAGTAGTATATAAGTCTAGAGACCGGCGACCTCAGCAGTTTGGTCCCTTAGGAATTCACATACATTTGAACAAGTAACGGTCGTAGGATACTTAGCAGTAAGCGTCCTGAGCGACAAAATTGCAATTAACACATGAAACTAATATTAGGTAAAGTTGATGCTCTCTTCTGAAACCCTTTCTAACAGCTCTCTTCTTTCCTCTTCATCTACCTATGTCATCGTTCGAGTAATTCAGTCTCTTTTTGCTCTTTCGTTGACTTTAATGTACTACAGCCTCTGCAGCTGCCCGTCTATTAAATTTTTAATATTTTTCCATTCATTGTCTTGATCTAGGCTTTTTCTGTTTTTTCACATAATTAATTGGGTTTTATCTCATAAAGCTTCTTTCAAGAATTTTCGTTCAGCAAATATGTTTTCCTTTTCTTATTCTCATAATTTTTTGTAACCTTGTTTTCACGTCTAGATCCACACGATTACTTTGTAATTTATAATTAAGTACAACTTTGAAATATAGAAAGATCTTGATCGCACAATCCTTATTAAGCGTCACTCGTTTCAAAATTTCATCATCAGATTGAAGCTCTGGAATGAAATGTACAAGAAATCAATAACAGAAAATATACATAAGTGTTCATCTAAGTATTCCAATATACAGAAATTTCACATAGTAGCGTACTTACACAAGTCAAACTTCAGTGCAAAGCTCACGAAAGCGAGCACATAGATGGAATACAAAACAAATCTCATCCCATGTAGGCATATTTGACAGTGCCCTCGTTTATTCGAACAGAACCAGTGCTAAACTGAGTGTTGCGATTGAACTATCAAAGAGGTAAACAAAAGCCAGTAGGTGGCGCTAGCGTTGACCATAGAAAGCAAGTCAAAGGGTAACTTTACGAACTTCCATACGATATGATTAAGTACACGTCAGTACCTCGTGTACAAATTTGACAAAAACATTTACTCTAGTTTTATGGGAAATAAACTCATACTGACAACATGAAAAGTGCATCGTTAGGTCACATTGTAAAGAATGATACGGAGGCAGTCTTTAGTCAGTAATCAAAACAGAGGACAATTGCTACCAATAACTGGTGTGGCACGATATCAACATAAAACCGACATGAATAATAAGTAAAATATAAGTGTGAAGGAATAAGTTCACAAACATCATAATACAAAATCTACATAAGCATCATAAAATGTAGTCAAATTACAATAGACGAACACGTAATAAATGACATAACAATCATTTAGGTGAACCCAGCATGGTGGCAACAACTTGAAATGAAAGAACTATTATACGATAAAAAGTGGCACTTCTTATACTATTTAACGTAGTGTTGGATCTTTTAACTGTCCAGCTGCTATCAGTTTACAACCATCGCATTCGTAAGCTTCCTGCTAAGTTTTATTTTTATGTGAGTACGACACTATTTGAATACCTATATATGGGAATACTTAGACGCAACGTATGGATAATTTCTATGTACACTTCATTCCACAGCTTCAGTCTGCTCCCATGGAACTATTTCGACATCAAATAATGATAATATGTACCTGGCAGAGGGTTCATCGTACCACTTTCAAGCTGTTTTTCTACTGTTCAACTCTCGAACAGCGCGAACAAAAGATGGATACCTAAATCTTTCCATTCGAGTTCTGATTTCTCTTGATTTATTATGATCACTTTTCCCTATGTAGGTGGGCCCCAAGAAAATGTTTCCACATTCTGAGGAAAAAGTTTGTGTCTGAAATTTCGTGAGAAAATCCTTCCGCAACGAAAACGCGTTTGTTTCAATGATTGCCACACAAATTCACGTATCATGTCCGTGGCTCAGTCTCATCTATTTCGCGATGATAGAAAAGGAGTTCCCCTTCGTCAGTTATTAATAAAATTGTTGTTGTTGTTGTTGTTGTTGTTGTTGTTGTTGTCTTCAGTCCTGAGACTGGTTTGATGCAGCTCTCCATGCTACTCGATCCTGTGCAAGCTTCTACATCTGCCAGTACTTCCTGCCCCTCCACGTTGCCCTCCAATGCTAAATTTGTGATCCCTTGATGCCTCAGAACATGTCCTACCAACCGGTCCCTTCTTCTTGTCAAGTTGTGCCACAAACTCCTCTTCTCCCCAATTCTATTCAATACCTCCTCATTAGTTATGTGGTCTACCCATCTAATCTTCAGCATTCTTCTGTAGCACCACATTTCGAAAGCTTCTATTCTCTTCTTGTCCAAACTATCTATCGTCCATGTTTCACTTCCATATATGGCTACATTCCATACAAATATTTTCAGAAACTACTTCCTAACATTTAAATCTATTCTCGATGTTAACAAATTTCTCTTCTTCAGAAACGCTTTCTTTGCCACCGTCAGTCTACATTTTATATCCTCTCCACTTCGACCATCATCAGTTACTTTGCTCCCCAAATAGCAAAACTCATCGACTACTTGAAGTGTCTCATTTCCTAATCTAATTCCCTCAGCATCACCCGACTTAATTGACCACATTCCATAATTCTCGTTTTGCTTTTGTTGATGTTCATCTTATATCCTCCTTTCAAGACACTGTCCATTCCGTCCAACTGCTATTCCAAGTCCTTTGCTGTCTGACAGAATTACAATGTCATCGGTAAACCTCAAAGTTTTTATTTCTTCTCCTTGGATTTTAATACGTACACCGAATTTTTCTTTTGTTTCCTTTACTGCTTGCTCAATATATAGATTGAATAACATCGGGGATAGGCTACAACCCTGTCTCACTCCCTTCCCAACCACTCCTTCCCCTTCATGCACCTCGACTCTTATAACTGCCATCTGGTTTCTGTACAAATTGTAAATAGCCTTTCGCTCCCTGTATTTTACCCCTGCCACCTTTAGAATTTGAAAGAGAGTACTCCAGTCAACATTGTCAAAAGCTTTCTCTAAGTCTACAAATGCTAGAAATGTAGGTTTGCCTTTCCTTAATCTATTTTCTAAGATAAGTCGTAGGGTCAGTATTGCCTCACGTGTTCCAGTATTTCTACGGAATACAAACTGATCTTCGCGAGGTCGGCTTCTACCAGTTTTTCCATTCGTCTGTAAAGATTTCGCGTTAGTATTTTGCAGCTGTGACTTATTAAACTGATAGTTCGGTAATTTTCACATCTGTCAACACCTGCTTTCTTTGAGATTGGAATTATTATATTCTTCTTTAAGTCTGAGGGTATTTCGCCTGTCTCATAAATCTTGCTCACCAGATGGTAGAGTTTTGTCAGGACTGGCTCTCCCAAGGCTGTCAGTAGTTCTAATGGAATGTTGTCTACTCCCGGGGCCTTGTTTCGACTTAGATCTTTCAGTGCTCTGTCAAACTCTTCACGCAGTATCGTATCTCCCATTTGATCATCTACATCCTCTTCCATTTGCATAATATTGTCCTCAAGTACATCGCCCTTGTATAGACCCTCTATATACTCCTTCCAGCTTTCTGCTTTCCCTTCTTTGCTTAGAACTGGGTTTCCATCTGAGCTCTTGATATTCATACAAGTGGCTCTCTTTTCTCCAAAGGTCTCTTTAATTTTCCTGTAGGCAGTATCTATCTTACCCCTAGTGAGATAAACCTCTACATCCTTACATTTGTCCTCCAGCCATCCCTGCTTAGCCATTTTGCACTTCCTGTCGATCTCTTTTTTGAGACGTTTGTATTCCTTTTTGCCTGATCCATTTACTGTGTTTTTATATTTTCTCCTTTCATCAATTAAATTCAATATTTCTTCTGTTACCCAAGGATTTCTACTAGCCCTCGTCTTTTTACCTACTTGATCGTCTGCTGCCTTCACTACTTCTTCCCTCAGAGCTATCCATTCATCTTCTACTGTATTTATTTCCCCCATTCTTGTCAATTGTTGCCTTATGCTGTCCCTGAAACTCTGCACAACCTCTGGTTCTTTCAGTTTATTCAGGTCCCATCTCCTTAAATTCCCACCTTTTTGCAGTTTCTTCAGTTTTAATCTACAGTTCATAACCACTAGGTTGTGGTCAGAGTCCACATCTGCCCCTGGAAATGTCTTACAATTTAAAACCTGGCTCCTAACTCTCTGTCTTACCATTATATAATCAATCTGATACCGTCTAGTATCTCCAGGATTCTTCCATGTGTACAACCTTCTTTTGTGATTCTTGAACCAAGTGTTAGCTGTGATTAAGTTATGCTCTGTGCAAAATTCTACCAGGCGGCTTCCACTTTCATTTCTTAGCCCTAATCCATATTTTTTTATTTTTCCTTCTCTTCCTTTTCCTACTGTTGAATATCAGTCACCCATGACTATTAAATTTTCGTCTCCCTTCACTAACTGAATAATTTCTGTTATCTCATCATACATTTCATCAATTTCTTCATCATCTACAGAGCTAGTTGGCATATAAACTTGTACTACTGTAGTAGGCATGAGCTTCGTGTCTATCTTAGCCACAATAATGCGTTCACTATGCTGTTTGTAGTAGCTTACCCGCACTCCTTTTTTTATTCTTTATTAAACCTACTCCTGCATTACCCATATTTGATTTTGTATTTATAACCCTGTATTCACCTGCCCAAAAGTCTTGTTCCTCCTGCTACCGAACTTCACTAATTTTGACTATATCTAACTTTACCTATCCATTTCCCTTTTTATATTTTCTAACCTACCTGCCCGATTAAGGGATCTGACATTCCACGCTCCGATCCGTAGAACGCCAGTTTTCTTTCTCCTGATAACGACGTCCTCTTGAGTAGTCCCCGCCCGGAGATCCGAATGGGGGGGGGGGCTATTTTACCGCCGGAATATTTTACCCAAGAGTACGCCATCATTTAACCATATAGTAAAGCTGCATGCCCTCGGGAAAAATTATGGCTGTAGTTTCCCCTTGCTTTCAGCCGTTCGTAGTACCAGCACAGCAAGGCCGTTTTGGTTAGTGTTGCAAGGCCAGATCAGTCGATCATCCAGACTGTTGCCCCTGCAACTACTGAAAAGGCTGCTGCCCTCTTCAAGAACCACACGTTTGTCTGGCCTCTCAACAGATACCCCTCCGTTGTGTTTGCACCTACGGTATGGCCATCTGTATCGCTGAGGCAAGCAAGCCTCCCCACCAACGGCAAGATCCATGGTTCATGGGGGTAGGTAATACGGTTATACATTATACACGCACATCCCCCTTCGTGAATCAGTCTAAACTCCCTACGTCGTTCCTGAGATTAGCCTTAACATACATACAGAAAAACGCCGCGAGGGACTCTAATTCAGTATTATTTATAGATGTAAATTGCTTGGTACATTATTTTCACTCTTCATGTTCTAGCTGCTAAGTGAATGGATGTTCTTTGTAATTTTAGCGACGATGTCACTGCATGAAAACTTAATCAGGTTCTCGGATGGAGTACTGGAGTTGAGTCTCGTAGAAGTCTGTGAATCTGATTTTTATCTTTACCCGGGTTTTATGTTTTATTGCTGCGGCATATTCATCTTTACGTTTACTGTGACATGAGGACACTTCCTAAGAAACAACTGTGCTTTGCATCCATTTAAGAGTTTCACTAAGGTTACGAGCAACAATCGCACTTCCACTGGTGGTAGCGCGCAATAACATATTGCACCATTAATAATAAATTGACATATGAGATTTCTTTAATTTCTTTTTTCCGTAACTTTTAAACTGAACGGAATTTCCATTCACTGCATAGGATTTCCAGATGATGATGCCGTAATAGCTGATGGCCAGAAATATTTGCAGAATATTCGTACATTCTAAATTTTCAGTAATTATGAGCAAATTTATAGTCAAAAAAACAGAAATGTACTAGTAAGCAAATCAAACATGGGGAGGACGTCTGAACTCAAAACTGAAAGAGACAAACCTGAAATTGAAGATAAGTTTTGTCATTTGGACATCTTAATTAAAGAGGACAACAAATGTGGGTTTGAAATCAGAGAATTTCAGCAGCTAAACGTACTTTCTATGGCGGAAGACTTAAGTGTACAAGTCTTTTGGTATAGAAAAGAAAAACAGTTAGTCAAAAAGTTCCTCTGGAGTATGCATTTCGAATATAGTAGATCCAGTTGATGTAAAAAAATCAAAATTATCAAGAAATGAAGTAAAGAGCAAAAAATAGGCAAGAGCGTAGACAAGGCATAGCCTTCATAAGACGATGATCATGATGATGATGATGCTAACGATTTCACAGACAATTAAAAAAATTTTCTAGACCTACGTCTGTGCTTCATAATTCTAAGCGACTGCACGTCGAAGTACCTTCGGTAAATATCAGAAGAGGACATGAAGACTGAACATAAGCAATAGTGATAATTGAAAATAGTAGTGTTATACCTGCCCTTTCAGACTAAAACGCTTTTTTTATGAAAATGGGCTACGTTAATTTCCTATCGGGCCTGTGAAACAAAAGTGACATTTCCTAGAGCCCTTACCATTTCCTCAGCCGTCTCCTCGCTATCTCCCGTCTCTCCCCACCGACTGTTCTTCTGTGTGTGGTGCTCGTGCGATCTCGCACCCAGAGACACACGAGCAAGTAGAGGACCGAGATTAAAGTTTCTGTTGCGCAGCAGACGGCAAGAGACGACATCGCAACTTTTCTTTCAAAGTTCAGGGCGGAGAAGAACTTTCCACTGTAGCGAGGAATTCCGGTTGCAGATACTTCTCGACGAAGGATGTGAAAGGACATAAAGTCGTACTACACGATCCAGAGTGGAAGAATGTTTTCCGAGGCCACGCCGTGCTGTACCCACACAGCAAAGGACAATGGATTAGCGCCCTTCATAGAATGAGGAGCGTTATTTTCCGTTGCTATATATCAAAGACGGGCGAGTTTGCAGGCCCTACGGGGCGGCTAATGAACTGTTTTGAGAGAAAGGGTGGCAGCTGTTAGCGTGAGCAATATTGGGGGGTGGGGGGGTCTGCTTCCGCTACAGCCTCAAGGAAACCCACTTCCCTACTCACGATCCCTACAAGCGTGTCTCAACATAGCGACTATTCCTCAAACAACTCGTGCATTTTGAATCTGCAAAAACTTCAATTTCAGTTTTCTTAATTCAACATCTCAGCTCGTTCTCTCCAAACTCTACACAAAAAATGTTTTCTATTTTATTTTAGAGTACTGGTTTTTGGTGAAACGCTAACCATAATTCCTTCATTTCACTTTACTTTAGACTCTGATTATTCATTTCGGCCCGAATAAACACGAAGTGCTCATAAAATGATGACCAAAATATTTAGACAACTTTGTTTCTAATTAGAATGAAGTGTTGTCTGGTTCAAAACCGAAGGTCGTGATAAGACAAAAGCAGAATTTAGTACAACGTTTGTAACAAGAGATTAAGGGCTGAAAATTTATTTTAATTTCTAATTTTTTTGAAATGTGTAAACAGTACGTAGTATCGCTGCCTCCAGTATCAATAGTTTATAATTTAGACATCTAAAAAAAGGAAGTGACTTCCATTTGAATGTCATGCTGAGCTCTACAGTTCACTGGAAACACAAGGAGCTTTTTAAATATAATTGGATATGCTTAACTGCCAAATTAAATGGTCTAATTAAAAATCGTGTGGAAAAACCTATCAATCAGTATAAAAATCATAACAGGGCCCTGGGATGGCATCTAACTGTATCACGTATCTTGCGCTGCCTCGGCACCCCTAAAAAAAATTGCAATTCCAAGAAATAAAGTGTTGTCGCAAATTCACTGAAAATAAAACGTAAAACGAGCACAACGTCAGGTCAGTTCGCTGTGTAAAATATATCACTGAATGAATAAAAAATAATAAAATTTTTGCTTGCTTCGTGAAGAATCTTCTGTGATCATTCTGGCAATTTGGATACGTAGTATTTGTGCTTTGCTAGTTATAGAGTAAAACATGTATTCCCTCATAAAATTGGCATAGAATGTACTTACGGTGTTAATACTTCTGGTTTACATTTATGTTTATTCATGTGTTTTATAGGTAGTTTTTGATCGTTGACAACCCATAAATTTATTATTCTTTCGTAGCCGTATGTGTGTGTGGGGGGGGGGGGGGGGGAGGGGGGGAGAGGAAGGACAGGGAGAAGTTAGACTGTGGGGGAGGGGGAGGGATATCAGAGAGAAGAGAGAGTGTGGTCATATGTCTGTGTAGGATATGCCTATACAGGGGTATGACCACAACACCACATATATCATCCGCTCACCATCAACACTCGCTCCTCAAACTCAGGTCCCATTCATAGCTACTATCTTCTCCCAGTTGATTTCCCTATAATCATTTCCACTCGAACGACCGCTCTCACATACTCTCCCCCAGATTCACATCTCTGCTTATCATCTAAAGCGCACGCGTGCGCACACACACACACACACACACACACACACACACACACACACACGTGGGTTCAAAAACGGCGAAAAATTGCTAAATGTGAGTTTTTTCGACTTCAATTCCCTATACCAACGAAGGAAAAAGCAGCGGTTTTCAAAATATGTAAAAAAAGAATCAAATACACCGTAAATAAACTGTACGCCAATTTTGTATACGGAAATACAGTTTCTAATCCATGAATACCAAAATATAGAGACATTACGAGCATATGATTTCAGAATGACCACAGGAGGTGCTTTATAAATAAAAGCGAAATATGTCTTGTGAAAAATTCTGTTTAAATGCAGTAATCTAAGGCAGGAAAACAAATAATAATTGATAAAAACTTGGTATATTTTGCGAGTAGTATTGCAGCCTCAGCCTCT
The DNA here is from genome assembly GCF_021461385.2 of Schistocerca piceifrons. NCBI lineage: Eukaryota > Metazoa > Arthropoda > Insecta > Orthoptera > Acrididae > Schistocerca > Schistocerca piceifrons. The sequence goes on along the minus strand of NC_060143.1, from coordinate 85,202,941 downwards.
CGCAGAATTAACTTGCGTAGTATCTTGAATAATCAGTCAAGAAAACAATAGCCCTGATCTGGCGCTACTACGAGTATAAACACGTCAATCCAGAATGAATGCAATATAAGGACTCAGTATATTACGATTCTGTATTAGTCTTGTGAACTGCTGCACCCCACATCCATTTGAACCTGTTAAGTGTATCCATGCCTTGGAGTCTCGCCCTACAACCTTTATCCTACCCGCAGCCCCTCCACCACCACTCCCTTCTACTAACAGTTCATTCATACCTCCGGAATGTGAATGCAGAGACCACTATTCCCTACCTCTGTTGCTTCCACGTCGGTCTTCGGTTATTTCATTCTCCGAAACTTTTTCCCACATGCTGCCCTTTTCTCATCACTCAGCAGTTGTTTAGTATTTATTATACACTTCATTGCATACTACGCTACTGTAATACTTTAAGGGAGAGTAAGATATGAATGTAACTGGACCGTTACCTGCTCTTCTGGTTGTGTGAGATTCGCGAGCGAGCACGTTAGCGCATCAGTAAGACGATAAACAATTTCATTGAGTTTTGAAGCGGTTGGGACGTACTAGTATTGGCACTGCTTGGGGTTAGTGTGAATAAGTGCGATCACAAGAGCCTCGAAATGGTGAAGCGAGATGTTACTTCCCCGTACAGCAATCAAATTATTGATGATGTTGATTCAATCGCGATAGAATAAATTACAATAATATTACAACTACTCCAAGTGCTCATGAAACGAGTGCACTTAAGACGACACACTGATTTTGTTAATGAGGCTGTAATGTTCATGAATAATTATATTTTAGTGTAGAGTGGGTAAAAGGAGAACATGCATAGAACAGTGCAGCGAGAAACGAACTTTTTAAGTTTCTTAATAAAAGCCAATTTTAACAGTCTTATGAGATGTACTGACTCACTGGACTGGCAACCCCGTGATCCCGTAACTGTTTCAGCAGTACGTAAGAATATTAGAGTGTGGTGGCTGGCGCACAAGACAGAAGAAGAAAACTAGTATTTAACTAATAGTAGACAATGTAGGCGCTGGTCAAATAGTAACTAACTCTGCCTGTAGTAAGTGGGGATCATAATACAATGGTAAGAAGTTCATGAATCCCATGCTGCTACTCTTCGCACTGCTTCGGATAGTCAACGTAAGGGGTGAAGGGGTAACAGTGTTTTGTGTTGCTTCAACGTGAGACGAATAAATGAATCAATTTATGAAACACTACTTTCTAATGTTGACGTTATGTATAGGTATAAGTCTTCTGGGGTTCTTCAATCGGACACAATTACCCATCTTACGTTGGCAATGTTAGTTTTCGTTAGGACGCATATGAACTTCCCGGTGAAGCCTATTTCACTCCCCCACGACACCTATAGAAATATTTAACTTTTAAATTCACTTGTAACCTTAACAAGTTCTTAGATTTACCAGACAGCAAAATCATAGTATTCACCTTATCGGCAACTGTTGTCCGCAGGCGAAACCATCAAAATACATTGTAAAAACTAAGTGAATTCTAGTGTTTAATAGTGTTACAAAGCTCTTTGGCCAACGTTTTGTGTGTCTCTTGTGACTGTCTGAGACGTTTTGATTCGTTGTATGTTTTTACATCTTTGCCTACTGGCACAATACGTCTCTGTCCAGTCCCCGGATGGCGCTTCCGTCGCCTGTTGGTTGAGACTTTGGTAGTATTTCCTTGGAGCGGATTGTTGACCACATAAGCAGTCAGTTGGTCGCAGTCAGGGAGAGAGAGACACGAAAGGCACAGGTGACGTACGGTGTTAAATTCAGCATTTGGTGCCTCTGTTTGAAATTATCTGAGTGTCATATTTGTGTGTTTTAAAATTTCTCTTAATTACAACTTGTTAAATGCCTGCTTGTTTGTCAACTGCGACTGAAATTGTCATATGTTCAATGCTTCCACGTGTGTTAGTGACCACTGAGGTCAAAATTGAGTCTTATTTTCGTTGGAAGTTGTTGCTTCCCTTTATGTTGTAGCGACTATAAAACTGCTACAACTGTGGTATGCAAACTCTAGAGGCCCATATGCGTAATTAAGTTCTATAACTCTGGTGAGATTTTGCCACTTTCAAAAAAATTAATATTTATTGTTTTAAATATTATTGTTGTAGTTGTTTGAGTTTTAACGCTCAATATTTGTGTATTGCCTTTTAAGCCACTTACGTTATTGTGTCTGAGTGGCGTGTGATTTCATGGTTGTATTAACTTATTATATTTTATTGTAACTGCGTGAAGAGTTTGACAGAGCACTGAAAGACCTGAGTCGAAACAAGGCCCCCGGAGTAGACAATATTCCATTGGAACTACTGACAACCGTGGGAGAGCCAGTCCTGACAAAACTCTACCATCTGGTGAGCAAGATGTATGAAACAGGCGAAATACCCTCAGACTTCAAGAAGAATATAATAATTCCAATCCCAAAGAAAGCAGGTGTTGACAGATGTGAAAATTACCGAACTATCAGCTTAATAAGTCACAGCTGCAAAATATTAACACGAATTCTTTACAAACGAATGGAAAAACTGGTAGAAGCCAACCTCGGGGAAGATCAGTTTGGATTCCGTAGAAACACTGGAACACGTGAGGCAATACTGACCTTACGACTTATCTTAGAAGAAAGATTAAGGAAAGGCAAACCTACGTTTCTAGCATTTGTAGACTTAGAGAAAGCTTTTGACAATGTTGACTGGAGTACTCTCTTTCAAATTCTAAAGGTGGCAGGGGTAAAATACAGGGAGCGAAAGACTATTTACAATTTGTACAGAAACCAGGTGGCAGTTATAAGAGTCGAGGGACATGAAAGGGAAGCAGTGGTTGGGAAGGGAGTAAGACAGGGTTGTAGCCTCTCCCCGATGTTGTTCAATCTGTATATTGAGCAAGCAGTAAAGGAAACAAAAGAAAAATTCGGAGTAGGTATTAAAATTCATGGAGAGGAAATAAAAACCTTGAGGTTCGCCGATGACATTGTAATTCTGTCAGAGACAGCAAAGGACTTGGAAGAGCAATTGAATGGAATGGACAGTGTCTTGAAAGGAGGATATAAGATGAACATCAACAAAAGCAAAACAAGGATAATGGAATGTAGTCTAATTAAGTCGGGTGATGCTGAGGGAATTAGATTAGGAAATGAGGCACTTAAAGTAGTAAAGGAGTTTTGCTATTTGGGGAGCAAAATAACTGATGATGGTAGAAGTAGAGAGGATATAAAATGTAGGCTGGCAATGGCAAGGAAAGCGTTTCTGAAGAAGAGAAATTTGTTAACATCCAGTATTGATTTAAGTGTCAGGAAGTCATTTCTGAAAGTATTCGTATGGAGTGTAGCCATGTATGGAAGTGAAACATGGACGATAAATAGTTTGGACAAGAAGAGAATAGAAGCTTTCGAAATGTGGTGCTACAGAAGAATGCTGAAGATTAGATGGGTAGATCACATAACTAATGAGGAAGTATTGAATAGGATTGGGGAGAAGAGAAGTTTGTGGCACAACTTGACCAGAAGAAGGGATCGGTTGGTAGGACATGTTCTGAGGCATCAAGGGATCACCAATTTAGTATTGGAGGGCAGCGTGGAGGGTAAAAATCGTAGAGGGAGACCAAGAGATGAATACACTAAGCAGATTCAGAAGGATGTAGGTTGCAGTAGGTACTGGGAGATGAAAAAGCTTGCACAGGATAGAGTGGCATGGAGAGCTGCATCAAACCAGTCTCAGGACTGAAGACCACAACAACAACAACATTTTATTGTAAGATTAACGGTTGAATTCTTTTAGTAATTCTTATTGTAAAATTCTTGTTGTTATACGTAAGGTTTGGTTGGGGCTTGGAGCCGCGCTCATATTGAGCTTCTTATCTTGGTCTGAGCATTTTCATATGGTTTATGATTATTATGCATGAATTATATGTTCGCTTGTTTGCTCTCGGCCTTCAGAGCTGTTCGTAGCGTTTGAAGGTGTTGCCCCGGGGTATTATCTGTCGGTTCATCTAGAGTAGCCTTTCCGCGTCAGCTGTGGACGTGCGGGCGGGCGACGCTTCACCGGCCGCTGTGGCCGAGCGGTTCTAGACGCTTCAGACCGAAACCACGCTGCTGCTGCGGTCGCAGGTTCGAATCCTCCCTCGGTCATGGATGTGTATAATGTCCTTAGGCTTAAGTAGTTCTAAGTCTAGGGGACTGATGACCTCAGATGTTAAGTCCCATAGTGCTCAGAGCACTTTGAACCATTTGAGCGACGCGCCGCTTCCCGTCTCACCGTAGCCCCTGAGACGTTACGGAGTCCTGGATTGCTACGGCAATCCCTCATAAGTTGAGTTTCTGTCTCGTAGCAATCGGGCGTTAATTTAGCGAGTAGTACCCGTTATTCTAAATCAACTGATTCAAACCTGGCCTGACGTACCTGCCCCTTCCATGTCTTTCCTGTTTGACGTTTAGGATTTTAAAGTAATAGTTTTAATATTGGTTAATGATCCAATTATTAAATGGTATTTTATTATTTTTCCACATTTGTATCTTTAATATGCCCAAGGAGCTTCTCTTATTAAGAAGATATTGGACATTTGTATTGATACGGGACTTGTGTACATTTGTGCTATTACACTTTTGTAAGTTATGTTCACTAATGTTAAGCACCGCTTAGGCCAGCCAAATGTATGGAATTTTAATCTTTACCATCATGCTGTCATTGTTTGTCCAGCGCTATATGCATGTTTTAAGTATATTTGATGGTATTATTTGTCTGTTAGCCCTTCCTAAATTGGTGCATTTTATTCATTTAAATTAACTGATTATTCATCTATTGGTTCAGTTGAAGGAATTTTGGAATTATTTGTGCCTTATTAGTGTTTTTGGAACCTGTGCAATAAAAGATTGTTATTTTGTGAAATAAAAAAATGGTTTGTTATAAATGGCCTGCACCTTTCCCATGCTTGTTTAGTGATTTCCTCACCCTAGGGCGTCCACCGATATTTCACTGTTCCTCTTTGCACAAACATACCACGAAAATGAATTATAAAATATTTGAGGTTAAGGAATTAAGTCTAGCACCGTACACTTTGTGACCCAGAGGACTTTCACTTTTGTATTACCGATGGTCTAAAAGTGCAGGACTGATCCTCCCTAGTGTGTGTACTGAATACTAGGACGTCTACCAGCAAAGGAATGGTGAGACAGTATATTTACTGGTTTGTGTATTGAATTTATTTTTTAGAGTTCAGTCTTCTGACTAGTTTGGCGCTTGCCGCCATGATTTCCTTCCACGTGGCAATCTCTCTGTCTCAGTGCAGCACTTACATCCAATGTCTTAACTTACGAATAACTTTATATATTCCAATCACTGTTTTGCCGCACAATATGTGTCCCATGGAGATCCCTCCAATACCATGTAAGTTTCTTCTGATATTTTCAACACATGCCTTGTGATCTTTCTTCTGATTAATGATTTTTATGTGTTTCTTCCCTCGATGTTTCTGAAGAGAACCTGCTCAGTCCACCTAACTCTTAATATCCTCCTGAACCACAACTCAGACGTTTGGATTCTCTTCTTTTCCATTTTTCCCACAATCCACTACTCGCTTCCATGGAGTGTTTTGTCCCAGATGCACATTCTGAGCATGATCTGACAAGCTGATTACACGATGGCTCTTCCCTTTGTCTGCCCACACTATGTTCGGTACTCTGCGGGTGATATTCTTACTTAAGTCCGAAAGTACGTTTCCCGTTTCATAATCTATACACACAAACTGAGTAATCGTTTAGCTGCCACTTGCATAAATAATTTAGGAATTTACGAACGAAATGTTATCCAATCCTTTCGCCTTGTTTCAACGCAGGCTTCCAAAGTTCGTTCAAACTCTGATTCTAACACTGGATCCTCTAAGTCTAACCAAAGTGACACTTCTTTCCTGTGTTAGGACTAGAGTTATTGTGCTACTCAGAAAATTACAGACCTTAAGCAGCGAAATTACACGAATAGGGGTGGCTGCTAAACTATATATTTAGGATAATTTCTTAGTGAAAAAAGCAACAATTTAAGCTCGTATTAAATACTCATTGCTTGCATTACATATAATACTTGTACGTCGACAGAACTCAACTCAGGGTTCAAAACGACCTGGCTTCACTCGTTACACCCATTGTTTCTGATTTGGATGAAATTCGTGTTTCACGAGTATTCTCCATATTTCCTCCGAACTGTGCATTTCAATGGTAGATTGACGCGTGCCTGTTGATGAATCTTGTCCAACACGGTGCGACAGCACGTAAATTAATTCAACTCTAAGAAAAATTCCCTGTCATTAACCTTTACCAGGTCTCTGCGGTTTGAATGGCTCTGTTTATACCCACGGTGATAAATTTCTTCCAATTAGTACGACGCTTGTTGCAAAACTTCTCTTCTTGGATTACAAATCATCCTATTACATATCGTTCTATCTTTGGTTCGGTTCGTGCATGAAGCCCTGCAGGATCCTGTCTGGCATCTTGTCTCCTCTTTCACACTTTCCATCTGACTGGCGGACTATTTGCTGTCTGCATCTATATCCACCACCTGCTTCGCTCAACAAGCATACATGCCTGCTAACTTCAAAAAATGGTTCAAATTCCTCTGAGCACTATGGGACTTAACATCTGAGGTCATCAGTCCCCTAGAACTTAGAACTACTTAAACCTAAGTAACCTAAGGACATCACACACATTCATGCCCAAGGCAGGATTCGAACCTGCGACCGTAGCAGTCACGCGGTTCCAGACTGAAGCGCCTAGAACCGCTCTGCTACATCGGCCGGCTGCCTGCTAACTGCCTAGACATATTGTTTTATTGGTAATTAAGGTGATCAATAAATACAATCAGACATCCACAAAAATATAACACGTTAATAAGTTTGTTTATACTACCTAAATTTAATAAATAAGCTACAAGTAACTTAGTATGCTGTAGGTTCTTCTATTGTGCTGAGTTGTATACAAAGTGAGTAAAGTTCTTGATTGTAGCAAATAGTCATGAACGCTGATACCCTTATATCGTAATCTTTAGCAGCGTCATCGGTGTATTGTCCTCACTGCAATTCGATTAGATTAGATTCAGTTTTCGTTCCATAGACCCTAAATTAGATGATTCTCGTGGGTATGGATCATGTCAAAGAGTATAAAATGAAAACATTTGAACATAACACTCACTTCTCTAATAGTTTGTCAGGCGATTGTCAAGGTACCTGAATACATTACGGAAAACTGGACGGTCTCTACAGAATTAATACACCGTCAGAATATAACATACTTATGCACGTTTTGTAAATTTATCAAACGTAGAATATCTAATCTTGTCTGTTGTAACCAAGTACTGTCAAAACTGAAATCCAACAGACATTTTTACTTAAGCTGGTCTTACGGTCCCTGTTAAGAAATTCATCTACAGAGTAGAAGGAATTGTCTATCGAAAAGTCTTTCAAAATCAGTTCAAACTGTGCCATACCTGAAACCAAGATTTTAATGGTTGCTGTCAATTAATGGAAATGTGTATTCCTGAATATGGGACCCCTTTTTGGATCAAGTTAAGTGATTTAGGTATTTAGGCACATTTGCAGGATGTGCGTTGATATATTGCAAAAACTTAGATATAAGTTGAGGATTTAAACAAAGAATTACTTCAGATATTAATTAATATAAGCGTTTGTATCGATTTTGGAGTGAAACCACCAAAACATTAGAATAATTACGCAATGTAGTTGTCTTGCCGAAAAGACGGGACCTTTTAGGTTCTTTTAGCAGTGCAGATGGGACGCACATCTGCCATTGCTGCAAATAATTATTGGGCACATCGCCCTTATTACTATTTTATTGAGACGCAGTCTCGCTAGGCCTACCTATAGTGCACACAGCAACGGAATTAATGTAAGTCTCTATGTAATTTAATTTATTGTAATATTTTGTACATACAGTGATGTTATTTAATCTTGTGTTTCGTATATGTTGCAAGCTACTTTTCCAATTAAACGGCGGCTTGGCATGGCTAAAGGTTCCGTGTTACAAATCCTATTAATGGTCCAGCACGAGCCAGTACTTTGGAATTATTCAGTCTATGAAATCCGATAAAGAAATATTTTCAGAAGTCACTCGCGGTCAAACTTACAATGAACGGACGTTACGCAAAAAGCCATTGCCAAGCGCCCAAAGTTTGTATTAAGCACTATTAGAAACTTATACTCTGATCACATACTATTATTAATTGTTGTTGTTGTGGTCTTAAGTCCTGAGACTGGTTTGATGCAGCTCTCCATGCTAATCTATCCTGTGCAAGCTTCTTCATCTCCCAGTACCTACTGCAACCTACATCCATCTGAATCTGCTTAGTGTATTCATCTCTTGGTCTCCCTCTACGATTTTTACCCTCCACGCTGCTCTCCAATGCTAAATTTGTGATCCCTTGATGCCTCAGGACATGTCCTACCAACCGATCCCTTCTAGTCAAGTTGTGCCACAAACTTCTCTTCTCCCCAATCCTATTCAATACCTCTTCATTAGTTACGTGATCTACCCATCTAATCTTCAACATTCTTCTGTAACACCACATTTCGAAAGCTTCTATTCTCTTCTTGTCCTAACTATTTATTGTCCATGTTTCACTTCCATACATGGCTACACTCCATACAAATACTTTCAGAAACGACTTCCTGACACTTAAATCTATACTCGATGTTAACAAATTTCTCTTCTTCAGAAACGCTTTCCTTGCCATTGCCAGTCTACATTTTATATCCTCTCTACTTCGACCATCATCAGTTATTTTGCTCCCCAAATAGCAAGACTCCTTTACTACTTTAAGTATCTCATTTCCTAATCTAGTTCCCTCATCATCACCCGACTTAATTCGACTACATTCCATTACCCTCGTTTTGCTATAGTATCTAATATTATTTGTCTGTTGGCTCATATTAACAAACCAGACCTAAAAAGCCGATAAAATGAACTGGCGACTTCGTGTCTTGTCCTTTTATTGTATTAGCTGCATTGTTTTTCGTTGTTCCATGGATAACGGGATCATGTCTGACGAGCCATTGCCACAGCGAAGACCAAACAAAAAGACGAACTATTGGAATTCTTGATGAAACCTCGAATCTACATTGCATACTTGGAACCATGGTAAGACATCGCATTTTTACATTAGCATGCTAGTCCAAGCGCTTTCACTAATTGTAATTTGCTTCCAAGCTTTGTCAAAATTTTCCTTAACCGTAGCAGAAATATTTGTGCAGGATCGCGTATTCCAAATTATTTTTATCATACTGTTTATCACAGCAATACAGTCATTCCATTCCACAAAATGGGCCAATTGTGTCATGCCAACGTAAAATGGCAAGCAGCAAAATACACAATGTCGTTCATCTAGCAATGAAACAGTTTTAGCTACAACTACTGGTATAGTAGAAGGTATTTCAATCAGTATTGGTTTGGACACAGGAGCGGTTGTGAGTGTTTTGGCGTATAATTTCAATAAGAAAATGACTGAATTTGAACCTGTACCAGAGTTTCCTGTTCAAAAGTGTAAGATTTTAACAGCCGTAGGTAGTAAGTCTACCAGAGTTACGAAACAGGTTTTTGTGACCATTAAGATAGATAATGGAACAGTACAACTGCCATTCCTCGTGGTCCAGAATCTAGTCACTAACTGTACTATAGATTTAGATACGTTTTGTGAGGACAGTATCATTGACTCCTCCAAACGTAAATGTTTCCTTAGACGTAGGAGCAGTGAACAAACACACACACACCCGCACCTGATGCAGAATATGATGATTTGAAAACATTGATTAGCTATAAGTGAAACACTGCTATTACCAGTGATGAACGCAATAGGTTTTATCAAGTACTGTCTAATTATGTACAAGTCTTTACTAAACGACCAGGTGTCATTAAAACATTTGTTTATAAAACTGAAGTCAAGTCTCACCAAATTTTCTATCACAGAAACCAAAATGCACCACTATCAACGACCTGCGGTGTGACAAGAACTTTAACAGATGTTCAGTGGAAGATCATCGAATCTTCCACAACTCCCTACTGTAGTCCATTACCTGTTGTCGAGAAACCTAACAGAAATATTAGAGTGGTGTTGGACACATTTACCATATATGAAATTACGCTTCCCGTATGCACGAAACCAGAAAATTTAGAGGAACACTTACAGAAATTTTTAGATGCTAAGTACTTTTCCACGATCTTATTACCAAATTCGTTTTGGCAAGTGGCAATCACCCTTGATTCCAGAAAATATACTGCTTTCATATTTGGGGGACCAACATATCAATTCTGTGTTCTTCCTTTCGGATTGAGCGTCAGTTCGGGGGCATTTATTACTGCTTTAGATACTGTGCGTGGGTAACGAGTTAGTTGACACTGTTACACATTATTTGGATGATATTGATAGCCACTAAGACTTGGAATGAACATCTTTACACCCTTGAAAAGATTCTTGATAAATTCGCACAAGCTGGTGTAACAGCTAACTTAATGAAGTCAAAATTTGCTTGTAGTGAGATTAGGTATCTTGGACACACATTTAATGCACAAGATATACACCCTGATCCAGGTAAGTTGGACGTTATTGGGAATTTTCCTAGTCCTCGCAATAAAAAACAACTGTAGTCATTTATAGGACTCCGTTCTTTCTTTCGACGTTTACTGTCACAACTATTGAACAGTAAGCATCCCCTAGACTAAATTAAGAAGAATCAGTTATGGTTCTGGTCTGAGCAGTACCAGAAAGATTTTGATAACATTAAGCAAGCACTGCTGAATACAAACATTTTAGACCATCCAGACTTTAGTTTAGGTTTTTGTGTGACGTGTGCCGCGTCATGCAGTGGCTTGGGTTGTTGCTTATTTCAATTAGTTAAGAACAGAGAAGAGGGACAGGTAAAAATCACTGGATTTGCAAGCCGTACTTTAAGTGAATGCAATCGTACTTATTCAACCACTGAACTTGAAACTCTATTGTCTGGGCTTTCAAAGAGTTTAACAATTATTTGTATGGTAAACACACGACAATGTATACAGATCACCAAGCTCTGAAATTTTTGTTAATATGTAAGTTAGTTCATCCTAGATAATCACGCTGGGCTATATTTCTTCAGAATTACTCATCTGAGATTGTATTCATTGAAGGTAAAGACAACATCATTGCTGATGCTTTGTCTTGTCTTCCACAAGGTTTGAATGATTGTAACACTGATCTTGAAAATGTGAACGACTGCAGAATACTCCTAACGCAGGATAAACAATATCACCAATATCACATTGATTTGCGTAGAAATATGGCAGCTTTACAAAAATCTGATCCGCACTGGAACAAGGTAAGAACTTTAGTCGTAGGCCAACCTGAGCATCCACTGTCTAGCCGTTATCTGGTATAATTTATAATGACATGTTATTCTATCGTCGTCATCTTGATGGCTGTAATTGATGTGCATGTATTCCCAAGGACTCTGAACCCAACATAATCTAGCACACACACTTAGTTTGGGGACATTATGGAACGAAGAAGTGTCTTGCAAAACTTAGCACGTATTTTTATTTCACTAATATGAGACGAAAGATTCACAATGTACTTACATGCATATGTTGTCAGAAATCTATCTTCAAAGAGAGATCTACATTCCATACTACCCAGCAAACCTCTAGAGACTAAGTGCGGACACAAGTAGTCCACATCTAACAAGTAGTGGTGGTGTGAATATATTTTAGGATTTTATGACATATTTTATAACCACGTTAAGCTGTACGCCATAAAATCTGCAGGTGTTATTGCAGTTATCACACGATTCTCACGTGGCTACATTCCTCACGTGGAAAAACACAAGGCAATTTTATCTGACTACGCCACGTACTACACAGCGTACAAATGGCGTAAAGTCTTAAAGGACAATAGCGGTAAGAGCATCTTTATCTCGAAGGTTAGCCCACAATCAATCCCACTGAATGAGTTTTCAGATAATTCAACAGATCCATGAGAAATATACTTACACAGCATTAAATTTGGTAAGTTTTTTGTCACTATTTGAAGAAGTTCACAACAACCTGAATATATATGACACAACCTACACACCTAACGAGCCTATGTTCGACCGCAAGGAGTCAAATGAGTGGAGCGATCCGTTGTCAAAGTTTTCATCTCAGCAGCTGTCCCATGATGAAAAGGTAAGAAGTACTTTGTACTAACCACACTGACGCAGCATTCTAATGCAAGAAACAGATACTACTCTAGCACTATTAAGGGAAAGCAGGAATTCAAGGTAGGCAAACAAGTATTATTGCGTACTCACCACAAATCATCTGCACTAAAACGGCGGAACGCGAAGTGGCATCTGCTGCATGGCGGTCCACATGTAATTGTCAACATACCGCATCCTGGTGCGTACCTGCTGCAGAACCCAAAAACAGAATCATTATTTCATTCTAAGCAGTAAACGTATGTCTATAAGTAATGAGTAAGTAAATTGTGTATTTCTAAAACACACGTACCTCTCAGTACTATTGAAAGAAGATTAGGCAGCATAAGAAATTTTATTTCAGCTGATCCAGCGAGCAGTAGAAGTAAGAAGAGATTTCGACTTCGCCGAACGTGCATAAACAACATATGCCTAAATGTTAACACAAATGTTATGATGACATTTACGCAAGTGTGATGACTAAAAATATTTTCAACATGATTAATTGTAGAGGACTACTCATGACTGATTGACGTGTACACAAAAACCACATGACAACAAAACACTATCACCTAGGATCGGATTAGATGCACTGCATGCTGTATTGCACATGTTTATGTGAAGCCAAGGCCATATACACACACTTCACACACTCGTAACGCGAATTTTCTGTAGGTTTGATTTCAGTGCGTTGCTTTAGACGTTTGTCGATTAGTGTATGTGTTCTTGGGCTTGTTTGCTGATGTATCCAGATGTGTCTAACCTTTCCAACTTCAGGTGACATCATTTGAGAATGCAAAATTTGGTTAAAAAATTTCTAATGTTTGAAAGATTACGTAAATACTTGTAATCAATGTAAAGCCAAAATGTAAAATATTTATGTATAATTATTTATATTGATGTAAAGCAAAATGTAATATGTTTATACACAAATGTGATCAGAATTTGTAATATGTATCAAAATGTGTAAAACCACGAGATTTATGTGGAAGAGGCTGCATTTAAGACATTTGAAACCTTGTTGCTAGGTAACCAGAGAACCCACAGGATAAGTTTAAAGTTGTGAATGTGGCAGTAAACAGTTACTGTGGGTTGCACAATCAAACACACAACTTTATTTTCTAAGAACCACTTATTTACACATTTACTTAAAGTTTCACAATTAAACAATACGGCTGAAGTTCTACTTAAAGAAAACTTGAGATGCTTTCTGGACTAAAAGCCCAAAATCACACAGCAAACACAAGAACGTCTGAAGGCCTGGCTTAGAAATCAACAGCAATTAAAATAGAAGGTAAAAATTTTTATGAAAACAATTAACGGCTGAAGGCCTACAGTGCAAGTCTGATGGACAAATATAAGGCACATTAATAAACAGTTTTTACTTAGCAACAAATTGTCTTTTTAAAGTTACAACAGAACGGCTAAAGCCTGATTAACTTAGTGCACGGCTGAAGGCCACAAGCAAATCTGAAACAACGGCTGAAGGCCTGAAGAACAAGTCAGATAAATAATTTAGAATAAACCCCTTGCATCTTATAAAAATTTTTCCTTTACAGAATACACACTGCTGAAGGCCTTATTAAAGGGTTCACGCAAATCCTCGGCTGAAGGCCATGTATAACACATGGAACAACTAACGGCTTAGGGCACGGATTACAAACAACTTCAGATAGAAAAATTTCTAAGAATAAAAAAAAATTGTTTTCTAAAACAATATGTTCAAAATTTTTATTTAACAGGCCTTTATGTAAATTTTTTTTAAAAACTGAATTAATACACGGCCGAATACCTCACACAATACTTTAACTAAAATGAAAATCACAATTTAAAACCAACAGAAGTGGAGCTCAGAAGTGTTCCTAGGGTCGGCCTGGGAAGGTACCTCAAATGTAAGGTGAGGTGAGACAGGCAGCCAAGAGCTGAAGTTAGATAATCGGATGGCAACACAAACTAGGGACGGACCTAGGACCGACGAACAATTTAATCAATTCCCTTCTTTCCGACCAACGGCACGATGACGGGGAATATCGGCCGAGTACGAGAATGACAACAGCACTACGCCTCCAGAAACTGGCTTCTAAAAACAGCCAGGGGAACAATAACCACTAAGCAAATATGAACCAAACAACTTAAAAGGCTGTCGAACTACACGCCATGCTGGACAGCAACAACACGACGAGGAAAAGGTACACTGCCTACAAACTACACAAACGACCAGGGCAAGTAACTGGAGCGTTAACGGCCACAGGGCAGAAAATACCGCTGGTGCACTTCACTGATAGGTAACAGTGCAATTTAATAATTAATCACAAGATAGGAAGACAGCTGGAAGATTTCGCCGACTCCAGCACATCATACGATGCTGCTCGCCTGAACGGCCAAGGGGGCAACAACCCGCAAATCAACGATGAGATGTCATAATAGTTGAGGTTTCGTAACAGATTAACTGATCACACAACTTCAGCGTCCAGGTGCAGTGGGCAACGAACTTGTCGCTCTCGCACCTAGCGCCTCACGATCCGACATTGCGTGCTCACCGCCAGTGGCCCTGGCCTGGCATCCCGCCGCAGAGACTTGCTTGCTGGTCCGTCCCAACCGACTCACTCCATCCAGCACGCAGACAGCATTAAAATAACTGCTCAGTTAAAACCACACAAGCTACACATGGGTCCGTGAAAGCCTTCCACAAACAGCTCGAACAGTACTAAAATTAGTCACTGGGGAACAACAAGTACGAATCGCAAGTCTACACACACACAACCCAGAAGCGGTCGGCGACAAAATACACGTCGTCCGATGAGACGACCGACTGAACGACCAACCAAGGTCGTCCCCACTCAAGTCAGCGATCAGGCGAGTCATGTCTGTCCGGTCCCCACTGTTGCTCCGTCCCGACTCCCTTGATGTCCGTTCGCAACTCGGGCATCCGACGACCCGCAGACACTGGCTCCGACCCAACCATGCAGACAGAACACTTGCCCATTTGCCACCCGACATCTCTGCAGAAGGAAAAAACCGATCTACATCCCACCAGATGACCAATTGAAGGGGCCCACAAGCGGTCGGAATACCAAATACACGTCGCCCTGTGGGGCGGCGGATGTATAAGTTTGTAATAATAGTAAATCTATTGCTGGATAAACGCTTGCGTGTTGAATTAGTTCTAGCTTTTTTGAATGTTGTTAATGCTGTCTTTTGCCGTTCTCAACACCGGCTCTCTATTTACTCCGTGGCCCCCAGAAAGTGATTTAATAAAACTTGGAGCCAGTAAATAGATATCCTAGTGCCCACTTTACCTGAGAATGTTCTTATAGCTGCAGCTTATAGCTCTGAGGAATTAGGAGATTGTCCGGGATTTCTAATCAAAAACGGTTTTCCAAAATAGTTGAGTATATTCTGAAATTCACTGATAAAAACCACAAGTATCCCTACAACCTAACTAACAGAGCAGTTCAGAGTCTAATGCGCTGATGCAACTATAAATGTCCGAATTAAATGTTAAAAAGAATGCTCGCCATAATTTGATGAAAATATTTCATCAAACGCCACGCTAAATTTTTGGTAGAATGTCTGTCCCGCGACGGCACGTGAAAATACGACAATACGCAAACTGAAGCTAGTTAATGAAAATCATTCCAGAATTATCACTTCACATGAAATGTTTTCATGGTTCCGCGTATCTCTAGTAACTTAATACGGCACCCGAGGCTGTTTGTAGCAGATACACTGATGCGACGCGACTACCGACACAGATGGCGTGTCATTCAGCGTCTGGAGAGAACTGGGGCCTTGCTTCCTCGCGCAGTGTTCTTATATATAAAGCCGCGGTGCGGACGGCTGAGGGAACGCCTGATTAAATCCGCTCTCCCGACTAGCCGCTGGGCTAGTAACGCACCACTTCAAGTTACATAATAATTTATAGCTTCTTTGGCTGATGGCCGAAGAAGCTCTTAATTTAAACGTGCATTCAGCACGCAGGTAAGTATTGATAATAAAATTTTGACTTGGCTAAGTTAAATATTCTGGGCGAGAGAATTAATCTAATTACACTGCCCGCAGTAGATGAGCTCTGAACTGCCCCTTTTGAGATCCGCTATCGCTATAATTTTATAGGTGTTAAAAAGAAACTTTACACATCTTCATAATCATAGCGGACCTCCAACCTATTTAAATCTAAACATCCTAGCCTTATTTACTAGCCTACTTAATCTATCTTGCTTCCTTCAGTTTTGAGACGAAAACCAGAAAATCATGAATTTCCACTAAAGTCTTAATTTGTGAAATCCAAAGTACTGTTTTTATTAAATCATTATGAAAGATGAATCTAAATATAAATTTTGAAGTCTCTAGCTCTTTTCTGTTGCGCCAATGATTTTTCCAGAAAAAACGTCCAAATCTCGGAAATGGCTGAAGTTATCGAACTGATATTTAACACACATTAATTTAGTATTATTTCTGACATGCTAGAAAAGTTTTAGTTCATTCGCTTGATTTTTAAGGTATTGCGCAACATTTATGACGTCAGAGCTAGTTACAGCAGACTGGCTGACACACAATGGAAACTGATGTGAATTTACTACAGCGTGAGTAGGCTGCTTCCCTACAGCCCGATGAGACGACAGACCGAACGATCAACCAACAGTCGTCCCTGCTCATGTCTTCTTCCGTCGGACAGTGCATGTGTGTCACCAGCAGTTGGGCGAGTACTGTCTGTGCAGACCTTGTAACCTCCCCCTCACTTATCGACCTTAATAACAGTGAAAAATTAAACCGCATGCACCTAATGGAAATTTGGGAAAAAGCAATTGTCACCAGAGTTAATTTGTCGGTAAAGAGAGAGGAAAGGGTTACATCTAAATGAAAGGAAAAATGCAAATGAAATTGGTGGAAATTAATTTTGAGAAAAGGATAAAACTAATGAAGAAAGTAAATGTGCAGTCGTTACATTAACAATTAATTGGCGTTAATTAGATATTTGAGATTTGGGGAAAATTACGGTCGCCAGTCCCAAGGACAACTACTATAATAACTGAAAATGAAAGATTAATGCACATATAATTAGCACTAAAAGCGTGGCAACTGAGGTTGACAGAAGTAATAAATTTCGCTACACTCTGACTTAATTTAGCAAAAGAATTAATAAAAGCGGAAAACAAAGTCAATTTAGTGACTGAAATTAAAAGTGAACTTTGTTTCTGAAGCACCACGAAATTCAATAAAATAAGGTTAGTCTTGGGCTACCTCAACAATCATTTCAAAAGGTACTTTAATCTATGCAATTTAGAAATAACAGATATAACTTTGAACTTGAATTAAATGATTCTGAACAATTAACAATAGTAAAATTTAGTACGTACCAAGCTGAGCTGCAGTCACGGGTAAGCTAAAATATGGTAACAAAACTGGCACTCTTAATTTCTGCTTGCGTAATCTAAATATTGTAGCCAGCTATGAATACTTTAACTGAACTTTAAAATTAAAGCAGTGAAACACAATGATATTACTTTAATGCTGGCGCTTGAATTTCAACGACACTCGGGTTCATTCCAGAAAAGGAAGGGACCCTGCTTGGTAATGCAATTGGGACAATGAGCAACAAAGATTCATGCTAAGCTGCTGCATTTTTGTGATGCAACAGTTTGAAAAGCTGAGGTCTGCCATACAGTCCTAAAACTTTACGTGCTTTTAGTCTTCTTTGTTGGTTGATTGAAGGTTTCAGCCGTCGATCGGGCAGGTGGCGACAGTCACTCATTGTCGGCCGTCGCTGTTGCAGAAGCTGGATGTTGGCGCGCCTTCTCGACACGGTCACCAGGCGAAACGTGCTCTTGATGTGCGCCAGCTAATGCTTCTCGTCCGTGACATCGTGTCAGAAACTATCATAGCAAGTCTAGCGCAATTACATGCCGCCAAACCACGAAAGCGCGGCAACTCGCGGGAGCGTTATACAACACATCTGCTCCACCGCCCTACTCTAGCCAGACTCCTCCGCCCGCGCTCCACGCAGCAGAGTTAACACTCCCAAAAATCCTATACACTTTGGTTCTCCACACGACCTATCGATGTATTCGTTCGATAGCATAGTTTTCCCTAGGCAAGACCCAGCATAAAAATACAAATAGTATTTACAAAACAAACCAATTATACATCGATATATATATATATATATATATATATATATATATATATATATATATATATATATATATATATCTTAGGGCTATCCACAAAGTACATTACGTTTTCGTTTGTGTCCGTTAGGGGCGGGGCTAGCGCGGCCATCTTTGTGTCATGGCATTCCGCCGCTCAGTCGGCAACCTGCCGTGCTAGTGAGAGGTTCGTGCTGTACTCCGTTGAGTTACTGTGACAGTTTGAAATGTCAGCGTTAATTGAAAATGCCGCGAAGTGTGAAGTGCGTGCTGTAATAAGGTTTCTGACTGCAAAAAACTGTACACCGACAGAAATCTATCGGCAGCTTTGTGAAGTGTATGGGGACAACATAATCACTGAAGGTGGAGTGCGTCAATGGGTCATAAAATTTAAAAATGGCCGAACTAACGTTCACGACGAAGAGCAAAGTGGAAGACCCAGCATAGTGACTGCCGAACTTGTCGAAAAAGTCGATGCCACGGTCGTTGAAAACCGTGATTTCACAATAACGGAACACACTTAGTTTTCCACAAATTTCACGAAGTTTGTTGCACGAAATCATTACCGAAAATCTTGGTTACCACAAGTTTTGTGCAAGATGGATGCCAAAAATCTTGACAGAGATTCACAAAAATCAGCGAATGGCTGCAGCGTAAAAGTTTTTGGACGCTTACGAGAAAGATGGCGACTCATTACTCGATCGCATCGTTACTGATGACGAAACATGGGTTAAGCATGTGAACTGCGAGACAAAAATTGCAGTCAAAGCAGTGGGGGCACACAAATTCCCCCCAAAAACCCAAGAAATGCATGCAGACAATGTCGGCAAGGAAGGTGATGGCGACTGTCTTTTGGGACAGAAAAGGTGTGATTTTTGTGGATTTCCTGGATAGAGGCACTACAATAAACTCTCAAAGGTATTGCCAAACTCTGCACAACCTCAGAACAGCAATACAAAACAAGCGCAGGGGAAAGTTGGGCTCAATGATCTTGCTGATTCACGAGAACGCCCGGGCCCACACGGCAAATGCCACTCGTGGAGTTCTCGAATCTTTTAAGTGGGAGTTGTTTCCCCATCCGCAGTACAGTCCCGACCTGGCACCGAGCGACTTCCACTTATTCCCAGCAATGAAGAAGTGGTTGGCTATGCAGCGTTTTGATGACGACGCACAGCTTCAAGAAGAGGTAACCACGTGGTTGAAGGCGCAAGCGGCCGAATTTTACGACGAAGGAATTTCCAAGCTCGTCCATCGCTACGATAAGTGCCTTAATTTAAGTGGCAACTATGTAGAAAAGTAGTATTTAAGTGTGGCTTCCATCTGTGTATAATTAAAAAAATTTCCAACACTTTATTTTTAATTGCAAAACGTAATGTACTTTGTGGATAGCCCTCGTATATACAAATAGTAAAACAATTACAATATATAAAGACACAGAAATATCATATATTCAGGTAACAAAATAAGGAAAAAAATTATAGTACAATAGATGGAAGTAGGAGGATATGCATTTCCGGCGTTACAACATCACTGGAGCTCCATCCCGACTGACCTCCCGACACATGACGACCCGGAAATACTAGCGGTCGCTCCAAGGATAATACGTCAGTGCTGTTATCGATAAGCGCTGCTGCTGCCACTCAAGGGCAGGCAAGACAGGAACTTATTGGCGCCAGTAAATCGAATAAGAAACGAGGTGGCAGTACCGTAAAAGCAAGATGACAAGCATGAACACGAGCCGCGCGTGGCTCAACAATCTACATACATCGCAATGCCTGTAAACGCGATGAAGTATGTGTGAAAAACTGTTAAAAACTATTCTTCATACATCGCTATGAGAATGATCACGATGAAATATTTATGTAGAAACTTGTTAACAAATATTCTTTGTACATCGCCAGATAAACTGTGAGCGCGATGGAACTGGGAGTGTGAAGTGTAATAACATTTGTAGGGAATCGCCTAACGACGTTTACCGCGATGCAACTGTGCAAAATAAGGAACTGGTAAACGACTGGACCTACGGTCTCGGCGCACAAAAGCACTGAAGAGAAGTCCACGGGTGGAGGAATTTTGGATAGGACTTCAGGGAATGCAATGTTCTCAGAATACGACGGCCACTCTCATCTGGACAAATCGAGGATCGATGCCAGTAGTTTGCCGTCCGACTTCTTGCATCCATGCCTCCACGAAACTTACGTTGTGGAATGGAAATCCACTGATCTTCAATCACGTGAACCTGACCTAGGAATAACAGCGTTATCAGTGAAAATAAACAGTGCAACTAGTGAACATGCCCATATATCGGTTGTCAAATCTGAACAGGGACGTCGATATGCAGTAACATTTATTTTATGCAAACCTCCAGAACCATGCTTACCTTTGAGTTATTATTGTATGTATAAACTGCAAATTACGGCAAGTCATGCAAAGACAGATAATCTGAAACATAAAGACATTTTGAATGCAATACTGTCCATGAGAGACAATGACCAATAATGAAATGTATTTTTCTTTAACAAATGTAGTAGTTTTAAGATTATTGTACCCGTTATAGATGTTAGTGCACATTTTTCGTAAAAACTTCTGTCACAGTGATGTCTTGCGCACACGGACATACGTACTGTGTATGAACTGTGTTCACCGTGTCACGAGTTCAACTAACGCTAACGGCTACTGCCACACTGAAATACAGGCAGCAGCCGAAATACCAATATTCACGAGTCGCATTCAGATATTGTATACCATTAATTGTATTTGAACATGTATGTAAATATTGTACTGAATGTGCTTTAGGGTGAATTGCTTGCCTGCGGGTGCGTCCTTTTGCCTCACAATTCAGGGGGAATTTGGAAGGCACGTTTGCAGGATGGGCGTTGATATGCTACAAAGAAGCAGATAAAAGTTGAGAGTATAGATAAAGAATTGCTTAAGATATTAATTAGTATAAGCTGCTGTATCGATTGTGGCTTTAAACCACTGAAACAGAGTAATTACGCAATTTAGTTGTCTTTCCGAAAAGACTGCACGTTTTTTGTTCTTGTCGCGGTCCAGATGGGACGCATATCTGTCATCGCTAGATATTATTGGGCACATCGACCTTATTACTATTTTACTGAGACCCAATCTCACTAGGCATACTCATATTTGCAAACTGCAGCAGAATTAATGTGTCTATGTAATTTAATTTAGAGCAATATTTTGTGAATACAATGATATTATTTAATCTCTTGTTTCGTATATGTTGCAAGCTATTGTTTCAATTAAATGACGGCTTGGCATGGCTAAAGGTTCCGTGTTACAAATCCTATTGCTTTGGAATTATTCAGACTACGAAATCCGATAAAGAAATATTTTCAGAAGAGTCACTCACTGACAACCTTATAATAAACGGGCCTTACGCAAAAAGCCATTGTCAAGCACCTAAAGTTTGTATTAAGCACCATTAGAAATCTATACTCTGATCGCATACTATTATTATCTATTATTTGTCTGTTGGCTCATTCACCAAACAGGCCGGAAAAGCCGATAAAATAAGTACTGATACTGTATATTGAGCTGTTGGTTGGAAAGAGGCATATTATTCGCAACAAATTTAATTAAGGAATAAATACACTGAGATGTAGTTTTTAGAATATCCAGCTCCTCGGACATATTTTTACATTACGTTCTTGAATTGACGCCACAAATGAGTCTCATTAGACGCTATTTCTCTCATAGATATTTCCGGGTTTGACTAGCTATGCCAGAATATGATCCCATATGACAATCTTGCATACTACTGTTAATAATTCTAGAGATACAGTGCATCTTGGAAAAAGCTCTGAACTCTAGCTGCTTAAATGATCGCACGGACCAATCAGTCACGACAGTGGGGTTACGTTAATTCCGCGTGCTTTCTTGGCGTGTATGCGTTACGTCCCCCACCGGAGACTGCAAGCAATGGAAGAGCGAGGTCGCCGGCGGCGCACAGGTGGGAAATTTAAATGTGCCGTCTCTTGCGTAGCTTTGTGCGACGAGTGTGGTGTAGATACCGCACCTGCTCTTCCGCTTCTTCATCGTGTTCAGTTATTAAGAAAATGATTTGTCCACTCGAGTCCAGGAAGGAGACCCCTCAGCAGATAGTGGGTAGAAGATCTAGTTACCCTGTAAGGACCACTTTTTGATAGCCATACGTGCGATAAGCGAACAGATGTTAATTATCCTTACAATAGTCAACTATTCCATATGAACTGAGTGGCAGAAGGTTACGGGAACTGATGTCCCATCTGAAGATGCGCCGTGGCGCACAAAGCAACCACAAGTATTTGAGCTTCGGACGCCACACAGCCTCCGCAGAATAGAGAGAACTCGACAGTCTACTGTTAGTCACATTGCTGCAAATTGGAATATGAGGCATCAGGAACGCATTTCTACCGGGATTTACGGAGCCAAAAGCACGGAATAGGATTCAATAACTGACACATCCAGTGCCTTCCGATGACTTTTGCTGTCTCCTTGTGCATATTTTAGTTCTATTACAGATCTATTACAATTTTCTTATGGATCTGAAGACGGTCATGTGGACAGAATCGTGTCACGTTATAATAATAATTTTCTACTGCTTTATCATTTGTTACAAACGAGTTTAGCATTCTTCTTTGGCTGGCCCAAATAACGTCGTACCACTCATGACTAAAATCGAAGCATTTAAACTTGCGACAAGTAGTATCAGCGTTATCTAATGAAAGTGTGTCTGAAGCATTTCCATGTGTGACAAGCACAATTAGAATTTTTAAAATTCTGAGGACAATGTTGCGTCGACGAAAGTTAACCGCTGTTAAACATGCCTTAAATAGACCTAAATAACTAAAATACAATAATTAATTTTGTGAACAGCTGTAATGTTACAAACATCTTCTGTGATAAGCAGGACAATAACTTCTCATTCAGCTGTATTTAATGATGTAAATATACTACGAGATCGGCTTTTCAAACTAATGCGTTTCATCATGCTTTATGAATTCCATACCCGCACTCTCGCAAATACAGGTGCATTCCTATTTACGTTCTTCATTAACGAAATGTATCGAGACACAGTAACTGACACATTGCATGTCTTGATTTAGTGAAACAATGGTATTTGACGACGAGGCGAGGTAGCATTAAAACTGATTTGTGATCACGACTTAAAGCTTTAGCGCGTATTTCGGATTGTGACAGAGGACATATTGGGGTAGCAGCAGAAAAAACTTGACTTAGGAGCGGCAGAAAGAAGTTCGACAAAGTCTTTCCCATACTTGTCACTTCGTTTCGTGAGTCTGCTGATAGAGTTGAGTACAAATTGAAACTGAAGCTTTACAAAGTAACGCTAGTACATCGGCTGGACGATATAGTACCGTAGGTGATATTGCATTCTGCGCGCAATGGAAAGGTTGACCCAGAAGTGCTCTTTGTTTCTTGATGAAGCATGACTGCAGTGATTTTGGTACATATCAGTTGTTACTGGCCGATGAAGGCAAATCGAAGAAAAATATATAGACGCACATATTTGGAAAGCTGAAGTGCTTTTGTCACATTTCTATGACTCGTATAAACTTGCTTTCTACGAAAAGATTCAATTTAACTGATGCACTTTTCTAACGTTCTCTCAAAGAAGAGAACGTTTTTGGAACTATTAGATGCCAAAAGTGTCGGAAAATGTAACGTCAGCAAATAAAATTGTTACTGAAATAGGGATAACGATATGTAGAATATTTCCGTCTGATGGCACATCGTGCTCATAAATTCTCTACACTTGATGTGAACGTTCATTTTAAAGCTATATGCGAAGTTATGGCTTTAAAGAAAAGTAAGCATCTACTTTAAACATTAGGTAAATATCTGTTACCAATATTTGCCAACGCGAAATAGCTGCAGTAAAAAGTGAAAAAATCGAAAGAGGAAATGGATAGATTCGACACATGGAAAAGTGAAAAGAGACTTAGATGAAATTCAAAGCAAAAATGTGAACATTAAGTGTCCAGGAGAATGCTACTGTTAAACGTAGACGAGAGAGCAGATAGGTGTAAACAGTGCATTGAAGGCCTCTACGACGGGGAGAAACTGTCTGCTGACGTGGCAGAAGTCGAAATGGAAATCAATTTTCAGGACGTAGATGAGTCAATATTACAATCAGAAGCTGAGAGAAATATGAAGGACTTGTGAGCAAGGCACAGATAACATTCTCATAGAATTTATTAAATCTTTGTGGGAAATGACTACTAACAGACTTTTCAAATTGGTGTGTATAATATATGAAACAAGAGAAACACCACTAGATTTTCGGAAAAATGTCGTCCACAGAAATTCGAGGATACGAAGGACAGATAAGTGAGAGAATTATTGCACAATAAGCTTCACAATTTATCAGTTTATGAAAGGTATAGGCGCCAGAGAAGCGGTCATGACATTTCCTTGATATGCTTGACAGTGAAAGTAAGAAATAAGAAAAATCGAGACTCTTCATAGGTGGTACCCACATAGAAAAAGCGCTTGATAATGTACAATAGTGAGGGAAAGAAAGCTGATCTACAATACGTACAAGAGGGAACAATAAGATCTGAAGACCAGGAACGAAGTACTTGGATTAAAGAGGGTATAAGAGAGGTATGTAGTCTGTCTACTTCACTGTTCGACTTGTACATCGAAGACGCAATAATGAAATAATAAAAAAAGAGGTAGACGACTGAGATTAAAATTCATTGTGAAAGAATGTCAACGATGATTCGTTGATGACGTTGCTCTTCTCAGTAAAAGAATTACAAGCAACGAATAGAATGAACAATGTACCGAGCAAAGAATATGGACAGAGTAAGAAAGACAGCAGTAGTGAGGGGTGGTGGAAATTAGATTAGTAATAAACTGAAGATCAGTTTTGAGGGCCACACAGTAGACGAAGTGAAGGCGTTCTGATACCTTGGAAGCAGACTAGAGAACGTAAAAAGCAAGTTATCACAGACAAAGAGGGCGTTCCTCCTCATAAGGAGTCTTTTAGTACCAAACATAGGCCTTAATTTAAGGACGAAATTTCTGAGAACGTACGTTTCAAATACAGCATCGTATGGACTGTGGGAACCCCGGAAAAGAACAGAATCGAAGCGTTGGAGATGAGGTGCTACAGAAGGAAGATAAAAATTTGGTTGACAAATAAAATAAGGAATAAAGAGGTCCCCGCAGATTCGTCTAAGACAGGAACGCATTGAAAACAATGACAAGAAGAAGGGACAGGATAACTGCCATGGTACTAGAGGGAGCTCTAGAGGGTAAAAACTGTAGTGGAAGACAGGGGCTGTAATATATCCAACAAATAACTGAGGACGTTGGAGTTAAGTGCCGCTCTGATATGAAGATGTCACAGGTGAGGACTTCGCGGTAGTTCGCATCAGTCCAGAGGACTGGAGACCCAGTAATTAAAGAAATACGATATTAGTAAATTGCTGCTCTCTGAATAATGGCAGTCGTGCGCGGGAACGAGGAAAGTGCAATGTTTCGTGGCGCTTCGTAAAATCCGCTGGTTTCATGTTATGTCGCTAAAAATCGCTGATTTAGGTTTATTTCTGGAGTTATTTTTCAAGTGAAATTTTCAAGTACCCTATGCATGGCATTCGTTTCTTCTTCTGTCTTCGTTTCGGCGAACTGGAGACTGTGAATGTAAACTACTGTCCTATGTTTTCTATCGTTCTTTTCTCTGTTTGATCCACGATTTTCTTCTCTTCTGTTGCCATTTTTCCTGAAAACCTTTACGTGTTCCTAGTTTTTCCTGGATTTCTTCAGAAGAAATTTCAGTTTCACGTAGATCTTTTTCGGTTCTGCGAACCATTCGCCTTTGATTTCCTTAAGATGATACATCGTGGCCTCATTCTTATCACGTGGTCACAAAACGCAATCCTTTCCGAATCACTTGTCTCGCATTATCCAAGTGCTTATATGGTTCGTGGTTGTGACGCCTTCTATACTCCGTTTTCTTTGAGGAGACAATTGTCATCATAATCCTTCTTCCGTTGGCGTCACATATTCTTAGGCCTTTGTGCTTCATTATGAGACTCCCTGCCGCATATAGAGCGTCAACCTGAACAATTGAACAGTTTTGTCACATTTTGTTGTTTAAGGACATCGTCCTCTAGATGTACTCGTATATACGTCTTTACTCAATCTCTAGACCACTTTCGTTTTGTTCGTTCTTAACACGTATATTTCTTTCCCTCATAGGTTAGGCTTGTAACGGGGCATCCCCCTCTAGCATTACTTTACCTCAACAGTAGTTGTCGATACCAATATTTTTCGACTTTTGGACAGCTAGTATTATCTCAGCTGCTCTTCTAAAAACATTCATATAATTTTATACACAGTACGTTATATTTCGAACTAAAACTTATTGAAAGGAATTACTTTATTTTGGATGTTATGATCGATAAATACTAGTTCTGAATGTACAGTTAAAATTACTTTTTTTTAGAAACATTTGAAATTATGAATTATTTGGCACACTTAAAATTTCTATTATTAATTATGAAATCTAGTACTGTTTACTATCTTTATTTCTGGATTCATTTATGAAATAATAATCGAAACTAAAAGAAATTCATTTGTCAAGAAAAATTTTAAAACCTTTGGAATATTGTTATTTCCGCTGAGTGAGAGATAGCAGTAAGCATCCCTCTGATATGATCGGATATATTTTTGAATTTTGTGCGAATGACGATATGCAGCGAGCACAGGACAATCAGCCTCATTTCACATGCAGCCAAAGTGATGTTAAGAATAATTAATAAAAGACTTGAAAAAGTAATAGAGGAGAATCTCGGCAAGGAGCAGTTTGGCTTTAGACGGAATACGGGCACCAGAGATGCAATAGGGCTCCTACGAATCTTAGGAGAAAGGTTTATTGAAAAAGGAAGAGACCTATATATGTGCTTCATCGATTTAGAAAAGGCATTTGACAATGTGGTTTGGGACAAGCTGGCGACTATTATGAGGGAAAAGAGAGTGGACTGGAAAACCAGAAGACTTATAAACTCATTGTACCTTAATCAAAAAGTTTCAGTTAAAGTGAGAGGAGAAAGTACGAACTGGATCAGACTAGGGAAAGGAGTAAGACAAGGATGCTGTTTATCACCTACTCTTTTCAACCTGTACTTGGAAAATATGATTGACCAATGCTCATTAGATGACAAAGGAGTAGAAATTGGAGGAAGAAGAGTAGGGTGCTTGAGATTTGCTGATGACATGGTCCTTCTAGCCACAGGGGAAAAAGAATTACAGGATTTGGTGGACACCATTGCAACTAACGGAAAAAATATGGAATGAAAATTAACACAAATAAAACAAAAGTATTGGCAATAGGAGGAAATAAGGAACTAAAAATTGTGCTGAATGGAGAAAAACTAGAACAGGTGCAAAATTTTAAGTATCTTGGAAGCAGGATAGACACCGACTGGAAGTGCACCACAGAAATTAAAACAAGGATAGCAATGGCAAAAGAGGCGTTTTATATGAAAAGGAGAATCTTCTGCAGCGGTATGGACAGAGAACTCAGAAAGAGACTCATAAAATGTCTTGTATGGAGTGTTCTTCTATATGGCGCTGAAACATGGACTATGAGGAAAAAAGACAGAGAAAGGCTGGAGGCTTTTGAGATCTGGACATGGCGGAAGATGGAAGGAATAAGTTGGATGGACAGAGTAAAAAATGAAGAGGTACTGAGGAGAGTGGGAGAGAAAAGGCAGTTACTAGATGTAATAAAGAGAAGAAAAAGAAATTGGATTGGGCATATATTAAGAAAGAATGACGGACTGATAAAAACAGTTTTAGAAGGTTATATAGAAGGGAAAAGAAAGCGAGGAAGGAAGAGATTCCAGATACTGGATGACATGATGGACGGTACAACATACAGCAGCCTTAAGAAGGAAGCAATGGATCGCAGAAAATGGAGAGGCAAAGGTCCTGCTAATATAGCAGATAACTGATGATGATGACGATATTTCGACTCTGTTAATGTGAAAAATCAAAAACAGTATGATATACTAAAATATGACGAAATATATTTACGTAACAACAAGAATTCTGCAACAATAATCTTCAAATTTATTTAGATCAATCCAACCATGAAACCTAAAATGTGAGAATTTCATCTTCAATAATCAGACCCATTAGAAAAGAAGAACTGGAGTCAGCTCCATGCGAAAAGATAAGTTAACTAGAAAATTTATTCTTCGTATATCCATAACAAACGGACGACTTGGGACGTCAGCTAATATAACATATGTTAAAAAACTACGAAATTCCTCCAGCTGTATTAAGGTGTTGGTTTTATTGACAACTAGTTTCGATGTTGTTACATCATCTTCAGGCCCTAAATACAACATACCATACATAAACAACCAATGCAACAACAGTAATTTATGAGTTATTATGCAAAACAATTCTATTATAACCACATTACATAATGGATAATTTTAATGAAGCCAGTTACATTTTTGGTCATTTCCGTTAAAATGCCATCACTCTGGACGTTAGCCATTTACGTGGTATCACTAAATACAACTGCAGCTGTATATGGACAATCGTTTTATTATAGGTTAATATCAGGTATTAAAGGGAGTATATAAAAGCTTAAGCGACAAGCCGTTATTCTAACGGACAATAAAATAAGCGTGGAACATTGTAATTTATTTATAAATATTGAAGCATAAAAAAGGAGGACATACGCATTGCCAATCAGACATATGTTAGGTAAACTTCATTGTTTACTAGCACTGAACGGTGGGCAAGGTGGACTAGAGTTATGTTTGCAAAATTCTGTACTGTAGTCATACTAAAGTAACAGCTGCGTAATTGACTTAGACAGCTTCGTTCCTAACACCACGAAAGAAATGGTAAGGCACCGAAAAAATGGTGTGATACAAGGTAGTCACTAGTGTAAAATACATACTAATCAATTTAAAAAACTAATCATTCTAATAAAAGTGTAAGTTAACACGTTGCTGAAATAATTTCTATGTCGGTGTCTCATCGAAGGCTATGACCAGGGTCTAAAATAAGCAATTCCAGTAAGTTTTCATGGTCAAAAGCACGATCAGGTACATGATAATGCTCTAAGTAGAAGCAACCTAGGTAATGTCAGTTGCAATAAACGGTCATATATGTAACCTATTTGTTGTTCCTCTAATAAATACACACAACCACAGCCACTCAACAAAATACACGATGTGTAACTCTTCTATTAAGTACGTGATCTCGTCGAGTGTCAAATCGAGTTAATTACGATCAATGATGCGCTTAAACTCTGTTTACTATGGGCAAATGATCTACTGGACCAATCACTACTACAACGTGAGGACTCATTCATTTTACTTATCTTTATAATTCAGTTGTTGTATAGCATTGGTAGTTAAAGCATATCGGGTACCCACTGATTCACAAGAAACGAGCATGAAAGTTGGAAGCACAATTATTTTGACTATAAGACCAATTTATTGATTAAGATAAACTGACTGTAATAACGGAAGTTGATATTGTACTAAGTATAAAATCCAAGGAGGGCAAGTTACTCATCGAAGTGACAACGTAATGAACCCTATAGTAGGTATAAGCGGATATAAACGCGTGAACTATCTTATCAGTATTAAACAGAGCAATCTCTACACGAAGGTGAAACAGTTCAAGTATCGTCAAGCAAGTTGATATTAAATCTACAATGAAGCTATGTCTTTCTAAAAGTGATGTATCAGTAACACGCGGTAAGAGGACGGAGAAACGGTCGTGCTTCGTTATTATGACGTGTAGGGCGTCTAAGTAGACAACATTTTACAAGTAACTCACCATACTTGTGGATAGCGATCGTAAGTGGCCAACACTAGTAGTCGGTGGTGAGATGGGCGCGTTCCATGCGGAAGGCATGTAGTGACTAGTATGAAATCAAAACTAGTGCTTCACAGATCGTAGCCAAGATAACTTCAGCACCAAGGATACAAAATCGTGGAAATGTTCCACTTACAGTGTCGAGAACCAGACTATTCGATGCATACACACACTCATCGAAGTAACAACATATTGCACTCCAACGTAGGTATAACCTGGGTGTAAATACGTGAACCATTAATTGTAATCAGTACCAAACAGAACAATCTCTACAAGTAGGGGAAAGCAATTCAAGTAGCGTCAACATGTTGACATTAAACCTAAAAGGAAGCTACGTCATTCTAAACCGATGTAACAGTAACACGCGGTAAGAGGACGGAGAAACGGTCGTGCTTCGTTATTATGACGTGTAGGACGTCTAAGTAGATAACATGTTACAAGTAACTCACCATACTTGTTGACAGTAACCGTATGTGTCTATCACTAGTAGTCAGTGGTGAGATAGGCGTGTACCATGTGCAAGGCAGGTAGTAACTGATATGAAGTTAAAACTTGTGGTTCAAAGATCGTAACTAAGACGACTTCAGCACCAAAGATACAACATCGTTGAAGTAGTCTACTTATAGTATCGAGAATCAGAATATTCGATGCATATATACGAAATTTTTGCAGATACGACGCAAACTACTCCGAATCAACTTCTAACTTTTATCGAACATATATTCTGAAAGTAACCTTATCATTGGTTGACAAACGTAGGGAAACCTTTCATATGTATGAACCCGCAGTAAAAAGGACATACATTAATATCGAAAGTGATGAAGGATGGGATGGAACAGTTTTTTTTATCTACTTATTAAAATGTTGTCGTATAAAACACTTCGTCATATGTCTGATTGCAGAGCGCATAGATTGTGTATCGAAGTAGTCATAAATCTACATACAAGAAATATATTCGTCTTACTTGTTTATATTTGAAAGATGTACCAATAGTTCACAACTTCCTTTTTCCATGTATACAGCCAAGTAACCCTTCCTGTAACAAAATTACAGCAATAGGTGCAAGACTTCCTGGTTGAAAGATGTAAAATAATAAGTCATACAAGTAACATAAACCTAAAATGTGGGTTATGCGGGTTCTTAGTTACATAAGAGATTCCGAAAATTATCGAAAAATGCCTTATTCTTAGACTCAACCTGATCATTTAGAAGGGTCAGTGGTTCTTTCTGTAACGCAATATAAATTTCAATGTCTTCCAACAGGGTCATAGTCCCTCCTTTGTCTACAAAAGGCAGTGTTTTAAAATTCTTGTCAATACTTGTGACATGGTGGTCCTCGGTTAATAGATGTTGTTTCAATGTTGAATATTTTATAGTGTCCAATGCTGTGTGTTCGCGGTACCTTTCTTTAAAACTTCTTCCTGTCTGCCCTATATACAGGGTGGTCCATTGTTGATAGTGACCGGGCCAAATATCCCACGAAAGAAGCGTTAAACGAAAAACTACAAAGAACGAAACTGGTCTAGCCTGAAGAGGGAAACCAGATGGCGCTATGGTTGGTCTCTAGATGGCGTTGCCATAGGTCAAACGGATATCAACTGCGTTTTTCTTTTAAGTAGGAATCCCCATTTTTTATCACATATTTGCGTAGTACGTAAAGAAATATGAATGTTTTAGTTGGACCACCTTTTTCGCTTTGTGATAGATGGCGCTGTGATAATCACAAACATATGGCTCACAATTTTAGATGAACAGCTGGAAACAGGTAGGTTTATTAAATTAAAATACAGAACGTAGGTACGCTTGAACATTTTATCTCAGTTTTTCCAATGTGATAGTCTACATGTACCTTTGTGAACTTATCATTTCTGAGAACGCATGCTGTTACAGCGTGATTACCTGTAAATACCACATTAATGCAATAAATGCTCAAAATTATGTCCGTCAACCTCAATGCATTTGGCAACACATGGAACGACATTCCTCTTAACAGCGAGTAGTTCGCCTTCCGTAATGTTCGGACATGCATTGACAATGCGCTGACGCATATTGTCAGGCATTGTCGGTGGATCACGATAGCAAATATCCTTCAACCTTCCCCACAGAAAGAAATCCGGAGACGTCAGATCCGGTGAATGTGCGGGCCATGGTATGGTGCTTCGACGACCAATCCATCTGTCATGAAATAGGCTATTCAATACCGCTTCACCCGCATACAAGCTATGTGCCGCACATCCATCATGTTGGAAGTACATCGCCATTCTGTCATGCAGTGAAACTTCTTGTAGTAACATCGGTAGAACATTACGTAGGAAATCAGCATACATTCCACCATTTAGATTGCCATCGATAAAATGGGGGCCAGTTATCCTTCCTCCCATAATGCCGCACCATAAATTAACCCACCAAGGTCTCTGATGTTCCATTTGTCGCAGCCATCATGGATTTTCCGTTGCCCAATAGTGCACATTATGCCGGTTTACGTTACCGTTGTTGGTAAATGACGCTTCGTCGCTAAATAGAACGCGTCCAAAAAAATCTGTCATCGTACCGTAATTATTCTTGTGCCCAGTGGCAGAACTGTACACGACGTTCAAAGTCGTCGCCATGCAATTCCTGGTGCATAGAAATATGGTATGGGTGCATTCGATGTTGATGTAGCATTCACAACACCGACGTTTTTGAGATTGCCGATTCTCGAGCAATTTGTCTGCTACTGATGTGCGGATTAACTGCGACAGCAGCTTAAACACCTACATGGGCATCATCATTTGTTGCTGGTCGTGGTTGACATTTCACATGTGGCTGAACACTTCCTGTTCCCTTAAATAACGTAACTATGCTGCGAACGGTCCGGATACTTGAATGATGTCGTCCAGGATACCGAGCAGCATACATAGCACACGCCCGTTGGGCATTTTGATCACAATAACCATACATCAACACGATATCGATCTTTTCCGCAATTGGTAAATAGTCCATTGTAATACGGGTAATGTATCAAGAAGCAAATAAAGTCCGCATTGGCGGATTGTTACGTGATACCACGTACTTACACGTTTGTGGCTATCACAGCGCCATCTATCACAAAGCGAAAAAAGTGGTCCAACAAAAACATTCATATTTCTTTGCGTACTATACGAATATGTTGTAAAAAGTGGGGGTTACTATTTAAAAAAAAACCAGCTGATATCCGTTTGACCTATGCCAGCGCCATCTAGCGGGCCAACCATAGCGCCATATGGTTTCCCCCCCCCCCCCCTTTCAAGCTAGACTAGTTTCGTTCTTTGTAGTTTTTTCGTTTGATGCTTATTTCGTGAGATATTTGGTCTGGTCACTATCAATGAACCAACATGTATATGCATTCACAATCGTCAGAGGTAATCTTACAAATCCCTGATTTTTGGAGCGGTTCGATTTCTTCAACCGAATGTGTAAGTAATCTAGATAGTCTGTGTCTGTTTCTAAAACTTATTTGAATGCCGATTTTGTTGAAGGATCGTGCAATGTTATGAGAAATTGGGCCAATGAAGTTCATACTGGCGTATAGTTCCTTTTTCTTTGTGATAAGTTCGAGGGTTATTTCTTTCAAGTGATGAGAATTTTTATTTATAATCTTGGAGTGAATGCTGTCAACTATTTCGGGTCTGCAACCATTATTATAAGCAATGTCTTTAAGAATGTGTTTTTCATGTTCAATATGTTCTAGCTCTAAGGGAATTTTTACTAGTCTGCTAATGGCACTATAGGAGAAGGACATCTTATATTTGTCATGGTGTGCAAAACTGTGTGGTATGATTGCATCTGTCGTAGTCGGTTTCCTGTAAATTGCTAACTTGTAGTTTCCTTCATCGTTCATTAATGTAATGTCAAGATAGTTAATTCTTCTGTTCTGTTCTTTTTCATGTCTGAACTGTATGTTGTGGTATAATCCATTGAACGTTTCAATAATCCTGTCTAGATTTTTACCCTTATCTCTATGTAATAATAGAGTGTTATCTACATAGCGGTAATAGTATAGAATAATCTGTATTATCTCTCGTTGCTTCATGAATAACTCAGTTTCGAGATAATTAATGAAAATGTTTGCAGTGTTCCTGACAAGCAGCATCCCATGGATAACCCATCTAACTGTTTGAATATTTCTCCAATGAAAGAGAAGTAATTGTAAGACGGTACTATTTCTACTAATCTCAGGAACTCATCAATTTCTGCTATCGACATACATTTATGTTTCATAAAATTTCTCCTGATAAGTAAAAGTACCTCTTTTACATGGACATTAGTACATAACTTAACAACATCTAGTGACACCCACTTGTAACCTCCAGGTATTCGGATCTGTTTAACCTTATCTACTAGGTCATATGTATTCATTACAGAAAATTTTTGTTCAAAGATATAGTTTTTGGTTAAAATATTATTTAGTTTATTAGCTAAGTTTATATGCCGGGCAATCTATATAGTTAACAATAAGTCTTATGGGCATATTTAATTTATGTATCTTAGGTTGTGCCCATAAACATGGGGCGTGTGGGTTCATTACCTCTAAAGACCTACTAGTTTTTTCGTGAAATAAAAGTGAAGTTGTCTTCAATGCTTCCTTAACCTGTTTCGCAAACCATTTAGTGGGGTCATGATTGAGTCGTATAATGTTATTACTTTCAAAAAATTTCTTAACTTTATTGTAATGTTCACTTATTTTTAATATTACTAAGTATTTCCCTTATCAGCTCTAACAACCAAGGCCTCATGTTCTTTTAATTTACGATTAATGTTATAGATTAGTTTGTTATCTGCATTGGTCATTATTCATTTTTCTACTATTGGAGAGCTGTTTGCTAATGGATTCAGCTATTTTACTCGTTAAAAGGTTCTGTTGTGCTTTATTAACCTTAGCTTAGTTAAGAGTTCTCTTAACTTCAACCAGAAGGGTTTTGATATCTTTTGAGTGTATTTTCTTATTGATTGCATATTTATTGCCATTCTGTAACAGACGTAGTTCTTCATTACTAAAAATAATATCACTGTCATTAACTACTCTGTCACAAAAGATATGTCCACTATGTATATATTCTGGTTTATGCAGTTCACCCTTCTTACGTTTTAACATATAAAGCTTCTTTTTATGGCTATTTTCAATAATAATCTTAGTATTATTAACTGTTTCGATAATACACATCATAGCCCTATCGAATTGCTCAGTACTCAAGACTGTACTTAATTTCAAGTAATCAATGTTCACACAGTAGGTGATATTTATGGTACAATTTTCTGAGTTCTAATCTCATCCATAGTTTTTCACTGTTTATTTTCACTTTGTGTCCTATTACACTACGTGTACTTATCTTCACCTCCGTATAGCTTGGAGTCACGACTTCCGCCGTACATCGTTTGTTGTATGCGATGACTACTGTTGTCTTCATCAGCTTGATGTTACTGGCTGAGAACTTGCGGATTAGTCCCATCCCCTGGAAAGACATACTCAGTCTTTGTATATCCATAGTTGAAACGGACGACTTGGGACGTCAGTTAGTATAATATATGTTAAAAAATGACGAAATTCCTCCAGCTGTATTAAGGTGTTGGTTTTACTAGCAGCTAGTTTCGATGTTGTTATATCATCATCTTCAGGATCTAAATACAACATATCATACATAAACAACCAATGCAACAACAGTAACTTATGAGTTATTATGCAAAACAATTCTATTATAACCATATTACATAATGGATAATTTTAGTGGTTCTAATTATATATTTGGTCATTTCCGTTAAAATGCCATCACTCTGGACATTAGCCATTTACATGGTATCACTAAATACAAATGAAGCTGTATATGCACAATCGTTCTATTATAGGTATTAAAAAACGGGAGTATATAAAAGCTTAAGTGACAAGCCGTTATTCAAATGGATAATAATACAGTGTAGGTGTGGAAAATTGTAATTTCTTATAAATAATGAACTATAAAAAAAGGTGAACGTACGCATTGCCAATTAAGATAGTAGTTCACGTGTTTATATCCGCTTACACTTACTATAGAGTTCAATATGTTGTCACTTCGATGAGTAACTTGCCCTCCTTAGACAGATTTTATACTTAGTAAATTATCAACTTCCGTTATTACAGTCAGTTTATCTTAATCAGTAAATTGATCTTACAGTCAAAATAATTGTTCTTCCAACTTTCATGCTCGTTTCTTGTTAATCAGTGGGTACCCGATATGCTTTAACTACCAATGCTATACAACAACTGAATTATAAAGATAAGTAAAATGAATGAGTCCCCACGTTGTAGTTGTGATTGGTCCAGTAGATCATTTGCCCATAGTAAACAGAGTTTAAGCGCATCATTGATCGTAATTAACTAGAATTGACACTCGACGAGATCACGTACTTAGTACAACAGTTACACATCGTGTATTTTACTGAGTGGCTGTGGTTGTGTGTATTTATTAGAGGAACAACAAATAGGTTACATATATGACCGTTTATTTCAACTGACATTACCTAGATTGCTTCTATTTAGAGCATTATCATGTACCTGATCGTGATTTTGACCATGTAAACTTACTGGAATTGCTTATTTTAGACCCTGGTCATAGCCTTCGATGAGACACCGACATAGAAATTATTTCAGCAACGTGTTAACTTATACTTTTATTAGAATGATTAGTTTTTTAAATTGATTAGTATGTATTTTACACTAGTGACTACCTTGTATCACACCATTTTTTCGGTACCTTACCATTTCTTTCGTGGTGTCAGGAACGAAGCTGTCTAAGTCAATTACGCCCCTGTTACTTTAGTATGACTACAGTACAGAATTTTGCAAACATAACTCTAGTCCACATTACCCACCGTTCGATACTAGTAAACAATGAAGTTTACCTAACATAAGTCTGATTGGCAATGCGTATGTTCTTCTTCTTTTATACTTCATTATTTATAAAAAAATTAAAATGTTCCACGCCTATATTATTATCCATTAGAATAACGGTATTGTAATCTTCTCTGCTTTCAGGTCTGCATAAAAGACTAATGTGGACAGTAGCTGCAAATAGGAAGGAGTGGGTATATTACAGGCTCTTTCAAGTAGCCTCGGTATTTGTACTTCTCACTATGCTTAATTTTTTCTATGTTGACCTCCAGTTCATTTGGCGTTATTTTATGTTTGTTACTAAGAGGGTCTTCTGAAAGCAGATTTGAAGCTCAACCTTCGCTTTCTGTGTCTTCGGCTGCTTAAGCTGCTTTGCTGCCGTATCTATGGAAACTGGAAAGATCACAAGGTTATTTATAAAGGCCAGACAGTCGATTGTAAGATTCGGTGCTCACCCTGAATTGATCATTTCTTTCCACCATTCTCAGATGACCTTTCCCAACAAACAGCTGAATATCAGAGACGGTACATGACGTTACTGAATGTGTAAGACGTTTTGGCCTAAATAAAATGTAAGTGCGGACCTTCAGCTGTACCTTGTGATACAGTGAAGCCTATTACATATTATGAAATCCCAGACACCGATGGGTATCTATAACTTCATTTATAAGTAAAATAAAAGCGTTGTAAAAATAGATCTTTATAGCTTGTGAACAGCCACTTTGTTGAATACAAATTTATCAATTGTGTAGTGAAATTAACATAAATATTCTAATTTTTATAAAGTAGTTGCATAAATGTTTACACAACTTTTGTAATATTTTGACGGAACATATCGTTGAATGTCTGTGTAAGTGACTGAAATCTTTGGATTGCATCTACATTATCTCCAGTCTTATTACTCTCCATAGGCCGGAAAGAGCAGCTGTATATGGGAGTCTTGTGAAATAATTTGTGAGAAACAGACACTTTTTGTGCGGACGTAAGGAACATTGGGAACTTTGAAGCTCATATACAACGTGAACCAGTTATATGAGTGATTAAGAAAACACGAGATACAATGAAGACACTGATTTCACTTTTTACCGAGTAATTAAGAGAATTGCAAATATAATGAAGAAATGTTCTTATTTGGTACTTAGTGAGTCCTCGAACTGTACAGTCTTGGAAATACTACAATTTCTTCATATACTCAAGTCCTGCAGAGATTTCTAGGCTCCTCATACGAGCCAGCGAAGCCGACACTGAGTGAATTAGGGATGCACAATGTTAATGGCTTAGGACTGTACACACATCTCTTCAGTTTCATCCACAAACGACCAACATTCGTGTACTGGATGAGTCAGTGTATAAATATTATTGAAAGCGTGAAAGCGCTGAAAAAATGCTCCGATCAGAGCACAAAAAAGGCGAATATCCTTCTCCGAATGAAGACTGGTGCCTCATTATATGTTCTTCAGCACCTTTAAAAATTATCCGAGAAATGTTGGCATGCGAACATACTAGGGTAATTTTTAACGTACAAGTCTCCTCTGACACCCAACTGTAACACGCTCACACCCGTGAGTCCATCGCTGTAAGTCGCCCACACTTGTCCACTGCACTTGTCCATTCTCATTCAGTCATTCGGCCCAACTCGCACTGATCATCTCTTTCTGTTGCTCTGACTGTCACTGTCCCCTGTTTCACGGCCACTGTCCCCTTCGATCTGTCTTACTACTACTTTCTCCTGTCAGTGTCGCTGCCTGCCTCTTGCTGTGTCTTAACGCTACTATATTATTCACTCGTTACCACTGCTGCTGTGTCTCTTCTCGCTCTCACCATCTCGCCCTTCGTCGTTCACATTGTTATATACTCTCTCATTATTTTCGAAAACGATAAGATGGCGCTTCTAGATAAATGCCTAGAGAGTTTGCCGTTAGAGTTCCGGACCGAGATCTTAGGAATATATCATAACTATTTCAGCCATATGCTATGCATTCTTGGAATAAGCGGCTCCGTTTGATACAAAGAAATGACAAAAAACCTTTTTTTGGAGCTTTCTAAGGAAACGCCCATGCACCCATGAACTATTGGTGCTTCCTCATCTCTCTTAATACCGACTGTAGACCACATCAAACTCTAAGGCGATCCTTCTATTGGATACACAAATGGTCCCTAGCCCATGGGCTGTACAAAACACTTACATGAAATTGGAAAATTGGAAATTTGTGGTAAGGTCTTATGGGACCAAACTGCTGAGGCCATCGTTCCCTAAGCTTACATACTACTTAATCTAGCTTAAACTAACTTACGCTAAGGACAACATACACTTTAACGAAATCGGTCGTAATGAATGGGATTGATTTGAAATTTCGTTAAAGAAGAATAATAAAATTTATCTGTTGTTTTTAAGTTAATTTTCTTTCGTGCGAACTTTGTTGTAGAACCACTCTCTTATTTTCGTGTGGTAATAAAAAATTTTTACTTACTTAATTATTACGTACATTTAAAGAAAAAATAATATTTACGTGAACTCATATGAACTGGTTAAGAATATTAGGTTGAGAATTGGGTCCTTTAAATCATTCGGCCTTGGCATACACTTTCCTGATGCAGTGGATTTTTTGTTAAATATTTTTACTGAATTTTATTCCGGCACTAGCCATAGAATACAAGATTACCTCTATTAGCAGAAAATGTTTTAATTATTGCCAAGCCGACATTTATCACTGATCAAACCTACTTCATTACACATTTAAGATATTTTGAAAGAACCAAACTGTTTAAATTTCAATGTTAACTAACATTAGCTATCCGCCTACGAATGCACAAACGTATAATTAATTCAAATTTTATCAGCCACAGGATCACTGAAAAGGAAGAACAATTTCTTAATTCACCATTGATTTTTATGCATCTGTTCCCGATTTACGGGTTTGCTATTGTTGGTCGCGGCACAGCCCAGCAACACCGCTAAAAAATGCTGAAAAATTCTTAAAGAAATTTTATAGATGACGTGGGCAAGCTAATTTACATAAATAATTCACACTTTTGATAAACTCTAATATATTTAGATCAAACAACAATACAACTCACATTAATTCGTAACGCATCGTCTAATGGCGGCTAAGTCCAGACAGAGACAAAAGAAGTCTACCCATTCGTAAAAAACTCTTTCACAGTGTCCTACCGCAATGACTTCTGAACAGAGAAGACCAAAGAATACATAATGCATTGTGCTTAAATAGTATTGCTGACTATTAACATTTCTTTGCAAATTGACGATATTATTCTCTTCTGGCAACATATCTCTGCTATCGCAAATACTGACACATTTTACAATCACATAATAAATACAGAAAAAAATTCCTATCCTAAATACAGACAAATATTACAACAAAAAATATAAGGAGAATAACAAATGTCTTTTACACCACATTCAGTAATATTTTTGTTCAATAATTACGATATATACAAATTGCCCAGAGCGGCGTATATGGTACAAATAAACTCTTTTTTTTTTTTTAATAACGTGAGTTTGCCAGGGAACGTTACATTGCCCCCTGGCAGCATTTGGCAAAGAGTTTTTACACTTTGACACAATGGTGCCAGTAACGTTCTTTACACTTGTATATTTTACGGAATGGCTCTTTTATTTAGTCCCAGGATTATATAAGTTCATGGCTCCCCCATTTGGGCGTAGGCAAACAGGAAACCTGGGCAAAACTGTGCCGGAGCCCAGCCATCCCAGTTGGTTCATGGTCATTTGAATTAAATGCAGTTATTCATTTGAATTAAATTCAGTTCGTCACAAACGGTTACACAATTACACAATATCACAGTCACATACAGTTCGACTGAAGTTTTTTTGTGTGTGATACTATTATTCGTGTGATACACTACAAGGTCACTTGTCCTACGTAGTAAATGATCAATGTTTATCGAAATGAAGTCATTGACATGTTATTCAGTTTATGTGAACATAAAAAAAAATCAATAATGCTGTATTTGGTGAGCGGTGCGGAGTGATTGTTGAGCGGCGCACGGCGCGGCGCGCTGACTCCGTGTAGGTCACCGCCCCCGGCGTTGACAGCTACGGCGCGGAGGGGCGTGGCTGTCTGTCTGGTCTGCTACGGGCTGCTGCGGCCGCTGCATAGCTGATGTAGCCGGATGCGCGTTGGATATCCGCTCGCCCGTGCGACGTTTTCTTGCAGTGCTCCAGGAAACATGCAACAAGTTCAGAAACAGTGTACTACCCTTATAGGCATTTTTCCTGCTGTGGGAAAGAACGCACACAGTTAGCGGCAGTTATTACTCAGTAGGCCTTCCCTAGTCTGGTTTGCACAATGTTTCTTTGTCACAGTAACACGTTTTATGGGCATACAATATTTTTCACCATGTCATGACTTGTCATTAGTCACACGCGAGTTTTCACCTTAGGACAAAATGTATCTTCGTAGTCAATGCGCTTTCCTAGCGTCCCTTGACACACAAAGAGTTAAAGTTTGACACTAGCTTGATCCACCGTCCGTTATCGGTTCACTGTTCGTGTCGTGCTAGTTCCTTGTCCACTTGCACACACGGCGATGATACAGTTTTTTATCACTTATACACAACTATTCCGTGACGTATTGCTGCAGGTTTAACAGTCACTGTCTGTCTCTGCCGCACAATACTGCACTTTTGTTTAAGTTCCTTTATTTTTATTTACAATGTCCGCTGTGCAATTTTTTTTTTTTTTTTTTGTAATAGCACATTCGTAACTCTTTACCAAGGTGTGATATTTGCGTACATGGTAACAAAATATTAAAATTTGGTATTAGTTTGCCCAAAAGTCATCTATATTCGTGTTCGAGTAGATTTTATTTGTGCATTCCAGCCGGATTCAGGCATATTGTTCAATAACTCCTTTGAACTCATGTCACACTTTACTATCAACGTCCTACGTAACTACAGTGTAGTCTCTGTAGGCAAAAATTGACTTGGACTGTATCTGGCTAGCTCTTTTTTACTGTTTGAATCTGCACATGCTTCAATTGAAGCTTCTTTGTGCGTAACTTTGCATTACATAAATTTGCAACAAGTTTGCCTCCCGTGGTGCCCTCGGGTCACTACTGGGTGCATTATTTTCTCTAATAACATTGGTTAGATAATAAAGTT
Organism: Schistocerca piceifrons; assembly: GCF_021461385.2. Lineage (NCBI taxonomy): Eukaryota > Metazoa > Arthropoda > Insecta > Orthoptera > Acrididae > Schistocerca > Schistocerca piceifrons. The sequence goes on along the minus strand of NC_060143.1, from coordinate 85,160,654 downwards.
CTCAGGGCCTCATATTATTGATATTATTCTGGGTTCGAATCTGTCAATCTGACAGCTACACATATATACATACATACACATAATAGAGAAGATTGTGCCAAGAAATATTTCAAATTTGGGCACATAGAAAATTATGTAGTACACTAACTAATCATTACTAAAATGTTCTTTTTGATTGAACTCTGTCACAGCTTAACACTACAAATAATTGCACTAATCAGATTATCTGTGCAAACATTTAGAGCATGTTCTAGATAACACAAATTAAAAGAGTACATAACACAAATATCCATACACATGAGAAAGTCAATCATATTCTTATAACTAAACACTTCTACACTAGTATATTATCTCTAAAGATCACACATCATTAATGTTCATTATTTACAAAAGAATGGTGTCCACATAGGACTATTAGTCTTTTACTGTAGGAATGCTTTTACATCCTTACGCGGATACAGTCCCCGTACTCTCCCTGAGTGGGGATCTGCTAAGAGATAGCTACACTCATGTGGCACACTTACTACTCTAAAAGGTCCATTGTACACCAATTGCCACTTGATATTCTGTTTCAAGGATGCCGAGGACTTAGGATGATTGCGTAAGAGTACCAAGTCCCCAACACTAAATTTTTGGTTATTCGTCACATGTCGATTATATTTTTCTTTCCTTTTCTGAGCGCACCTGGTAAGGTTGCACCCTGCTTTTCTTATCTTCTCTTCCTTAGGCTCAGGAATGACTGGGACCTTAGGCAAAGGTGCCAGCCACTCATTCAAAACTCTATTATTATTCATTATAATCTCGTTTGGTGGATACCCCGTAGAAGCATGCGGGGTTGCGTTGTGAACTTCTACAAACTTAGGTATCAGATCTGGCCATCTTGTGTGTTTATATGCAATGTATAACCTGAAAAATTTATTTAACTCTCCAAATGTTCTCTCTACTAAACTTGCTTGTGGGTGAAAACGGGAAATTAGTATATGCTTTATATCTTGTTCATGTAAATAGTTTTTCCAGGTATGGCCTGTAAAATAGGAAGCATTATCCGATATTATCGCTTCAGGCTTACCCACTTGTGTAAAATATTCCTTCCCTAACCATTTAACTATTCCACGAGCAGTGGCTGATTTAAGGCAGTATATTTTTAAATATTTAGAGAAAAGGTCATACACCGCTAAAATGTACTTCAATCCACCCCTGGCTCGTGGGTAGGGTCCTGCTATGTCTATAGATACTAACTGAAGTGGTCGATGAGGCACTATAGGATGCAGTTCAGACCTTGTGGACTTATTTTGAAACTTAGCTTTTTGGCACAGAGGACAAGTCCTGATAATGGTGCGAGTCTGCTGGCTTATCCCCTTAAAATAACAGAATTTGGACAAAATCCTTATTGTCTTGCCTATCCCAGCGTGACCCCATGCTAAATGCGTGTGCCACACTACAGCTGGGATAGCCTGTTGTGGTATACACACGACTCCATGGTCATTTGACACACCTGTTTTATAATACAGAATATTATCTACTATTTTGAAATTCTGAACACTTTTAAGATTGGTTCCTTCTTTAATTTTACTAATGATATCTCGCCAAATCGGATCAGTTTCCTGCAATATGGACATATTTTTACACATATGTAAAAAGTCCCTCCTATGTACCTTATCTTGTACTAATAGTATTCGATATTCCTCCGATTGTCCCAAAATATTTGACATTGAGGATTGCCCTAGTGGAAGCCTCGACAAGGCGTCTGCTACAACATTATCTTGTCATTTAAGGTACATGATTTTAATTTTATATTCCTGTAATGCTAACCTCCATCTTAGCAAGCGGGTATGGTATAATTTGCAAGTCATTAAATAGCTCAAAGCCTGGTGGTCACTGAATACTTTGACTTCTTTACCATAGATGTAATAGTTAAATTTCTTTACCGCCCAAACCACTGCAAGAGCCTCTAATTCGGTAGCGGAATATGCTCTCTCGCAGCTGTTTAGTGTGCGGCTGGCAAATCCGATTACATTGATTGTTGTGGGGTCGTTGCTCCTGTCCCACTGAAATAAACACGCGCCCAGACCGTATGAACACGAATCTGTCGCTATACGAAAATCTTTTGTCATGTCTGGGTGTCGCAGTATGTTGGCGTTCACCAAGGCATTTTTGATAGCGTCAAATGCGCGTTGACATTCTTCTGTCCACACCCAGTGCGCATTTTTACGCAACAGGCTCAATAAAGATTCGTTATTCATTAATTGGTTTGGAACAAACCGTCTAAAAAAAGATGCTAGACCTATAAATGCTTTGAGCTGTTTCTTAGTTCTCGGACTAGGAAACCCACGAATTACATCAAGTTTTTTGCTGTCAGGCTTGATGCCTTGTGGTGTTATTATGTGACCTAGAAATTTAATCTGATTACGTCCAAATTTGGATTTATCAAGATTCGCTGTTACTCCCGCTTGCTTAAACCTTTCTAAGACTTTACTCAGTAGTTCTACGTGCTCCTCCCAGGTGGCAGTGGCAATCACTAGATCGTCTACATACACTGTTACACTTTGCAGCAAATCCGGACCTAAAACCGCGTCGAGGGCTGTTATAAAAACTCCTGCACTTACATTTAGGCCGAAATGTAGTACCCTAAATTGGTAGCTCCTTCCCCCAAATATAAATGCAGTATATTTCCTCGACTCGGGTGTGAGCAGGATTTGCCAGAAAGAACTTCTCATATCAATAGATGTCAAATATTGCACTCCATGAAATTTTTGAATTTGCTCATCAAGATTTTCCGGTTGAGTCCTAACAGGTACAATAATTTCATTTATGTCTCTCGCATCTAGTACTAACCGTACCTGTCCGTCTGCTTTTGCTACCGCCACCAAAGGACTACTATAAGGGGACAAAGACGGTTCTATTATTCCCCACTCGATCAGTTTTCTTATTTCTTTAGCTACTATTTCCTTCTTGGACCAAGGAATGGAGTATGAGGCTCGACAGTAAGTTTTGTGAGGCTTTACCTCGATATTGTACTGATATCCCTTAACAATTCCTGGTCGTTCTGAAAATACATCTGCATAATTAGATAATAACTGTACCAAATCCTGCTGTTGCATAGAGTTCAAATTTTCGGACTGTGATACTTTGTTCACAAGTGCGTCCACATTTGCTTTTAATTGATCATCTTGTACGTCAGGATAATAGAGATTCTGACCTAGACAATGATTGTCTAAATGTAGTATCCACTGATTCCTACACCTTATGTTAATAGCGTTACAATTAGGTACAGGTACCTCTTCAGATCTGAGCATGGACAATTCTATTCTCCTACCAGCATTCATCAAGCTTAATTTTCCCCGAGAAAGGTCGATTATTGCGTCCCTTTCTCTTAAAAAATCTACCCCCAAAATGCAGGCTACCTTTAAACCCTTTACTACCAGGAATGAGCACGCTATGGCTTCATCCCCTACATACATCTCTACTCGCACTTGGAGTTTAATTATTTGTCGCTGTGCACTTATGGCTCCAGTGACTTTACAATTATTCACGGGAAAAGTCAGCATACGCCTTTCCTTCCCCAGTACTTTGAATAAGTCCATACTCATAACACTGACAGTAGCACCTGTATCTACGACCGCTTGCACATCAATATTGTTAATTTTGATCTCTATTATCGCTTGTACTTTGTCTTTGTGCTCCTTTATGCACGTGGATGGTTCAGTTATTAATTCATCTCCCATCTGTACCCCGTCATTATACCTAAGGATACAGATTTTGTTCGGTGTTTTGTTCTGTGTCGGGCTGCTCTCACTCCAAACCTCAGCCGACGATGGAGAGCGTATCTCGGCTGCATCTAGTTTGTTGAATTATTGCTAGTGGATGGGCGTGGCTGCTCTGTGTCACTGACCTCCACTATGTGCACGTTGTGTTGCGTCGGCCGCCACGGTTGCGCAATTGGCGCATTTTGTGGTGGCGGTCGGTTATTGTCATATCTATCACTGTTTTGCCGGTCCGGACTGGGCCTCTGGTTCTGCGGCCAAGTTCGGTTTGCATCATTATAAGTATTAGTGTTGCTCGGCCCCCTGGCATTTTTCCATCTATTATTGCTTGGTGGGCCTGTCTCATACCGGTCATCGAACCTCCTTTTCCGGTCATTATTCACCGGCGGACTATTGCCGTTCCGGTCTCTACCTCTATTTCCGTTTTGTGCATACTCCTGTCTCCTATCATTACCTCCGCCGTTTCCATTACTTGGTGGAGGCGTGTTATTTCTACCATTTCTATAACCATTTCCGTTACTTCTAGCCTGTTCAGAGGCTGCCTTAACGTCCTCCTGAATCAGGTCAATTGAGTCCAGAACAGACAAGAAATGTTCCATATCATTTTCAGGCACGTGTATAAGTTTTTCCTTTACATGTATCGGCAAGTGTGATTTCAAAAGCCTGATCAAATCCCGGGATGAAATCTGTTCGTCCCAGTAACGGGTCTTATTAATGTACTTCTCGAAATATTTTCGCAAATTGCCTAGTCGTGGAAAATACGGCTCTGGATTATATACCTCCTTCCGTAATCTCTCCTGGATACATGTTGACCAATATTTGGCCAAGAATGCTTTTTCAAATTGCTCATATGTATCACAACTGTCAGCTGCTTCGGTTGCCCATAATGCAGCATCTCCTTGTATGTAAGACATAACGAACTGTATTTTCTGGGTATGACTCCAAACGCTAGGCAAAATGTTTCTAAATCCCTTGATAAACACTACAGGGTGAACAGATTTCTTCTCCGTTGTAAAGATCTGAAACTGTCGGTTCCTAATCAAGCTTTCTTCAATCACTACTTTGGAATGACATTTATTTGTTTCGCTTACATTGGTTGCCTGTTCTGTCTCGCAGTCGCAATTTTTTACTGCAGTATTTATATGCCTATCATTGTTGGACCTGGCTGGCGTGATATACGCCCGTGCCTCGTCATGCCGCAAGCTAAGCTCCATCTCGGCAAGACGACGGTCCACACTCCGCTGCCACGGCGGAATGTCTTTGTGCACTATCCTTTTTAGATCTTGCACATCCGCACTTGAGCCCACATCTCTGGCCTCAATTGCGGCGTGCACTTTCTGATCTATTTCTTTCATGACTTCATTTTCTACTTTGTGCACTTGTTCGATCACTTTGTTCTCAATTACTTGAGTTGTGTCAATTTCTAGTTGTTCGACCCTATTAGTCAGGACACTGATTTCCTCTACTATATTGGCGTTAGCCACTTGAACACTATCTACTCTTTCGCTTAATTCTTGCACCGTTTTGGGTATGGTTTCATATTTTTGTTTCAAACTAACAATCTCACTTTGCATAACTTCTAAAGTTTGCATCAACTGCAAGTCCCTCTCATGCAGGCGTCGGTCACGCTCTGCTTGTTTAGCATCACGTTCTCCATCGCGCTCTGCTTGTTTGGCAAATTCAGCTACCAATCTCTGGTCACGCTCTGCTTGTTCAGCATCACGTTCTCTATCGCGTTCTGCTTGCATACATGCAAATTCAGCTACCAATCTCTGGTCACGCTCTGCTTGTTCAGCATCACGTTCTCTATCGCGTTCTGCTTGTTTAGCATCACGTTCTCTATCGCGTTCTGCTTGTTTAGCATCACGTTCTCTATCACGTTCTGCTTGCACACGTACAAATTCAGCTTGGAAATTGAGCATGCGCTCGAACATAACTCTTAATGATTGCACTTCTGACACCTCACCACTCTCTGGTCCGTGTCCAGTGCTTGCGGATGGCACAGTATTTCCGCTATCAACTGAATCACTGGGTGGCAATGGCAACATTTCTTGTCCTTCTGCCCCCAGATTCTCACATTGTACTTCCTGAACTACGTCACTAACATTACTTTGTGTCCCACTTTCCAACTCGGTATCACTACTTACTGACTGTTGCTCATTATCCATGTTGATATCTTTCTGACTACGCAATCTAACCATAGTAAACAAAAGAAATAAAATCTGAACTAAATATCCTAACACTCAGGTTTCACTGACATAATCACACAAGAAATGGACATTAACTAATACACACTTACTATATACTACAATGACTAACTACCTAAATGTCCTGTTATTTTAAAACAAAGTACTAACAACAAGCACACCACTAATGATCCGAGAACACTGCACTGAGGCTACTTTACTACCCACAGGACAACTACACTGTAGCTTTACCTTTTGGTGATCTATCTTGGGTGCAGCTGCCCCCTGATATTGTGGTAGGTAATTAATTTTTCGAAATATTGAGCTCTCTTCTTCAGCTTGCCTCTGGGTACATAGTGTTCTCATGCAAAAAATCATACACAGGTATTACCACACAATATTGGTTATGCAATACATACAATACATAGAAAAATTATTAAATGTTCTGCAACAAAGTTCGACTATATTAATTCCCTAGTTATCTCACGGGTATTTAGTGGCCACTGCATATTCGAGCCCCACGTTGGGCGCCAATTTAACGAAATCGGTCGTAATGAATGGGATTGATTTGAAATTTCGTTAAAGAAGAATAATAAAATTTATCTGTTGTTTTTAAGTTAATTTTCTTTCGTGCGAACTTTGTTGTAGAACCACTCTCTTATTTTCGTGTGGTAATAAAAAATTTTTACTTACTTAATTATTACGTACATTTAAAGAAAAAATAATATTTACGTGAACTCATATGAACTGGTTAAGAATATTAGGTTGAGAATTGGGTCCTTTAAATCATTCGGCCTTGGCATACACTTTCCTGATGCAGTGGATTTTTTGTTAAATATTTTTACTGAATTTTATCCCGGCACTAGCCATAGAACACAAGATTACCTCTATTAGCAGAAAATGTTTTAATTATTGCCAAGCCGACATTTATCACTGATCAAACCTACTTCATTACACATTTAAGATATTTTGAAAGAACCAAACTGTTTAAATTTCAATGTTAACTAACATTAGCTATCCGCCTACGAATGCACAAACGTATAATTAATTCAAATTTTATCAGCCACAGGATCACTGAAAAGGAAGAACAATTTCTTAATTCACCATTGATTTTTATGCATCTGTTCCCGATTTACGGGTTTGCTATTGTTGGTCGCGGCACAGCCCAGCAACACCGCTAAAAAATGCTGAAAAATTCTTAAAGAAATTTTATAGATGACGTGGGCAAGCTAATTTACATAAATAATTCACACTTTTGATAAACTCTAATATATTTAGATCAAACAACAATACAACTCACATTAATTCGTAACGCATCGTCTAATGGCGGCTAAGTCCAGACAGAGACAAAAGAAGTCTACCCATTCGTAAAAAACTCTTTCACAGTGTCCTACCGCAATGACTTCTGAACAGAGAAGACCAAAGAATACATAATGCATTGTGCTTAAATAGTATTGCTGACTATTAACATTTCTTTGCAAATTGACGATATTATTCTCTTCTGGCAACATATCTCTGCTATCGCAAATACTGACACATTTTACAATCACATAATAAATACAGAAAAAAATTCCTATCCTAAATACAGACAAATATTACAACAAAAAATATAAGTAGAATAACAAATGTCTTTTACACCACATTCAGTAATATTTTTGTTCAATAATTACGATATATACAACTTGCCCAGAGCGGCGTATATGGTACAAATAAACTCCTTTTTTCTTTTTAATAACGTGAGTTTGCCAGGGAACGTTACAACACACCCATACCCGAGGGAGACATTTACTTGACCCTATCTTTCTATCACCAACAGAACCCGAGATATGAGCCCTGGGTTTTTAATTGCGGTGTTTTGGAACATACTAGGCAGGAAACGCATACCGACGGGCATGTTATAACGTGAAACGCTCAGCCCAGCAGTGAACAAATGGAAAAACTGACCGGTTAAAACGGATACTGAAATTATAGATCTGAATAACCAGTATTTTACGGTATTTGTTTGGTCTCAGTTATAATAGGCTTTTATTTTTTTCACTAATAACCAAATTAAAAGAAACGGTATATCAAATTGCCTGATCAGCGGTGCTGAAAACTTTTTGTTTTTAAATAAAATATTCTTTAGAAACGAGTAATGTTTATTTGTAAAATTTCCATTGCTTTGAAATATTGGGTTGTTACCAAAAAGTGGAAAAAGCGGTCAGAGCTACTATAAAAAAACATCGAGAAACAAACACGTGACATAAGAATGGTAAGAATAACTGAGACAATTATGTACTTCTATCATATGTATGGTGTCTGTTCTTTCGGAGATGTCCGAAAGAACAGACACCAAACTTATAATAGTAATAGCTAAGCATCGCCAGAATTTCATCATATCTTCAGTGTGGATGCATCTTAGGTCCAACCTCTTACAAGAATTATGTGAAATGCTATGAGCTACGACGAAAATAGACTCGGGTGGTACGGAAGTTGTGTGCGACAAGTTTAGGTCGGACTGGAAGCGCTCCCGGATAGCAGAAGCGATTAAGGCGATAGCTCGTGTAAAGTGGGAAAGGCAGGTTCGAGTCGCCATTGGGTTATTTCGGAGTCCTCATGCGGCTGACGTTCTCTTTCATCGTGAATAATATACCTGTTTCCATGGGGCGTGGCTTAATAGACAACGCACGTGCACGTGCAGTAAAACCCACACATGGTCTATCATTGCTTAGACAATAATTCTTTCACAGTTTATGATAAAAATAGGAAATAGCTCATCTTCTGCCTGTGTCTACATAATATGTCTTTATCTGCTTGTAGTCCTTTGAAATAGACAACTTACCACAAATAACAGAGTCCTTCAACTTTATTTTTCACATTTTAGCACTATTGGTAATGCCCAAATAGCGGTACGATTCTCGATTACGACATGATTTTATAGCGGGGTTTCATGAAAACTAGAATCAGTGGGAGACTTCAACCCTTTGTTACCTTCCGAGAAAAACGGCAAACCGTGAACGGTTTTACATTCCTATTTCATATTTTGATTCTATCTTGAAACGTATAATGCAAAAATTTGAGAGAGTTTTACGAGGGGCGTTTGAAAAGTCCGTGCAAAGTCCGAGAGATTGCACCACCAGCGCGTATCGAGGTTATGTTTAGTTAGTAGCATCTTTGGAAAGAACGCACACCAAGTTTCAGCCATATTGGTCTATTTCTTTGTGTTTGGCATTCGTGTCAATCAAGGTAGTCGAGTGATTGTCAAAAAATGGATGAAAAAGAATTTCGTGTGGTGATTACTTTATGGAAGGCAAAATGCCTAGGAGACTAAAGAGAAGCTCTATAAACATTACGATGACTCTGCACCTTCTGCTAGAACAATTTATAAGTGGTTTCAAAATTTTTGGAGTGGCCATATGGGCACAAGTGCTGCTCAATGTTCTGGACGCCCTGTGGAGGTTAGGACTACAGAAATCATTGATGAAATCCATGATATGACGATGGATGGCAGAAGAGTTAAGGTGTGTGAGATTGCTAGTGCTGTGGGCATCTAGAATGAACGGGTACATAATATTTTGCATAAACATTTGGACAAGAGAAAGCTGTCCGCGAGATGGGTTCCACGATTGCTCACGCTTGACCAAAAGCGGAATCGTGTGAAGTGTTGCAAGGATTGTTTGCAGCTGTTCACGATAAGCATCGCTTCGTCACTGTGGATGAAACATGGATACATTACTATACTCCTGAGAGCAAACAACAATCTAAACAGTAGGTTACCGAGGGAGAATCTGCACCAAAAAGCCAAATACCATTCCTTCGACCAGAAAGGTTATGGCGACTGTCTTTTGGGATTCGCAAGGGATAATCCTCATCGACTATCTGGAAAAGGGTAAAACTATTACAGGTGCATATTATTCATCGTTATGGGACCGTTCGAAAACCGAGTTGCAAGAAAAACGCTGCGACTGGATCGCAAATAAGTCCTTTTCCATCACGACAATGCATCAGCACACACCTCAGCAGTTTTGATTGCAAAATTAATGGAAATAGGATTACAACTCGTTTCACATTCCCCCTATTCTCCAGACTTGGCTTCCTTGGACTACTATTTGTCCCCCAATTTGAAGAAATGGGTGGCGGGACAAAGATTTTATTCAAACAAGGAGGTGATTGCAGCAACTAATAGCTATTTTGCAGATTTGGACAATTCCTATTATTCGGAAGGGATCAACAAATTAGAACAGCGTTGGACGAAGTGCGTAAGTCTAAAAGGAGTCTATGTCGAAAAATAAAAAAGGTTTATCCCAAACACATAACTAGTTTTTAATTTTACACGGACTTTTCAAACGCCCCTCGTAGACCATTTCAGCATTTGTTAGACGTTCACGTTAATTGCTTGTAATAATAGCAACCAAAAAAACTAAACTCGCTTATTTCAGAAAACGTTTATTGTGAGCAGTTTCAGTAGTCTGGTTAAACATTTGTTCGATGCCCAAGCTAGTTATTGGAAATAATAGCAGTAAAAAACCGAAAATCGGTTATCTGAGTAACCAGTTATTTTGAGCACTTTTAACAGTGAGGCTAAACTGGAGATCTCTAGAAGAGCGTAACGTTCCAAAGGATTGGAAAAGAGCACAGGTCATCCCCGTTTTCAAGAAGGGACGTCGAACAGATGTGCAGAACTATAGACCTATATCTCTAACGTCGATCAGTTGTAGAATTTTGGAACACGTATTATGTTCGAGTATAATGATTTTTCTGGAGACTAGAAATCTACTCTGTAGGAATTAGCATGGGTTTCGAAAAAGACGGTCGTGTGAAACCCAGCTCGCGCTATTCGTCCACGAGACTCAGGTATATGCCGTGTTTCTTGACTTCCGCAAGGCGTTCGATACAGTTCCCCACAGTCGTTTAATGAACAATGTAAGAGCATATGGACTATCAGACCAATTATGTGATTGGATTGAAGAGTTCCTAGATAACAGAACGCAGCATGTCATTCTCAATGGAGAGAAGTCTTCCGAAGTAAGAGTGAATTCAGGTGTGCCGCAGGGGAGTGTCGTAGGACCGTTGCTATTCACAATATACATAAATGACCTTGTAGATGACAGCGGAAGTCCACTGAGACTTTTTGCGGATGATGCTGTGGTATATCGAGAGGTTGTAACAATGGAAAATTGTACTGAAATGCAGGAGGATCTGCAGCGAATTGACGCATGGTGCAGGGAATGGCAATTGAATCTCAATGTAGAAAAGTGTAATGTGCTGCAAATACATAGAAAGATAGATCCCTTATCATTTAGCTACAAAATAGCAGGTCAGCAACTGGAAGCAGTTAATTCCATAAATTATCTGTGAGTACGCATTAGGAATGATTCAAAATGGAATGAGCATATAAAGTCAATCGTTGGTAAAGCAGATGCCAGACTGAGATTCGTTGAAAGAATCCTAAGGAAATGCAATCCCAAAACAAAGGAAATAGGTTACAGTATGCTTGTTCGCCCACTGCTTGAATACTGCTCAGCAGTGTGGGATCCGCACCAGATAGGGTTGACAGAAGAGATAGAGAAGATCCAACGGAGAGCAGCGCGCTTCGTTAGAGGATCATTTAGTAATCGCGAAAGCGTTACGGAGATGAGAGATAAACTCCAGTGGAAGACTCTGCAGGAGAGACGCTCAGTAGCTCGGTACGGGCTTTTGTTAAAGTTTCGAGAACATACCTTCACCGAAGAGTCAAGCAGTATATTGCTCCCTCCTACGTATATCTCGCGAAGAGACCATGAGGATAAAATCAGAGAGACTAGAGCCCACACAGAGGCATACCGACAGTCCTTCTTTCCACGAACAATACGAGACTGGAATAGAAGGGAGAACCGATAGAGGTACTCAAGGTACCCTCCGCCACACACCGTCAGGTGGCTTGCGGAGTATGGATGTAGATGTAGATGCAGATGTAGAGATGACTAAAAATGGTGTAACAGAAAACTGATTCTTTCAGCGATAAGCACCATCAGTGCAGCAGTGGGACAGGACGAACAGTAGGCAGTAGTACGGCGTGGCCTCTCGCCGATCTGCTCTTCAGCTGGCGCCACTGCGTCTGGGCTGGACTGGCCATCAAGGAGGGCTGCAGGGTGTAGAGTGTAGGCCACACTCTGCAGACTACACTGCAGGCGACCGCGTCGTTAGCTGTCCGCTCAGGCGGGCAGCCTCAGCGGTTTGCTGCACACGTTCCACCTCCCACCATCCACCACCCACCACCCACTGCCCTCACTCTGGCCCTTCCCCCCCCCCCCCCTCTCTTTATCACTCTCTCTCTCGCTCTCACACACACACACACACACATATCATCTTCCTCCTCCTCCCTCGGTCACTTCCGCCAGCCCCCACCCCATCTCTGCTAGCAGCCTAACCCCCACCCTTCGCCACAACCCCTTCCCCCAACCCAGCCGCCCCTTCCCTCTCGCTCCCACCACCCACCCAACACCCCAAACGCCGACGCCTGGAAACTTTGGCTCCGGGAACGATACCCAGAGACCGCAGACACCCGTCTAGTTTGCGGAACGTGCCCTGCATGCTCATTCTCTCCACGGTGTTCGCTCATCCGCCAGCAGCGTTTAAGCCAAGGCTCAAATACCGCAGAGAAACTAAAAAATTGGCCACCGTCTGTAGGACTCGCGCTCTGTGAATTCCGTGAAAATTTACTTACGGATATAGACAGTTCATCCATACTGGGAATCTAGAATCTCGAGGATTTTTGCCTCTTATCGACACTGACACAGGCAAGTCATCGGTCACACAAATATTCAAGAAAGGTAGTAGAAGTAATCCACTAAATTACAGGCCCATATCGTTAACGTCGATATGCAGCAGGATTTTAGAACATATATTGTGTTCGAACATTATGAATTACATCGAAGGAAACGGTCTATTGACACACAGCCAACATGGGTTTAGAAAACATCGTTCCTGTGAAACGCAACTAGCTATTTATTCACATGAAGTGCTGAGTGCTATTGACAAGGGATTTCAGATCGATTCTGAATTCCTGGATTTCCGGAAGGCTTTTGACACTGTACCACACAAGCGGCTCGTAGTGAAATTGCGTGCTTATGTAATATCGTCTCAGTTATGCGACTGGATTTGCGATTTCCTGTCAGAGAGGTCACAGTTCGTAGTAATGGACGGAAAGTCATCGAGTAAAACAAAAGTGATTTCAGGTGTTCGTCAATGTAGTGTTATAGACACTTTGCTGCTCCTTATCTATATAAACGATTTGGGAGACAATCTGAGCAGCCGTCTTCCGTTGTTTGCAGATGACGCTGTCGTTTATCGACTAATAAAGTCATCAGAAGATCAAAACAAACTGAAAAACGATTTAGAAAAATTATCTGAATGGTGTGAAAAGTGGCAGTTGACCCTAAATAACGAAAAGTGTGAGGTCATCCACATGAATAGTAAAAGGAACTCGTTAAACTTCGGTTACACGATAAATCAGTCTAATCTAAAAGCCGTAAATTCAACTTAATGCCTGGGTGTTACGCATTACGAACAACTTAAATTGGAAAGAACACATAGAAAATGTTGTGGGGTAGGCTAACCAAAAGCTGCGTTTCATTGGCAGGACACTTAGAAAATGTTACAGACCTACTAAGGAGACTGCCTCCACAAAGCTTGTCCGTCCTCTTTTAGAATACTTCTGCGTGGTGTGGGATCCTTACCAGGTAGGACTGACGGAGTACATCGGAAAAGTTCAAAGAAAGGCAGCACGTTTTGTATTATCGCGAAATATGGGAGAGAGTGTCACAGAAATGATACGGGATATGGGCTGGAAATCATTAAAAGAAAGGCGTTTTTCGTTGCGACGGAATCTTCTCACGAAATTCCAATCACCAGCTTTCTGGTCCGAATGGGAAAATATTTTGTTGACACCGGCCTGCATAGGGCGGGACGATCACCACAATAAAATAAGGGAAATCAGAGCTCGTACGGAAGGATATAGATGTTCATTCTTTCCACTCGCTATACGAGATTGGAATAATAGAGAATTTTGAAGGTAGTTCGATGAACCCTCCGCCAGGCAATTGAATGTGATTTGCAGAGTATCCATGTAGATGTAGATAAAAATATGTGACATAAATTAATGTATCTATGGACTCATTAACTTACGACGTTCAACATTTTACACCGGCAAGGGACTGTAGATTTTAGTAGGTGGTATAAATTTCAACTTGATACGTCTGCGCGTTCCTGCGGAAAAGGATTATTAATAGCAGGAAAGACAGACAGACAACGATGTGACTATAAGGGTTCAGTTCGTACTGACTGAGGTAAGGAACAATATCTGATCTGCTGACTCTCCTTACTCAGTTCTTACCTTTCTTTACGCGATGACTGTGTCATATAATCCTATTGATAACTCCGCTCTTTTCGTAAGTCAAACATCTATTGCGACCACACGAGCTACAGATAATCGACTGAACTACGGATATAAGATCCAGTTACGCGAACAACTGTTTTTTCATGTATGCTTACTCGTATGTGCTTCATCACCTTCGTGCCGTCGTCAGTCCTGTAAAATGTAAACATATTGTGAGTGATAATTATTATAACGAAAATTAGGCCTAATAACTGTTTCTCTATAATGTTGTCACTGCCTTAATGTTAGATTATTGGGCAGTGTAGGGCAATCTCCACGTTATTGGACATTGGTAGCATGTCATCTGCAATTAAAGAATGTTTCTGAGAATTTGGTTGTCGAGCTAACTCATCACTTTATCTTAAAATGCCGTTCTGCTGTGCGGAAGTACTTTGCGAATATATTTTCCGATTACTCATAGTTGGCTCACGGAAACCCTTTCTCTCTTTTTTTCACAAAAACTACTAATGTCATAAGTGCCCGTATCAGAAATGTAGAACGCGAAGACGAAAAAGGCGTTAAAAGCGACTACACGTTAAGCCCAATCGACGGAAGAAAGGCAGCTAAAAAGAAGGACTTTCTTTTGAAGAAAGGTCTGTAAAATTCGCGATAGAGACAACGGAGGTCCTAAAGCAAAAATTGAATGTCCTTCGCCATTTTGCTACGACGGATAAAAAGTGAATTGCGGTCGACAGCCGGCGCGTCGTTCGCTAAAATGGCCGAGAACTCAAAAACTAGACATCCCAGAAACATTACAAATATAGAAACATCAAACGAAACAACCTGAATCCATCTTAAATGACAAAAACTACAGTGTTCACAATAGTATCATCTCTGTTTTCAGCAACTGCCTACGTTATTAAATTTTCAGTGTACACACATGCACACGCGCGCGCACACACCTTAATATTTACCATTGATATTTAGTTATGTTACCATGGCATCCCCCAAATATATAAGGGATTAACCTCATTTACAAATATATCATCACACCAACAGCTTGTACACCCCTGTCAGCTTGAAACCTTATGCACATCAATTAATGGCACAAACTGTACATCATTTTCATATTTAAAGCATTAACCAATGTATTACACCAGCTTTTAGGCAGTTATCACATGTAACAGATATAATCATAAGAACCCCTGCTTTGAAAGTTTGCTCTCATCCAATCACTCCTTCCACCCTCTCTCTCCCTCTCACTTACTCTTTTTCTTCCTCTCGCTCTGCGTCCAGCCTTTCATTTCTGTCTGTGCATCCCAACCAAAATTATTACTTGTGTATATTGTTACCACTGTATTCAACATAATTATTATATTCAAACGTTGCAACATGTCACATTATACAAATAAGTGTAAAGGTTATGTTATATGAACTTGACAAAATCGGATTTCTTTACCACCTGAAATATTTATGACAGCACATGTATTCAACAGTTCATAACAAAGACCTCCAAAATTCTTTACAACTTATTCTGTAAAATCCTTTATAATTTATTCTGTAATAATGTTGTTACGATGTTAATTCTTCGTACTCTGAGGTAACGTTTCTCTTCTGCCATATGATCCTTGGACGTAACCTCTTCCCTGTAGGTAAGTCTGTAGTAACTTGAGTTGTGTTCACGTGCAGTATAAACGCCGATATGATACATCAACTACTGTAGCTGGCAACCGACAACCACGCCGAGTGAACAAGAAAATGGCGATTCTCATGGAACGACTTGAAACCACAGAGCATTGTAGTTAGTCAGAATATGGCGTCCAAAGATTTACAGAAAGTGATAGTGCGAGGTGAAACTGTCAAATGGTCTTCTGCAGCCAAATATCTCGTCGCGTGCTGAAAAATGCTGTCTCTGAACTTTTTGTGAAAACTCTTAAAGCTTTTTAAATAAAACAAACGTAATTAACGTAATACATCTTTATTTTTTTATCTTTACGTATTTGAATCCTCTGCCGCTATAATACTAGCGTATAAGACGACAGTATGTAACGTAACTAGGTTGGTGCGTGACAAACAGTGTGCTGTAATACAGTTTCGAATTCGAAGAGTTCATCCGTATGTGGTTCATCGTCTCCTTCATCATGACAATGCCAGACCACACACGAGCACTGTGACGTCTGCAGCTATCCGAAACCTTGGTTTCACTGTCATCGATCATCCTCCATACTGTCTCGACTTGACCCATCTGATTTTCAAGTGTTTCCAAAACTTAAAGAACGCCTTCCATTACTTCAATTTTATAGTGATGAAGCATTGCGAGCAGAGGTGAGGTTGTGGCTCCATCAACAAAGACGAACATGGTACACTGAGTGTATCAACAAACTGGTCTTTAGCTGAGAGAAATATGTGGACAAATATGTAGACATGAAGAAGAATAAATATGTGCAATGTTAATAATATTTGCTTTATTTAAAAGCTTAAAGAGTTTTCACATCAAAAATTCGGAGGCAGTACTTTGCAGCAAGTCCTCGTGTAAGGCAGTTACACACCTCGGGAGACTATTACGGAGTCTCCTCTGATCGTCTCATTCAAGCAGTTGTTCCTCAGGAATCTGTTCTCGGCCCGCTGCTGTAGCCGCTCTACACAGCGGACCCACCTCAGAACGACGTCATATTTGTTTACAAAATATGACAGTATAAATGTGATGTGTTACGGCAGTGAAAGGAACCTGTGACCACTGGAGGTACACTAATGTACTTATTTTACTTTTACCGTTCGATACACCTTTAGTTTTTTGTCAAAAAAATCCAAAAACCATGTTCTGAAATAGCGTTTTGTTTCTCCCACTAGACAGTGCAACAAGTTCATCCAAAAGATCGTGACACAACACACAGACAGATGTCATACTAACAAATGTAAATCCACCTGATGATGAAGGTTTAAACATTTGACACGCGTCGTGGAGATAAATAAACAGTGACTGGTAACAGTAAACTTCTCGTTTCATTTAATGTCAATAACAGTCACGATAAAGCCTAACCAAAAATATTCGCATTTAAAGTCAGACGGCAAACACAAATTAGATTGCTCGTTGAGAGATCCGCACCTAAGGAATGGAAATTTTCACAAGTCACGCCAGTACCGACGAAAGGAAATGTGAGTAATACGCTGAATTACAAAAATATGTGACTGACTGAGATTTTCAGTAGGATTTTGAATCATACACTGTGTTCGAACATCATGGATCTCCTCGAAGAAAACGATTTATTGACAAACAGCTAACCAGGATTCAGAAAATATCGTCATGCATAGCACAACTAGCTCTTTATTCTCACGAAGTAATGAGTAGTATCGACAGGGACGTCAAATTGTCCCCCCCCCCCCCCGTTTTTAGATTTCCAGATGGCTTTTGACACCGTTCCTCACAAGTGATCTTCGGCCTGACATGGCTGCTTGTCCTGTGCCAGAGGTTGCCCCTCAGTCTGCAAGATCCGGGCGGTCGCAGAGGGTGGGCTTACTGGTAGTTGGGAGCTCCAACGTCAGGCGCGTAATGGGGCCCCTTAGGGTTATGGCAGCAAGAGAGGGGAAGAAAACCAATGTGCACTCCGTGTGCATACCGGGGGGAGTCATTCCAGATGTGGAAAGGGTCCTTCCGGATGCCATGAAGGGTACAGGGTGCACCCATCTGCAGGTGGTCGCTCATGTCGGCACCAATGATGTGTGTCGCTATGGATCGGAGGAAAACCTCTCTGGCTTCCGGCGGCTATCTGATTTGGTGAAGACTGCCAGTCTCGCTAGCGGGATGAAAGCAAAGCTCACCATCTGCAGCATCGTCGACAGGACTGACTGCGGACCTTTGGTACAGAGCCGAGTGGAGGGTCTCAATCAGAGGCTGAGACGGTTCTGCGACCGTGTGGGCTGCAGATTCCTCGACTTGCGCCATAGGGTGGTGGGGTTTAGGGTTCCGCTGGATAGGTCAGGAGTCCACTACACGCAACAAGCGGCTACATGGGTAGCAGGGGTTGTGTGACGTGGGCTGGGCGGTTTTTTAGGTTACATGGCCTTGGGCAAGTACAGAAAGGGCAACAGCCTCAACGGGTGCAGGGCAAAGTCAGGACATGCGGGGACCAAGCAGCAATCGGTATTGTAATTGTAAACTGTCGAAGCTGCGTTGGTAAAGTACCGGAACTTCAAGCGCTGATAGAAAGCACCGAAGACGAAATCGTTATAGGTACAGAAAGCTGGTTGAAGCCAGAGATAAATTCTGCCGAAATTTTTACAAAGGTACAGACTGTGTTTAGAAAGGTTAGATTGCATGCAACCGGTGGTGGAGTGTTCGTCGCTGTTAGTAGTAGTTTATCCTGTAGTGAAATAGAAGTGGATAGTTCCTGTGAATTATTATGGGTGGAGGTTACACTCAACAACCGAGCTAGGTTAATAATTGGCTCCATTTACCGACCTCCCGACTCAGCAGCATTAGTGGCAGAACAACTGAGAGAAAATTTGGAATACATTTCACAAACATGTTCTCAGCATGTTATAGTCTTAGGTGGAGATTTCAATTTACCAGATATAGACTGGGACACCCAGATGTTTAGGATGGGTGGTAGGGACAGAGCATCGAGTGACATTATACTGAGTGCACTATCCGAAAATTACCTCGAGCAATTAAACAGAGAACCGACTCGTGGAGATAACATCTTGGACCTACTGATAACAAACAGACCCGAACTTTTCGACTCTGTATGTACAGAACAGGGATTCAGTGATCATAAGGCCGTTGCAGCATCGCTGAATATGGAAGTTAGTAGGAATATAAAAAAAGGGAGGAAGGTTTATCTGTTTAGCAAGAGTAATAGAAGGCAGATTTCAGACTACCTACCAGATCAAAACGAAAATTTCTGTTCCGACACTGACAATGTTGAGTGTTTATGGAAAAAGTTCAAGGCAATCGTAAAATGCGTTTTAGACAGGTACGTGCCGAGTAAAACTGTGAGGGACGGGAAAACCCACCGTGGTACAACAATAAAGTTAGGAAACTACTGCGAAAGCAAAGAGAGCTTCACTCTAAGTTTAAACGCAGCCAAAATCTCTCAGACAAACAGAAGCTAAACGATGTCAAAGCGTTCAGTGAATTCGAACGTAAAATTCTATGCACCGACTTGACAGAAAATCCTAGGAAGTTCTGGTCTTACGTTAAATCAGTAAGTGGCTCGAAACAGCATATCCAGACACTCCGGGATGATAATGGCATTGAAACAGAGGATGGCACGCGTAAAGCTGAAATACTAAACACCTTTCTCCAAAGCTGTTTCACAGAGGAAGACCGCACTGCAGTTCCTTCTCTAAATCCTCCCACAAACGAAAAAATGGCTGACATCGAAATAAGTGTCCAAGGAATAGAAAAGCAACTGGAATCACTCAACAGAGGAAAGTCCACTGGACCTGACGGGATACCAATTCGATTCTACACAGAGTACGCGAAAGAACTTGCCCCCCTTCTAACAGCCGTGTACCGCAAGTCTCTAGAGGAACGGAAGGTTCCAAATGATTGGAAAAGAACACAGGTAGTCCCAGTCTTCAAGAAGGGTCGTCGAGCAGATGCGCAAAACTATAGACCTATATCTCTGACGTCGATCTGTTGTAGAATTTTAGAACATGTTTTTTGCTCGAGTATCATGTCGTTTTTGGAAACCCAGAATCTACTATGTAGGAATCAACATGGATTCCGGAAACAGCGATCGTGTGAGACCCAACTCGCTTTATTTTTTCATGAGACCCAGAAAATATTAGATACAGGCTCCCAGGTAGATTCTATTTTTCTTGACTTCCGGAAGGCGTTCGATACAGTTCCGCACTGTCGCCTGATAAACAAAGTAAGAGCCTACGGAATATCAGACCAGCTGTGTGGCTGGATTGAAGAGTTTTTAGCAAACAGAACACAGCATGTTGTTATCAACGGAGAGACGTCTACAGACGTTAAAGTAACCTCTGGCGTGCCACAGGGGAGTGTTATGGGACCATTGCTTTTCACAATATATATAAATGACCTAGTAGATAGCGTCGGAAGACCCATGCGGCTTTTCGAAGATGATGCTGTAGTATACAGAGAAGTTGCAGCATTAGAAAATTGTAGCCAAATGCAGGAAGATTTGCAGTGGATAGGAACTTGGTGCAGGGAGTGGCAATTGACCCTTAACATAGACAAATGTAATGTATTGCGAATACATAGAAAGAAGGATCCTTTATTGTATGATTATATGATAGCGGAACAAACACTGGTAGCAGTTACTTCTGTAAAATATCTGGGAGTATGCGTGCGGAACGATTTGAAGTGGAACGATCATATAAAATTAATTGTTGGTAAGGCGGGTACCAGGTTGAGACTCATTGGGAGAGTCCTTAGAAAATGTAGTCCATCAACAAAGGAGGTGGCTTACAAAACACTCGTTCGACCTATACTTGAGTATTGCTCATCAGTGTGGGATCCGTACCAGATCGGGTTGACGGAGGAGATAGAGAAGATCCAAAGAAGAGCGGCGCGTTTCGTCACAGGGTTATTTGGTAACCGTGATAGCGTTACGGAGATGTTTAACAAACTCAAGTGGCAGACTCTGCAAGAGAGGTGCTCTGCATCGCGGTGGAGCTTGCTCGCCAGGTTTCGAGAGGGTGCGTTTCTGGATGAGATATCGAATATATTGCTTCCCCCTGCTTATACCTCCCGAGGAGATCACGAATGTAAAATTAGAGAGATTAGAGCGCGCACGGAGGCTTTCAGACAGTCGTTCTTCCCGCGAACCATACGCGACTGGAACAGGAAACGGAGGTAATGACAGTGGCACGTAAAGTGCCCTCCGCCACACACCTTTGGGTGGCTTGCGGAGTATAAATGTAGATGTAGATGTAGAAGTGACTTCTAATTCAATTGAGTACCTGTGGAGTATCGTCTGTTTTGTGACTGGATTCGTGATTTCCTGTCAGAACGATCACAGTTCGTAATAACTGACGGAAATTCATCGAGTAAAACAGAAATAATATCTAGCGTTCCCCAAGGAAGTGTTATGTGCCCTTTGCTGTTCTTGATATACCTAAACGATTCAGGAGACAATCTGAAGAGCCCGCTTAGATTTTTTGCAGATGAGGCTGTCATTTATCCCTATTTAAAGTCGTTAGATGATCAAAACGAATTTCAAAATAATTTAGATAAGATATCTATATGGTGCAAAAAATGACAATTGGCTCTAAATCAAGAAAAGTGTGCAGCCATCCACATTAACACTAAAAATTTAATTTACACGATAAATCACATAAATCTTAAGGCTGCAAACTCAACTACATAGTTAGGTATTACAGTTACTAATAATTTAAATTGCAATCACATATATAATATTATGGGGAAAGCAAACGAAAGCTGCGATTTATTGGGAGAACACTTACAAAATGTAATAGGTCTACTAAAGAGACTGCTTACACTACGTTCGTCCATCTTCTTGTGGAGTATTGTTGCGCGGTGAGGGATCCGCATCAGATAGCATTAACGAAGAACATCGAAAATGTTCAAAGAAAGGCAGTTCGTTTTGTATCATCGCGTAATAAGGGAGAGAGTGGCATGCCTATGATACAAGAATTGGCATTTTTCGCTGCTGCACGACCTCTCATGAAATTTCAATCATCTCCGCAGTGTGTGAAAAATATTTTCTTGGCGCCCAGCTACATATGGAGGAATGATTACCATAATAAAATAACAGAAATCAGAGCTGGCACGAAAAGATTTAAGTGTGCGTTTTTCCCGCGAGTTGTTCGAGAGAGGAACAACAGAGAAGTAGTTTAAAGGTGGTCTGATGAACCGTCTGCAAGGCACTTAATTGTGAATCGCAGAGCAACCATTAGACGTGGATGTAAATAGCACTTTCCCACTTTGCAAAATACAGTGTTCATGTTGCTGCAATATGTTTTGCAAAGTTGAAATGTGTTATTTACCTGTGAAGTTCTCCAAAACGTTTCTAGTGTTTGTGTGTGGATATCAACATGACATGAGAATGCACATGACATAGGATTTTTGAACTCTAACTGTAAGTAATCGCAAAACATAACTGTGAAACATTTTTTCCCAACACAACTAATATATTAACTAACGATTGCTGACGCGCTGCGATGTTGAAGGTTCTTTTCCATCCTCCCTTTTAAAAATTATCCACAGCTATTATTAACATTTATCAGATTCCAGAGCCACTTCTAATTCGCAGTCACAATGTGGCTTTTGGGGAATATAACTTTCACGAACTTAATTCCAGCTATTGACAAGTACATATCGCAATCCATTGAAGGTACAGTGTAGCCAACACCTCCCCCCCCCTCCCCCCCTTCTTAGGACTGATTTTCTGTACCCCAACTGACTACACCTAATACATGTGTCGATAAAAAGCTTGTATCAAGGTTGCAAATTTTCTTTATTGAGTACCGATTCCAGCTCATTGAGCCTCCCTCATATAAATTATAAATTTAAAATGTTTTTCAGTGTGTAACAGTCATTACACATCATCGTATTCTTGGAGCTAAGTCGCCCTAAACTCAAAACCGTAGTTGATTACGCAAACTGACAACGTTAGTCACTATCAGATATTTTTACAGCGCCCATATTGCCACACATGTATAAAAACGATCGGCAGCAATGATAGCTGCATCGCCCATGAGTGGATGTAAACAAGACATCACTTTTAGTATTCATAACAAGTCAAGGAAACGTCTCTGTGACAGCAGCAGTTACCAGTAGACTGATAGCCGCCACGTGGACACTTCCTTGTCCTGCTATGAATACTAGAAGTGATGTCTTGTTGACATCCACTCATGGGCGATGCAACAACTACTGCTGTCGGTCGTTCGCACACATGTAAGGTAATATGGACACTGTAACAATATCTGATTAGTGATGTGAGCGTGTGGGTGCTATTCTGTCATTCTGTGCAACGGATTAATCTGAGATGTACCCTTTACCCTGTGGCTCCTGCAAGATGCAATTTCCACCCCCACACTACTCCAGAAGTCAGACAGACGCTCTTAACGTTCTAAAGAGAAATGCCTTAAAATAATAATAATAAATATTCTCTGCAGTCGTCCGCTGTAAGGAAATGACACAAAAATTCACAAAATTTCTTGCGTAACTAGTGGGATACTTGGGTACTGGACTAGTGCCAGTTAGTGTAAGAAAAACATGAAACTAACAAAAATTATTAATTATTTTGCAAAAATTCTGAGAAATCACAATGACACTTTTAGTTATGAACTGAACAAGTTATTTCCAGGTTCTTTTCGGAATGTGAAATTACCTCTTAAGGATAGGATTCGCTAATGAAATTTCTATACAAAGTTTAACATTGTTATTGACTTGGTAGAATGGCTGAGAGTCGCGCCTACTCAACTTGAATAATTATCCGTTAGAATCTTGCCAGGTACAGTCAAGGCTGTTGCGTGTGAAATGCAGTGAAGTGTACTGTTGTGGAGGAAATATGGCGCTCGCAAGATCTGTAGAGGACAATACCGCATGCTGCGATGACTGCTGTCTGCGCCGCTCGCTGCTGACAAATAAGATAACTCTCGTTCTGTTTGGATTGACCCTTGCCAATCAAACTCTCCCTACACCTTGATAAAGTCAAGGACTCCTATTCTCCCCTAGTCTAACTATTGGCGTGGTACACCGGTCTGATAACCAGTCCACCGCAATGCCACTCAAAAATTCGCTCACAAGCGTTTAACTATAATTCTGTCCATTCACACCACACAATAAGTGTGGCGGCCAACACAGCGAACAACGCTTAATCGCAAAGACTCAATATAGAGTCGCACTCCGATCGAGCGCACACACTCTCCTTACGTGTTCTCACTCCAAGAGCGACAACAGAACGGCCCCTCTCCACGCCAGAGGTGAAGGGGTATATCTCTTCCATTACTCCTTCAGCTCAAGGCGTCAGGAATATCGTATACCAATCAGCATTGCTCTTCTAAAATGAGAGAATGACGTTTCGTTTAAGCCGACCAATCCAGAAATCTGTAGCATCAGCGTTTGGCGTTTGCTGTCTCCCTGTGAAAACCTCTGAAACTGCGTTCTATGTTTGTAAAGAATGCGTAGGCTAGGCGCTCCCACACAATGTAGCGGAATTTGGTTTTAAGCCGAACACGCGGCCATTCTTCCCTTTCACTCGGCCAAATGCTGTCCGCTCCATGGGCGGTCGCCATCCGATGTAGATAGGCTGAATCGTCCTCTGAAGGGACTGACCTCTCGGCGTGCAGTCCGCCTCTCCCGAACTAAAAGCTCTTGTGCCCGTCGTGTCTTGAATGTGTGTGTGTGTACGCCAGCCTGGAGTATCTCAAGCCCGGTGCGCACTTGTTATTTGTGTATCGTTTACATGAATTCATACAGCATTGACTTTATCTTATCGAGTTTGGGTTCAAACGAAGTGTCTTGATGTGCGGAATATGATTGTGAGGGCGGAATATGTAAGCAATGAAAGTCAGGAGACCACGACGTCTTACAGTGGTTATCGTTGTCAAGTTACATAACGAACCACGATTTTTCATATTACGGCGACTTAGCTCTAAGAATACGACAATGTGTAATGATTGTCACACACGAAACAATATTTCAGATTAATCTGGCTCGTCAGTGAACCTAAACCGGTAATTAATAAAGAAAATTGGCGATCTTGACATAGGATTCTATCCACAATTTTTTTAATCAAAATATCGCCTTATCTCCCCACTGACAATGTCAAAAATAACATGACTGCATCTACTCTTATCCGATGTGAAATAGTGCGAAAGTTTTCTTAACGTCTGCAAATCATGTAACTGAGGTGCGACTTGGGTACCAGTCCTGTATTCACCTAAGAAAATGTAGGAAATTGCCTAAAAACCACATGCACGCTGGCTGGCACGTCAACTCTCATTAGTCCGTAGGGGTGGTTCGGTCTGGGAACGGCGCGTCTCAAATGGGTCTAAGCACTATGGGACTGAACATCTGACGTCATCAGTCCGCTAAACATAGAACTACTTAATCCTAACTAACTTAAGAACATCGCACACATCCACACCCGAGGCAGGATTCGAACCTGCGACGGTAGCAGCAGCGCGATTCTGGACTGAAGCGCCTAGAAGCGCTCGGTCACAGTGTCTGGCTGCGGTGCGTATCCCTGAATCCCGGGAGCGGCATGCTAACGCGCACAGCTGTCTGGGGTCCTGTTTAGCACCCTCCAGTTTCAAAACATGGATACGCAAACTGTCAGAGGAGAAACAGACAGAAGAGTGGCACATTTCTGTCTGCCATAGTTCTCAATATCTACATCTACATATATACTCCGCTAGGCACCGACCGGTGTGTGGCGGAGGGTACAATTCGCGCCAAAGTCATATTTCCCCCGCTCTGTTCCACTCGCGGATCGCGCGAGGGAAAGACGACTGTCTGAACGCCTCAGTACGAGCGCCTATTTCCCTTATCTTTGAATGGTGATCATTGCGCCATTTGAAAGTTGATGTAATAATTAATATATGCTCTACATCCTCGGAGAAGATCGGATTCCGGAATTTCGTGCGCAGCCCCTTCTGTTTTGAGCGCCGTCTATCTGCAAGTGTGTCCCACTTCAGACTCTCTATGAGATTTGTAACGCTCTAGCAATGGCTAAATGTACCAGTCACGAATCGTGCCGCTCTTCTTTGGACCTTCTCAAGCTCTTGAATCAAACCCAACTGGTAAAGGTCCCATACAGACGAACAATACTCCAAGACTGGACGCAAGTGTATTGGAAATAGTACTGAAATGCAGGAGGATCTGCAATGAATTGACTCATGGCGCAGGGAATGGCAATTGAATCTCAATGTAGACAAGTCTAATGTGCTGCGAATACATAGAAAGAAAGATCTTTTATCATTTAGCTACAATATAGCAGGTCAGCAACTGGAAGCAGTTAATTCCATAAATTATCTGGGAGTAGGCATTAGGAGTAATTTAAAATGGAATGGCCATATAAAGTTGATCGGCGGTATAGCAGATGCCAGACTGAGATTCACTGCAGGACGGAGTGGCCGAGCGGTTCTAGGCACTACAATCTGGAACCGCGCGACCGCTACGGTTGCACGTTCGAATCCTGCCTCGGGCATGGATGTTTGTGATGTCCTTAGGTTACTTAGGTTTAAGTAGTTCTGAGTTCTAGGGAGCTGATGACCTCAGAAGTTAAGTCCCATAGTGCTCAGAGCCACGTGAACCATTTGAGATTCATTGGAAGAATCCTAAGGAAATACAATCCGAAAACAACGGAAGTGGATTACAGTACACTTGTTCGCCCACTGCTTGAATACTGCTCACCGGTGTGCGAACCGTACCAGACAGGGTTCACAGAAGAATGGAGAAGATCCAACGGAGAGCGGCGCGCTTCGTTACGGGATCGTTCAGTAATCGCGAAAGCGTTACGGAGATGATAGATAAACTCCAGTGGAAGACTCTGCAAGAGAGACGCTCAGTAGCTCGGTACAGGCTTTTGCTGAAGTTCCGAGAACATACCATCACCGAGGAGTCAAGCAGTACATTGCTCCCTCCTACGTATATCTCGCGAAGAGACCATCAGGATAAAATCAGAGAAATTAGAGCCATATCGACAATCTTTCTTTCCACAAACAATACGGGACTGGAATAGAAGGGAGAACAGATAGAAGTACACAAAGTACCCTCCACCACACACCATCAAGTGATTTTCGGAGTATAGATGTAGATGTAGATGTAGAACTAACGTATTATAAGCTATTTCCTTTGTTGAGGGACTGCATCGCTTCAGGATTCTACCAATAAACCGCAATCTAGAGTTCGCCTTACCCGTTACCTGTGTAATCTGATCATTCCATTTGAGATCATTTCGAATAGTCACATCCAGATACTTAACAGACTTTACCGCTTCCAAAGACTGGGCATTTATTTTGTACTCTTGCATTAATGGGAAGTTCGCCTTGTTATACGCAGTAGGTTACACCTACTAATATTGGAGATAACTGCAAGTCATTACACCACGCATTTATTTTCTGCAAATCTTTACTGATCTGTTCACAACTTTCGTGTGATACTACTTTCCTGTAGACTACAGCATCATCGGCAAACAGTCTGTCAATACCATCAACCAGATCGTTTATGTACATCGTAAAAAGCAAAGGACCTATTACGCTGCCCTGGGGCACACCTGAAGTTACGCTTGTTTCTGTTGAAGTCACCTCGTTCAGGACGACATACTGCTTCCTGTCTTTTAGAAAATTTTCTATCCAATCGCATATGTCATCGGATAGACCGTAAGCGCGCACTTTTTGTAGCAAGCAACAGTGCGGAACTGAGTCGAACGCCTTTCGAAAGTCGAGAAATATGGCATCAACCTGGGAGCCAGTACCTAGAGCCTGTTGTATATTATCCACGAAGAGGGCCAGCTGTGTCTCGCATGACCGCTGTTTCCTAAAACCGAGCTGGTTTCTACAGCTGAGCTTCTCATAGTCTAGAAAGGTCATTATGTCTGAACACAAAATATGTTCCATGGTTCTACAACAAATCGATGTCAGTGAAACTGGCCGGTAATTATGTGCATCCGATTTTCTATCCTTTCTATAGATTGCTATGACCTGGGCCTTGTTCCATTCCAGTGGAACTTTCCGCTGTTCCAATGATATCTGATAGACGATGGATAAGAATGGTGCTATATTTTTAGCATACTCAATATACACTCCTGGAAATTGAAATAAGAACACCATGAATTCATTGTCCCAGGAAGGGGAAACTTTATTGACACATACCTGGGGTCAGATACATCACATGATCACACTGACAGAACCACAGGCACATAGACACAGGCAACAGAGCATGCACAATGTCGGCACTAGTACAGTGTATATCCACCTTTCGCAGCAGCGCAGGCTGCTATTCTCCCATGGAGACGATCGTAGAGATGCTGGATGTAGTCCTGTGGAACGGCTTGCCATGCCATTTCCACCTGGCGCCTCTGTTGGACCAGCGTTCGTGCTGGACGTGCAGACTGCGTGAGACGACGCTTCAATCAGTCCCAAACATGCTCAATGGGGGACAGATCCGGAGATCTTGCTGGCCAGGGTAGTTGACTTACACCTTCTAGAGCACGTTGGGTGGCACGGGATACATGCGGACGTGCATTGTCCTGTTGGAACAGCAAGTTTCCTTGCCGGTCTAGGAATGGTAGAACGATGGGTTCGATGACGGTTTGGATGTACCGTGCACTATTCAGTGTCCCCTCGACGATCACCAGTGGTGTACGGCCAGTGTAGGAGATCGCTCCCCACACCATGGTGCCGGGTGTTGGCCCTGTGTGCCTCGGTCGTATGCAGTCCTGATTGTGGCGCTCACCTGCACGGCGCCAAACACGCATACGACCATCATTGGCACCAAGGCAGAAGCGACTCTCATCGCTGAAGACGACACGTCTCCATTCGTCCCTCCATTCACGCCTGTCGCGACACCACTGGAGGCGGGCTGCACGATGTTGGGGCGTGAGCGGAAGACGGCCTAACGGTGTGCGGGACCGTAGCCCAGCTTCATGGAGACGGTTGCGAATGGTCCTCGCCGATACCCCAGGAGCAACAGTGTCCCTAATTTGCTGGGAAGTGGCGGTGCGGTCCCCTACGGCACTGCGTAGGATCCTACGGTCTTGGCGTGCATCCGTGCGTCGCTGCGGTCCGGTCCCAGGTCGACGGGCACGTGCACCTTCCGCCGACCACTGGCGACAACATCGATGTACTGTGGAGACCTCACGCCCCACGTGTTGAGCAATTCGGCGGTACGTCCACCCGGCCTCCCGCATGCCCACTATACGCCCTCGCTCAAAGTCCGTCAACTGCACATACGGTTCACGTCCACGCTGTCGCGGCATGCTACCAGAGTTAAAGACTGCGATGGAACTCCGTATGCCACGGCAAACTGGCTGACACTGACGGCGGCGGTGCACAAATGCTGCGCAGCTAGCGCCATTCGACGGCCAACACCGCGGTTCCTGGTGTGTCCGCTGTGCCGTGCGTGTGATCATTGCTTGTACAGCCCTCTCGCAGTGTCCGGAGCAAGTATGGTGGGTCTGACACACCGGTGTCAATGTGTTCTTTTTTCCATTTCCAGGAGTGTATAATCTTACGGGGATACCGTCTGGGCCAGATGCTTTCCTAGCGTCTAAGGATCTTAACTGTTTTACAATACCAGATACACTGAACACTATTGTTGTTGTTGTTTGTGGTTTTAGGGCGCAAAACTTCTATGGTCATTAGCGCCCAGCCCGTGACGTAGAAAACAGGAAAAAAACGAAATTTAAAATCAGCAGCAATGGGAACAAAGTCATAAAATTTGAGAAACTAAGGGCAGAAGGAATGCTTAAAAATCCACTATAGAAAGGGGTTGGTTGTCCCTCAAAAAAAAGGCTTCAAATGACTGACGTCATTTCACTGTCACTAATAAACTGTAGAACGCGGTCAGCTGAGCGCGTGTCATCTGCTAAAATCGACGATAGATCAGGCGATAGCTGTAGACGGGAGCGTAACGGATTAAAATAGGGGCATTCAATTAAAAGGTGTCTGACCGTCGACGGCTGAGAGCAGTGGGGACAGAGTGGGGGAGGATCACCGCTTAAAAGATGTCGATGACTAAAAAGACAGTGCCCTATCCGGAGTCTAGCTAAAATTACCTCCTCCCGACGACGCGATCGGGAGGAAGAGGTCCATGCGCAAGGAAGGGCTTTCACTTCCCGCAATTTATTATGGGGAAGTGTTGACCAATGCGCATGCCATAAATGAGCAACTTGGCGACATAAACCGCTCCGTAGATCGGTAAACGGAAGAGACTGAATAGCTGGCCGAGGAAGAGAGACTGCAGCCTTGGCCGCTATATCGGCCGCCTCATTTCCACAGATACCAGCGTGTCCTGGGAGCCAGAGGAACGCCACTGAGACGCCCCCCAGGTGGAGCAAGCGCAGACAGTCCTGAATCCGGTGGACCAGAGGGTGCACAGGGTAAAGAGCTTGGAGACTTAGGAGAGAGCTGAGAGAATCTGAGCAGATTACGTACTGTATCCGCTGATGGCGGCGGATGTAGTGGGCAGCCTGGAGAATAGCGTAAAGCTCCGCAGTATAAACCGAACACTGGTCGGGAAGCTGGAAGTGATTTGGGGTGTCGCCAACAATATAGGCACTCCCTACACCTAACGATGTTTTCGAGCCATCGGTGTAAATAAATGTGGCTTCCGTCATTTGTGCACATAGAGCAGCAAATGCCCGACGGTAAACAAGTGTAGGGGTACCATCCTTGGGAAATTGACATAGGTCTCTGAGCAAGTCGATCCGGGGACGGAGCCAAGGCGGTGCTGTACCCCAAGTTGTCAAGAAGGTTTTAGGAAAGCGGAAGGAAAGAGAATGGAGCAGTTGACGGAAGCGGACTCCCGGGGGTAGTAGGGAGGAGGAGCGGCCTGCATACCCGACATCAAGGGAGGCGTCGAAAAAAAGGTCATGGGCTGGATTAGCAGGCATGGAAGACAAATGGCTAGCATAACGACTCAGAAGGACTGCCCGCCGATTGGATAGCGGAGGTTCAGCAGTCTCAGCATAAAGGCTTTCCACAGGGCTGGTGTAAAAAGCTCCAGACACTAAACGTAATCCACGGTGGTGGATAGAGTCGAGACGCCGAAGAATAGACGGCCGAGCAGAGGAGTAGACTATGCTTCCATAATCCAATTTCGAGCGCACTAAGGCGCGATAGAGGCGGAGAAGGACCATCCTTTGGTTTGTTCGACAATTGAAAGGTGGAATGGTGCTGCAGTCCTCTACCGTAAACGAGTTTTTGAAGGCTAGGTTTAGAATTTCCGCCTTCTGTTTATCATCATCAGTTACATTACCTGTACCGTCAGCAAGAGAAGGTATTGAATTATTTGTAGCGTTCACAGATTTTACGTACGATCAAAATTTTTTGGAGCTATTTTTATAATCTGCAGATAAAACATTGCTTTCAAATTCGTTAAAAGAATCTCTCATTGTCCTTCTGACAGCTGCTTTCATTTCGCATAACTTCAGTTTGTAAGCGGGGCAGTGACTACGTTTAAATCGAATGTGTAAAATTCTCTGCTTTCTCAGCAACTTCCTAATATGTTTGTTGTACCAAGATGGATCCTTTCCCTCCCCTATACTTTTTCTAGGCACATACTTCTCTAACACATGGTGGAAAATACCTTTAAATTCCGACCTAAGATGCTCAATATCTTTGAGTCCCAAGGTGAATGCTTGGAGCTGACTATAAAGGTATTCATTAATGATACTTTTATTTGCTTTTTTTTCAGCTTCCACTGACATAGAAGCCACAACGACATTATGGTCGCTAATACCTTCTTCTAGATTAACTTCCTCCAAAAAATGAAGTCTGTCTGTCGCCAGGATATCTAATATGTTCCCATCTCGAGTTGGTTTTCTAACCAATTGCTCAAGGTTGTATGTTGAGAGCGCTCCTAGAATAACTTAACACGAATCTTTGCTTCTGCCCCTGTGATAAACGTGTAATTTTCCCAGTCAATGTATGCTAGATTAAAGTCTCCACCTATAACTAATGGATAATTTGGATATTTACTTCCTATGTACTCAAGAGTTTCCCTGTAACGTTCTGCGACGTTTGTTGCGGATGCTGGTGGTCTATAAAAACATCCTAATACAATGGTCAATCCTTGTCTGATTGACAGCTTTATCCAGGCTATTTCACAGTCCGAACTAGTATCGATCTCAACTGCGTTTAAACAGCTTTTAACTGCAATGAACACACCACCTCCCATAGCATCAGTCCTACCTTTCCTAAACATTGTCCAAACCGAGTTCAAAATTTCACTGTTTTTTATGTCTGGTTTCAACCAGCTTTCTGTACCTAAAACAACATTGGCATTGCTACTGTTTATTTCGGAGATTAACTCGGAGATCTTGCTGCAGACACTTCGACAATTTACTAACATGAGATTTCGCATATTTAAATCCTTTGGAATGAGCTGTTTAGGAGAACTAACAATTTTTACAGTTGGCACACCCACATCAGTGTCATGAACTGGTAATTTTACAGGACAGCGGTTTGTTTCCCATGGGGCGGAACCTAATCTAAAAAAAAACCATGTGCACACTACAAGTACTGTGCTACCCACGTATCTGCTACCTGTGTGTAGTGCACCCCTGATCTATCGAGGAGCGTCCTACAACCTTCCATCCCATAGCGTAGGTTGAGTAATCTACAAACATTTTCGCCACAGAGTCGACGTAGCCTCTGGTTTAGATTCTCCACTCAACTCCAAACCAGAGGACCCCAGTCCAAACTGGGTACGGTGGTGCAGATCGTCAGCTTGGCTTCCACTCCTCGAGAGATGGAGGCCGCCTTCACCAATATAGCCAGCCGTCGAAAGGGCGCAAGTATTTCCTCGGAACCCCGACGACAGGAATCGTTGGTACCGACATGTGCAACAACCTGCAGCTGGCTGCACCCCGCACGCTCGATAGCCGCCGGAAGAGCCTCTTCCACATCCCGCACAAGACACCCTGGCAAGCACATCGAGTGAACGTTGGACTTCTTCCCCGCCTTAGCCGCTATGTTCCTGAGGGGCTCCATGATCCGCCTAACATTGGAGCTCCCAATAACCAACAAACTCCCATGTGCCTGTCCGGACCTTGCTGAAGGGGTGGCGACTATCCTGGCAGAAGGTGCATTCTGATCCGGCTCAGCCCCCCCCCCCCCTCCCCAGCATCAGTTAGGGCACTGAATCTATTAGCAAAGTGCATGGGATTTGGCAGGAGCCTGCGTCCCCCATGCAGCCTTCGCTTTGAGGCTCGAGACCTCGACACAGTCCGCCACCCACACTGAGGTGAGAGTGGGACGGCCGGCTTAGTCGCATCTGAGGTCGGCTCAGTGACAGCGAGCTGTGACATCCCCCCCCCCCCCCCTGCACATCTAGTACAGCAGAGGCTGCTCCAGGCACCCCATCCCAACCGCACCTCAAGGTGGCACTCAGGAGCTTGTTGACTGTGGCCAACAAAGCTTCCAGCTGCGTTTGGAGTGTGGCCAACTCCTCCTGCATCCGCACACAAAAGACGCAGTCCCCATCCATCTAGCTAATAACTGATTTACTATAAAAAACTAAGGAAACCTACTGCCACACAAGGATAACAGCTACACTCTAGTTGGCAGAAAGGACACTCAATAATGAAAATAAAAATTTATGGTAGAAGCTAGATCTGGTGCTTATTTTCCTGCCAGGGGCTATTTAGTGAATACTAAAGAATAAGACAGTGACCTACAGTAAACTGCTATTGGATGTCTAGTGAATACTATAAACAAATTAAACAGTGACCTACGGTAAGCTGCACCTACTGATTATCCCTCGTATTTGTAATTTAAACAATCGTTTACCTATACGCGAAAGTGACCTAATAAAATTATAAAAACTGCTACCTTAAATGTACCGAGTCTAAACGACACAAATAAACGTAAACGCTGGGTACTGTACGCTGATTTTCTCTGCCTCGTGATGACTGGGTGTTGTGTGATGTCCTTAGGTTAGTTAGGTTTAAGTAGTTCTAAGTTCTAGGGGACTGATGACCATAGATGTTAAGTCCCATAGTGCTCAGAGCCATTTGAACCATTACTGTACACTGACAGATGCAGGTACAAAACAAACGTTTAGCTAACAATAAGAGTTTAGAATGTAAAGCACAAATACGAATTCTACTTTATTGGCACCGATGGGCTTACAGTACACGATCATTGAAGCCCACAACAAGCTAATGAATTTAAGCAGACTGCGAGGTGAGTTTTAGCTTTCTGCTAACCAAATCGTATATAAGAAGGGCTCAGAAGTTGTATTGTAACATTGATTTACTCAGATATGGTAGTGTAATACTAATGTACCACGTATTTTACGTTTTCTTAACTGTTAACGGTCGCAGGTTGCGCTAGTCAAACGTATACAAGTGACGTTAGAAATCACTGTCAGTATCACTATTCCTAATATAACGTATAAAAACTACTACCTTCAATGTATCGAGTCTAAATGACACTAATAAAGGTGAATACTGAGTATTGTACACTAACTTAAACTGATTAACCCTCGTATTGATAATGTAAACAAACGTTTACGTACACGTGAAAAATAATCTAATAAAACGTATAAAAACAGCTACCTTCAATGTATCGAGCCTAAATGATACTAATAATCGCAAATTCTGAGTATTGTGCACTTGAGAAAACCCGCGTATTTAACATCAGTTAAGAATGTAAATAAACGTTTGCGTACGCCCGGAACTGTCCTAAACAGAAACTTCGCTTATCTTATTGAGACGCAAATAAAAACTGAAACCTTTAATTCATCACGTGTATCTGACATTAATGCACGTAAATACTATAGAATAGACAGCAAAACCGATTAATTACTAGCTAAATTACTTATCTTGTAACACAGCAAGCGAAAACCGCTCGCAGCCTGCGTCAGGGCTGACAACACTAGGCTGCGTTTCAGCCAGTAATTACAGACATCTCTAGTTTCGAAAATTTTAGACAAGCAGGAAGCTTATTACTATCCTGGTATGAATGTCTGCCGAACAAGGTTCAACTCCTTTCCACTCACCTAGGATAGGCATCAAGGTTAACACTTTCTGCGACATTCACCAGATAGAAGAAGCAGACAGAAAGCATTTGCTGTTCTCCTACCGGCTTTCCTAGCGGATTTCTGGAACAATTTATGAAAATGCAGGCACCTTACATCAAGTAATGTAGTTTTATTGTGCCATTATCATACTCAAATATACTAAACAGTTTTTCAATTCACAAAAGATACTATCGAGTGTTTATGAAATTTCGGATAGTATTGATGGTTTCATTAACAATTTAATCTCCAGGTGTACAAACCGCAAACTGTTTTCTTTTTTTACATTGTTTTGCCTCTACAGTTAGTACCACATCAAAATTCTATAGGTATATCTATTTTCCTATGTCGACACTGAAAAAAAAAAACTTAAAGGATTTTAAGACTCTGTGTCTTCCTCTCCACGATGTTTTATATTTGTAACAAGTTGTTGGCAGTATGGTTCAACATACGCAAGGCAAATAATTAAAAAACGTCTCAAAATGGAAAGAGATTCGCACACTGTTATATCGCGATAAACAGTTCTTCGGTGATGCGAACGATCTTCTCTCTTTCATACAGTATATCCAGTCCACCTGCGTAGCAAGGATGATGCAGCAAACAAATTAGTCATAATATTGCTATATCACAAACAAGCGCTGCTGGTACATTTGGGCTATTGACTCTAGCTTCTTTTCTACAAATGTAAAGGTTCAGTACATTTTATCGACTAATAATTGCAGGATATATGGCTACTCTCTATTTATAATTCCTGTGTTAAACTATAACATCGAAAGCTATTTTACTTTTTTCAACATTATTAATTCAATCCCAGAACGAAATATGAACCTATTAATGTCTAAATCCTCCTCTCTGTGAGAGCATAAATTCAGTTAGGAAAGATATTAAGCATTAATGTGGCAGTTACCATATCAATCTAACACTGTTGCGACCCAATGGACATATATGTCGAATGTCCGTCAGAAAAATCACAGTATTTTATTTAAGGCTGCTGCCCCATCTTTAAGAGTAATAAATCACAATAAGCATGTAACAGACACTAAATACCCTTCTAAAATAATATGGCGACTACGCAACTATTATCTATACCGATTGTATCTGTTATTTTGTACCTTCCATTCTCTCGGTAATAATTCGGATACGTCTTAACAAAGAAAAGTTTTACGAGCGGTTACGGAAAAAAAATGAGTGAATTGTAGGAGAAGGATCATTTGCTCTTTGTTATCTACAAAGTTCTCATATTCGTATTCACGACCGGAGAAAAACACTCAGTATTTCCACCGCACATTATCATAGAACTTTGTGTTCTTCGTTGGAGATACTGAAATCTTCAACTGTCCAATTCTGTATCGCTGCTTTCCGTAGTGCTCCTCAGAAAGTACGGGAAAGTGATAATCTGCGTTTATCAGCAGCAGTTACTTGTTTATAAGCGATGATAGAAGTGGTGGCCATCACTGACTTCGTGTGATGGCTTTACCAACAACACGCTGTAATTTTGCTGGCATGATGTTGTTAATGTCTCTAGTAATGCTCCATTTAAGATCGTCTGTTGTGCGGGAATTGTCAGCATTCAGTTTGCTTTTCAGTGTGCCCCATAGTTAAAAATCCCACGATTTTACGTGAGAGGGCCTTGGGAGGCAGAGGCTTGTACCGACAAATCTGTCTTCAGGGAACTGTTTCGTGATACAGGCCATACTTTGCTTGGATGTATTGGCGGTTGCTCCATCTTATTGGAATACTGCATACAGCTTCTCTGCATCTGTTAATTGTGCATAGAAAGAGTCAAAGAAATCTAGCAGTGTTCAGGATGTAAATGAAAAATATGGGGCCCATAATGCGCATGCCGGACAACCGTTGCTATTCACAATATACATAAATGACCTGGTGGATGACAACGGAAGTTCACTGAGGCTTTTTGCAGATGATGCTGTGGTGTATCGAGAGGTTGTAACAATGGAAAATTGTACTGAAATGCAGGAGGATCTGCAGCGAATTGACGCATGGTGCAGGTAGTGGCAATTGAATTTTAATGTAGAAAAGTGTAATGTGCTGCAAATACATAGAAAGATAGATCCCTTATCATTTAGCTACAAAATAGCAGGTCAGCAACTGGAAGCAGTTAATTCCATAAATTATCTGGGAGTACGCATTAGGAGTGATTTAAAATAGAATGATCATATAAAGGTGATCGTCGGTAAAGCAGATGCCAGACTGAGATTCATTGGAAGAATCCTAAGGAAATGCTATCCGAAAACAAAGGAGGTAGGTTACAGTACGCTTGTTCGCCCACTGCTTGAATACTGCTCACCAGTGTGGGACCCGTATCAGATAGGGTTGATAGAAGAGATAGAGAAGATCCAACGGAGAGCAGCGCGCTTCGTTACAGGATCATTTAGTAATCGCGAAAGCGTTACGGAGATGATAGATAAACTCCAGTGGAAGACTCTGCAGGAGAGACGCTCAGTAGCTCGGTACGGGCTTTTGCTGAAGTTCCGAGAACATACCATCACCGAGGAGTCAAGCAGTATATTGCTCCCTCCTACGTATATCTCGCGAAGAGACCATGAGGATAAAATCAGAGAGATTAGAGCCCACACAGAAGCATACCGACAATCCTTCTTTCCACGAACAATACGAGACTGGAATAGAAGGGAGAACCGATAGAGGTACTCAGGGTACCCTCCGCCTCACACCGTCAGGTGGCTTGCTGAGTATGGATGTAGATGTAGATGTAAACGCACACCAAACACCTCTCTGAGTGGAGAGGTTCTTCGTGCAGAATGTCGGTTCTCCTGCCACCAGTCTCTGCAACTCTGCAAGTTAACATAACCTGACAAATGAAACCAGGCCATATATGACATAAAGTAAAAAATGGGTCCCTGTAAGAGTCAGCAGTTGATGTTAACAGCCAGTTACAATTACGAACTCTTTTTCCCTGATCCTTAAATTTCAGCTCTTGGATTACATCATAAGATAGTTGAAACGATGGACGAGGTATACCGACCTGCTGCATTAACCTCATTACCGACTTGCGGGGCCTTTCGTAATGCCAAGGCGAACTCTGCTATAGTTTCAGGAGTCCTCACTGTCTGTCCCCTATTCCTCTGCATCTGATCGGATCCCAAGCTCCTTAATTTCTTGTACAGATATTGAATGGTACTGGACGTGTGGAGTTCCCTACTACGATACTTCGCTTGATACATTTTTTTACATTCCATGATGGCGCCAGTCTTTGTGTGACACACCACAATATCAATATCAATTCGCTGTTCTAAAGCAAACTGCCCTAATTCTGTAATAACTCAACAACACCAGCTTCTCCTAACAACTGACGCACAACCACACAGCTGCGCTCAACTTTCCTATAAAATGCAGTGCAGCCAAATTTCGAGAGAGTAAATTTTGAACAAATGGTAGCATCGGTCATCCACATGAGTGCTAAAAGGACTCCGTTAAACTTCGGCTACACGCTAAATCAGTCTAATCTAAAAGCCGTAAATTCAACTAAATACCTAGGTATTACAATTACGAACAAGTTAAATTGGAAGGAACACATAGAAAATGTTGTGGGGGAGGCTAACCAAAGACTGCGTTTTATTGGCAGTGGCAGGAAACTTAGAAAATGTATCATATCTGCTAAGGAGACTGCCTACACTAGGCTTGCCCGTCGTCTTTTAGAATACTGCTGTGCGGTGTGGGATCCTTAACAGATAGGACTGACGGAGTACATCGAAAAAATGCAAAGAAGGGCAACACGTTTTGTATTATCGCGAAATATGGGAGACAGTGCCACAGAAATGATACAGCATTTGGGCTGTAAATCATTAAAAGAAAGGTGTTTTTCGTTGCGAGGGAATCTTCTCACGAAATTTTAATCACCAGTTTTCTTCTCCAGATGCGAAAATATTTTGTTGATCACCACGATAAAATAAGGGAAATCAGAGCTGGTACGGAAAGATAGAGGTGTTCATTCTTTGCGCGCGCTATACGAGATTGGAATAATAGAGAATTGTGAAGGTGGTTCAATGAACACTCTGCCAGGCACTTAAATGAGATTTGCAGATTATCTATGTAGATGTAGATGTAAATCGGTTGTAAATATTGAAGTACTTTATTTTAAATATCGATTTCGGTCACTGTGTGGCCATTTTCAGTGCAAAGTTCTGGCTATGTAAGTGACAAGTTCACAGTACGTTGGATCGGCAACCGCTAAGGTTAAATGCTAAAGTTGCAAGATAGGCTCTATTGTAAATTTAAAATTATTGTATGCAGTAAAAATGAATATACCGACTGGAAGTAATCATCACAGTACATGTTACACCTCAGAAAATATTGTGCTACAACGCTTAAAAATTTGCTGTGAAGATGGTCACACGACGACTGTAATAGATCTGTGAAGTAAAGGATTTCAATATTTACGACCGATCCTGTCATTTATCCATTATGTATTGACAATAATACGGTCGTGGTGCACACGGTTCTCAGTGGAATTTGATATCAAGAATTTCGAGACCGTGTTGCCACTTCGCTAAAAATTCGACGAGAGATGATCAACAATCAAGTGAGGCGTACCGGCTTTATATAGTTTCATGCGCATACCAAACTTCCGTTGTTCTATATTATTTCTAATTTTATATATACAACTATAATTAAATTATAATTCTTGCCATAAAGCGAAACATTGATGCACAGTACCTTTACACTCACATACGTAATAAATACTTTTTTCCATGCATTGCCTAGTGGCAATTGTTTATTCAGTCTGAAAGAACTCCCTGTATTGTAACTTTTTTCTTATGTTTACATATTCTCATGCTTTGAGACTCTTGAGGCAACTAAATGATTACATAGGTGCCAAATAAATCTCACTAGTTGAGTTATGACATCTTTGGAAGACTTGTAATATCATATCCCGTTCCAATGACTAAATCTTTCCTTTGTTTAAATGGCTTAATGGTTCTGCTGTTGTCTTAGTTTCTTTGTTGGCTTTATGACTGCAAACTTTCGGTGTTAGACTATTCTCAAGTGTCACATAAACCGGAAGCATTATGACTTCAGCGTATTATCAATCACTTAAAAGTTAACCATAGTAACGACCCCGATCTTAAGATATGGTAGGAAAGATACAACTTACTTTATGAAACCAATCTTATCCTCACAAAGCGCAAAAATGGTGATCAACATCTATGTACGTTTAGTATATTGTCTTTGCACGTCTGTATACATTTCAGCATAAGATGTATCCAATAGTTATTCCGTCGTCACATGCCTCCATTAAAGAGGTATTGTGCAGCCATAACGTGCAGTAAGGGGGGACGTGAAATACATGTAATTTTAAACACTGTGACGTCCGTCCGTACTAACGGGGCTGTTTGATTTCGATTTTATGACAGTTGCGACACCAGCACTCTTAGACACAACAGCGATGATTGTAACACACATAAAAAAAAAAGGTTTGCATCACTTCCGTTCCGAGAGTTCCGAAAATGTACAGAAAATTGGAATAGAGACCAACATAAACATCATTTCCGTCCATTTTATTGCTCATGAAAACCACACGATGCATGTTGTACCACCATACAGTGAGACCTTCAGAGGTGGTGATCCAGATTGCTGTACACTCCGGTACCTCTAATTCCCGGTAGCACGTCCTCTTGCATTGATACATGCCTGTATTCGTCGTGGCATACTATTCACAAGTTCATCAAGGCACTGTTGATCCAGATTGTCCCTCTCCTCAACGGCGATTCGGCGTAGATCCCTCAGAGTGGTTGGTGGGTCAAGTCGTGCATAAACAGCCCTTTTCAATCTATCCCAGGCATGTCTGATAGGGTTCATGTCTGGAGAACATGCTGGCCACTCTAGTCGAGCGACGACGTTATCCTGAAGGAAATCATCTATAAGATGTGCACGATGGGGGCGCGAACTGTCGTCCACGAAGACGAATGCTGCCGATATGGTTGCACTGTCGGTCAGAGGATGGCATTCACGTATCGCCTTACATGACCACGAGCGGCGTACGTCGGCCCCACATAATGCCACCCCAAAACAGCAGGGAACCTCCACCCTGCTGCCCTCGCTGGGCTGTGTGTCTAATGCGTTCAGCCTGACCGAGTTCCCTCCAAACACGTCCCTGACGGTTGCGTGGTTGAAGGCATATGCGACACTCATCGATGAAGAGAACGTGATGCCAATCCTGAGCGGTCCATTCGGGCTGTTGTTTGGCCCATCTGTACTGCGCTTCATGGTGTCGTGGTTGCAAGATGGACCTCACCATGGACGTCGGGAGTGAAGTTGCGCATCAAATCATGCAGCCTATTGCGCACAGTTTGAGTCGTAACACGACCTCCTGCGACTGCACTAAAAGCATTATTCGGCATGGTGGCGTTGCTGTGAGGGTTTCTCCGAGCCATGATCCGTAGGTAACGGTCATTCACTGCAGCAGTAGCCGTTGGGCGGCGTGAGCGAGGCATGTCATCGACAGTTCCTGTCTCTCTGTATCTCCTCCATGTCCGAACAACATCGCTTTGGTTCACTCCAAGACGGATGGACACTTCCCTTGCTGAGAGCCCTTCCTGGCACAAAGTAACAACGTGGACGCGATCGAACTGCGGTGTTGACCGTCTAGGCAGGATTGAACTACAGACAACA
Source organism: Schistocerca piceifrons (assembly GCF_021461385.2). NCBI lineage: Eukaryota > Metazoa > Arthropoda > Insecta > Orthoptera > Acrididae > Schistocerca > Schistocerca piceifrons. Next base: position 85,119,032 of record NC_060143.1, on the reverse strand, counting down.
GGATCCGTGTACCTCCTTCCTGGTGGAATGACTGGAACTGATCGGCTGTCTGACCCCCTCCGTCCAAATAGGTGCTGCTCATGCATGGTTGTTTACATCTTTGGGCGGGTTTAGTGACATCTCTGAACAGTCAAAGGGACTGTGTCTGTGATACAATATCTACAGTCAACGTCTATCTTCAGGAGTATGGGAACCGGGGTGATACAAAACTGTTTTTGATCTGTGTATTTAAATATGCACAAGTGCAGACTTGCGCGGCGTAATGTGCGATCGACGAATTTTTGAATATTTCCTAACACAACTTAAGAGCTGACTTGTTATTATGGTTAACGATTAACTGATTGCCAGTACACTGAATGTATGGTGGTTCAGTTACATAGGATACTTGGAAATGGTCTGAGACCAAGACTGTGCCATCGGACAACAAATAAATATATGACAGCTGCATTAAAGAAGTCACTGCAGACCCAATGAAGATCACTAAATCCTTATGTGGAGAGTCTCTAGCATGTAAAGTCAAACTCATGTTGAATAACAGGCTCAGGAGTTTGGGCAGCAACACGTACGTAGAGTCAGAAGCTTGCAGAGACATACTTTTGTGAGGTCAGTGGTTCGTAGAACTTGAGCCCTTAGAATCACCGGTAAGTAGAGTGGTTTACACGATCACCGGTTTTCAGAATCACGCGTTGGTAGTATCACAGCTTTACAGAATTAAAAGTTTTTAAAGTCACGGGTTTACTGAATCATAGGTTTACAGAATCAAAGAATCCTTGACTCAAAGTCTCGTAGACTGAGACTGATAGACTACATTCACAAGTTTCTTGATGTTTTATCAAAGAGCTGCACACCAGCTTATGTACGTGTAGAGACACACACTTACCTTTAGAGTCGTAAACTTTAACTGTGGGGATGTTGTCATTCGATGTCATCCACGTGTGGGGGTGGCGGATGGGACGCCGTGTACTGCAGCCGCGGTGTAAAGTCACCGTCGGTTCTAGTCACCGCCTTGCAGAGTCTTCGTATCGCGTTGTCCTCTCCTGTCAGACTGTACTAAATGCTGTGGCAGCGCTTTCGTTTTATACATTCTCTCAGTATTATTGGTGGGTGCAGACAACATTACCGAGGCAACGGAATGACCAATTATTGCGTCACCAGCGACCATGCAATTAATGTAGCGATGGACAATGTGTTCACTGATTAACGTGTTCTAGTTCTGAATTAAGTGAGATAGTCGATTACGCAAGCGAGTCGTTTCAAGTATCAAGGGCAACTCATGAACCTTTGTGGCAATTAATTGTCGAAGTGTCTTTCTCCCAGTGTGTCCGCCAGTATATTGTATATAGTGGGAACTGTAGCTCTTGCACGAGCGCCATTGAGAATCGTCTGTGACAAAAGATACGGAGGCGAAAACGGAGGATAATATATTGAACACCAATTGAAAAGGACCCTCGTCACTTGGGCCTCACTTCTTAGTTTTCTGTATCGGAAAAAATGTGCACTGTATTTAACCATCTTATTTGTATAGCATCTAACTTATTCAAAGTATTTTCTTAAAAAATACATTTGGTATTTTCCTTTCTGAAGCAAAAAGGAATACAAATTCTGTGGTTGCTCAACATGTAAACACGCTACATATAGTTGTCCATACGAGAAACGTTATTCCTTTAAATTCGCTCCTTCGCATTGGAATGTTTACCCTTGTACTTTATTGACAGTCATACTGCACGGTAATCCTGCTGGAAATGAGAGCCTTGTAAAACTGAGTGAGAGATGCATTGAAATGAATAGAATACATGTTAAGAATACAGACTTGAATTATTCTTTTCCGGTTAATAGTTGCGCATATATAACTTTTTTTAGAAGATTTTGCGAGGACGTACCAGGTAAACTGAGCGAATTTAGGAGTTCTGCTGAAACACGTACCTTTTGTCTTGGTTCAGCATTGTATCAAAGAATTTCAATATTTTTTTCTTCTCCTGGTATCGTATTCTACAGGATGAGTCACTGACTATAACCACCAAGAATAACTCAGAAAGTATGATAGGAGCTGAAAAGTTTGTGGGACAAAAGTTTCATGGGACAACGGGGGCCATTATATGACGTTGGTTTTTTGTTGCTAGGTGGGGCCGCTTCAGAGATATGAAGGTCAACTTTGTTTTCTTTGCATTTTTTATGGGATGCTATAGTTTGGTACTTATTTTCTGGTAACGGCTGTAGAGACGAATCCAGTGATGTGTAACAGGTCACAAAGGTGGCATGGACGTCCATTTACAGATGGTGTTCGAAGTGATGACCATTGGTATCAATGCAGCGCTGCAATCTTCTTATCATGCTTTGAGTAGTATTCCTTATCGCTTCGGCACTTATCGAAGCACATGTTCTGACAATTCTCTCTCGCATATCTTCAGGCGTAGTTGGAACATCTTTAGAAAATATGTCGTTTGCGAACCCACAATAAAATATCAAGAGGTGTCAAAACTGGCGAAAGAGCCGGCCACGACACATCACCTCCGCGTCCAATCCAACGATTTGGGAATTGTCTCTGCAACTTACGTCTAGCCATCAGCGAAAAATGTGCCGGACACCCATCGTGTTGATACCACATTCTGTTCCTTGTCCCTAAAGGTATTTCTTCCAATAACAGACCTAATATTTCTTGCAGAATGTGGTGTACTTCCAACCATTAAGATTTCCTTCAATGAAATAGGGGCATATAATTCTGTCCTCCAGAACCCCACACCATAAATTCACCGACCATTGTTTTTAGTGTGCAACTTTCCGCAGCCAAATGGTTTTTTAGCAGCCCAATAATGCATGTTATGCAAATTAACATTTCCATGATTTGTAAATGTAGCCTCATCAGTAAATAAAATCAAATTAATAAATGAGCCATCCCTTTAAATCTGAAGTCGAGTCATCGGCAGAATTCAATGCGACGCGTTCAATCCGTACCAATTATTTCTTGGCGGAGACTGATATCGTAAGGATGATATTTATGGCGATGTAGAACACGAGCAACACTACTCTGGCTCATGCCAGAGTCCCTTGCGATTTGACAAGAACTAACACACGGATCTCGAACCACAGTGGCAAGAGTACCAATTTCCGTTAACTTTCCTTTGGCGGATATGTTTCCCATGCGTTAAAGATCCAGTTGTTCTTCATTTATCATACACATATTTAAATGTACGACGTGTGGATGAGTACATTGAGGATATCTTTCAGCGTATAAGTCTCTAGCTCTCGCTAAATTTCGTTGCCATTCTCCGTAAATGAGAAGCATATCGACTGGTTCTTCGAAGGAATACATCATCCACATTAGCTTGATTCGACGATACTAGTCTTATCGTTCATATTAGTGTTGTATTGCGAAACCGTCGAATGATGTTTACATATCAATAGCACGTTAGATGGGTGCGCCTTATTGGGCAAATATTTACTGTTTGCTCGATATATGAAAGAGAATTGTCAGAGCATGTGCTTCGATAAGTGCCGAAGTGATAAGCAATACCACTCAACCCATGATAAGAAGATTGCAGCACTGCATTGATACCAATGGTCATCACTTCGAACACCTTCTGTAAATGAACGTCCTTGCCACCTTTGTGACCTTTGTTGACCTTCAAAGACCTTACTGTTACATATCATTGGATTCGCCTCTAAAATTGCTAAAATTGATCACCGCAAAATCAGTGTCCAAATAGTTTATCTACAAAAGCGGATACATTTTTTATATAAGTTGCTCCTCTGTATTTAGTGCGGTGCACAATGCATCGGTTAAGACGATTTTTTCGGCATGAGATTCAACACAACATGAGCATGTTTCGAAGTTAGATTACAGAACCTTCTGTAACAGTCGTTTACATTCGTTCACATTCCAGAATATTTGTGAAACCAGGAGAGCATTGTAGAACGTTCTCGATTTTTTTCTCTTGAAAAACAGGTTGATGCGGAAGAGACAGAATATGTCCTGCTGATCGCCACGATGTGATGGCGACCATTTCACCCACACTGCTTGAAGGCTCCAAAACATTTCTTCTATACTGTACATTCATGAGTTCATTGAAAATTAACAGCATTAGAAGTGCACTAGTTATGACAAAACTGTGCAAACCGGTGGAGGAGTTGGATATTGACATAATCAGTGTTCAAGAGCCTTTTTTTTCCTTAATGGAATGTTCCTACCACTCCACCCTCTGTCACTGTGTTTTTGGGAGCCAATGACGATGCTTCTCTGGTAATTGTGCTAAATCAAAAAGTAATGGAGGGAAGGCGACGCTCTTTTCGCGAGGCACTCTTAAGGAAATTTAGAGAACCGACTGCAAAAGGATCGTACTGCCGCCAACGTACAGCCGTGGACAAAAAGAGCGAGACCCCTCGCCTTTTCGTTATGCTGACCGGCACAGCTTTAAAGTCTGCTACACAGCATAACAGGGAAGGCGACGAGGTGCTGCCAACATACTATGCACAGGAGTGAAATTGAAAAACTATACGAACTTTGTCAGACTGTTTTCAATTGTGTGTAAGACTATATTAATGGTGAGTAGTGTGTTAAACACAACACGTGAATATAAGATATAAATGAAAGAAGAAACGCTAATTAGTATGAATTGTACTAAAAAAATGAATTTCAGCTTATCGAGATAACATAACTGTTTCAGTAAGACAAGGTACCCCAGATTGTTACGAATTAGCAAAATGTTATGCGCATTCGGCCGCGAAACGGACTGTGTCAACGTTCAGACCAGTTATACTGGATTACCGTTGCTGACCTACCAAGAAAGTGTGCAAATTTAGCAATGCGTGAAGATTCATAACGAAATTCAATTAAAAAACATTCATTGCCACACTTAAGTCAATTCAATTATTGACAGAAGCGGAAAAAGTAGGCAGTAACAAGTATGAAACTCTACAAGAGAGTCATAATTACATCCACAGGGTGCCAGTACAGAATAAAGGTAGCAACAAAACGTATTGGGGGCTCAAGAATTTCTTGAAATTGCGTTACTGATAGTCTATCTGCCTCCATCGAGATTAGAACCGAAAACAAACCAGACCTCTCTTGCAATAGCAAACACCTTTCACTACACTAGCAAACAACCCAGGGAAACAGCACTGTATTATTACCCCACACATGAATAAGCTGGCAATTTCGCAATGGAAAGGCAAAATGATCTGCAGTTTCTGTTGCATAGAGCTTTCTGGGCTCAAAAACGTGAATTTTCTACTTGTATGTCAACGCTTATGTGACAATCATTCAGGATGTTTATCGAAATAACAAAACACTGTTATTAGCGAGTAAATCTAGTAGGATAATTCTGCACCACCCCAGGAAATAAACGGCGACATAGCTGCCAAACGTATTCGACAATGTTTCGAGTTCTCCATTAGACTCGCCAGAGCCATAAACGTTCATTAGCCGAAGTATTTCTTAAGCTAGCTACCAATGGGAATGCTCGCACTTCTAAAACGCGGTGGCATTAATACTGGGATCTGAATAATCACGTGTATAGGCAAATGGATTTATTTTCATTCCTGTAAACGTGATTTGGATCGCAAGAGTAGCTACAAGTAATATGGTGATGTATCGACTGCAAATAGGACATTTCGATTAAAGAGTAGGGGAATTATTTATGCAGCCCTCATCTTCAGTAACTGTCGTAGCTATTTTTGTGTTTAGGATTTCGTCACCTAAATCAGTAAAAATGGAACCCTACTAGTCTCACTTTCTTGGCCGTCTATCCGTATACCCAACTCTTAAAACCCGTTTACCTCGAGTACGGGTAGACATAATAAGCGGAAATGTATCGCACTTCCTGCAGTATACGGTCCGTTGGTGGTATAAAAAAGTGAGCTTCTATGTCAACGGAATCTAAAGATATGGCCGTTTATGTAAAGAAAACTTACGCGAAAGGCCAAAGAATGGCTCTAAGAACTATGCGACAAAACTGCTTAGGTAGTCAGTACCCTAGACCTAGAATTACTGAAACCTACCTGACCTAACACATATCCATACCCGGGGAAGGATTCGAACTAACGACGCAAGCAGCCGTGCTGTCCGCGATATGACGCTGTTGAACGCCCGGCTAAGCCGCGCTGGCAAGCTGTTAATATCATCTGGTGTTACTGAAAAGTTATTCACTTCTGGTGAATGATTTTCTGCGCAGTTCATTTAAGATAGAATAACTGAAATACACTCCTGGAGATTGAAATAAGAACAATGTGAATTCATTGTCCCAGGAAGGGGAAACTTTATTGACACATTCCTGGGGTCAGATACATCACATGACCACACTGACAGAACCACAGGCACATAGACACAGGCAACAGAGCATGCACAATGTCGGCACTAGTACAGTGTATATCCACCTTTCGCAGCAATGCAGGCTGCTATTCTCCCATGGAGACGATCGTAGAGATGCTGGATGTAGTCCTGTGGAACGGCTTGCCATGCCATTTCCACCTGGCGCCTCAGTTGGACCAGCGTTCGTGCTGGACGTGCAGACCGCGTGAGACGACGCTTCATCCAGTCCCAAACATGCTCAATGGGGGACAGATCCGGAGATCTTGCTGGCCAGGGTAGTTGACTTACACCTTCTAGAGCACGTTGGGTGGCACGGGATACACGCGGACGTGCATTGTCCTGTTGGAACAGCAAGTTCCCTTGCCGGTCTAGGAGTGGTAGAACTATGGGTTCGATGATGGTTTGGATGTACCGTGCACTATTCAGTGTCCCCTCGACGATCACCAGTGGTGTACGGCCAGTGTAGGAGATCGCTCCCCACACCATGATGCCGGGTGTTGGCCCTGTGTGCCTCGGTCGTATGCAGTCCTGATTGTGGCGCTCACCTGCACGGCGCCAAACACGCATACGACCATCATTGGCACCAAGGCAGAAGCGACTCTCATCGCTGAAGACGACACGTCTCCATTCGTCCCTCCATTCACGCCTGTCGCGACACCACTGGAGGCGGGCTGCACGATGTTGGGGCATGAGCGGAAGACGGCCTAACGGTGTGCGGGACCGTAGCCCAGCTTCATGGAGACGGTTGCGAATGGTCCTCGCCGATACCCCAGGAGCAACAGTGTCCCTAATTTGCTGGGAAGTGGCGGTGTGGTCCCCTACGGCACTGCGTAGGATCCTACGGTCTTGGCGTGCATCCGTGCATCGCTGCGGTCCGGTCCCAGGTCGACGCGCACGTGCACCTTCCGCCGACCACTGGCGACAACATCGATGTACTGTGGAGACCTCACGCCCCACGTGTTGAGCAATTCGGCGGTACGTCCACCCGGCCTCCCGCATGCCCACTATACGCCCTCGCTCAAAGTCCGTCAACTGCACATACGGTTCACATCCACGCTGTCGCGGCATGCTACCAGTGTTAAAGACTGCGATGGAGCTCCGTATGCCACGGCAAACTGGCTGACACTGACGGCGGCGGTGCACAAATGCTGCGCAGCTAGCGCCATTCGACGGCCAACACCGCGGTTCCTGGTGTGTCCGCTGTGCCGTGCGTGTGATCATTGCTTGTACAGCCCTCTCGCAGTGTCCGGAGCAAGTATGGTGAGTCTGACACACCGGTGTCAATGTGTTCTTTTTTCCATTTCCAGGAGTGTATATTTGATGTAACGGAATAGGAAGGACGCCTAATTCATTTCCCATTTATTAATGATCTTAGATTCGCAACTGAGCATTCGTACTATCCATAACCACTCTTTAGCGCCAAATCATAGTCACAGGTATGTGAATACAACACATTGGCTTATAGTTGAGGTATTTCGTTTCCCACGAAATGGTGGCGTCTTCGAAGCGCGAGCTTCGCCAGCGCTAGCTATCTCAGCACATCCGCTGAGCGAATGTTTTCTTTCTGCTGCTAGTGTAATGAACAATGGGAACACCGTAGAATACGTCTGACAACTATGTGACCATCCATTTACGTTCTTGAGAGGTTCATAATTTTGTTTGGAAATTTGAACCTGCGACCGTAGCAGCAGCGCGGTTCCGGACTGAAGTATTCCACAAATGAAAAACTTTCAGTTATTCTTTATATCTTGAAACTTATTGCCGCTCACTTTCAGTGATGAAAAGATACATAATAATAAAATGAAATTATAGATTAGAGTCTCAAAGCGTGCTGTGAATGGTTAAAATGAAATGAACTAAAAATCATCTCCTTGTCTAAAACACGTTACTGTTCCAGAGCAGTTCGGCGCCTCTCAAAATTTTTTACACCTCTGATGTTTAGCCACACGTGGACAAATAGTGGGTCTCATGAAGCAGCACTGTTTAGCCGTCACAAAATAAAGCCTCAAAAATCAGTATATAAAATTATTCTTCTACTGTTGCTCCGAATCGCATATACTAACAGCCCTCGGCTGTGACAACGACTCGAAGTCTATTGGGTATTTGATATTTCTCTTCTTTTTCGGAACTCCTTACCTCCCCTTCTAGCCCAACCTTCGCTCTCGAATTACCCCTTCATCGGCGAGCTTCTCCTCATTATTTTTCATTTGTACTGAATTGATTTTTACCCTTCTTGCATATACACCTGGGTCACGTACTTTTTAGAGACTGCTCGGATATATAACGTGAGTATTTCTTCTCTTAGCAAATTAAATATTACATATCTTCTTGTGAATTAATTTGTTTGTCGAGATTCCACTTACTGCGTTTCCTTAAAATTAAATAAAAAGAAACACCTCCGCTGATGCTGCTTGGTATCGTGTATAGCCTCCTTCAGCTTCCACAACGGCTCGAAGTCTGTTGGGCATTGAGCCCACATAACTAGGAGACTCAAGTAACTCATTCCAAGCGTCATGAATCACACCAGAAAGCTGCCGGTGGGCCGGCCGTGGTTGCCGAGCGGTTCTAGGCGCTTCAGTCTGGAACCGCGCGACCGCTACGGTCGCAGGTTCGAATCCTGCCTCGGGCATGGATGTGTGTGATGTCCTTAGGTTAGTTAGGTTTAAGTACTTCTAAGTTCTAGGGGACTGATGACTTCAGAAGTTAAGTCCCATAGTGCTCAGAGCCATTTGAACCATTTGAAAGCTGCCGGCGAGTCGACGGTGACTGTCCCTTTTCCCGTATTTTCTGACAATTTTTGCCCAAATATTCTCAATGGGATTCATGTCAGCTCCTTTAGGTGGCCACTCCATTACAGTAATATTACTATGGTCGTCGACCCACCTCTTAACCACACGTGCCATATGAATAGGCGAGCGATCTTGTTGGAACATGATCTGATCATCGCCAAATTTTGCTGTCACGGAAGGCAACATCACGTTCTCCAGAATTGATATGTATCTGTGCGTATCGAGCCTTCCTTTCCACTTCCCACAGGAGCCCACACCCTTCGGCCGATATCCATGCCCATGCCGTTACCGACTCCCTGCCACTCCTTCGCAACTATAAATATATTTTGGGTTACACCTAGCACCTTTTGGCCGGCAAACAAGTACTTTTCCGGTTAATGCCGTAGATAAAACTTTTTCGACCGTGAAAATCACTCGCCTCCCAAACTGGAGAGGTTTGTGGACATTTTCAGCAGCAAAAGCAAGGCGGGCTTCTCTGTGAGAAACAATGTCTCTTTCAGAGCAGCGCTTCTTGCTCTCAGACCACCTTCCCTTAAGCGACGAGTGACGGTCTTACTGCTAAAATTGAGACCCAAAGTCTGCTTAATTTGTCGTGTGTTGACAAATGGGTGGTTCTCATTGAAACGGGGTATCTGCCGATCCTGAGTTGCTGTTGTTTTGAGGCGGCGGTCATGAGGCCTTCCATTCAGGTCTTTCGTCTAATCTATAACCCCCCCCCCCCCCCCTGCTTCCCGGGATTTGCGAAATTACAAATTAACAATGACCGTGAATTATGACCGAATCCGAAGTAAATAGTGATTATTCCGCGGGAAACAGGAGACGTTAATACATGATCGTTATTGAATGAGTAATTTCATTCAATAACGATCGGCAAATGAAATAATGGAAATAATTTGGAAATAAATTTTGCCAGTGGAAATTTTGCAGAAAGAAATGAGTAAGTTGTAAAAGCAATTAAAAAATCGGTCGCCAGCTCAACTGATGAGCGACAGCACTGTTAAGTACGTGAATAATTGTGTCAAAAATAGAGTTTACCTGTTTGTAGCGCAGCAGGTGGAACGGTAACTTTTACGTAAGTGCTGTGTCAGGCTCAGGAGTCATATAAAACAATGTCATAACAATCTAACTACACTTAAACAGTAATGGTTAACTTTCAATAAGTATTTTGATACATATTTTGTTCATAATTTGTCAGCTAAGTGCAATGCTGACAACACAGATAATTATCTATCGAGATTTTGAATAATGGACTGTCATTCTGTCTTTAAAGTTACGTACTTTGCACAGTTTAATCTACTGATAATGAAATATATTGCCAATAATTGATTAACTATGTTTTGAATGATAACAATTCGTTAATTGGGCGATTGTCAGGTGGAATAAGATTTATAGTTTCATGAAATATCCTTGAACTAACTTCATCTGAAGTAAATCTTAATAATCAAATTTATTACTTCAGTCTAATATTAAATTACTAGGATTGGCGTAAGCTTATTAAATGCAACAACTAACTACGATAACCAATCGTTCAAAACAGTCTGAAATTTACTCTTCACCGTCTATGCAAGTAATTTGATAATTAACATATTTTCTCTTGATAATGGCGTGACACACACGGTTCAATAAGGTAAGGATCGGAAGGAACCTACTTGGTGTTATTGTCGGATGGAATGTAACTGCAACACTTCGATTACAAAGTGCTTGTTATTAATTGTTCAACTTCAGAGAAAAGCACAGTCACTGGCAAGCCTTTTACAATTTTATCCTACGAAAATTACGTAGGCCTTACTTCCCTAGTTGTCGGTGGATCGATGGAAGTCCACGGCGGCGACACAATGTGGCAGCGGGCTTTTACTCTTGCGACTTGGGCCGACAGTGCGCTTCACATTTAAGCCCTCGTTTCTTCAGCACTATGCCCATTAATCCATGATAACTTGCCCGGTCATGCTTCCAGATATGCCGACCATTACTTTCCCGTCGTACTTAGATCCACACATTAGATGTTTGATGTAACACAGCTAGGACTAGCAGCACTCTACTGTACGTCTTACTCCGAGCACGGCGTCACTCCTACTACAGCCCGCTGGCGCGCTCCCGCGCCCAGAGGCGCGACAAAACAATCTCTCTGACTTCAACGTTAACTAAATATGCCATGACTTGCCAGTGTTAAATATTACATAATTTAAACACAGTATTTGCAGTACATATTTACACTAGACAATACATCGTATACAAACAGTTTCATGTGTAAAGTGAACGAAAAAATTCATAGCAAGTACAGCGTTGTAGCGTCCCAAATCCACCTGGCTACCGTCAACTTGTGAAGACCCATTGTTCTTGCTATACAGTCATTTGAAAATCCGTCTGCAAGGAGTGCTATTATAGCGCCCTTGTCTGCCTCAACCAGATGTGCCATTTAGCGTTGACTGAATGATTCGTCGCTGTTAATATCTGTTGCGAAAACAGCGCTAGTAGTAGACAGACTGCCTCCTCCACAAATGCAGCCACAACGCAATGGCCAAGTATGTGTAACACGGAAATCGATGGCATAAACGAGAGATCGCAACCCCGTACCCGTGTCATTACATAATGGAGCAACTTAGAATCTGTAATTTTTCTCAGAAGGGACTGGTCCGCTCTTGTCATGTCCTTTCCTGACAAATATTACATGAAATGAAATGTTTACGTTTTGATTATAAGGCAGGCCTAACGCAAGAAACATTTCTGAAATATCTGAGGCAATCTAAAGAACACTCCGTGAATTTTAGCTGTAGAAGGTTGCCTTATAAGAAGGAAAACGTGTTTATCCTCGCTCGCCGTGTTTCCAAGTGGCGCAGTTTACTCTGAGGCATACATACTCTCCTGGAAATGGAAAAAAGAACACATTGACACCGGTGTATCAGACCCACCATACTAGCTCCGGACACTGCGAGAGGGCTGTACAAGCAATGATCACACGCACGGCACAGCGGACACACCAGGAACCGCGGTGTTGGCCGTCGAATGGCGCTAGCTGCGCAGCATTTGTGCACCGCCGCCGTCAGTGTCAGCCAGTTTGCCGTGGCATACGGAGCTCCATCGCAGTCTTTAACACTGGTAGCATGCCGTGACAGCGTGGACGTGAACCGTATGTGCAGTTGACGGACTTTGAGCGAGGGCGTATAGTGGACATGCGGGAGGCCGGATGGACGTACCGCCGAATTGCTCAACACGTGGGGCGTGAGGTCTCCACAGTACATCGATGTTGTCGTCAGTGGTCGGCGGAAGGTGCACGTGCCCGTCGACCTGGGACCGGACCGCAGCGGCGCACGGATGCACGCCAAGACCGTAGGATCCTACGCAGTGCCGTAGGGGACCGCACCGCCACTTCCCAGCAAATTAGGGACACTGTTGCTCCTGGGGTATCGGCGAGGACCATTCGCAACCGTCTCCATGAAGCTGGGCTACGGTCCTGCACACCGTTAGGCCGTCTTCCGCTCACGCCCCAACATCGTGCAGCCCGCCTCCAGTGGTGTCGCGACAGGCGTGAATGGATGGACGAATGGAGACGTGTCGTCTTCAGCGATGAGAGTCGCTTCTGCCTTGGTGCCAATGATGGTCGTATGCGTGTTTGGCGCCGTGCAGGTGAGCGCCACAATCAGGACTGCATACGATCGAGGCACACAGGGCCAACACCCGGAATCATGGTGCGGGGAGCGATCTCCTACACTGACCGTACACCACTGGTGATCGTCGAGGGGACACTGAATAGTGCATGGTACATCCAAACCGTCATCGAACCCATCGTTCTACCATTCCTAGACCGGCAAGGGAACTTGCTGTTCCAACAGGACAATGCACGTCCGCATGTATCCCGTGCCACCTAACGTGCTACCCTGGCCAGCAAGATCTCCGGATCTGCCCCGCATTGAGCATGTTTGGGACTGGATGAAGCGTCGTCTCACGCGGTCTGCACGTCCAGCACGAACGCTGGTCCAACTGAGGCGCCAGGTGGAAATGGCATGGCAAGCCGTTCCACAGGACTACATCCAGCATCTCTACGATCGTCTCCATGGGAGAATAGCAGCCTGCATTGCTGCGAAAAGTGGATATACACTGTACTAGTGCCGACATTGTGCATGCTCTGTTGCCTGTGTCTATGTGCCTGTGGTTCTGTCAGTGTGATCATGTGATGTATCTGACCCCAGGAATGTGTCAATAAAGTTTCCCCTTCCTGGGACAATGAATTCACGGTGTTCTTATTTCAATTTCCAGGAGTGTAGTTCTCGCTAGGCGTAAGAAGCGACTCGACTAACGAGGGGAACTCGTCAGGTGCCATACGCTGATTGTCCGGAAACTTCGCTCTGTGAAGGAGAGGACAAAATAAGCGAACATGTGTTTCGTCTTATCTGCAGACACTTGACCGTTTTCGAGAAAACGACGGTCAAAGTTATCAACGCGCTGTTGCTGTAATATAGACACCTTTGGCACCAGATAATGCAGTTGAAGCGGTGGCTCAGTGGCTACCGTCGTTCCTTCGTAACTTTGATTCTCGAGTTCGAGACCATACTGGTTTTTTTAATTATTATTTTTTCCTCCCTCTCTATCAGAATTGTCTACGAATGCATTTTCCAATTTATGATGAAATAATGTTGTCGTTATTCGTCAGTTAACTTTCTGTGTAATTAATGAATTAAAAAGAAAATAAACGAATGAGAAAATAATGTGAAATAATTTTGAACCTCCTTACAACCTGTAAGGTTGCAAGGACATTCAGAAATATTTCACATCATTTTCTCATTCGTTAATTTTTTTTTTACTTCTTTCATTACACAGTAAATTAATTCACGAATAACGACAACATTGTTTCAACATAAATTGGAATAAACATTCGTAGCTAATTCAGAGAGTGATGGGAGGGGGGGGGGGGGGGGGGGAGAACAACCGGGGTTCGAACTCGCAGCGCAAAGTTCTGAAGTCGCGACGGTACCTGATGAGCCACCACTTCAATTGAATCCTTACATGGTAAAAGGTATCTACACTATAGGAACACCGCATTGAAAACTTTGACCGTTGTTTCCTCAGAAGCGGTCAAGTGTATTCAGATAAGCCGAGACACGTGTTCACTTATTTTGTCCCCTCTTTCACTCAGCGAAGTGTCAGCAAGATCAGGGTATGACACTTGGCGGGTCCCCTCGTAAGTGGCGTGCGTTGCGATTCAGTAGACAGAATGCGTCCACTTTCCTCGACTACCTATTGACGTGTTTGGAAGCTTTCGTTCTTGTAGTGGCAGTTTGCATTATTAGGGCTGGTTTTCCTAATAACGATCTACTAATGGACTTTGCCGCTAATTTACGTTACTGTGTAGTAGACCTTCTCTAACGACTAGAACCTGAAATGTTTGTTTATTTGGATAGTCCGCTCCTTAGTTGCCATATTTCGCTACAATATTTTCCTTTGTTTCAATACGGCAACTTTAGATGACCACTGCAACTTGGTAACATCTGTAACAATTTAATACTTGGAAACAGTTACATGTGGTGTACGAGGAGTGTACTCTGTTGAATGAGGAATATACTAAACACGAAAGCTGCGTCCAGTAACAATAATTAACTTTCAGTTACATGACAAAACACATGTCGAAATATTGTAAGTTCATCTCAGTACCCAGTAAAACGTAAACTGGGACGATCGCAAACATACTTTTGTGGGGAAGGCAAACGAAAGATTGCGTTTTATTGGCCGCACACTAAAAATACGCAACAGGTCTACTGAAACACTGCCTACACTACGTTTGTCCGTTCACTGCTATAGTATTCCTGCGCGGTATGGCATCCTTGACAGACGTGATTGACGGTGAACGCCAAAAACGTCCAAGGAACGGTAGCACGATTTGTAATGTCACGAAATAGGGAAGAGAGGGTTCCAGATTTAGTAAGCGAGTTGGGGTGACATTCATGAAAACAAAAGCGTTTTTCATTTCCGCGAGATCTTTTCCGAAATTTCAATCACCAATATCTGTTCTGAATGCCAAAACATTATTCCCTCGGGAACTAGCACAGGAAGAAATGACCACAGTAATAATGTAATTCAGGGCTCGTAAGAAAAGATTTAAGTGGTCCTTTTTCCCGCACGTTGTTAAAGAGTGGGACGGTAGAGAAATAGTCCGAAGGTGGTTGGATGAACCCTCTGCCAGGCACGTAAGTCTGGACTGCAAAGAAATCCTGTAGATGTAGTCATCTAGATGTCACAACGAAATTGTTGTCATTGCGACATGTGAGTTACATTTGATTTGAAAATCGAAATTGTATGCTGTTTATTTTTTGTTCATTATTTTCAGCCATAGACAAACACCTAGGTGCGTTAAATTGATGCTGAAATAAAGTGTCATGCATGGACCAATAACAATAAATTATTAACTACTTGTTATGGTACTGCAGTATTTGCCAGTCTTCAGAAGTGAATATCGCATACGACGTTCCTAGGGCGTTTGTAAATGGATATTGCAGACGACTTCCAACAAAATTTGAATGTAGCTTCTCAAAAGTTACGTGATAAAACGATCTGAGTTGCTGGCAAATACCGTTCATCCTCACTAGACAATATATATTATCATTATATGTGAGATGAGAAGGGTTTCGCCGGGTTGGTGGCCGAGCGGTTCTAGGTGCTTCAGCCACGAACCACTCAGTTGCTTCAGTCGCAGGTTGGAATCCTACCTCGAGCATGGATGTGTGTTAGGTTAGGTAGGTTTAAGTAGTTCTAGGTCTAGGGGACTCATGGCCTAAGCAGTTTGGTCGCATAGTTCTTAGAGCCATTTTTTGTTCTTTCGCGTAAATTTTCATTACATAAACGGCCGTATCTTTAGATTGCGTTGACATAGAAGCTCACTTTTTTTCACCACCAAGGTACAGTATACGGCAGGAATTGCGATACATTTCCGCTTATTATGTCTACCCGTACTCGAGGTAAACGGGTTTTAAGGGTTGGTTAGACAGATAGATGGCCAAGAAAGTGAGACTAGTAGCGTTTCATTTTTACTGATTAGGTGACGAAATCCTAACCACGAAAATGACTACGACAGTCACTGAAGATGAGGGCCGCATAAATAATTCCCCCTACTCTTTATTCGAAATGTTTTAGTTGCAGGCGATACATCAGCATATTACTCGTAGCTACGCTTTCGATCCAAATCACGTTTACAGGAATGCAAATAAAATCCATTTGCCTATGTTGTTGTTGTTGTTGTGGTCTTCAGTCCTGAGACTGGTTTGGTGCAGCTCTCCATGCTACTCTATCCTGTGCAAGCTTTTTCATCTCCCAGTACCTACTGCAACCTACATCCATCTGAATCTGCTTAGTGTATTCATCTCTTGGTCTCCCTCTACGATTTTTACCCTCCACGCTGCCCTCCAATACTAAATTGGTGATTCCTTGATGCCTCAGAACATGTCCTACCAACCGATCCCTTCTTCTGGTCAAGTTGTGCCACAAACTTCTCTTCTCCCCAATCCTATTCAATACTTCCTCATTAGTTACGTGATCTACCCATCTAATCTTCAGCATTCTTCTGTAGCACCACACTTCGAAAGCTTCTATTCTCTTCTTTTCCAAACTATTTATCGTCCATGTTTCACTTCCATACATGGCTACACTCCATACGAATACTTTCAGAAATGACTTCCTGACACTTAAATCAATACTGGATGTTAACAAATTTCTCTTCTTCAGAAACGCTTTCCTTGCCATTGCCAGCCTACATTTTATATCCTCTCTACTTCGACCATCATCAGTTATTTTGCTCCCCAAATAGCAAAACTCCTTTACTACTTTAAGTGCCTCATTTCCTAATCTAATTCCCTCAGCATCACCCGACTTAATTAGACTACATTCCATTATCCTTGTTTTGCTTTTGTTGATGTTCATCTTATATCCTCCTTTCAAGACACTGTCCATTCCATTCAACTGCTCTTCCAAGTCCTTTGCTGTCTCTGACAGAATTACAATGTCATCGGCGAACCTCAAGGTTTTTATTTCCTCTCCATGAATTTTAATACCTACTCCGAATTTTTCTTTTGTTTCCTTTACTGCTTGCTCAATATACAGATTGAACAACATCGGGGAGAGGCTACAACCCTGTCTTACTCCCTTCCCAACCACTGCTTCCCTTTCATGTCCCTCGACTCTTATAACTGCCATTTGGTTTCTGTACAAATTGTAAATAGCCTTTCGCTCCCTGTATTTTACCCCTGCCACCTTTAGAATTTTAAAGAGAGTATTCCAGTCAACATTGTCAAAAGCTTTCTCTAAGTCTACAAATGCTAGAAACGTAGGTTTGCCTTTCCTTAATCTTTCTTCTAAGATAAGTCGTAAGGTCAGTACTGCCTCACGTGCTCCAGTGTTTCTACGGAATCCAAACTGATCTACCTCGAGGTTGGCTTCTACTAGTTTTTCCATTCGTCTGTAAAGAATTCGTGTTAGTATTTTGCAGCTGTGACTTATTAAACTGATAGTTCGGTAATTTTCACATCTGTCAACACCTGCTTTCTTTGGGATTGGAATTATTATATTCTTCTTGAAGTCTGAGGGTATTTCGCCTGTTTCATACATCTTGCTCACCAGATGGTAGAGTTTTGTCAGGACTGGCTCTCCCAAGGCCGTCAGTAGTTCCAATGGAATATTGTCTACTCCGGGGGCCTTGTTTCGACTCAGGTCTTTCAGTGCTCTGTCAAACTCTTCACGCAGTATCATATCTCCCATTTCATCTTCATCTACATCCTCTTCCATTTGCATAATATTGTCCTCAAGTACATCGCCCTTGTATAGACCCTCTATATACTCCTTACACCTTTCTGCTTTCACTTCTTTGCTTAGAACTGGGTTTCCATCTGAGCTCTTGATATTCATACACGTGGTAATTCAGATCCCAGTATCAGTGAAACCGCGTTTTTTAAGTGCGAGCATTCCCATTGCCAGCTAGAAACACTTCGGCTAAGGAACATTTTCTGGCTCTGGCGAGTATAATGCAGAATTCGAAACATTGTATAATACGTTTGGCAGCTATGTCGCCGTTTATTTCCTGGGGTGGTGCAGAATTATCCTACTAAATTTACTCGCTAATAACACTATTTTCTTATTGCCATTTTCATTGCGAAATTTCCGGCTTATTCATGTCTGGGGTAATAATAGAGGCCTGTTTACCTGGGTTGTCTGCTAGTGTAATGATAGGTGTTTGCTACTGCCAGAGAGGTCTGGTTTGTTTTCTTTGGTTCTAATCTCGATGGAGGCAGATAGACTACCAGTAAAGCAATTTTAAGAAATTCTTGGGCCCCCAATACGTTTTATTGCTACCTTTATTCTGTACTGGCGCCCTATGGATGTCAATATGAAACTCTTGCCTACTTTTTCGGCTTCTGTCAATAACTGAATTTACTTAAGTGTGGCAATGAATGTTTTTAACTAAATTTCGTTATGAATCTTCACGCATTGCTAAATTTGCACACTTTCATGGTAGATCAGCAACGGTAATCCAGTATGACTGGTCTGAACGTTGACACAGACCGTTTCGCGGCCGAATGCGCATAATATTTTGCTAATTCGTAACGATCTGGGGTACTTTATCTTACTGAAACAGTTATGTTATCTCGATAAGCTGAAATTCATTTTTATTAGTACAGTTCATACTAATTAGCGTTTCTTCTTTCATTTATATCTTATATTCACGTGTTGTGTTTAACACACTAATCACCATTAATATAGTCTTACACATGACTGAAAACAGTCTGACAAAGTTCGGATAGTTTTTCAGTTTGACGCCTGTGCATAGTATGTTGGCAGCACTTCGTCGCCTTGCCTGTTATGCTCTGCAGCAGACTTTAAGGCTGTGCAGATCAGCATAACGAAAAGGCGAGGGGTCTCGCTCGTTTTGTCCACGACTGTACATCTCGCGTTAACCACGGAGATAAGATGAGAGTAATTAGGCCTCTTATGTACGCATATAGGCAGTAGTTTTTCACTTGCTGTAGTGAAGCAGGAAAGTAAATGTCTAGCACGGTCACGTGGTATTCTCTACTATGCACAGTACGATGGCTACTTCGAGGCACAAGAAAATTTTAACAGCTGTTGATTTGAGTCAGATTTCATTAGTATAATAGAACTTTTAAAACATTACACCACATCAATATTTAATTACCTAGCTTCTCATTTTTATTGAAAACTTTGAGATATGACAATTTTCCCCATTTTGCCCCAATGGTGAGGCAATATAGGGAATACTACCTCAAATACAAAAACTAGTTCAAAATGGTTCAAATGGCTCTGAGCACTATGTGACTTAACTTCTGAGGTCATCAGTCGCCTAGAACTTAGAACTAATTAAACCTAACTAACCTAAGGACATCACACACATCCATGCCCTAGGCAGGATTCGAACCTGCGACCGTAGCGGTCGCTCGGGTCCAGACTGCAGCACCTAGAACCGCCCGGCCACTCCGGCCGGCCAAAAACTAGTCATAAAGGAAAATCGTAACAGCTTATACATATTTCGCATACAAAAATTAGTTATGAATGGCGTATAAACTAGAAACGTTTATGCTTCGCATAGAATGCCTGCGTGAATAACCTCGTCCTCACTGTCGACCCCTACACACGAATTGTGAGCCCACCTGAGAGACACGCTGCATCTCATCCAGCCGTCTTTAAAGCAGTCGAGACAATAAAGACATTCATCGACTTCTTATTGTTTGCCGCTATCACTGGACGCATTTCGCTGCTTTAGTTTTGTGGATGTTTTGGAGCTTGGGTCAGTCTTCTCAGTTATTTTCGATCTGCTTGTAGCCTGATGTTTTTTTGTTTGCTTCAGAAATTTCATGGACTTTCTGGACTAATTCAAGGCGCCTTTTTTCGGACTTGGACCTTGGTTTTCTGCTTTGTCTTTCCTTACTCCCCGTTAATTATCTCCGTTTGATATGGAGAAGAAGTAAAAATAATTGTTTTGCTTCTATTTTTTGACACGCCTTTGTTTTTCTCTGATACTTGTGGAATAGGTAATATGCTCTCTGGACAGCAAGCCTGGAAGCTACATTCTGGAAACTTCGCTACTGCTCAAGGATGAATTTTCGACTAGTGTAGTTTAGAAGTTGTCCTCTGTGATGGAGTTTTCCGAACTGCTGTGTGAGACGAATGTTATGGGGCTGCCAAAGTTTCCTTCGGGATTTGCAACTCAACTGCAGTGGCTGCTGACGGTAACAAATCTTCAGTTCCCCCTGAAGACATTCTTGTCAACAGGCGAAATTCCAAACTTCCGAAATCCATTAACAGCATGTAATGGTGCAAAACAGGGCAATATCCCGTTCTGCCCTGCCACAAGACCACACTTCCGATTACGTAACATTCAGTGATCACCATGAAACATAATTAATATTTAATCTACCCAAAAATGAACCTGAGAGTACAATCAAGACAATGGTAAAGATTTAATTTAGTTAACAAACATATATTTACTTACATGTGAGATTTTAAGACCTGTATATTGCAGCTGCGTGTGGGAAAGAGGCATCGACACGCAGCAAGTAAGAACATAGCACATAGTGGCATCGATGCAGTGTTAGGTACTTCGCTTCGACCTCTAGACATAGTTCTAATAATATCCGAAAGATAGCAGCAAATACAAGGCAGAAAACATCAATACCATGTTCTGCCACATGTTCCATTACGTAGATGTAGAAAGAATGGCGATGGGTTATTCATTTTTTGTATTTGCAGTTTATGTATTTTGTTTTACTTCCTTAAATAACGCCATTAACCAACTCAGCAATACTTACCTGCCACGCGAAATATCATTCATGACTTCCACGTAATTTATACTGATGATATCAAATCACAGACAGAAAAAGTGCACTTCAATCTTTCTAGTCATGTGTTATGGTGCAGATACTATTTTTTAATATCAAACAAGAAGTGGGAAAAAATGTAACTGGCCAACAGGTACAATTTATGGGCTTAAAGGGTCACATAGGAATAATATTCAGTGAGGAGATGGGCAGACTAGTAAAAAAAAGGAAATGGAAATGACACAAACTCGAGATTTTAAACTTATGATGAACTGAAATGACACTACCTTTAAACAACGAGATTATCAAGAATTACGAAGAAAGGCAAAAATTAACTAAAGGTATCCCAAATTTTCTCCAAAACCTTGGTCTACATATTTAAAGCAAAATTTTTAGTATTCAAATAACGTACGGGTATGCAGCCGGGTGACATCGCCAAACTCCGCCGATATTTCGTCAGAAGCACACCCTGACATTTTCGAGGTATCCTTGAAGATGGCAGGGCGTGGTCCTATCGAATTATCGGCGGTTATCGATGACGGCATGCGGCTGCGTTCCCGTAAGTTACTAGAACACTGTATACTCTGGGAGGAACTCATATCAACATTTTGTAACCACTTGCATCGAATCGAGATTATTAAATCCGAACATTATGAATGTGATAGAATACTAATTGGAGATTTTAATCTCGTGTTTTGTTTTTTTTTTTTTCATGCAGCCGGTACGACCTTCACCAAAAAAAGATATGCTGATTCTGTTTGTAAACTCTGGCCAAAAACTAGAAGCTGCTGATGTTTATTTGCTAACCGAACGATATAAGAGGTACTAATGTTAGCTAAATTCTTTTTAGTATGTAGTATATTAATTTTTAACAAAACTGTAGCACCCACATGAAACAAGATGTTGCAGTGCCTTTGAATTAAGAAATTTTGTAAAACGTAGATGACTGTACTGTAAGTGTGATCAAATTCCAAAATAAATAAATAAATAAATAAATAAAGAAATATCTTGAAAACCAAAACACAGCAGCCTGTGAGCATCTATAATGAAGTTTATCACTATTCAAAATTAAAGATTGGTTGTCTAAGATGGAGCTTTTTCGGTTACAAGAACTTCACGACACACAGTTGATGTATGATGCAGCAGAATGTAGTACCCGGGAAAAAGACGTAATTCACAGGGGATATTTATTTATTTATTTCGTACATTACAATAACCTGCTGTCTACTTTACAATAGCGGGTCGTGGGAATCATTATATAAATATGAAAGTCCACCACCATATATATCACATACAAAACAAATAAATTTGCATGTAACGTACATTTAAAAAACGGCCAGGTGCGAGCAGGTCTTGCGCACTGAGGGTTCTGTACAAACGTAATTATGTGCACGGACAGTTCATCTCTCTCATGAATCGAGATTCTCAACGATTTTCGCCTGCTACCGACACTGACAATGGCAAGATATCTGTTCCAGGGATTCCAACACTTTCGAGTATGTTTTAATTTCAAGTTCGAAGTCAGATAACAAATGACAAAAGAAACATTTTTTCGTGTAACAATTACCAGCTAACAATTTTCTGCTTCCTTTCCTTTACCTGTCCTGTGAAATCTTGCTCCTTGATTATTCTAGCTCAACAGGAAGGTCTTGATGAGTGAGTTGGCGAATACCAAAATATGTGACGTAAACAGCCATATCTTTTGCTTGAATTGATTTAGAGGCTTACTTTTATTACACTGTCAAGAGAATATTGGCCTTACTATGTGATATCAATTTGAACAATGTACGTCAAACTGTTCCAGAGAAAAAGTGTCCCTTAAGAAAAGAACAGACAGACAGATAAAAAATTACAATTTTTTTCTTCTTATACAATTACAAATTAACAGTTTTCGATTTTTTCTTTACTTGTACTGTAAAACCTTGCTTCTTGCCAAATTTCATGTTTCTAGGTCAAAGGGAAGCACCCTATAGGTTTTGATGAATGAGCTTTCTAGTATCAAAATATCTGACATAAATGGCCGTATCTTTTGATTGTATTGACTTAGAAGCTTACAATTTTTACGTCACTAAAGGAGTAAGTATGTGACACAAATTTGAACCTGATAATCTCCTCGCTCCTGAAAAAAAAGGTTTGTTAACAGTCGAAGAGCCGAACGGACGGACAGGAAAACGATCGTGTAAGGTTTCCATTTTTACAGACTGAGGCACGGAAATTAAGATAAAATTTAAAGAAAAATAATAAAATCTAATTACCATGTACTACCAATATACATTCGTAGAAACCAGTAGCGGTCTCGGAATGACTCGAGTGTCATCACCCCTATGACTACATTACAATCTATTCCTAAACTGCTACATCAGGCCCGCATTATCAAATCTGACGTGGTAATACTGAAGTCTAATAGTGTCTGTTGCGTCTGATAGTATTCTACATACAATATACTACTACTGATATACCACTTTCTATTACTAAGTTTACACAAAAAATATTTAGTTAAGAATGTTACTTTCTAATTTCTGAATTGATAGAATGCATACAATTACAGAGTTCACAGTAATGTTGTCGCAAACAGTGTTGACACTCCGCGCGGTGGCTGATGGGAGCGACTGTAAATCGAAAATGCCTTTACGGTGGCTCCCGTCAACCAGCGCACCGGGTGTCAATTTTCTTTGCGCGTATAGTACATACGTGTATGAAGTTATCTTGGATACATTTCAGGATCATCAGTTGTTCTTCGCTGTAGTCTTCGTTCTCCTGTACCGTAGGGTCTGTATCTTGTAGAATGTCTGCAGTTGTAAGTCGAGACCTCCACTTAAGTGATACCCAAACCAAGCTTCATCGGTTGGCATCTGCAAGTTCTCACGGTCGTCAAGATGGAGTTGCGGAGTCGTTTCTCGTGGTGATAGTGCGGCGAAATGAACTATCCGGAGTTTGTTCCACACAGCGAAACCGGTTGGGTGATCTTCTACATGAAAATGTCTTGCCTTGTGTTGTGCAATTCGATTTTCGTGATACCTCCTCAACCCTTATCACTGAAATTCGTCTTGCTGACCCATCAACTTTATACCCATTTCTTTGTCGTAAACTACAAACTTCATTTTGTTATTGATCCCTGTCCTGCCTATCTAAAAATGAGGCATTGCAAGACAATATGTTACGGAGTGACAATCACAAACGCTTGAGTTGTGCCTCTTAATCCTGTGCAGGTATGGGTCATGTCCCAAAGAAAATGAATCATTCTCCAACTGTACTTGATGTAATGCATCTCTCTGGATATAGTTTCAGCCTTTTATACAGAACATCGTTTTCTCTTGTTGCCCAAACATGTTTCGGCAACTCTGTGCCGTCATCAGAGGGTCTTGATTATTGAACAACTTGATTTTGCATAAGATGTTTCCGCAGGACCATCTGTATGGTTTGTGATTGGAGGTCTGGGGGACTATGGCCATTCACTACTGTAAGAAAATGAAACACCTACAGCCGTCCTTATGATGTCATTTATTGTACAGCTATTATAGGTAGTCTGCGTAAACGAGTTGTTGGCCACTGATGCATAGTATACATGGATAATAAATCCCTTCAGCATCAATTAAGGCCTTGGGATGGTGCACTGAATCGCCGAAACTGGTAGCTACATAATAAATGACACCATAAGGACGGCTGTATATGTTTCATTTTCTTACATTCTTGTAAGACGGAGCGGAGAACGTCTTCGTCAGTCCTCGTTCGGCTCGCCTGAAGTAGGCTGGCAGTTGTCGAGCCAAAATATCGTGCAACGACCGGCTGCAAGCCCGAAATCTTTTTTCAACAATGAAATGATTGAAAAAACTGCCTCTTCTGCAAGACGATTAAATTTATTAGCTCTTTTCTACTAGCTCAATTTTCTACACTGTCTGCAGAAATGATAAATATATGCTGTTGAATGTACTACAAAATTTTATCATTATGTGACAGGAGATACGATGTCATAAACATTAAGGTGTGTGAGAAACTGCCGCATTAAGCATGACGTTTAAATTTATTACTTCTTTGCTACTAATTCTATTCACATCATGTTTTGCAGACTGTATTCACATACGCCACTGAATGTATCTACACAAATTTATCATTGTACGACATATAGTTCAAGAGATAGTATGTCCTGAACACTAAGATGCGTGAACAAATGCCTCACCATGTATGCAGTATACATTTATTCTTTACTACTAAGGCACTCCTACAGGCAGGTCAGCTTGAGGAAATCCCTGACATGTTGCAGCATTTTTAACACTTCCAACTGCGAAGCACAATTGACAGTAAGCAAAAACAATGCCGTCTATAGGGCCATACAGATGGTTACAACTTTGGGGAAGCAGCTATACCCAGTGTGCAGAAACTGTGAATTTGTAATAGAATATTGGCAAAATGATTACCTCCAAAGCAGTAGCTGCTATTACTTGATTAAATGAGTACGTTAGACAGTGCTAATATGGCGATCAGAACTACAGAAGGCTCCATCTGCAGGTATTTAAAATTGTCATTTATATATTTATACACATTTCGATTTTAGAATGTATAATCTAGCTGGTTCTTGATTCATGATACATTCAAACCCATGGAGTTACGCAGATCTAAAATATGATACGTTTGAACGTGACAGGACTTTGTCAATTTCATAACAAAAAAATAAATAAAAAGTTAGCATACATGCGTTGAACCAAACATTGAAGTAGCTTTAGCGATTTGTCTATGCAGTCGAGGCTATTGCTCTTCGGGTAACATTTTATAACAAATTATTAAATTCCTGGATTGGGCAAACATGTTGTTGAGCTGTCTATCAGCTGTCTGTTAGCTCAAGTTGGAGCTAATGAGTTGGAGCAACAGCCAAAGTCGAGAACGGTCTCACAAATAAATCGATATGTCTTCAGTTGTGCAGTCTCTTGGAGTCTTTTTAAGAACTCTTGATGAAATGTTTCAATTATTGAAATGGTGTCAGTCATGTCTGGTCGACAAATGACTGGAACTTTATCACAACACCAGCTATTCGACAAAAACGTAAAAAAATAAATTTTAAACGCTCCCCCCTTCCCATTCTGAAGCTCACAACCCATTGCACAGGATTTTTAGTATGTTGTTCATCACACTCCTTCCTAGCACTGTACAAAAATTTGCTGCCTTCTTGTTGTCGACCTACGCTGCGAGTTTGGACTATGTTTGGAGTTTGACTCTAGCTGGATTTCTCGAAGCAGAGCGACAGACTGCGATCCGCTTTCTTCTCTTTCTGGGTGTGAAGGATGTAAGGCAGTGTTTAGCCTTGGGCTCTTAATGCAGTGTGTATTATTGTTCATTTATTTTTTTAGTGTACTGGTGTGTCGCCTCGTGAATGACAGTGACATGGACTGCAGGGTCGTAGTAAGATGACCTTACTATCCGTCAAGTAAGGACATGGGCTGCCGAAAGTGGTCTCCATCATCATTTCGTCAGCCAAGTTGGTGGATGAGTGGGGAGTGGTGCTCCCCTATCTTTTTGTGGGTCCTGCGACCGTGATGCTGGAAGTAGGCAAGGATCTCCATTGCTTGTGCTGCGTTGTGCTGGGGTTTGCCAGAAACCATCGAGGGACATGAAACATCCCCTATTGTGAGACATCCTTCGTCTTCTGGAGAGAGCATAGGTGCTAGTTAGCCACGATGCCCCATGCCTTGCACGCATAGACCATGACACAAGTCAGGAAGAGTATGAGGCCACAGTCGACCCGCAGGGTGGATCCTTTGTACAGAGGTGGGTAGAGTGCACCAAGTCGTTGCTGCATGTTCCATTTAACATCACGCATGTGCTTTTTCTAGGTGAGTGTAGGGCCATTAGTTCACTTTATAGGTTAGTGAAAAAGCTACAATTGCTGTATTAGTGGACGACATCTCTTGGCGAACACTACGGCTCGATTCGTAGTCGCATTCAAGCCTACCCACTTCGCTGCCCAGTCCTCTAGGTCTGAACACGTTTCCTGAAAGTGTCAGTGTAGTACCAACAGCCATCGATTTCTTATAAGAAAAGCAGCGTCATCTATGTAAACCACCCGAGTAACATGAAGTGTCCTGGGAAGTCAGAGGTGCAGAGCGAGTAGAGGACTGGACCAAGGATGGATCATTGTGGGACACCTCCCTCAGCGCATCGGACAGTAGAGATGGCCTCATCTGTTTCAGCCACAGGTGCCCTGCCCCAGAGATAACTTTCCCACAGCTGAACGTAGTGGCCTTAAAACACAAAGGTGAAAAGTTTATACTGTAGTCCTGGGTCAGGTGCTCGCTTCATATCCAAAAAGATGGCACCACTATATTCCCTGTAGATGAAGGTGGTCGTGATATCTTCAACGACTCAAAGGTATTGCAGTGTGGTTGAATTCCTTCTCTGAGCCCGAATTGTTGTCGAGATGGAAGTCCTTTCTCCACAATTTTCTAAGAGGGCTGTCGCAGGAGAATTACGAAGGCTATTCGGAACGTAAGGAACGATATTTCGCGGAATGGAAAACACAGTGAAAATCAAAACTGTTTTATTTGCAACGGTTAGCTATACCTTCCAGCTACTTCTCTACGCAGTCGCCGCTCAGACTTAGACATCTGTCGTAGCGTTGTACCAACTTTACAATTCCCTCCTTATAGAAGACAGCCGCCAGCGCTTTTTGACAATTTTCTAGTCTGGACTGCACCTCGTTATCCGTGTCAAAACACTTTCTTCTTAGCCAGCGGTTTATTTGAGCAGAGATGAACCTCAGGGGTAGCCAATTACAGGCTGTATTGTGGGTGATCAAACACTTCCCATCGAAAACGCTGCAGGAGCATCTTCATTGCCCCTGAAGAGTGCGGCCGAGAATTGTCGTGAAGAACGAACTGCATGACAGTCATGCTATGTGGATTGCATAGCTTCAGGCGAAATCTTTCGCCAGGCTCTCATACGTGGTGGGTGACGCTAATTTCTAGCAATCTTTACGTTCTCACTGTGAGCTCAGAACTGAAAAGAGTGACATGATGCGATCGAAGGACGTACTAGACACAGTGCCCAACGCATCTGTGCAAAGCTTCATCAGATTTGCACTGTATTTTCCACATCGCGACCGATCGCTCCTTACTTTCTGAATAACCCTCGTACTTCATAGACGTTGCTCAGAAAGAGAAGCAGCCTAACAGGCAGATAGTTCTTGGGAACAGCTCTTGTTTTGACTGGATAAGGATCAGCAGCAATGAGAGCGTGTTTCCGTGCCTGAGAGTACTTCCGGCTGCAGATGATGCGAGTGAACAGTCTCAGGGCCACACTCATACTGCGTCACGGCGTTGAAGATGGACAGAAGCCGAAGGCAGAAGCGAACTTGCTGCGGAGTAACAGCTGAGTGCGACGGACTTGGGCTTTAAAGCAGTACTTATCAGTGTTCATTCTCTGCATAACAGAGGTCAGCCAAAGTTTTGTGCTGCGTGCCGAACTTTCACGTTGCACCCAACTTCTGACTAGTGTTTTTGTTCAGAGAACACAAGCACCGTACCAACGAAAGGTTAAAGAAGGCAAGAACATCAGTAATGGTGTTGTGAGGGGTTCTATCAGAGTCGGAACTGGTGGTGGTGGAGCTGGCAGTGGCTGCGACCCCGCAGCACCCGCAGACGCCTCCAGCGGGCGCCTGCCGGAGCCCAGAGGCGCTCGGCCACCAGCAGGCAGACAGACAGCAGCGCCGCCAGGGCGTAGCCGGCGAACAGCGGCGCCGCGTTGCGCAGCGCGACGCTCTCGAAGCCGTGCGCTGCCGTGACGGGGGTCAGCCGGCTGACGCCAGGTGGCCCCAGGCCCAGACCCACCCCCGCACCCAGGCCCGCGCCCGGCTGCTGACGCAACATGCGCGACAGCACGCCGCTCTCCCGCATCGCTGTGATCCTGCGGAGAGGGCCCGTTTCTCAGCTCGGAAGATATGTAAATACATTCTAAGGCAAAATACATTCTAAGACCACGGAGGAATTATCCGAATCGGTAGTTGTGATGTACATGTACAGACCAATAAATGCTAACAATTTAATAAAAACTGGATGATTTAGACAAGAAATAGAGCTTGCCAAATTGAGCAATTCAATAACTTATTAGTCTACCTCTGGCCCATTTGCAAACAGTTATTGTGGAGTGTGTAGCGTAAGACATTCAGTACACACACCATCAGATTACTTGACTTGTCGCTCTAACGAAGTAGGCGAGTGTCAGCAATATGTCTCGTGGTCTTATCGTGGCGTGTTAATCTTCTGCCGTCAGGTCAGACGATAGAAAAGCCACTTGCACACTTAGAGTAGCAGATTGACGGTAACCAAAATTGACAATCTGAAGTTCCTTTGGTATTGGTGCGTTAATCTTATTCTCACATATACCTCTGATACTTGACAAAAGTGTCTATACATTTATCTTTATGGCTATGTACAGGAATAGGGTAATCTTATTAGGTGCAGACTGAAACTTGACTATAGATTGGTACAGACAAATTTAGAACTCGTACAGACTGAGGCAAACTGTTACAGACTGGTGCAGACAAATGCAGACTCACTAATTGGAGGTCTGTACACTCGTTATAATACCTTGCACATTCATGTATCACTGCGCGAGTGTGATCCGCAAGGAGAAAAACTTCTATGTTAGCAGCAATCTCATTGGCTGCATTACATATTAATACGCGAATCGGCGGAAGCAGAATTTTATTCCCACGTCCCACCCCATCTCCATCTCTCCACCCTCCTTACCCTCTCCCAAGGTGGCTTCCACCGGCTCCCCCTCCCTGATGACACCCTCCTCCCCTCCATCTACCCTTCTTATCAACTTTGATCCTCCCCTCCCACTTCCCGCGTTTTTTCTTTGGGCACCCTCCCTCCCTTCTCTCACCTTTCCCCCCACCTCCCCTTCCTCCGCCCCTCTTCCCCTGCGCTTACCCTCCCTCCTCCTCCCTTCATTCCTCCCCCCTGTCCCCCCTGCCCTTGGCATCTCTGCTCTCCCCTCTCCCTCTCCCACCCCCCTCCTCCTCTCTTGGCAAGTCCCCGGACTCGTACACGCTCAGTGGACATTCGCACGCTGGAGACCATCGCCATCAGTGTCTCGTGTGTGTGCCTTCGTTTTTGTGTTTAGTGTTCTTTCGCTGTCACGCCACCAGTCTTCACCTGTGCCATCGCAGTCGTCCATGTTTTGTGCGCTGTGTCAACAGGTTTTAGTGTTGTCTTTCTTGTCCAGCGCGAACGGCTTCGTGTATATTGTTTTTCGTGTCTACAGTTTTTGCCCGCCATTTTTATTGTATAATCTGTGCCTCCTTTATGTCATTTATTGTACCACTCGCAGCTGAAGAGCAGCGTACTATGCTGCTGACAGCCAACCTTTGTACAAGCGTTTAAAATAACAATAAGGAAAAAAAAAACAGAAGCAGAATTTGGTCCATCTCTATGGCAGCGCCATCTCATAGTGTGGAGACATATGAGCGCTGCGCCTGCGCTATTGTACTTAGTGGGGCACGCTCTAGTGGGGAAAGATGTGTACGTGCTGACTACATGGAACTATGTACACGACAGTTATTCGGCTTGGCTTTGATTGATAGAGTCATTGAATGTCCTCCTGAAGGGTGTGTGACCTTAGGCTTTCCCAGCGAATTAACTGTTTGTACTGTTATCAAGTCTCCAACCAGTTGCAGTCGTTTTCGAACCACGATATTTCGACAGCGTTCCTTGCCGTCATCTTCAGGTGATACCTGCAGACTGAGGGTCTCTGCTGAATCTCCTCCCCTTTATACTCTGTGTCCTGCTACGTACAGTAAAAGATGACTTGGGGCTCTGCAAACCGGTTGTTTACCATATTCCGTGTAAATGCGGTAAGGCATACATTGGGTAAACTGTACGGACAATCGAAGAAAGATGCCAGGGACACAGAAGGCACACCGAACTGAAGCAGCCTACAAAATCTGCGGTTGCGGAACATTGCATGGATGCTGGAGATACTATGGAGTACGTGAAAACGGAAGTTTTATGGCAGGTATCGTCTTTTCGGGACTGTGCTCTCAAGGAGGCGATTGAAATACGTGTAGCTCATGGGCTGATCAACAGAGACGCCGGGTTCAACCTCAGCAAAGCCTGGGACCCAGCACTCGACCAACTAAAAGCACAGCGCCGACCCAAAGCGACTTCCGCACCCGACGAAGGCCACAGGACATCTGATGGTCCACAGTTCGCATCCAGTAGCCAGCAGCCAGCCCCTCCCCACCACCAGTCCACGCAGCGCCGCGTGCGGCATCACGCGGGGGAAGGGGTGGGGAGCGATCAGAGTATAAAGGGGAGCAGATTCAGCCGAGACGCTCAGTCTGCAGGTATCACCTGAAGATGACGGCAAGGAACGCTGTCGAAATATCGTGGTTCAAAACGACTGCACCCGGCTGGAGACCCGAGAACAGTACAAACTCCTGAGGGATATCGTGCCAAATTCTGTCCAGATGATGCTCTTGATCATCAAAATGCCGAGCTGGTTGGAAGGCCCTCCTCACAATGCTCCAAACATTCTCATCTGTGGAGAGATCCGGTGACCTTGTTGACCAAGGTGGGATATGGCAAACACAAAGAGAAGGAGGCGGGCATTATCTTGCTGAAATGTAACCCAGGATGGCGTGGCATGCAATGCAAAAAAACGGGGTATAGAATATCGTCGACGTACCACTGTGCTGTAAGGGTGTCACAGATGACAATCAGAGAGGTTCTGCTATGAGAACCGACACCACCCACACCACCACTTCTGGGTTTCAATCCGTATGACACGTGACAGTCAGGTTGCTATCCCACCGCTGTCCCGGATGTCTCCAGACACATCTTCACTGTAGTCGGGGCTCACTTCGATGTGCCCTTCATGGCAAGCTATCCTAGGCTTACATATCAGTAAGGTAACAATCGCCTCCATAGGGCGAAAACTTCTACTTTTTGTCTTCGTGCTTGAGAAGGTTGCTTGATCTCCCTCCAATTGAGAACGCTTAGAGCATTGTAGGTAGGACTCTCCAACCATCTCGTGATTTTTGACGATCCAGCGTGCCAGTGGGCAGAGTTCAGAACGGTATCCGTCTGGAGGACATCCAATAACTCTGTCAGTCAATGCTGATCCGAATAACTGCTTGCATAAGAGTCATAGGTGGAACAATGCGTTCTTGACTTGCTCAATTTGTGAAGCTCTTTCTCTTGAATAAATTATTCACTTTTGTTTAAACTGTAATCATTTGTTCGTCTGTACATGTACGAGGGTTGGAACTTAAATAGTGGCAGCTTTTTATTTACATCTCGTATCAAATAGATACTTGTTTCAAAGTGTTAGTGACCTTCAGAGTAGTCACCAACATAGTGTATAGCCCGTTGTCACCGATGTGGAAGTCGTAGGATACTCTTAGCTGTGCCAGGTGTGTTGACAGTTCTAGCGGCGCGTTCTATTGCCCGACGAATTTGTAGCAGCTCTGAAGCGAATGCCGTGAAGTGTTTCCTTCAGTTTAGAATTCAAGTTGAACTTACGAGGGCTTAGTCAGGGGAGTGCAGTTGGTGGTATAGCATTTAGCAGCCCCATCAGCCAAACAAATCAGTAACAGCTTGCCCTGGACGTACTTGAGCATTATCCTGCAAAATGATGGTCAGGTCCTGCAGAAAGTGTCATCACTTCTGTCTCTATGCTGCTCATTTTTGGAACTCAACCTACGACCAGCTTAGAGACAGAAGTGATGGCACTTTCTGCAGGATCTGACCATTATTTTGCAGGACAATGCTCTAGCACATGCAGTGCAAACTGTTACTGATTTGACTGATGGGGCTGCTACGTACTACACCATCTACTACACTCCCTGTCTTAACCCTTCGTGAGTTCAACTCGATTTCTAAACTATAGGAAACACTTCACGGGATTCACTTCAGAACTGCTACAAATTCGTCGGGCAACAGACCGCGCAGCTCGAACTGACAACACAACTGGCACAGCTAAGAGTATCCTACGACTTCCACATCGGTGGCAACGGGCTATACACTATGTTGGTGACTACTTTGAAGGTCAGTAAAACTTTGAAACACGTATCTATAAATAGTTGTCACTATTAAAGTTGCAAACCTCGTACATCACATCTACCGATTTCTGTCTCGTTCGGATAATACCTTCCTGGTTCGTCTTTTATTTATTTAAGCGTAGTTTCTTTCAGCAGTAGTGTACCGTAGGTCATAGGTGCAGTGAAGCGCTCCGAATGATTGGGAAGAAGAGCACCTCATACTTTTTTTTTCAACAATTGTGTTCGAATAGACCACAAACCATATACCTCTGACGGCGGGTTGTTGTAAAATTTTGGAACATATCTTACGCTCGCGTACTATGTTATTTGTGGAGAAAGGAAATATCCTCTACAGGAATCAATATGGCTTCCGAAAACAACCGACGTGTGAAACTCGGCTCGCTCTGTTCATCCACGAGACCCATACATCAATAAATACAGGCTCCCAGGTAGAGGCCGTGCTCCTTTACTCCTGGAAGGCATGCGGTACAGTTCCGCACAGCCGTCTGATGAACAAAATACGAGCGTACGGAATAGCAAACCAACTTCGTGACTGAAGAGTTTCTAGAAAACAAAACACAGCATATCATTCTCAACGGGGAGGAGTCTTCAGAACTAAATGTAACTTCAGGCGTACCCAAGGGGATTGTTACAGGACCATTATCTTCCACGGTATATAAAAATAAGCTGGCAGGAAATGTCGGAAGATCCATGAAGCTTTACGTGGATGATGCTGTCTATAGAGAATTCGAAACGCTAGAAAATTGTAGTGAAATTCAAGGAGACCTACAGAGAATGAATGCTTGGTGCACAGAGCGGCAACTGACCATCAGCACAAACAAATCGAATGTAGTGTAAATATGTAAACAGTAAAATCCATTATTTTATGAACACAATTGCAGAACAATCACTGGAAGCAGTTCCTACTACAAAGTATCTAGGAGACTGCGTAGGAGCGATTTAAAGTGGAAGGAACATATTAAGATTAATCGCAGGTGAGACAGCTGCCAGACTGAGATTCATTAGAAGGATCCAGAGGAAATGTAGTCCGTCAATAAAGAAGATAGCTCACAAAACCTTCGTTCGTCTAGTACTTGAATATTGCTCGTCAGTCTGGGATACGATTGATAGAGGAAATAGAGAAGATCCAAAGAAGAGCAGCGATCTTCGTTGTAGGTTTATTTAGTAAGTGCGAAACCGTCAAGGATATGCTTAGCCAATTTCAGTGACAGACCATTCAAGAGAGGCGTTCAGCGTCGCGGTGTGGTTTACGGTTAAAGTTCCAAGGGCGTACTTTCCTAGAAGAGTTAACCAGTATGTTGCTTCCTCTCACGTGCATCTCAGTAGAAGGCCATGAAGATAAAATTAGAAAGATTCGAGCCCACACGGAGGCTTACCAGGAATCGCAATTGGCACAGGAAAAGGGGATAGTGAAGTGGTACACAAAGTACCCTCCGCCATGCAACGTAAGGCGGCTTCAAGAGTATAGATGTAGATGCAGATGTAATGACCGTCATGTTGTGTTCTGAAAACTGAATATTAATCTACATCTACACTCCGCAAGTCACGTGATAGTGTGTGCGAGAGACCTTCAGCTACCACTGTCTGATCCACCATTCCCCGTTCCATTCACAAATGGCGTGGGAGAAGAATGATTGTCGGTAAACCTCTGTATTAGCTCTAAATTTTCTCGTCATTATCATTTCGTGAGACGTATGTGGGAGGAAGCAATTTGTTGTCCAACTCTCTCTGAATTTCAGTAATAAACCTCTCCGTGATGCATAACGCCTGTCTTGTAACGTCTGCCGCTGGTGTTTGTTGGGTATCTCTGTAATGCTCTCGTGCCGACTAAACGGTCCGGTGATGAAATGCGCCCCTCTTCATTGGACCTTCTCTATCTCTTCTGTCAGTCCTATCCCAGACAGATGAAAAATACTCAATGACCTGGTGAACGCGTGCCTTGTAAGCGACTTTTTCCGTGTTTTAATTACACTTCCTTGCTACTTTCTTTCTGTGAATCTGTCTTTCTGACATTATCAGAGGAAGCCTGAGGCGATCTCTTACATCTGAAGCTCTATTATCCTGCTGGAACACTTTATAGCCCAGATATCAAGTTTTGTTACATCGATAGCGAGTTTCAGGAGTTTGCCTGTTTCCGTCTGCGGGACAGCTTCAAATCGTTCCCATATCATGCAGGATGTCACGTTATATTGCTTATGATTATTATCTCAGAAGGTGTAAGATCATCATATACATATGATTCTGCGCCGTTATTTTGCACTATGTGAAAGACCTCAGCATTCTACACAATGTCTAAAATGTAGCAAGTTCTGTGGTTTCCGATCTGAAGATAGCCATTGAAGTGGCTGAAACTGGTTATCGAAGTAATTTGCAATCTAGGCAATGAAGTGTTGTAAAAGGATACTAGAAAATAGTTTCAGTCCGGCATTTGTTTATCCTACTATGGTTAAGGTCGCTCTGGATAGTTATTCATAGGTCTTTTACGATAGCTACTCTTTCCAGCAA
Organism: Schistocerca piceifrons; assembly: GCF_021461385.2. Classification (NCBI taxonomy): domain Eukaryota; kingdom Metazoa; phylum Arthropoda; class Insecta; order Orthoptera; family Acrididae; genus Schistocerca; species Schistocerca piceifrons. Next base: position 85,083,569 of record NC_060143.1, on the reverse strand, counting down.
TTTGTCATAAATAGTGTAGTTGTAGAGTAGTGGGTTTCTTTTATTATGTGTGGGCAATATTTTACGTTTATTTACGTTCAGGGTCAACTGATAGACCCTGCATCATTCATCAAGCCTCTGCTGGTCATTCTGTAATTTGATGCTGTCCTCTGGCATTGCTACTGCGTTATAGACAACCACATAATCTGAGGATAGTCTTGTAGAGCTTCGGACGCTCTCTACTAGATCACATACGCATGGTACAGAGTAACGGTCATATCACACTTCCTTGGAGTACTCCGGAAATTATCTTTACGTCTGTCGATTTTGTTCCGTTAAGAGTTCTATCTGTAAGAAAGTCAAGAATGTGGTCCGCTGCTCGTTAATCTCGTATTGTTTTCACTAAACTAAACGACAACGCGGGACAATCATCCAAAAACGTTGTGATAACCATATTCCATAATTTTACAACTGACGTCAATGGTGTAGGCTTATAACTGTTTCTGTCCTACGACCCTTCTTGAAAACGGAAATGACCAGCACTTTTTCAAGTCACAGAGTTCTCTTCGTTACTCCAGAGACCTTCGGTAAACTACTGCTAAAAAATGAAGAATATCACAGGTCTCTCATCTGATCCGCTACCTTTTCACTACTAAGCGATTATAAATGCTTTTCTATGGAGCGATCATTGTTCTAAATGTCTGTCATTTCAGAGTTTGTGGTATGACTGAAAGGCGCGACCGCACTACGATCTTACACGGTGTAACATACAACAATAGTGAACGTACTGTAAGTCGATATATGTTAGCTTGAATCTGCTCTCAGTTGTAGCAAGAGTTAGTTACTCTCGAGTTAGAAGCATGGAAATACTGAGACAGCCAGTCGAATCAGGAAACAGGATAATGAGACTGCGAAATTAAAGACATGTGGTCAAATAGAAGACACAGTGACTGTCGTAAATGACATTATCTTCAGTGCGGGATGTTCGGCACGCAGAGCATTGGAGAAAGTGGCTTGTGATTTGCTCTTTACCACATTCGCAGCATACTGCATCAACATTCAAGTCGCTTTTCTTCATATTGTCCTTCGATCTTCCTGCTCCAAATTTGTATGACTATTCGACGGGGATTGTAACAGTGCAAAACAGTAGGCACCGGCCGACTTTCAAGAGCTCCTGTAAAACTTAATCCCTGCTCTTCTCGTGACATCCGCACGTGATTTACTTCAATAACTGTTCGTATCCGTAGTAAGGTGCGTTCAGTAAGGCGACTTTATCCAGGTATCAGAGGGAAAACAAGAGATAACCGTAGTCGCACAGGCGACTGTATTATATTCCTCGATCTACTTTTACTTTAAAAACGATAGTGATCTTGATGCGAGCAGCTTTAAAACTACATACAGGTGTCTATGTTACTGTAGGAAGATTTTTTAACAGACATTGGGAAAGATAAAGTTTGTAATGAAATAATTACTACCACTCACTTGTCGCTCCGCTACAAAATACAATGGTTAAAATTTTCTTTATTTCGCTTGCACGTGAAGCAACCATCAGACTAATATCTGAAATGCCGTAAGCAAACCATCTCATCACAAGGATCCCGACGCTCTGAATGTAATGCGGAATTGTCCACTAGATACCACGAGAGATGGAACCGCCACTATAAAAGAAGTCGAGAAGGTTGTGTCATCAGGATAGTGGTGAGTGTACTGTATATGTGTCTCACACCAGTCATTCATAACACTGGCATCGTACCAAATCATATCGCCACCAAATCTCCGAAAATGACCATTGAAATTCAGTTTAATTTCTTAAGTCATGCCACAAAACATCACACAGTAACACACTAAAATAACACTCAATATATCCATTAATTCATCAGTTTCGTTCGCAGCATTTCAAGCAGAAGACATGATCTATTGACAATCTTGATCATTCAGAACCACTGCGTCCCAAATTCATCCCGAAAATGTGCTGTGTTATCAGTAGAGAAGCAGTAACAGCAGAATGGGTTGCTCAGGGGAGCTCAGTGACTTCGAATGTGGACTAGTCACTGGATGTCACCTGAGTAACAAATCCACGAGGGACATTTCAACTCGTCTAAAGTAGCCCAAGTCCACTGCCGGAGATGTGATAATGTAATGGAAACGTGAAGCAACCATCACAGCTGAACCGAGGCCAGGCAGATCTCATTTACTCACTGACAGGGACCTTCGAGAGTTGCAGATGGTGATTGTAATAAATCACTTGATATCAACAGAACGAGTCGCTGGTGAGGGACAAGGTGCTATCAGCAGTCCTGCTAGCGCAAGAGCTGTGCGTAGGGAGTTGAAACGAATGGGTTACAACGGCCGAACAGCTACTCAGATGTACCAGCTCACCGACCTTTCCGGGACAGTAAAATTTCAGTTTTACAAGAGTGGAGTGTCAGACAGTATGCAACGCGTATTGTTGTGGTTACGTGTAAACACCTTATTGTGGCCAATGCAAAGCGACGCTTGAGATGATACAGAGAGCGACACCACTGAACACTGGACGACTGGAAACGAGTGGAGTGATGAACCACGCTACACATTGTCGAAGTCCGATGGAAGAATCTGAGTTCGCAGTGCTTGGAGAATGGTACCTGTCATCATGTCTAGTGGCGATATGTGAAATATGAAGCAGGTACTGTTACTGTATGGAGGTGTTTTTCATGGTTAGGCTGTGATCCCCTTACTCCGCTTAAGAGAATGCTAAGTGTAGAAGGATGTCAACGCATTTTACAGGATTACGGACTCGGTAAAGCAGACGAACAATTTGCAAAAGATGACTGTCTGTATCAACGTGATAATGCACGCTGTCACAAAGCAGTATCCGTGAAGCACTGTTTTGTCGACAGTAACAATCCTGAAATGAACAGACCTGCCGCGAGTTCCGGCCTGACCGCAATGAAACACCTCTGAGGTGAGTTAGAATGCCGACTTCACTTCAGACCCCACTGCCGATCATCACTTCCATCGGTTTCGGCTGTTGAGGAAGAATCGGCTGCCTATGCTGACGGAAAAGGAACGCAACACCAACACTTGATTTCCATATCACATCGGTGGATAGTGTCGCTTATTAATTGGTGGCTATGATTTTGCGATATCTTTTTGTATTTTAGCGATTCTGTGACAGTTCGTTGGACCTTTCTTCCCTTTAGTGTGTGCTGTCGAAGGCATTTTAGTTTATATTTATATGTTAACGAATTTACGACAGCATATTTGACAGTTGCACCAACGACGCTACGTGGTTTTTTTTATTTTATTGATTTCTAGCCTACAAATTTTTTAACCGTCACAATTTAAATGTATTGATACATATACACATAGGAAGGAAATATTTGTAGTTCTTCACTCATATATGTATTCAGATCGAGACTGTTGTCCTTAAATTACAAAGACACAAATGATAGCAAACCACTTCGCTGTCATTACAAATTTTTTAGGTAAGTTTAATCATCACTATTCCTTTTAAATTTTTATGTGCTATATGATTACAAAGCTGCTTTCTATATTGAAGTTAGTTGATTAATACACTCCTGGAAATTGAAATAAGAACACCGTGAACTCATTGTCCCAGGAAGGGGAAACTTTATTGACACATTCCTGGGGTCAGATACATCACATGATCACACTGACAGAACCACAGGCACATAGACACAGGCAACAGAGCATGCACAATGTCGGCACTAGTACAGTGTATATCCACCTTTCGCAGCAATGCAGGCTGCTATTCTCCCATGGAGACGATCGTAGAGATGCTGGATGTAGTCCTGTGGAACGGCTTGCCATGCCATTTCCACCTGGCGCCTCAGTTGGACCAGCGTTCGTGCTGGACGTGCAGACCGCGTGAGACGACGCTTCATCCAGTCCCAAACATGCTCAATGGGGGACAGATCCGGAGATCTTGCTGGCCAGGGTAGTTGACTTACACCTTCTAGAGCACGTTGGGTGGCACGGGATACATGCGGACGTGCATTGTCCTGTTGGAACAGCAAGTTCCCTTGCCGGTCTAGGAATGGTAGAACGATGGGTTCGATGACGGTTTGGATGTACCGTGCACTATTCAGTGTCCCCTCGACGATCACCAGTGGTGTACGGCCAGTGTAGGAGATCGCTCCCCACACCATGATGCCGGGTGTTGGCCCTGTGTGCCTCGGTCGTATGCAGTCCTGATTGTGGCGCTCGCCTGCACGGCGCCAAACACGCATACGACCATCATTGGCACCAAGGCAGAAGCGACTCTCATCGCTGAAGTCGACACGTCTCCATTCGTCCCTCCATTCACGCCTGTCGCGACACCACTGGAGGCGGGCTGCACGATGTTGGGGCGTGAGCGGAAGACGGCCTAACGGTGTGCGGGACCGTAGCCCAGCTTCATGGAGACGGTTGCGAATGGTCCTCGCCGATACCCCAGGAGCAACAGTGTCCCTAATTTGCTGGGAAGTGGCGGTGCGGTCCCCTACGGCACTGCGTAGGATCCTACGGTCTTGGCGTGCATCCGTGCGTCGCTGCGGTCCGGTCCCAGGTCGACGGGCACGTGCACCTTCCGCCGACCACTGGCGACAACATCGATGTACTGTGGAGACCTCACGCCCCACGTGTTGAGCAATTCGGCGGTACTTCCACCCGGCCTCCCGCATGCCCACTATACGCCCTCGCGCAAAGTCCGTCAACTGCACATACGGTTCACGTCCACGCTGTCGCGGCATGCTACCAATGTTAAAGACTGCGATGGAGCTCCGTATGCCACGGCAAACTGGCTGACACTGACGGCGGCGGTGCACAAATGCTGCGCAGCTAGCGCCATTCGACGGCCAACACCGCGGTTCCTGGTGTATCCGCTGTGCCGTGCGTGTGATCATTGCTTGTACAGCCCTCTCGCAGTGTCCGGAGCAAGTATGGTGGGTCTGACACACCGGTGTCAATGTGTTCTTTTTTCCATTTCCAGGAGTGTAGTTTAATCTTCGCTAATTTTATACTTGGCTATGAAATGTTTTGTATCGCCATGTTAATCTTTTATCATAATTAAGATTTCAATAAAATTTTCTACATATTTTCCGTATTTAAAGTCTGTTTATTCGTCTAATATGTTCTGCGGTTGCATAAATGTCTGCATATGTATTTCCATTTCTTCAAGAACATTCATCGCTAGTGCCTTTGGTATTATGTGGAGGATTTCCGTTGCTTGTTCTATACGTTCTGCTTTGCGCTTCTTGGATTTTAAGAGTAGAAACATTACTCTCGTAATCTCCAGTGTGCTCTCGACATTTAATATCAAAATTTCGTCCTGTTCGACCTACGTAAAATTTTTCATAATTTTTACGCTCTGTTTTGCATATTCCTGTGTTGGCATGGACTGGCAATTTCGTTTTCCCTGAGTGAATTCGTTATTATAAGTTATTGCTGGTTCGGTAAACGAATTTTACTGTTCTACTTTTTAGTTACGCATTCAATTTGTTAGATATTTTTCCTAGTTGTATGATCCATATGTATGAGGTTTTGTGTTTTTTTGGTGATTCTCTTATTAATTTAGTATCCATATGCATTTCGTTGTCTACCATTTCAGTGTGTTTTCATAGAATTGAACTGCCATCTTTTCGTTTACATATTGAAGTATGGCAATTTATTTATTATGAGCCACTGTTCTAGCGGAAAATTGATCAGCCTATTAATCTCTCTGTACGGAAACATACGTATTTGTGTGCTTCAGTACGACACCACTTTGTATTAATAATACTATATGTCGTTACAGGTTTCCTTTAAATTTCAAAATAATGTGCGTTATTGATGTTGGTAATTGTCAGATCCAGAAAATTTGTTAATTTGTTGGTTCAAATTCCACTGTAAGTTTCATCATTGGTTGTAATTGATTTAGTCCTTTGTTGGCTGTCAGTGTCATCTCCCTCTATTTCTAACAAAGTGTCGTCTTTGTATCAATGGTCATATATTATTTCATTGGCTAGTGTATTTGCGGGATTAAAAATTCTAAACCAGCAATGCCACGATCCATGGCAATTCTATGATTTCACGTATGCTTGCAACAAATGTTTTTCCATATTGGAGTAGGTTATTTTGTATAGTTGGAACAACTTATTGAACAGATATGTTACTCTAAAGATAGGTGATATTAAATTACATGAATTTTCCATTTGATAGTATTTGTGTATCTTTAATTTTGTTTTGCAGTGTTCATGAGATTTTATTGCGAATTTTTGGTTGTATGTGTATAATGTTTATAAGCATATTATTTAGTTTCTTACTGATGAGGTATGTGGGACAATCAGCACAATTAACAACTGTCATTTGCACATATTGGCATAAATATTTTGTGCATCTTATTCTGGCCATGTAATTTAGGTACTCGAGGGTTCATAGCAATATTAGTTTTCCTGTTTGTAATCAGTGAGTATTGTGTTCCAGTTTTTTATAACTTTCTTAGTTCATACAGCTTATCTATTACCTGGGCCCCTCATACATACTGACGATATGTCTAGCAAATGTATCTAACAAACTGAATGCATTACTGAAAAATATAACAGTAAAATTCGTTTGAAAAACCATCAAAAATTTAAAATCACGATTCCACTCAGGGAAAAATTATCACTTTACATCAACTTAGACATGTATAAATTAGAATAGCAGTGATAATTTCGTTTTCACTTAGTGCTATCGTGATTTTAATTTTTTTCTGGTTTGGCAGGCGAATTTTATTATGACAGCAGTGTTTCTCCTTGTTTGAAACACTTAAAATCTGAGAATCACAAAACAGAATGTATGTATAGAACAATCCTGCACATACTACCAAAGGCAACTGTCGTGAACTTTCGTGAAGAAATGGAACTATATTTGCACACATTTAGGCAACCACAGAACTAACAGATTTTAAACATGAAAAGGCTACTCTATTACTCAAATAACTTCACAGAGTGCAGAAAGCAAATTTATAACCATATAGACTGTTAGTGCAGACGCCAAATATTCTGCCAGAGATTCTTTAATATATAAATATAATCTAAAATACTAACAGAATCTTCCGTCGGTTCTTGGTAGAACAACATTATAATAATAAATGAACAGCAACAGCAAAACAACTGGTGCTTTTCATTTATTATTTCATTTATTATTAATCTAAAATACCTTTGAAAGCGTTCACTGGAGTTAAAAAGACCAACCAGCTGTTACAAATCCGCTAAAATGCAAACTGAGATCACAAAATCATAGACAGCAATTAATGAGCAACAGTACCCACCGACACGAAGTCGAGAAAACTGACATAAGCACCAATGTAAACACACACCATATAGTTTAAGCAAGTAATGATAAAACTTTATTATAATTCGCAGATAGATTGACAATGGCAATGGTAGCCAGAATAGGCTTTTGACAGTAATGAAATTGAAGTGCAGCCGTGGACTTGGATGAACATATACTTTAAGATTAAAGGAAACCATTCTCCAAAAATCAGAAGCAGTTGAGTCTTCAGTAGGCACATACAAACGAAGGAAAACTTGCTCGCTTCTGGACTTATCCTTTGATGAGGTAGAGTACACACATGTACACCCACATGCATGCATACACATCCTGTGCCCCTACATGGTGCCAGCTAGACTGACAGCGTCAAAGCTGTTTTGCAGCTGGTTTTAGTGGGGGTAGTGTCAGCTGGGGTGGGTGGAGGGAGAAAGAGACTGGTGGCAAGGAGAGGGATGGGGATGGGTAGTTAACGACTCAGAGGGAGACAAGTATGCTGTCTAGGAATGCGGAAGGGAAGAGTGGCAGGTATAGATTTAGATGCCAGTGGAAAATGGCTCGCCGGCCGGTGTGGCCGAGCGGTTCTAGGCGCTACAGTTTGGAACCGCGCGACCGCTACGGTCGCAGGTTCGAATCCTGCCTCGGGCATGGTTGTGTGTGATGTCCTTCGGTTCGTTAGGTTTAAGTAGTTCTGAGTTCCAGGGGACTGACGACCACAGAAGTTAAGTCCCATAGTGCTCAGAGCCATTTGAACCATTTTTTTTTTTTTTTTTGAAGTGGCTCATATTAAAGGAAATGTGGAGATGCGAACTAGGGGAAATGACAGGAGGAAGGAAGGCTAACAGTTGGGTGGAAGGATGCAGAGACAATGGGTTGCCTGAGATTGCTGTGAGGCTAATTATGCGAGTAGATGGCGTGTTGTAAAGATGGTGACCGTTAATAAAATAAACATATTGCAGGGACAGGTCTCTGACTGGAAATAGAGGAAAAGGTCCTATAACAGAAGTGGACGGTGTGTGTGCAATGAAAACAAATCGCCACGGAACACAGTACAGAGCTGCATCGCATCCACATCACAAAATGTGTTCACAATGGCTTCCAAAGGATTGCAGATGGTAGGGATAGTAGCGGTTATCATGTTAGATACACATAATCGTACCATGTTGGTGGGGAACTTGTACTGGTGTTCGTCTCAATAACCCAATGAATCTGGTCCCCCAGATGTAATGTACCCACTGTCTGACGCCTCCCTGCATATTTGCTTGTCTGAAAAGACCAATGATCACTCAAACGCCCAAATATGGGTTAAAATGTTGTGTGATGTGGTTGGAGTCTGTGAGGGTCCTTGTTTTACTGCAGCCATGCTGTTTTCATCAGCTTAGCCATACGCAAACACCATCTCAGCTTGCCCCAACATCACTGGACGATTCTTTCGCTTACAGTATGCTGCGCCAATCACACAGCCTGCAATACACAGGAACATTTGGCACGTGGCCAGAGGGACCTTCTTTTGTCAGCACCACCAAACATGGCAATGATCCATTTCTGGGTACTTGTTCATAAGCTTTTTTTTCCTCCACTTCCAGTGCGGAACACGTCCCTGCAGATCGTCGATTTTATTAGTGTTCACCCTGTCACACACACTGAAGAGCCAAGGAATCTGGTACACCTGATTAATATCGTGTAGGGCTTTCACAAGCACGCAGAAGTGTCGCAACACGACGTGGCATGGACTCGACTAATGTCTGAAGTAGCTGGAGGGAACTAATACAATCAATCCTGCAGGATTGTCCATAAATCCGTACCAGTACGCGGGGGTAGAGACCTCTTCTGAACAGCACGTTGCAGGGCATCCCAGATATGCTCAGTAATGTTCGTGTATGAGGAGTTGGGTGGCCAACGAAAGTGTTTCAACTCAGAAAGTGTTTCTGGAGGCAATCTGTAGCAATTTTGGACGTGTCGGGTGTCGCGTTATCCTGTTGGAATTACAAAAGTCCGTCGGAATACACAATGGACATGACAGACAGGATGCTTACGCACATGTCACCTGTCAGAGTCATATCAAAACGTATTACGGGTCCCATATCACTCCAACTGGACTCGCCCTGCACAATTACCAGTTTGAACAGTGAGCTGCTGACATGCAACGACCATTGATGCATGAGGTTGTCTCTGTACCCTTACACGTCCATCCACTCGATACAATTTGAAACGAGACTCGTCCGACCAGGCAACATGTTTCCAGTCATCGACAGTCCAATGTCAGAGTTGATGGCCCAAGCGAGGAGTAAAGCTTTGTGTCGTGCCGTCATCAAGGGTGTACGAGTGGGCCTTCAACTCTGAAAGCTGATGCCGATGGTGGTTCGTGGAAAGGTTTGCACGCTGACATTTGTTGATGGTCCAGAACTGAAATCTGCAGCAATTTGCAGAAGGGTTGCACTCCTGTCACACTGAACGATTCTCGTCAGTAGTCTTGATCCCATTCTTGCAGGATCTTTTTCCGGCGTCGACAACGTCGGAGATGTTTTACCGGATTCCTGATATTCATAGGTACTCAATATGAATTGTAGGAACTATGGTCACAAAAAGTTACTAAATCAATAAGAAGGCTAGAAGGAAGTTTCTGCTAGATAGAGCTGATAGTCAGTTGATACCTGAAGCAGACTGATAACAAATTTATATGCAAATTAATTAAATTTATCAATTAAATTATCAATGAATTACCACCCAGTAACACCCATCCGCACCCCTTGATGACGTCATGTGTTTTTATCAGCCTGCACATGGGACCCCACGCCCTCCTGCCATTCCCCACCCCCCATCCTCCCCCTCCCACTCCTCCACCAGCTCCATTGGCGGCAATTTACAACTTTCGCGGAAATTCTGAATTTTTGAGGGTAATTCAGAATTTTGGAGGGAATTTTTTGTCCCAGCGCTGCGCTGCCGTCCCATTCCATCCCCCACCCAGGAGCTGGCGGGAAATTAAAAGTGTCCTTTCCGGGACTCTAACACTCGTCCTCCTGGAACGAAAGACCAAGTGAACCCACTAATATAATTTACCACCAGAGGCACTTGGAATTCGCGGTAAATTAAAAATGGCAGTGCCCTTTCCGGTACTCGAATACTGGTCCTTCTGAATAAAAGCCCAAGTACAGACCCTACACATGGAAACTCCCAAGATGCAGAAGACATAGGTTAGGTTATTGTACTTTATTTATTTTGGTTCGGAAACTCAAGCAAAGATCACTCCTAATTACGTAATTAATCATACGTATCGGTCCTAATTACTCAACTATATGCATAGCGCTACACAAGGACTTCCTAAAATAGCAATACAGCTCAAAAACTGACTATGCCATACAAATGGTGTTATCCTACTGGGGAAAAATTTCACAATACGGCCCGAAACTAGTAACAGACGTACTCGAAGTCTACCCTAAAGCTAGAAGCTGGCAGGAAAAAGGCTGAGGTGTAAGGTACTATCTTTGTTCTTTCTGGCAGAAAATATGTTCAACTGATGAGATGCTGGTGTCTTCCAGAGAGGAGTTTAGTAAGAGATTGCCTGTAAGCACACACCTAAATTCATCACAGTTCTTAGTACTTTCCGAAAATATTGTAAAACAAAGAGCACTCATAATGAATGAGTCATAATATAACACATGTACTGGGGAAAACCGTCTTACCAAAAGACTGCAGAGGGGGCGCTAGTTGAACACGTGCTCTCCTCTATGGGCGCTCATGAGCTAACCAACTTGGAGGCAGTATTACCTCCCTTCCATCCCTTATCCCTCCCTCCCTCCGCCTCCTCACCGTAGGTAGGGACAGAGGTCTGTTCTATCTTGCTGCTGGTAGTCCACAAAAAGTTCCTTCTGGTTACATTGATTTACTGTCATGCAATATGTTAAACGTATTTCTCGGAAAGACTATATCGCTCTGGAACAACGAAATTCATGAGAATGCTCCAGATGGCTTGGGAAACAGGGTGCTTGGGAAACAGGAATCCTTTTGCATTAAGTGACCTCTGACTCCAGACCAGCCTCACACCCCAGTAACTTCAGTACAGTGCGTCCATGCGAGCACTTGCTGGGCGCTCTGCATTATCAACGCTGACAAAAGCTACACATACAATACAGTGTGACGCCAATATCCCTCAGAAACAAACCGCTATCCTGAGTGTAGGTTGTTTGTCTAAAAGGACAGCCGTGACCTCCTATGGAACTTGGCCACCACACCTCTAGCAGCCCAACCAGCAAGCGCTCGCCATTCTGACCACTGTACTGTAATATTTGTATTTAATATCAATGTATCTCCTATAATCAGGCATCTATTAAAAAAGCAAAACACAATCGCGACGATAATAAATGTCCTCTTTGCATGTAAATAGGCTCAGTCCATTTTCTTTTACTTTTATCAGTTATCGGTATAGTTTTTATGTTCAGCTACAGGGTACAGTTCGCAACTCATTATTTTGCGACAGCCAACGAAGGGCACCGCCGCCGGCTACACATGATCAGCAGAGACATGTCCAGCCTGCCTAAAATCGGGAAAAAATTTCCCCTATTTTGAATATAAAATTAATGATCACCACGGAATTTCCTTGTTATTTTGAAACAGTCATCGGAGTAAATTAAAAAACGATAATACGAACTCCAATGAAAAAACTTTTATTTTAAGTAATTTCTTATAAATTTATGGACAGATTACACGACCTGATAGTGTCTCTCGCGAACAAATCAGTTTCTTTATATAAATTGTCATGCACAAACATTTCAGACACTTGAAATACCATTAGAGGATACTATATTTCACGCTACTAGCCCACATGCCAGAAAAAACCAAAAAATTTGGCGTTCGACAATGACATGCTATAATTCAAGAGGACGTTGTTGTTTTGTACTGTACGGCAGGTCCCGTTTTACCGATGCAATGCTACATCATATTAGCGTTTACGAAACAAATCGAGAGACCCTGTCTCACCCTATGTAGGTGGAAAATTAATATTTTGTAAAAAGTTATCGCCGCAACGAAAAAGCTAAAATACCTATCAAGAATCATTCCGTGGTCTCCCAGCCATCTCTTCTATCCACCAGGCAGCACGTCATTGTCACGAAATTGATAGATTAATTAATTAAATTGATCATGAGAGTCACTTTGCATGCCGAGTAATTTTTTTTCAGCAGTCTGATTACACTCTCGAGGTAGGTCTAATGGGAATCAGTGGAGGGAAGACCATGCTCTTTTCGAGGAACACTATTGAGAACTGACATTTGAAGTTTCTAAAGCCCACAAACTTCAATTCGCGGAAGGACCGCGCTATTAAAAATACGATCATAACGACTATGTTTCCGTCATCTTGGATAAAAAGCGGTCTTGGGTCTACAGGTACACACAAGAGTTTCTGATAGCGTTACGTTTCCTGGTAGAAATGCAGTCTGCAATTTGGAATCAAGTCTATCAATTCAACCACATATTTTCATTGGAAACCATAGGGACATCATTTAATGATTACAGCCACTGGTGCATAATATCCGTGCTAATCTCATATCTCAAAATGAATAATCTTTGTCGTACTTATCTGCTGAGGATCAAAACCTCCAGCACTGTTTTTCAGTTAGTCCCTCTGCATCCTTTAACTACTCCTCAGTCTCTGTCACCCCCTTGCTGCAGATGCATCCCCAATCTGAACGGAAGTCTGAGAGTGCTATATCTAAGACCGTCTTCACCCCATGGAGAAACAGGACGAGCTGAGTTAACGTGAGGACTGCGTTTTGACCACTCATTGGAAACGGGAACATGGTATCGTAGCTCCGCCAACTGTGTACATTGTGTAAGGGCACCGCCAAACGAAGCTTTCCCCTGGAACACAATGTATCAGAAAAGATTGTACGAGCAGCTATGGTGATGTTTTTTGTTGGGGAAATTAGGAAGATTCCACATCATACAAGGCATGGAAGAAGGACAAGGACTTTGCTGCTGCATTGTGGTACGTCTGCAAACCACATACAGGTACTGCAGTCTGAAGGAAACCTGTCTGTCTCAGAGTGCATTCATGTCTGTCACCCAAACATTCTCTCCCATCTCGTTATTTTATATTATCCAACAGAGAAAAACTACAAATCATGAAAACATAGCTAATGTCATCCGTTAGAGAACTCAATAAGGTATTACCATGTCTGATATATCGAAAACAAATACCATCTGCATGCCGGCATGACCACATGTGGTGATTCTATTAAATATGCAAGTATTGATTTCCTGGAGCATGTGGCTCGTGACCAAAGTCGCTTCCACAGACTAGTGTAACCTTTCGTCACTTTTATTGTAGGAGGAGGGTATCCCACAGACAATCAATCACGAGACAGGGTCCCTGTGTTGTTTTTTGATACTTTGTTTTTCTTCTGTTGTAACATATCCAAGCAGTGCATGAATACAGCTACATACATGTTATTTTTTCCACCACAACTTCGAAGTCTGTGTCAGATGCTAAACAGACATTAAAATGTCTCAATCTATTGGCTCTCACAGAAAACTGGACATAGCACAGTGTAAATTATGCTGCTGCTGCTTCCACATCACACACAGAATGATTGAAATAAAAGATAGAGGCGGTGTTTCTTACTGACAAAAAAACGTGGAAGACAACGTGACATATGGAAACTGGTAGAGTTGTGAGGTGTTGTGACGCTTTTCCAGGCAGCTGTTCTAGGGTGATTGATGACCTCTACATTTAAAGTCACCATTCACAGTGACATACATGGTGGCAGATGTCTAGGCGTCCCATTTCAATTGATCCGTCAGACTACAGTGGTGTACACGATCACTGTTTCAGTGCAGATCATTCTCAGAGGGTGTTGCTTCCACTAAGACTCTTTCCCCATCTCAAACAACTGATGTTAGTAAATCATCACGTGATAATCAACAACATGCCAGTGGACGAATGTGAAGGAAAAGATGCTGTCGATTTACTGAAATAAGCACCACAGTTTAGAGTGTAATCAGCTTTGTCAACTTAACAAGTTTTTCTGTAATTTCTGCACCAGCCAATGAGGCGGCAGCGTGCTTCCCAGTTACTGTTATCATCGCTAGACCACCCCTCCACTACTTTGCGAGTACCATATACACGATTGCAAATGTAGATAGATGACTGTGCAGTACGTCCATTCATTATTAATTCTCAAACACATATATACAAAAATATGCCAGACAGTAGCCCGCCCGGATAGCCATATGGTCAATCGCATGGCTTTCCGGAGTGGGAAAGAGCGCCTATTCCCCGGGAATCCACCCGGCAGACAAGGTCCGGTGAGCCGGCCAGTCTCTGGATGGCTTTTAGTCGGTTTTCCATCTGCCTCAGTGAATGTGGACTGGTTTCCCTTATTTAACCTCAGCTACACTATGTCGGCGATTGCTGTTCAAACAAGTTCTCCACGTACGTGTACACTACCATTACTCTACCATGCAAACATAGGGGTTACACTCATCTGGTGGGAGAGGTTCCCTGAGGGGGGGGGGGGGGGGGTCCACCGGGGGCCGAACCGCATAATAACTCTGAAAGAGTGGTTCGGCGTGGGGCGGCAGAAGGGTGAAGTGGACTGCGGTAGTCGTCGTGTGGTTGTGAACCACTGCGGCGGGGAAGCAGCCTCTCCGTCGTTTCTAGGCCCTCATTTAACATACAATTAAATGCCAGACAGCATCCTATACTATTATATCTATATATACTACTGGCCATTAAAATTGCTACACCACGAACATGATGTGCTACAGACGCGAAATTTAACCAACAGGAAGAAGACGCTGTGATGTGCAAATGATTGGCTTTTCAGAGCATTCACACAAGGCTGTCGCCGGTGGCGACACCTACAACGTGCTGACATGAGGAAAGTTACCAACCGATTTCTCATACACAAACAGCAGTTGACCGGCGTTGCCTGGTGAAACGTTGTGGTGAAACCTCGAGTAAGGAGGAAAAATGAGTACTATAACGTTTCCGACTTTGATGAAGGTTGGATTGTAGCCTATAGCGATTGCGGTTTATCGTATCGCGACATTGCTCGTCGCTTTGGTCGAGATCCAATGACTGTTAGCAGAAAATGGAATCGGTGGGTTCAGGAGGGTAATACTGAACGCCGTGCTGGATCACAACGGCCTCATATCACTAGCAGTCGAGATGACAGGCATCTTATCCGCATGGCTGTAACGGATCGTACAGCCACGTCTCGAACCCTGAGTCAACAGATGGGGACCTTTGCTAGACAACAACCATCCGCACAAACAGTTCGACGACGTTTGCAGCAGCATGGACTATCAGCTCGGAGACCACAGCTGCGGTTACCCTTGACGCTGCATTACAGACAGGAGCTGCTGCGAACCTGAGTGCACGAATGGCAAAACGTCATTTTTTCGGATGAATCCAGGTTCTGTTTACAGCATCATGATGGTCGCATCCACGTTTGGCGATATCGTGGTGAACGCACACTGGAAGCGTTTATTCGTCATCGCCATACTGGCGTATCACTCGGCGTGATGGAATGGGGTGCCATTGGTTACAGGCACTGTTCGCACTCTTGTTCGCATTGACGGCACTTTGAACAGTGGACGTTACATTTCAGATGTGTTACGACCCGTGGCTCTACCCTTCATTCGATCCCTGCGAATCCCTACATTTCAGCAGGATAATGCACGACCGCATGTTCCAGGTCCTGTACGGGCCTTTCTGGATACAGAAAATGTTCGACTGCTGCCCTGGCCAGCACATTCTCCAGATCTCTCACCAATTGAAAACGTCTGGTCAATGGTGGTCGAGCAACTGGCTCGTCACAATACGCCAGTCACTACTCTTGATGAACTGTGGCATCGTGTTGAAGCTGCATGAGCAGCTGTACCTGTACACGCCATCCAAGCTCTGTTTGACTCAATGCCCAGGCGTATCAAGGCCGTTATTACGGCTAGAGGTGGTTGTTCTGGATACTGGTTTCTCAAGATCTGTCACCCAAATTGCGTGAAAATGTAAGCACACGTCAGTTCTAGTATAATATATTTGTCCAATGAATACCCCTCAATCATCTGCATTTCTTCTTGGTGTACCAATTTAATGGTCAGTAGTGTATATTTCTAGTACTCCAGTCACAGTGTGTTCTTAACGATTATGTTTGTCCATGTTTCCCTATGCAGATGGAAGTCATAGAGCATTTTCGCATTCTTCGGATGAAGTTTGAGACTGAGAGATCTCCTGACATTACAACCCTCCCTGAAACTCTGTCGTCGATCTAATTTGCAGCTAACCAGAAGTAAGAGGCTACTTTACGCACTACATTACATGTCTCTTTAAGGAACAAAGTGAACCGAGTCCGTGAATGCTGTTCTGTGAAGACTGTTCCGCGCTAACCTTACCCACGGCACCCATCCAAGAGCACAAGTCTCTTCAGATGCGTTCATGTCGAGGAGTTTAACACTGCTTATCGGTGTATAGCATATGTGAGACTGTTATGAAGAAGAAACGTGAGGTTTATGCATGATAGAGCTCCAGACAGATGTAGTTTGAAGCATTTTACGTAAATCTACTGAGCTATAAATTCAGAAGTATTGTTCTAGTGTCTGAGATCAATACCAAGAAGGTATTGGTAAGAGAGAAATGATCGTGGAACATAAACGCATACATTCATAAGGAAACATGGTTCTGCCCTTATAACAACCTTTAATGCTAATGCGGTACTAGCATTACAGCGTGTTTCAAGTGCAGAACCATGTAGCCTAAGCAATGTATGTATTTATGTTCCATGAATATTTCTCTCTTGCTGGCACACAGAAGGTATTTGTTTTCAATATATCAGAAGACAGGGACATGGTCATATCTTATCGAGTTCTCTAACAAATCACGTTAACGGCGTTTTTATAGTTCGTAGTTTTTCTCTGTTGCATGCTACAAAGTAACGAGGTAGTGGAGAATGAAAGACTTGAATGCACTCTGAGAGACAAAGATCTCCTTCAGACTGCAGCACCTGTATGTAGTTTGGAGACGTACCACAATGCAGTAGCAAAATCCTCGTCCTTCTTCCATGCCCTGTACGATGTGGAATTTTGATTGTTGGTGACTTTAATACAGATTTTCTAATGCAATCTTCCTGTAAACATTTACTGCAGTTAGTAATGTTGTCTTTCAATCTTACTCACACCGTAAACGTTCCAACTAGGATCACTAAATCCTCAAGACAGCCATTGATAATATTTTTATAGACAAATCAAAGGAACAAAATCATATCATAAAACCTGTAATAAATGGACTGTCAGATCATGACATGTAGCTCCTTGTTGTAGACGTAAATTCTAAGCAGATTATCAATACTGCTAAATCTGAGTACAGGTGAGTAGTCAATCAACCAAAAATTGAGAGTTTTAGAAAACTGCTCAAAGATATGAAATGGAAGGATGTTTATGGTGCCCATGACATGAACGAAAAATATAACACATTCATGAACAATGTCAGTACCATGTTTCAAAACTGTTTTCCTCTAAAAGTTACTCAAATTAAACAGAAGTCTATAATAAAACCATGGATTACACAAGGAATAAAGATTTCCTGTATGACAAAAAGGAAAATGTATCTGTCAACCAAGAATAGTTCCAATGCTGATGATTTATCTAAATACAAGGAATACTGTAAAATATTTAAAAAAGTAATTCAGACATCTAAACAAATGCACTACGAGAAGAAGATAGCAATGTCAGGGAACAAAATAAAAACAATATGGGATATAGTGAAAGAGGAGACTGGTAGAACCAGAAAGGAACAGGAGCAAATAGCACTAAGGGTAGATGACACATTAGTAACTGATGGGCATAGTGTGGCAAATCTATTAAACAAGTACTTTATATCCGTTACTGATAGAATGGGATTGTCAGGATCAGTAAACAATGCCCTTGAATATCTGAAACTAGCCTTTACAAATAGCTTCAGGTACATGAATATGTCACTCACTTTACCAAAAGAAATAACTTCCATAATAAAATCTTTAAAAACAAAGCATTCTAGTGGTTACAATGAAATATCAACAAAGTTAATTAAGGCATGTTCTTGTGAGTTTAATACAATTCTAAGTTACTTGTGTAACTACTCAATTATAACTGGGACATTTCCTGACTGGCTAAAACATGCAGATGTTAAGCCTCTACTCAAGAAAGGGGATAAAGAGATACCATCAAACTACAGACCGATTTCACTTTTGCCAGCATTCTCAAAAATTTTAGAAAAAGTAATGTACAGGCAGCTTCTCAACCATCTGACCACAAATAACATATTATCAAGAACACAGTTTGGATTTCTGAAGGGTTCTGATACCGAGAAGGCTATTTACACCTACAGTGAAAATATACTTAATTCGTTAAATAACAAATTACAAGTAGCAGGTATTTTCTGTGATTCGTCAAAGGCATTTGATTGTGTGAACCACAACATCCTTTTAAATAAATTAGAATTCTATGGTGTCATGGGCAGTGCTGCAAAATGGTTCGAGTCATACCTCACTAACAGGAAACGAAAGGTGTCAGTGCAAGGGACTAGTGAATTAAGTCATCAGTCATCATCAGAATGGGAAGAAATTACATGTGGTGTCCCACAAGGATCCATCTTAGGGCCATTGGTTTTTCCTGTGTATGTTGATGATCTCTCATCAGTTACACTGCCACAAGCAGAGTTCGTTTTGTTTGCAGATGACACAAGTATTGCAATAAATAGTATGTCGAGTGTAGTTCTAGAAATATATGCTAATGATATTTTCATGGATATTAATAAATGTTTTAAAGCCAACTCACTGACATTAAACTTCGAAAAGACTCACTATATGCAGTTCCGAGCGTGTAAGAGGTTTCCACCCAGCATATGCATAAAGTATGAAGAAGAGCAGATAGAAGAGGTTGACACTCTTAAATTCCTGGGATTACAACTTGATAATAAATTCAGTTCGGAGGAGCACACCACAGAACTGCAGAAACGCCTTAACAAATCTGTATTTGCAATTCGAGTGTTAGCAGACATGGGCGACATAAAAATGAAAAAGCTTGCATACTTTGCCTAGTTACATTCCATAATGTCATATGGTATAATATTTTGGGGTAACTCTACAAGTCAACCAAAAGTTTTCAGAGTCCAAAAGCGTGTAATATGTAGTATTTGTGGAGTAAATTCATGGATGTCCTGTAGAAACCTCTTCAAAGAACTGGGTATACTAACTACTGCCTCTCAGTATATTTACTCCCTAATGAAATTTGTCCTAAATAATACATCTCTTTTTCCAGCAAACAGCTCAGTCCATACATACGATACCAGGAACAAAAATGATCTGCACAAGGACTTAAAAGCACCTACTTTAGTTCAAAAAGGGGTCCACTACTCAGGAACACTTATCTTCAATAATTTGCCAGCACACATAAAAAATTTAGTTACAAATGAAGATCAGTTTAAAAGGAGTCTGAAAGATTTACTAGTGGCCAACTCCTTCTACTCCATTGACGAATTTTTTAATAGGAACAAATGATGTATTGTATATACTCAACCCATTAGTATTG
This sequence comes from Schistocerca piceifrons, assembly GCF_021461385.2. Lineage (NCBI taxonomy): Eukaryota > Metazoa > Arthropoda > Insecta > Orthoptera > Acrididae > Schistocerca > Schistocerca piceifrons. The sequence continues at coordinate 85,063,757 of NC_060143.1, read as the reverse complement.
TTATTTCAGCTTAAAAATGATGTATTGTATATACTCATACTATTAGTATTGCTGTTTAGGCTTAAAAAAATTGGCATGTTCCACATCCACGAGGATCTCCTCAGCACGGACCTATGGAACGAAAAACTAATTTAATCTAATTTAATCTTCCTAATTTTCCCAACGAGAATCAACACTGCTTGTACTATCTTTTCTGCCAACTTGTGTTGCAGAGGAAAGCTTCATTTGGCGCTGCCCTTTCGCATTGTACACAGTTGGCGGAGCTACGATAACATTTTCCCATTTCCAACGAGTGGTCAAAACGCAGTCTTGTCACATTAACTCAGCTCGCCCTGTTTCTTCACAGAATGCAGAAGATCTTAGATATAGTGCTCTCAGGCTTCTGTTCAGGTTGGGGTCGAAGCTGCAGCAAGGATGGGGCAGAGACTGGAGAGCAATCACAAGATGCAGAGAGACTATTTAAAAAGAGTGCTGCAGCTTTTGATATATGGGATCCTCAGCAGATAGGTTCGAAAAAGATGACTCGTTTCGATATATGAGAGTGGCATGGATACTATGCACCAGTTGCTGTAATCATTTAACGACGTCTCTACAGAGTCAAATGAAAGTATGTGGTTGAACGGACAGACATGATTTCAAATCGAATACAGCTTTTCTACCAGAAAGTGTAACGCTGTCAGCGGCACTTGTGTGTGCCTGTAGCCCAAGACCATTTTTATGCAGGGTGACGGTATCATAGTCGTTATGATCGTGCTTTTAATAGCGTGATCCTTACGCAAAATGTATATTGTCGGCTGTAGAATCCCTCTGTGGCCAGCTTCAAATGTCGATTCTCGGTAGTAACCCTCGAAAAGAGCATCACCTTCTCTCCACAGAGTATTTGACCTACCTGGTGAGTGTAATACGACTGCTGAAAAGAAAGTTAATCGCCTTGCAAAGTGACTCTCATGTACAGTTTAATTAATTAACGTATCAATTTGACAAAAATCACGTGCCTGCTGGTGTGAGGAAGAAATGGCTGGGGCACCACGGAATGATTCCTGAGTGGTGTTTTAGTTTTTTCGTTGCAGTGATAACTTTTAAGGAAATTTCAATTTCCCACTTACATGGAACGAGACAGCCTCTCGCGATTTGTCTCTTAAACGCTAGTATGATATAGCATCGCATTGGGGGAGGGGGGGAGGGGGCAAATGGGACCTGTCATTCAGTACAAACCAGCAGAGAATGCGCTGCTTTCTGGGTTAGGGTAGGCACCCAAACCCCAGATCAAATCTGCCCGGTGGATTAAGGGCGAGGGCTGGTGTGCCAGCCAGCCTGGATGTGGTTCTTAGGCGGTTTTCCTCACCCCACTAGATGAATACCGGGCTGGTCCCTACGTCCCGCCTCAGTTACACGCCTCGCATACATTTGCAACACATTCGCACTATTTCATATTTCATGACTTACACTACACACAGACAGCTGGGGTACACTAATTCCGTCCAGGGGGCGGGGGGGGGGGGATAGGGTGGCGGCAGGAAGGTCATCCGGCCACCCCTTAACCACGTCAAATCCGGCTCAACCATACAGACCCTCTGCATGATGCGGGATGAGGCACTAGCGAAAGAAAGGAAGATTCTCGAGCGTAAAATGATTGTGTTCATTCCGACATGTGAGCCAATAGCGTGTAAGATAGTATCCTCTAATGGTATTTCAAGTGTCTGAAATGTTTGTGATACACACACGCATGACAATTTATATAAAAAAAACTGATTTGAACGCGAGAGACACTATCGCGTCGTGTAATCTGTAAGAAATTGCTTAACATAGATGTTGTTTCGTTGCAGTTTAAATTCTTTCCTTTTTTTACTCTGATGACGGGTTCAAAATAACAAGGACATTCTGAATTTTCGATTCAACATAGCAGAATTTTTTTCCCGATTTTACGCAGGGTGAACATGTTTCTGCTGATCATCTGTAATCGGTGGCAGTGTCCTTCATTGGATGTCGCAAAGTAATGAGTTGCGAAGTGTATCCTGTAGTTGAACATAAAAACTATAACGATTTTGCTGAGAAAACTAAAAGAAAATGGACTGAGCCTATTTTCATGCAAAGAGGACATTTATTACTGTCGCGATTGTGTTTTCCTTTTTTAAATAGATGTTTGATTATAGGAGACGCATTGATATTAACTTCAAATATTACACTGCAGCGCTCAGAATGGCGAGCACTTGCTGGTTGGGCTACTAGAGGTGTGGTGGCAGAGTTCCATAGGAGGTCACGGCTGTCCTTTTAGACAAACAACCTACACTCAGGATAGTGGTTTTGTTCTGAGGGATATTGGCGTCACACTGTATTGTACGTGTAGCTTTTGTCAGGGTTGATAATGCTGAGCGCCCAGCCACGTGCTCGTAGGGACGCGTTGTACTGTAGGTACTGGGGTGTGAGGCTGGTCTGGGGTCCAGGGTCACTTAATGCAAAAGGCTTCCTGTTTCCAAAGCAGCCGACTTTTGAAAAAGCCATCTGGAGCATTCTACAGCATTTCGTTGTTGTTCCAGAGGGGTATAGTCTTTCCAAGAAATACAGGGTGATTCAAAAAGAATACCACAACTTTAGGAATTTAAAACTCTGCAACGACAAAAGGCAGAGCTAAGCACTATCTGTCGCCGAATTAAGGGAGTTATAAAGTTTCATTTAGTTGTACATTTGTTCGCTTGAGGCGCTGTTGACTAGGCGTCAGCGTCAGTTGATGCCAAGGTGGCGACCGCTCAACAGAAAGCTTTTTGTGTTATTGAGTACGGCAGAAGTGAATCGACGACAGTTGTTCAGCGTGCATTTTGAACGAAGTATGGTGTTAAACCTCCTGATAGGTGGTGTATTAAACGTTGGTATAAACAGTTTACAGAGAATGGGTGTTTGTGCAAAGGGAAAAGTTCTGCACGGCCGAGAACGAGTGATGAAAGCCTCCAAGAAGCCCTGATCTTACCCCCTGCAATTTTTTCTTATGGGGGTATGTTAAGGATATGGTGTTTCGGCCACCTCTCCCAGCCACCATTGATGATTTGAAACGAGAAATAACAGCAGCTATCCAAACTGTTACGCCTGATATGCTACAGAGAGTGTGGAACGAGTTGGAGTATCGGGTTGATATTGCTCGAGTGTCTGGAGGGGGCCATATTGAACATCTCTGAACTTGTTTTTGAGTGAAAAAAAAACCTTTTTAAATACTCTTTGTAATGATGTATAACAGAAGGTTATATTATGTTTCTTTCATTAAACACACATTTTTAAAGTTGTGGTATTCTTTTAGAATCACCCTGTACATTTAACAGGCTGCACGACAGTATATCAATGCCACCAGAAGAAACTCTTTGTGGACCACCAGAGGCAAGATACAACAGGCCTATATCCCTACCTACAATAAGAGGTAGGTAGGGAGGGATGAGGGGTGGAAGGGGGGGGGGGGTACGACTGCCTCATGAGCGCCCATCGAGGAGAATGCATGTTCAATTAGCGCCTCCTCTCCAGTCCTTTGGAACGATGATTATCCTCAGAGCATCTGTTGCTTTATGACCTGTTCATTACGAGTTCTGCTTTTTTCACAATATTTTCGAAGAGTAATGCATTTTTTCCATCACTTGTGGTAGTGTGTATTACCTTCAGTTACCTGGACTGCAGATTGATTTTCGAGCAGGCATCTGTAGCTAACACTGACGTCAAACAGCAATAGATTAAGTCCTCAGCAGTATGTTTACAGATAATACACTTATTAAACTCCTCTCAGTACGATACCAGCAGCGCATCAGTTGAACATATATCCTGAGAAAAAGAGTAAAGATAGTACCTTACATCTCAGCCTTTTTCACAACAACTTGCAGCTGTACAGTAGGATTTGCGTGCGTCTGCCATTAGTTTCGAGTCGTATTCTGAAATGTTTTCCCAGCATGATAACAACCAGTCGTGTGGCATCGTCCATTTTTGAGTTGTATTGCGGTTTTAGACAGTCCTTGTGTAGCACTATGCATATAGTTGTGCAATTAAAACCCATCTGTGTGATTAGTTATGTAATTAGGAGCGATCTTTACTTCAGTTTCTGAAACAAATTTAATATAGTACCCTAACCTAACCTACCTCTTCTGCATCTTAGCAGTTTCCATGTGTTGGGGGTGCACTTGGGCTTCCCATCCAGAAGGACCAGGGTTCGAGTACCGGAAAGGGCACTGCCATTTTTAATTTCCCGAGAATTCCAGGCATCTCTGGTGGTATAATTATGTTACAGTGTTCACTTGGGCTTTCCTACCAGGGGTCTGAGAATCTAGGTCCTGGAAAGGGCACTATCACGTTTAATTTCCCGCCAGTTCCCGGGTGAGGAGTGGAGTGGGATGTCAGCACAGCCCTGGGACAAAGAAATTTCCGCAAAAATTCGAAATTACCCGCCAAAATTCAGAATTGCCGCCAAAATTGTAAATTCTCAGCAATAGTGAAGATGGTTTAGGGGGATGGGGAGGGGAGGGGTTGGGAATGGGGGAGGATGTGGGGACTCCCATACAGATTGAGAAAAACATATGACATCATCCATGGGTTTGGGTGGGAGTTGTTGGGGTTGTTAATTGATCAATTTAATTGATCTGCATAACAGTTTGATATCTATTTGATATGAAAATTGGGATGATAGAGCCAGTACCCTACTACTGTTAGCGTCTCAGACAGTGAACCAACCTCACTTAGTTGCAGTAAGATGGACGTAAAGGAACTATGGCCAAAGTTTAAGCAGATCATAAATCGTGGTCTGGAGAGTTATGTGCCTATCAAGTAGATAAGGGATTGAGAGATCCACCATGGCTTAACAACAAAATTCGGAAGATGAGGAAGCAGAGGCTGTTGCACTCTCGATTCAAAAGAGAACACACAAACGACGACAGGCAAAAGGATAGTAGAAATTCGTGCTTAGATGAAAACATCTATGGGCGAAGCCTACAGCAACTACCACCGTCGCACCTTAGGAAAAGATCTGGTAGAGAATCTGAGAAAATTCTAGTCCTGTGTAAAATCGCTAAGTGGGTGCCTTGTTGACCAGACTGTTGTGGCAGTTGAGGATAGCAAAACGGAAGCCAAAATTTTAAACTACACATTCAAGAAACCGTTCACATAGGAGAATCATACAAACATATACAGTCATTTGACCATTGGACAGACTCTCCTATGGACGTCATAGCAATAAGCAACCCTGGCATAGAGGAACAAGTGAGGGATTTGAAAGCAAATAAATCACCACATCCGAATGGAATCCCAATTCAGTTTTACAAAGAGTACTCTGTAGCATTGGTCCCTTACCTAGATTTCATTTATCGTGAATCTCTCGCACAGAAGAAAAAAGTACCAAGTGACTGGAAAAAACTCCAAATGTTCAAACGTGTGTGGAATCTTATGGGACTTAACTGCTACAGTCATCAGTCCCTCAGCTTACACACTACTTAAACTAAATTATCCTAAGGAGAAACACACACACACCCACGCCCGAGGGAGGACTCAAACCTCCACCGGGATCATCCGCTGGAAACAAGTGCAAGTGACTCCAGTATATAAGAAAGGTAAATGAATGAACCCACTAGAAGTAGACCAATACTACTAATTATGGTTTGTTGCAGGATCCTTGAATATATTCTCATTTCGAATATAATAATCTTTCTTGAGGCTGAGAAGCTTATGTCCACGAATACGCATGGTTTCAGAAATTATCGCTCGTGGGAAACTCAGGTTGCCATTTTCTCACACGTTATACTGCGAATTCTCGATGAAAGGCAACAGGCCGATTCGATACTTCCAGATTTTCGGTAAGTATTTGACACGGTGCCCCATTGCAAGCTGTTAACGGAGGTACGAGCATATGGAAATGGTTCACAGATATATGAGTAGCTAGAAGACTTCTTAAATGATACAACCCAGTAAGTTGTCCTCGGCGGCGAGCTTTCATCAGAGATAAGGATATCATTGGAGTGCCCCAGGGAAGTGTAATATGACCACTGTTGTTTTCTATATAGATAAATAATTTGGAGGACAGGGTGGGCATCAATCTGCAGTTGTTTACTGATGATACTGTTTTGAAACGTAAAATGACGAAGTTTAGTGAGTGTAGGAGGATACAAAACGACTTAGACTAAATTTGTAGCTGATGTGATGAATGACAGCTAGTTCTAAATATGGGAAAATGTAAGTTAAAGCGGATGAGTAGGAAGAACTAACCTATAATGTTCGATTACAGTATTACTAGGTACTGTTTGACACACTATAGTCGTTGAAGTATCTGGGCGTAACGCTGCAGAAAAATATGAAATGGAACGAGCTCGTGAGAACTGGGGTCGGCTTTGTTTGCTGGGAGAATTTTAGGAAAGGGTGGTTCACCTGTAAAGGAGGTCTCATATAGAAAACCGGTGCGATCTATTCTTGAGTACTGCTGAAGTTCTGGGGTTCGTACTAGGTTGGATTGAAGGAAGATATCAAAGCAATTCAGAGGCGGGCTGCTAGATTTGTTACCAGGACACCAATGCTATGGCGATGCTTCGGAAACTCAAATGGGAACACTTGAATGGGAGACGACGTTCTTCTCCAGAAACACTATTGACAAAATTTAGAGAACCGGCATTTGAAGTTGACTGCCAAATGATTCTACTGCTGCCAACATAGACTATGTGTAAGTGCCACAAAGGAATGATTCGATAAATTAAGGTTCATACGGAGGCATATAGACAGTCCATTTTCCCTTGTTCTATTTGCAAGTGATATCAGAAAAGGAAATGACTAGTAGTGGTTCAGGGTAACTTCTGCCTCGCACCGTACGGCCGATTGCTGAGTATTTGTGTAGATATAGATACACTACAGCCGATTAAAACGCTACACCAAGAAGAAACGCAGATGATGAAAGCGTATTCATTGGACAAATATATTATACTAGAACTGACATGTGATTACACTTTCACGCAATTTGGGTGCATAGATCCTGAGAAATCAGTACCCAGAACAACCACCTCTGGCTGTAATAAAGGCCTTGATACGCCTGGGCATTGAGTCAAACAGAGCTTCAAACAGAGCTTGGATGGCGTGTACAGGTACAGCTGCCCATGCAGCTTCAACACGATACCACAGTTCATCAAGAGTAGTGACTACCGTATTGTGACGAGCCAGTTGCTCGACCACCATTGACCACACGTTTTCAATTGGTGAGAGATCTGGAGAATGTGCTGGCCAGGGCAGCAGTCGAACATTTTCTGTAGCCAGAAAGGCCCGTACACAGAATCTGGAACATGCGGTCGTGCGTTATCCTGCTGAAATGTAGGGTCTCGCAGGGATCGAATGAAGGATAGAGCCACGGGTCGTAACACATCTGAAATGTAACGTCCACTGTTCAAAGTGCCGTCAATGCGAACAAGAGGTGACCGAGACGTGTAACCAATGGCACCCTATACCATCACGCCGGGTGATATGCCAGTATAGCGATGACGAATACAGGCTTCCAATGTGCGTCCATCACGATGACGCCAAACACGGATGCGACCATCTTACTGCAACTAAGTGAGGTTGGTTCACTGTCTGAGACGCTAACAGTAGTAGGGTACTGGCGGTATCATCCCAATTTTCAAATCAAACAGAACCTGAATTCATCCGAAAAATTACGTTTTGCCATTCGTGCACCCAGGTTCGTCGTCGAGTATACCATCGCAGGCGCTCCTGTCTGTGATGCAGCGTCAAGGGTAACCGCAGCCACGGTCTCCGAGCTGATAGTCCATGCTGCTGCAAACGTGGTCGAACTGTTCGTGCAGATGGTTGTTGTCTTGCAAAAGTCCCCATTTGTTGACTCAGGGATCGAGACGTGACTGCACGATCCGTTACAGCCATGTGTATAAGATGCCTGTCATCTCGACTGCTAGTGATACGAAGCCGTTGGGACCCAGCACGGCGTTCCGTATTGCACTCCTGAACCCACCGATTCCATATTCTGCTAACAGTCATTGGATCTCGACCAACGCGAGCAGCAATGTCGCGATACGATAAACCGCAATCGCGATAGGCTACAATCCGACCTTTCTCAAAGTCGGAAACGTGATGGTACGCATTTGTCCTTTTTACACGAGGCATCACAACAGCGTTTCACCAGGCAACGCCGGTCAACTGCTGTTTGAGTATGAGAAATCGGTTGGAAACTTTCCTCATGTCAGCACGTTGTAGGTGTCGCCACCGGCGGCAACCTTGTGTGAATGTTCTGGAAAGCGAATCATTTGCATATCACAGCATCTTCTTCCTGTCGGTTAAATTTCGCGTCTGTCGCACGTTATCTTCGTGGTGTAGGAATTTTAATGGCCAGTAGTGTACATAACTTATAGACTTTGTTTTTTTTGTTCTTTGTTTTTGTTTTGGCTTTTGAGTGTGTACTCAATTTAGCACATCGGCAACACATAGTGACAATGTACACATAATTCAATAAACAAATACAGAAATGCATTTTTACAAGAATAAAATGGGTAACTGTTACAGGTTTGTACATATTGTTTTAAAAATTGAATTGTATAATAATTAAAAGTGCTTTGACTTACAATTCACACCAATTCTGAAATATCTTCATCAGCAATACATATTTACAATTTATGTACACCATTAAAACCTATAGATTGTGACCAGTACTCTTCTGAAGTTAACTATCACTTTATATAGACGAACGTCTTTAGTACACAAAAGAGAAGAAGCTGATTGAGGAAGATGGTAGGCCATACTCAGCAATGTCTTCAGAAAGACCAACCGTTCACGGTCAAATTTGGGGCACATAAATAAGATGTGGTTGACATCAGCTTCCGACTCAGGATCACACTCACATGCTGGTGAACTGTAAACGTTGATCCGATGTAGATGTTGTGGGAAAGAGGCATGATTGAAGCGGAGTCTTATGATGGAAGAAATCGTGGATCGGTCCAGATGTGTCCTCATGAACCACAGCTGTGAAGGAATCCGAGGTTGTAGCACTGAGTAATAACCGCCTTTTGTCTGTTGAGAAACGTTCCACATTTCCTGCCATTGTTGTCTTGCGTGATCCTTGACTTCACGTAAGTAGTCTGTATAAGGAAGGTGCAGATCCAGGACGGTGCCTAAGGTTGCCGCTTGTTTGGATAATGCATCAACTTCATCCTTATAGAGGATACCAGAGTGGGAAGGTACCCACAACAAATGGATCGGTCGGCCCGTGCGTGTGCTGCGAATATATTCAGATATCACATCCAAGATAAAACTGTTGGTTGTTTTGTTCCATCGACTGTACTGAATGTTTTGCTCTAAATGTGTCCCCAACAGAGTTCAAGCTGTCATAAACGAGAGGGGTAGAGCAACTCCATACTAATGATCTCTATTAGATGCCTAGATGCTGTTAATTAAATAGTGTAGATGTTGTTTTCAAATACTACCAGAGATAGAGGTGTGTGTGGTCCATATGTATCAATGGTTGGAAGGTGTCAGCTTCTATGGTGGAGTAGGGCACAAGGTGAAGATACAGATGGGGTGAACCGCACTGCACAAAGCATACCAGATTCTGCCAGTCGCCAGACGGAGTGGCCGAGCGGCTCTAGGCGCTACAGTCTGAACCACGCGACCGGTACGGTCGCAGGTTCGAATTCTGCCTCGGGCATGGATGTGTGTGATGTCCTTAGGTTAGTTAGGTTTAAGTAGTTCTAAGTTCTAGGGGACTGATGACCTCAGAAGTTAAGTCCCATAGTGCTCAGAGCCATTTGAACCATTTGAACTCTGCCAGTCTCCTCACGTCCGGTATCCACACTTGCTAGCACGGCGCATGCAGCGATCTTACTGCTACTGTACAGTGGCGAGGCGCGTTGTGGCACTCACTTGTAGCTGAGGAGGCGCGCATAGGGCGACCTGCGGCGCAGTGGCAGTACGACGGGCAGGCGCGCGCTCAGCCCCGGAATGGCCACCAGCCGGCAGCGGGGCGCCGGCTCGGCGGGCACCAGCTCGAGGCGCGTCACCACCGCCTGGTCGGGCCAGCGGCAGGCCGCCTCCAGCGCCGACGCCAGCGACAGGTGCATGCCGCCGCGCCTGGGGCCCGGGCTGGCATACGGGCTGGGGACGGGGCCGGGCCCGGGGGCAGCGTCCGACAGGGAGCCGCGGCGCAGCTCTGCCAGCTGAGGGTGCATCGAGTCCTGGAGGTATCACCAAAAGTCACCATCGCGCCGACCAGCTCGCAGACAGAGTGCAATTCCAGAGTAAATGAAAGATGGGTCCGGTATGAACTTATAACTATGTACATCTGAAGTGAAGAGATAACACTTAACCTCACAAATAGCTGATCAGTAGACTTCAGTGGCTTGACTGTGAATATGACTGAAATCTATACCATTGTACACTGATTCATCAGTACATTCAATCTGTATATTTAGCAAGCAGTGAAGGAAACAAAGGAAAATTCGGAGCAGGTATTAAAATCCATGGAGAAGAAATAAAAACTTTGAGTTTCGCCGATGACATTGTAATTCTGTCAGAGACAGCAAAGGACTTAGAAGAGCAGTTGAACGGAATGGATAGTGTCTTGAAAGCAGGATATAAGATGAACATCAACAAAAGCAAAACGAGGATCATGGAATGTAGTCGAATTAAGTCGGGTGATGCTGAGGGAATCAGATTAGGAAATGAGACACTAAAAGTAGTAAAGGAGTTTTGCTATTTGGCGAACAAAATAACTGATGATAGTCGAAGTAGAGAGGATATAAAATGTAGCCTGGCAATGGCAAGGAAAGCGTTTCTGAAGAAGAGAAATTTGTTAACATCGAGTATAGATGTAAGTATCGGGAAGTCGTTTCTGGAAGTATCTGTATGGAGCGTAGCCATGTATGGAACTGAAACATAGACGGTAAGAAGAGAATAGAAGCTTTCGAAATGTGGCGCTACAGAAGAATGCTGAAGATTAGACGGGTAGATCATATAACTAATGAGGAGGTATTGAATAGGATTGCGGAGAATAGAAGTTTGTGGCACAACTTGACTAGAAGAAGGGATCGGTTGGTAGGACATGTTCTGGGGCATCAAGGGATCACCAATTTAATATTGGAGGGAAGCGTAGAGGGTAAAAATCGTGGAGGGAGACCAAGAGATGAATACACTAAACAGATTCAGAAGGATGTACGTTGCAGTAGCTACTGGGAGATGAAGAAGCTGGCACAGGATAGAGTAGCATGGAGAGCTGCATCAAACCAGTCTCAGGACTGAAGACCACAACAACAACGTACACTGAATGGCCAAAGAAATTGGTACACCTGCCTAATATCATTGAATGCCCCCACGAACACTCAGAAGCGCCGCAACACAACGTGGCATGGACTCGACTAATGTCTGATTTAGTACTGGAGGAAACTGACACCATCAATCCTGCAGGGTTGTCCATAAGTGTCTAAGAGTAAAATGGGGTGGAGATCTCTTCTGAACAGCACGTTGCAAGGCATCCCAGATATGCTCAATAATGCTCATGTCTGGAGAGTTTGGTGCCTGCAAAAGTGTTTAAACTCGGAAGAATGTTTCTCGCCCCCTCTGTAACAATTCTGAACGTCTGGAGTATGGCATGGTCCTGCTGGAAATTCCTAAGTCCGTCGGAGTGCACAATGGACATGGACGGATGCAGGTGATCAGACAGGAAGCTTTCGTTCGTGTCACCTGTCAGAGTCGTTTATAGACTTTTCAGGGGTCCCATATCACTCCAACTGCACACGCCCCACACCATTACAGAGGCTCCACCACCCTGAATAGTCCCCTGCTGACATGCAGGGCGCATGGAATCATGAGGTTGTCTCCATACCAGTACACGTGCATCTGTTCCATACAATTTCAAACGAGACTCGTCTGACTAGGCAACTTTTTTTCCCGTCATCAACAGTCCAGTGTCGGTATGGACAGGTAGAAGCGATGTGTAAAGCTTTGTGTCGTGAAGTTATCAAGGGTACACGAGTGGACTTTCGGCTCCGAAAGCCCATATCGATGAAGTTCGTTAAATGGTTCGCATGCTGACAATAGTTGATGGCCCACCATTGAAACCTGCAGCATTTTGCGGTAGGGTTGCCCTTCTGTCATGTTGAACGAATCTCTTCTGTCGTCATTAGTCCCGTTCTTGCAGGATGTTTTTCCGGCCGTAGTGATGTCGGAGATTTGAAGTTTTACCGGATTCCTCATAATCACGGCACACTCGTGAAATAGTCGTACGGGAAAGTACCGACTTCAACGCTACCTCAGAGACGCTGTATCCCATCGCTTGTGCGCCGGCTATAACACCACGTTCAAATTCACTTAAATCTTGATAACCTGCCATTGTAGCAGCAGTAACCGACCTAACAACTGCGCCAGACACTTGTTTTACATAGGCGTTGCCGACCGTAGCGCCGTATTCTGCCTGCTTACATATCTCTGTATTTGAATATGCATGCCTCTATACCAGTTTCTTTGGTGCTTCAGTGTAGGAAAAGGAAGGAAAGGGAAATAGTAAGTGGGAAACTTGCAGCCACACAGGGCAATGTTTAAAGACAATGTGGAAAGTTGAAAATCCGTGCCAGATAGAGACTCGTTCCTGGGTTTACCACTTCTCGTCAGTTATTGGCTTAACCGATTTTTTAATTTTGCTATACATACTTATTTGATTATTAATCACTCCTCCCGATGTTTTATGCCAAAAAAGACAAAGACGAGTATTCGGATTATCAGAACATGACCAGATCCCCGAAAAAAATTTCGAATGAAACAATGCCACGACCAAAAAATCGAATTCGGGGCATCCATTTGCTAGTCTAGTGTCTTGATGGCTTTTTATGCCCTTTTAATATGGAGCAGCGTGGAGGGTAAAAATCGTAGGGGGAGACCAAGAGATGAATACACTAAGCAGATTCAGAAGTATGTAGGTTGCAGTAGGTACTGGGAGATGAAAAAGCTTGCACAGGATAGAGTAGCATGGAGAGCTGCATCAAACCAGTCTCAGGACTGAAGACCACAACGACAACAACATATGGATCATAACTGCAGAGAAGGCAAGAGTTGCCACCCAGGGCCTGGCTATTGTGTCGCCCCACTTACGGGTCTGGAGGAGGGTGATACACATGGTACCTCTTTGGTTCTGTCTGTTTTTTTTAATTACAAGACTAAGATCATACGAATTAGGTAAAGAAAACCTACAGCATATGGGCATGCGGATTGTCCAGGTCATCTTCTCATATGATGAAGAGTACTGTCCTCTGTGTACACAGGTTGAAATCTATCTTGAATTGTGAACCATCGTCATCTATATCTTCACACTTGAGGTAGCCAGACAGTCCATGAACAAAGAACTTAGTAAGGCAGGACCACTCTTTTGCCTTGTGTTGTAAGTCCATGTGTTTGACCAGTAGGAAGTACCAATAACCTAACACTTCTTTGACAGTGTCACAGAAGAAATAGTACAGCGCCAGTGCTTTAGTCCAAGTGACTGTATTTGTCGCCCTGACAGCTAGGAAGTGGACAGCATCCAGGTGGAACAGAGCATCAGAATCAATCGATGCGGGCAGCTGTCATAAGAGTAGGTTTGTGAGTAGCCAGCATGCAGCCACCATACCACTCGTTAACCGACGTGCGTCAGAATCGGTTATGACGTAACATTGACACAAAGGCAACCATGGATTGCAATTATTGGCAATTAGGAAATCACATGTCATGAAGCCCGCATTTCGATCGCGAGAAAGGGGAAATGGATTGTACGCCATACTCTCTCCCATCGTACGGTAGGGTAGTGCCCTTCAACCACGTTGGCGTGGTGGGATCTTTATAATTGTATGCGGTAGTCCTTCGTCATGGGCGACTGTGTAGAAGGCAGGTCATCCAGACAAAATGAATGACAAACGTCCTTACGGCGGCGAAATGCGAACGACAAGAAGTGGAGGATGCAGTGATTGTGGCGCCCTTGTCGATCATGGTGCCTGTCAGGGTGGGTTGACTTGCTCATAGTCAGCGCATCATTCCTGGAAACAGTGCCCATTCTCTGTCCCTGACGCTGTTGAAACCTACGGTAATTTCAAGGTGTCGTAACGAATTTTGAAACAAGGTCAGCACTCAACTAATGTATAAATGCAGCTTGTAGCCTCATAGCAATCATAATGGGCATCAGTAGCACATGGATAAAGTGATTTAATTTTGGAGCCAGGTAGGCAACAATGTACTGTGCCCACTGGAACACGTCTATCTTGTCTAGTGTATGGAGTCACACAGTGTATCTGTTTAACAGCCAACGATATGTGATCGTCACAGTGTGTTGAATATGGCCATAAAAGAGCACCCCTTAACATTTAAGCGTGGGTACTTTAGTGACGAGCGCTACCGCTCTCTGCCCACAATCATGTACTTAGTCTTCCACAGATTGGGCTGTAGAACTCTTGGCATAGAAGTTGCAATAGTCTGGGTGAACACTTGGGCACTGTCTGTGTCACAGTTGCCCTTCCCTCCGCCATTTCGACTGCCATGATGAGCGTGCGTTTGCAAGGTCGTCTTTCTCGTACTGCGTAATGCAGTAACGCTCGTTCGCCATCAAGACCAACCTGTATTCTCGCATGGACTCTGATACCTTCCAATTTCTCTGCACAGAGTTGGACTTTGATGCGTTGGACAGTCCCTTGACGGTCTGGTGACGGCGATTCCATTGCCAGCTTCCTTAACGCAGTGAAATAAAAATCTAAAGTCGTCTGCTGTCAGCTGGACCTAGCTCTGCCACAGCTGATGAGTGCCCTGTGTATGGCAGATCTGACACAGCCAATTCACGACAGCATTGTGACATTGTAAGCTCGTCGGCGTTGTTGGCATCGATGACAAGTGTCCTCAGTCTCACAATGACAGGCTTCATCAAAGATGTGGGAAATATTTAGCTTCCATGGTCCCCTACTACGTGTCATCTGTGTTGAGGAAATGCATCAGTGCCGGTGTAAGCTTGGTGGTCAATAAAATCTGTTGGCCATATATTAGGGCCATCTGTCATCACACGGACCCCTCGCTACACTTACACCCTAACTCAGTGACGGGGTAAGTGGGTAGTAATGTATGTGTACCTATGACTGCCACCATGTATAAAGCCCAGGTGTCCTGCAACCTGAAGCCGTGTACCAGTGTGTGCAATGCTGGGCAGGGGACGAAGTGCTGTCATTGGTCCATGGGCCAAAGAACACTGCTGAAATCGCCGCCCACTATATAATGCTCCGCATTTCCTTGAAATAACGGGGTCGCCTCCTTTGAGTATAAGACAGTCCTTTATCTATTCTTCGATGAGCCTCATGATGCATAAACCTTCAGCAAAAGGACTGCACTGACTGTAAGTGAAACACCACATGCCGACGGAAGATATGTCACATCTGATGCTTCAGTCCCTTTCCTTATAGGCGTGCCATCACTACCATCGCCAGCCTATAAGCTTCGTAGCCACAGAAGTCTAACCTTGTGTCAGGTCACACATCTTGGAGGGAAACAGTATCCATATCCGCTGCCTGTAGCATACCTCTTAACACTTGTACCTTTACCTGGGTGTGGATGCTGTTGATATCAACGTTACCCACACAGCAATCTTGTGACATCACAGTTAATTGGTTGGGCTGGGAGTGGTCATGACATCGCAGTGACCATATCCTGATCATATCCTGTCACCACATCAGTCAATTCACAAGGCAAAGGTCGCCTTGTGTGCAAGTCATATTCGATGCAACATCGGTGAGCGGCACTGGTTGAACATCTCTGTTTCTTGTATCACATTATTCACTTTCACTTCATCAGCCCAGTCTCCCAGCGCATATTGTGGGATGGGTCCTATCAGCTGTCGTGCACTAGTCCCCACAAAAGGGGGGGGGGGGGGAGTCATTCAGCTGCATAATAGAATCCACCTCGTTGCCATGCTGTTGGTGCTCCAGGTCGGCCTGTGGCAGCTGAGTGACGAGAGTGGCAGCATCTAAACCAGCTGGCAGCGACGTGTTGGGATCGTCCTCCTTCTCTGGCTGCGCTCCTCCCTCACTCAGCCATTCCTCTGTGGACCGACGCCTTTTCTTATGCCATTTTGGAGACTTCTGTAGTGCGTTGGCGTGTCTCCACACTGGACATGATCCGAGGGTCGGTACTATCCTCTTGAAGCCTCACTTCAACATGAGGAGAAATGGTCGACTGTGCCGTCACTTGTTCCTGACCCTGATGTGGTTGTTAGGTGGCGGAAGAGAGATGCTGCAGGGTCAAATGTGACTTCTGCAGTATAGGATCAGGGGCAGAACTCACAGCTAACTCAGATTAGGGCCAGTATGGTCGACAGCCGCATCATTGCTCAACATGTCCACATAAGCAAGAGGCTCGAAGCACTGAATATGTTCGCCCTGCTACACAGCCTCAGGCCGAATGCCGCTCGACGATCCGAATACAGTCCCTGATTGACCCAAATTTTCAACTTATCGCACGCCGAGATGCACCGCCCCGCGTCTGTTAACCCCTTACTCGCAAATTACTGATTCCTGTAGTACTGCGGATGATTTTAGTGCATCCGCACTGAAGCAAACGTCATGAAGCCGTCACGCTATCACAAAAATGTATCGACATACGTACTTCTCCAATAGAACAGACGCTACTCGTATATGCAGGATGAACATAAATAAAACCGACTAACTGCAGGGACGGATTCACAACTGGAAATGGAGGAAAGTGTGGCTTATGAACATGTGTCCTGAAATGTATCGTTGCATGGTCGATGGTGCTGACGAATGGAGGTTCCTCTGACCACGTGCCATGTGTTCCTTGTGTATTGCAGGCTGGGTGATCGGCGCAGCGTACTCTAAGCAGCAGAATGGTCCGGTATTCATGTCGAGATCAAGCTGAGATGGTGTTTGTGTATGGCCAAGTAGATGGAAACAGTCGATAGGTAGCGGCAGCACGGCTACACCATAACGAACACCCACACAGACACCAATCACGTCACACAACATTTCAAGCCCTTTTTGGGCGTATGTGTGATCAAGGATCCTTTCAGACAGACGAACATGCAGGAAGGGGGCAGGCTGTGCGTACACTAGATTTGGAGGAACAGCTTCTACAGGATATTGAGACGAACCCTAGTACAAGTTACAAGCAAGTGTTCCGTCAACATCGTGTAAGCCAAAGTAGGATTATGTGTATCCTGCAAGACAACCACTACTATCCCTATCACCTGCAACGAGTACAAGAGTTATCAGCAGTAGATTTCCTTCTAGGGAAACGATTTTGTCGATGGTTTTTGCACCAGACCATCACAGTTACGGGATTTCTATAGTCTTTACCGAAGAAGCAACCTTTACCAGAACTGGTACTTACAATACGCTGCGTCAGTCACACAGCCTGCAAAAACACAAATAACACACAGCACGTCGTCAGAGGAACTTTCATTACTCAGTGCCGCCGACGCATTTCCGGACACATGCTCATAGGACCTTTTTTCCTCCATTTCTAGTCAGGAATCCGTGCCTGCAGCTTGTCAGTTTTATTGTTCGCCCAGCATAAGCGAAACAGAGACGAATGGAGATTATTGTAGTGACGATATTGGCTACAGATGGGGAAATACACTGACGTAAACGACTTTGACAAAGGACAGAATCTTGAGGCGCAGCGCATGGGAACTCGAAAAGTGCGTCCCTGGACGGACGCCGCGAGCTGCTGTCGTCATCATCATCATCGTATCGTCATGTGAAACCAAGAGCATGTAAGGTATGAGACGATTATGCGTCATCACAGAATACTGACGTCGGAGGCAGATCTGACGACAGGGCACAGTACTGGAGCAGGCACGAGTGCTTCTGACAACATGGGGCGCCGCATTACATGACCCGGATATATTCCCAACTTGAGCTTACGGAGTCGTCAGTTACGATTTCAATGAGCGTGGGATCATCGAGAATAGACCATGGATCTGTTAAAGCGTGCCGCCTGATCGGATGAATCACACAGTGGATGGAGATGTCCGAATACACAGTAATCCAAGCAGATGCGTACCCGAATATGCCTGGCCGAATCAGTTAAGGTAACCACCCGTGAGAAGCGGTAAATCCGCGTTCGAGACCCGGTCAGTTACAGATTTTCAACTTTCGCCATTGCATTTCCACAACGCCCTGTGTGGCTGGAAATCATCAGTTTTACAGCCATCATTTCTCTTTCTTTCCCATTCCTCCATTTCATATACAGAGTCATTGTTTACAGTTGTTACCAAAAAACTAGAAAAGTTCTTAACCGACTTACTTCAGATTTTTACATGATACTCTATTAAACGAAACATGATTAGTAAAAAGTTGCTGACCAATTTACCTCAAATTTTTACATGATATTCTAATAAAAATTTGGACGGATATAGAGGGTATATCTTAATATATACAATATATAAGAGTAAAAAGTTGTTAGCAAAAGCGTTGATCGACTTACTTCAAATTTTTCACAATACTCTAATAACGATTCAGACAGGCATACACTACATATTTTTAACCAACAGTGTACAGGTTTTCTGTTAAAACCGACAGCGAGAAGCAAAATGCTGTGCTACGGAGTGTTGTGAAGGCGTGGTTTCGTTTTTTGCTTTTTTTCGCTCAGTTTTTACTACAATAGCAGGGCATTTAAACCAGCAGACAAACTGGTTCTCCAATATACGTTGTTTCTCCATATACGTATTTGTAAACAAGAACTGTACACACAAAAATTTATTCTGTTTTGTCTTCATCCTCACAGTCGGTCTTAATAGATAACAGGAAAGTTTTATTTGTGGCTTAGCAGCTTATGATTAGAATACTTCTGTAGGTTCTGAATCGTCCGAAAGTTTGTAATCCTACCACTTTGCAGAATAAAACTAGACGAAACACTGTCATTGAAGCTATTATCCTCACTGCTCCAGCGGCAGGAGTGGTCTCTTATACTCTATGTACCATTGACTCGAAGCGTTTTAACGATTTGTTTTTAGCAACTTCATTTCCGAATCAATAGTTCGTTGGCAATAACAATAAACATGGGTCAAGATCAACGAGAGTAAGAAAAAAGGAGATGGAAAGAGGGGGAAGGGAGAAGAAGAGGCAATGGAAAGTGAGAGGGTGAGGCGAAGATGAACAAATGGCCAGAGGGGGGAGGAGGAGGTGGAGAAATGTAGAAGGAGGAGTAGATAGAGAGAGAGGAGGGGAGGAGGTTATGGACAGAGAGAGGGGAGGGGAGGAGATAGACAGAGAGAGGAAAAGGAGGAGAAGAGTAGGACCAACATCCAATTCCCACATACATTTAGCAACTGCAAAGCAGTGTCAGGTTCGCTAGTTCACATCTAAAAGAAGTGTGCGAACAATACAGTTCTGATAAAGAGTCAATTGAGATCAGATTTGAATTTTACCATAGCTGAATTACCTTAATCAGTATAATAGCATCGGCTCATTGTCTCTGTAGCGAATTATATGTTGTGTTGAAATATCTCACTATATCTACATCAACAGTGCCGCAAAGAAAGAAGCAGTTTGTGCCGGTGCTTTAGGTAGACGGTGCAACTCTGGATCGTGAAACATAAACATTCCTACAAAGATTATTTCAGCAGGCGACATAAAAAGCTGATTGATAAAAGGACGACAACATCAATCGTTGGACATGCAAGTGTAAAAACTGAAATTGTTAAGAAGAATACTCAGAAAGACTTATCTATCACGCGAACACTATGTTGGTGCAAAGAATGGTCCGCATGATCTTGCGTTCCTGATACGGTAGGGCTCCTTTTTTTTGATAACTATGCTGTAACTCGTGAACTGGATGCGTGGAGAGAGATCTTTGTTGTAGTTGTCATGAGTTGTTTCATAGGCCCACATCGGCTTTGTATGCGAATTGCTGATGTTGTTTCTTGTAACTTTTTTTAATGTTTGACACAGAGCTCTATAACAAAACTATTACCTCCAGCGGTTTTGTTATAGAAACATCTTCTCGGAACCTGTACGAACCAAAACGCAGCAAAAACTACTTCAGAAAAATGCAGAGATACAACATTTGCTTATAGGCTGTATATAAAGTACGCGAGGGGGGGGGGGGGGGGGGGAGGCTGAAAGAGAGTGCCTCCGAATTATTTTATGTGAAAATTCATAAAGCTTCTTATCAACATCCTAATTCTTTATCCTTCATGTCTGTGTATTTATTTCTCTACATAGTAGTAATGCTAGACAGAACCAACAGCACAGCCACTAAGAACAAAAGTTTATTGATCAACATTCAAGCACACAGACAGAGTACAATAAGCAGCTGAACACAATCTGAGAGGTTGCACCACCTGTGCTGTCTTTAAATGCAGAACGACCCCTGTAGACGTCATGGAGGACGTCCTGCCATGTGCACTAGTCTTGTGCTCCACCACAGATGGCCTCTGGTGGTGGGCCCACGCTGTTGCCATTAACGGATTATCTAAAGTGCAGTACACTCATGGTGTGGTGCCACAGTATGTATGCAGGTACTGCGTAAATGGTCATAACCCTCTCCCCTCTTGGGGAAAGGGTTTTCCTCTGACGCAGGCATGAGAGAGAGGGCCAGAACTGATTAACTGCAGACACGTGAGGTGGCGGCCCCACCTTCCCCCCCCCTCCCCCCCCTCCCCCCCCTCTCCCCCTCGCTAATTACAATAAGGTGGGACCGGCAATAAGGTCACTGGCAGTATCTCCACATCCAAGTCCTCCGACATTGTGGAACTGCACCGACAGTGAAGATCCCGGCTATTCAGACGATGCCTTCATGGATGCTGGTGATGAGGGAACCGACAGCGCCAGCCCAGCTGGAGGTGGAAGTGCAAATGGCAGCGAGGCATCATGGGAAGGGACAGCAGCATGCACTGGAATGCTGGGCCCGGTAGCAGAGACATGACATGGAGATATGCACAGAGACACTCCGTGAAGCTGGGAGAGGTGCTGAGGGAGGAGGCGAAGGTCTTCCTTCGAACCCTGATCGTGCAGGTGAGCTGTTCTGACTCGCTGTTAGATTCGGGGTGGAAAGAAGGAGCCATCACACGGCAAATTCCTTGACTGGCACAGAAAATGTAGACCATTATCTGTCACAAGTGTATAAGGCAACCTTTCAGTAGTAAAAATTTTCGAGAGGACCAGAACTTTAGCTGCATATGACGTGGGAGGACAGCAGATAACGTACTGAAATTTAGAGAAAGCATGGATAACCAGTGATAAACAAGGAATAGACCCTCAGTATCAACATGGACCTATCCCAGAGGCACTCAAGTGCAGGCCACATGGAGAGTGCTAAATGTGGCACCTCCTGTTGCGTAGCACCCCGAGAGTAGGCCGCAACAAGATGCGCAATGAAACTTCCTGGCAGATTAAAACTGTGTGCCCGACCGAGACTCGAACTCGGGACCTTTGCCTTTCGCGGGCAAGTGCTCTACCATCTGAGCTACTGAAGCACGACTCACGCCCGGTACTCACAGCTTTACTTCTGCCAGTATCTCGTCTCCTACCTTCCAAACTTCGCAGGAGAGCTTCTGTAAAGTTTGGAAGGTAGGAGACGAGATACCGGCAGAAGTAAAGCTGTCAGTACCGGGCGTGAGTCGTGCTTCGGTAGCTCAGATGGTAGAGCACTTGCCCGCGAAAGGCAAAGGTCCCGAGTTCGAGTCTCGGTCGGGCACACAGTTTTAATCTGCCAGTAAGTTTCATATCAGCGCACACTCCGCTTCAGAGTGAAAATCTCATTCAAGATGCGCTATGTCACTGTCGATGCTGCGCCAAAACACGTGTTAACGGGCCAGCCACTTGATACGAGAGACCTCCCCCAATATCCCAGGAGGCGAAACACATCCTGCTGTAGGGTGGCTGGGATCAAAACCCTGGCCGACAGCCCATCTGTAGCTAAAAGACTGGCCAACCATGTTGAATGAGACGAACAACTTGGTGGAAAACCGGACTGGCAGCAACAGTATCTGCGATCCGGGAGCGCATAATAGGATACCCTTCCATTGTACATTGTGAATCAACATCCAAGTGAAAACAAAGCTGGCTGATCAAAAGTATGACCTGGCCCCTTTGGAAGCTCGGACAGGGCATCGGCGTTGGTGTGCTGTGTGGTAGGCCAAAAGTGTATTTCATAGCTGTAGCGAGACAGAAACAAGGCCCAACACTGGAGGTGATGTCCTGCTTTGTCGGGAAATGAAACTTGTGGGCTGTAGGTGGAACTTAAGCCCATACAAGAATACACGAAATTTCTTGAGAGCATAGACGACAACAAGCGCTTTCTTTTCAATTTGGGAGTAGCTTTGCTGAGTGGAGTTGTGCATTTCTGACGCATGATCTACTGGACATTCAGAAGCATCCTTATAGTGATGTGCAATAACGTCCTCGAGGCCATACTGAGAGGCATCTGTAGCCAAGATCTGGGAGGGTGACCAGGATGGGAAGTAGCCGAACAAGGAGCAGAATGCAATTTAGACTTCAGATGCATGAACGCTTGGACAGGTCAGCGTCGACCGAAAACGAGTGTCCATGTGGAGCAATTCGTGGAGACGATGAGCGAACGCGGCCACTCCCAAAATGAATTTGTGGTAGTAGGCAATTTTCCCTAAAAATGCTTGGAGTTCTTTGACATTGGAAGGGCGAGACAGAGATGTGATAGGAGCGACATGATGAGGTAAAGCCTTTACGCCATCCTGAGAAACAAACCCCAGATACACAATGGATAGCTGAAAAAAGTGTGACTGCAAGTTGCAATTTAACCTCGCAGTATGTTAGACCATGAACAAGGAGTGTAAGTTGTTTAAATGTTCTTTTGTGGATGAACCCATCACGATGACGTTGATAGTTGATGTGCCCCAGAACTGACATCATCAACTGTTCCAAAAATATGCCGAAAAATCGCATTGTTGCTAGCCACACCGAAAAGGAGCAATGATACTGATACAATTCAAAGGTCGTGATAATCACAAGGAGCCTTTTCCCAATCCTCATCTACCAGAACCTGTAAACCGGTTTCAGATAAATCAGTTTTAGGGAAAAACTGGCCGCCAGAGAGTAGGCCCAGTAACTCGCAGCATGTAGGTATCTATGATAGATTGAGCATTAATGGAAACTTTAAAGTCTGCAAAGAGGTGAAGCTGACGATTCAGCTTTTTAACAGTCATGTTGGCGAAACAGGTTGTGTGATCTCAAGCGACGTCAGCCTGTCCAATTCTGCTTTCACCTACTTACAGAAGGTCAGAATGGTTCAAATGACTCTGAGCACTATGCGACTTAACTTCTGAGGTCATCAGTCGCTTAGGACTTAGAACTAATTAAACCTAACTAACCTAAGGAGATCACACACATCCATGCTCGAGGCAGGATTCGAACCTGCGACCGTAGCGGTCGCTTGGCTCCAGACTGTAGCGCCTAGAACCGCACGGCTACTCTGGTCGGCTACAGTAGGTCACTGGAGTTGGGCACATATGAAAAAAGAGCAGCTGGTCCGTAGACTTCAGGATAATGTGGCCCGCAAAATTAGTGGCACAACCAAACCCATCCGAAAAAGGAACGCGAATTCAGAACACAGGGAATCAAACTCCTGATAACAGATATGTTCTGAAATGAGATGCAACACATCCACAATGGAAAAACCAAAAGCACTGAAAGCATCCAGAGCATACAAATACTGTCGGCACCAGTATCATCCACTACGAGAAAAGTCAACGAATGAGCCACAGATTTAGACACACCGGGAGCCGTAAATTGCCCCAGAATTGGAATATGCTGCTTGTTGTAACTCATCTAACAGCGAGTAACAGGATACAACGGCAGAGATCCTAAGTCCACATACGTTTGTGAGTTCAGCAATGTCACAGCTGCACCACTCATGTCCACTTGTAGTCGGAGCACTCTCTCCATCACTTGAACTTCGATGAAAACTTTATTTAAGCACTGGAGACACACAACTAAAATCCATGACCGTATCTGCAGGAGAGGGCTGTGAACCACACACACACACACACACACACACACACACACACACACACACACACCCTGTACGTCCTTCTTTTCCACAGTTGTTTCAAGTTGATAATCACTTAGGACACACGCCTCTGTCATGTTGCATGAAACAGTGCAGTCAGGATGTGTAATCTCCCCACGGAAAATTACCCTCTACCACGCAATAATTAATAATGGTCAATCAAATCATCCACATTTATTTACGTTTGAAAGGTATCTGATCAGATTTTCTAGTAATATATGCGCCGACAGCTCGTCGACGCCAAGGTATTTTTCTAGTACGTTTATTCTTTGGAACAACAGAGGTACAGATATGTATGCTCCATGGTTATTATAGTGGGAGAAAGGAACAGCTTCGGAAGTATCGGTTGGAAGATTTTCAGATTGCTAAAAGAGATTTATTTACTCTTCTTCGCGCTAAAGCGAGCTAGGAAAGTTTGTGCCGCTAGCGTGATAGATAAAGAGAAAGAAAAACCTGTAAAAGAAAATTACATGAGACTTGGAACCAATAGAAAACGGAACATGTACGAAAATGGATTCAATATACAATTTTCCTCAGAAATAAGGTTTGTGACCATTTTATTCTAGAGTGAATGATGAATGAGTTCTCTGTCTGAATCACTGATGATTGTCTGGGCCCTGTAATTAATTGGGAAGTTTCAGCTGTGACGAAGAGAACCTGCAATCTCTGAGTTTTTATAAATCGTCCAAAAAGGCTTCGTCCACATCTGAAATTTTATGTCTGTCGTAAACTGAACGAATTGTTCAAACGATCGATTTTCCCAACTGAATGCAGCGCTTAATAATCATAACAAATGTAAAGATCTTTTCCAGCAAGCCAGCCGCTGAACATTAAGACGAAGGGCTCCACCAGAGATTCTACTAGGCTGATTTCACGTAAATAATATAGTTAAACTGTACACAGATAAAGGACAGAGAGAGAGAGAGAGAGAGAGAGAGAGAGAGAGAGCGAATGAAATTCGAGAAATTACTCAGAATCCTCCATTAGCATAATTGTTTGTCTGTCTTTTCACGGATCAGCCTAATAAGAAAACACGAAGCCCTGACTTTATTGTACCGATTTATGTGTGAGGGTGAAAGAGCGATAAAGGCGACAGATACACTTCTGTACAGACAAAACATTACACCAAGTTAGCGGCAAGCTGCATTCATATAGACCTTCATCATTTACAGAGTAGAGTTCATTATAGATGGGAGCGCTACTGTGGTTGTTGTTGTTTGGCACGCTGCTGTCCAGTGCGGCACGGAGGCCACGTTTGTACGGCTGCCACACCGTCCTTCCCAAGAGAACCACCTGATGCCCGAAGATCAGGAACTGAGGCCACCACTACGATGTCACAACAAGCCTCAATTTGATAACAAGCAGCACGAGATATCCCGAAAGATTGAGCAATATTTAACACTTCAGCCGAAGTTGGATTCTTGCACTGTAGTGTGCTGTGACGCACCTCCTTGTCAGGAGCCAACCGAATGATTGCGTCACGGACCTTAGAATCATCATAGGGATCACGACTAGCATCAGTCACTGAGGCCATGGAGTTCGGCCGCTCGAACTCAGCAGGATCGATGGTCCTGTTTATATTTCGATATAGCTAGACACGTGCTGCAACGACGTGTGTGTTTATGGGGATAACTGGGCAACAACTCACACATTTCATCGAACGAAAGCAACGTCAGGTCCTGGAGTGGGGCTAACTGACACAACAACTTGTAAATCCGCGGCGAAGCCCGAGAAAGAAACAAAGCCATACGCATTTTCGTATCAATGATACCAAAAACGAGAAGTATTGCCAAATCACCTTTTCATAAGCCTCCCAGTCTTCGGCAACATCATTGTAAGGGGGGAAAAGGTAGTGGGAAGGCCGACCGTACCGAAGCCTGCATAGTCAACGTGGGCGACTAATTCATGACAGCAACTGTATGAGACTGCTGCTGCTTGAGGAAAGATTTGAACACTGGCTTCATCGACATGAGAACCGTTGGAACAACCAAATACAGGGGGCACAAGGAAGTCAACGCCACTTTTGTCACCATTTGGGTCATAATGCTAGACACAACCAACAGTGCGGACACTAAGATCAAAAGTTTACTGATCTGCACTCAAGTAAACGATAAAAATACAAAAAAGGCAATATGTGGTAGAACATTATCTGAGAGGGAGCGCCGTGTGTGCTGTGTTTTTATACAGGAGGGTACTGGTAGGTACTGTGGAGGATGTCGTGCCATATGCTCTACCCCTGCGAACCCCCACAGGTAGCCTCTGGTGGCCGGCCCATGCAGCTGCCATTGAAATGCGATATTTCAGTGCCAGTGTTATCTTAATTACGATGCAGAGTTTCTTTGGACATGCATTCATTTCCAAAGAAACAGGCAAGGCGGCGATTACAGCCGTTATGAAATACACTAAATATATCCGCAGTTGCGAATATGGACAACCATCAGCTGTAGAATAGGATGACAATGAAAAATTGTCCCACTCCTGGACTCGAACCCGGATTTCCCGCTTATCGCGAGAGGTCGCCTTCATAATCTGTGCACGACTCAAGGGCATACCTCAATCTTCCATACGTCGTCAACCATGCGTCTACAACAGGTACATCCATTATGCACACTGCCGTACAGGTGAGACATATTACTTGGAATCCGCTTGCCCGGTGTCGGCAGATGAATAACATATTGCTGTGCTTGTGTTATTCTGAATTTTCAAAGGAACATTGCATCTTAAGTCAGAATAACAGCGGCACTGCAGTGTCCAAAGGAACTGTACGTCGTAATTCAGATCAACACAGGCACTGCAATATCACATTTATGCGCCGACACCAAGCAAGCGACTTTCAAGTAAAATGTCTCACATGTACTGGAATATACGAAATGGATGTACCAGTGCAGGATGTAGACGCAAGGTTGATGACATATCGAAGTTTGGTTGTGGCCAAGAGTTGTGCACGAATAGCTGAATGATAAGGCAACCGCTCGCGATAAGCAAGAAATATACACTACTGACCATTAAAATTGCTACACCACGAAGATGACGTGCTACGGACACGAAATTTAACCGACATGAAGAAGACGCTGTGATTTGCAAATGATATGATTTTCAGAGCATTCACGCAAGGTTGGCGCCGGTGGCGACACCTACAACGTACTGATATGAGGAAAGTTTCCAACCGATTTTTCATACACAAACAGCAGTTGACCGGCGTTGCCTGGTGAAACGTTGTTGTAATGCCACGTGTAAGGAGGAGAAATGCGTACCATCACGTTTCCGACTTTGATAAAGGTCGGATTATAGCCTATCGCGATTGTATTTTATCGTATCGCGACACTGCTGCTCGCGTTGGTCGAGATCCAATGACTGTTAGCAGAATATGGAATCGGTGGGTTCAGGAGGGTAATACGGAACGCCGTGGTGGATTCTAACGGCCTCGTATCACCAGCAGTCGAGATGACAGGCATATTATCCGCATGGCTGTAACGGATCGTGCAGCCACGTCTCGATCCCTGACTCAACAGATGGGGACCTTTGCAAGAAACAACCATCTGCACGAACAATTCGACTATCAGCTCTGAGACCATGGCTGCGGTTACCCTTGACGCTGCATCACAGACAGGAGCGCCTGCGATGGTGTACTCAACGACGAACCTGGGTGCACGATGGCAAAACGTCAATTTTTCGGATGAATACAGGTTCTGTTTACAGCATCATGATGGTCGGATCCGTGTTTGGCGACATCGCGGTGAACGCACATTGGAAGCGTTTATTCGTCATCGCCATACTGGCGTATCACCCGGCCTCTTGGTATGGGGTGCCATTGGTTACACGACTCGGTCACCCCTTGTTCCCACTGACGGCACTTTGAACAGTGGACGTTACACTTCAGATGTGTTACGACCCGTGGCTCTACCCTTCATTCGATCCCTGTGAAACCCTACATTTCAGCAGGGTAATCCACGACCGCATGTTGCAGGTCCTGTACGGGCCTTTGTGATTGCAGAGAATGTTCGACTGCTGCCCTGGCCAGCACATTCTCCAGATCTCTCACCAACTGAAAACGTCTGATCAATGGTGACCGAGTAAATGGCTCGTCACAATACGCCAGTCACTAGTCTTGATGAACCGTGGTATCGTGTTGAAGTACATGGACAGCTGTAGCTGTACACGCCATCCAAGCTCTGTTTGACTCAATGTCCAGGCGTGTCAAGGCTGTTATCACGGCCAGAGGTAGTTGTGTCTGGGTGCTGATTTCTCAGGATCTATGCACCCAAACTCCATGAAAATGTAATCACATGTCAGTTCTTGTGTAATATATTTGTCCAATGAATACCCGTTTATCATCTGCATTTCTTCTTGGCGTAGCAATTTTAATGGCCAGTAGTGTAGGTCCGAGTCCCGGTCCGGCAGAGATTTTCTTTGAGGTCATTCCGTTCTACAGCTGATAGATGTCCATATCCGCAATTGCGAATACATATAATGCATTTCATAACGGCAGACTCAGACTTCCATATGCCTTCAGTCATGCGGCTACAACCTGTATTCGAACATCCGTTTCGTATATTCCCGTGCAGGAGAGACATTTTATTTGAAAGTCGCTTGGCTAGTAGCAGATAAATACGACAATGCAATGCCTCTGTTAATCTGTATTACGATCAAAAGTTTCTTACTATACTGCAGTGCCTCTGTTAATCTAAATTACGATGCAAAGTTCCTTTGGACATTCAAAATAACATAGGCACCGCAATATCGTATTTATCTGCCGACACCGGACAAGCGAGTTCCAAGTAAAATGTCTCATCTGTACGGGTGTACACATGTTGGATGTATCAGTACATGTTGAAGTCGCATTGCTGACAACAAGTAGAAATTTTCGGTCAGACCGTCAGTCGTGCACGAATAGCCAAATGGTAAGGCGACCTCTCGCGATAAGTTGAAAATACTCGGCCCCGAACTGGCACAAATTTGGACTGTCGTCGGTCCATTCTACGGCTGATGTTTGTCCATATTCGCAATTGAGAAGCGTGGCTCACTGCAACGTCAGCCACGAGCTCTGTGACGCTTCAAACTTCAAGGTGTCGAAATACGCTGGAGAAAATCCGAGAGCTCAGAATTTCATGTGAGCTAGGTTCAGGATGTCACATTAGCACCAAATTTCACAACGGTTCTACCGAACGCCATCGTGGATGTATGATGCGATTGGTAGTTCGTCACACCTCCTCTTACCCATATTTCACCCGTTATTTTAACGCATATACGAGGAGATCGTAACTGCGACGCCCAAAGTTGGAATCACGAAATTTTTTTATAGGTGGCCGAGGAAAACATTCACACTTCCATTGCTCAGAACAGACACGAAGAACCCTCATGAGGTGGCGTAAAGGGCGGCAATCAAACCACCCCGTTCCTTGAGGTGTTGATTCTCACTCATTTCGAGGTCGAAAACGGCAGTTCGCAATGCGATTTGGAATCAGGAAGACCTTCCTGAAAATATTCGACACCGATGACATCCTTCGAGCAATGGAACCCATGTAAGGACACCCTGAGCACCGTTGACGGTTCATTAATCGATATTGCATCCCTCTGTGATCACTCCACAGGAGGGCGCTGAACAGGATGGCTGAAAAACATGAACACCCTTTACTGCTTTAAATCACGTTCAAATTTCGTCGAGTGCTTTTGAATGGTCCCTAGTGATTCCACCAGGTATACCGGGGCAAAAAATTGCGTTCACTCTACAAAGAGGTTAGGTCACGTCCAGTGGGGTTATAGCCGCAAGATGTCCTTAGAGTAGCGCTGAATTGTCGGGAAGATGTCAGCTTTGTCGAACGTTGTCAAGAACGTCGTACTGTTGCTCACAGAACTCGACCTCGAAATGTGTGAGAATCAACGTCCAAGAAAGAGGTGGTGCCATTGACGAAATTTATGCCACCCTCTGAGGGCTTTTCCTGCGGAATCTGAGCGGCAGTGTGTCTGTAATGTTTTACTCGGCCAACCATAAGAGAATTGCTTGATTACAACGCCGGTTGTCTCGGATCTGACCTTCATTGCAGAGACGTCATAGGGTGGGGTGAAATGTGGGTAATTGGAGGTGTGACAACCTGCCTGTCGTGAGACGCATTCACAATGGCGTTGGGTAGAATTGTGGTGGAATTTGGTGTCAATGTGACAACATTAACCCCTCTGATAGTTCACATGAACTTCTGACTGTGGCCTTTTTTTCGCCTGGTTGACACCTTGCTGTTTTAAGTGCCGAACCCGAAGGTGACGTCGGAGAGAGTCCGCTTTTGCACCATTGCAGAGGAAGTTCGTAGGCACATGTGAACCACATCTGAAACTTATGCTTCGCAATGGGAGATAATTACAGGGTTTTGACAACGTTAAAACATTTGTTTGAGTAGTGCAGAACTACAAGACGAAAATGTTACACTCAGATATAGACAACTGAAAAATTTGGCAAGGAAAAACAGAAAGCAAAATTTAAAAACAAAAAAAAGCTTAGAAGATCTCTTGTTTAAGTGGATATAGATATACAGGGAGCAAAAATATTCGCGCACTCCGACTTCGCAGCGCGATTCCTCACATGCTACCAATACAAAAATTTCTCTCACAAAACTTCATCATGCACATATTTCTGGCAGGAAAGGGAAGTTAACGACTGATAGTCTGGCAACAATGTAATCACATGTACGTTAGGGGTAGAGCTGTAGAGTTGGTACAGTGGTGCTCTGAGTACAGTTGTAAAGTTAGTGTAGTGGATAGAGTTTTGGGTTAACATGCAAGAGGTCGAAGTTTCGATTCGGCGTCGAGGCGCATTTGCTTTTATTTGCCAGTTTTATTCTATCATATAATACTGTACTATACACCATTTCTTAAGGCACGCGTATCCTACATTTACATACCACAGTGTTTTGTAACGGTGAACATAACAAAAACGTGGTGAGACAAGTCAGATATTGACAACTGAAACAAATTATCTGTCATAAGACAGAATAACTGCAAAAACAATATCAATTTCGAGATGCTAAAGATGACTGCACAGTTAAATAACTCAAAATCTATTAGTAATTTATCCTGTATGCATTACGTCCGCTAAGATGTAACACGTTAAAAAGCAGTGACAATAATATTTTCCATTTTAATGACCGCATGACGTTTAGAAAAGAATAAGTTGGACTCAGGGCAGAGCTCGAAGCGACCTTAGCGCACGTCCAGTCAGTGCGCGACCCGCTGGATCATACAGCTCTGGACTCTTCGCGATACGCTCGTATCCACAGGTACAAGGACACCATGTCCAAGCGCTGTCAGTTCTTCCACATGTGTCGGCGGAGTATAGCAGACGTGTTTCATTAGTTCTCCCCACAGGAAGAAATCCAGTTGATTTAGACTAGGCGAAAGCGGAGGGGACACTGCTGGAACTCCTCGTTCGAGACATTTTCCTGGAAATGTTCTGTATAAACAGCGTCGTACATTGTTTCCAGTGTGTGGAGCTGCATCCTCATACTGGAATCATAACGTCTGTCAAAAATGAAGTGGAACATCTTCCAGTGCATCAGGAAAATTCACTGAAGAGCCAAATAACGTGGTACAACTGCCTAATATGGTGTAGGGCCTCCACAAGCACGCGTAACTGCCGCAACACGACGTGGCATGGAATCGACTAACGTCTAAAGTAATGCCGAAGGGAAATGACGCCATGAGTCCAGCAGGGCTGTCCATAAATCGGTAAGAGTACGACGCGGTGGAGATCTCTTCTGAACATCCCAGGTATGACCAATAATGTTCATGTCTGGGGA
Source organism: Schistocerca piceifrons (assembly GCF_021461385.2). Taxonomy (NCBI): domain Eukaryota; kingdom Metazoa; phylum Arthropoda; class Insecta; order Orthoptera; family Acrididae; genus Schistocerca; species Schistocerca piceifrons. The sequence goes on along the minus strand of NC_060143.1, from coordinate 85,031,970 downwards.
GTTTGGTGGCCAGCGGAAGTGTTTCAACTCAGAAGAGTGTTCCTGGAGCCACTCTATAGCCGTTCTGGACGTATGGGGTGCCGCATTGTCCTGCTAGAATTGTCCCAGTCAGTGGGAATGCACAATAAACACAAATTGATGTAGGTGATGAGACAGGATGCTTACGAACGTGTCACTTGTTAGAGTCGTATCTAGACGTATCAGGGGTCCCGTATCACTCTAACTGCACACGCCCCACACCATTACAGAGCCTCCACCAGCCTAAACTGTCCCCTGCTGACACGTAGGGTGCATGGATTCATGAGGTTGTCTCCATACCCGTACACGTCCATCCGCTAGATAAAATTTGAAACGAGACTCGTCCGACAAGGCAGCATGTTTCCAGTCATCAACAGCCCAATGTCGGTGCTGACGGGCTCAGGCTAGGCGTAAAGCTTTGCGTCATGCAATCATCAAGGGTACACGAGTGGGCCTTCGGCTAGGAAAGCCCATATCGATGATGTTTGGTTGAATCGTTCACGCGCTGACATGTCCATGGCCCAGCACTGAAATCTGCAGCAATTTGCGGAAGGGTTGCATTTCTGTCACGTTCAACCACTCTCTTCAGTCGTCGTTTGTCCCGTTCTTGCAGGATTTTTTTCCAGCCACAGATTTAATGTTTTATCGGATTCCTGATATTCAGGATACACTCGTGAAATGGTCGTACAGGAAAATCCCCACTTCATCGCGACCTCGGAGATGCTGTGTACCATCGCTCGTCCGCCGACTATAACACAGTATTCGAACTCACTTAAATCTTGAAAACCAGCCATTGTAGCAGCAGTAACCGATCTAACAACTGCGTCTTATATGGGCGTTGCCGAAGGCAGCACCGTCTTCTGCCTGTTTACTTGTCTCTGTATTTGAATACGCACGACTACAAAATCGTTCAAATGGCTCTGAGCACTATGGGACTTAACATCTAAGGTCATCAGTCCCCTAGAACCTAGAACTACTTAAACCTAACTAACCTAAGGACATCACACACATCCATGCCCGAGGCAGGATTCGAAACTGCGACAGTAGCGGTCGCGCGGTTCCGGACTGAAGCGCCTAGAACCGCTTGGCCACCACGACCGGCACGCACGACTACACCAGTTTCTTTAGCTCTTCAGTGAAGTTTGAGAGCAACACATGATACCCTTCGTACAGTGAACTGGTCAGGCACCAAGTAGGGGCTCAAACTCCTGTTCCCCAATAACCCGTCCCAAATCTTGATGCCAAAGCTAACTTGATATATACGTGCGTGGGTGACGTGCGAGTTGACGTCAGATCAATGGTGGGCATTGTGCATATGGTAGACACTCTCACGAGTGAACACTGCTTCATCTGAGTACTCTACAGTGTTTATGGTGTTGTCGTTGGTTTCCTGTTGTTGGAACAATTGGCAGAATTGAATCCACAGACGGCAATCCGCAGGATTCAGGTGTTGCGTTAAGGACTAGTGATAGGGGTGCAGCCCATGCTCACGTATTGCGAGACAGGCAGCTACCCTTCCACACTACGTACACGTCGCTGGGGTTCTTGGTATATATCCTCCAAAACAGCACCCTCAGTAGTTCGTGGACGACCTGTCATGCGATGGTGGAAGAAGGGAACCTGTCTCCCGAAGGCGGCGAAACAGATTTGTATATGGATGACGTCGACGAGGATATCTAGCACCATATTCACAATCGGCTTCTCTAGCCCGGCTATCATACGCACCAAGGACCAGAAGCATATCAACAATTCGTCGTTTGTGTATGCCACACGTCTGCCATACTGTTTTAGAATAACATAAGAAGAAACACGATATGTGTATGAATGTACATGGAGACTGTCACGGGCGCTTTACTGCACTAGCAATTAATCCCTTATGGTTGCCTGATTTGGGGGAGAGGACCAAACAGCGAGGCCATCGGTCCCATCGGATTAGGGGAGGATGGGGAAGGAAGTCGGCCTTGCCCTTTCAAGGGAACCATCCAGGCATTTGCCTTGAAGTGGGCTGACCCGTACCTGCTGAATAGCTCATACAGTGTAGACACTTCATTAGTCACAGCGGGCTGCTTCACCAAACGCGCAGCCCTCTCGTACAGCTTCTGTTCTGCACGATTCATCCTGGCTCTGGTAACTGTTACGCTGTGTTCCTAACGTTAATCGACGTGATGTTTGAACATATCCATCGATAATAATAATAGCAATAATAATAATAACAGTAACAATAATAGTAATACATGGAGATACAAAACAGCATGCGCTCATCAGACTCAATGCTGAAAGTCATAATTAGTGGTTGCATGGTGATCATACGTATAAATGATAATCGAGTTTCGTAATTATTTACAAAGTATGTTGCTAGCCCTGTTGGTATCGTAAGGCCCTAACGGAATGTAATGGATCCGAACGTGAGAAGAATAATAGCGATCCCCCCACCAACTTCCCCTCCAGCGGCTGGCGTGCCTCCCCGACGTCGTTACGTAGCTGCAGCGGCTAAGTCAACACAGCCATGCATAAACACCCACCCACCTCCCCAGGGGTCGGAACCCCTGCAACCCATACATTATAATGGTTCAAATGGCTCTGAGCACTATGGGACTTAACATCTATGGTCATCAGTCCCCTAGAACTTAGAACTACTTAAACCTAACTAACCTAAGGACATCACACAACACCCAGCCATCACGAGGCAGAGAAAATCCCTGACCCCGCCGGGAATCGAACCCGGGAACCCGGGCGTGGGAAGCGAAAACGCTACCGCACGACCACGAGATGCGGGCATACATTATAATAATGAATAATAAATTGATGAATAGATGTAAAAGATAAGATTTTTTGTTCAACTTGTAAGTAAGCTTTTTTAAAAAAAAAATCGCGCGAGATAGATAAGGATGATTAGCAACTACACAATGGTCAATAAATAAAGATTAAACAATAAACGATAAATTAGTAAGAATTAAAACCGTGTATCCTATAGAATGATTCGAACACTAACCCAGAGATCATCACAGAGTCAACCAGAGTTCATCCCAGAGTGCCCCTGAGAGCATCCCAGAGTGCCTCAGAGAGCATCCCAGAGTGCCCCAGACAGCTAAAACACCAAGAAGAATCGCTTCTCAGCTTTTGGCAAGATCAATGTGTAGTAGTGTATAATATATAAACAAAGACCACTTCGGGAGAGTAGCCACAAAAAAAGTTTTAAATCTATTAGATGCAGTGGTGCGAAACAATTAGCGTCTGCGACGAGCAAAAGGTTTCTTTGTAAGCTCACCAATGGAAACGATTGTAGTTCCACTTCTGCGTTCGTATCATGTAAGTGCAAATGTCTTGTAGAAGACCCACTGTCGTCGCTGTATGACGATTAAGACACCAGATACCATACCATGCACAAGTTACCATACCATGCAGACTCCGTTTACCAAAAAAAGACGAATAGGCTTCGACTCAGAATCGAATCCTCGACATCCGGTTTGCTAACCCAAAACGCTATCCACTGCACGAACTGCACAGCACTAGTCCTGTATGCTGACAGAGATAGTTACCATACATGTGATTACAGTGTTGTCAGACTGCCAGTCATTAACGTCCATTTACTGCCAGAAATACACGCAGGACGAAATTTTCCGACAGACATTTTTGTATTGCTAGTATGTGACGAATTGCGCTGCAAAGTCCGAATGCGCGAATTTTTCTTCACTCTGCATACAGTTTTTATGAAATTCAGGCCTAAGTAGATATATCAGAATAGCAAATGAAGCAGTCTAAGTATGACAGTTCTTTCCTCTCTCAGTAGGTTCGAGCGGTTCTAGGCGCTGCAGTCCGGTACCGCGGGACTGCTACGGTCGCAGGTTCGAATCCTGCCTCGGGCATGGATGTGTGTGATGTCCTTAGGTTAGTTAGGTTTAAGTAGTTCTAAGTTCTAGGGAACTGATGACCTAAGATGTTAAGTCCCATAGTGCTCAGAGCAATTTGAACCATTTGAGCCAAGTTGAGCTGTGCCTCTATAAATCAGTCAGTAAGGCCACTGGCCTTCAAATTCCAGTCCAGTATGCGGTTTTGTAGACTTAGAGAAAGCTTTTGACAACGTTAACTGGAATACTCTCTTTCATATTCTGAAGGTGGCAGGGGTAAAATACAGGGAGCGAAAGGCTTTTTACAATTTGCACAGAAACCAGATGGCAGTTATAAGAGTCGAGGGGCATGAAATGGAAGCAGTGGTTGGGAAAGGAGTGAGACAGGGTTGCAGCCTCTCCCCGATGTTATTCAATCTGTATATTGAGCAAGCAGTAAAGGAAACAAAAGAAAAATTCGGAGTAGGTATTAAAATTCATGGAGAAGAAGTAAAAACTTTGAGGTTCGCCGATGACATTGTAATTCTGTCAGAGACAGCAAAGGACTTAGAAGATCAGTTGAACGGAATGGACAGTGTCTTGAAAGGAGGATATAAGATGAACATCAACAAAAGCAAAACGAGGATAATGGAATGTAGTCAAATTAAATCGGGTGATGCTGAGGGGATTAAATTAGGAAATGAGACACTTAAAGTAGTAAAGGAGTTTTGCTATTTAGGGAGTAAAATAACTGATGATGGTCGAAGTAGAGAAGATATAAAATGTAGACTGGCAATGGCAAGGAAATCGTTTCAGAAGAAGAGAAATTTGTTAACATCTAGTATAGATTTAAGTGTCAGGAAGTCGTTTTTGAAAGTATTTGTATGGAGTGTAGCCATGTATGGAAGTGAAACATGGACGATAACCAGTTTGGACAAGAAGAGAATAGAAGCTTTTGAAATGTGGTGCTACAGAAGAATGCAGAAGATAAGGTGGGTAGATCACGTAACTAATGAGGAGGTATTGAATAGGATTGGGGAGAAGAGAAGTTTGTGGCACAACTTGACTTGAAGAAGGGATCGGTTGGTAGGACATGTTTTGAGGCATCAAGGGATCACAAATTTAGCATTGGACGGCAGCGTGGAGGGTAAAAATCGTAGAGGGAAACCAAGAGATGAATACACTAAGCAGATTCAGAAGGATGTAGGTTGCAGTAGGTACTGGGAGATGAAGAAGCTTGCACAGGATAGAGTAGCATGGAGAGCTGCATCAAACCAGTCTCAGGACTGAAGACCACAACAACAACAACAGTGCGGTTTTAATTGAGGGCAAGCTTCAAAACAGCTCTCACTCCGCTGTACAATGAGGGATTCACCCTGGACACCGCGGTAGAGTACAGTGGTGCTCACCATGACGAAGATGCCCTCCTTGGAGCCGGAGACGACCTGCAGCTTGAACTCTCGGTGGTGGACCATGTGCTGGAAGTCCCTGCCGGGCGGCCAGCCGTCTCTGGAGGCCAGGAAGGAGACGAGCGCCGCCGAATAGCCGGCCGCCACGGCCGTCACCGTCAGGTGGACGCTCACCAAGAGGAGCCGCTGCCACGAGCGTAGCGGGCGGCCGCTCGGAGGCGCTGCGGGCAGACCACCGACACTGGTACACCGATACTGCACTTAACACCAACCCCCATCCCACATCTTCCGAGCTAATGTTCTGTATTTCCAAGTAAGGCTACACTTCTTGCCGTTTCAATTCCAACGCCACGAAAGTGACAAACAACTAACATCTGTAGCAATGCAGCCGCTTCTCAGCATGCTCACTGCAGTGTTGCGCTTGCAAAAGCTCTGGGGTGGGTTCACCAGCACTTCAGCGAGCATGGAGTTTAGAATTCAGACACAGAGTAGTTGCAGACACTTGCTGCGAGTGAGCACTGAGTAAGTCAATGGGGAACTCTTCATCTACATGGATACTCTGCAAATCACATTTAAGTGCCTGGCAGAGGGGTCATCGAACCACCTTCGCAATTCTCTATTATTACAATCTCGCATAGCGCGCGGAAACAATAAACACCTATATCTTTCCGTACGAGCTCTGATTTCCCTTATTTTATCGTGGTGATCGTTCCTCCCTATGTAAGTCGGTGTCAACAAAATATTTTCGCATTCGGAGGAGAAAGTTGGTGATTGGAATTTCGTGAGAGGATTCCTCGCAACGAAAAACGCCTTTCTTTTAATGATTTCCAGCCCAAATCCTGTATCATTTCTGTGACACTCTCTCCCATATTTCGCGATAGTACAAAACGTGCTGCCTTTCTTTGAACTTTTCCGATGTACTCCGTCAATCCTACCTGGTAAGGATCCCACACCACGCAGAAGTATTCTAAAAGAGGACGGACAAGCTTTGTGGAGGCAGTCTCCTTAGTAGGTCTGTTACAGTTTCTAAGTGTCCTGCCAATAAAACGCAGTCTTTGGTTAGCCTTCCCCACAACATTTTCGATGTGTTCTTTCAATTTAAGTTGTTGGTAATTGTAGTACCTAGATATTTAGTTGAATTTACGGCTTTTAGATTAGACTGACTTATCGTGTAACCGAAGTTTAACTGAATCCTCCGTCGGTTCTTGGTATAACAACATTGTAGTAAATTAAAATCTCTAGTTTGCTTTATTCTACAGTATTAACTTACTGTGTGAATCAGATTTCGGCTTACGAGGCAATCGTCAGACTTTTCTGACGTTTTCTGACATTTGGAAATTTTAGACCCCACGATATTCAGTAACATTTCATTGTGGCAAAAATTATCAGATAGCCTGTAACATTCCAGACTTATGGTTACCACCCCTGTATTATGTACTACTAGATCAATACTCTTATATCTCCAACTGTAATTAAATTCAATTACTTTTCGATAATGGAAAAAGTCTTTTAGAAGAATAATAGCAATACCAAACAACAGTAGTTACGATACCCTTTGTACCAGAAACAATCAAAATCAGATTCAAGAAATTAATATATGGAATATGTTTCAATAAAAGAATAATATATTTCGTTCTCATCATCTGTAAATTGCATGAACTAAATCTCGAGCCTAATTAACAAAATATAGGAGACAGATCGTTTAGCATTGTTAGAATGCTTACCTCTGCAATTTAAATATTAATGTGATTTTTTATGTGTTTAGAAAATGTCTTAAACTTGTTCTATCAAAGTAGGGAATATTATAGAGTGTTTGATAATGATGTTAAACTATTTCATATTATAAATTATGTTTTACATTATTATAACCGGTAGAACATAGCAGGAAAGGTATAAATACTCAGCCTCGAATATTGTTAAGCAGATGAATGTTGCCCACTAGAGGACAGATCTGTGTGGACAGTTGAGATAAGTTCTTGGTGCATGATTCAGGTTTGGCTTTTCAATAGAGCAACGAGTGTTGGACATTGTCTGAAACAGCATATTAGAACAGGGCAGTGATGTATTATGAGTGTTAAACAGTTTGATTTAACATCGCGAAAGCAGAATGATATGCGACTTTATATTCGTACTTCGTTGAGTATTAGTACTGAACAATGCAATCGAGCTCACACACGCATTTCTATCAAATTACTACATCTGAACTATTTAATTTCGTCGGGGTAATATGTGCTAATTCGCTATGGGATGTCACGATGCAAACTCCATCCATAAACAGCTCCAATATCATCGTTGTCACAATTATATGAGCTGGACTCTGTTTCTTGCTTCCTTATTTATAATGCCGTCGCTCGTTTGGAGAAATACAAGTTAAGTAAATCTTCTGTTTGATGTGTTAACTTGTTCGTCAGTCATTTATTCTCCTGTCCAGCTTTCCTACGATGAGAGTGGTTCACCACTCTACAGCCCAACTCTCCTTACCACTTGTACAAAGTAATACACAACACCCAATTTTTGAAAGAAAGGTCGTCCACCAGCGTCTTATCTTTTTCCTTTTCTGATGACAGCTTCTTGCAGTAAAAAAAATGTTGCGCATGAAACAGCTGTTAAATCCTCTTCTTCCCTTATAATATCAGGTGGTGAAATTGTAATTGAAATGCTACCGATAGCAATAAAAAATCGTGAGCAACGTAGTGAAGTTATCAGAGCCAACTACAATTCCACAAGGCCGAATCCATTGGGCCCAAGCCCTTCATTTGATGTGGATGAAAAGCCGACTCATTCGTGGTTCAAATTCAAGAACATCATGTAGAGACGTGTTCAAAGAACTTGGTATTCCACCCACTGCTTCTTACTATACTTGTTCTTAATTAAATTTGTTGCAAGTAAGATGATGTTATTTCCAACCAATAGATCAAGACATAGTATCAATACTAGGAATAAGAAAAATCTGAATAAAAATCTGAAATCTCTTACTTTGGTCCAAAAGGAGTCAAATATTCAGGAACACACGTTTTCAATAAATTGCCAGAACCACTAAAAACTTGGTTTCAGATAAAGCACTGTTTAAACAGAATTTGAAAGACTTTTTTTATAGGCAATTACTTCTACTTTATAGATGAATATCTTAACAGGGACAGTTACACCAGCTTAAGTAAAAATGTCTGTTAGATTTCAGTTTTGACAACACTTGGTCACAATAGCCACATTAGGTGTTTTGTGTATGAGAAGTTTATTAACAGTGTATAACTATGTTTCATTCTGACAGAGTATCAATTCTGTAAATATTAGCAGTTCCAGTTTACTGTAATCTGTTGGCACATTCCGACAATCTCCTGACAAATAATCAGGGTAGTGAGTGTTAAATTCAGGTATTTTGTGTTTTTTATGTCGCTTGCTGATTTGTCTCACAACCCGTCAGAATCAGCTCATCTTTGGGTCTATGGAACTAAAATTAAATCTGATCTAATCTAATCCGAACGCCAATGCATTAGCAACTAAAATTCGGTCGAATTCAGTCTCTGTCGTTCGTTGGACTTCGTTGGACTAGTGTGTACGCGGCTGTTGAGGAATAGGGAATGAGTACCTGGTTCCAGGCATCTTAACTCCACCCCATTTTGGCAGTAAATACATCAATCATTTTCTTTTGAAATCGTCTTGATGTTTAACCGCTTGTCGTAGATCAGTTTTCAACATCTGGCACGACATGACGAAAGTCACCATCAATTGGGTTCCACTACTGCTCACACTCTCTTGAAAACCATGTCGGACCTAGGCAGTACCGGAAATGTTTCTGTTAAGTCAGACCAATTCATATGGCTTCTTTAGCCAAGTAATCAGAATGGGCGAATGCTGGGTTCAGTGCTGTAACCCCATGGCGAAGTAGTACAGAAACTTATGGAAGCACGTGGATTCACCACACGATAATGAGCTCGTGGTTATTATGAAAATGCCTTCCACGCAGTCATTTCTTCCCCTGAGGAAACAGATGTAAGTTACTAGTAGAGTAGACGACAGCGTAAAATGCTGCTGCAGGCACTAATGTTAGGGAGCACTTCATTCAGCCCACTTCGTTAGTTAGATAGTTACATGGTTACATGTTCCATAGATTCTTTGTACTATTCTTTTTTGTTGACATGATGTGGATCGAGTCAGCTTACAGAATATGTATACATGGTTAGTGTTAACATTAATGAACAGATAACTTTATTAGTTCCATTGTTGCAACTACACATAAAAAATCGATTTATTTTATTTCTTGTTTTTACTGGCTACCATTTTTTAATCAGAAGTTCGTCAATGGAATAGAAAGAGTTGTCCGGGAGAAATGATTTTATGTTTGATTAAAAACTTGATTTTTTACCTGTTAGACATTTCATTGTTTCTGGAAAATGATCAAACATTTTTGTTGCTGCTCTTCTGAGCCAATGACAGCTTTAATAATGAGTAATAACGGAAATTCTTCCCTCTATTGTTGTGGGCGTGGAAATCACTGTTCCTCCCAAATTGTGATCTATTATTTATGACGTATTTCATTAGCAAATATGTGTATCATGAAGGTGCACTTAAAATGCCTAGCTACTTGAAGGGGTACTTACATGACGAACGTGGGTGAACATCATGTATTATTCTTACTACCCACTGTTGTGCAATTAGTACTTTCTTACGAAGCAATGCGTTAGGCCAGAAATTATTCCGTAAGACATTACTGAATCACTATGCAAAATATGTCAGGAGGTTAATTCGTTTATTTCCAAGCTTAGCAGTTAGACGAAGAACAAAAGTAGCTGAAAGTTGTTTGAGAAGCTCAGAAATATGCTTCTTTCCAGATCAAGATTTCATCAATATGTACAGAAAAAATTTGGAGCATTCCATCCTATCTGCTGACCCCTGCTCATGTGCTACATCAGTTATTGGTATATTTATCGTACAGAACTGAATGTAGTGTTTGTTTTCCAAAAGTATGAACTCCATTGCCTAAGAATCATGTTATAATTCTTTGGAAAATCCCATTAATTGTCTCGTCTGTTGCTTTCTCTCTAATGGGATTCGTTATAACACTAACATCATCTGCCAAAAGCACTAGTTCTGCTTGTCGAACGCTAGTTGGAAGGTCAGTCACGTACATAAGGAACAGCAGTGGACCCAAAACCGAAACCTGTGGGACTCCCCCTGTAATTTCTCGGCAAGTACTGAAATTTTATACCTTTCCAACATTTTTTAAATATTCAGCACAACTTTTTGCATTCTGTTTGTTATGTATGATTCAAACCAGACATGTGCAAAACCATCAGTTCCATATAACTTGAGCTTTTCTACAATACACGCTGTGTTAACTTGATTTCTTTTGTTTATGGACGTATTTTAAGGCATCAGTTAGTGATAACAAAAATTAACAAGAACCCAAACATTTCAATGACCGTTAATCTACCACTGTCAGAACACCTGTGTGAAAGTTTTCATCACTATGAAGTTGCAGAGTGTGAGTGTGCAGTTTGTAACCTTGCTGCAGTGTGGCACTGATGACGGCAAACACGGCGTCTGCTAGTGGATGTGTATTGTGCCAGTCAGCGAAGTGCAGGAGAAGCAGACACAGTATCACCACAGCTGCGGTGGTAACCAGCGCAATCCATAGGGACCACGAGAAGGGCTGGAGGTAGCTGAGCCATGACAGTGGTTGCCATTGCGGCCGCCCCATCACCATGCCTATCCTGCAAACAGAACGAATGCTACTATTAATGGTGTTTGCCAGCACCATCCACAGTCATCATGAGGAGGGCTACAGGAATCTCAGCAATGTCAGCATCTACAAGCATGTCACCCAGCACCATGTCACTTCTGCCAAAAAAAGGAATCCCATCATTGGTGGTGCAATGTCTGCCATCACCAATCACAGTAATCACGAGGAGGGCTGCATGAATCTCAGCAATATCAGCATCTACCAGCATGACCGACCATCACCATGTCAATTATGCCAAAAAAACTAATCCTGTCGTTGGTAGTGCAGTGTCTACCGTCATCAGCTACTGTCGTCATTAGAAGGGCTGCAGGAAGATCAGCTGTATCAGCATCTATCAGCATGCCCGTTCCATCACCAGCCGGTCCTGCAAACAGAATGAATCCTACCGCTAGTAATGTGGCATCCGTTACCACCAGCCACAGTCGCCATAAGAAGGCCTACATGAAGCTCAACAATGTCAGCATCTGCCAGTATGGCCGCTCATCACCACGCCGATCCCGCCAACAGAACGAAACTTACCACTAGTGACATGGTGCCTGCCACCACCAGCCACATCCACCCTGAGAAGGGCTGCAGGAAGCTCAGCAATGTCAGCGACTACCAGCACAGCTACCCGTCACCACACCAATTCCGTCTACAGCACAAGACTAATCATTAGTTCAGACATGGTCACCATGAGAAGGACTGCACGAAGCTCGGCAATGTCAGCTGCTGGTAGCATGGCCGCCCCATCACCACGCCGATCCCACCAACAGAACGAATCCTATCATCAGTGATGTAGTGTCTGTCAACAACAGCTACAGTTTCCATGAGGAGGACAGCAGGAAGGTCAGCAATGACAGCGTCTGCGAGCATGGCTGCCCCATCACCACGCCAATCCCGCCAACAAAACGAATCCTTTCGTTAGTAGTGTAGTGTCAATCATCACCAGCCACGGTCGCTATGAGGAGAATGACGAAATACACCGAATCTACGGATGCAGGGTACACACAGAACAAAGAAATGAAAATGTACTACGTATAAAACACGAATTCATTGTTCACTTTTGTGTTACTTCCTCGGAAAGGGCATAGTTTACACATTACTCGCTCGAAAACTCATTTCAGTTTGCGAATAGTGACCACTCGCACCATTCCACCGCGTTTGGAATGTACTCCTTCAACAACATCCAGCTTCCGGCGTAAGGCTGGCAGATTGTCTACCCTTACTACAGCCTATGAGCCAGGCTGCAAATTTGACAGGGGAACACCCACTTAACCCACCGTTGGAGATGTTAGTTGCAGATATTAACTTCTATAATCTAGCTGTAGAGGAAGACAGAGATTCGAATACATCCAGCAGATAATTGAGGACGTAGGTTGCGAATGCTACTCTGAGATGAAGAGGCTGGCACGGGAGAGTAATTCGAGGTGGGCTGCATCAGACCAGTCAGAATGATGATTTAAAAAAAATTCATATGGGAAGAGCAGACATACTGTAGCTATCCTACAGTCAAAATTTAAGCATTATATACTTCTTCCGCCCCCGGAAAAATAAGCGAATCTATTGGCTCTTCTGCATTAGGTGTCGTCCACTGTGAACATTAGACGACTTATAAAAGCACCATTTTATCGGTAACCCCAAAAGCCGTGATTTTTTGGTAATGGGGATTGCCATTCCTATAATTTTTATTCGTGCAAGATCGTCGACATTTTTGCCATAAGTTTTTAAGACGACGTTCTCGGGAAATTCGAAACTTTCTCGATATCATTATCTGATACAGAAACCCAGAGGTACACAGGTACCGCACTTACGTAGAAACCCGCAAAACCTGGTTTTTAGGAAATTTTGCACAGTAGACTGCAATTACCTTAATGACTAAAAATAGCAAATGGCTTAAAGTTTATCTCCACATTCCTTAGACACTCTTCTACTAATGGCATTTCGCCGTTTTCGAAAATCTGTATTCGTTATTAAGACACACCCATCGAAATTTTTATCATATGCCCTTAAGATGGTGATCTGGAGGAACCTAGAAACTATCGGTTACCGAGATCCAGAGGTTCAATGTTACCGTACTTACGCAGGTAAAATGTGCACATAATAGCCGGGCTGAGGCGTAAATACTGTTTTAACTGACGTAGTGAACACATGAAAAAGGTTATATGGCCATCGCAAGGATTCTTAGGTTATCAAAATACGTTTATTCGCCATTTTTTCATCAATAGAACTTTACTACACGCTGTCTCTGCATAATAAGCACTCCACGCCCTTACATGCATTCTTGCACTGGAAATTACTCGGTGGTGACATTCAACGCCGTAAGCTCCTTACAAAATATTGTTTTGTCACACGGCATTTACCGCAGTTTTTTGTTATATTGTAGGTCCAGCCTAGAAATGTTGTGCAATATTATATAAAGGACTGTAAAGTGAATTTTCGTTGGATGGGTGACAATTTTACGTTAAGCTGTATTATCCGTATTTACGAGGGTTGGAACTTTAATAGGGGCAACTATTTGTTTACAGCTCGTACAAAATAGATACGTACTTCAAGTTTTACTGACTTTCAGAGTAGTCACCAGCATTGTGTATGACCCGTTGCCAGCGATATGGAAGTCGTGGTATACTCTTAGCAGTGCCATTTGTGTTGGCAGTTCGATCGGCGCGGTCTATTGCCCGACGAATTTGGAGCTCCACTGAAGCGAATGCCATGAAGTGTTTTCTTAAGTTTAGAAATCGAGTTGACCTTACGACGGTTTAAGACAGTGGAGTGCAGTAGGTGGTATAGCACTTAGCAGCCCCATCAGTCAAACAAATCAGTAACAGCTTGCACTGTGCGTGCTTGAGCATTGTCCTGTAAATTGATGGTCAGGTCCTGCAGAATGTGTCATCACTTCTGCCTCTAAGATGGTCGTAGGTTGTGTTTCAAAAATGAAAAGCACAGAGACAGAAGTGATGACAGTTTCTGCAGGACCTGACCATCATTTTGCAGGACAATGCTCAAGTACGTACTGTGCAAGCTGTCGAATGGCTCTGAGCACTATGGGACTCAACTGCTTAGATCATAAGTCCCCTAGAACTTAGAACTACTTAAACCTAACTAACCTAAGGACATCACACACATCCATGCCCGAGGCAGGATTCGAACCTGCGACCGTAGCGGTCACGCGGTTCCGGACTGAAGCGCCTAGAACCGCACGGCCACTCCGGCCGGCCTGCAAGCTGTCACTGATTTGTTTGACCGATAGGGCTGCTAAGTTCTATACCACCAAAACTGCTCTTGGCAGACACAACTGCGCCACAAATTTCTGAAGAAGTTACTGCTGCCATCGCTGAGAACTCTGGACGCAATGTGCGACCTTCAAGCAGTGCACGAGCTGTGACGGCAGCCGAACCTTCCTTGGTCCACCGTTCGAAATGTGCTTCGAACAATTGTGAAATGGTATTTGTAGTGCTATTCGAGGTTATTGTGGATGACGATGGTCCTCACATTGAGTAGTGTTCGTAGCCTGGAACGTAAACATGGTACTCAATTAACAAACGTTAAAATGTGTTTCGTTCAATGGTTTTCTTGTAATTTCTCAACTGCTTGTCCTTACAAAAGTTTTCTCAAAGTTTAATTATCCTACGATCACCCGTTTTACACGGAGGCCTACTCAGGTAGCGGAAGTTTAATTATAACCGTCCTGTATATTGAAGTCTTGTCTGAAAAAGCCGCTTACATACACTACTGGCCATTAAAATTGCTACACCAAGAAGAAATGCAGATGATAAACGGGTATTCGTTGGACAAATATATTATACTAGAACTGATATGTGACTACATTTGGGTGCATAGATCCTGAGAAATCAGTACCCAGAACAACCACGTCTGGCCGTGATAACGGCCTTGATACGCCTGGACATTGAGTCAAACAGAGCTTGGATGGCGTGTACAGGTACAGCTGCCCATGCAGCTTCAACACGATACCACAGTTCATCAAGAGTAGTGACTGGCATATTGTGACGAGCCAGTTGCTCGGCCACCATTTACCAGACATTTTCAATTGGTGAGAGATCGGGAGAATGTGCTGGCCAGGGCAGCAGTCAAACATTTTCTGTATCCAGAAAGGCCCGTACAGGACCTGCAACATGCGGTCGTGCATTATCCTGCTGAAATGTAGGGTTTCGCTGGGATCAAATGAAGGTTAGAGCCACGGGTCGTAACACATCTTAAATGTAACGTCCACTGTTCAAAGTGCCGTCAATGTGAACAAGAGGTGACCGAGACGTGTAACCAATGGCACCCCATACCATCACGCTGGATGATACGTCAGTATGGCAATGACGAATACACGCTTCAAACGTGCGTTCACCGCGATGTCGCCAAACACGGATGCGATCATCATGATGCTGTAAACAGAACCTGGATTCATCCGAAAAAATGACGTTTTGCTATTCGTGCACCCAGGTTCGTCGTTGAGTACACCATCGCAGGCGCTCGTGTATGTGATGCAGCGTCAAGGGTAACCGCAGCCATGGTCTCCGAGCTGACAGTCCATGCTGATGCAAAAGTCGTCGAACTGTTCGTGCAGATGGTTGTTGTCTTGGAAACGTCCCCATCTGTTGACTCAGGGATCGAGACGTGGCTGCACGATCCGTTACAGCCATGCGGATAAGATGCCTGTCATCTCGACTGCTAGTGATACAAGGCCATTGGGATCCAGCACGGCGTTCCGTATTACCCTCCTGAACCCACCGATTCCATATTCTGCTAACAGTCGTTGGATCTCGACCAACGCGAGCAGCAATGTCGCGATACGATAAACCGCAATCGCGATAGGCTACAAACGTGATGGTACGCATTTCTCCTCCTTAAACGAGGCATTACACCATCGTTTCACCAGGCAACGCCGCTCAACTACTGCTTGTGTATAAGAAATCGGTTGGAAACTTTCCTCATTTCAGCACGTTGTCGGTGTCGCCAACCTTGGGTGAATGCTTTGAAAAGCTAATCATTTGCATATCACAGCATCTTCTTCCTGTCGGGTAAATTTCGCGTCTGTAGAGCGTCATCTTCGTGGTGCAGCAATTTTAATGGCCAGTAGTGTATAAACTTACCAGCCAGAACGACCTACTATCGATATAACCTGTCCAGGCGACAGCATCGTCACCTGGCGAGAGATGACTCTAGTCCGATACACTTTCGGTGCATGCAGTATCAGTGAGGATGGTCTGCGTGTGTAGAATAGGGTAGGCGCCCTATTTATCTGAGTTTGACCGAGGGCAGATCATGATGGTCTGGAGGCTCGCCACGAGCGTTTCGGAAACAGTACAATTTGTCGGGTGTTCGAGGAGTGGCTTGGCGAGTGTCTTCAACACGTGACGAAACCAAAGTGGAGTTGGGCAGCCACCCTACATTACAGATGTAAACAGGGAAGGCGGCAAACTGTGGCCGAACTAACATCAAACTTTAACGCTGGGCAGCGTACAGTTGAGTCTGAACAGACCGTGCAACGATCACTCCTAACGATGGGCGTTCACAGCCAATGACCCATGCATGTGCTAATGTTAACAGCACGATGTCGGCAGCTACGACTGAAATACACAAGTGACCGTCGGCACTGGACGCCGGCGCAGTGGCAGAGCGTTGTATAGTTTGATGAGTTACGATACCTTCTTCATCATACAGCTAGTTGGGCACGAATCCGTTGTCTTCCAGGGAAACAGCTCCTTGATATTTGTACTATGGGACGCAGACAACCTGGCGGCAGCTCCATTACGCTATAGGGAACATCGACGTGGGCATCCACTGGTCCAGAGGAGCTTGTGTAAATCACCATCATAGCCAAGGAGAATGGTACACTGGTTGCAGATCACTTACACCTCTTCATGATGATCATATTTCTCGACGACAATGGCATTTTTCAGCAAGATAATGCGCCATATCACAAGACCAGGAGTGTGATGGAGTGATTCTAGGAACACTGTGGCGAGATACAACTCATGTGCTGTCCACTCAGTTCGCCAGATCTGAACCCGATCAAACACACTGAACGTGGCGTCAGAGCTCATCGCCCCCTCCCCAGAATTTACTGGAATTACTTGGCTTGTGTGTGCAGATGTGGTGCCAACTACCTCCAGCGACCTACCGAGGACTCATTGCTTCCATGATACGACACTTCGCCGCTTTTATCCGTGCCAAAGTTGGACATACTGGCTATTAGGTAGGTGGTCATAATGTTCCGGCTGATCAGTGTATAATATAAGTAAGGAATTGCAAGGCGAAATGGAATTCCAATACCACTCACCAAAGGTGCAAATGCTCGTAACAGTAATACGTAAAGCTGAAGTCTTAAAACCTGGACTATGGTGCAGCGGACGGAAGTCAGTTGGTCGAATGTTTCACACTGTTTTAACTTCTGACTGTGCTTTCGCCCCAAGACTGGAACATGTCGGGGATTCGGGGATTATTTGGGCAGCAATATCATCGTATCCAGTGTAGCCTAAGTAAGGTTGCTCTGCAAGGTCGTATTAATGCGAAGGATTTGTGACCATCGCCCGCATCTCGTGGTCGTGCGGTAGCGTTCTCGCTTCCCACGCCCGGGTTCCCGCGTTCGATTCCCGGCGGGGTCAGGGATTTTCTCTGCCTCGTGATGGCTGGGTGTTGTGTGCTGTCCTTAGGCTAGTTAGGCTTAAGTAGTTCTAAGTTCTAGGGGACTGATGACCATAGATGTTAAGTCCCATAGTGCTCAGAGCCATTTGAGCCATTTTTGTGACCATCTTGGCTGATCAGCTCCATCCCGTGGTACAATATTTGTTCCCCAATGACGGTGCTGTGTTCCAAGACGACAAGACGACAGGACCCCCATTCTTCACGCAACACGCATCGCCCAGGACTGTGGGATCCCAGCTTACCACCACAGTCACCATAACTCATTATTATTGAGGCTCTGTAGTCTACTTTAGAGAGAGAGGTGCATGATCGCTATCCATCTCGATCATCGTTATCTGAACTTGCGACTATTTTGCACAATGAATGGTATGAGATTCGCTTGAAAACCATACAGAACGTCTATTTGGGCATGATAACGTGTTATGTTTGTGGCGATTACGTATTTTTATGAGTGGGTGTTGCAACTTGTTGGGATATATAATGGAATGATTACATAGGAACGTATAGAAGGTGACAGACTTCGTTTCACTAATAGGGGGCCGGCCGGGGTGGCCGAGAGATTCTAGACAGTGCAGTCTGGAACCGCGCGATCGCTACGGTCGCAGGTTCGAATCCTGCCTCGGGCATGGATGTGTGTTATGTCCTTCGGTTAGTTAGGTTTAAATAGTTCTAAGTTCTATGGGACTGATGACCTCAGAAGTTAAGTCCCACAGTGCTCAGAGCCATTTGAACCATTTTGAACTGATAGGGTCATGGTAAAATCTAACTAGAGTACAAAGGAGATCGCTCATAAACACTCGATCGACTCCCACTAGAAAATTCCTCTAGTGTTTTGGTCATACACCAAGTAGGACACACGGGTGCTGTTGTACACACAGAAAGAAGGGCAACATGGATCAAATGGCTCTAAGCACTATGGGGCTTAACATCTGAGGTCATCAGTCCCCTAGACGTAGAACTACTTAAACCTAACTAACGTAAGGACATCACACACATCCATGTCCGAGGCAGGATTCGAACCTGCGACCGCAGCAGCCGCGTAGTCCCGGGCTGCAGCGCCTAGAACCGCTCGGCCACCACGGCCGGCGAATGGCAACATGGTCAAATGATGGTCTCACTTGGGAGGGCGTCTCTGAGTAGCTGATAAACATAAACGGGAAGACGCTTAAAGATTCGCCCCCAACTCCCGTCTGCTCACACGGTTTCAAGAACCAGTATTAACTGAGTAATCTACGAATCTGTCCCACGGTCGATTTCTCCACCTAACCCAACCTGCTATGCCGCTTGTGTTCGGTGATCCTGGTATTGACTCGTCGACAGTCATTCCAACACAGACTTTTCCGCATGTACATGATATTCGCTATATTCTCAGCATTTCTAGTGGGTCTCTTCCCCCCTTTGCCGGTTGGAGACACTCTTTGATCTCCTCTGTCGGTTTATAAACAGTCTTCACGCCGTGCTTCCGGAATATGCGGCCGATTCTGTCCGTCAGTCTGGGAATGTATGGCTTCGGCCGTACCAGACATTTCTTTCTCCGATATGTCAATCCTCCGAGTGAGGATTCTGGGGCACTTCTTATGTAACTGATGGATCACCCATTGTTCCTCAGAACGCTTTTTAAGTGTCACGTCTCGCTTCTGAGGTGCTGCGGTTCACATATTCGTCTTGCTCGCGTTACGAGTGTATTAATCATGCCCCTTTTCTGGCTATGGAGATGATTTGATAATTTGTGCAGTTATCATTCCGCGTGTGTGTCGGTTTTCGGTACACGCCGCGTTCCAAGTTTTCGGTATCCCTTGTGGCCAGCACATCTAGGAAGGGTAACTGTTTGTCCTTTTGTACGTCCATCTCCACATGTGCTCGATAAACGGGTTTGGAAGAAACGGGCAGAGCAGTCCATTCGAAGAAAATCTTTCAAGAGCTCCTCCAGCTGCACTGCTCGAAGCGGCCACGCTTTGACAAAAATAAATGTCGAGGCCGAATGTACCAATGAAAAGATCTCAAAATGGGAAGGTATACCTGTCCACAATGACGTTGACAGGAGTGCACCGTGTTCAAAGGTATGAAGGTCAGTACGCCCATGAAGAATTATGCCAGGTCAAATCACAACACCTGGACAGCCAAAATGACCATTTTCTACAATGTTCGCAGATCTTTTTACGTGTCTCCTCCCCTTCCCGTAAGAGCGTAAGCTCCGAATCACTGCTCAGACCGAATCTGCTGTCATCCGAGGACAGCGCCGACCCCCACGCGTCGTTGGTTCGGTCCCTATGCTCTTGGCACCACAGCAAACGATTTCCGCCGATGTGTGGGTGTCAGCGGAACACTATGTACTAATCGGTGGGCAAAGAGACAACTCCCATGCAGTCTCCGTGCCTCTGTGGAGAGTAATATTCAGTCCTTTCAAATGTTAATAATTGCACCCGCTGTTTGACGAGCGTCCCTTCTTCTCTGTTACACAATGTAGTCATCATCCACTGCTGTTGTTGGCCGTGTTCGACCACTTCCTCCTGTTCGGACAGCAGCGCTTGTGGTTCAGAACGCTCCCCACGCACGAGAAACAATGCTATGAGCAATACCAAGCTCCACCTACATTTGTCATGTGGCACTACGTCATTCTTACAGTTTCCCGGAGATTCTTCCCTGTGTGAAGTCATCCAGATGCTGTTACTGGTTTGTGTTTTATGACAAATACGACCACAGTGCACCGTAACTGCTCGCTGATCGACACACATACACACACACACACACACACACAAACACACACACACACATACACACACGCACACGAACGCACGCACACACCGACTGAGAGACCTCCAACAACTTGCTCTCGCACTTTCATTCATTTCCACCGAGTAGTTAATACGTTATGTTACTTTAACTAACTAGTCTTTAAGTATTACAGAGCAGTCTATTACGCCGCGCATCCATCTTTATGGATTACAACAACAAGCAATGATGAATTACGTTACTTTGTCTGCCTTGTCCTTATACTTGTGACTTGAATCACAATGCTTCTCTTCGTAACGATGCTGTATACATCTTCTGACGTCTACAGAAAGAACAAGAATGCGCTATAGTCTTTCATGCACTACTTTCACCTCTTCCAGAAATTTCTTGTCTTTTTCTTCACTTTCCGGTTTGGGAAAAATTCTGAAAATTTAAAAGCGTTTTCTCTCGGCAAAGTCACATAAGCATCTGGGAATGTATCCTTTTAGCCTGTCTTGTTAGATTTTATCTACTGCGATTCGCGTCTTCATATTGACAACAGTTACGTTTCATGTATTTTTCGGAAAAGTTTTGATATCGATTCTTTTCATCTCCGTGGAGAGTATGAATTCTGCAACGTTGGGAAGATGATAAACTGAAGGTTTAAGAAGTTTCAGCTATAAACTGGGTAGAAATATCCTCTGTTAAGCGTTACCGCCCTTGTATAGTGGACACTATCTCGTTGGGGTTTCTTCTATTTTCTACTTCCACCAATACAAATTCACCTGGTAGTATCTAACGTATCAAACTCAACATTGTAAAAGTACACGTCCAGTAATTCGTCAGTTCGACTACGGAGGCGGTCATAGTAAAAATGTGCTATGTATTAACTGGTAAATATTATTTGCGTGTTGGATTTATGTATTTCCTCAATCAAATAAATTTCTGTGTTTCGGAATGTTTCGACGACACTTTTCCGATTCTTTCTATTTTCAGCCGGTTGGAAAATTTACTGTACGACCTTTGTCAAGAAAATTCGCCACGAATTTTTCTTTGGTCATGAATAAACTCTACCATCGTTGTTAGCTGATTAACGTCGATACTGCATGTCTCCTTTTTGTACCACTGATGGTACCTAACAGCCTCATTTTCACCTTTTAGTACCTTGCTAAGCGACATGATGTTATGTTCAAGTTCTGTCCAGTGTGAATACACCTCGACTTGAGGGTGACGTTTCCTTCTGTTCGGTTGAAATCCGGCATGAATCGACCTCAACCTGACGGCTTAAGGCAATTTCACGTGACGAAAGGAAAATTATGTATCCGTCATGACACGTCAAAGACAAAATTGGAGCTAAAACAGTGCTCTCGCAGCGAATAAAGAGCAAACTAATATGTACATGGAGGTTCTCGCGACGTGTCAGTCCAATAGAGTCTTCCGCCTTCAGACGAAATTGAAGTTTTGTAATGGAAGATGATGTCGACAGTTCTCTGGAACTCAAAAAGCATTAACGTCTTTCTTCTTCTTTTGCATTACCCTTGTCCCGCAGGTTTCGCAGGGTCGGCGTGGTTATGAACGGATTTGGCACAGTTAATTGAGGGGGTGGCCAGATGCCCTTCCTGTCGCCACCCCATACCCCTCAAGACAGAAACAGTGTACCCCAGCTGTCTGTGTCTATTGTAATCATGAAATAGTGCGAATGTGTTTCAAATGTCTGCAAGTCGCATAACCGAGGCGGGAAGTGGGGACCTGCCCAGTATTCAACTATTCAGATGTGGAAAACCGCCTAAAAACCACATCTAGGCTGGCCCACACATCGGCCCTCGTCGTTAATCCGGCAGGCGGTTTCGATCTGCAACTGGCCCGCGTACCGGAGCCCAGGAAGCAGCGCATAAGTGCTCTCTGCTGAACTGGCGGACAAACTTAAGAAGTATAAACATGTTGATTATGCGGAAAAAAGGTAAATCACTGATTTGTTCTTAATATGCGAAGTTACTGGGCAAAATGGGCAGAGACCTCAAGTGGGAGTGACAAACTTCGAGGAAAAAAAAATTTATATTTCGTAAAGTTGACGTGCGTTGTCTCATATAGACCACTGAGAAGGCAAAAGTGCACGATCTGGACAAATTTCGCGTAGTGCGCCTTTATTCTTTTTGGGAAATACTGTAATTAAATTTCTTTGTCTAAGGAATTGAAAGTTGTACTTTCAACGTTCAAAATGCTTTGAGCTCGATTCTGATTTTGTAGAGCAATAGATCTGCAAAATAGATCATTTATTAGTTTTCACTGACGAAAGTTTTCTGTCCACTTTAGAGCTACGTGAAATAAATGTTTTATGGGTCCTGTAATTTACGAAAGCACTGATTTTGCTAAAGTTGAGAAAGAGAATAATATGCTAATGAGTAAGCATTCAAAGAGATTAAGTAACCACAAACACATATAACTTATACAAATGAAATGAGAAAATTTCAGAGACTTTACTGGTCTCCTAAAATATGATTTTTATGTGTATAGAGTGAAGCGGCGAGTGAAAATTTGTATCACGGCCGGCAATCGAACCCAGGTCTCTTGTTTGTTAGAGAGGTGCGTTAGACACTAAGCCACCTTCGCGCAGCTGTTCACACAACTGCACGGATTCCCCTGTCATGCGTCTGTCTTAGATCCAAATTCTCACTGCTGCCCCAGTCTACTTTGAATTCCCCCTTACATGAACAGAATTGCTGAGTCTCGCCACATTCTCGAATAGCACCTCAACATCGTATGGAAACGACAGATCCAGCGTGAAACCCAGGTGCACATACTTATACAGATAAAATGACACAATTTCAGAGACTTCACTGGTCTTATACAGATATGATTTTTATGCATATAGACTGAAGCAGCGAGTGAAAATTTGTTCCGAGCGCGGGGTAATGAGTACAGTTGTGTGAAAAAGTGTGCCAAGGCGGCTTCGTGGCTAACACACCTGTCTAGAACGCAGGAGGTCAAATGGTTCAAATGGCTCTAAGCACTATGGGACTTAACATCTGAGGTCATCAGTCCCGTAGACTTAGAACTACTTAAACCTAACTAACCTAAGGACATCACTCACATCCATGCCCGAGGCAGAATTCGAAACTGCGACCGTAACAGCAGCGCGGTTCCGGACTGAAGCGCCAAGAACCGCTCGGCCACAGCGATCGGCTACAAGTTTTCATTCACCGCTTCAGTCTATACACATAAAAAACCACAAAACTTAATTGAATCTGCAAGATCCTCACCCCACATACTTACCTTACGTGCTTTGAATAAATTCGACAAACAACTGGATTTCACATTTGATATTTGTGTTTCTTCCATTAGCTCAGTTTCGTATCATATTATGTATTTCACCGTTCCTGGAAGAGTAGCACAGTAATCGTAGTATCAAAACTTCCATACTTACGTGACGGAGCACACGGGATGAGTTATCGATACAGAGTCCAAAGTGTTGCTGAATGGTATGATGTCCCTGAGACCGACATCGATGCCCTCGATGAGCATCATTCTCTCGAAATCGAACGGTCCATCCGCTTCCCATAGCGCGCACCGAGTACTGGAAATGAAAATACTAGTAATAGTCAGTGGGGAACACACTAACTTGCACATCAACTCTGCAAAAAACACTGCTCTTTAAACAACTGTGGACATTGACATAGATTTACAGAAGTTTCTTGACAACAGTCAGTCACAACTGGAAAACTATAGTAACATTCAAAAACATTCCCATAGCGCGCACCGAGTACTGGAAATGAAAATACTGGTAATAGTCAGTGGGGAACACACTAACTTGCACATCAACTCTGCAAAAAACGCTGCTCTTTAAATAACTGTGGACATTGACATAGATTTACAGAAGTTTCTTGACAACAGTCAGTCACAACTGGAAAACTATAGTAACATTCAAAAACATTGTACTAAAAGGAGAAACTACTGACACTACCCGTCACGTAGTCTTTTTATATCACAGGTAGCAGTGAAGTGTTCAACCACACATATCATTCGTAACTAACCAAGTCTTTATTGTTCTCTTCCTGTTGTCATTTCCCGTTTCACCATGGAAAAAAATGGTTCAAATGGCTCTGAGCACTATGGGACTCAACTGCTGAGGTCATTAGTCCCCTAGAACTTAGAACTAGTTAAACCTAATTAACCTAAGGACATCACGAACATCCATGCCCGAGGCAGGATTCGAACCTGCGAGTTTCACCATGGAGTCGGTTATGTTAAATATCGCTTTTGACAGTATTAGTGGCATTTAGTGGCCGGATGCCACCACTATTATCCGCCCCGCCCCCCTCCCTGGAAGGATCTGTGCGTCTAGTGTAGCTCTCATGTTCAAATGTGATTACGTTTTCGAAGTGTTTGCCTAGTGTGTCTGAAGTGGGACGTGGGTACCAGCCCGGTATTCACCTAGTGAGATGTGAGAAACCGCCTAAAAACC
The DNA here is from genome assembly GCF_021461385.2 of Schistocerca piceifrons. Classification (NCBI taxonomy): domain Eukaryota; kingdom Metazoa; phylum Arthropoda; class Insecta; order Orthoptera; family Acrididae; genus Schistocerca; species Schistocerca piceifrons. Next base: position 85,007,166 of record NC_060143.1, on the reverse strand, counting down.
ACATCTAGACCGGCTGGTTCACCAGCCCTCGTCGATAATCTGAGACGGATTCGATCCTTAGCTCCCTCGCCCCTTCGTGTCCCGGAAGCGTTCGCATTGGCGCTCTCAGCTATCCGGGTCGGTACAGAATAAAATATTTAGTAATATTAGCTTCAAACAAAAATCTTTTACAGTTTACATAAGCATTGTCTACAACTATTAAGACATTAATGAAAATTTGTACACACATGTAACTCTACATTTTTATACTTTTTAGCAGGACCTCTCTACCGCTCCCCCTCCTTCTTTCTTTTCCCCTCCTCTAATCACTCTCGCCCCATTTTTCTCCTTGCCTGCTCCCTTTCCCCCTTTCCGCCTCCCCTGTCCTCTACCACCAACAAATATCTGTTTAAAACATTGACAGCAGGTGCATGAACAGTACTCTGATATGAGGTTCTAAACAGACTAGTTGAGATGCTCATAGATCTATATAGGTAAATTCTACATTTATAAAGAATTCTTTTCTAGTTATTGTAAAAAGTTAGACGGTACATATTTAGTTTTACTTTATGTCTGAAGAGGATCCAGAGTGATCAAAACATGTCATATAATTAAAAATGTGTAACTGAGACTGAAAAATAAATGAGAATTATTTCAGACAGAGATTGAACATAGTTAAGTACAAATTTTTGTGGGTAAAATGTATTAAAAAAGCGACTTAAGTCAGTCAAATAAATAGTCTACATGTCTCCATATGTTTTTTACTCAAACTTTGTACTACAATTGCAAATCTGACTCTTTCCACGTCATATGCACAGATCGCAATTATGGAACATGCAGATAACTGAACTAAATCTTAGAGAAACATATCGAAATTTAAATTCTCAAAGTGATACTGAGACCAGATAGTAGATTTTCTTAGCGAGTTAGCACATTAATGTTTGCACACCCTGAAAGCCTCGAACTTCCCTCGACAACGACTACGCCTCTACTTCGGGTTCCAGAGTGGACATCTGGAAACGTCAGTATGGGAAACTGGTACGTACATTAAAGTGTCATTAGGGCTTTTTTAGCTAACTTGTTTGCCTAACGAGCGAATTTAAAAATCAGTTTGATGCTAACGAGGAACTAATTGCTGGAAATCGTGGGAGAGCAGAAGTGATCTTCGACGCAGCATCTCCTCGTGCAATACGATCACCGGTCTACAGTAATTAGTAGTTCATTTAAAAAGATTTAATGTGGCGGGAAGAGAGGAAGAGAAGGAAAAGAAAGAATGAGGGAGAAAAGGAGAAAGAGAATACCTGTGGACAAAGCAAATGGCGTGTCACGTGACAGATGAGGGTGCAGCAGTTGAGTACAAGTCAGCCTCCGGCAGCAACAGCGTGTTGACGAGGGTCGGCGATTCAAATAGCGGCTCGGCAGTCCTCACTTGTTAACCCAGTGCCAAGCAGTTACAACCCCGCGATACTCCACTGACTCGCATGCGAACGTAGGTTTGGCGCGTCAGCTAGGAGTGGTGCAGCGGCGTCAAGATTCTCCATTCGAGCTATAGTATGCGGCGTAGAGAAAGTCGCGACTGCAGATAATGTTTCCATCTGAATCGTTACAATGATAACATTTCCAAAGAGGAGTCATCCTCCTTCTATAACTGGTGCTAGCCGTTCTTCCCTTGTTATCACTTTTAACTCACTTGGACGCTTTTGAACACCCATATCTTTTTTTAAGGTAGGGAACTGAGCTAGATTACTCTACGCCCGTGTCATTTCTACACTCCATCTGACCATTCAGAGCCGGCCGGGGTGGACGAGCGGTTCTAGGTGCTACAGTCTAGAACCGCGCGACCGCTACGGTCGCAGGTTCGAATCCTGCCTCGGGCATGGATGTGTGTGATGCCCTTAGGTCAGTTAGGTTTAAGTAGTTCTAAGTTCAATGGGATTGATGACCTCAGATGTTAAGTCCCATAGTGCTCAGAGCCATCTGAACCATTTGACCATTCAGAAAAATAACTGCATCCTTTACTGCTGGACCTAAATCTTCATTAACTGCATTGGCCTTATTGCAGCCGGCCGCTGTGGCCGAGCGGTTATAAGCGCTTCAGTCCGGAACTGCGCTGCTGCTACGGTCGCAGGTCCGAATCCTGCCTCGGGCATGGATGTGTGCTATGCCCTTAGGTTATTTAGGTTTGAGTAGTTCTAAGTCTAGGGGACTGATGACCTCTGATGTTAAGTACCATAGTGCTTACAAGGGAACCTCCCCATCGCACCCCCCTCAGATTTAGTTATAAGTTGGCACAGTGGATAGGCCTTGAAAAACTGAACACAGATCAATTGGGAAAACAGGAAGAAGTTGTATGGAACTGTGCAAAAATAAGCAAAATATACAAACTGAGTAGTTCATGGAAAGATATGCAACATCAAGGACACTGGGGACGCAGGAGCGCTGTGGTCTCGTGGTAACGTGAGCAGCTGCGGAACGAAAGGTCCTTGGTTCATATCTTCCATCGAGTAAAAAGTTTAATTTTTTATTTTCAGTTTATGTGACAAACTCTTATGTTTTCATCACTTTTTTGGGAGTGATTATCACATCCACAAGAAAACCTAAATCGGGCAAGGTAGAAGACTCTTTTTACCCATTCGCCAAGTGTACAAGTTAGGTGGGTCGACAACATATTCCTATCATGTGTCGCACATGCCGTCACCAGTGTCGTAAAGAATATATCAGATGTGTTTTCCTGTGGAGGAATCGGTTGATCTATGACCTTGCGATCAAATGTTTTCTGTTCCCATTGGAAAGGCACGTCCTTTCGTCTACTAATCGCACGGTTTTGCGACGCGGTCGCAAAACACACACACTAAACGTATTACAGTGAATAGAGAGGTCAATGAACGAACGGACAGATAATAACTATGCAAAAATAAAGAAAGTAAAATTTTCACTCAAGGGAAGACTTGAACCAAGGACCTCTCGTTCCGCAGCTGCTCACGCTACCACGGGACCACGGCGCTCCTGAGCTCGCAATGTCATGATGTTGCCTATGTGGCCCATGGAGTACTCAGATTGTATATTTTGCTTATTTTTTCATAGCTCCACACAACTTCTTCCTGTTTTCTCAATTGATCTGTGTTCAGTTTATCAAGACCTATCCACTGTGCCAACTTATAACTAAATCTGAGGGGGGTGCGATGGGGAGGTTCCCTTGTTAGAACCATTTGAACCATTTGAACCTTATTGTACCAAGGCACAACGTCTTCCCTTTCTTCACCATACGTTTCACAAAACATAGTGGAATATGGTCCTTATCCGTTCACCTGAAATGATAGTTGTGAAGTGAAAGAACAATGTATACACAAAGAAAGACAGTTCTAGCTGACTACCAACACGAACCACAGTTCGCAACCGTAAACATCAGTTTTCGGAGAGCAGACTGGAACCGATGTCGACCCGACGGCCGTTCGCGACGCCGTGTTGACTTATAGTTCCGTGTCGACCTAATGCGACGGTATCGGGCGTTTTGCTAGTCCTGCCTCGTTGGCGACATTCCAGTCGCTTGTCACGTGACGCGTCAGCAGCGCTCCTAGCGCATAAAGTGAAACCTATGGCGTCCGTGACGTTAATGTTTATTGTCGAAGGGCCACACCAAAAAATTATGCCTCGAAACTCGCCTTTTCGATAGTAAACTCATGTTCACCCGACCTTCAGGTTTTTACATTTACTTACGTGTAGTATTAATTGCTTCTTTACTTATGACGTTTGACAATAGCTGCCTTATGAACTTAAGACTACAAAATTCTGTGTCGGCATTAGCAGAGAAAAAATGCTCACGGCACGTAAATAAATGTAAAGATATTATGATTTCATGACAAGCATCTTGAAGTGTAATCATAGAAAAATAACGCCTATAAAAGCAACCTGTTTCAGCTAATTTATTATAGACTATCCTTAATTTCAACAGTTCCAGTCTACTAATACATCCACAGTGGACAACAATTATTTACTGACATTAATACACGAAAGCGTAGTAAAACAAAATATGGCAATCACAGTCTACAAGCAACATGGAGTAACTTTGCGGTTTTTGGCCACAGGCAGCCCATTAGACCGTTTGAAATACAGTGTGTTAACATCCACAAACACTATTTGCAAGCATTTTTGAGTATTTGTTCAAAAATACTTTTGATTATTGATTGTGTAGGCTTGGGTTGTTTCTGTAACAGTAAATAAATTAAGCCATCATTTCTTTGTACAGTTTAAATACTTTAAAGTATAAATCCCTCAAACTTAATATACATCGGCTGTATTACACAGAAGTCAAACTGGAAAAATCCGAACAGCAGAATGGCGAATGTAAGAAAATGCGACAAGGGCCGAGTCCAATGCGGACGCCTCGATCTCTCCCACACGAATTTCATCCACAGGCAGAAGGCTGCCCACCACTGATCTAAACTATTGGAAGGACTCCTAGAAAAATATCCCATTTAGGAAACTTTCACCTATTTATGAAAAATGTAGATGCATTTTGAGATACCTGTTAGACATGAAGAAACAGTTAGTACAGCAGTTATGGAGATTTCAATGCAGATTTATTAAAACGTACGAACACGAAAAATGTGTTGAAATCTTTATTTGGGTGGTTCAATCTAATTTCAAAGGTTAATATTCCAGCTCGTGTGCAACAAGATAGTAGCACTCGACTGATAACATTTTTCTAGACAATACTCAATTTGAAACAATAGATATGTACCCAGCAGTAAAGGAACTAAACAATACAACGTTCAACCCTGAAGCAGACTGCTATTAAGCAGTTAGGCTTATTAATGAGAATAAGATACAGTGTTTTAGGAGTAAGCTAATCGAGGTGGTATGGGATGAGGTATATCTAAAGGAGATGATAACGTCAAATTTAGTTTATTCCACAACAAATTTCTGTTAATGTTTGGAAGAATCTTTCCTAAACAGCCATGGGTAACTAAGGGAACTAAAATCTTGGGGAGAGCTAGATTCACATAAAGGCCAACAAAAGTTAAGATCTGACATTAACTGCATGCTACACAAAATGCTGTTGTATTTAGAGGAAATGGCTAGAAGTAGGCACATTCTCTCAGAGAATAATACTGTAGATAATATGATTAAAACTATATGGGATATTGTCAAATGGGAAACTGGGGAGCCAATCAACGTGCAGGATACCATAATAATTAAACTAAATGACAATGTTGTGACTGATAATTCAAGTTGCGCATATTTTTAATAAACACTCTCTAATTGTACGATCAAAGTAGGATTAAACGAAGAGAATATATTACAAATCTCATTCCACAATACTTTAAGCAAGCAGGAGAGGCGCCAACATCTTTTGCTGCAGTTAACAGATTTATAAAAATTATGAAAAACAGAGGCTCATATGGTGTTGATGAAGTTGCAAACAGAATTCTCAGAAGTCCTTCTAACATACTGAGTTATGTTCTTAGTAACATTTGTAATGCACCACTGCCATAGGGAATTTTTCTAGGCAAGATAAAATATCCAACTGTTAAGCCTAGTTTATAAGAAAGTTGACAAGAAGACTTAAATAATTCTCCTCCAATTTCTTTCCTGGTACCTTTTCCAAAATATTCGAAAAAGTAATGTACTCAAGAGCAGTCTTAGATTTAAGAAGAAATAATTTACTTAATATATCACAATTTCCATTCCAGAAGGGTTACTCTACTGAGAATGCAACTTGCACAAGCACCCGCCAAGTATTACCATCTTAAATAATAAAATATCGCCATTTGGTACGTTTTGTGATCTTTTAAAGGCGCTTAACAGCGTACCTAAATCATGTAACACTCTTAGAAAAACTTAAATTTTATGAATTTGACTGCTTCACACACAATGCTTTGAATTATACTTATCAAACAGAACGCATAAAGTTGGGTAGAATAACTGTAACAACTCTGAAAGAAGAGAAAACATTAGTGACTGGAGAAAATCAGGAAGGGAATCACACAGTGTTCAATTTTGGCTCCACTCCTATTCCATCCGTATGGGGATGACCTTCCATGTAATCTTCATCAAGCAGAACTGATACTATAGGAAGACGACACTAGTGTTATAATACATCCCATTGCAGAGGATGCGACAGTAGAGATTGTAAATAATGCTTTCCGGAGAATTATTCACTGATTTTCTAAAAATGTATTATACTTTAACTTTGAGGAAAAAACATTATATTCACGAAATGTATTCGCAAACTGCGAATACTGTACCACGACAGCTATATACTTCACGGGAAACTAATGAACATTTGTGCCGGACGAGAACCCGCGGATGCTGTTTGAGCACTATGGGTAGCACACACTGGGACAAACGAACGTTTGGCTCTGCCCTTGAAGCGTGTCTACGTTGTTATGCGACTGCTCGCATAAAGTGAGAAATCCGGATTCGAGACCCGATTCGGAAATTTCCATTTGTTCCAAGTAAATAGAACAGCTACGGTGATAGCATATTCGCAAACAGCGAATACATTTCACGATTTAATGCTGCTGTAAATTGTCAGCAGTGTCTGTTCTCTCGGACAGGCCAGCGTGTCCGAAGGAACATTCAAAAATGGTTCAAATGGCTCTGAGCACTATGGGACTCAACTGCTGAGGTCATTAGTCCCCTAGAACTTAGAACTAGTTAAACCTAACTAACCTAAGGACATCACAAACATCCATGCCCGAGGCAGAAGGAACATTGCGTCGAACTTGGCACACACTGTCAAATACAGACACTGTACTATTTTACATTACTTTCAGTCTTGTACAACAAATAGTCATACCAACGATTTATGTAGCACACGAATAGGAATTACCACCCATTAAAAGAGCAATTATAATCAAGTGCCTATTCCCATAAGTCATATTATTTTAAAAATATTACAAGGATATTTAGATACAAGAAGAAAAGCAGGAAACATAGGAAGAAATCAGAATTTTTGGCAAAATTTATGGAGCTTTAATGTAAACGTTATAAACACTGAAACGCCAAAGAAACTGCTATGGGTATGCGTATTCAAAAACAGATTTATGTAAACAGGCAGAATACGGCGCTGAGGTTGGCAACGCCTATATGAGACAAGTGTTTGGCGCAGTTGTTAGATCGGTTACTGCTGCTACAATGGCAGGTTGTAAATATTTAAGTGCGTTTGAACGTGGTGTTATAGTCGACGCAAGAGGGATGGGACCCACCGTCTCCAAGGTAGCGATGAAGAGGGGATCTTCCCGTACGACTATTTCACGAGTGTACCGCGAATATCAGGAATCCAGTAAAACATCAAATCTCAAACATCGCTGTGGTCGGAAAAATATCCTGCAAAAACTGGACCAATGACGACTGAAGGGAATCGTTAACGTGACAGGAGTGCAACCGTTCCACATATTTCAATACTTAGCCATCAACAAGTGCCAGCGTGAGAACCATTCAACGAAACGTCATCGAGATGGGCTTTCGGAGCTGAAGGCCCAATCGTGTATCCTTGGTGACTGCACGGCACAAAGTTTTACGCCTCACCTGGGCCCGTCAACATCAACATTGAACTGCTGATGACTGGAAACATGTCGCCTTGTCGGACGAGTTTCAAATTGTATCGATCAGATGGACGTGTATGGCTATGGAGACAACCTCATGAATCCATGGAGCCTTCAAGTCAGCAGGGAACTGTTTAAGCTGGTGGAGACTCTGCAATGGTGCGGGGCGTGTGCAGTTGGAGTGATATGGGGCCTGTAATACGTCTAGATACGACTCTAACATGTGACACGTACGTAAGCATTCTGTCTGATCACCTGCATCATGTCATGTCCATTGTGCATTCCGACGAACTTGGGCAATTTCAGCAGGGTAATGCGACACCCCACACTTCCAGAATTGCTACAGAGTAGCTCCAAGAACACTCTTCTGAGTTTAAACAGTTCCGATGGCCACCAGACACCCCAGACATAAACATTATTGAGCGTACCGGGGATGTCTTGCAAAGTGGTGTTCAGAAGAGCTTCCATCCCCTCGTACTCTTACGGATTTATGGACAGCCCTGCAGGATTCATGGTGTCAGTTCCGTTCGGCACTACTTCAGACGTTAGTCGAGTCCATGCCACGTCGTGTTGCGGCACTTCTGCGTGCTCGCGGGGGCCCTACACAATATATGGCAGGTGTACCAGTTTCTTTGTCTCTTCAGTGTATATTTTCCGTGGTATAACTTCCCATTTCAACCACGGGACGTTTCTAGGGTAATAGATTGGAAGAGTGTGCAAGCTAGCTCTAACATGCTATTCTAACATTTGCATCGTCCAGTCCACTACATGATAATACAGTATAACCATCCTTTTTTTAGTATCTCCAAATGGGAATGGAGGCTTATAAAAAATCTTTTATATACATCACACTGTTGCGTTGAGTCATTACTGGGTCACCACTTTCTGATATACTTTAATTGGATTCGAATGATATTCCCATATCACAAGGCACCTATCAAAGCTGATTCAGAACTGTATAGTACAGACTCGAATGTTTTAACAACAGCACTCTACAGGGAATAAAATAGAGTTTTTTTACCCCTCTGGAACACTGTTTATATTGATGAATGGTGATACTGTGTATCAATTCTACATTTTGACACTAAATTAATGGTTATTTAATGCTGGTCAGGTTATTTAAAGGATGTCTTTAGATCATAATGTAATCATAGCTATCATATTAAGAGTTGATCTAAGTGTGAATCATGCAGCAATAAAAAAGAATGACTGTATTTAAACGATAGTGTTTTATTTTCCACGATGTATATTAACAGCGTATAAAAATATGTAATCAGATTTACAAACTTTTTCGTCAAAATTGCTCTTACTGTACCTAAAACAGGTTCCAACACATAGCATAAGTGGAAAGGAGAGGTATACATTTAAAGCAAGCAGCAACATGTCTGCATGGAAGGAACAGAACGTCCATTTATTTCTGGAAACAAATTTTACACAGACGAACATTGCCGAGCGCTCTGACAGTCACACGCTCATGTGATGTGCTTTCAAGATAACAATTTTATCAGCTTTCAGCAGATTTTTGGAAGTTTAATACTAGTTTTCTGCTTTACAGAAATTACTGCTTCTTCCTTCTGATAAATATTATAGTGGGTCACAAATTACTGTCATTAAGATGACGCTAAAAGCATTTAATTACAAATTAGACTTGTGTAAGCATAATAACAATAACAATAATGACTAAGAGCACAATTGAGCAATTTGTTTACATTAGTATCGTAAATTACTCTGATCTGTTTATATAAAGACGCCAGGTCAGGTGGCTAGTTTGTTTACATAAGGAGAACAATGGGTCCATTGCTCCAGGACATAACCTGCCCTTCTATTCTCCTTCTCTAAGCAAATCACAAACCAAATTAAGATGTGATTTCCGAGATACGATTCATATTACTCATCTGGACATTACCATTACTAGGAGCCTTGCACAACGTTCTGAACAGCCACAGCAAAATAGTATTTTTTTTATACACAAAGTGCTAATTTAATGAGATTAGTTCATTAAAGATTTCTCAGTTTGATTTAATCAGTCACCTTCTATTAACTGAGAGGCATGCTGCCTCACAGTAATGAAACTGTAGCACCTATATTCGAACACTCAGATTTCTCAATGGTTCCAAAATTTAACGATATGGTAGGGTAACTCAGCTCTGTATTACATTTGAAATTAAATTCCATGCATAGTGCCCCTTAATTTGACAAATCTTCAGCTCTTTATCTGTAATTAAGTCTTATTCAGTCCTTGAAAACACTATACCACAAAGCGAAATTTGGCTTTCTGAACAAAGCTTTGTTACAATACTCGGTATTAATCAATTTCCTCTGGCTTCTAGTAAGTGCTGGTAATCGTCCAGTGAACACTATAATTAAACAAAATGTCAGTATCTATACTGAAGAAACATACCTTTCCAATACTACATTTTGCCGTAACTGTTTAGTAGAACACAAATGGCATACTGACACTAAATTCATATATTCTGTGTCCATTGTGCTAACAAAAATTAAAGATAAAACTTGAAAGTACGTCTGAATATTAATTCTAATGAGACTGAAATAGTGTGTAATGGATACATCGAAAATAATTGTAGTGGCAACAAAAGAAAAAAAAGAAAAAAGAAATTTCTCTTAGAACCAGATGACAGTTTCTCGTATTTTAGAATGCCTGATGCATAGCAACCAAATTAGCTTCACTCTATTAATGTTAAATTCCATGCTAAAGTAAAATAAGGATATAATCATTCTAACACTTCCATCTGAATCATTTGGTGTAACCATTTTACACTACTGGCCATTAAAATTGCTACACCAAGAAGATGACGTGCTACAGACGCGAAATTTAACCGACAGGAAGAAGATGCTGTGATATGCAAATGATTAGCTTTTCAGAGCATTCACACAAGGTTGGCGCCGGTGGCGACACTTACACAACGTGCTGACATGAGGAAAGTTTCCAACCGACTTCTCATACACAAACAGCAGTTACCGGCGTTTCCTGGTGAAACGTTGTTGTAATGCCACGCGTAAGGAGGAGAAATGCGTACCATCACGATTCCGACTTTGATAAAGGTCGGATTGCAGCCTATCGCGATTGCGGTTTATCGATCGCGACATTGCTGCTCGCGTTGGTCGAGATCCAATGACTGTTAGCAGAATATGAAATCGGTGGGTTCAGGAGGGTAATACGAAACGCCGTGCTGGATCCCAACGGCCTCGTATCACTACCAGTCGAGATGACAGGCATCTTATCCGCATGGCTGTAACGGGTCGTGCAGCCAAGTCTCGATCCCTGAGTCAACAGATGGGGACGTTTGCAAGACAACAACCATCTGCACGAAATGTTCGACGACGTTTGCAGCAGCATGGACTGTGAGCTCTGAGACCATGGCTGCGGTTACCTTTGACGCTGCATCACAGGCAGGAGCGCCTGCGATGGTGTACCCGACGACGAACCTGGGTGCACGAACGGCAAAACGTCAATTTTTCGGATGAATACAGGTTCTGTTTACAGCATCATGATGGTCGCATCCGTGTTTGGCGACATCGCGGTGAACACACATCGGAAGCGTGTATTCGTCATCGCCATACTGTCGTTTCACCCGGCGTGCTGGTATGGGGTGCCATTGGTTACACGTCTCGGTCACTCGGTCACCTCTTGCTCGCATTGACAGCACTTTGAAAAGTGGACGTTACACTTCAGATGTGTTACGACCCGTGGCTCTATCCTTCATTCGATCCCTGCAAAACCCTACATTTCAGCAGGATAATGCACGACCGCATGTTGCAGGTCCTCTACGGGCCCATCGGGATACAGAAAGTGTTCGACTGCTGCCCTGGCCAGCATATTCTCCAGATCTCTCAACTATTGAAAACGTCTGGTCAATGGTGGCCGAGCAACTGGCTCGACACAATACGCCAGTCACTATTCTTGATGAACTGTGGTATCGTGTTGAAGCTGCATGGGCAGCTGTACCTGTACGAGCCATCCAAGCTCTGTTTGACTCAATACCCAGGCGTATCAAGGCCGTTATTACGGCCAGAGGCGGTGGTTCTGGGTACTGATTTCTCAGGATCTATGCACCCAAATTGCGTGAAAATGTAATCACATGTCAGTTCTAGGTTAATATATTTGTCCAATGAATACCCGTTTATCATCTGCATTTCTTCTTGGTGTAGCAATTTTATTGGCCAGTAGTGTATATGTAACGGCGAAAGTAGTCTGGCAAATAATTTAATGTAGATATAGGAGACTATAGTGTAAGGAAGCTGGTGCAAAGCAAATTTTGTACTCGTCTTGAGATTGTGATGCACGAAACGTGTACCTACAGGGGGAGAGACAGGTAGTCAGGGAGTGACAGGAAGGCGGCCACCTGGAGGGCCAGAAGAAAGAATGTCCTAGAACATTCTGAACAGGTGACATTCTGATCTAGAGAAGTTTAAAAGACGCATTATAAATGTGAACGCAGCCCTCAGCCAAGTGAACGTATTCGTCCTTGTGATTTGAGTGGGGTTGATAGGAAAAATAGTGCGGTAGAGAAAATTTTTATTTTTCCAACCGTTAAAGTCAGGAAGAAAATGTCTTATGGACGCCTGCGATCTCAGAAAGATGTTGCAACTATCTGAACTGATACCATACGTGATAATGAAGAAGTGGTAAAGACGTAGTGTGCGAATGGTGCGTGTGTGACGAGAAGATGGTGGGGACACTCCATGGGGGAGGTTAGGCGGTGGGTGACGAGTGAAGATGGACATCTTCTGAGCTCGCCAATGAACTGCGCGACTGCGAGCATTACGCCGAAGCTATAGAGTGTGCGCCGCGCGGGATTAGCCGAGCGGTCTGGGCGGTGCAGTCATGGGCTGCGCGGCTGGTCCCGGCGGAGGTTCGAGTCCTCCCTCGGGCATGGGTGTGTGTGTTTGTGCTTAGGATAATTTAGGTTACGTAGAGTGTAAGCTTAGGGACTGATGAGCTTAGCAGTTAAGTCCCATAAGGTTTCACACACATTTGAACATTTTTTTATAGAGTGTGCCCTTCCTATAAACGCCGACGTAAAAGACCGAATAGCTGATCGCTTTCAAACTCATTACATGTGCTCAGTTTTGTTTAAAGTGTATTCTGATTCTGTGAACAATGCAGTTACGGAAGATATTGCGCATTTATGACTCCGTACATTTCCTAATCAAGTAAGTTTGGTTACACTAAATGCTTTGTCTTGTTTTGTTTCGTTTCTCAGAATCAGTCTTTTTTTCTGTTGATGATCCAAAGGTCACAGTATAATTTGCTCAATCAAAGTGCAATATTTTTGAATGCATAACTCGTTTCACTAGTTTATGTCAGGAGTTTCAGGCCTGGATCCATTATCAGATGGCATCGAGGATTGATTTCTCGTATAAATTGCAATTTTTTGTCCTATAATATAACAGAATCTTTGTATTTTTCTGGTTTACAGAAGATGTTACCTGATATACAAGATGTTTACATGTTACTTACTTGTGGAGAAGTTTTGCTTTGTACGTTGCAGACAGAGAGGTCTGCGTCAGTGAAACGTGACATGCTTATCCAAGATTTAGACCAAAGACAAAATGGCGGACACATTTGTTTACTTCTGACGTAACGTCAGCTAATAATCTGATTGGCTGTACCAAGCAACAAGACTGTACGGAGATATAATGCTTCTACAGCTACGATGTGTACGAGGGTTGGAACTTTAATGGTGGCAACTATTTATTTACAACTCGTACGAAATAGATACGTGATTCAAAGTTTTACTGACCTTAAAAGTAGTCACCAGCAGTGTGTATAACCAGTTGCCAGAGATGTGGCACCCGTAGGATACTCTTAGCAGTGCCAGTTGTGTTGACAGTTCGAGCGGCGCGGTCTATTGCCGACGAATTTGTAGCAATTCTGAAGCGGAAGCCATGAAGTGTTTCCTTCAGTTTAGAAATCGAGTTGAACTTACGAGGGCTTAAATCGGGGGAGTGCAGTAGGTGGTATAGCATTTAGCAGCCCCATCAGTCAAACAAATCAGTAACAGCTTGCACTGTACGTGCTTGAGCATTGTCCTGCAAAATGATGGTCAGGTCTTGCAGAAAGTGTCATCACTTTCTTTTTCTTGGAGCGAATACGTAATTATAAGGCAGGAACATCTCCACTTGAATGCTGAAAGGAAGAGTACGATGGCAGTGTATTAATGCACCGAAGATGGCGCGAGGCGAAGCCCTCATCTATAACGACCTTAAGCTACACTTGAGATCTGAAATGGACGTCTCGGACTGAAAAAATGCATCTCCCTAACATGGTGGCTAATCAACAAAGACTGATTTTCTCCCGCAGCTTCCGTGATGGTTTCCTATCTGTAGCATAAATTTTTGAAAAATTTTTGTGTATAAGGTCCATCGGCGGCAGTACTTTCGTGTTAGTAGGTTGGTAGTAATGCTCTATTTTGAAGACGCTCTTTGCATTTGACATAGCAGACAATGGAGGTGAAGCGAAAGCAGCGTTATGGGGCAATAAAATTCTGTGTGCGTTTAAACCATGCAGTCACTGAAAAACAAAAATCTGCAGCATTGTTTAGGTGATTCAAGGACTTCGAAGAAAGTCGACTTTCTGTGTTAAGCTTCTGATATAACTGAAGTCAACATCAACATAGCTTTGTGATGTCCGTGAAGATCGGAGGATAACATTATGTAACCTCAGTCAACTGGTGACAGTTTCATATGACAGTGTCTTTACGATTAAGCCTAACCATTTCCACATGATTCGCGTTTGTGCCCATTGGGTGCATCTGTTGACTCCCGAATAAAAAGGCTGTGCGAATGGAGACAAGCTGTGAGGTACTGCGTCTCTTAGCTGATGGACGGGATGCGGTTCTGAAATCGATTATCGCATGTGATGGGTCATGGCTGCATCATTATAATCCTGAAGAAACGCGAGCCAGCATTGTGTGAAAATCGGCGTTTTCCAACAGCCAGAAAGGAGGAAGTCGTTCCATCTACAGGGAAAGTGACGGCGTTCGCATTTTTTGACTGTCATGGAATGATTTACCAGTATACGGTTCCCCCTTATATTACTGTTACAGCAGCATATTATACGTCGCTATTGGCTAAACTGGGGAAACACATTGCAAGGAAACAACCAGAACTTTCTCGGACAGGGTGGCGACCTCATCATGACAATGCGCTGTCTCATGTCACAAATCAGTCACGCAGTTTCTGACTCAGTTCAACAATATCTGTGTACCGCACCCGTCTTATAGCCCCGATCTTGCACCCTGTGATTTTTTTATTCCTATCACTGAAAGCAAAGCTTCAGAGCATTCGATTTGAGAGCTCTGAAGCAGTGCTCAAGAAATGTCGAGGACTGGTAGAGACGCTGTAAAAAGTTCGCTCAAATAGGAAGGCTGTACTTTGAAAAAGATCACGTAGACACTGAAATGGAGTAATAAACATCTGTACAAAGATCAGTCTCAATATTTGTTGATCAGCCCTCTTACAATTTCAGGGGTCGATAGACGTGGAATATCTGGAGAGTGCACGATATGAGTAAGGATTTCATGGCCATTTTTCCTTATTTAAAGACAGAGGACGTCTGAGAAGCAATTCACTAAAATTAAACCCTGTTATTAATTAAAACGTTGGTTGTTAGTATTATGATACTTTCTTACCTGAAGTTTAGCTGTCTTTCCAGTTCTCTCCAAACCGCAGGGATGTAGCCGTTTATCACCAGTCTCCCGTCTTTGACAGAGGGAACCGTCAAGGGCCAGCTCTGAAAACGCCACAGTACGTGAAAGCAAAGCGAGGGAACAAAATAAAACGTGTCAGACTCTTTTATCAAGAAAAGGACAGACAAGAACCGAATGTGCGTCACAGTGTACGCACTGTGATACATCTGACAAACAAGATGCACTTTCACCATCCTATCCAATGATATTACCCAAGAAACAAAAGTTGTTGTTAATAACTACAGGTGACAATTATAATGATGATAATAATAATAAGCGTCGTATCGCCATACATGAAAAAATTCACGTTGTGCGACATTTATATTCACTAACAACTCATCTAACATCACCTGCTGTGATACTCATAGTAATGAAGTCTGGAAAATAGTTAACAGAGGGCGTAATCTGACATTTGGGATAGAAATAAATAAATAACAATTATTAGAAAAGAGGGAAGTGGTGGTAAGCACGGAAAGAAAGGATGTGGGTAACGTTCAGAATAAAATAAATAAATAAATAAATCTGTCACACAATGGTCAAGAGTGCTTAGGTCTTTGTGTTAAAGACGTGTTTTTCAGCGCAACAGACGTTGTACTAAGTCTTTGGATGCTTACTCGGCCACTTTTGCGATACCGCTGACAAACGTTTGCTCTCAGTAGCAGCTACTATAATTTCTTTTTCTCTCTCTCTCTCTTTCATATGTTTCTGAGAGTGAGATATGGACCTTAGACATAACGGGAGAACAGATTCTCCCATGGCGACGGAAAGGATTCACTCTCTTTTTAAATTTTCTTTTTTTTAATCGGCCATAGTAATCTATAAGTTGCCTACGGACCAGATTTGTATGACTATTAACAGAAAAGGAAAGACTTCAAAACTCAGGCTTGCGCGTATAATTTAACCCGCAGCGTTGTAACTTACGTTACAAGGATGTGAGACAGAGCAGTATCGAATCATGATCGTTGACTTAGTACTTTGGTGAGTAAGAGTTTGTAGGTTTTCCACACCTCTGTAGGCGATAACAGAATTACACCAGAGACGAATAATTTTGTGAAACGATGTGAAGGTGGAATAATTTATTGTATGGGTTGTGGTTCCAATACTCGTCTGCTTATCCTTCTTTAAACGATATTAGCTGTAAATCACTTTTGACGAAAACCAATATAATTGTTTTCGATATCCATAAAGCCCTGATCCTTTCGTATATCAATATCGCCCTGATACCCATTCGTCCAGTTTTATTAGTCCTTGAAAATCGTTGAATATCATGCACACCGCCTTGCTTATTGCATCCTAATACCTAACAAATCCTTAGATTCATCGTTTCTCTCGTATCCAGCCCATTCCTCTCTCCCTTTTTGGATGCTGCATTCCATCCCCCCCCCCCCCCTTCCTTTTTATGACTGTGGCCTGGCCTCTATCCAAGCTACCCGTTCCCAAATACCAGCTCTCCTACTACCCAGTCTTCCGCACTACCAAACCACCCACTAAGTTACCCCTCTCTTTTCTGAGCAACAGAAAACCCACATACCACTAACTCATCCTTTTCCGATACAAAATAGCGCACCCTAGTACATGAAACCTCCTCTTTCTCTATATGAAGCTTAGCATGAACTAGTTTAGAAAAAAGATAGACTTAACATTATCGATGAAAAAAGTATGTTATAATAATGGAAGATGTAAATATTTTATCTTTTAATATTTTTAAAGCATCATTGCGTATTTCTATAAAGCCGTTTGGCTGCCCATCCTCATCCAACAGGCCATAGGAAGGACATTATAATAAGAAAAATAAAGGCAAGTCTTTAAGGAACAGGTACATTATTCCCTTCAAACACACACACACACACACACACACACACACACACACACACACACACACACACACACACACTCTGAAGAAATCCTTACTATAATAATAAAATTTAAAACCTTCATATAAAATATTCCCCTGCTGCCAGCATTACTGTTTTTGTATGTACGTAGCACTGGTTATCCCCTGGTACGTCTAACAATTTTTATTACGTCACTTCCTTGTTTATTTGCTACAAGTTTTGAAACTGATTTTTAACAAACTTTCCAGTAAGTTACAACATGAAACCTCCAACATAGCTCAGAACTGAATGACATAGCAATACTAACTCACTTTCTTGTCTGGTGTGTGGCGGAGGGTTCTTTGCGTACCACTAATGTTCCCGCCGGCTGGTGTGGCCGCGCGGTTCTAGGCGCTTCAGTCTGGAACCGCGCAACCGCTACGGTCGCAGGTTTGAATCCTGCCATCGGCATGGATGTGTGTGATATCCTTAGGTTACTTAGGTTTAATTAGTCCTAAGTTCTAGGGGACTGATGACCTCAGATGTTAAGTCCCATAGTGCTCAGAGCCATTTGAACCATTTTTGAACTAATGTTCCCCATTTTGCTGTTCCAGTCGCGAATGTTTCAAGGAAAGAACTATTTCTTGCAAGCCTCCATGTAGGCTCTAATCTTTATAATTTCTACTTTCGCGGTCTTTTCGTGAGGTATGTGAATTAGAATGCAATATGTTGGTTGAGTCAGGCGAAGACCCGCGCCGAGTGGCCGTGTGGTTCAAGGCGCCGTGTCACGGATTTCGCGGCCACTCCCACCGGACGTTCGAGTCCTCCCTTGGGCATGTGTGTGCGTGTTGTTCGTAGCAAAAGTTAGTTTAAGTAGTGTGTAAGTCTAGGGACCGATGACCTCAGCAGTTTGGTCCCTTAGGAATTCTCACACACTTAAACATTTTCAGGAGAAGGGAAATTAAAATAAATATGTCTATTGTAATCTCACCACCCAGGCCGCCATGAGCTGTTGTCAATTTTCGGGGTGCACTCAGCCTCGTGATGCCAATTGAGGAGCTACTCGACTGAATAGTAGCGGCTTCGGTCAAGGATACCATCATAACGACCGGGAGAGCGGTGTGCTGACCCCACGCCCCTCCTATCCGCATCCTCCACTGAGGATGACACGGCGGTCGGATGGTCCCGGAAGGCCACTCGTGGCCTGAAGACGGAGTGCTATTGTAATCTCATCAAAATGGTTGGAATCGATTGAAAAGATTGCAGACACAAGATTAAAAAATCAGAAAACAATTATTTAGGTGAAAACTTATTTAATATAACATGTTTCTAAAACAGACTGCCGGCCGGTGTGGCCGAGCGGTTCTAGGCGCTTCAGTCTGGAAGCGCGCGACCGCTAAGGTCTGCAGGTTAGAATCCTGCCTCGCGCATGGATGTGTGTGATATCCTTAGGTTAGTTAGGTTTAAGTAGTTGTAAGTTCTAGGGAACTGATGACCTCAGATGTTAAGTCGCATAGTGCTCAGAGAAATTTTAAAACGGACTAAAAAGTATAAAGTAACTTCTCCTGCCCCATACAGATTCTTAAACCAAGACAGATCGTCCTGGAAACCTGCGTTTGCTCATTTTTAATGGCTAAGGTCTGCAGGTTAGAATCCTGCCTCGCGCATGGATGTGTGTGATATCCTTAGGTTAGTTAGGTTTAAGTAGTTGTAAGTTCTAGGGAACTGATGACCTCAGATGTTAAGTCGCATAGTGCTCAGAGAAATTTTAAAACGGACTAAAAAGTATAAAGTAACTTCTCCTGCCCCATACAGATTCTTAAACCAAGACAGATCGTCCTGGAAACCTGCGTTTGCTCATTTTTAATGGCCATAACAATATTTGTACAATTTCAAACAAAAGACATGGAGCGAATTAAATAGGGAATAGTAAGGAGTATAGGTGTTGAGAAAGTTCACATAATAGTTCGTATCATTTGCAGCGCCACAAAACTGTTAGACTCGCGTGAACTATGCGTGCATCAATTATATACTGGATGCGCCCTATGTTTTTCGTTTCAAATTTTACACGATTGTCATAACTATTAAAATGCGCATGCAATATTCTTCAGGACTGTCAAAAAAATGGTTCAAATTGCTCTGAGCACTATGGGACTCAACTGCTGAGGTCATCAGTCCCCTAGAACTTAGAACTAGTTAAACCTAACTAAACTAAGGACATCACAAACATCCATGCCCGAGGCAGGATTCGAACCTGCGACCGTAGCGGTCTTGCTGTTCCAGACTGCAGCGCCTTTAACCGCACGGCCACTTCGGCCGGCTCAGGACTGTCGGTATGGGGTTAGGAATATACAAGGGTGCACCTTGGGCGGAAACCACCCGAAAGTTACTTTGTTTT
The DNA here is from genome assembly GCF_021461385.2 of Schistocerca piceifrons. Classification (NCBI taxonomy): domain Eukaryota; kingdom Metazoa; phylum Arthropoda; class Insecta; order Orthoptera; family Acrididae; genus Schistocerca; species Schistocerca piceifrons. Next base: position 84,987,713 of record NC_060143.1, on the reverse strand, counting down.
CCCGACATTGTGCCCCTCTGGTGGATTCGGGGATGGTATAGATCCTCTTTGCCAGAGAGTAATAAGTCTTGTGAACGTGGTCCCCTAGACTGCGCGTTCGGGTCAGCGAAGCGCTTTTGGGTTAGCAGCGGCACGAGGAAGGTGGCGAGTCGGAACTGTGGTGGGAACACACCAGTGTTTGTGTCGGAAAACGTCTTGTCAGGACCCGTAGTGATAGGTTGGGTTTTTGGGGTTGCTTCGAGGGAGGAGACCAGACAGCGAGGTCATCGATCTCATCGGGTTAGGGAATGACAAGGAGGGAAGTCGGCCGTGCCCTTTGAAAGGAACCATCCCGGCATTTGCCTGGAGCGATTTAGGAAAATCAAGGAAAACCTAAATTAGGATGGCCGGACGCGGGATTGAACTGTAGCCCCCCCGAATGGGAGTCCAGTGTGATAACCACTGTGCCACATCGCTCGGTGTCGTGATAGCGCGGCTTCCTTGTGGTGAAAGCCGTTTCTTTGAATAGAACCACATCTCCTGGATTCAAGTGTTCGCTGGCCGCACTGTTCTGGTGTTTATAGACGTGTTGACGGTGAACGGTGTCTACGCTTTCGGATCCTGTTTCCGTTGCTCGGAAGAGACTGTCGGTCAAAGCTAGGCCGCAAGGTCTGGACAGCCTTCACTGCACTTCATTTATGGACGAATACTTGTTCACTCTATTCAGTAGCTGGTGATCTGTTTATTTTACCTTTTCGTGTACTGAAGGTTGTCATTGGCTCTGACCTTGCGGGTGTCTTGTGTGCACGTCTGGGACCGGTGGTAGCTGATTTATTCTACTGACCATTAAAATTGCTACACCACGAAGATGTCGTGCTACAGACGCGAAATTTAACCGACAGCAAGAAGATGCTGTGATATGCAAATGATCAGCCTTTCAGAGCATTCACACAAGGTTGGCGCCGGTGTCGACACCTACAACGTGCTGACATGAGGAAAGTTTCCAACCGATTTCTCATACACAAACAGCAGTTGACCAGCGTTGCATGGTGAAACGTTGTTGTGATGCCTCGTGTAAGCAGGAGGAATGCGTACAATCACGTTTCCGATTTTGATAAAGGTCGGATTGTAACCTATCGCGATTGTGGTTTATCGTATCGTGACATTGCTGCTCGCGTTGGTCGAGATCCAATGACTGTTAGCAGAATATGGAATCGGTGGGTTCAGAAGAGAAATACGGAACGCCGTGCTGGATCCCAACGGCCTCGTATCACTAGCAGTCCAGATGACAGGCATCTTATCCGCATGGATGTAACGGATCGTGCAGCCACGTCTCGATCCCTGAGTCAACAGATGGGGACGTTTGCAACACAACAACCATCTGCACGAACAGTTCGACGACGTTTGCAGCAGCGTGGACTATCAGCTCGGAGACCACGGCTGCGGTTACCCTTGACTCTGCATCACAGACAGGAGCGCCTGCGATGGTGTTCTCAACGACGAACCTGGGTGCACGAACGGCAAAACGTCATTTTTTCAGATGAATCCAGGTTCTGTTTACAGCATCATGATGGTCGCATCCGTGTTTGGCGACATCGCAGTGAACGCACATTAGAAGCGTGTATTCGTCATTACCATACTGGCGTATCACCCGGCGTGATGGTATGAGGTGCCATTGTTTACACGTCTTGGTCACCTCTTGTACGCATTGACGGCACTTTGAACAGTGCACGTTACATTTCAGATGTGTTACGACCCGTGGCTCTACCCTTCATTCGATCCCTGCGAAACCCTACATTTCAGCAGGATAATGCACAACCGCATGTTGCAGGTCCTGTACGGGTCTTTCTGGATAAAGAAAATGTTCGAATGCTGCCCTGGCCAGCACATTCTCCAGATCTCTCACCAATTGAAAACGTCTGGTCAATGGTGACCGAGCAACTGTCTCGTCACAATACACCAGTCACTACTCTTGATGAACTGTGGTATCGTGTTGAAGGTGCATGGGCAGCTGTACCTGTACACGCCATCCAAGCTCTGTTTGACTCAATGCCCAGGCGTTTCAAGGCCGTTATTACGGCCAGAGGTGGTTGTTCTGGGTAGTGATTTCTCAGGATCTATGCACCCAAATTACGTGAAAATGGAATCACATGTCAGTTCTAGTATAATATATTTGTCCAATGAATACCCGTTTATGATCTGCTTTTCTTCTTGGTGTAGCAATTTTAATGGCCAGTAGTGTATGTTTCAGGTTTTATCATGCCAGTTAAATTAGTGTATAATATATAGTCAAGCAGTGAACTCTGTATGAAATATAATATGCTTCCTGGCTTACGACACCGTAAAGCTTATCAGTTAGCCGTGGATGGATTCTAGTGCTACAGATCAATCGTTCAGTAATCACCCTTGTAACTGAACAATTCGTGTCTCCTTAATTGGCGTTAATCTGAAGGCGCTCTGCACGTAAACTTGTTTTCAAATTACCTGCTACTTCCTTACAGTACTTGACTAAATCTTAAGTTGTGCCACGAGCTAAATTTGTGTGCGTAAAACTTATGAGTAGTGGTCCCGCTGTAATAGTTATTATACATGTCAGGTTCCCCTGCTAAATCGATTTTATCTGAAGATTCTTTTGGAATTTGAATTGATGTCAATTTACCATTATAAATTTTGCTAAGGATTTACTACATATGTCTTTGGGACAGATCTGGGGATTTAAATTTTAATGTCAAGTAGTTATTTAATTTCTGTTAATACTTTTAATTGATGTCGTTGTAATGGTCTTGTACTTAAATTTGACATCATTGTATCACCGTAATTTGCCATCGATATTGGATCGAAGTTAAGTCAGGGGTATTTTAATGATTCCCTTTTATAAAATAGTGTTGGGGAACATTTTTTTTTTAAATTTTGAGTAGGAATTTCTTGATACTAAATCTGTTTTAAAAACGTTTCACATTTAATGTCAGCCTGGCAGCTTATTACCAACTCCTACACCTCCTACCACACGAAGGGGGATAGGAGAAATTATTTTATATTTTTAGTCAGTTTTAAAAATGTGGTAATTAAAAAATTTCTTTATTTAAATAATTATTGCTTTACTCGGTTTAATGACACTGTATATGATGTTAAAAGAACTTGAAAAACAATCTTCGACCACTGAAAAGTATTCGCATTTATACGTATTACGGTCCATCTATCAAGTCAAAATATCCACATACGTTTGAGTTTTGTACTAAAATGTTTATTTGTTATTCTGATGCCAGGCAGTGCCACAGATTGGCCCAAAGTCATACATACACTACATTCATTTCTTATTAACTAATGTAAATCCATTCCATTGTGAAGGTACACTATTTGAACAAAACTATCTGGGAACCCCGATGTAATTGACCATTAGACTCAGGGAGGTAGACCGCCAGTATAAAAGGAGACGGGGAGTATCGTGTTGTCAGTAAGAGCAGCAACAGCAGAACATGTCTAACGTGGACTAATAATTGGATGCCAGCTGAGTTACAGATCCATGAGGGACATTTCAGTCCTTCTGAAATTGCCTGAGTCGACTATTGGTGATGTGAATATGAAGCGAAAACGTGGGAGAAATTTTTTTTAAATTTGTGGTAAGTTCATATGGAACCAAACTGCGAAGATCATCGGTCCCTAGGCTTACACACTTAATCTAACTTACACTGACGACAACACACACACCCATGCCCCACGCATGACTCGAACCTATAACGGGGGAGCCGCACGAACTGTGGCAAGGCGCCTCAGACCGCATGGCTACCCCGCGCGCCAAACGTGGGGGAACAGACACAGCGAAACCAAGAACAAGCCAGGACAGGGACCGTCGAGCATTACAGATGGTGGTTGTAAGAAATTGGATGAAATCAGTGGAAGGAATCATCGTGAGTTTCAAAGTGCTGTCGGAAGTTCAGCTAGTACAAGGACTGCGCATAATGAGTTTAAAGTAACGTGGTACATGAGGTCGAAGTCTTTCGCGACGGCAAGGTTGCATAAAACAGTCTCGGACTTCTTGCCGCTTCAATTCAGGATGAGAGCTCGAGTTTTTGGCGATTTTCACCATCGTCATCATCAGCAGAAACTGAATGTCAAAACAACTGCTGTGGTGGCCTTATATAGCCCAAAGACGGCCTCTGATTGGTTGCAGGAGCAACTTCATCGTTTCAGAAGGAAAATACTCTGCACCCAGTTACAGAAGTTTCTGTGGAGAACACATTGAAACTGTTGGCAGCGCATTTTCCTCCTGAAACGATAGAGGTGCTCCGACGTGTTATGACGACCACCTACTTCTTCTAAGCGGTAAATTTTATGTAATGACGAATGCAATGGTTATGATTTCTCCGTTGTCTCTAGCAATGTGCAACTTTTTTATGCAACATTTGAGGAACGTACATTACATTCAGTTCCCCTTCATCTATCTCCATTTTGTCGTTATGTTAACGACACGGCGTAGAAGTTCCTGAGCACTTTCACAGACATATGAACAGCATGCACCCAAACATCCAGTTCACCTTCGAGACAGAGAAAGAGGGAAGACCTTCGTTTTTAGATGTTTTGATACAACGAAAGTCGGATGAACGTCTCGGACATTCAGTATACCGCAAGCCGACGCACACTGATTTACATCCCAGCGCCCAAGGTTTTCACCATCCAGTGCAGGAGAGAGCGGCTTTAAAATCATTTGTACACAGAGGAAAAACAGCTTCTGACGAAGACCACTTGAATTCCTAAATTAATCATCTGAAGTATGTGTTCCGTTATAATGGCTATGGTTCAAATGGCTCTAAGCACAATGGGACTTAACATCTATGGTCATCAGTCCCCTAGAACTTAGAACTACTTAAACCTAACTAACCTAAGGACAGCACACAACACCCAGTCATCAAGAGGCAGAAAAAATCCCTGACCCCGCCGGGAATCGAACCCTGCAACCCGGGCGCGGGAATAATGGCTATGTATTATGTGATATCAAGTCTGCATTCACTAACAAAAGCAAACGTAAAAATGTTGAACATTCACGTGATGAGACACCGACGATATTACTTCCCTTCTGTGGTGCTACATCCGCCAAAATAGGAGAGTACTGAAAAGACGAGGTAGCAGATCTGTTTTCCGACCTCCTAAGAAGATAAAGCAGATGCTACGCCCTGTTAAGGATAGTCTCAGTCTCAGGAGTTCTGGAATTTACAACACCCCATGTGAAAGCGCAAGCAGTTACATCGGTCAGTCCATCCACACCGTATCTGACCGTGTGCAGAACATCACCGGCATATTAAAAATCACGAGGTGGAGAAATCCGCAGTTACTGAGCACAGCTTCAGAAACAAATATAAAATACTGTTTGACGAAACAAAAGCTTAGTCCCAGTCTCCCACTTCTATTCTATAATTAAACAGCCCGTAGTTACAAGAATGTGTGAAGAAACCTTCAACCCTGACGGTGGATATAATGTTAGCAGTGAGTGGAAGCCATCTCCCGATGCAGAGAAGAGCCATAGATTTCGTTGCAATGTTTACGCTACGGCGGGAGTGTTGGCACCATCAGCGCAGACGTTGACACCATCTGCAACAGCATGACGCATCTACTGAACAATCAGAAGCCGTCTTTTGGCTGTATAAGGCTGTATAAGGCCACCTCAACCGTGATTTTGACAATCAATTGCTGCTGAAGATGACGATGATGAAAATCGTCGAAAGCTCGACGTCTTACCCTGAATTGACGCGGCAGTCCGAGAATGTTTTAAACAACGGGAGACAATTCTCGAGCAGCTCCTCATGAATCACATATTTCTGTATTCAATACGAAGCGATGCTTGAGGTGATGTAAAGAGCGATGGCACTGGGCTGTGGATAACTGGAAACGAGTGAGCTGGAGTGATGAATGACGCTATACGCTGTGGCTCTTCAATGGAAGAATTTGGTTCAGATGGCTCTGAGCACTATGGCACTTAACATCTGAGGTCATCAGTCCAATAGAACTTAAAACTACTTAAACCTAACTAACCTAAGGACATCACACACATCCATTCCCGAGGCAGGATTGGAACCTGCGACCGTAGTGTTCGCGCGGTTCCAGACTGAAGCGCCTAGAACCGCTCGGCCGCACCGGCCGGCCAGAAGAATTTGGCATTCACGAATGTCTGAACTGCGTTACCTGGCATCGATATAGTGCACAGAAATAAAGTGTGAAGGAGATGGCGTTACGAGATGTGGTCCGCTTATTTTGATTAAGAAAACGCTAAATGAGGAAGGATATGAACACATCCTACAACACTGTGTGCACCTACTGAAGAAGAAAAATTCGGAGCCGATGGTTGTTTTTATCAGCATGAAAATGCACAGGGTCCCAATTGAACCCAATTGAACACCTTTGGGATGAGTTAGAACTTCAACTTCGCTCCAGGCCCCCAACGTCCAACATTACTATCTTCTCTCTTTTTGGATCTTGAGGGAGGATGGGCTGCCATTCCTCCACAGATATTCAGACACCTCACTGGAAGCGTCCATAGCAGAGTTAAATCAATAATAAATGCGAGTGACAGACACACCCTGTATTAATGTCCAGTAATAGGGTCTGGAAACTTCTGGTCAGATAGCATATAGAAGTCCAAAATGTGTAGTGCAAAGTGTAATAAATGGGACTGGTTACAGTAGTTTGTAGTTTCAACTCATATTCTTAACGGTCAATGTCAAGCTTAAGTTGAAAAGTTAGAAAATAATTTTACATATAGACCACGGCCTCTCAGCTCGGAAGCGTTGACCAACATATAGCATTCACTGTACTATTGCAGGTACGCTTCCGTTTAACACCTTTAGAGATAGTGGCAGTGAAAGTGATTTTCTAGGTCACAATATGCTTAATTGACTTATCGAAGTTCGAAAAAAGGCAACAAGAATTTACAGTAATCTCCACTGTCCATTAGCCCACTCAACTACACATTTCTCCTTACACCACTAAAATAATTAAGAAGCAAATAAAGTACCAGGACAAACACCGCATCGAAATTAACGGAATGATTGTCCTACCCTTGCCGTGGAACAGTTCCAGACCATGCCCTGGAGGTCGCTGGACCGGGAGAAGCGGCCCGCTGCTGTCCAGCTGAGTTGTCCAGCTCTCCAGGTTCCCAGCTGCACCTTCTGCAGCGGTCTGCGGCTGGACGTCCGGTACACTTCCAACAGGCGAACCTCCGAGACCATCTCCTGCGCCACCAGCACTTTGCAGTCCATATCAATGGTCTTCCCCATGAAAACATCGTCTATGTCGTCTTCGGCGTCGAAGAAAACCAACCACACCAGTACATTCCAGAAGGCAGTCCTTCCATTCTCTAGCAAGCACTTCCGCTGCGATTGACAAAAAATATACGCATAATGAAATGTACTACACACTAGCATCAATGCGAAGAGTACGCAGAACTACAACCTTACAATTTTATCACACATTATTTCAAAACACGTTCTAATCTCTGTGCTCTAAAGCTAATGGCTGAGGTCGCAACATTTATCTCCGCCCTCGAGGTAATATAAAATTAACAATCGTGATGCGCACTAAATTGTGACAACTTTTGAAGCAAAGCAGGTGGCGCTAGTAATCAAATGTCACATACAATTCCCTTCCACTGCAGAAGGTGGCTTATTCTACTCATATGTGTACAGTGAAACTCCTCAGATACCTAAGTTACTATGCATACATATATGAAGATGGTATCTGTTCTTTTGGACATGTCTGAAAGAACAGATACCACCGGTGACCATGCAGCTCGTTAGAATGAAATTACAATGAAATGAACACCTCTAGCTGCATACAGGCGTTGATATAAGCCAACGGGGACAGTTGAAAGTGTGTGCCCCGACCGGGACCCGAACCCGGGATCTCCTGCTTACATGGCAGACGATCTATCCATCTTTTTTTTCATTTTGTTCGTTGCGTTTGGTCTGGGAAGGGCGTCACAAGACATCCGTTCAAGTTTTTCGTTGATTCCTGGACTCAGTTCTTTTATCACAGAGAACACACAGCCCTCTGACCGAACACGCTAAGCTACCCTGCCGGCGATCCATCGGAGTCACCGAAGACACAGAGGTTAGTGCGAATGCAGGGACTTACCTCTGGCACGCCTGCCGTGAGACCCACATTCACAATTTATTGTCCCGCACGATATTCATAGTGTCCCCGCCCATTATACTCATTGCTCGCGGCTTTACTGCCGATTCCCGTAAGAGTTCGGGCACTATACGAAAGAACAGATACCAATATATAAAGTTCACCGGCCATTGACCATCTTCTTCCGTGCGAATGCACAAACAGTGCCCGAACTTACGGGAATCGGCAGTAAAGCCGCGAGTAATGAGTATAATGGGCGGCGGCACTGTGAATATAGTGCGGAACAATAAACTGCGAATGTGGGTCTCACGGGAGGCGTGCCAGATGTAAGTCCCTGCAGTTGACTTCGCTCTGCGTCTCGGTGGCTCAGATGGATAGAGCGTCTGCCATGTAAACAGGAGATCCCCTGCCTGTATGCAGCTAGGGGTGTTCATTTAATTGTAATTCCTGAGTTATTAATTTCTACGAAAATCGCGCTGAAAGGAATCATGTTACGTAGTTGAGGTAGGTGAATTTTCTGTGAATCATTATCAGGACTACATCGCCATCATTTAATTATAATGTTTAACACAATATTCCAGTAAACTTAAATTTTTTTTCAGTTGATTTTTTTTTCAAAAGCAACTTCAAACTTGAATGGAGAATAACATATAAATATATAATGTCCAGCTACATTAATGTGACCACCTGTTAAATGCCAAAATAACCACGATTTGAAGCGCCGACCGCTGCAAAACGTACAGGAAGAGAGTCAATCAGGTTCTGGAATGTACCGACAGAATACAGTGCAGTGGCCAGCTGCGCTGTATTTCTTGGCTGAGGATACAGGTCACCAACAACCCATTGAAGTGGTGCCACAGCTTCTCGTTTCGGTTTACATACGGGGAGTCTGGTGCCTAGGGGAGTACGGTAAATTCATCCCGTTGCTCTTCCAACCACGCACATACACTGCGAGCTGTGTGGCACGTTGCATCACCCTGCTGTCAGGGCATCGTGGCGAGGAAAAACAAATCCCGTGTAGGGGTAGACTCGGTCCCCGAGGATAGATGTATACTTGTGTTGCTCCTATGTGCCATCCACACTGACGAGATGACTCACTGGATGCCATGAAAACGTTCCGCAGCCCCTAACGCTCCCACGATTGTTGCAAAGTGTTTACTTTCAGACATTTAACGTCGTACGCGCCAACGGCTATCAGTCCTACGGGGCATAAAACGTGATTCATCTCAAAGGACCACCTGTCGCCACTCAGTGGACGTCTGGTTGCGATACTGGCGCCCAATTCCAGCCTTCGTCGCCAATGAACAGCAGTCAACATGGCTGCAAGAAATAGGTGCCTGCTACGGATGCCCATAAACAGCAACGTTCGCCGACAGGTCTTCGAAAAGACGCTGTTGGTAGCCCCTCCGTTTACCTGGGAGGTCAGTTGCCAACAGTTGCACGTCTACTCGTCTGTGCACATTTTCGCAAGCGTCGTTCAACCCTCCCCTTTGTGCCCCTTTGTGCACTACAGATGTATCGGCGCCAGTTTTGGACAGCACGATTTTGCCATGCACGGTATACCTTAAGCAGGGCGACACGCGAACAGTTCACAAACTCAGCACTTACGGAAATGCTTCCACCCCTGTTCCGAAATCCAGAAACGAGGGCTAAATGGCTCAAATGGCTCTGAGCACTATGCTACTTAACATCTGACGTCATCAGTCCCCTAAAACATAGAATTACTTAAACCTAACTAACCGAATGACATCACACACATCCATGCCCGAGGCAGGATTCGAACCTACATCTACATCTACATTTATACTCCGCAAGCCATCCAAAGGTGTGTGGCGGAGGGCACTTTACGTGAAACTGTCATTACCTCCCTTTCCTGTTCCAGTCGCGTATTGTTCGCGGGAAGAACGACTGCCGGAAAGACTCCGTGCGCGCTCGAATCTCTCTAATTTTACATTCGTGATCTCCTCGGGAGGTATAAGTAGGGGGAAGCAATATATTCGATACCTCATCCAGAAACGCACCCTCTCGAAACCTGGACAGCAAGCTACACCGCGATGCAGAGCGCCTCTCTTGTAGAGCCTGCCACTTGAGTTTGCTAAACATCTCCGTAACGCTATCACGCTTACCAAATAACCCTGTGACGAAACGTGCTGCTCTTCTTTGGATCTTCTCTATCTCCTCCGTCAACCCGATCTGGTACGGGTCCCACACTGACGAGCAATACTCAAGTACAGGTCGAACGAGTGTTTTGTGAGCCACCTCCTTTGTTGATGGACTACATTTTCTAAGGACTCTCCCAATGAATCTCAACCTGGTACTCGCCTTACCAACAATTAATTTTAGCTGGCCAGAGTGGCCGAGGGTTTCTAGGCGCTTCAGTCAAGAACCGCGTGACCGCTACTGTCGCAGGTTCGAATCCTGCCTCGGGCATGGATGTGTGTGATGCACTTAGGTTAGTTAGGTTTAAGTAGTTCTAAGTTCTAGGGGACTGATGACCACAGCAGTTAAGTCCCATAGTGCTCAGAGACATTTGAACCAATTAATTTTATATGATCATTCCACTTCAAATCGTTCCGTACGCATACTCCCAGATATTTTACAGAAGTAACTGCTACCAGTGTTTGTTCCGCTATCATATAATCACACAATAAAGGATCCTTCTTTCTATGCATTCGCAATACATTACATTTGCCTATATTAAGGGTCAGTTGCGACTCCCTGCACCAAGTGCCTATCCGCTGCAGATCTTCCTATCCAGCCACACAGCTGGTCTGATATTCCGTAGGCTCCTACTTCGTTTATCGGGCGATAGTGCGGAACTGTATCGAACGCCTTCCGGAAGTCAAGGAAAATAGCATCTACCTGGGAGCCTGTATCTAATATTTTCTGGGTCTCATGAACAAATAAAGCGTGTTGGGTCTCACACGATCGCTGTTTCCGGAATCCATGTTGATTCCTACAGAGTAGATTCTGGGTTTCCAGAAACGACATGATACGCGAGCAAAAAACATGTTCTAAAATTCTACAACAGATCGACGTCAGAGATATAGGTCTATAGTTTTTCGCATCTGCTCGACGACCCTTCTTGAGGACTGGAACTACCTGTGCTCTTTTCCAATCATTTGGAACTTTCCGTTCCTCTAGAGACTTGCGGTACACGGCTGTTAGAAAGCGGGCAAGTTCTTTCGCGTACTCTGTGTAGAATCGAATTGGTATCCCGTCAGGCCCAGTGGTCTTTCCTATGTTGAGTGATTTCAATTGCTTTTCTATTCCTTGGACACTTATTTCGATGTCAGCCATTTTTTCGTTTGTGCGAGGATTTAGAGAAGGAACTGCAGAGCGGTCTTCCTCTGTGAAACAGCTTTGGAAAAAGGTGTTTAGTATTTCAGCTTTACGCGTGTCATCCTCTGTTTCAATGCCATCATCATCCCGGAATGTCTGGATATGCTGTTTCGAGCCACTTACTGATTCAACATAAGACCAGAACTTCCTAGGATTTTCTGTCAAGTCGGTACATAGAATTTTACTTTCGAATTCAATGAACTCTTCACGCATAGCCCTCCTTACGCTAACTTTGACATCGTTTAGTTTCTGTTTGGTTGAAAGGTTTTGGCTGCGTTTAAATTTGCAGTGAAGCTCTCTTTGCTTTCGCAGTAGTTTCCTAACTTTGTTGTTGAACCACGGTGGGTTATTCCCGTCCCTCACAGTTTTACTCTGCACGTACCTGTCTAAAACGCATTTTACGATTGCCTTGAACTTTTTCCATAAACACTCAACATTGTCAGTTCCGGAACAGAAATTTTCGTTTTGATCTGTTGGGTAGTCTGAAATCTGTCTTCTATTACTCTTGCTAAACAGATAAACCTTCCTCCCTTTTTTTATATTCCTATTTACATCCATATTCAGGGGTGCTGCAACGGCCTTTTGATCACTGATTCCCTGTTCTGCGCTTACAGAGTCGAAAAGTTAGGGTCTGTTTTTTATCAGTAGGTCCAAGATGTTATCTCCACAAGTCGGTTCTCTGTTTAATTGCTCGAGGTAATTTTCGGATAGTGCACTCAGTATAATGTCACTCGATGCTTTGTCCCTACCACCCGTCCTAAACATCTGAGTGTCCCAGTCTATATCTGGTAAATTGAAATCTCCACCTAAGACTATAACATGCTGAGAAAATTTATATGAAATGTATTCCAGATTTTCTCTCAGTTGTTCTGCCACTAATGCTGCTGAGTCGGGAGGTGGGTAAAAGGAGCCAATTATTAACCTAGCTCGGTTGTTGAGTGTAACCTCCACCCATAATAATTCACAGGAACTATCCACTTCTACTTCACTACAGGATAAACTACTACTAGCAGCGACAAACACGTTACCACCGGTTGCATGCACTCTATCCTTTCTAAACACCGTCTGTGCCTTTGTAAAAATTTCGGCAGAATTTATCTCTGGCTTCAGCCAGCTTTCCGTACCTACTACGATTTCAGCTTAGGTGCTTTCTATCAGCGCTTGAAGTTCTGGTTACCAATGCAGCTTCGACAGTTTACAATTACAATACCGATTGCTGCTTGGTCCCTGCATGTCCTGACTTTGCCCCACACCCTTTGAGGCTGTTGCCCTTTCTGTACTTGCCCGAGGCCATCTACCTAAAAAAACCGCCCAGTCCACGCCACACAACCCCTGCGACCCGTGTAGCCGGCTGCTGCGTGTAGTGGACTCCTGACCTATCCAGCGGAACCCGAAACCCCACCACCCTATGGCGCAAGTCGAGGAATCTGCAGCCCACACGGTCGCAGAACCGTCTCAGCCTCTGATTTAGACCCTCCACTCGGCTCTGTACCAAAGATCCGCAGTCAGTCCTGTCGACGATGCTGCAGATGGTGAGCTCTGCTTTCATCCCGCTAGCGAGACTGGCAGTCTTCACCAAATCAGATAGCCGCCGGAAGCCAGAGAGGATTTCCTCGGATCCATAGCGACACACATCATTGGTGCCGACATGAGCGACCACCTGCAGATGGGTGCACCCTATACCCGTCATGGCATCCGGAAGGACCCTTTCCACACCTGGAATGACTCCCCCCGGTATGCACACGGAGTGCACATTAGTTTTCTTCCCCTCTCTTGCTGCCACGTCCCTAAGGGGCCCCATTACGCGCCTGAAGTTGGAGCTCCCAACTACCAGTAAGCACACCCTCTGTGGCCACCCGGATCTTGCAGACTGAGGGGCAACCTCTGGAACAGGACAAGCAGCCATGTCCGGCCGAAGAACAGTATCAGCCGGAGACAGAGCCTGAAAGTGATTCGTCCGACAAACTGGGGAGGCCTTCCGTTCAGCCCTCCGGAATGTCTTTCGCCCCCTGCCACACCTCGAGACGACCTCCCACTCTACCACAGGTGAGGGGTCAGCCTCAATGTGGGCGGTATTCCGGGCAGTCACAGCCATAGTCCGATCGGGGGATGCGTGGGACGAGCTGGCCGTCCTCGACAAACCCCCATCCGGACCCCCACAGTGATGCCCATTGGCAACAGCCTGAAGCTGTGTGACCGAAGCCAACACTGCCTGAAGCTGGGAGCGAAGGGATGCCAACTCAGCCCGCATCCGAACACAGCAGTTGCACTCCCTATACTTGCTAAAAACTGTTGTGCAAAGAACGTCTGAACTAATCTACAGATAGCACAAACAACTCGACACAAAATTTAAACGGTCATTAAAATACAAGATTGCCTAGTAAATGCAGTAATGCTGCTACTTGCGCACTGCTGACACACTGCTCGGCGGCGGAAGGAGACTACGCGATTTTACACTATTCAGGTATTAAAACGCGATGCTGCAACTCTCAAATACTATAATACGCCCGAAATTTATGAATTAAACAATGCAAGTACCCAAAAACACACAAAGAAATTAAGAATTAAACTATGTAACAAATAAGTGAGCAAAGAGTATACGACTTGCTGCTGGCAGCTGGTTATCCCACGGCGGTCGCGTGGTTCCAGACTGAAGGTCTTATAACCGTTCGGCCACACCGGCCGGCGATACGAGGGCTATTCGGAAAGTAAGAAATGATAGGTCGCGAAATGGAAACCAGAGTGGCAATCAAAACTGTTTTATTTGTAACGGTTAGCTACAAAAAAAAAAAGGTTCAAATGGCTCTGAGCACTATGGGACTTATCTGCTGTGGTCATCAGTCCCCTAGAACTTAGAACTACGTAAACCTAACTAACCTAAGGACATCACACACATCCATGCCCGGGGCAGGATTCGAACCTGCGACCGTAGTGGTCAGGCGGTTCCAGACTGTAGCACCTAGAACCTCACGGCCACCACGGCCGGCAAGGTTAGCTACACCTTCCAGCTACTTCTCTACACATTCGCTTCTCAGACATAGGGATTTGTCGTAGCGTTGTATTAACTTTTCAATTCCCTCGTTATGGAAGACAACCGCCAGTGCTTTTCGACAATTTTCTACTCTGGACTGCAGCTCGTAGTCTGTGTCAAAATATTGTCTTCATAGCCAGCGGTTCATTTGAACAGAGATGAACCTCGGGGGTAGCCAATTACGGGCTGTTTTGTGGGTGATCAAACAATTCCCAACGAAAACGCTGCAGGAGCATCTTCCTTGCCCCTGTGGAGTGCGGCCGAGAATTGTCACGTAGAACGAACCGCATGACAGCTATGTTATGTGAATTGCATAGCTTCAGGAGAAACCTTTCGCCAGGTCCTCATACTTGGCGGGAGACCCTAATTTCTAGCGTTCTTTACGTTCTCACTGTGAGCTCAGAACTGAAAAGAGCGACATGATGCGATAGATGGGCGTACTAGACACAGTTCCCAACGTATCTGTGCAAAGCTTCATCAGATTTTCATTGTATTTTCCATTTCGCGACCGATCGTTCCTTACTTTCCGAATAACCTTCGTATCTTGCCGTTTCCACATAATGACAACAGACTGCACAGTTTTTCGCGTGACCCGGACACGCTTTAAATCCTCTCCAACTCTAGGGCTGCCACTTGCCGTCTACCAATGGTTATTCCAGGTTGACGCCGAAGACAGGCGGTGGTCACATCAATGTGACTGGAGCGAACACGATAAATTATTCATTTATTTATTCCAAACAACATTTTACATGCCTATTGAGTACATAATTATGATCTCACACGATTACCAAAAAAACTCTCTACAAAAATACTACTCGGCGTGAAGAGTTCGAGCATTAGAAACACATTCACTTTAGCAAGCATCCAGTGTATACCATTGTCATCATTATTAATGCAGTAAAACATAATGTGCACAAATAGTGTAGAATATTAAGTAAATAAGAAGTTTTAGAACTGTGTCAACACAGAGAACATACACGACCTCCATAATTAATGTTCCAATTTCAAAACAATGTAGAAAGAGAACCACTTCTCAGAATGACGTCAAATTTGAGCAGCATATTATTGACGCAGAGGGACACGTAATCGAGCAAAAAACAATTTAGGAAAATGTATCAATAGATGATACTGTAAGCGTCTTAGAGTGAAGAGTGTCAGCTACAAATGATGGATGAATCGCAGTACAACGGCTATGGTTTGAGTTGCACGTTACATCATCCGTAATTTTCAATGCGCATGACTGCACAAATTCGGCAGTCAATAGTTGTGGCACTGTTAGTTTGATAAGCCCAAGCATCACGACAAGTTCGTAACGCATCTGATCGGAAAAACGGTTTTTTAATTGTCCTGAGGCCAAAAAACGCATTAAAGCATAATCACATTGGTTTTTAATTATCTTTGGGCCGAAAACTGCATAGAAAGCAAAATGGCATCGGTTTTTGTTCATCCTTGGGCCAAAAATCGCATAAAAAGCAAAATGACATCGGTTTCTGACAGTTGTGAGGCTGGCGCTAGAAAGTTCAATATGCTGTTCACCGTTTTGTACCACAAGTTGACCTCGAGAAACAGCACGTTTCGCAACAGATCGGAGTGTCTCGCGGATGACGTTCAGAATGTGGCAAGCAATGCATACCTTCAATCCAGCTACATTTGTAACTGGAGCGCTGAACACAATATCTTTGATAACACGTAGCCAGACGTCATACGGGTTAAGATCAGGTGATCTGGACGGAAATGCTCTGGGAAATGACGGCTGACAATTTTAACTTTTCCGAAATGCCTCTGCAGCAGCCGCTTCACTAGCTGTGCAATGTGATGAGGAGCACCGCTTGCAAAAAAATGATCCTAACCAAACGTCCACCCCGATTAACGTTTGTAATGCCGTTGGTGTCCAAACGACTCTCTTAGCTTGTACCAGTGACGGTACAGGTAACAACACCCGCAGGACTCATCTGCTCGAAAAAAACGGCTCTATCCTAAACGATGACATCAACCCTCACCACACAGTCACCTTTGCAAAATGAAATGGTACTGGTTGATATGCGGATATACCGTTCCCAAAATTCTGCAATTCTTCGAACTGAAATTGTGGTGTCACCGCGAGACACCACACTTGCTAGGTGGTAGCCTTTAAATCGGCCGCGGTCTGTTAGTATACGTCGGACCCGCGTGTCGTCACTATCAGTGATTGCAGACCGAGCGCCGCCACACGGCAGGTCTAGTCTAGATAGACTCCCTAGCACTCGCCCCAGTTGTACAGCCGACTTTGGCTAGCGATGGTTCACTGTCTACATATGCTCTCATTTGCAGAGACGACAGTTTAGCATAGCTTTCAGCTACGTCATTTGCTACGACCTAGCAAGACGCCATATTCAGTTACTGTGAATGTATTCTGAA
Organism: Schistocerca piceifrons; assembly: GCF_021461385.2. Classification (NCBI taxonomy): domain Eukaryota; kingdom Metazoa; phylum Arthropoda; class Insecta; order Orthoptera; family Acrididae; genus Schistocerca; species Schistocerca piceifrons. The sequence goes on along the minus strand of NC_060143.1, from coordinate 84,970,843 downwards.
CAGATAATGTTGTGAATCATGTACCGTCAAGAGCGACGTTCATCATTAATGGATTAAAGTTAAGTATCAAACTAATTACGTCCGCTTTCTGAATTCTCATTCCTTGTCATGTTCCAGACCTCACGTCAGTATAGTTCTTCCCTCCTCACGCCAGCCTGCGTGAGCTAAAACGCGTGCATTTCGGCCTCCACTCGTAACACGGTGTTGGCTCTTCTGCTAACACAAAAGAAATGCTTTTGGAGGAGTAAATGGGGTTCGTCTGTCCACAGAACGTTCCATGGTGATCCATTGTCCACTTCCTAGAGAGTAAGAAATTGCAGAGCGAATGCCGGCCGCGGTGGTGTCGCGGTTCTAGGCGCGCAGTCCGGAACCGCGCGACTGCTACGGTCGCAGGTTCGAATCCTGCCTCGGGCATGGATGTGTGTGATGTCCTTAGGTTAGTTAGGTTTAAGTAGTTCTAAGTTCTAGGGGACTGATGACCACAGTAGTTAAGTCCCATAGTGCTCAGAGCCATTTGAACCATTTTTTGCAGAGCGAACGTTTATCTCGCTGGCAGGTCAGCAGGAAGCAACTCATGAACATGGGCGATTTTATGTGGACAGCAATGCAGGACGCTTCGTAGGATTTTATGCACTGTACTCAAAGGTCTGTTGGCCGTGCACTACATGTTTACACACCACCTGCGGTGCTGTGGCCACATCTTCGACAGACGTCGGCTCAATCGTTTCCTCCCTCTGCCACACTGCACTTCAAAAGAATCTGTCTTTTCGAATGAATCTGTCTTTTCGAATTTTGTAATCATTTTCTCCAGACTCTTAGCAGACATACGACTAATGCCTTTTTTCGTACCCTTGAGTGTCCGTAACTTCTTCAGCGCTAGTGAAGCACAGTCACCATTCTTACAAAAGAGCCTCCCAGTAGAGTCATGTTGCGAGTCTCGGACGCAAACTGAGAGAGAGCTTTGTGCAGTGCGTCTGTTGGTGTGCCTGTTCTGACGCTGACAGCGCCATATATTGGTCAAATTTTCGACCTTTTTTTTCATGACGTTTCCTTCTGCGTCAATACATGCTGTTCAAAAATGGTTCAAATGGCTCTGAGCACTATGCGAATTAACTTCTGAGGTCATCAGTCGCCTAGAACTTAGAACTAATTAAACCTAACTAACCTAAGGACATCAAACACATCCATGCCCGAAGCAGGATTCGAACCTGCGACCGCAGCGGTCACGCGGTTCCAGACTGAAGCGCCTTTAACCGCACGGCCACACCGGCCGGCCTGTTCAAATTTGACCTTATCCTGAGCTTTCATCCTCTTTCTACAGAATTTTCAAACTACAACTGTAATTATGGACACGCTGTATATGTCTATAAATAGGTACAGGGTGTTTCAAAAATGACCGGTATATTTGAAACGGCAATAAAAACTAAACGAGCAGCGATAGAAATACACCGTTTGTTGCAATATGCTTGGGACAACAGTACATTTTCAGGCGGACAAACTTTCGAAATTACAGTAGTTACAATTTTCAACAACAGATGGCGCTGCAAGTGATGTGAAAGATATAGAAGACAACGCAGTCTGTGGGTGCGCCATTCTGCACGTCGTCTTTCTGCTGTAAGCGTGTGCTGTTCACAACGTGCAAGTGTGCTGTAGACAACATGGTTTATTCCTAAGAACAGAGGATTTTTCTGGTGTTGGAATTCCACCGCCTAGAACACAGTGTTGTTGCAACAAGACGAAGTTTTCAACCGAGGTTTAATGTAACCAAAGGACCGAAAAGCGATACAATAAAGGATCTGTTTGAAAAATTTCAATGGACTGGGAACGTGACGGATGAACGTGCTGGAAAGGTAGGGCGACCGCGTACGGCAACCACAGAGGGCAACGCGCAGCTAGTGCAGCAGGTGATCCAACAGCGGCCTCGGGTTTCCGTTCGCCGTGTTGCAGCTGCGGTCCAGATGACGCCAACGTCCACGTATCGTCTCATGCGCCAGAGTTTACACCTCTATCCATACAAAATTCAAACGCGGCAACCCCTCAGCGCCGCTATCATTGCTGCACGAGAGACATTCGCTAACGATATAGTGCACAGGTTTGATGACGGCGATATGCATGTGGTCAGCATTTGGTTTACTGACGAAGCTTATTTTTACCTGGACGGCTTCGTCAATAAACAGAACTGGTGCATATGGGGAACCGAAAAGCCCCATGTTGCAGTCCCATCGTCCCTGCATCCTCAAAAAGTACTGGTCTGGGCCGCCATTTCTTCCAAAGGAATCATTGGCCCATTTTTCAGATCCGAAACAATTACTGCATCACGCTATCTGGACGTTCTTCGTGAATTTGTGGCGGTACAAACTGCCTTAGACGACACTGCAAACACCTCGTGGTTTATGCAAGATGGTGCCCGGCCACATCGCGCGGCCGACGTCTTTAATTTCCTGAATGAATATTTCGATGATCGTGTGATTGCTTTGGGCTATCCGAAACATACAGGAGGCTGCGTGGATTGGCCTCTCTATTCGCCAGACATGAACCCCTGTGACTTCTTTCTGTGGGGACACTTGAAAGACCAGGTGTACCGCCAGAATCCAGAAACAATTGAACAGCTGAAGCAGTATATCTCATCTGCATGTGAAGCCATTCCGCCAGACACGTTGTCAAAGGTTTCGGGTAATTTCATTCAGAGACTACGCCATATTATTGCTACGCATGGTGGATATGTGGAAAATATCGTACTATAGAGTTTCCCAGACCGCAGCGCCATCTGTTGTTGAAAATTGTAACTACTGTAATTTCGAAAGTTTGTCCGCCTGAAAATGTACTGTTGTCCCAAGCATATTGCAACAAACGGTGTATTTCTATCGCTGCTCGTTTAGTTTTTATTGCCGTTTCAAATATACCGGTCATTTTTGAAACACCCTGTTATTACCATAGGTTAACTTTTGCCATTGCTTTAGTTGTCATTGTGAAAGGTCACTGCAAGACATACATTAGACCTACATACATGAACTGTCTTTTGCTAGTCATATGAACAGAAGTTTTACCCCATTAAAAAGTTTAAAAAACCAGTCCTTCTAAAAACAATTAGTATTCAGGTAGGCGTTCGGCTTACTATATATTTAGCCATATCCACGAAGTAAGACATTTCAAACAATAAATATGATAACTAAAGAAAGAATTTTCGTCTCCAATGTGTAGATGTTTAACATAATATTTTTTGAACTCTTCGGTCAACTTCACCCCAGTGCTCAGCTTCGACCCATTTGATGGTACATTCAATACAGTGACCTGCACTTATCAGATACACTTAAACACACAACTCTCTCATTTCGCGGAAGGAAGGAGACAGTGTGCGCGAAGGATCGGAGAAGACTTTCCAATTAGGCAGCAGAAGCTGTCTTAAGTGACCTTGCTGCCAACCATGCCAAACGACATTACTTTACTTTTCATGACGATGCTTGACAACTAGATGTTGTCCTAATTGTGTTGACCACAGTTAGACGGGCATAGAAGTTCAGGCGGCTTGCCACTTATGTTTCATTTCCATGACGTGTCGCAGGATGAACTTAGTAAGGCTAAGACAACTTTCCAGCCATTAGCAATTAACGGAGCTTGGTGAGAGGAGAACCTGAATTACACTTGATGCTCGCTACGCAGAATGTCCTTAATAGGACTAGGTCAACAGTAATTGAGCCAATGGTGGTTAAGAGAACCACGCCGTCACAGTCAGGCAACTCTGTTTGCGACCCCAGGGTGCATAGTTGTTCTACCCTTAGATCAGACACACATTGCAAGCTCGACGTCTGCCCCCCCAGGGGCTCAGCATTTATTTGCTGAGTACGGGCTTGGCGACCCCGGGGTCCTGAGCTGGGGACTGGTCAGCGCCGCCAGTCTCCTGTCACCGTAAACCCCGGACATGCTTCAGCGACCACCGCATGGCGCAGCGGTGGAATGTTGTATGCTGCGGGGAATGGTAATCTTGGCTTGACCGCCTGGATTGCGAGGAAGGTAAACCTCTATAAAAACCCCTCAATCTTATGGTGTGCTGCGCGCCTATAAGATGCATGGCTGTTGGGGTGGAACAGTCGCAAGCGGGCAACCTCTGGGGCACCTGCCGCACCCCAGTTGTATAAGGCTTACTCAGGCACGCGGGGCTCTGTCTGAGCGGACCTTTAGTTCCCTAGCTGCTCGTGGGACCACAATGGACCCTTCGACCTCTACGTTTCCCCCTACCAGTGGATTGGGTGGGCCACTGGTAGGAAAACACACCCAATCGAAAAAGCGACTTCGTGCTGCGAGTCCTCCAGCACCTGGTGTTACTAGAGATTTATCAGACTGTCGTAACAGAGCACATGCTGATATCCAGAATGTGTTTTTGATTGTCAAACGGAAGGAAGGTAGCTTTGAGAGAGTTTCTCCCTTTTACATCCACAAGGGTCTTGAGGGAATTGCAGGAACACTGAAATCTGTGAAGCGTCTGCGCAATGGGACTCTGTTAGTTGAAACTTCTAGTTCCCGTCAAGTCACTTCTCTTAGGAAAGCAACCTGTCTCGGAGAGTACGCTATCGAGACCGAGCTCCACTCCACTTTGAACTATAGTAAGGGTGTTGTGACATGTAGGGACTTGGTGGATATCCCCAAGGACGAGTTGAAATCTGAGTGGGCTGACGAAGGTATTGTCGACGTGCAGCATATTATGAAACGAGTCGATGGGGACCTAGTCAAATCCGACTCGTTTATTCTCACTTTCAATCGCCCGAGACTCCCAGAGCATGTTAAAGCGGGTTTCTTACGTTTGCCAGTACGGCCATATTTCCCCAACCCAATGCGCTGTTTTAAATGTCAGCGCTTTGGGCATACTACGTTGGGGTGCAATGGGATAGCCACTTGCGGTAAATGTGGTCAGCCTGCCCATGAAGGAGCCGATTGTTCATCGCCTGTGAAGTGCGTGAATTGCTCTGGGAGTCACCCTGTCTGGAGCCGGGTCTGCCCCATCTATCTCGAGGAACGGAAGATACAGGAGATCAAAACATCTAAGCGCATCCCCTATGGTGAGGCCAAGAAGCTCTTTAAGGCCATGCAGCCTCCTGTGTTTACAACATCTTTCGCTTCCACTCTGCAGAAACCGGTACAGTTGGCCACTGTTGCTACACAAACGGAGGTTGCTAGTGTCAGCACTAATACCTGCATTTGCCAGTGCACTTGTGCTGCTGCGGTTGTTTTGCAACCTGCAGCTCTCCCCACAACATCGGACAAGGCCGTGGTTGCTGACATTGGGGTACTTCCTGCACCTCCCCATATGGCACCTTCTGCCCAGGCGAGTAAAGCTCCAACTGTTGACAAGGTTCTGCATTCTAAGCCCCCCAAGACGAAGACGCCAAAGGTGAAGGTTTTGCCACCTGAGGAGACTAGTCATGGTCAGTCCGATGATGATGCCATCGTACTATCTGACATCTCCCTTGGGTCGCCATCGGAGCTGATGGACATTGATGTCGACCGGGGGCGATCTTCTCGCTCCAGCCCCAGGAATAAATCTCCGGCCAGTACGGGCTCTCCTCCAAAGCACAGGGGCAGGGTGAAAATTCAGCCACCCTGATCACTGGCTCCCATATTACAGTGGAACCTGAATGGGTTCAGGACGCATGTGGCCGAATTACAACTCCTTGTACGAGAGCGCCCCTTGTGCTTATGTCTCCAAGAGACACATTTCCGGGCCACTGATGCTCCTTCTTTACGGGGCTATACCGTGTATCGAAAAGATGATCTGATGGGGGAAAGGGCAAAGGGTGGTGTTGCGGTTTTTGTCCATGACATGCACCACTCATCTGAGCTCCCTCTCGTTACGGACTTGCAAGCAGTTGCAGTTGACCTTCTTGTGGGGCAGAGGCTCACAATCTGTTCCGTTTACTTACCGCCTCAGGACGCCATAGACTCTGAGGCTCTCACAGACCTTATTACCCAACTCCCCCGCCCATTTCTCCTTCTGGGGGACTTCAATGCTCATAATGTCTTATGGGGCTCTACGACTACTTGCCCCAGGGGTCGCATTCTGGAAAGCCTCATGGCATCCGAAGAACTGTGCATCCTCAACTCTGGTGCTCCCACTCATTTCTGTACTGCTTCTGGGTCGTCGTCAGCTATTGACCTTTCCTTTTGCTCTCCAGCACTCGCGGATTCTGCCCTGTGGGAGGTTGCCGCTGACCTCCATTCTAGTGACCACTTCCCCCTTTGGATTCGCCTCCCGGATGAGACTGTAGCATTACCAGTGCCACCCAGGTGGAACCTCTGCAGAGCTGACTGGACACTTTTCAGCGATTTAGCTGTTTTGGAACACCGTGCCAGCGTCCACGAATGGGTCGACCATGTTACAGCCGTGATCTCCCATGCTGCTGAATTGTCGATCCCACGGTCCTCAAGTCATCCCAAGAGGCGCCTTGTCCCTTGGTGGACCACTGAGTGCCGCTCAGCCATCCGAGCCCGCCGTGCAGCTCTGCGCCGCTTCAAGTGCCGTCCCTCAGCTGACAATCTTGCGGCCTTTCGGGTGGCAAGGGCCAAGGCGCGGCGAGTGATTAAAGAGAGCAAACGACGGTCATGGCAATCGTTCTTGAACTCCATCTCCCGCTCCACTAGTTCAACAAAAGTGTGGGAAGCCATCAGGAGGATCTCCGGGAAACGCAGCCAACTACCTGTCACAGCATTGCTGCATCAGGGTAGTCTACTCACGGCGCCGAGAGACATTGCCCAGACACTGGCCACGTATTTTGCCGACTCTACTGCCACTATGAACTGTGATCCAGATTTCTGCCGCTACCGCACTGCTATCGAGAGGGATCACTTGGACTTCCGGTCTCCAAATTCTGAATCCTACAACTGCCCCTTCACAATGTGGGAACTGGATTCGGCGCTGTCTGTGGCTCATGATACTGCGCCAGGTGCTGATCAAATCCTGTACAGCATGCTGCAGCACTTGTTGCTGCCATCCAAGGAAGTACTCCTGAATTGTTTTAATATGATATGGTCATCCGGCACGTTCCCTGACTCGTGGAGGGAGGCGATTTTGGTTCCCCTCCTCAAACCGGGAAAGGACCGAATGCATCCCAGTAGTTATCGGAGTATTGCTTTGACGAGCTGTGTCGGGAAGACATTGGAACGCATGGTCAACCGTCGCCTGGTTTGGCTGCTCGAGACCAGGCAGCTCCTTAGCCACTCTCAGTGTGGCTTTCGGAGATGTCGTTCAACTATAGACAACTTGACCCTGCTTGAGGCGGTCATCCAGCAGGCCTTCTTACGTAACCAGCATTGTCTAGGTGTATTCTTTGACATTAATAAGGCGTATGACACTACTTGGCGCCGCCTTATCCTCAATCAACTCCATCAGTGGGGCTTTCGTGGCCATCTCCCCATCTTCATTCGGTCCTTTCTTTCCCGCCGCCTCTTTCGATATCGGGTTGGTAATGTGCTATTTGATTTGTACGTGCAGGAGAATGGTGTTCCTCAGGGAAGCGTGTTAAGTGTCACCCTCTTTGCCGTCGCCATTAACAGTATCACGTCCACAATCCGGAGTCCTGCCCAGTGCTCCTTGTTTGTGGACGATTTTGCTGTTTTCTGTTCTTCCTCCAGTCTTGTCACTGCTAGTCGGCAGCTGCAGCTTACGATAAAGCGATTAGAGGCATGGACTGCGAAGACGGGTTTTACCTTTTCTGCAGACAAATGTGTGTGTGTTCATTTTAATCGTTCTCGACGTGCTTTTACCTCCCCTGAATTGCGTCTGAGGGGCACCATTCTTCCTTTTAGAGACACTGTGAGGTTCCTGGGCCTCACTTTTGATTCCAAGTTGTCGTGGTTGCCGCACCTTAAAGACCTCAAGGTGCGGGCCCTGAAGGCGCTGAATATTTTGAAGTGTTTGAGCCATCGGTCCTGGGGAGCAGATCGGGCGCGTCTACTGCAGTTTTATAGGGCTTTCGTCCGGTCGCGTCTTGACTATGGATGCACTGTGTATGGGTCAGCGAGGCCTTCGTATCTGAAGATTCTTGACGCAGTACACCATGAGGGTATCAGGCTGGCCACTGGTGCCTTCCGTACCAGTCCCATCCCCAGCCTGTGTGCTGAGGCAGGGGAACCGCCGCTCGCCATCCGGCGGAAACTCCTCATGGTTCGACGGGTGTGTCAATTCCTTGCCTGTCCTCCCTCCCCTGCATACCCTACTGTTGCCCGACCCCCTATGGAACGTCTCTTTTCCAGTCGTCCAAGGGCAACGAGACCATTTGGGATTCGTGCCAAGCATTTGCTTGAGTCCCTTGGTGTGGAGCGTGTGGCACCCCAACTCCAGGGTTTTACCCGCCTGCCTCCCTGGTTGCTCCAGAGGCCCAGCGTCCTTTTAGACTTGTCAGAGTACCGGAGGAGCTGCACTCCTGCGTTTGTTTTTACCTCCTTATTTTACGATATTTTAAACCAGCATCCTGACCATGTACCAGTATTTACGGATGGCTCTAAACAGGGGGACTCTGTAGGTTGTGCTGTGGTTTTCCCTGATCGAGTCATCAAATTACGGCTTCCTGCAGCGTTTACCATCTTTGATGCCGAATTGTTTGCGATCTTGCGGGCATTGGAGCAGATGAGATGTGTTCCCAGTCTTAAGTTTCTCATCTGTTCTGACTCCCTGAGTGCCCTTCAGACCATGCAACACTTGTACGCAGCGGATACGGTAGTCCAGAACATCCATGATGCCCTACTCCACCTGCAACGGCAGGGGAAGGAGGTTTCTTTCTGCTGGGTGCCGGGGCACGTGGGTATTAGGGGAAACGAACTGGCGGATGTGGCTGCCAAAGATGCATGTTCCCTCCCTCACGTTGTTGAATGTGCCGTCCCCCTCCATGCTGTTACCTCCCTTTTGCGTTCTCGTGTTATGCGTCAATGGGAAGAGGAGTGGCTGGCAGTCGGTGAAAATAAGCTGCGTTTGGTCAAGGCCACCACGCGGCCATGGCGTACGTCCAACCAGTCATGCAGGCGGGATGAGGTTCTCCTCACCCGCCTCCGCATCGGGCACAGTCCCTTAACGCACGGTTTTTTACTCCGGCGGGAGGACCCACCAATCTGTAGTGCTTGTGGCGTCCAGATAACTGTCCGCCACATTTTACTTGACTGTCCTTTATTCTCTGACCAGAGGGCGGTGGTTTCCTTGCCACCGGATTTGCCCTCTATTTTGCAAGACGACGCAACGACTGTGGTTAAGGTCTTACGATTTTGTGTCCTGTCAAATTTGTTGCCTCGGATTTTAGGGAGAGGATTTTAATGTGCTGCTGGGTGACTGGTTCACCCAGGTTTTAGGTAAGAGGTCCGCCAGTCACGATTACCTACTTGTTTCCCTTCAATTTCTGTTCTCTTTTCCTTGTGTTTCCTTTCCTTTTTAGTGCGTTTCTTCTCCTCTTGTTTTGCCTCTGTATGTGAGGATTTGTAACTGCGTCAGGTCTGTGTCTTTTAGCCGTTCTCCTTGTTCGCTGTCCGTCTTCGTCTCTTCTCCGCATGTGTTCCTGTTTCTATGCGTTTGGGCGCTGATGACCACGCTGTTTAGCGCCCGAAAACCTCAACCCACACACACACACACACTCGACGTCTGCACCACGTCTTACGTAAGCAGCTCACTGTATCCGGGACCGGTTCTGTTTGATCTGAGTTACCTTTGGGGGAAATCAATTATCAAATGAGGTAGTAACTTTATGAATGCCTTGTATTTTCCATTTGAGTCAGAAGTACTATGAACATCTATCCAGTTCATGTCCTTGGGCAATCTCCTAAACTTCTCATTTAATGACTGATTTATTACCCTCCTGTACTCAGATTTAATAGATTTTATATTCTGACAGTTTCAACATTTAACATAAGGTGCTGCACGTCATGATCAGATAGCCCATTTGGTACTGGTTTTGTTATATGACTTTTTTCCTAGATATGTCTAAAACATTATTGTCAACAATAGTCTCAGAGCATTTACATACCCCAGTTGCAAAGCTGACAGTAGAAATTAAATTGCATGGCAATGTTACTAATAGCTGTAATTGTTCACTGCCAGAGCTTTTCAATAAATCCACATTAAAAGCAAATGGCTCTGAGCACTATGGGACTTAACATCTATGGTCATCAGTCCCCTAGAACTTAAAACTACTTAAACCTAACTAACCTAAGGACAGCACACAACACCCAGTCATCACGAGGCAGAGAAAATCCCTGACCCCGCCGGGAATAGAACCCGGGAACCCGGACGCGGGAAGCGAGAACGCTACCGCACGGCCACGAGCTTCGGACTAAAAAGCATCAGCAACCACTGTTTTCTTGTTCTTTACTTTGAGATGGGACAACAGAGCTGCGAGATATTTTATGAACAGGTTAAAGTTTCCTGACGGTACTTTGAATATGCTTATTATTATAAATGACTTATTATGAAATACTGCTTCCGTTACACGAGGTTCTAAGTGCTGCTCTGAGCAAAATTTATTAATATCAATATTCTTGAAATAAGACGGTTTCTGACAAATGTTGCAACTCCTCCTTTCTCCATATTTTCTCTACAGAAGTAAGCGGCAATTGAATAAAGCAACATTTAACATAGCAATATCAGTGGTCACATAATGTCGAGAGAGGCAGATTATAGCAACTAGTTTGCCAAACTCTAATTCTTCAACACAAATACACAATTCATTAAACTTACCCCTCATTCCTCGGATATAATGATGCAGTAAGGATAACTGATTTTGTGCACTGGCTGAATCAGAAATCGATGAGCCTAATTTTTCTCTTAATTTTTTAATATCTCCAGTTTCAATCTGAAGGCTGTTTGGATGAATTGTGTACATCAAAATTTGCTTTCTGGCTGACTGTTTTATCAATGTAAACGTCATTTTCAACCTGTCTCTCAACGTCTTTTCTTTCTCCCCTCCCTACCCTAAAAAACTGTTGTTCTGCCACCTGTAACCACTGATTCTTTACCACATGTGAAATTGCTCCCCTTAAGCTATTTGCTATCAGCCCAGACAGTTTTCAGTCCATTCCCTGCTGAGGTGAAGGCTATGCCTAGAGTAGTCGCACCTGTTGATAGAGAGAACAGGACCGACCCTAATATGAGACCCCATACCTGGTCAAAGCCGCCGCTCCACTGCTGGAACCAGGTCACATCACATCACAGGCACGTGGCCCACCCATCTATTACAATCTCAGAGCCAACACGAACTCTAGCTCTCCAACATGCGAGCTATCTCCAATTCTATTGAGTAGCACTAGACTGCCTTGGCACAAAAGAATCGAGACTGCTCGCAATAAGAAGGACCTATTATACTCAGTGAACGAATTCTGCTATCTGACAAGGGAACCTCCCCATCGCACCCCCTCAGATTTAGTTATAAATTGACACAGTGGATAGGCCTTGAAAAACTAAACACAGATCAATCGAGAAAACCGGAATAAGTTGTGTGGAACTATGAAAAAATAAGCAAAATATACAAACTGAGTAGTCCATGTGCGAGATAAGCAACATCAAGGACAAGATAAGCTGAGGAGCGCTGTGGTCCCGTGGTTAGAGCGAGCAACTGCGGAACGAGAGGTCCTTGGTTCGAGTCCTCCCTCGAGTGAAAATTTTACTTTCTTTATTTTCGCAAAGTTACGATCTGTCCGTTCATTCATTGACGTCTCTGTTCACTGTAATAAGTTTAGTGCCAGTGTTTTGCGACCGCCCCGCAAAACCGTGCGATTAGTAGACGAAAGGACGTGCCTCTCCAATAGGAATCGAAAACATTTGATCGCAAGGTCATAGGTCAACCGATTCCTCCACAGGATAACACGTCTGATATATTCTTTACGACACTGGTGACGGCATGTGCGTCACAAAACAGGAATATGTTGTCGACCCACCTAACTTGCACACTTGGCGAATGGGTAAAAAGATTCTTCTACCTTGCCCGATTTAGGTTTTCTTGTGGATGTCATAATCACTCCCAAAGTAGTGATGAAAACATAAGAGTTTGTCACATAAACTGCAACAAATGAATGCAACAGTTTCACAGTCGCGCAGTTTTCCCTGTGCTCTGTCAAAACATATGTTTTTTACGTTTTCAAATGTTTCCGTGCGTAGACCGTCAAATCCTGCATATGTCCAAGCAAATCTGAACATGTCCTGGAATTTTGGAGAGCGAAGTTGATTATGTGTGAGTGCCTGAACTTTGATAATTATCTGAAAAAAAAATTAAACTTTTCACCCGAGGGAAGATTTGAACCAAAGACCTCTCATTCCGCAGTTGCTCACGCTAACCACGGGACCATGGCGCTCGTTAGCTGACACTCTCCTTGATGTTGCCTGTCTTACGCCTGGACTACTCAGTTTGTATATTTTGCTTTTTTTTTCATAGTTCCTCACAACTTCTTCCTGTTTTCTCGATTGATCTGTGTTCAGTTTTTCAAGGCCTATCCCTGTGCCAACTTATAACTAAATCTGAGAGGGATGCGATGGGAGGTTCCCTTGTGAGCAGCAAAATAACCCATGATGGACAGAGCAAGGAGGACATAAAAAGCAGACTTGCACTGGTAAAAGGACATTACTGTAGAAGAGAAATCTCCTAGTATCAGACATAGGTCATAATTCGAGGAAGAAATTCTAAGAATGTACGTCAGCATTGTGTGACAGTAAAACAGGGACTGTGGGAAAACAGGAACAAAAGAGCACTGTAGCATTTGAGATGTGGTGCTGCAGGAGGATGTTGGATATTAGATGACCTAATAAGGTTAGGAATGAAGAGGTTCTCCGCAGAATCGGCGAGGAAAGGGATGCACTGAGGTGACAGAAGTCATGGCATACCTTCTATTATCGTGTCGGACCTCCTCTAGCCGGCGTAGCACAGCAATTCGACGTGTCGTCCTTGGAAGTCCCGTACAGAAGTACTGATCCATGCTGCCTCTATAACAGTCCATAAAAGTGAAAGGGTTGCCGGTGGAGGATGTTGTCCACGATCTGACCTCTCAATTATGTCCCATAAATCTTCGATGGATTCATATGGGCGATCTGGATGACCAAATCTTTCGCTCGAGTTTTCCAGAACTGGAAATCAATCGTGAACAAGTGTGGCCCAGTGGCATGACAAACATATGTACGATGGTTTTCCTGAAAGCAAGGAACAATCGGTTGCGCCTATACTCGCTTCTGTCGATTTTTTTCGTCATTAGTGACGAAGAATGCTGAAGATTAGATGGGTAGATCACATAACTAATGAGGAGGTATTGAACAGAATTGGGGAGAAGAGGAGTTTGTGGCACATCTTGACTAGAAGAAGGGATCGGTTGGTAGGACATGTTCTGAGGCATCAAAGGATCACCAGTCTAGTATTTGAGGGCAGCTTGGAGGGTAAAAATCGTAGAGGGAGACCAAGAGATAAATACACTAAGCAGATTCAGAAGGATGTAGGTTGCAGTAGGTACTGGGAAGTGAAGAAGCTTGCACAGGATAGCGTAGCACGGAGAGGTGCATCAAACCAGTCTCAGGACTGAAGACTACAACAGCAACAATCTCTGTAGAATCTTACAGGTATAAGGACCAGATGCCTTTCCACTTTTAAGCGATAAAACACAACAACAACAATGAGTGTCGTACTGAGCTCCCACCCCGCCCCCCCTCCTCTCTCTCTCTCTCTCTCTCTCTGTCTCTCTCTCTCTCTCTCCCTCTCTCTCTCTCTCTCTCTCTCTCTCTCTTCCTCTCACTCTCTCTACTTCTTTGTCTATGTAGAGGCGCCTACCTGGAGATCGTCTGGAACACGAGAGTGGTGGTGCGAAATGCAACCCCTTCCGGGTTTGAGAGTCCCCCGCCTCGAATGGTGTAGGACGGCCGTGGACTCGCTGACCTGCGCCATGAAGTCCCTCACGGCAACCTTGGATGGCATGACTGCTAGCACGGGGTTCGTCGTCCGATCGGCCGGCAGCACCGGCCGCGCCCTTTTGCTGGGAGCGCTACTGGAACCCTCGCAGCACTCCACCAAGGGCGACGCCGTTTGCAACCACGCCGCCGACAGCAGCTTCCGGTACCTCACCATTTCCTCCATCCAGGCCGTGGCTGGAACACAGCGCACCCCACAAGCCAGTAATGTGACCTGCGGGATCAGCAGTATTTACGATAAAGAAGTAAAATGTCACAGAGAGCCAACGCCGCCATCAAGGTGAAGCAAATCGAACAATACTACGCCATGTTTTCAGAATTCAAAAGAAAGGGGCGTGGTACATAACTGTGCATAAAGGCCCCTACACACGAAGCAACTGTCAGACCGCCGACCGACCGACAGACGAACTGTACGTAGGTAGAAGCTTGTCACAGAGAGGCAACGCCGCCATCAAAGTGAAGCAAATCGAACAATACTACGCCATGTTTTCAGAACTCAAAAGAAAGGGGCGTGGTACATAACTGTGCATAAAGGCCCCTACACACGAAGCAACTGTCAGACCGCCGACCGACCGACAGACGAACTGTACGTATGTAGAAGCTTTGGCGAACCAGCCGACCAACTTTTCTTGTCGGGATGTCGGACAGGTACGATCACACGACAGCTGACACCCCAGTCCCTGCCTGACTCTCATTGTAACCAAAAAATGGCTCAAGAGGCTCTAAGCACTAACATTTGAGGTCATTAGTCCCCTAGACGTAAACTAATTAAACCTAACTAACGTATGAACATCACACACATCCACGCCTGAGGTAGGATTCGAACCTGCGACCGTAGCAGCCGCATGATTCCGCACTGAAGCGCCTAGAACTGCTCGGCCACTGCGGCCGGCCTCATCGTAACCCCTTCCCCTATAATTTATACAGTGGTAAGCGCTTTGGTGCCAACTGCCAGACAAAAGTTCGTCTTTTGCCACTGAGCACGAATTAAATGCTGTTCCAATATACACGACAGATATTTGTCAGACACATCAATAAAGATGCAAGAAATGAAGCACATGTTTCATTTTGTAACGAAACCAGAATTGTTTCATGTAGCATATAGAGAGAGTCAAAGATACGCCGACCTTCTGTATCTCGCTTTTTAGGTTTTATTTCAAATACCTATTGGAAATGAAATCTAAAAACCGAAATACAACAGATCACTTCTAAGATTTCATCCCCGATATGCACCGGAAGTAAAACCCAAAACCAAAAATTTAGACACAAAGAAATTATAAACATTGGCTGGGAGTTGACATTGATTTAAATAAATTGGGAGAGTTGAATATTTGTGTGAGAGTGGGATTCTAACCCGGGTCTGCTGCTTACTAGTCAGATCCTCTGACCACATTTTTTTCAATTTTTTTAAAATCTCAAATGTTCGTCACTGTTCGTTGCATTTGTTAGGGGCGGACATCCCATGACGCCCGGTCAAGTCATCGTTGATCCGTTCACTCAGTTAACCATCTGACGAACACGCTGAGCTACCGTGCTGCCATCACTGAGCCATCTGGATACAGTGGTCAGTGTAATTGTGCGGACTACCCTAACACGCCTCCCATCAGACATCAGACCCAAAAAGCCTTCATTATATATATATATATATATATATATATATATATATATATATATATATATATATATATATATATATATATCAAAAACAGTTTTGCATCACCGCCACCTCGGTTCCGAGAGTTCCGGAACCTGTACAGAACATTGGAATACAGATCAGCATAAACATCATTTTTGCCCTTTTCATTGCTCATGAAAAACCACACACTGCATGTTCTACCAATACACAGCAAGACCTTCACGGGTGGTGGTCCAGATTGCTGTACACTCCTGTACTTCTAATACCCAGTAGCACGTCCTCTTCCACTGATGAATGCCTGTATTCGTCGTGGCATACTATTCACAAGTTCATGAAGGCACTGTTGGTCCAGATTGTCCCACTCCTCAACGGCGATTCGACGTAGATCCCTCAGAGTGGTTCATGGGTGATGTCGTCCATAAACAGTCCTTTTCGATCTATCCCAGGCATCCTCGATAGGGTTCATGTCTGGAAAACATGCTGGCCGCTCTAGTCGAGTGACATCGTTATCCTGAAGGAAGTCATTCACTAGATGTACACGATGGGAATGCGAATTGTCGTCCATGAAGACGAATGCCTCGCCAATATGCTGCCGATATGGTTGCACTAGCGGTCGGAGGATGGCATTCACGTATCGTACAGTCGTTGCGGCGCCTTCCATGACCACTAGCGGCGTACATCAGCCCCACATAATGCCACGCCAAAACAGCAGGGAACCTCTACTCGCTGGACAGTGTGTTAAAGCCGTTCAGCCTGACCGGGTTGCCTCCAAACATGTCTCCGACGATTGTCTGGTAGAAGGCATATGCGACTCTCATCGGTGAAGAGAACGTGATGCCAATCCTGAGCGCTCCATTCGGCATGTTGTTCGGCCCGTCTGTACCGCACTGCATGGTGTCGTGGTTGCAAAGATGGACCTCGCCATGGGCGTCGGGAGTGAAGTTGCGCAACATGAAGCCTATTGTGCCCAGTTTGAGCCGCAACACAAATTCCTGTGGCTACACGAAAAGCATTATTCAACATGGTGGCTTTGCTGTCCGGTTTCCTTCGAGCCATAAGAAGTAGGTAGCGGTCATCCATTGCATTAGTAGCCCTTTGGCGGCCTGAGTGAGGCATGTCATTGACAGTTCCTGTCTCTCTGTATTTCCTCCATGTCCGAACAACATCGTTTTGGTTCACTCCGAGACGCTTGGACACTTCCTTTGTTGAGAGCCCTTTCTGACACAAAGTAACAATGCGGACGCGATCGAACAGCGGTATTGACTGTCTAGGCATGGTTGAACTTCAGACAACACAAGCCGTGTAGCTCTTTCCTGGTAGAATGATTGGAACTGATCAGCTATCGGACCTCCTCCGTCTTAATAGGCGCTGCTCATGCATGGTTGTTTACATCTTAGGGCCAGTTTAGTGACATCTCTGAACAGTCAAAGGGACTGTGTCTGTGATACATAATCCATAGTCAATGTCAATCTTCAGGAGTTCTGGGAACCGGGGGATGCAAAACTTTTTTTGATGTGTGTATATAAATGGTGTCTGCTCATTCGAACATGTAGAAAACAACAGACACCTCATGTATATGCGCACTCGTAAGATCGTAATTGCTCTGTGTGTTAATTGATAGTGGCTGCTTAATCAAAATGATGTTCGTTCTTTCGGACATGTCCGAAAGGACAGACACCACGTATATAGAAAATAGTGACAGTCAGTAGACGTTTGTTAATCAGATATACTTGTTTCATTTTTGTAAGTGTCCGGCCCTAGTAACTGTGTGATCAGCGCGACAGACTGTCAATCCTAAGTGCCTGGGTTCGATTCCCGCCTGGGTCGGAGATTTTCTCCGCTCAGGGACTGGGTGTTGTGTTGTCCTAATTGTCATCATTTCATCCCCATCGACGAGGAAGTCGCCGAAGTGGCGTCAAATCGAAAGACTTGCACCGGACCTAGCGAGGTGGCGCAGTAGTTAGACACTGGACTCGCATTCGAGAGGACGACGGTTCAATCCCGCGTCCGGCCATCCTGATTTAGGTTTTCGTGATTTCCCTAAATCGCTCCAGGCAAATGCCGGGATGGTTCCTTTGAAAGGGTACGGCCGATTTCCTTCCCCATCCTTCCCTAATCCGATGAGACCGATGACCTCGCTGTCTGGTCTCCTTCCCCCAAACAACAACAACAACACACTTGCACCTGGCAAACGGTCTACCCGACGGGAGGCGCTAGTCACACGACAAAAAAATGGTTCAAATGGCTCTGAGCACTATGGGACTTAACATCTATGGTCATCAGTCCCCTAGAACTTAGAACTACTTAAACCTAACTAACCTAAAGACATCACACACATCCATGCCCGAGGCAGGATTCGAACCTGCGACCGTAGCAGTCGCGCGGCTCCGGACTGAGCGCCTAGAACCGCTAGACCACCGCGGCCGGCTAGTCACACGACATTTAGATTTACTTTTATAAGTGGTAAAAATATTCCAGCTCATAGGGTAGCCTTCTGCTATGAAGAGCAGTGTGTGGGATTTTTTATGGTTCTAACAGTTGTTACTGCTTTATGTCTTATGTATCTGTTTATCATTTAGATCATGTGCGCTGGCACCATTTGCTCTCTTCTTTTAATCTGAAAGGTGTTTCTTACACTTGCAGGGGCATCTTCTGGGCTACACATATAAGTGAATTAATAATGTTTACATGAACAAATTTTGTTTCCTGTAACTTCCTTTATCATGACATATTTCTGCAGGCAACTATAAATCACATTGCAGGTTTCAGGAATCATTATAGATAATAGTCGTGGAAAATGGGAGTACAAAAGCACCGAATTTAATTATGGTCTGATGATATTCAGCAGCTCCTAGACTCGCGGCTCCATAAGCAACAGAGTGGTGGTGAATTTCTATCTTTGCATTAGCCACTTCTTTGTGTGCTGGCGTAAGCTGTCGCCAGCACTTCGGCAGGCAAAGATGTAGCAAGAAGATCGATAGTAGGCGCTGGATCAAGCGCGCCTTCCAGGAGTAACGCCAAAGACAGACTCACAGGCAACTGGCCGCCAACACCCCCTCGAGCGCAAGTATGTAGGTCGCTGCCGCGGACCTGAGGGCTATGTCTCTCAGTCTCTAGCGCAGTACTAAGTCAGTCTTAGTCAGCAGCTCAGTCTCAGTCACTGGCGCAGTCGCTCAGTCACTAGCTCAGTCATTGACACACCAACTCGCACTCCAAGTCGGCGTCTATCATTCATCGCATAGCGGGACTTGTACTTCACCAGCAGTGACACTAACGAGGACTAATATTGAAGAGCTCGTACCACAGCGTTGTTAAAGTTAAGTAGCAGCTATCTGTTTAAGTAAATAAAGAACGCTGTTAATACGTGTGTGCAGTTGTGTTGTTGAAAGAGGATACCGGCCACCAAACAACATCCTCTCCTCTGATTCCTATGGTACAAGACTCAACAGTGGCGACCAGGACAATACATTTTGCCCATGGCCTTCTCTCGGCTTTTTCTGACCTTGTTACCTCCAAAACTGCTAAGGCAAACCATAGTTTTTGTTTCTGTGATAAACCAAGCGGGATCTAGTGGAAAATATATTCAATGAATTTAATATAAAAACGTCACAACAACAGGGCAGCGCTGTAATTGATGAGTGCAGTCGATCGGGACGTGTGACGTTGCTACGGAATGATCGCTCGGTTGGTCGGTCGGCTGATACATTAATTGTATTGCGTGCAAGGGCTTGACGAAATTACGAAATTACAACTCTTAGTCTTTATCACATTTAGTCAAAAACAGTACTCACTCTGAGTATAGCGCACTCTCACTTTACATACGTCGTCTCTCGACAGTGTAAGTAGCTTCCACATAAATACTGTAACCACAACGGTCAGTAGCGGAGGATTTACAAACAGAAGATGCAGTCCATAAAATTTAGTCCATGTCTATTACCAGACTCTTTTCTGGAGAAAATTTCGAAGAATGACGAAAGTTTCAAGATGAACGTCCTACGAAAGTTTACATTAATATCAGATGTATGTACCATTCAAGTTGAAAACAAAAACCGTATTGCACGAAGCAAGGAAACACCACTCCACGCAGTAAGTATATTATGATCCAAGCCATCAACTCAGTCGAATATGCGATGAAGTTTTTGCTTGATCGTAAGCTTATAAGAATCACACCCAATATATTACTTTGCCTTTGTCATGAACCAGACTGATCTGCTTGTATACACATTCAAATAATGTAAAATAACGTAAAAGTTACGAGTGGACCCTCCCCCCTTTCATTTTTGCAGTTTATTTACGATATACGTACACAACATCCACCAAAGTTCTCGGAAACGTGCCTATTAACTATGTTTCCTGAAATTAACTTAGTTTTGTGATGAAAAGTGCGGTTAAATAAGGGAATAACTTAAACATTAGGCTACGCTACAGGTCATACAACGACAAAATTCTCATCTTTGAATGTAACCTAGTCCCCTAGCTACGTTACGTATCAGTCTGTCACCACAACCAACAAACAGACTGCCCATATTCTTCTGAATTCAAAGATTCAGTATCCGATTTATCTACACTTTGCACATTTCGCTTTCTTACTAGATTATCTGGAGTTATAATTCAAAATTTATAATTACCTGTTATACGAAATTGCCCCTTATTATGTCGGCCGAGTACTTGATATACATCGCCTTCTAGCAATAACTATGACACATACACACGAATCCTTCAGTCCCAGATGAACTATTGCGTAATGTTGAGAATAAGAAGACATGGACTGAAAAATTCAGTTTAGGATCAGTCTTTGCGTGATTTAATAAACCCTTCGCTGTTCATAAGATGTATCCTATACAGAAAAATTCCAAAATCGTTTGAAGATAAGTGTAATCCACAAGTTCTGTAGAACAGAGTTAAGAGAAATCGCTCTATAGTAAGTTTGCTTTGTGTAAATTATATGTACCATATGGTTAAATTTGTATTTTAATTTGAAATCAGTTAAATAAACTGTGTAGGTCAAATACATAAACTCCGACTCACGGATCAGGCACATTACGATCTAACCCACACAGCCAGTCAGATATACAACGAACTTGTTGGGTGACCGTAACTTTATGAAATTAATACTTAACACACTGTCTATCTAAACTATCCTTTTTCTGAATTAGTTTATCATCTGATCATCATACACATCCAAACCATCCCAAATGACTGTCCATGTGTAAGAACAAATCAAAATATTTTATAGAGAAATTAGCACTTTTTACTTTGCATAGAAATGGCTCCTATTACATTTTGAAGTTATGATTTAAAACAACTAACTACTTTTTCACAGGAAAACACAGGACTTCCCATCTGTAATCCACATTCTCTAGTGACAAACAACACTTTATTTAAAATTTGCAGAAAACAACAAAAACAGTTATTGGAGTAATGCCTATTGCAGTTGTCAAAAACTGAATCCCTTGTTTTATAACACTCATACGTGAAAGACGTAATTCTCCACACATTCCATCCAGCAACTACGTTTTCAGTAACGACAAAAACTTACGATCATCTGTTCCTGACGTTTCAGGAACGTTACACAGTATGAAGTTCTCCCTCGCCTTTGCGTCGCGGTGCAGGGAGGAAAGGGCAACACCAAAGTTCTTGAAATGAAAGCGCCTGATCACCACTGCCCGAACACATCGTATCTACGACAGAATGGAGCAAGCTTTCCTCCGTGAGCGAATTCATGTAACACGGAGATACTTGGTAAGAATTGATGAGGGATTTTTGAGTTTTCTATCGACTTAGGAGCAACCTGCATCGAGACGAATGGGACAACACGGACAGCATCGGTTACAGGAGCATGCAGAACGAATCTACTGCTGCACTGAGCTACAGAAGAAAAATTTGGCAAGATGCAGGAAGCAGACTGACAAGGCGTTTCCCGACATGTCACGCACAGTGGTCAATCTCACTGAACGACTATTGTGCAAAGAGGGAAGTCTGTCCTTCAAACAGGTGGAAATTTCTCTATCATCCCGAGAACTGTACCTATGTAGGATACCGTTGCTAAAACCGAAACGGCCATTCGGACCATACCTCATGAAAGAGCTGAGCAAATACGCACTGAAACCGGCAGCCTGTGACCTAAAGAAAGTGAAGTTACAAGCTATCAAGTACTGTCTCTCGAAAAGGGAAATGCAACTGTCATAATGAAAACCGAAGATCATGACCAGAAGATCCGGAGCCTATTAGACCCTACGGTGTACCGAAAACTAAGCGCAAATCCGACGCAGCGGATCACACGGAATACGAACCGGATAATCAAAGCGTCACAGAAGTGCCACCACCTCGACTGGGTTACCAAAGATCTACAGGGTGTTACAAAAAGGTACGACCAAACTTTCAGGAAACATTCCTCACACACAAAGAAAGAAAATATGTTATGTGGACATGTGTCCGGAAACGCTTACTTTCCATGTTAGAGCTCATTTTATTACTTCTCTTCAAATCACATTAATCATGGAATGGAAACACACAGCAACAGAACGTACCAGCGTGACTTCAAACACTTTGTTACAGGAAATGTTCAAAATGTCCTCCGTTAGCAGGGATACATGCATCCACTCTCCGTCGCATGGAATCCCTGATGCGCTGATGCAGCCCTGGAAAATGGCGTATTGTATCACAGCCGTCCACAATACGAGCACGAAGAATCTCTACATTTGGTACCGGGGTTGCGTAGACAAGAGCTTTCCAATGCTCCCATAAATGGAAGTCAAGAGGGTTGAGGTAAGGAGAGCGTGGAGGCCATGGAATTGGTCCGCCTCTACCAATCCATCGGTCACCGAATCTGTTGTTGAGAAGCGTACGAACACTTCGACTGAAATGTGCAGGAGCTCCATCGTGCATGAACCACATGTTGTGTCGTACTTGTAAAGGCACATGTTGTAGCACCACAGGTAGAGTATCCCTTATGAAATCATGATAACGTGCTCCATTGAGCGTAGGCGGAAGAACATGGGGCCCAATCAAGACATCACCAACAATACCTGCCCAAACGTTCACAGAAAATCTGTGTTGATGACGTGATTGCACAATTGCGTGCGGATTCTCGTCAGCGCACACATGTTGACTGTGAAAATTTACAATTTTATCACGTTGGAATGAAGCCTCATCGGTAAAGAGAACATTTGCACTGAAATGAGGATTGACACATTATCGGATGAACCATTCGCTGAAGTGTACCCGTGGAGGCCAATCAGCTGCTGATAGTGCCTGCACACGCTGTACATGGTACGGAAACAACTGGTTCTCCCGTAGCACTCTCCATACAGTGACGTGGTCAACGTTACCTTGTACAGCAGCAACTTCTCTGACGCTGACATTAGGGTTATCGTCAGCTGCACGGAGAATTACTTCGTCCATTGCAGGTGTCCTCGTTCTAGGTCTTCCCCAGCCGCGAGTCATAGGCTGGAATGTTCCGTGCTCCCTAAGACGCCGATCAATTGCTTCGAACATCTTCCTGACGGGACACCTTCGTTCTGGAAATCTGTCTAGATACAAACGTACCGCTCCACGGCTATTGCCCCGTGCTAATCCATACATCAAATGGGCATCTGCCAACTCCGCATTTGTAAACATTGCACTGACTGCAAAACCACGTTCGTGATGAACACTAACCTGTTGATGCTACGTACTGATGTGCTTGATGCTAGTACTGTAGAGCAATGAGTCGCATGTCAACACAAGCACCGAAGTCAACCTTACCTTCCTTCAATTGGGACAACTGGCGGTGAATCGAGGTAGTACAGTACATACTGACGAAACTAAAATGAGCTCTAACATGGAAAAGTAAGCGTTTCCGGACACATGTCCACATAACATCTTTTCTTTATTTGTGTGTGAGGACTGTTTCCTGAAAGTTTGGCCGTACCTTTTTGTAACACCCTGTATAAGACTAATGTTCCATTAAGACTGGCTATCAGCCCTCCTGGCTCATCGACGTACAAACTGGCGCAACACTTCGCCTCTCTGTTCCAGCTAAAGGTAGGAAAGACTGACACTTACATGAAGGATTCAGGACATTTCATTGAGAATCTGAAGACACTAAAACTTGCACCAAACGACATCCTGGTCAGCTCTGATGTTGTTTGTTTATTTACCAAAGTGCCACTCAGTCAGTGTCTGGAGTATATTTCTCGAAAGACATCACCAAAGGAGACTTGCATGTCTCCCACGAGGTATTTCATGTGGAACGGCACCTTCTACATACAGCTGGAAGGCGTCACCGTGGGTATCACACTTAGTTCAGTGGTGGACAACTTCTTCATGGAGTATTTCGAAGCACAGGCGCTGGACCCGTCACCTTGTAAATCTAAGGTGTGGTGCAGATACGCGGGCGTTACCTTCGTTGTTGAGCCATGGTTAGGAACAGATCGGTGACTTCCTAAGCCACCTGAACAGTCTACATCCAAATATAAAATTTACCGTGGAGGTAGAAAACGACCAACACCTACACTTTCCAGATGTGCTTCGCACGAGGGATGGTGAAAACCTAGGACAGAACGTGTATCAAAAGCCTGCACACATGGACCGATTCCTGCACTAACTACCAGATCAACAACCAGAGCCAGAAAAGATGCATGATTAACACCCTAGCAATACAAATATGTGAGCCGCACCACCTCAGAAGCGATAAGCAACACCTAGAAAGCGTTCTGATGAGCAGTGGGTACTCAACACGTTACATAAGAATCAAACACTCGGCGAAATGACACATGGGAAGAGAAATGTCAGATACGGCCTCTCTGCCATACATTCCCAGAGTGAGCGATATAATCGGCCGTATGTAACACAAACACGGCATAAAGACTATTTATGAACCGGCAAAGAAGATCAAAGAGCGTCTCAAATCGGGAAAAGAGGAAAGGGACCCACTTGCAATGTCGAGAATATAACGAATACCAAGTAAATATGAAAAGGTCTGCGTTGGAATGAATGGACGATCTAGATGATCACCGAACACAAGCGGCATTGCGGACAGTGGCAAGTGGAGAAATCAGCCATGTTGGAGCACGTGCTGTGTGAGACCGACCATGAAGTAGAATTCGTCGACACGGAAGTTATTGCTGTGGAGCAAAACTATTACACCTGCTTGTTCAGGAAATCTATAGAAATACCCAACCAAGACAATAGTTTCAACAAGAAAGAGGAAAGCCTCGAGGTGAATGGATCCTGGTTTCCCGCGCTGCACAGAACCATCACTGCAGGTAGCAAGGGGAGGACTGAAGTGAGAATGACCACGGAAAAGCCATTGAAGATCGCGCTCCGTGCACATATAACATGCGGCCTACGAGGACGACTCTAGTCCACCACCAGCGATGGAGGCCGAAGCTTCGCAGTGCCAGCCAGTCGTGCTGGAGAAACGTCGGAAAAATCATCGTCGGCCGAAGAACCCGAGACAGAACCCAACTGGCAATTTGTCAAAGTTACACATGTCGTCCCACACTAATTCCACTACGCAACAAGAGTGGTGCGTACTCACAAGGGCGTACATGTTCTGGGTTTCCTTTTGACACAGTTCTGATGTGATTTTGGTAACAGTTGCATCACAGGGTGGGAGAGACATTGTACGGCGACTGAAAAGCTACTTCGAAGCTGAAGTACGTGGGTCAGTAAGATTGTTGGGTGTGAAAAACGTCTAAATTACACACAGATTCACCGGTAAATTGGCGTGGTATATGCACCAAATGCAATGTCGCGTCCAGCCACAGTGAAACGGTGCCAACAATGTGACGAATGCGGTGCACACTTGGATGTTTTGGCCGGCCGGAGTGGCCGAGCGGCTCTAGGGGCTACAGTCTGGAACCGCGCGACCGCTACGGTCGCAGGTTCGGATCCTGCCTCGGGAATGGATGTGTGTGATGTCCTTAGGTTAGTTAGGTTTACGTAGTTCTAAGCTCTAGGGGACTGATGAGCTGAGAAGTTAAGTCCCATAGTGCTCAGAGCCATTTGGGCCATTTTCGAACTTGATTGTTGCTGATCGGAAAGAAGCGTCAACATCGACCACAGACGATAATGTTCAGGCAGCCGAAGAACTGATCGCAGCAAGAGCAGAATTTCCAACTAAAAGGACGTTTGTACGGCAATTCTCGAATAGCTCCATGACCTAGGAGCAGATTTCTGTCGTCAAGGAGCTGAACGGCTCGTAGAACGTTCAGATTGTTGTTTCCACAGACT
Organism: Schistocerca piceifrons; assembly: GCF_021461385.2. Classification (NCBI taxonomy): domain Eukaryota; kingdom Metazoa; phylum Arthropoda; class Insecta; order Orthoptera; family Acrididae; genus Schistocerca; species Schistocerca piceifrons. The sequence continues at coordinate 84,945,077 of NC_060143.1, read as the reverse complement.
TAATAATTATATTTAAAATTCGTCTTGCTTTGAAGTGTGTCGCAGCATAAAATAAAAGTAAATCGTGTAACTTACTTTTTGTGTCCCCTCGTAATCTAATTTGTACGAGGGACTTCAAAAGTAATGCAACACCTTTTTTCTCAATCAGTTTCAGGTGTTTTTTTTTTATTTGACGGAAAATTAGAGTATCTCAGCTATTCGAAGGCTTTTGCAGATGGTCCACGGAGACCTGAGAGTGAACAAAAGCACGGTGAGTCGTTGGGCGTGGCATCTGTCATTATAGCAACAAGTCGTGCAAACCTGTTCGATCTCCCTCGTTCCTGCCGGCAGCTCACAGCTGTTGATCCTGCAATGTTAGAACGTGCGGACAGTCTCATTCTAGGTGATCCACGGATCACAGTGAAAGTCCTCAGTGCTCAACTGGACGCCTCTGCTGGTAGTTCTGACACTCTCGTCCACTAGTTTGGGTATTCAAATGTGTGTTCCCGCTGGGTTCCTCGTCGTCTAACAGAAAACAATAATGAGCGATGAAAGAGATTGACGGTGGCAATATTTTGTCGAACATCGTCACAGGTGGTGAAACATGGATTCATCACCTCGAACCGGAAACAAAACGGCAATCCATGGAGTGGCGCCACACCAGCTCTCCTACGAAGTAAAAGTTGAAAGCCGCACCCTCAACAGCTAAAATCATGCCGACGATCTTCTGGGACTCTGAAGTGGTTATTCTGTTCGATTACCTTCCTCGTGGCCGAACGATCAACTCTGCAGCGTATTGCACTACCCTCAGGAAATTGAAAAAACGACTTCAGCGTGTTCTTTGCCAAAAAAAAAAAATTGAACGAACTTCTGCTTCTCCATTACAACGCAAGGACTCTCTTAACTCTGCGCACTCGGTAGGAGCTGACATGACTTAACTCGACTGTTCTGCCTCATCTACCAAACATCCCATATCTCGCACCTTCCGACTGTCATCTGTTTGGCCCAATGAAGGATGCTCTCCGCAAGAATCAGTACATGGATGATGGGGAAGCTTTTAATACAGCGACGTTGGTTACGACGTCCACCAATAGAATGGTACCATACCGGCATACAGACCCTCCCAGTAAGGTGGCAGACAGTAGCACTAAATGTTGAAAAACAGAATTTTGTGACCAAAAATGTAGAGAATAATATTGTGTACTGCAATCCCGAATAAAACCTACCTGCTTTCGCAAAAAGAAATGATGCGATACTTATTGAACGCCCCTCCTAATTTAGTTTCCTAGTATTTTTCTACCCCCCCTTTTCTTTCTTTTTATGAAAATCATCTGATTATGGCTTGAAAATAACTTGACATGTTAAAGATAGCGCCTGTGTGGCTTGAGGCTAGTTGTTTGTCCTCTATGCGTCCCTATACCATTTATATGATTGCGCTGGCACTTTGGTGGTTTGCTATGCGCACGCCTGCGGAGGTCTCTGTTGGGTAAGAACCACCTGTCACACATAGGGGTAGAGGTGTAAAACTGATCATATACAAGCAATTTCAGTCCACATTTGTATAGAAATACTGTGGGTGTAACATACCCCAACCACCCTTAGGTTTGGGAGGGTGTGGGTGAAAGGAAACGAGCGTTTGGCGCCATTGGCCGTGAGGTCCCTTGCGGGGCAGGCCGGCCGCCTTGGTGCAGGTCTTATTACATTCGACGCGACATTGGGCGACCTGAGCGCCAGATGGGGATGAAATGATGATGAAGACAACACAACACTCAGACCTTGAGAGGAGAAAATCCCCGACCCAGCCGGGAATCGAACCCGGGTCCGTAGAACGGCAGTTCGTCACGCTGACCTTTTTTTTTTTTTTTTCAATCTAGTTCGTTGCGTTTGGCTTGGGTGGACGTCACAAGACATCCGTTGAAGATGATCGTTGATTCCTTGACTCAGTTTTTTTTATTACAGAGAGCACGCAGCCCTCTGACCGAACACGCTGAGCTACCGTGCCGGCTCTCAGCTAGCGGGGCGGACAGGATGTGGGTGAGAAGATCTGAGGTGTAACAATCTCCTATAACGACCGATATTAGTATCAATTCCACAGTTCTCGGGATCACTTGACTTATTGATAACAGTTGAGATGACGTTTCACCCCTAGAGTTAGGAGAGGGAGGGGAGGGGGGAGGGGTAGTAAAGACAGTGACGTACCAGCATGCCTCTGTAACATCTGAACGAATTTCTATCAAAATGACACAAATATCACTTGCCATCTGGAAAAGTTTACTGTGACAGTAAGACACGCCTGCCACCCATATCAGCTGGGCAGGATCACGTCACCTTCGTTACGTGATGAAGAAAAGGCTATTACTAATGCAGTAACGCATACTGAGAGCTTTCTACAACAAACTCGTTAAGCAAGCACTGCAAAGTGAAAATCGCTGATACCTTCGTAACTGGGATCATGACATGTAATATCGGGCAAACATTAGCCACTACTACGCTCTATAAATACTTCAGCGTTTTAGCTCGTAAGGCAGTCGGTCACATAGATGGATGGCTACATAACGTTCGCACTCAGTTCCCTGATTTCAGTAAAGGGACATTTGGAACAACTCTATTGTAGATTTGCCGCAAGCTACTGAGCAACGGCAGCCGCTACTGGGCGAGATGGCTACCTCACCATATTTACCAGTCACAGCGTTCAACACCACAGTCTTCCGCTGTCTCAGATGAGCGTACCCGGAGGTCCATCGTATTGTCCTGGTTCAGGACACCAGCGGTCCTGATGCATCGACGGACTGATCAGGGCCTACTTGAGATCGTCGTACTGCTCTGGTACACGGCAACCGTCATCGAGGTTCAGCAGATGAAGAAGAACGGCAGTGAATGGGAGGGGATAGAGCACCTCCCATATTAGCGTGTGTAGGTCGCGGTATCACGGTACGGCCAGCGGCTTAGCCACCGCCGGCGGCAAACCGCCATAGCAGCAGCTGACCAGGAACGGAGAGCGCGGCGTTAGCTACCTTGAGCGGGCTGAAGGCCGCTTACGATGCGAATCCTGGACGGACATTGACAATCGACGTCAACAAGAGTCAAGACATTGATTGTAACTTAGGGAAATAAGCAACTAATTCTGAACCTCCTTTCACTGCGTGTACCGGCGACAACAGGTCACCACTAACTTTTCAAGGAAAACCGGCACACAGCGAATTGGGAGAGTGCCTCCTGACACTCCCGGGTTCGACTCCCGGCCGGGGCACACATTTTCACCTGTCCTGTTGACATATATCAACGCCCATCAGCAGCTGAAGATATCAATATAATTCTAATATAATAATTTTGCCGGCACGGTAGCTCAGCGTGTTCGGTCAGAGAGCTGTTTGGCCTCTGCAATTAAAAAAAAAACTGAGTAGAAGGATCAACAAACGAACTGGAACGGATGTCATGTGACGTCCGCAACGACCAAACACAACAATCAAGAACGAGCAAAAGCAAAAAAAAAAAAAAGGACACAAAACCGTCTCTACTTCCACCCTCCCAACAATCACCTCTTTACCGGTGGAGGTGAAACGGGGTAGCATGTAGAAACGTCCAGAAACGGACTGTCGGCATTTCTTTTGCGTAATTTATTGACTTGAAATGCATTAAAAGCGTGAAGTGTGGTGTCACCGCCAGACACCACACTTGCTAGGTGGTAGCCTTTAAATCGGCCGCGGTCCGCTAGTATACGTCGGACGGGCGTGTCGCCACTATCAGTGAATGCAGACCGAGCGCCGCCACACGGCAGGTGTAGTCTAGAGAGTCGCCCAAGCACTCGCCCCAGTTGTACAGCCGACTTTGCTAGCGATAGTTCACTGACAAATTACGCTCTCATTTTCCGAGACGATAGTTAGCATAGCCTTCAGCTACGTCATTTGCTACGACCTAGCAAAGCGCCATTACCAGTTACTATTGATGCTGTAAAACATGTACCGTCAAGAGCGATGTTCACCATTTACGGATTTAAGTTAAGTATTCCAACAGCTACGTCCTTTTTTGCTAAAATCTAACTTCCTTGTCCTCTTCCAGACCTCACGCCAGCCTGCGTGAGCTAAAACGCGTGCCTTTCGGCTTCCTCTCATAGTGGGTTGGCTCTCTTGCCAATCCACAACATGAACCGCAGTCTGTTTCTTATCTGCCTTGTTCAGTTCGTACAGAAGATCGTGCTACACGTCCAAATAGCGCGGATACATTTAATGTCCTTCCTTGAGTTGCGTACTGTAAAACAACGGATAATCAAACGGTTGCCATCGACAGCACTTCTCGAAACGACATTCAGTTCCCTCAAAATTCAGGTGAAATGTTGTGTTGTTGTTGTTGTGGTCTTCAGTCCTGAGACTGGTTTGATGCAGCTCTCCATGCTACTCTATCCTGTGCAAGCTTCTTCATCTCCCAGTACCTACTGGAACCTACATCCTTCTGAATCTGCTTTGTGTATTCATCTCTTGGTCTCCCTCTACGATTTTTACCCTCCACGCTGCCCTACAATACTAAATTGGTGATCCCTTGATGCCTCAGAACATGTCCTACCAACCGATCACTTCTTCTAGTCAAGTTGTGAAACAAACTCCTCTTCTCCCCAATTCTATTCAATACCTCCTCATTAGTTATGTGATCTACCCATCTAATCTTCAGCATTCTTCTGTAGCACCACATTTCGAAAACTTCGATTCTCTTCTTGTCCAAACTATTTATCGTCCATGTTTCACTTCCACACATGGTTACACTCCATACAAATACCTTCAGAAACGACTTCCTGACACTTAAATCTATACGCAACGTTAACAAATTTCTCTTCTTCAGAAACGCTTTCTTTGCCATTGACCGTCTACATTTTACACATTGCCGCGCGGGATTAGCCGAGCGGTCTGTGGCGCTGCAGTCATGGACTGTGCGGCTGATCCCGGCGGAGGTTCGATTCCTCCCTCGGACATGGATGTGTGTGTTTGTCCTTAGGATAATTTAGGTTAAGGAGTGTGTAAGCTTAGGGACTGATGACCTTAGCACTTAAGTCTCATAAGATTTCACACACATTTGAACATTTTTTTACACATTACACTATCAGATGAAATAGCAGTGTGAAATTTTCAAGCGATACGAGTAAAATCTGTGTACAAATATGTGCGTGAAGTATGTTACAAGTACGTGAAAGTCACAAAATGTAATTGTTTTAGCAGAAAATGGAAGGATTAAAATATTGTACATTCTAAAGCGCTTGAATAAACTTCTCTAAAATTAATTTAATGTCTAGAAATATTTGCCTTCCATTTATTTCGTACATGTGTGTCTGTTTTGCATTCGAGTACCGACGTAGAAAGAAGAAGAGTCATGAGAACGCACGCCGGGCACAGCTAGTATACAATAAAAAAATGATGACAAAAATTATGTTCTACGCATATGAAATTTCACTCCGTAGCTATTCTGTAGGCACCATCATGACTGCACTAACACCACAGTCAAACACAGAAAGTCAAGACATTCTCGCTAATTGTTGTTACCGTATACTCTGCGACAGCACCTCTCCAAGCGGACACTAAGCTGCACTTCCGAATACTATATCGGATGACTGCGAATAGCATCGTTTATATTGATACCCAACATAGTTTTTACAGCGAGGAGCATAAGTAGTGCCATAAAAATCGGCACTAACTAAAAAATGACACCACACTCGTCTTTATTTACACTACTGGCCATTAAAATTGGTACACCACGAAGATGACCAGCTACAGACGCTAAATTTAACTAACAGGAACAAAATGCTGTGTTATGCAAATGATTAGCTTTTCAGAGCATTCACAAAAGGTTGGCGCCGGTGGCGTCACCTACAACGTGCTGACATGAGGAAAGTTTCGAACCGATTTTTCATACACAAACAGCAGTTGACCGGCGTTGCCTGGTGAAACGTTGTTGTGATGCCTCCTGTAAGGAGGAAAAATGCGTACCATCACGTTTCCGTCTTTGATAAAGGCCGGATTGTAGCCTACCTCGATTGCGGTTTATCAAATGGTTCAAATGGCTCTGAGCACTATGGGACTTAACTTCTGAGGTCATCAGTCCCCTAGAACTTAGAACTACTTAAACCTAACTAACCTGAGGACATCACACACATCCATGCCCGAGGCAGGATTCGAACCTGCGACGGTAGCGGTCGCATGGTTCCAGACTGTAGCGCCTAGAACCGCCCGGCTACTCTGGCTGGTTGCGGTTTATCGTATCGCGACATTGCTGCTCGCGTTGGTCGAGATCCAAAGGCTGTTGGCAGAATATGGAATCGATGGGTTCAGGAGGGTAATACGGAACGCCGTGCTGGATCCCAACGGCCTCGTATCACTAGCAGTCGAGATGACAGCCATCTTATGCGCATGGCTGTAACGGATCGTGCAGCCTCGTCTCGATCCCTGAGTCAACAGATGGGGACGTTTCCAAGACAACAACCATTTTCACGAACAGTTCAACGACGTTTGCAGCAGCGCTACATCACAGACAAGAGTGCCTGCGATGGTGTACTCACCGACGAGCCTGGGTGCACGAATCGCAAAACGTCAATTTTTCGGATGAATCCAGGTTCTGTTTACAGCATCATGATGGTCGCATCCGTGTTTGGCGACATTGCAGTGAACGCACATTGGAAGCATGTATTCTTCGTCGCCATACTGGCGTATCGCCCGGCGTGTTGGTATGGGGTGCCATTTGTTACACGTCTCGGTCACTTCTTGTTCTCACTGACGGCACTTTGAACAGTGGACGTTACATTTCAGATGTGTTATGACGCGTGGCTCTACCCTTCATTCGATCCCTATGAAACCCTACATTTCAGCAGGATATTGCACGACGGCATGTGGCAGTTCCTGTACGGGCCTTTCTGGATACAGAAAATGTTCGACTGCTGCCCTGGCCAGCACATTCTCCAGATCTCTTAGCAATTGAAAACGTCTGGTCAACGGTGGCTGAGCAAGTGGCTCGTCACAATAGGCCAGTCACTACTCTTGATGAACTGTGGTATCGTGTTGAAGCTGCATGGGCAGCTGTACCTGTACACGCCATCCAAGATCTGTTTGACTTAATGCCCAGGCGTATCAAGGCCGTTATTACGGCCAGAGGTGGTTGTTCTGGGTACTGATTTCTCAGGAACAATGTAATAACATGTCAGTTCTAGTATAATATATTTATTCAATGAATACCCGTTTATCATCTGCATTTCTTCTTGGTGTAGCAATTTTAATGGCCAGTAGTGTAGTTTCCGCAGGACACAGGGAGATATAAAATGGTGCATTACAGAACAGTTTATTTACGATTCGCCAGTAATCTGCAAATATTTATTGAAGAAAGTCGTTTTCTTTTTACTAAGAGAAGCTAATACACAATATAATACATGATCTTTTGTAGAAAGACGTCGTATATACACTCAAGAACGTAATTTTCCTTCATCACAATTCCAGTCAAATCAGTGAATGGGTAACATAGGAAATTTATAGGGAATGCAATACCTACAGTATTTAACGTACCAAATACGTCACGACAACTGTAGCTGAATGGAAAACCACAGAAACGTGATAATAAAATGTCGAAAGTAATAAAACTGTCCTCCAACACAAAAGAAACCAGTTCCACAGTTGTTGCTAGACCTGAGCCACAAAAGGGAAGAATCGTCAACACATTCACTTCTGAAGCAATACGCAGATATGCCTGTACTAGAAATTCGAGTGCAGTGTAAGAATGTGCGAATCGATAGACTCCGTGCGTAATTGTTACACGTCAAGGAAAGTGCCCATCATAATGGGAACAGACAGCAACAGAAATATCCGCTTCTCATGCATGAAATATGTGTGTATATTGTCTTGCGGAGTAAGCTGCAATTAAACACATATTCGAAATTATTTCTTCATGAATAACTTGTTGCTTGAATCTGCCAGATTGGGCTGTTTTCACATTTATTTAACAATAATTGATGTTTCTTGATAATTCACTAATGCTTGAGACGCAAAAATATAACTATTTCGTAAATTACGTAGAAAAATAATTTTAAAAATAATTAATCTTACAGATGGGTTTCTCGCTGATAGGTGTACTAGTGTGGTTCCACAGTAGTGAGTGTCGTCGCTACTGTACCTGTTTGACTGTGCTTAACAGCACGGGGATTACACTTATATAGGACTCCCGGTAATAAAGCCTTTGTTTGCTGCCAGGCCACGTGGAGCGTTGGAAGTTCATCAGTCCTAGACAGCCCATATACAAGCTCTCTAATTAATCTTTCATCATTTAGTTTTATTGTTGGTTGATTTAAAGCCTTCTATATTTGTTCTTGATTCGTAGCAAACAGAAGTTGGATTCGTCGCATCGTGTTTCTCATTACTACTCCTTGTGCGTATTGGACTCTGGATTGAATTGTAAATATGCTGCTGGTATTCTGCTTATTTTCTGCTCACATATGTAATAATGTTCAGAGTAAGTGAGTCCATATTTGCTTTTGTTTCATATAAGACAGAAACGGGGTTCCTCGCACGGTGTTCAGTGGGCTTGTGTATGTTTGTTATTACTGACGAATCAGTGTGTGAACTGCTCGATTTAAATGCATTATATGTCTATTGATTTTATTCTACTTTATTCTGTTAGCATCCATTGTTAGTACTTTCTCATATTTATGGAGAACTCCATGAGCCGTGGTGCGAATTTTCTGGCACACCAGCTCTTTGGCACGACTATAGATTACCCGTCTGTACTACGATCTTTGCCCCTGTTGTGATCTGGCGGCGGGTATTTGCTGTCGGAAAGTTGGTCGTGGGACTGGCTACGAGGCGCTAGGACGTGCTTGAGGGGACGAAGGAGCAAAACACGCGGGCTCAGCCAGCAGCGGCGCGGCCAGTCTGCCTTGCAGGACGGTTGCGAGTTTGTGGTGCACCTGCCTGATGTCAACTCCAGGCGCTGCCCGTCGCCTTGCTTTGGTACCTGTTTCCTCGGACAAGACCATTTCCTCGAGACCATCTCGAACAACGCTCTCCGTCGGAGGTGTAAGTGGTTTTGGTGCCTTCATTTCGTCGAACCATTTGCGTTGTAGCGACTGTCACTTGTTGGCTGGTTGGTTGCCCTAATGTATGTGTTGTTGAAGTAAGAGCAGCCGACAAGATGGGCGATCGCAAGGAGACCAGCAGTCACTACTTCCTTTAAAGAAATCAGCGTCCACAAAAGATGTAGTAACGGTAAGATACTGAAGATATTAGGTCATAGTCTAGTTGTATTTTTCCGCATACCAAGCTTACACTGTCGGCAGTTACACTGCAGACCTATGTAAGTAAATTAAAGTGCACAAAACCTAGTTTGTGCTGAAGTTGTACAATTCAATAACGTAATATCATATTGAAATTATTTCCATTTCATATTAGTACACATTGTCGGCGTTAATGATAAGTGCAAATATTCTTTGCCTAACTATGAGAGTGTAAAAGTCTGATACTTTATTCGTTTTATTGAAAGAACTTATTGGTTTCTTTAATTATATTATTATTTATTGGTTCTTAACTTATATTAATTGATGTTCGCTTGGTGTTTGCCGTGTTTTCTGCGGTCTGTTTGTGTTCCAGTTTTTCTGCGAGTTGGGGTGTGTGGGAGTGGCGCCACGTTCTGCTTCGGTGCACAGAAGCTGTGACGTGTCGTCTAATTGGAAGTGACTCCCGGTTGGGCCCCTGCGTTTAGGTGTTGTTTCGGTCGACTGGTCTGCTGCTTCCGGCATTTTAAGTTAAGTCACCTTTTGTCCAGGGCAACCTGGCGTCACTGCCCGTTTGGTAGTTATTGAACCTATTTTATATATATGTAAAAATGGGGTTTTTAATTGATTGGGAATCAATTGTATTAATTAACTTGTTGTGCTCCTTGTGTTAGTAACGAACTGGTGTGCTTTGTAAATCGTTTTCATATTATTGATTATTGCCTTTTAAAAAAAAAGGGGGGGGGGGGAGGGAACATATGTGCCACCTTGTAAAATCACCTTCAGATTGTAATTTGTTTCTTAAGTATTGTAATCTCCAGTAAGTTGTTGTTATTGTACATTTGATACTGTCTTAAGAACGGCCACGTGTTGATTGCCTCTAATTTGTTTGATAAAAGCTTGTTTGAATAAATTGTTATTAATTGATGCGCTAGTTGTTGTGTTAAGGAGTGGCTTAGTGGGGGCGTCGACCTTCCATGCTAAGTATTCCCCTCATCCCGACTATCTAAGTTACACTCCATATTAATAGCTTTCGACAGAATTGGTTATTCAACTTTATTACATTTTGCCATGGAATGAGTAGGTTAATTGTGCTATGAATGGCGTTTTCTCTTGTCACTGAGTATCACGCAATTCACACTGATTTGCAGAATATGGATGTAGGTGTAGGTGATTGTGCTTTGTAATCTTAGTGACTAGCGCAATTTCCTTATAAATGTTAAAAATGTTACATTAGTTGCGCAAATATGTTCACACCTGGTTAAACGAGACTACAAATAATACATTTTAGCAGAAATCAATGCTCTAAAAATATCCTTGCACTCCAACGAAAATTTCGGAGGGCTCCCTCGAATGTGACGAAATACGAAAACCGGATTCGAACAGAAATAACGTATAGTACGAGCAATATACTTACAATGCTTTTAAATCGAGCAGTTCACATACGGGAAGTAGTAACAAATAGACAAGAGTCCACAGAATACCATGCAACAAAACCAACTTCTCATAAACACATACTACGGATGCGAGCAAAAATTAAGCAGAATATGAGCAATATAGTTATAATGCAGTCTAAAGGACCCAATATACAAGACCATAATCAGGAACAGAATGCAATGAACCAGCTTCTGTGTTAAGTCACATCAGGTGATTTTTTAGGGTTTAACAAGTATTGAAGCGCATTTATTTTCATTCGATAATGACCACACGGTTGAAATTGCAGTACTGGGTTTTACAAATAGATAATTTTACAGTCGGAAGGCGACCGCGATGACATTTAGAAAATCTTATACGACTGTGAACAGCATCTTGGTTTTTAATTGAATTTTCTCATATTTATTACTTTATAAGGCCATAAAAATGTTTCTGATGTTACCATCAGACTACGAGGTCCACCCATAAAGTATAAATGAAAAATACTGGCATCTAATACTTGTATTTCCAAAGCAAGAATACGGATTTTCGCGCTATATTTTCCACATTTTTAAAGTTAACTTCCTGGCCACTATGAACGCTACTGTCTTTCTGTTTTTGGTATCGTAATGCCCTCGCCCCTAAATGACCAAAATTGTTTGCCAAATTCGCCTTTATCTCGCTGATTTGCTATACAAACTCTCGCACGTACAAAGAAAGTTTGTCAATTTAACCTTACTTCGAAGGAGACAAGGCTTTTCTGGCACTGACTTCGGCACTGTGTTTAAAGGAGGAAAGAAAAGAAGACGCTTAAAATGAGAGAGAGACTTACCCATTAATATCTGGTAAAGGAAATATTATACTCAGAACCCGGTGATTACATCGACTTTCTTCGAATGAATAATGAAACTTTTAATAACTTATTTAGGGTTACTTCGCACTCACACTGAAAAAGAAAACGAAAGTGCGATTTATGCTCTTCTACTTGGTCATCTAATGACAGCTCATTCAAAATACCACAACATGGGAACATATAGCTCATATCGTCCTTGAAAGAACCGGAGAACTTAAGATTTTTTTAATGTCATTGCACTCCCGCTTGTATGTCATATAAACAATGTGAGTTTCTTCTTAACCTCATCCTGCGTAATATATGGCTGTGAAAGATGCGACGCTCCTATCATTTTGATGCCAATGCTACTTCGTTTTCGTCTTTGATCGTAGTTTCCACAGTCCATAGTTATGGAAACTCACGATACAGTGAGATAAATTGAATTGCAAAAAAAAAACAATATATATATACATATTTTTAACTAAACACGCACGACCAAACATCGACATAAGCTACATCCGCCATCTTGTCAAATTTTTTTTCAGTCAAAATTTCTGGGGAGTATATCAAACACGCTCTATGTTTAAGAAACATTTCAATAACCATTTTACACTGTCAAATATTTGGCAAATATAGTAACGTTTGACAAATTGTTTGAGGGTTACGAGGACCGGTAACTTCCAGTATCACTTGCAATCGATTTATATCGAATGGCCAACTGTTATGGAGACAGATATCGATTTTGTTCGCTGCGTCGACAACAACGACGACAAAAGCTGAAGGAGATTGATTTTGTTCGTACAGCACTGACAACAGCAACGAATTTTGGAATGTGAACTGTATGTAAATTAGCAAATCGATCTCGTACAACTACTAATCCGATGTCATCAGTCATTACCAACTATGTATTATAACAACTCTCCATAACCAAAAAAATATTGCAGTTTTAAAAATAACTATGAAACTCACTGATAAATGCAACCTTACTCCCTAAATCACCAAAACAATACAAGATGGCTGTATGGGCTCCAGGCCAAATGTCACAATAAATAAATAAATAAAAACAACAAAGACAAGAGATGACTAGTGAAATTAAAAGTTATTTAGCTTACTTTACTCGTCATCCTGGACAATCCCACGTGTTGTGTATGCAGCCAGGAGCAATCCTTCTTGGGCGTAGACAGAGCACACTCCAGCTGTATCTGTCGGGAAAATTGGAGAGTCATGCAAGAAAGATTTTTTCCACGCAGCTGAAAACTATAGAAGTAGAAGTACTGAAATATGTACAGTGCGTCTCTGTCTCCCGGTCGACCTTCTGTTTTTATAGAAGATTTCAGAGATTTCCATAAGTGCTCGATATTTTGCCGAACGTAAAGTCCCGAGCGACTGGAAAAAAGTGCAGGTGACGCCTGTATATAAGAAGGGTAGAAGGACGGATCCTCAAAATTACAGACCAATATCCTTAACATCGGTTTGTTAAAGGATTCTCGAACATATTCTCAGTTCGAATATAATGAATTTCCTTGAGACAGAGAAATTGCTGTCCACGCATCAGCACGGCTTTAGAAAGCATCGTTCCTGCGAAACGCAACTCGCCCTTTTTTCACATGATATTTTGCGACCCAAGGATGAAGGGTATCAGACAATGGATGAAGGGTATCATATTCCTTGACTTCCGGAAAGCGTTTGACTCGGTGCTCCACTGAAGACTCCTAACTAAGGAACGAGAATATGGGATTGATTCCCAAATATGTGAGTGGCTTGAAGACTTCTTGAGTAATAGAACCCAGTACGTTGTCCTCGATGGTGAGTGTTCATTGGAAGTGAGGGTATCATCTGGAGTGCCCCAGGGAAGTGTGGTAGGTCCGCTGTTGTTTTCTATCTACATAAATGCCCTTTTGGACAGAGTGGATACCAATGTGCGGCTGTTTGCTGATGATGCTGTGGTGTACGGGAAGGTGTCGTCGTTGAGTAACTGTAGGAGGATACAGGATGACTTGGACAGGATTTGTGATTGGTGTAAAGGATGGCAGCTAACTCTAAATATAGATAAATGTAAATTAATGCAGATGAATAGGAAAAAGAATCCTGTAATGTTTGAATACTCCATTAGTAGTGTAGCGCTTGACAAAGTCACGTCGATTAAATATTTGGGTGTAACATTGCAGAGCGATATGAGGTGGGACAAGCGTGTAATGGCAGTTGTGGGGAAGGCGGATAGTCGTCTTCGGTTCATTGGTAGAATTTTGGAAAGATGTGGTTCATCTGTAAAGGAAACCGCTTATAAAACACTAATACGATCTATTCTTGAGTACTGCTCGAGCGTTTGGGATCCCTATCAGGTCGGATTGAGGGAGGACATAGAAGCAATTCAGAGGCGGGCTGCTAGATTTGTTACTGGTAGGTTTGATCATCATGCGAGTGTTACGGAAATGTTTCAGGAACTCGAGTGGGAGTCTCTAGAGGAAAGGAGGCGTTCTTTTCGTGAATTGCTACTGAGGAAATTTAGAAAACCAGCATCTGAGGCTGACTGCAGTACTATTTTACTGCCGCCAACTTACATTTCGCGGAAAGACCACAAAGATAAGACAAGAGAGATTAGGGCTCGTACAGAGGCATATAGGCAGTCATTTTTCCCTCGTTCTGTTTGGGAGTGGAACAGGGAGAGAAGATGCTAGTTGTGGTACGAGGTACCCTCCGCCACGCTCCGTATGTTGGGTTGCGGAGTATGTATGTAGATGTAGATGTAGAACAGACAGATCGTCCAAAGACAGAATGCCACTGAATAGATGACAAATTCGTTGTCAAATCCTTCTTTCTTCAAACTGTTGTAAGGCTTCCAGCCGTCGGTAATTAGTTTCGTTCTTAGCACGATGAAGTGCTTATAGTGAGGGACACTAAAGTTTGTTTATCCCTCGTATACACTTTAACTATGAAACACTTCCGAGACTCCCCTTCATTACCTCCAAACACCCATTCCTGTTCGATTTCGTTTTTCAGAAGTTGTCCTTTCCTGTATGTGCGAGTTGCGATGTGCGATTCACCTACTTTTATGACCTCGTTTTCACCACCTATAGGAGCACGTAACACACCTCACGGAAAACGCCATAATAGTCGCAAATAGTATAGTGGATACTCCAGCCTCTGAAGAAGTGGTTTCCAGCATATATTTCTTAATCCAGCTAGACATTATATACTACTCTGCTGTATCGTTAATAGACATGTATCGAACCAGATGTTTTTCCTTATCGTAATTCTTTTGCGATATTTGGTACAATATAATTGGACTGGCAAATCAACATCGCTCTCTTTTGTACCCAGTTTCACACATGTCTCGCGATGACCATCGATGTAGTTCCTAAGTCGTCATTCAGCAATAAATGTTATCCCCAACAGAACTGTAAACAACTTTTCACTGTGCTTAACTCACGCCATGTGAGAGTAGTACAAGTCGACACCGGACTGGCTTCATTCATCTCCAGATGACTACTGACATTAGATGTTCTGTTGTCAATGGCAATCTGTCAGAATAAGTCGTGAAACTCTCGCAACTTTTTTGCAACTGCTACTGCAGCGTTGCCAAGCTACTGGCATACGTAAACACTGCGAGACGATTGTTTATGGTGTATATGGAGTGTAGGAGCATGTTCAAAACGCAAATGAGGTCGTATTTCGAAGTTCATTGTGGCGCTAAACTGTAGCAGCAATAAAAGGTGTCTCCAAGATTATAAAAAGGTGTTAGTTTTTAATGTATCAAAATATGTCTGAAATCCACAAAGGAACTTCTGAAATGAATTCAAATAGATGCAAATCATTAAAATTCAGAAACCACCAGTAATATTTGTGATACTAGTAACAGTTCTTTGGAACTAAAACAGTCATGTTACAATTCATGTTCCATCTTAAACGATTAAGACTCTGCTACTGTAAACCATGGGTACCAGTACTACATTGCACTGAGATTTTATTATGATATGTTGACACTAACAGGAGACGGAATATTAGTTTATTTATATTTTCCTTTTTGTGTTGCAAAAATCACTGCCACGTTCTGTGACTTTAGACAGTTGAAGCGATGCCAGCGCTCCAAGTGGACAGACTGCGTGTCGACGCTGTAAACGAAATGATATCTGGGTTCGGACAGTGCATGGGGGCTTAATTAAATATGATTGAAAATATTTTTTATTTTTCGTAGCTGTATGTCCGATTACGCTGTGTCTCGTAATCGGTTGGCCCTGACTAGTATTATTACGTTATCTGACTGCAAAGAACAACAACAAGAATGAAATGAAATTTTTTGTTAACACAATTAATTAATTAAGTCCCCAGCAACTATACAACCTACAAAACCCAAGCACAAATGTAATTGTTCTGTGTGTGGGAGTGTGACTCTACGTACACATCTGGCACGGTTGTTCTTCAACAAGACAAGAATTTTTTAAATACCAATTATACTGACGTGATAAAAGAAAATTAGAAATACGATAATTGCGTAAGGAAAGCAGAATTACACTCTAATACAAGAACACACGCCAGATGCTTTGGTGACTGAACCTGTAATGACGCATTATTTAGGATACTGAAATAAAAAGAAACGGAGTTAGTTACCTCATTTATATTGATGAAAATCACTCTAATCCTTACAATATATGTCACACCGTTTCTCTACTATCACATTTCAACCAGAACTCTCCAATATCACATCTCTGCAAGCACTGCCTAATAGCACATCTCAACAAACACTCTCTGCTACAACATCTCAGCACAGACTACCACGAGACCTCGACAGGCACTGACTACTACGAGCTCTCTCCAAGCACTAACTTCTACGAGCTCTCAACAAGCACTGACTGCCACGACTTCTTAACAGGCACTGTCCACTACGAGCTCTCGACAAGCACTGTGGAGGCGGCTTAATAATACTCTTTGGCGCAATCTCTGGCGCAGTGGCTCAGTGTAGCCACCTTTCATATGCCCCTCCTCCACAGGCCAGAATTTGATGGTATTTTTGCCAGCATTGGTGGTGAAAATACCACTAAATTCGTCCAGAAAAATACAGACAAAAATAAAAGATAATATTAATACCTAAATATCACATAATTAGTTAAAATTTTGGCTTTGCACTGACCTTTCAATAACCTAATATATAAAATACAGTAGGCAATACAAATTCTTTTCATACATGTGGCTTTACATAATAGTTTACACAATACATAAAAAATCAGTTTATACAAATGTTCACATAAAATTCTTTTAATTATTCAAAAAAAACAAATAGTTGATAATTCCAGCCCAGCAATGGTCAACAGGTGCAAACACCAACAAGTGACATCATTTCAGCAGAAGCAGTCCATCAGTTGCACCCAGCAATGTTGAGCAGGTGCAGACACCGACAAGTGACATCATTTCAGTAGAAGCAGTCCATCAGTTGCACCCAGCAATGTTGAGCAGGTGCAGACACCAACAAGTGACATCATTTCAGTAGAAGCAGTTCCATCTGTGGCACCCAGTAAAGTTGAGCAGGTGCAGACACCAACAAGTGACATCATTTCAGTAGAAGCAGTCCATCAGTTGCACCCAGCAATGTTGAGCAGGTGCAGACACCGACAAGTGACATCATTTCAGTAGAAGCAGTTCCATCTGTGGCACCCAGCAATGTTGAGGAGGTGCAGACACCGACAAGTGACTTCATTTCCATACAAGTAGTCCATCAGTTGCACCTAGCAATGATGAGCAGGTCCAGAGAGCAGTCCATGATATTCACTATCACCGATCACACTGTTCATCAGAGTATATAAGCACAAATTAAACATGTCCTAGTGGCACCAATCATGTAGAAAAAGTACAAGTAACATTCCACAATATTCACTATCCCTGATCACACTGTTCATCAGCAGAAATTAAACATGTCCTAGTGGCACCAATCATGTAGAAAAAGTACAAGTAACAGTCCATAATATTCACTATCCCTGATCACACTGTTCATCAGCAGAAATTAAACATGTCCTAGTGGCACCAATCATGTAGAAAAAGTGCAAGTAACAGACCATAATACTCACTATCACTAATCAGACAGTTCATCAGCAGAACTTAATCATTCCTAAGTGTCACACATCATGTTGAAAAGTGCAGGTAACAGTTCATAATATTCTCCATCACTAATCAGACAGTTCAGGCATGAACAATAGTTTGAATACACATACAAATGCTTTTACACTAAACATACAAATCATAACAAACACACAAATGATGTCAGATAAATTTCATATTAACTATTACAAATACTCAAATATCAGTAAACCTATAATATTTATGGGTGTCAGTGCAAGCCACTACAAACAAATAAAATAATATTTACGAGATAGGTGGGTAGGATTAGGAAAGGAAAACACACAAAACACACTCATTCATCTTTCGTCCACATTAAATACTACTGTGTAATTGAATAGTGTTAACTGTGTAAATGTAATTCTGTCAAAATCTGATGTTCATCATGTGTATCAAGTAGTAATGGCAGCAATGTATAACAGTCAATAATAGTTAGGTCAACGTCATAGACCAATGTTTGCCAAGACAGATCAAATGTACTGTTGTTGAACAACTGTCAGTTAGCCAAGATATGCAAATACTTCCTCTCTTCAAAAAAAAAGTATATACTGCTTAGTGATTTAACAAAGTGTGTGTATAGACTATCTTCCTTCTACTTTAGTGTTCTAGTCTGCTATCTTCATCCTCCTTGTTCCATAAGACCAACAAAAAAAATATGCATCTCACTTACTTTACCTCTTATCCACCAAAACTCCAATAATCATCAACTTCACACAATCTCAATAATACCTCAATAATACCTCTTCAATACGTCGATACATATAAACCTTATTGCCAATATATGCTCCTCACTTACTTTACCTCTTATCCACCAAAACTCCAATAATCATCAACTTCACACAATCTCAATAATACCTCAATAATACCTCTTCAATACGTCGATACATATAAACCTTATTACCAATATCATTTCACTTCCATAACAACTCTTTCCTCTAGTCAGTCTCCTCGAACAAGTACAGATAAAATCCTAATGCAAACCTCATCATCCCATACAATCCGAAGACACATTGTCAACACACAACCTCTGTATAATCCATCTGAGCCAAATCTTCTACTCATTATGAATTATAAACAAAAGAAATGCATACATGACCTCCAACAGACTTAGTTCGAATAACTCTCAGTAATTAAGTACGATTACGGAGTGTGAATGATCATAATATTTCACAGTGTGTACACCACTTCAAGAATTATGGCAAACAGAAGCAAACATGTGGAGTATTTCTTGTGTCAAGTGTCACTTCCTATTTCAATTGCTCACGAAAGATGCAGTGTAATAACTGTCAATGGTCTAAACCTAGTTTTGGTATGTCATGTCGTTAGCTTCTTTCCTATTAGCATACATTTATACAGCTTTCATAAAACCTCCGCTCATGTGACTTCTATGAAGTTTCTTGTACTAATGTCGTTCGTCGAATTATAGCAGTTCATTTTCTTATCTGAAAAATATAAGGCACTGAGCGTAAGCAAAACAAGCAATAGCGAGTAAATATACCAGTAGAGAACAGAATGTCAACAAGTGTATGTAGCACAATTCTTACGAGGCTCTGCCAAGCGAACAATCTATAATTAATCCAATAGTGTGACCTAAACTCTCTGTTTGTACACAGTATCTCAGCATTTCTATACACCAAATTAAAGAGTAGTTATGACAACAACAGATATGTATAAATATGCAATCCATACGCAAAGCAGTAAACATGTCATTAGCATCATATCAGCATAAGCAAATAAATGTTCATTTGTAATCTTAATAAGTAAACATGAAGGCGCAAGCAGATAAATCACAAAGTATAACTCACATACATAATTACAGTCAGCACAATTAATCAGGTTACAATTATAATTTAAATAACTAAGCACAGCAGGCACATAATTAAAAAATATGACATCAGTGAAAAAGCAGTGCAGCCAAGCGATGCATAATATACACAAGTTACAACCCAGTTCATTAATAATCATTGTCAAAATCAGTTAACGTACGCAAGCACGTCGCTTCACAAGTAAATTCATAGAACATGAAATTTAGCACAAAGTATGAATCACGTAATTGCGAGCAGCAAATTACGTCTAAAGTACGTACCTAAGTGGAAATATGTTACCTGAAAAATGAACTCAATTAATAGTTACCTTTTTAGTTTATTAGTTTCTTCTTGGAAATTACATTCTTCCTGAAAATTTCTCGATAGCAAGTCGTCTTAACGTCGGACACGCACAGAATTTGCCTGAAGTTCTCAAATATTTTATACAACCGTATCCTGAAAAATACTGAATGTTAATAACATAATTCATCAAGTCACTATAGCTTTATACTGAATTTAGTCGGAGAAATTAAACTGTGTATTTGTTTACGGCTGTCAGTGCATTCGCACTGAGCGCTCGATCAGCTGTAGGCGCGTGACGTAGGAAGTAATTGTTCGCGGTCAACGACTGCCTTGTGCGGCGCGCAGACTTGACTGTTGCTTTGAGTATATGCCGCCGCCAAAACACAGCGCGGTATCCTTGTATTCTCCGCATGTTTACATCTAGCTGTTGGTTTCTCAAAAGTATGTCATTCCACAAAAATTTTTACGTTAGATATATGATGTATTCCTTTAGAGCGTCGAGATTTAAGAGTTTCTACTTCGACAGTGTTATCATGAATAATTTTACGAATTCTATATGGACCGTTATAAAGCAGAAAAAAATTGCAACACAAGCCTTTTCCTTTGTGAGACAAACGATGAGACTTAATTAACACCTTCTGACCAACTGACAAGATTTTTGAACGACCAGGACGTTTAGCTGATCTCTCTCTTCTAGCAGCCGCAGATGCAATATTTCGTAGAGCCAGGTTGACAACTTCAGAATGCCGCAGTTTCCGTGAAGGCGGAAAAGGAACTATTTCAGAAATGCGATTTGTCGGTGCTTTATATTTTAATATCAGTAAAGGCGGTAAAGAAGTTGAATCATTAGGGAGTTCATTCAGAATGTTTTGAAAAATATGAAGATACTGATCCCACGTTCTGTGATTCTGATGACAATAAAGTCGACACAATTTATTGATTTCCTTCATCCATCTCTCTGAAGCGTTAGATTGAGGGTGAAAAAGTGAAATGAAAATTGGTTTAATTTTACGACGCTGCAGAGTACGAAGCCAAATTTTAGAAGGAAACTGTGATCCATTATCTGATATAACCTTATCAACATGACCAACTTCTTTAAGAAAATGTTTGATGAAAGTGTTAGATACTGAACGAGCTGTTGCTTTGCGTAAAGGTGTAAAACACACATATTTTGACGTCAACTCCACTGCTACGAAAATGTACGCAAAACCATTAGTAGGACCGAACAAATCGACTGCAGCCATCTCCTTTACTTTCGCTGGAATGATAGGAAACAACGGTGCTCTGTGAGAAACTGTTGGCGGCTTAGCCTTTTGACATAATTTGCATTTGGCCAGAACAGATCGAATACGTTTTTCCATATTACTGAAGTAGCAATTTTCTCGTAATTTATAAAAGCATTTTCTGGGACCAAAGTATGCATAACTGAAATGCGTATACCAAATCAGCTTATTAACCCACTCATCAGGAATACAAACTAACCAAACAGAGTTGTCGACCGATTTTCGATTAAAAAGAACTTTCCAGATAGATCGCAAAAACGAGGTGTGGCCAAATTGTCCAATCTAACAAAGCGTCTAAGAAAATTACAGACACCAAGGAAACTACGAACATCACGTTTTGTGGTAGGAACAGCATAGTTACGAATAGCATCTAATTTTTCTGGATCAGGAAGAATACCTTCTGTAGAAATAATGTGACCGAGAAATTTCACCTGAGAATGACCAAATTCAGATTTTTCTAAGTTCACTGTAATGCCAACTCCTGCAAAAATACGTAATAATGAATCCAAATTTTGTTGTGCTCACTCCAAGAACGTTTAGCAATAAGAATATCGTCAACATATGAAGTAATATTGTCACGAAGATAAACAGGCAAAATTTCATTTAAACTACAAATGAATGCTGCAGAAAATATAGTAAGTCCAAACGGTAAATTCCAAAGTCACTTTTGGGTAAATTAGTCATATCCGGTTATTGTTTATCTACTGTCTAGATAGATTGATAGTCGAAGAGTTGTTTTGACAGATGCAAAGAATAGTAAAAGAGTAGGCAGCGGTACAGAAAACTAAAAGAGAAATAGCACCACTACAGCTCGGGGCCCTATGCTCGCTACGGCACATATTCACTTAGAGTAGTGAATCACCTGAGGACACATATCCGGTTACTGTTTATCTACTGTCTAGATAGATTGATAGTCGAAGAGTTGTTTTGACAGATGCAAAGAATAGTAAAAGAGTAGGCAGCGGTGCAGAAAACTAAAAGAGAAATAGCACCACTACAGCTCGGGGCCCTATGCTCGCTACGGCACATATTCACTTAGAGTAGTGAATCCCCTGAGGACTTTAATAGCTGCACATAATTTCCAGTTTGTGACTTAGTGGCCAATTTGGTGGAAGTGTGTACATAAATTGATCTAACCATGCACATGGATGTATGTCATTCTTAGAGTTGTGGAAGATCTTAAATTTCCGAACAGTCAAAAAGTGTTTATAGTCAAAGTTTTCGCCTCGTGGCGACAAAGACCTACCGCGTCTATCCCAGTCACAATGACGATTATTGTTAAATTCACGCGCCTGGCGCCCTCTTGTCGCATCCCATAAATGAAACAAATTATTTTCTTCAAACCCTTCTGCTAAACTAACACTTGTCAATTTATCTGAGATCTCCTCAACTCTTTCCGATGAGTCACTTAATTGTCCTTTCTGTTTATTTACGTCTTCCATAAGTGTCGTGACTCGGGTTTCAGTATTGACACATTTGGTAGTTAACTGTTCATATTGTTGTGTTATGTTATTTAATCTGTCATTTGATACGGACTCCTCGATTCTTTCAAGTATTTCTTCCTTATCGTGTGCACATTGTAAATTTAACTCTGAAAATTTCTGTACTATCACGCGATCTTTTTCTTCCTGTTCCCTGCCCTGTTCCTCTTGTCTGATTTCTATTGAAATTAAACTATTATTGTGAGCCTTCAAAATCGGTTGTACTTCTTCTCTAATTTCTTTATTTGATTCGTCTTTCATGTATTTGAAACATGTCCCTGTTCGTGAGCCTAACTGTGTTTCCATTGTTCCCATATCAGTTTCTAATTCAGATCGTAACTGTGATCCCACTGCTTTCATCTCGGTTTTAATTGTTCCTATTTCTGTTTCAATTGTTCCTATTTTTGAGCATAACCGTGTTGTCATTGCTTTCATTTCTGTTTTTAATTCAGATCCCAAAGTTCCCATCTTTGTTTTAATTGTTCCTATCTGTGATCCCAAATTTAATATTGCACTCATTAGCTGCTCCATTTCTTCTGTCGTTAACCACGCAATCTGAGAATTTTTCGATTGTGAAAAATTTTGAACTGTTTCCGGACTATTTTCCCTGCTTATTAAATTGTTTTCCACTACATAATTTATGACACTGTTCTCCTGTGTTGGCGAGTTCGCCATGTTAATAATTTCGTCATTCTCACTATTCATCATTTTTGCCTTTTTCATCGATCGCGTAATCATTTACAAAGCATACAAAACTCGTCACTGTACGGAAATTACACACAATGACTCTTTATCTCCAACAATACCATTCACTCGAAAAGCTTCCCTCAACCACGATTAATCGAACAATTGAAATAATTGCACTAAATTATCAAACCCGTAGACAAGACAACAAAAAAAGAAATTTTGAAAAATACCATTAGAAGAACGCCAATTACCAAATCTACACATGCAAAATAGACTACAATTACTAAACTACAACTTACTACAACAATACTACCGTCTACTATTTTTACAATCAGAAGAATTCCAAGGGACGATCCGAAGCAGCGGTCGCCACGTGCATGGGGGCTTAATTAAATGTGATTGAAAATATTTTTTATTTTTCGTAGCTGTATGTCCGATTACGCTGTGTCTCGTAATCGGTTGGCCCTGACTAGTATTATTACGTTATCTGATTGCAAAGAACAACAACAAGAATGAAATGAAATTTTTTGTTAACACAATTAATTAATTAAGTCCCCAGCAACTATACAACCTACAAAACCCAAGCACAAATGTAATTGTTCTGTGTGTGGGAGTGTGATTCAACGTACACATCTGGCACGGTTGTTCTTCAACAAGACAAGAATTTTTTAAATACCAATTATACTGACGTGATAAAAGAAAATTAGAAATACGATAATTGCGTAAGGAAAGCAGAATTACACTCTAATACAAGAACACACGCCAGATGCTTTGTTGAGTGAACTTGTAATGACGCATTATTTAGGATACTGAAATAAAAAGAAACGGAGTTAGTTACCTCATTTATATTGATGAAAATCACTCTAATCCTTATATTATATGTCACACCGTTTCTCTACTATCACATTTCAACCAGAACTCTCCAATATCACATCTCAGCAAGCACTGCCTAATAGCACATCTCAACAAACACTCTCTGCTACAACATCTCAGCACAGACTACCACGAGACCTCGAAAGGCACTGACTACTACGAGCTCTCTCCAAGCACTAACTTCTACGAGCTCTCAACAAGCACTGACTGCCACGAGTTCTTAACAGGCACTGTCCACTACGAGCTCTCGACAAGCACTGTGGAGGCGGCTTAATAACACTCTTTGGCGCAATCTCTGGCGCAGTGGCTCAGTGTAGCCACCTTTCAACAGTCGCGCGTTCGATACAATACACCGCTTGCAAATGATCTCGGAAGTTACACGGGGGCCTTAACACGAGTCTCGCTCTTCTTTTAAATTGGTGTTCTGTATGTTAGACTGTGGATAACACTATTTGCTAGGGTAACATTCTTCTCACCTCTCACAAAATTTTCTGCAATCGTGACGTCATTTTGACGTCACGCGCAATATCGACTATCGATGTGTCAAGCGCCGTATGCATTTGGGCATGTTTAGATGTTTTGTGTTATAACATTCTGTATGCCGTTTCGAAGCCACGGCGCATTGAAAATTTATGACAGACACGTCACTATTATCATTAAATGTCAGTTAGTAACGCATCAACGATATAAGCCTTTAAGAGGTACTATAATAACCAAGAAAGGAGACTTTCAAATTACCGTAATGAATAATTTCGTATTTTACGGAATTGAAGGAATTAGGTTTGCGTCCCACTAGACGTTAATTTTTTTTTCGTCTTAATGTTGTTAACGTATTCTGGGACTTCTTTTTATGAATGTAATAGAAGTGTGCTGTGCAATATTCCATGTCATTTACATTTCCGACTACTTAGAGAAGAATGATGAAACAAATATTTGGCATTTCCGATTGTGTGTTTAGATAGGAACCTAATAGAACAGCTTAAATTGCTGTGATTGAAACGAGCAGCAATAACGTTCATATTCTTCCTTGTCAGAAAGTCTACAGCAATTCCTGCAGTTGTTGATATTGCATGTGGTGTCAAATTGCTGTGATTGAAACGAGCAGCAATAAAATTCATATTCTTCCTTGTCATAAAGTCGATAGCAATTCCTGCAGTTGTTGATATTGCATGTGGTGTCAAAATGACTTCATGTTTAACCACGCGGCTGCTACGGTCGCAGGTTAGAATCCTGCCTCGGGCATGGATGTGTGTGGATGTCCTTAGGTTAGTTAGGTTTAAGTAGTTCTAAGTCTAGGGGACTGATGACCTCAGATGTTAAGTCCCATAGTGCTTAGAGCCATTTTTTTGACTTCATGTTTGCAGAAAGTCTTGTGAGATTAGTGTTACCAACGCCACAGGTGTTATTGGTGTTAGAGATTGAGGTGCCACCACAGTCTAACATAAAAGTGGCGACACTCCGTCTTCTTTTCGTTACCCACAACAATAGCATCGTCCCAAGCGGCCAGCAAGCGACTCTTCTGAATACTACATCAGATGAGTGCGAATACTAATGTTTACACCGATTTGTAACATAATTTTTGCAATTCGGATTGTCGATAGGGCCATAAAAATCGATAATAACCAAAAAATGACACCACATTTGTCATTCTTTAGTTTCCTAAGCACCCTGGGAGGTACGACACAGTACATCACAGGATAGTCTATTTACGATTCTCTTGTAACGTACAGATATTTACTGAATAATACCTTTTCCCTTAGTAAAAAAAAATTGCTAGTAACCACCAGAAGACCTGACCTTTCACAGAAACACGTTGTATGTCTACCCAATAACGCGACGTTTTGTTTGCTACACTTCCAGCCAAACAGATACTCGTAAATGATTGTGGAACGTAGAAAACTTGTATGGAATGCACTACCTAATTATTTAGGTACCAAATAAGTCACCAAGTCTGTAACTTAAGGGAAAACCACACAAAGGTGATAATGAGTCGTCAGAAACGATAAAACGATTCACTAACACTGAAAAAACCAATTTCACAATTGTTGTTGAAAGTGTGCCACAAATGGCAAGAATCGTCAGTAGATTCGTTTTTGAAGCAAAAGTAATTACATTTACAAAGATTCGTGTACAAAATCGAGTGAAGGACTGAAGTGTAAGAATGGGCGAATCATTAGACACCATACAAAATTTATGTGTCGAGGCAAGCGCTTACAGTAATAACAACAGGCAACAACAGGAATATATGCTTCTCAAGCGTAAAATGAATGTTTATATTTTCTTGCTTTCAGTGGAACAGACTGCAAATATACACTCATTCGAAAATATTTCTTCATAAATAAGTTGTAGCTTAAGTTACTGAATCAGTGTGATTCAGCCGTTTTTGGATGTATTTCACAATAATTCATCCCTCTTCGTAATTCACTAACGCCTGGAACACAAAAATGTAACAACTATTCACTTAAGTAGAAAATATTTAAAAATAAACATTATTCTTTCGACGCTTTCTCACCTTTCAGGGCGCTAGTGTTGCTCCAGCTGTCAAATGGTAATAACTTTCGCGTCAGAGTATGTCGTGACTGAAGGTATTATGTTAGACCATCTGGGGTAACGATCGCTTCGCAACAGTTCCCCCAGAAGTGACGTTATTTTGACGTCACACACAATATCGAAGTCCCCATGATCGGTTATCAACTTCCGATTGCATTCGGTATGGGCCTCTCACAAGTTAATGCGAGCGTATCGGGGATTTAGGAAACCTTGTCATTCTTGAAATGATTCATTATATTTATTGCTGTAATGTAATGTTACATAATGATATATGGCGGTTAATGCCTTCACATAAGAGTGCTCTCTTAGTAGTGAGTTACAATCGCCAATAATTTACAAATTAAGAACGAATCACACTTGTTTTACAGTTTGCAGTATGCCGTTTCAGTGTAACGGAGCGCTGAAATTTTGTCATAAAGACATCACCACATCACTAAATGTCACATAATAACGCATCAACAATACAAGCCTTCAAGATATAATATTATAACCAAGCCCGGAGATAAACAGCACATGGTTAAGTAGAGAGTAAGATGAACAACTTTCTGGAGTCGAAAGTTGTTGGTTTGTATCTCGTTCCATACAATTCTTTTTCTTCATGTTAGCGTTATTATCACTTTCCACTACTTTCTTATGAATGTAATACAAGTATGTTCTGCAATACTGGATGTTATTTACATTCAGTCTGATCTGCGAACGGAGGATGAAATAAATATTTAGCGATTTCCGAGTATGTGGTTAGGGAAGAACATAAGAGGACAGCTTAAATTGCTTCTACTGAAAAGAGCAACAATAAAATTCACATTCTTCCTTCTCGCAAATATTTGCCTCTTTATTTCCGAGTATTTTCCGCATTTCGAGTGTGTGGTTAGGAAGGAACCTAAGAGGACCTTTTTAAATTACTGAGAGTGAAACGAGGAGCATTAAAATCCATATTCTTCCTAGTCACAAATATTTCACTGTTTACTTACGAATGTATGGCGTTTTTCGAAGGTGTGGTTAAACAGGAAACTAAGAGTACACTTAAATTGCTTTGACAGAAACGAGCCGCAATAAAATTTTTATTCTGCCTTTTGACTAATTGCAGGGGCGAAAGGACACAAATTTCTGAATGTCTCAGCAGTCAGCATCAAATATTCGGCGATAAGGAGGAGGACGTGGAGAACAAATGAAAAAAAATTCAAAGGCATCGTTCAATATGCCCTCGAGGAGTATGTCCCGAGTAAGATTTTAAGGGATGAGAAAGATCCACTATGGGTTAATAGCCGTGTTAGAAAAGCTCTACGTAAACAAAGAGCACTTCATCGCAGATTCAAGAGAAGTAAAAACCTAGCAAACAAACAAAAGCTGAACGAAGCAAAAATGAAAGTAAGGAGAGAAATGAGACAAGCGTTCAATAATTTTGAAAGTTAGACCTTATCAACCCATCTAAGTAAAAACCCTAAGAGATTTTGGTAGTATGTAAAATCAGCGAGTAGGTCAGAATCATCCATTTATTCTTTCAGCGACCACACCGGCACCGAAACGGAAGATAATGGAGAGAAGGCCGAAATACTGAATTCGGTCTTCCGAAGATGTTTCACAGCGGAAGATAGTAACACTGCCCCTCCTTTCAACTGTCAAAAGTACGTCGAAATGGCACATATTGAGATAACCGATTGCGGAACTGAAACGCAGCTACAATCGCTTAGTAGTGGAAAGGCTTCATGACCGGATGAGGTACCTATAAGATTCTACAAAGATTTTGCGAAAGAACTTGTTCCCCTTCTTGCAGTAATTTATCGCAGATCGCTTGAGCAACGAAAAGTACCTCACGACAGGAAAAAACGCGGGTCATTCCCGTTTTTAAGAAAGATCGTAAGAGAGATTCACACAATTATGGACCTATATCGTCGACGTCAATCTGTTGTAGAATTATGGAACATGTTTTATGTTCAAGAATTATGACGTTTTTGGAAAATGAACATCTCCTCTATAAAAATCAACACGAATTCCGCAAACAGAGATCCTGCGAAACTCAGTAAGCTCTGTTCATCCACGAGATCCACAGTGCAGTGGAAAACGGCGGTCAGGCTGATCCCACGTTCCTTGATTTCAGTGAGGTATTTGACACTGTCCCGCATTGCCGTTTAATGAACAAAAAATACGAGCTCACGGAGTATCGGAGCAGACCTGCGATTGGATTCAAGACTTTCTTGCAGATAGAATTCAACACGTGGCACTTAACGGAACTAAATCGACAGATGTAAAGGTGATATCCGGAGTACCACAGTGAAATGTGATAGGACCGTTGCTGTTTACAATATATATAAATGACCTAGTAGAAAGCGTCGGATGCTCTTCAAGGCTATTCGAAGATGATGCAGTTCCAAGAATGAAATTTTCACTCTACAGCGGAGTGTGGGCTGATATGAAACTTCCTGGCAGATTAAAACTGTGTGCCGGACCGAGACTCGAACTCGGGACCTTTGCCTTTCGCGGGCAAGTGCTCTACCAACTGAGCTACCCAAGCACGACTCACGCCCCGTCCCCACAGCTTTACTTCTGCCAGTACCTCGTCTCCTACCTTCCAAACTTTACAGAAGCTCTCCTGCGAACCTTGCAGAACTAGCAAGGTAGGAGACGAGGTACTGGCAGAAGTAAAGCTGTGGGGACGGGGCGTGAGTCGTGCTTGGGTAGCTCAGTTGGTAGAGCACTTGCCCGCGAAAGGTAAAGGTCCCGATTTCGAGTCTCCGTCCGGCACACAGTTTTAATCTGCAAGGAAGTTTCATGATGCAGTTGTCCTATAACAAAGTAGCAACTCCAGAAGACAGTAAGAATTTGCGGAACGACCTGCTGAGAATTGACGATTGGTGCAGGCTCTGGCAGTTGACCCTGAACGTAAATAAATGTAACATATTGCGCACACGTAGAAAAAGGAATTCACTACTGTACAGCTACACTACTGATGAAAAACAGCTGGAGACAGCATCTGCCGATAAATATCCAGGCGTAACTATCCAGAGCGACCTTAAGTGGAATGACCACATAAAACAGATAGTGGGAAAAGCAGACAGCAGACTCAGATTCATCGGAAGAATCTTAAGGAAAAGTAACTTATCCACGAAAGAAGTGGTTTATAAGGCGCTTGTTCGCCAAATTCTTGAGTATTGTTCGTCTGTCTGGGAACAATACTGAACTGATAGAGGAGACAGAGAAGATCCAACGAAGAGCGGAGCGTTTCGTCGCGGAATCGTTTGCATGACAAGAGAGCGTTACGGAGATGCTAAACAAACTCCACTGGCAGACGTTACAAGAGAGGCGTTATGCATCACGGCGAGATTTACTGTTGGAATTTCGGGGCAGCACTTCCTGGAGGAGTCGGACAACATATTACTTCCGCCCACATACATCTCTCGTATTGACCACGAGGAGAAAATTCGAGAAATTAGAGCCAATACAGAGGCTTACCGATAATTTTCTTCCCACGCACTATTCGCGAGTGGAACAGGGTTGGAGGGATCAGTTAATGGTACCGAAAGTACGCTCCGCCACGCACCATTAGATGGCTTGCGAAGTATGATGTAGATGTAGGTGCAGATTTGGCTCTGTATTTCCGAATATTTGGCGATTTCATAGTGTGTGGTTAGATTGGAACTTTGGGGAACCGCTTTAAATGTTGCGACTAAAACAACGAGCCGCAATAAAATCTGTATTTTTTCTCACAAATATTTGTCTCTTTCTTTCACAATAGAGGGTGTTACAAAAAGGTACGGCCAAACTTTCAGGAAACATTCCTCACACACAAAGAAAGAAAATATGTTGTGTAGACATGTGTCCGGAAACGTTTACTTTCCATGTTAGAGCTCATTTTATTACTTCTCTTCAAATCACATTAATCATGGAATGGAAACACACAGCAACAGAACGTACCAGCGTGACTTCAAACACTTTCTTACAGGAAATGTTCAAAATGTCCTCCGTTAGCGAGGATACATGCATCCACCCTCCGTCACATGGAATCCCTGATGCGCTGATGCAGCCCTGGAGAATGGTGTATTGTATCACAGCCGTCCACAATACGAGCACGAAGAGTCTCTACATTTGGTACCGGGGTTGCGTAGACAAGAGCTTTCAAATGCCTCCATAAACGAAAGTCAAGAGGGTTGAGGTCAGGAGAGCGTGGAGGCCATGGAATTGGTCAGCCTCTACCAATCCATCAGTCACCGAATCTGTTGTTGAAAAGCGTACGAACACTTCGACTGAAATGTGCAGGAGCTCCATCGTGCATGAACCACATGTTGTGTCGTACTTGTAAAGGCACATGTTCTAGCAGCACAGGTCTCTGCCGGCCGCTGTTGCCTAGCGGTTCTAGGCGCTTCAGTCCGGAACCGCGCTGCTGCTACGGTCGCAGGTTCGAATCCTGCCTCGAGCATGGATGTGTGTGATGTCCTTAGGTTAGTTAGGTTTAAGCAGTTCTAAGTCTAGGGGACTGATGACCTCAGATGTTAAGTCCCATAGTGTTCGGAACCATTTGAACAGGTAGAGTATCCCGTATGAAATCATGATAACGTGCTGCATTGAGCGTAGGAGGAAGCGTAGGTGACGAAACTAAAATGAGCTCTAACATGGAAATTAAGCGTTTCCGGACACATGTCCACATAACATCTTTTCTTTATTTGTGCGTGAGGACTGTTTCCTGAAAGTTTGGCCGTACCTTTTTGTAACACCCTGTATATAGTAACTTCCGAGTGCGTGGTTAGGCAGGAAACTAAGAGGACAGCTTATGTTGCCGCGAGTGAAGCGAGGAACAATATAATATTCATATTCTACCTTGTCACAACGTCGACAGGCGATCACGCGGTCGTCGATATTGCACGTGCCGTCACGTTTGCGAGAAATGTTGCGAAACGAGCATTAAGCCCCTATCTGCTAAACCAAAGATGTTGCTAACACAACACTTTGTACAATCTCTGGTCGTGTACAAGTCAGTTGTTTGTAAAATCTTTGGATTTTTACGAGTTATATCTGTGCGTAGTTTCAGCACCAGTCAAGATTCTCGTTACGGTGATGGAACGGAGCAAAAGCAGGAGGACCAGCTTCGTCGGCAAACGCTGGGAGTCCGGTCCGGGCGCCGCGACGGTCGCGCATCCGTGGCTCTTCCGCGGGCACTGGGAGCGAATGGCACAATGGCGTCACATATGGGCCAAGCGCGAACGCACATCGGCGGGCCGGGCGCGCCTGCCCAGGAGCACCGTACCCCCGCCTTCAGGTCGGTGGCGCCTGTCAGCAGGCCGCTATTTATTCTCTTTAAGTATATGTAAAAAATTGATATTGTGCACAATAGCTGTATTTCACATAATTCCACATCTATATCTACGATACTCAATTTGGGGTGTGACGGACGTTCTTTGTGGACAACTTTTGGGGTTCTATTTTAATTATTTTAGCTTCATTAAACAATCGCGTCAAGAGCGCAGTCCGATTCCAACCCATCCGCTATCACCAACACCGACTCAAAGGAAGGCCTCGGCGCTTGTTGGTGACGTCACGTCAGCTAGGCACGGCGAACGCCAGGTCTGTTGCAGGCAGAAACGCCTGGGCGTGCTTATCACTATAAATCTCTTATTTTTGGACAAACTGTTTGGTATTGTTTTGAATTCTGCAGTTTTATTTAGATGAAAGATTTTCTTACTATCGTATACCTACAAATGAAGATCATAGTTCTGTATTACTGAATCCTGTCGAAACAAGCGTAGATCAATATGAGAAGATGCTTTGCCCCATTGCAAGCTTCGGAAATTTTTACGTTCAAGTAACTATATTTACTTGATCCATTTTGCTATCGAAACTTACCCCAACCCCTTACAATGAACTCGTTTCTTTTATTTATTTATTTATTTTCGTTTGACATCGTCACTGGAAATGTGAACTAATTTACATGTGTAAATGTCCAACTGTTGCCAGCCATTAGATTACAGTCGTTTTCAACGAAAGGAATTCTAAACAGGAAAGAAAATAGGTTCATACATCGAAAATACTGCTGAGCTTAAACTTTTTTAAACATGCACATTAGAAAAGATAAATATTCCCCTCTTGCAACTGAAAGGAGAAAATTTATAATATAAAAAAAATTTTATTTGATAAAACAAGTATCTCTCTTTTTCCTCTTCTTCTGTCCCCCACCCCCTCCCCCAACGTGTACAATCGTAAGATATTTCATTAACATTCAGTGCTCCTCACCCCATAGTCAGCCAAGATACCTAAAGAAGGGCACCAATATGTTCACAGTTTCTTGTAAAAGCAACCTAGTACAAACGTAACTTCCTCAGATTAACAAATAAGGTAAAGAAGCACGAATTCTGTTGCTGCTGGACCATGAAGTTATTTTTGTATGTCAATCCTTAAAACAGGTGGAAATTTAAGATAAGGAGTACACTATTTGTTAAGAAGTGTAATGAATTGCACAACTAATTGATTGCAGAAATCTCTCAGAACAATGTGTGTTGGTCAACTATCGCCAATAGTTTCACAATTTCCTGTGTCAGAGAAAGGGCACCACCATTATGAGTATGCCTGCAACAGACCTGGCGTTCGCCGTGCCAAGCTGACGTGACGTCACGAACAAGCGCCGAGGCCTGCCTTTGAGTCGGTGTTGCTATCACTCATGTCGTCCTGTATGACGTCATCAGTTTACCTTGCGAAAGATATCTGTGCTTGTCTTACTTTCTAGTGTAATGTATAATGTTTATAAATTACGCTGCTTGTTCCAAATACGTGGTGATATAAGTGGGTGTGATTTTGATGGAACCTCAGAGCATAGCCTGAATTGTCGATAGAAAAATAAGTTTCGTTATTTTTTTTTATTTTTTCCGACAAATATTTGGCTGTTTCTTCCTGTATTTGGCACGATTTATGGGAGTAAGGTTAGGCAGGAACTTTAAAGCACAAATTACACTGCTGCGAGTCAAACGAGTAGTACTTACAATATGTTTTTCTTACAGAAGTTCGACTGGTTTTTTCAGTATGAGGTTTGCCAGGAACGTAAGTGCATTGCTCATATAGTTGTGAGTGAATGAGTTATTGATAATTTTTGTTCTTGCCCTTTTTTTAAAAAATGTGACGTCTTAAACGCGTTGTTGTTGTTGTTGTGGTCTTCAGCCCTGAGAATGGTTTGATTCAGCTCTCCATGCTACTCTATCCTGTGCCATCTTCTTCATCTCCCAGTACTTACTGCAACCTACATCCTTCTGAATCAGTTTATTGTATTCATCTCTTGGTCTCCCTCTACGATTTTTACCCTCCTCGCTAACCACCAATGCTTAATTTGTGATCCCTTGATGCCTCAGAACATGTCCTACCAACCGATCCCTTCTACTAGTCAAGTTGTGCCACAAACTCCTCTTCTCCCCAATTCTATTCAGTACCTCCTCATTAGTTATGTGATCTACCCATCTAATGTGCAGCATTCTTCTGTAGCACCACGTTCCGAAGGCTTCTATTCTCTTCTTGTCCAAACTATTTATCGTCCATGTTTCACTTCCATACATGGCTACACTCCATACAAATACTTTCAGAAACGACTTCCTGACATTTAAATCTATACTCGATGTTAACAAATTTCTCTTCTTGAGAAACGCTTTCCTTGCCATTGCCAGTCTACATTTTATATCCTCTCTACTTCGACCATCATCAGTTATTTTGCTCCCCAAATAGCAAAACTCCTTCACTGCTTTAAGTGTCTCATTTCTTAATCTAATTCCCTCAACATCACACGACTT
Source organism: Schistocerca piceifrons (assembly GCF_021461385.2). Lineage (NCBI taxonomy): Eukaryota > Metazoa > Arthropoda > Insecta > Orthoptera > Acrididae > Schistocerca > Schistocerca piceifrons. Next base: position 84,910,771 of record NC_060143.1, on the reverse strand, counting down.
AATTCGACTACATTCCATTATCCTCGTTTTGCTTTTGTTGATGTTCATCTTATACCCTCCTTTCTAGACACTGTCCATTCCATTCAACTGCTCTTCCAAGTCCCTTGCTGTCTCTGACAGAATTACAATGTCATCGGCGAACTTCAAAGTTTTTATTTCTTCTCCATGGATTTTAATACCTACTCCGAAATTTTCTTTTGTTTCCTTTACTGCTTGCTCAATATACAGATTGAACAACATCGGGGAGAGGCTACAACCCTGTCTTACTCCCTTCCCAACCACTGCTTCCCTTTCATGTCCCTCGACTCTTATAACTGCCATCTGGTTTCTATACAAATTGTAAATAGCCTTTCGCTCCCTGTATTTTGCCCCTGCCACTTTTAGAATTTGTAAGAGAGTATTCCACCTAAAGGCGTTACGTATATGAAATTAACTGTTCTTTTAGATGTCTTGTTGTTATTGGCGGTGGATCACTCTTACTGTGTATGCGTGCTTTTGCGACGTGGTTTGTAGTAATGATTTGTTCAACTGGGATTGAGTCTTTAGTTTTTATTGGTTACTTTCTTTTTTCCCCAGTCATTGATTAGCTCTTTTTTGCTTATTTGCGATTTTAATTTAATATACATATATTTACTTTTAGTTCATGCTGGAGGAATTGTGTGTGTATGCTTTTTTTCGTTAGTTCGTTGTTTTTGAGGGATGTGCGTGGTACCCCCGTTAACATTTGAGCGAATATTCGATTCTAATTCGGCGTTTCTTGCTTTTCTTTCGGTTTATTCTCAACGAATTTGCCTGCATTCGTTTTCGATTAGGTGATTTTTTTGTGGCACATGTGAAATTATTATTAAAAAATCTTATAATTATGTAGGGTGCACTCATCCAACTGCTTTTTATCTGCTGGTGCCACAAGCAATGTGTTCCTTTATGTCCACTGTAACTTGGTTTTTACACCAAGAATGACTAATAAAATCATTATGTTTCAGAATCTTTATCCTATATCGCATCATGATTATTATGTTACTTTGACAAAACTCAAAAATACTGACATGCTTACAACACTGATGTACATCTTACTTACAGGGTAAACTGGCTGGGCTGATAGCAGGAAATTTAAAGGGGGGGGAGGAACTACATCTCATGGTGGAAACTCTTTTTAGTGTAAGGTCAGTGTCCAGTGGGAAACTCAGCCAAGCAAGTACTATAGATGTTAAAAAAGTTCAAGATACTCACAAAAGTAAAGTGAAAAATGTTGTTGTTGTTGTTGTTGTTGTTGTTGTGGTCTTCAGTCCTGAGACTGGTTTGATGCAGCTCTCCATGCTACTCTATCCTGTGCAAGCCTCTTCATCTCCCAGTACCTACTGCAACCTACATCCTTCTGAATCTGCTTAGTGTATTCATCTCTTTGTCTCCCTCTACGATTTTTACCCTCCACGCTGCCCTCCAGTGCTAAATTGGTGATCCCTTGATGACTCAGAACATGTCCTACCAACCGATCCCTTCTTCTAGTCAAGTTGTGCCACAAACTCCTCTTCTCCCCAATTCTATTCAATACCTCCTCTACGATTTTTACCCACCACGCTGCCCACCAATACTAAATTGGTGATCTCTTGATGCCTCAGAACATGTCCTACCAACCGATCCCTTCTTTTTGTCAAGTTGTGCCACAAACTTCTCTTCTCCCCAATCCTATTCAATACTTCCTCATTAGTTATGTGGTCTACCCATCTAATCTTCAGCATTCTTCTGTAGCACCACATTTCGAAAGCTTCTATTCTCTTCTTGTCCAAACTATTTATTGTCCATGTTTCACTTCCATACATGGCTACACTCCATACAAATACTTTCAGAAATGACTTCCTGACACTTAAATCTATACTCGATGTTAACAAATTTCTCTTCTTCAGAAACGCTTTCCTTGCCATTGCCAGTCTACATTTTATATCTTCTCTACTTCGATCATCATCAGTTATTTTGCTCCCCAAATAGCAAAACTCCTTTACTACTTTAAGTGTCTCATTTCCTAATCTAATTCCCTCAGCATCACCCGACTTATTAGACTACATTCCATTATCCTCGTTTTGCTTTTGTTGATGTTCATCTTATATCCTCCTTTCAGGACACTGTACATTCCATTCAACTGCTCTTCCAAGTCCCTTGCTGTCTCTGACAGAATTACAATGTAATCGGCGAACCTCAAAGTTTTTATTTCTTCTCCATGGATTTTAATACCTACTCCGAAATTTTCTTTTGTTTCCTTTACTGCTTGCTCAAAATACAGGTTGAATAACATCGGGGAGAGGCTACAACCCTGTCTTACTCCCTTCCCAACCACTGTTTCCCTTTCATGTCCCTCGACTCTTGTAACTGCCATCTGGTTTCTGTACAAATTGTAAATAGCCTGCCGCTCCCTGTATTTTGCCCCTGCCACTTTTAGAGTTTGAAAGAGAGTATTCCAGTCAACATTGTCAAAAGCTTTCTCTAAGTCTACAAATGCTAGAAATGTAGGTTTGCCTTTCCTTAATCTTTCTTCTAAGATAAGTCGTAAGGTCAGTATTGCCTCACGTGTTCCAGTGTTTCTACGGAATCCAAACTGATCTTCCCCGAGGTCGGCTTCTACTAGTTTTTCCATTCGTCTGTAAAGAATTCGTGTTAGTATTTTGCAGCTGTGGCTTATTAAACTGATTGTTCGGTAATTTTCACATCTGTCAACACCTGCTTTCTTTGGGATTTGAATTATTATATTCTTCTTGAAGTCTGAGGGTATTTCGCCTGTTTCATACATCTTGCTCACCAGATGGTAGAGGTTTGTCAGGACTGGCTCTCCCAAGGCCGTCAGTAGTTCCAATGAAATGTTGTCTACTCCCGGGGCCTTGTTTCGACTCATGTCTTTCAGAGCTCTGTCAAACTCTTCACGCAGTATCGTATCTCCCATTTCATCTTGATCTACATCCTCTTCCATTTCCATAACATTGTCCTCAGTTACATCCCCCTTGTATAGACCCTCTATATACTCTTTCCACCTTTCTGCTTTCCCTTGTTTGCTTAGAACTGGGTTTCCATCTGAGCTCTTGATATTCATACAAGTCGTTCTCTTATCTCCAAAGGTCTCTTTAATTTTCCTGTAGGCAGTATCTATCTTACCCCTAGTGAGATAAGTCTCTACATCCTTACATTTGTCCGCTAGCCATCCCTGCTTAGCCATTTTGCACTTCCTGTCGATCTCATTTTTGAGACGTTTGTATTCCTTTTTGCCTGGTTCATTTACTGCAGTTTTATATTTTCTCCTTTCATCACTTAAATTCAATATTTCTTCTGTTACCCAAGGATTTCTACTATTCCTCGTCTTTTTACCTACTTGATCCTCTGCTGCCGTCACTACTTCATCCCTCAAAGCTACCCATTCTTCTTCTACTGTATTTCTTTCCCCCATTCCTGTCAATTGTTCCCTTATGCTCTCCCTGAAACTCTGTACAACCTCTGGTTCTTTCAGTTTATCCAGGTACCATCTCCTTAAATTCCCACCTTTTTGCAGTTTCTTCAGTTTTAATCTACAGGTCATAACCAATAGCTTGTGGTCAGAGTCCACATCTGCCCCTGGAAATGTCTTACAATTTAAAACCTGGTTCCTAAGTCTCTGTCTTACCATTATATAATCTATCTGATACCTTTTAGTATCTCCAGGGTTCTTCCATGTATACAACTTTCTTTCATGGTTCTTAAACCAAGTGTTAGCTATGATTATGATGTGCTCTGTGCAAAATTCTACCAGGCGGCTTCCTCTTTCATTTCTTAGCCCCAATCCATATTCACCTACTACGTTTCCTTCTCTCCCTTTTCCTACACTCGAATTCCAGTCACCCATGACTATTAAATTTTCGTCTCCCTTCACTATCTGAATAATTTCTTTTATTTCATCATACATTTCTTCAATTTCTTCGTCATCTGCAGAGCTAGTTGGCATATAAACTTGTACTACTGTAGTAGGTGTGGGCTTCGTATCTATCTTGGCCACAATACTGCGTTCACTATGCTGTTTGTAGTAGCTTACCCGCATTCCTATTTTCCTATTCATTATTAAACCTACTCCTGCATTACCCCTATTTGATTTTGTGTTTATAACCCTGTAGTCACCTGACCAGAAGTCTTGTTCCTCCTGCCACCGAACTTCATTGATTCCCACTATATCTAACTTTAACCTATCCATTTCCCATATTAAATTTTCTAACCTACCTGCCCGATTAATGGATCTGACATTCCATGCTCCGATCCGTAGAACGCCAGTTTTCTTTCTCCTGATAACGACGTCCTCTTGAGTAGTCCCCGCCCGGAGATCCGAATGGGGGACTATTTTACCTCCGGAATATTTTACCCAAGAGGACGCCATCGTCATTTAATGATACAGTAAAGCTGCATACCCTCGGGAAAAATTACGGCTGTAGTTTCCCCTTGCTTTCAGCCGTTCGCAGTACCAGCACAGCAAGGCCGTTTTGGTTATTGTTACAAGGCCAGATCAGTCAATCATCCAGACTGTTGCCCTTGCAACTACTGAAAAGGCTGCTGCCCCTCTTCAGGAACCACACGTTTGTCTGGCCTCTCAACAGATACCCCTCTGTTGTGATTGCACCTACGGTACGGCTATCTGTATCGCTGAGGCAAGCAAACCTCCCCACCAACGGCAAGGTCCATGGTTCATGTGGGGGAAGTGAATATTTTGATGAAATATACTAACATTATATAAGTGAAAAATAATGTTCGTATATTTCATCAAAATATTGGGGGATTGAAGAATAAAATTGATGAGCTTCTGCTTTGTTTAGAAGATATAGAAACTGAGAATGTAATAGATGTACTATGCCTGTCTTAGCATCACATTGTCAATGACATGCAAAAGGTTAACATCAATGGGTACAAATTAGCTGCACATGTAAGTAGAGATAATATGATGAGAGGAGGAGTTGCCATATATGTCAAAAGCTTCCACAGTGAAAAAATTTAGAAACTAAAAAATTTTGTGTAGAGCAACATATGGAAGCATGTGCCACTGAACTTAAACTAAATGATGGCACGTTCATAATTGTAACAGTGTATAGGTCCCCCTCAGGGAATTTCCAGCTATTTCTAGAAAACTTGGATGCTTTGTTGTGCTATCTGTCAGACAGGGGGAAGCAAATTATAATTTGTGGGGATTTCAATGTTGATTCCCTGAAAGAGTGTAATGGGAAGAATGACCTTGTAGTATTACTCAGTTCCTTCAATTTGAGCTCTGTCATTGATTTTCCTACTCGGATAACAAAGAACCACAGTACATTGATAGATAACTTTTTTATAGACGAAGATAAGTTTAAGGACATAAATGCTTATCCTGCTGAGAATGGTTTTTCAGTTCATGGTGCACAGCTAGTTACAGTACATGACACAGCTCCATGCAGTATATCAAATCAGACTTTCAAAGCAGTGCGTTCAATTAACAATATAAATATAGCCAACTTTAGGGAAAGCCTACAGCAGCCAGACTGGGATGAAGTGTATAAGGAACCCAATGCAAACTTAAAATATAACTTATTTCACGATACATTTTAAGGGTATTCGAAAATTGTTTTCCCAAGAAAATAGTTAAACATAAATCCAAGAAAACATATAAAAAACCTTGGCTAACTAAAGGAATAAGAGTATCTTGCAACCATAAAAGAGAACTGTATCTAACAGCAAGAGGGAGCACTGACCCCGAAATTGTTCAATATTATAAAAACTGATGTGTGGTACTAAGAAAAGTTATTAAAAAGTCCAGAAGCATGTGTATCATGTCTGAGATCAGTAACTCTGATAATAAAATTAAAGCAATTTGGAATATTATTGAAAGAGAAACAGGGCAACCAAGAGCACAGGAAGACTTTAGTGCCATAAAACTGAATGACAAGTGTACTAACAAACAATCAGAAATTGAAAATATTTTCAATAATCATTTTTTAAATGTTGTGGAGAAAATAGGATCTAGATCTTCACTAGAAGAGGCAAGGCTACTAATCGAAGAGGCCATTTCTATGCAGTTTGAAATAACTGTAATTCCACCAACTTCTCCCTCTGAAATCAATAAAATAATGAACTCACTGAAAAGTAAAAGCTCTTACAGAATTGATGGCATTTCCAGCAAGGTACTTAAAGCTTATTCCCCACAGATAAGTACGATTCTTGGCCACGTATGTAATAGCTCTTTGGAGCAGGGTGTTTTCCCTGATAGACTGAAATATGCCATTGTAAAACCATTGCATAAAAAGGGGGATACGTCGGATGTCAACAACTACCGCCCAATCTCTCTCCTGACAGCTCTATCAAAAATTTTTGAGAAAGTAATGTATTCAAGAGTAACCTCCCATATTTGTAAAAATAAAGTACTAACAAAATGTCAGTTTGGTTTTCAGAAAGGTTTTTCAACAGAAAATGCTATATACGCTTTCACTGATCAAATATTAAATGCTCTGAATTATTGGATATCACCCATTGGTATTTTTGGTGATCTCTCAAAGGCCTTTGATTGTGTAAATCACGGAATTCTTTTAGATAAGCTAAATCATTATGGTTTGAGTGGGGCAGTGCACAAATGGTTTAATTCATACTTAACTGGAAGAATGCAGAAAGTTGAAATAAGTGGTTCATGTAATGCTAAAACAACAGCTGATTCCTGAAACTGCGGGGCTATCAAGTACAGGGTCCCACAGGGTTCGGTCTTAGGTCCTTTACTGTTCTTGATATACATTAATGACTTACCATTCCACACTGATGAAGATGCAAACCAAGAACTAAGTGATATAATTGTAAATGATGTTTCTCACAAAATTATTAAGTGGTTCTCACCAAACGGACTCTCTTTAAATTTTGATAAAACACAGTATATACAGTTCTGTACAGTAAATGGCACAACTCCAGTAATAAATATAGACTTTGAACAGAAGTCTCTAGCTAAGGTAGAATTTTCATAATTTTTAGGTGTGTCCATTGATGAGAGGTTAAACTGGAAGCAACACATTGATGGTCTGCTGAAATGTCTGAGTTCAGCTACATATGCTATTAGGGTTATTGCAAATTTTTGTGATAAGAATCTGAGTAACTTAGCTTACTATGCCTACTTTCATTCACTGCTTTCGTATGGCATCATATTCTGGGGTAATTCATCGTTGAGTAGAAAAGTATTCATAGCTCAAAAACGTGTAATCAGAATAATTGCTGGAGCCCAACCACGGTCATCCTGCAGACATCTATTTAAGGATCTAGGGATCCTCACAGTAACCTGACAGTATATATATTCACTTATGAAATTTGTTGTTAATAATCCAACCCAGTTCAAAAGTAATAGCAGTGATTATGAAATTTGTTGTTAATAATCCAACCCAGTTCAAAAGTAATAGCAGTGTGCATAGCTATAACACCAGGAGAAAGGATAATCACCACTATGCAGGGTTAAATCTGACTTTGGCACAAAAAGTGGTACATTATGCTGCCACAAAAGTCTTTGGTCACCTACCAAACAGCATCAAAAGCCTGACAGATAGCCAACTAACATTTAAAAATAAATTAAAAGAATTTCTATATGACAATTCCTTCAACTCATTGGCTGAATCTTTAGTTTTAATTAAGGGGAAAAAAAGACAACAACAACAACTTAAACATTAGTGTCATGCAATATTTTGTATAATGTAATATCTTGTACAGACATCTTTTATTAACCTGACACATTCCATACCATTACAAAGTGTCGTATACATAATCTACGGAACAAGTATTAATCTAATCTAATCTAATCTAACTTACGCAATTACATGCTTCTTGCACAACATCTCATAAGACACTGCTGTCCAATGCCAACAGGGCTGCCCTTTTATATGTTAATCCGAACCATCCTTAGTATTGTTATAAAGGGTACTTTTAATAAAAATTGCCTCAAAATTAATGACATTTTTCAACAGTTGCACTGGCTCTTATAGAGCAAATACATTAATCGATTTTCAAGCATTTAATACTCAAATCGAAATATTAACAATACTTTTACTATTTTTGTAAAATGCAAAAGATACATGGTTCGGAAAATGTTCCTGCCAGTGTATATGTTACCAAGTCTCCCACTGAATGTCGCAAAATACGTCTTTTATTTATTATCGACAAAACACATAAAGAACTGCCTATGTTTACACGCCACTTATAACATTTTCGCTAATTACCTTTTAATTCGCTAATCAATTTTGATTCTCTAAGTTAGTTTTTCGTTTAAATAACACAGACTTTAATTTAGATACTGTTTTAACACAAATCCTTCTCAGTTTCAAAGAAATGACTTTGACCAATATACTCGATCATTTGTTCCAGATTTCACATTAATCCTAAATATTCCTACCAATTACAGGACTTATACACTTCAATACAATTACAATTTAGTAAACAGTTTCATCGTAACAATTTTATAAGTATAGGTATACCTACAACGCTACCTTTTGTTTACATCAGTGATTCCTGTTTATTTCAAATTGGTTCGAAAAATACGCGTTAAATGGGTCTAACGCGGATGTCTGGTTCATGGTTCGGTTTGCAGTTTTCGGTATCGCTGTCTTCGTTTGAGCTATATAGGTCGTGGAAGAAATTCGATACCGATAGTGCGGTTTTTTTGTATTTTTGTGTTTAGTTTATTCTAGACAAATTTGTGTATGTAATTTCTTGATTAAAATAGATTAGCAGCAACCCTTGAACCCTTCACTCTATAAATAATCTATCTCCAATGTGTAAAATAGCTTCAAACTTCTACTTAATTTACAAATGAGTTAATGTGTCAAGCTTGTAGGCGAGAAAATCTATGGAGAAGGTTTGACATTATGTCTATAGTTTTTGAAAGTCACTAAGGGCTCTAATTATCAAACACTATCTGAGTATAGTATCGGTAATTCGGGGCCAGTTTTAAACAAAAGCTAGTTTTTCACGTTTATCAATGTTTATGACATATCTCCTAACTATGTGTCCTAAAATTGTATAATTTTGCAAGTACATTCAGTGGTATGTGTGGATACTGTATGCAAAAAGTGCTACGAGTAGCTAAAACTTCCGGGCTGAGAGGCCGTGGGCCGGCCGGGGTGGCCGAGCGGTTCTCGGCGCTACAGTCTGGAACCGTGCGACCGCTAAGGTTGCAGGTTAGAATCCTGCCTCGGGCATGGATGTGTGTGATGTTTTTAGGTTAGTTGCCGGCCGGGGGCCGAGCGGTTCTAGGCGCTTCAGTCTGGAACCGCGCGACCGCTACGGTCGCAGGTTCGAATCCTGCCTCGGGCGTGGATGTGTGTGATGTCCTCAGGTTAGTTAGGTTTAAGTAGTTCTAAGTTCTAGGCGACTGATGACCTCAGATGTTAAGTCCCATAGTGCTCAGAGCCATTTGAACCATTTTTTTGTGTTGATGTTTGCGCAGTAGTTTCGGTCTGCGTATGAACGGAACTGCTTTTCACTTGACGATGTTTACTTTTTTTGTGGCGGTGTTCGCAGCGACAAACACTTGGCTGTAGAAATGGCTTACGAAGTCACCGCCACACTTTTAATAGCGGGCCGACCGGTCCAATGGAACAGTAAACAGAAAGATGAAACCCCAAACACTCTGATTAAATAAAAGTCGGTACTTATCTTTATTCATGAAGATACAGAAACACAGTAGTGAACCCGGTGTCTACAGAAATCTGTCTAGTTCGAGTCGGAGCGGCTAGGTCAGCGTCGGCTGACGACAAACAACAACTCTGCCGCGATGAACACACAACTGACTAGCAAGTACACAATTCGGTGGCGAGTATACAACTGAGCGGCGAATACAGAACTGTCCTAGCGCTCGCGACTCCAGCGCTTAAGAAGCCAGAAGCCAGCGGTGGCGCGCGCAGACTTGCGGCGATTTCCTGTATCGCTGGCGCTGCTTATGCGGACGGCGTCTGGACTTTGATGCTGCCAACCTTTTGGCAGCGGGCTCGGGTGGCATTACTGGCTAGGACATAACAACTTTAATACGCCATCGTTCCAACCAAGGCTCGGCAGTTGTGAGTGGTGTCTGTATTCTTGAATTAATGTTCGACGGTTTCCAATTCTGCGCAAGGTTGGCTGTGTCATCCGCGTAATGGCTAACGTCGTGTTTTGTATTGCTGAGAAGTCGTTAATGTACAGGTTGAGCAAGATAGGCCCTGGGATGCTTCCCTGGGTACTCCAGCTTGGATACCGCGTTGTGTCGATCGTTTGTCCTGCACGTCAGTGTGGAAACATCTGTTCGTGAGACATGAGTGTATGAGACGTACGAGTCCATGCGAGAAACCAGCTTCGCTTAGTTTGCGTATAAGGCCGTTGTACCAAAGACAGTCGAAAGCTTTTTCAGTGTCCAGGAACAAGGCCCCTGTGGCTTTGTTCATGTTGTAGCTGTGTTTATATGTTCGACTACGCGGAGGGCTGCCAGACCGTGGAAGACCTGTTTATATAGAGCGCATATAGGGCACCACCATACGTCACACGAGGCCGACTGTAAGTCTATCTCTGATTAATGTCATTTTTCTCGATTGAAGGTAATCGATTGTCACATCGTTGGTGCAAAGTCGACCGCCAAATATTATCTACCTTTAAACCTTACTCTTTTCTGCTAAAATTATTGTGGTTTTTCTGAATCTCTATAGCTTCTCTATACATGCGTGCATAATAATGCGATGTCCTAGCTAGCACGCTCGTCTCACTAATTTTTATTTCATGATCACCGTCTTTAAACACACTTTCCGCTGCAGCTGATTTGCAAGTATGTCCCATTCGACAGTTCCTTTTGTGTTCGGTTAAGCGGGTATTGACACTTCTTTTTGTTGTTCCAATATAAACCTTCTCACAACTTTTTTTCATTTATTTCCTGCTTGTGTCTATCATCGCATATATCTCTATCTTCCTAAACTAGTAAACAAAGTGTAAAAACTTATAATCGGGAAGGGCACCGTGAAAATATATAGAAACATACTAAAGCTGTGATTAACACAGAAGACCTGTTGGGAATGACCACCGTGTTCTGATCACACAGAACGAAGCCAGTGATAAAGGAAAGGAATTTGTTTACGATCAAAGACGGTTTCGAATTCTTTGAATCTCAGTATGGCATCTGCCTTTCCTACGATTACATGGTTGGATAAAAACTGGTGGCAACACTGTTATAATTCACACCAAACTTTATTGAGATACGTTCGCCGTACTACATGCCCTCACTAAAATCGCCCAGCATCTCGATAACCTTCCCCCTACCCCCCCCCCCCCTACCCACCCCCCTTCCATAGACGGAAGGCGTCGTACATCGTCAGCACTTCTCTCCACGTCGATGTCTCGCCGCCTTGTGGCACGTGTGATATCTTCTCTCGTGTTGTAGCGCGTGCGACGAAGACGTTCCTTCATTTTGGGTAACAGGTCGTAATCGCAAAGACTCGTATCCGGTGAATACGGCGGATGTTCCAGTATCTCCCATGCCACACACGCAGGAGCTCCTACGCGGGGTTCACCGAGTGGCATCGTGCATCGGAATGAAATGTCGGAAGTTGCCGTCGCTTTATTGTCAGTGTGGGATAAATGAGTTGTGGCAATAAAATGCATTAGCAGGCTGCAGTGACCGGCTGCCCCTGTGGTCCATGGGTTAATCCTGCATCACGTTGTTTCGCTGGGGCAGGCATCACATTTATTCCACACTGAGAATAAAGTGACGCCAGCATCTGGTACTCGTGACTGCAGCATCTGGTAACAGACCTTACGACTTATCTCAGAAGGCAAACATACATTTATAGCATTTGTAGACTTAGAGAAATCTGTTGACAATGTTGGCTACAACACTCTCTTTGAAATTCTGAAGGTGACAGTGGTAAAATACAGGGAGCAAAAGGCTATTCACAATTTGTACAGAAAGCAGATGACAGTTATAAGAGTCGAAGGGCACGTAAGGGAAGCAGTGGTTGGGAAGGGAGTGAGACAGGGTTGTAGCCTATCCCCGATGTTATTCAGTCTCCATATTGAGCAGTAAGGGAAACAAAAAGAATTTAGAATAGGAATTAAAATCCAGGGACAAGAAATCAAAGCCTTGATGTTTTCTGGTGACACTGTAATTCTGTCAGAGCCAGCAAAGGATGTGGAAGAACAGTTGAACGGAATGGACAGTGTCTTGAAAGGAGGATATAAGAGGAACATCATCAAAAACAAAACGAGGATAATGGAATGTAGTCGAATTAAATCAGGTGATGCTGAGAGAATTCGATTAGGCAATGGGACACTTGCAGTAGTAGATCAGTTTTGCTATTTTGGGACCAAAATAACTGATGATGGCGAAGCATAGAGGATATAAAATGTAGACTGCCGACACCAAGGAAAGCGTTTCTGAAGAAGAGAAATTTGTTAACGTCGAGTATAGATTTAAGTGTCAGGAGGTCCTTCCTGAAAGTATTTGTATGGGGTGTAGCCATGTTTGGAAGTGAAACATGGATGATAAACAATTGAGACAAGAAGAGAATAGAAGCGTTTGAAATGTGATGTGACAGGAGAATGGTGAAGATTAGATGGGTAGATCACGTAAGTAATGAGGAAGTACTGAATAGAATAGGAAAGAAGAGGAATTTGTGGCACAACTTGACTAGAAGAACGCAACAGTTGGTAGGACATGTTCTGAGGCATCAAGGGTTAACCAATTTAGTACTAGAGGGAAGCGTGGAGGGTAAGAACCGTAGAGGGAGACCAGAGATGAGTACACTTAGTAGGTTCAGAAGGTTGTAGGTTGCAGTAGTTAGTCGGAGATGAAGAGGCTTGGATAGGATACAGTAGCATGAAGAGCTGCATCAAACCAGTCTTTGGACTGAAGAGCACAACAGCAACAACAGTAACAGTAGCACCTGGTTCTGCATCGCATTACCCTTCATACCAGTGCACCCGACAAAGTCTATACGATCACGACCTATTCTCCAAAATCAAGGAACGTCTTAGTGACACGAACTACAACACGAGAGAAGACATCGAACGTGCCATTGGGCGGTCCTTGCAAGACAAAAATGGACGCGCTGATGATGTACGACACCTTCATCTGTGGGGAAAGGTGATCAGGACGCGGGGCGATTATATTGAGGGCATGTAATATGGTAAAAGTCTGTCAATTGAGCCTGATATGAATCATAACGCTGTCACCACTGCTTTTTATCCATCCCGTATGTGTGTCGACGTTCTACTCCAAATCGCTCGGTACTCATACGCCATGGTATTTAATGGGTGCGACAGATTCCAGTGAAGGTTCTGCAATCGTGTAATCATACAATAGTGGATCTTTCTACCCAGTTATGCGCAATACGTTACATTTGATAACTTTGATCGTCAATTGCCACTCGCGGCACCAAGGATTGATCTTCTGCAAGTCTTCCTGCATTTCGCTACAATTTCCTAGTGTTGCGATTTCTCTGCGTAAAACTGCGGCATCTGCGCAAAATATCATCCAACTGCATCATACATATATATATACAGGGTGGTTCATTGATCGTGACTGGGCCAAATATCTCTCCAAATAAGCATCAAACGAAAAAACTACAAAGAACGAAACTTGTCTAGCTTGAAGGGGAAAACCAGATGGCGCTATGATTGGCCCGCTAGATGCCGCTGCCATAGGTCAAACGGATATCAACTGCGCTTTCTTTAAATAGCAACCCCCATTTTTATTATATATTCATGAATACGTAAATAAATATGAATGTTTTAGTTGGACCACTTTTTTCGCTTTGTGATGGATGGCGCTGTAATAGTCACAAACATATGGCTCACAATTTTAAACGAACACTTGGAAACAGGTAGGTTTTTTAAATTAAAGTACAGAACGTAGGTACGTTTGAACATTTTATTTCGGTTGTTCCGTTGCGATTCCTGTATCTTTGTGAACTTCTCATTTCTGGGAACGCATGTTGTTACAGCGTGATTACCAGTAAATACCACAGTAATGCAATAAATGCTCAAAATTATGTCCGTCAACTTCAATGAATTTGGCAATACGTGTAACGACATTCTTCTCAACAGCGAGTAGTTCGCCTTCCGTAATGTTCGCACGTCCATTGACAATGCGCTGACGCACGTTGTCAGGCGTTGTCGGTGGATCACCGTAGCAAATATCCTTCAACTTTTCCCACAGAAAGAAATCCGGGAACGTCAGATCCGGTGAACGTGCGGCCCATGGTATGGTGCTTCGACGACCAATCCAATTGTCATGAAATATGCTATTCAATACCGCTTCAACCGCACGCGAGCTATGTGCCGGACATCCATCATGTTGGAAGTACATCGCCATTCTGTCATGCAATGAAACATCTTGTAGTAACATTGCTAGAACATTACATAGGAAATCAGCATACATTTAGATCGCCATCGATAAAATGGGGGCTAATTATGCTTCCTCCCATAACGCCGCACCATACATTAACCCGCCAAGGTCGCTGATGTTACACTTGTCGCAGCCATCGTGGATTTTCCGTTGCCCAATAATCCATATTATGCCGGTTTACGTTGCCGCTGTTGGTGGATGACGCTCCGTCGCTAAATAGAACGCGTGCAAAAAATCTGTCATCGTCCCGTAAATTCTCCTGTGCCCAGTGGCAGAACTGTACACGACGTTCAAAGTCGTCGCCATGCAATTCCTGGTTCATAGAAATATGGTACGGGTGCAATCGATGTTGATGTAGTACTCTCAACACCGACGTTTTTGAGATTCCCGATTCCCGCGCAACTTGTCTGCTACTGATGTGCGGATTAGCCGCGACAGCAGCTAAAACACCTACTTGGGCATCATCATTTGCTGCAGGTCGTGGCTGACGTTTCACATGTGGCTGAACACTTCCTGTTTCCTTAAATAACGTAACTATCCCGCGAACAGTCCGGACACTTGGATGATGTCGTCCAGGATACCGAGCAGCATACATAGCACACTCCCGTTGGGCATTTTGATCACAATAGCCATACATCAACACGATATCGACCTTTTCCGCAATTGGTGAACGGTCCATTTTAACACGGGTAATGTATCGCGAAGCAAATACCGTCCGCACTGGCGGAATGTTACGTGATATCACGTACTCATACGTTTGTGACTATTGCAGCGCCATCTATCACAACGCGAAGAAAGTGGTCCAACTACAACATTCATATTTCTTGACGTACTACACGAATATGTAATAAAAAATGAGGGTTCCTATTTAAAAAAAAAAGGCAGTTGATATCCGTTTGACCTACGGCAGCGCCATCTAGCGGGCCAACCATAGCGCCATCTGGTTTCCCCCTTCAAGCTAGACGAGTTTCGTTCTTTGTAGTTTTTTCGTTTGATGCTTATTTGGTGAGATTTTTGGCCCGGTCACTATCAATGGACCACCCCGTATATTGAGAAAAATGGTCCAGAAACACTTCCTTGGGGTACACACAAAATTATTTTGACGTCTGAAGACTGCGCTCCTATAAAAATGTCGTGGAGTATTATATTCGCTAGGGGACTCTATGTTCTAATCACAGAGCTGGTATGACGTTCCATATGCTCGTAGTTTGTTCATTAGGCAGCAGTGTGGAACTGAACCAACGCCTTCTGAAAGTGAAGGAATATGTCATCAAGAAGGACACCGGTATCTACACTCCTGGAAATTGAAATAAGAACACCGTGAATTCATTGTCCCAGGAAGGGGAAACTTTATTGACACATTCCTGGGGTCAGATACATCACATGATCACACTGACAGAACCAAATGCACATAGACACAGGCAACAGAGCATGCACAATGTCGGCACTAGTACAGTGTATATCCACCTTTCGCAGCAATGCAGGCTGCTATTCTCCCATGGAGACGATCGTAGAGATGCTGGATGTAGTCCTGTGGAACGGCTTGCCATGCCATTTCCACCTGGCGCCTCAGTTGGACCAGCGTTCGTGCTGGACGTGCAGACTGCGTGAGACGACGCTTCATCCAGTCCCAAACATGCTCAATGGGGGACAGATCCGGAGATCTTGCGTGCCAGGGTAGTTGACTTACACCTTCTAGAGCACGTTGGGTGGCACGGGATACATGCGGACGTGCATTGTCCTGTTGGAACAGCAAGTTCCCTTGCCGGTCTAGGAGTGGTAGAACGATGGGTTCGATGACGGTTTGGATGTATCGTGCACTATTCAGTGTCCCCTCGACGATCACCAGTGGTGTACGGCCAGTGTAGGAGATCGCTCCCCACACCATGATGCCGGGTGTTGGCCCTGTGTGCCTCGGTCGTATGCAGTCCTGATTGTGGCGCTCACCTGCACGGCGCCAAACACGCATACGACCATCATTGGCACCAAGGCAGAAGCGACTCTCATCGCTGAAGACGACACGTCTCCATTCGTCCCTCCATTCACGCCTGTCGCGACACCACTGGAGGCGGGCTGCACGATGTTGGGGCGTGAGCGGAAGACGGCCTAACGGTGTGCGGGACCGTAGCCCAGCTTCATGGAGACGGTTGCGAATGGTCCTCGCCGATACCCCAGGAGCAACAGTGTCCCTAATTTGCTGGGAAGTGGCGGTGCGGTCTCCTACGGCACTGCGTAGGATCCTACGGTCTTGGCGTGCATCCGTGCGTCGCTGCGGTCCGGTCCCAGGTCGACGCGCACGTGCACCTTCCGCCGACCACTGGCGACAACATCGATGTACTGTGGAGACCTCACGCCCCACGTGTTGAGCAATTCGGCGGTACGTCCACCCGGCCTCCCGCATGCCCACTACACGCCCTCGCTCAAAGTCCCTCAACTGCACATACGGTTCACATCCACGCTGTCGCGGCATGCTACCAGTGTTAAAGGCTGCGATGGAGCTCCGTATGCCACGGCAAACTGGCTGACACTGACGGCGGCGGTGCACAAATGCTGCGCAGCTAGCGCCATTCGACGGCCAACACCGCGGTTCCTGGTGTGTCCGCTGTGCCGTGCGTGTGATCATTGCTTGTACAGCCCTCTCGCAGTGTCCGGAGCAAGTATGGTGAGTCTGACACACCGGTGTCAATGTGTTCTTTTTTCCATTTCCAGGAGTGTATTTTCTTCGAGGTATCGTGGACGAGCAAAGCTGGTTGTTTGCGAAATCCACGTTCATTCCTGCAAAGGAGATTTTAGTCAGCTGAATGGCCATAATACGCGAGTATAAGACATGCTCCAGAATTCTACAACAGAGTGGCTTCATCGATACAACTACATCGTTCTGTTGCAACTCTTTGTCGACCCTTTTTGAAAATGGAAACTACCTGCGCATTTATCTAACCAGTAGGGACACTTCGTTCCTTCTGCGATCTTTGGTAAACTGTTGCTAAAAGTGGAAGGAGTTCTTTGGTGTACGCTGTGCAGAATGGTGTATGTATCCTATCACGTCCAATCGCCTTTTTTCTGCCCAACAATTTAAGTTGATTTTCTATCCCGAGGTTCCTACTCGCGCCTCACTGGAGACAAGTCCGGAGATCATATTGGCCAGGGAAGTTGCTACACGTCTCGCAGAGTACTTTCAGTTTCACGGGCAGTGTGTGGTCGAGCGTTATCCCGTTGCAAGAACAAATCAGCATCCTGTTGCAAGAACGGCAAAAGAAAGAGTCTAAAAACATTCTGCACATACTGAGCGCTGGTTAGCGTCCGCTCCAGCAACAGCAAAGGTGAGCGAGAGCTGTAGCTTATCGCACCGCACACAATAACGCCTGGGATGGAACCAGTGGGTCTTGGATGAAGCACGCTGCGAGACAGCTCTCACCAGGTCTACGTCGTAAGAGCAAACGACCATCACTTGCGTGCAAGCAGAATCTACTTTCATCGCTGAAGACCACGGCGCGCTATTCCGTCTTACACGTGATCCTCTGATCCTCTAAAGTGTGTTAGAGGTGTGTGTGTCCATAGAACCACTGATAATAACTAGTTCGTAACAGCTCGTGTTGACACGTCTAGGCTGCCCTTCATACACTATTGGCCATTAAAATCGCTACACCACGAAGATGACGTGCTACAGACGCGAAATTTAACCGACAGGAACAAGATGCTGTGATATGCAAATGATTAGCTTTTCAGACCATTCACACAAGGCTGGCGCCGGTGACGACACCTACAACGTGCTGACATGAGGAAAGATTCCAACAGATTTCTCATACACAAACGGCAGTTCACCGGCGTTGCCTGATGAAACGTTGTTGTGATGCCTCATGTAAGGAGGAGAAATGCATACCATCACGTTTCCGACTTTGATAAAGGTTGGATTGTAGCCTATCGCGATTGCGGTTTATCGTATCGCGACACTGCTCCTCGCGTTGGTCGAGATCCAATGACCGTTAGCAGAATATGGAATAGATGGGGTCAGGAGGGTAATACGGAACGCAGTGCTGGTTCCCAACGGCCTCGTATCACTAGCAGTCGAGATGACAGACATCGTATCGGCGTGGCTGTAACGGATCGTGCAGCCACGTCTCGATCCCTGAGTCAACAAATGGGGACGTTTGCAAGACAACAACCATCTGCACGAACAGTTCGACGACGTTTGCAGCAGCATGGGCTATCAGCTCGGAGACCATGGCTGCGGTTACCCTTGACGCTGCATCACAGACAGGAGCGCCTGCGATGGTGTACTCAACGACGAACCTGTGTGCACGAATGGCAAAGCGTCATTTTTTCGGGTGAATCCAGGTTCTGTTTATAGCATCATGATGGTCGCATCCGTGTCTGGCGACATCGCGGTGAACGCACATTGGAACCGTGTATTCGTCATCGCCATACTGGCGTATCACCCGGCGTGATGGTATGGGGTGCCATTGGTTACACGTCTCGGTCACCTCTTGTTCACATTGACGGCGCTTTGAACAGTGGACGTTAAATTTCAGATGTGTTACGACCCGTGGCTCTACCCTTCGTTCGATCCCTGCGAAACCCGACATTTCAGCAGGATAATGCACGACCGCATGTTGCAGGTCCTGTACGGGCCTTTCTGGATACGAAAATGTTCGACTGCTGCCCTGGCCAGCACATTCTCCAGATCTCTAACCAATTGACAACGTCTGGTCAATGGTGGCCGAGCAAGTGGCTCGTCATGATACGCCAGTCACTACTCTTGATGAACTGTGGTATGGTGTTGAAGCTGCATGGGCAGCTGTACCTGTACACACCATCCAAGCTCTGTTTGACTCAATGCCCAGGCGTATCAAGGCCGTTATTACGGCCAGAGTTGGTTGTTCTGGGTACTGATTTCTCTGGATCTATGCACCCAAATTGCGTGAAAATGTAATCACATGTCAGTTCTAGTATAATATATTTGTCCAATGAATACCCGTTTATCACCTGCATTTCTTCTTGGTGTAGCATTTGTAATGTTCAGTAGTGTATATAACGATACTGATGGGAATCTGTGCTGCATGGAAGCCCATAGCCTCGTCTAAGAGTGTGAGACTGTTCACGTGACCTATTATAGCATCGTACCCAACTAACGCAGCACGTCCAACTTGTGCTGAAATTCTACGAAACGACCATTCCGACACACCAAAAGCAAAAATGTCACCCCTTTCAAACAGTTCAGTTGGCTGCAGGAAGCTTGAGTGCGTGTCCGTGGCATAACTGCCTGCTTGCTTCACACGTTTGCACGACGCTCAGCCTTCTGGCTGTGAGCATTCCCTATTAAAGGGCAGACACAGATGGTACTCTAGTAGCTATGCCACTACTCTATCTGTTAGCAGACGTCTTTAAAGCATTGTTAGTCCATCTACTACGGCCCAGGTCATCGGATCAAAATCGACGCCGTCTTTCCAAGTTTACTAATTTCTTTTTCCGGCAGTGTATTGCGAAGTCCGGCATTATGTTCTCGGGTGCATTACCGCTCGCTGTATGAGGGTAGGGCCAGCGTTGTAGAAAATGATCATTCTGGTGGTCCATCTGTCGCAAGAGATGTGGGCAAGTAAGCAGGCAGCGTTAAGCTTCTGTATGCAACTAGTTGCCGGCTGGTGTAACCGAGCAGTTTTAGGCGCTTCAGTGTGGAACCGCGCGACCGTTTCAATCGCAGGTTCGAATCCTGCCTCAGGCATTGATGTGTGTGATGTCCTTAGGTTAGTTAGGTTTAAGTAGTTCTAAGTTCTAGGGGACTGATGACCTCAGATGTTAAGTCCCATAGTGCTCAGAGCCATGCAACTAGTTGTTATTTGATAATATGGGTCAGCGGAGTCAGCTTTTTATCAAAAAGGAGGCCCAATAAACAGAACTGCGCAACAGCTTGCAAGCGCTGAGTGCCTAAGTAGAGCTCTAGGTCAGGATGAATCGCGGTATGACGACAGAAATGCATGCGGATGGCGCCTTGGAGCTGGCGTCCGGGTAAGTCTACCACGTGGGAACTGAACCAAATGCAGGGGTGACCAGCAGCCTGATTGAGTGCACTAGCCCACTGCTGGCGATGAGGGAGACCGTGACACTCAACTCAGGGCAGAGTCCTATGATGCGGTTTTCTTGTGGGGAGGCATAAAGTTTTACGGGCCTATTGACCTCCAAATTTTTGAACACTGTACATTCAGTTCCTGTGACACTGTATTCCTTCATCATGTGCGTCTCTTCGTAGGAGCATTCGACCCTGACTTCATTTTCATGGATGACATTGCGCAACAGCATCAAACTATGCAGTTGGAACGAGAGAATATGTAGCGAATGGTTTGGCCTCGCCTGTACGTTCCCCGGTCCTGAATCCTATCGAGCATGTGAGGGATACGTTAGGGAGATGTATTGCGACACGTCCACGTGCACCAACGGCCAGTTGTCAGTCACGCTGGTGAGGAATGGAACGCCCTACCGCACGAACTCCTTACCAAACTTCTGGTCAGCATGGTAGCATGCTGGAGAGCAGGGCTGCCGTCCATGGTGATTACACACTCTATTACGACCATGTCTCGTCTTTTGTAAGGTCCAAGGAGTCATCATAAATCGCGATGACTTTACTGTAACTATTGTCCTTGAATAAAAGTGTAATTTCTATACGTCTCATTGCATTTTTTTCATTACCGACTTTCCTATTCTGTAGCAATGCTTTCTGTTTACGCTCCAAGTTTCATCTAGCTGTGTTACTTGGCAGTGATACAGCATGCGAAAGTTACTTTCATCCTTAAGTTTTCACCAGTGTACGAGGTGAGACAATAAAGTAATGGCCGGCCGCTATGGCCGTGCGGTTCTAGGCCCTTCAGTCTGGAACCGCGTGACCGCTACGGTCGCAGGTTCGAATCCTGCCTTGGGCATGGATGTGTGTGGTGTCCTTAGGTTAGTTAGGTTTAAGTAGTTCTAAGTTCTAGGGGACTGATGACCACAGATGTTAAGTCCCATAGTGCTCAGAGCCATTTGAACCATTTGAATAAAGTAATGAGACTGATTTTCTTTGTAAGATGTGGCAACCCTGCAGGCTTGCGTAGGCACAATATGTTTGACCTTGGTCTATAAGCTGCTGCTAGTCCAAGTGGCACATCGATGCAACTGCTCAGTCGTGAGTTGTGGTGTAATAAGTTAACACGTGTTTGTGTCTCTCACCACGGAACAATATGGCAGCCGATCTGTTAGAGCAAACGGAAATCAATCCAGAATTGTTGAGCCGTGTTATCACTGGTGATGAAAGTTGGTTCTTCAGTACTATCCAGAGACAAAACGCTAAAGTTTGCAATGATGCTCAGGGGGATCACCCAGACCAAAGAAAGCTCGCATGTCAAAGTCAAAAGTGAAATGCATGCTTGTGTGCTTCTGTGATTCCAAGGGAATTGTTCATAAAGAGTGGGTGCCTCCTGCACAAACAGTTAACCAATGTTACTACAAAGAAATTTTAGAAAGACTTTGTAAAATAGTTCTTCGTGTCCATGCCAACATTGCTGATAATTGGATTCTGCATCACTATAATGCGCCATCCCATACTGCTCTGTCAGCACAGCAACTTATTAACCTCAAAACAAATTTCAGTACTACCACAGCCACCTTATTCACCAGATATCGCTCCTTGCGACTTTTTTCTGTTTACAAGAGTCAAAACGGCGGTCAAAGGACACCATTTTCAAACAACACAAGATGTCAAAAAAGCTGTGACGAGGGTCTTGGAGGATATTACAGAAGATGAGTTCCAGAAATGTTACTGTGCAATCAGAATGGAACTATTTTGTAGGAGACAACACTAAACCTGACTAGAATGGTAAGCAACATTTTTTTTCACATCAGTCTCATTACTTTACTGTCGCACCTCGTATTTGTATTTGCAGTCAGTGGTACTATTATAATCGCTGATTCCCTGCTCTGTGTTCACTGAGTCGAAAAGTTCGGCCCTGTTTGTAGCCAGGAGAGCTGAGATGTTACTTGGACTCTCACGAGTGAGTTTTCTGGTCAACAGCTCATGGTAATTTTCGGATAAGACGTTTAGAACAATTTCACCCCATTTTCTTTCCCCTCTACCAGCTCTGATCACTTGAATTTCGCAGCCTGTAACTGATAAATTTGTATTTTCCCCTAATACCATAATATGATTAGGAAATTCAAGCACAGCCTTCTCTAGATTTTCACTCGAATGTTCTGCGCTACTGCTACTTCTAGTTTCGATCAAACAACAGACGACCCTCTACCATTAAAAATATTAATTTCAGGGCATTCTCGCAACAACGATCGGTTGTATCTGTATTAACTTTAGAATCCGTTACGACTGCTAGAACGTACTTTATTTTTATGTTAGGAAATATATTAACAATACGAATCACCAGGCCTTGTGCTTTTTTCTTATGACGGAGGATAGTCCTTTCGTTGACGGGAACCGTTAGTTTCAATAATTTATGCCAAATTATGACTTTTCAGAAGCAATGTTTATATCTCTTCTATATGTAATGAAGTTTTGGAGACAGACCAATCTGCTAAGGACACAAGATCCAGTTTAGTTGTGGGTTGGTGAAGCCATTGAATGTGTATGTGAATTCTTCGTTTTGGTTAGAGGCTGCTACCTACCACAGCCCGAGATATAGGTTAGGATGAAAAGTGATAGGCTGGTCATCAAAGCCAGTATATGAGTTGCCAGGAGAAGAATAATATTCCTCGTTATGGTGAGTGTTTTCAGAACTTTGCAATTACTACTGTACTTTAGTTTCATGTTATCAGATTGGTGACAGCATGATCTCATACATTGCTGTTCGTAAAAAGCGAAACGCTCAGAAGCAATGTTGTGCAACAAGCCACGATAATAGGACATGTAGAGCAGTGCTGACATAATAAGTGATTTAAATGGCAGAGAGGTGGCGTACACATAAGACCAATAATTCCCTGTTTTACGTGACCGGGTGAGTGAGTGTTACGCATCGCTCGGTCGGTGCGGAGCCGTCGTACGAAGTGGAAACATGTAATCAAGCGCCACTAAGCCTCACCGAGGATGGAATATCGGCACGTGAGAGTGTTCAAACGGGGTTGAGTGATTGATCTCCAAGAGGCTGGTCTGTCGTTCCATGACATTGCGGCTTGTATAGGACACGCTGTCCGCAGCTCGTGGTCTTGCAGTAGCGTTCTCGCTTCCCGGGTTCGATTCCCGGCACGGTCAGGGATTTTTCCTGCCTCGAGATGACTGGTTGTTGCTGTGTCGGAGGAAGGCAATAGCAAACCACCTCCGCTAGGACCTTGCCTAGTACGGCTGTGCGGGCCTCCCGCATCGTCCCCTACTCTACTCAGAGTATGGGACCTCTTCATCATCATCACAGGGTACGCTGCTTCAACACCGGGGCATATGTGGAACCAGTGGGCAGAAGAGGGTGTACACAGCTCGGACAGGGCACTCGACGACCCAGTATGACCTCAGCACGATATGACCGCCATCTTGTCTGCTTGACCGTAACGGACAGAACAGCTTTGTCCACAGTGTTGGCGCGACGTTGGAGCACTGCAACGAACTTGGACATACCTTCGCTGATGGCTCGACGCCGTCTTCTGCGGTCTGGACTGGTGGCACGCATGCCATTGCATCTGCTTCCACTGCCTGGAACTCATCAACCCAACAGACTCCAACGAGCACGTAAACATTGACTACTGAGTGGCAAAATGTGGTGTTTTTGGAGGAGTCCCGCTTCGACTTGTCCTGTAGTGATGGCCGCCGTGGTGAGCACAATCGGACAGACTGTACTGTTGAGCGTCATAGCGGACAAATGCCAAGTGCGATAGTTTGGGGTGCCACTGCCCATAACATGTGATCTCGTCTCCTTCGTCTTGAGGGCAATCTAAATAGCTACCACTACATCAGGGAGGTTTGACAGCCAGAGGCACTGTCCCTTCTGCAAGCCGTTTCAGGACAATGCCCGCCCATATGTGGCGAGGAATGTGCAAGCCTTCTTCGAAAACCGACAGGTACCACTGTTTCCCTGGCATGCCCGTTCCCTGACATGCCGCCCATCGAACATGTCTGGGATATAGCCAGTCGTCAACTTGCTTATTCACGTCCTCTTGCAGCTACAGTTGACGCTTTGTGGACGCCCCTACAAACTGCGTGGCAGGGTATACCCCAGCAGCATATTCAGGTGCTCTTTGATTCCACGCTACGACGTCTCGTGGCTCAGATTGCGTGGTAGTACTGAATTCCCACAGGCACAGTGCATATACATGTCTGTAAATTTAATAGCTTGTTTAGTGTTGCGTACCGAATCAGTGAAATAAATTTCATCGTCGTCACATCTCTCACTCCGGGTGTTTCACTTTCTCAGATCAGCTTTCTTATACATACGGTAGTGCTGCTATCTACTTTTAAGTGGAACTTGGAATTTGTAAGGAAGTCGGCCAAAAGTATTGTGTTAAGTACTGCAGCCTGATGAGCCCAGTGTGGTGACTTATGAGGCACAGTAACACATATGCAATTCACGTGCATAGTAACACCTATCTCCAAGACTGGCGATCTCTTCCAGTGCTCGTAATTTAGCGCTTACTTCAATGCGATATGCTTGTAATAGTTTTCACAACAAAATTTGTCCCGAAACCTGGCAGAAAATCCAAAGAGATTCTTGTCGTATGTAATTATGCTAGCGGCAATACACAGTCAATGCCTTCTCAGCGCGATAGCAGTGGAAATACTGTCGATAACCCTGCTGCTAAACCAGAGTTACTAAGCACACCCTTTTGAAACTCCTTCACCAAAGAAGACAAAGCAAATATTCCAGAGTTCGAATCAAGAACAAAAAAATGGTTCAAATGGCTCTGAGCACTATGGGACTCAACTGTTGAGGTCATTAGTCCCGTAGAACTTAGAACTAGTTAAACCTAACTAACGTAAGGACCTCACAAACATCCATGCCCGAGACAGGATTCGAACCTGCGACCGTAGCGATCTTGCGGTTCCAGACTGCAGCGCGAATCAAGAACAGCTGCCAACATGAGTTACGTAGAAGCAGATATCCTCGGAGTAGTGAAGCGTCTTAAATCACTTAATAAAAGCAAGTCTTCCGGTCCACACTGTATACCAACCAGATTCCTTTCGAGTATGCTGCTGCAGTAGCGCCATACTTAATAACCGTATGCTACGGCCCGCTCGACTATAGATTCTTACCTAAAGAGTGGAAATTTGTTCAAGGCACACCAATATCCAAGAAAGGCAATAGGAGTAATCCACAAATTTCAGGGCCTTATCATAACGTCAATATGTGGCAGGATTTTGGAACATTATGAGTCACCTCGAAGAGAGCAGTCTATTGACACATAGTCAACACGGATTCAGAAAACATTGTTCTTATTGAACACAACTAACTTTTTACTGACACAAAGTGCTGAGTGCTATTGACAAGGGATTTCAAATTGATTCCGTATTTCTATATTTCCAAAAGGCTTTTGACACTGTACTTCACAAGCGGATTGTAATCAAAATGCGTGCTTATGGAATGTCGTTCCAGTTATGTAACTGGATTCGTCACTTACGTCAGAGAGGTCACAGTTCGTAATAACTGGCGGAAAGTCATAGAGTAAAACAGAAGTGATTTCTGGGGTTCCCCAAGGTACTCTTACAGGCATCCTGCTATTCCTTATCTATGGAAACGATTTAGGAGACAATAAGAGCAGCCGTCTTAGGTTGTTTGCAGATGATGCTGACGTCTGTCGTCTAGTAAAGCCCTCAGATAATCAAAACAAATTGCAGAACGATTTATAAAAGATATCTGTATGGTACAAAACTTGGCAGTTGACCCTAAATAATAAGAAGTGTGACATTATCTACAGGAATGCTAAAAGTAACCCGTTAAACTTCGGTTACACGATAAATCAATCAAATCTAAAGGCTGTAAATTAAGCTAAATTCCTAGGAATGACAAACACAAACATCTCAAATTGGAAAGCGCACATAAAGAAATGTTGTGGAGAAGGCGAACCAAAGAACACTGAGAAGATGCAACAAATCTACTAAAAAGACTGCCAGCACTACGCTTGTCTGTCCTTTTTCGGACTACAGGTGCGCGATGTGGGATGTGTATGTGCGAAGATATATACAATAAGTGTATCTATATTCGAAATCGTAATTTTCACCACAGCAAGCAAAAATCATGTGTTTCTTTATACGTCAAATACGTAAATCTGTATTTCAAATTGCTTTAACATGTGCTTAAGATTTACCAGTGTTTTACAGATTTAACAACAAACAAACATACCTTGGCATAGGCTACTGCTGATTGAATAGAATCATTGTCCAGAAGAAATGATTTCGCATTAGATTAAAAATCTCCTGCCTACCTGACAGACATTTTATGTTACTGGGAAAATATAATATATTGTTTAGGCTTCAGACAATATTAAACTCTTTTGTGAGCCATTGGCTTTATTGGTAACTAGTAAAGGTCATTTTCTCACATGTTGTAGTGTGAACATTTTATTCTCTTCGAGCCTATTCCGGAATGTGTTCACGTGCAACATTAATTGCTGGTACTAACTCTATTTGCTGTTCAAAGGTTAATAACCTGTGGTTTTACGAAGTTAAGTGAGACTCTAATTGCAGAAAGGCATTTATTAATCATTTGAGGCATGTTTTAACATTGTTACAGTCTTTCTGACTAGATTAATTAGACACTGTCGTCTGT
This sequence comes from Schistocerca piceifrons, assembly GCF_021461385.2. NCBI lineage: Eukaryota > Metazoa > Arthropoda > Insecta > Orthoptera > Acrididae > Schistocerca > Schistocerca piceifrons. Next base: position 84,883,690 of record NC_060143.1, on the reverse strand, counting down.
AGAAGGACCTAATTCTTCCTCGTAGACGTGCGGTTAAAGGCGCTGCAGTCTGAAACCGCAAGACCGCTACGGTCGCAGGTTCGAATCCTGCCTCGGGCATGGATGTTTGTGATGTCCTTAGGTTAGTTAGGTTTAACTAGTTCTAAGTTCTAGGGGACTAATGACCTCAGCAGTTGAGTCCCATAGTGCTCAGAGCCATTTGAACTTTTGAACTTCCTCGTAGACGTATATACAAAGCATTGGACTGAACCCATAACTGAACCCTATTTGACTTCGTTTGTGATTTCTCCACAGCCACTAAAATTTTCTCGACTCCTTGAATTATTAATCACTATTAATAAAATATTCCGAGCTGTTATGCTGTGGTCGAATGGATTTCATATTAAAACGGAACGTTTCGTCCCATGTGCAAAGGAGTATCCGATTCACACCATGGCTCGCTACTGACTGCGGCAAAGTCCACTTACGCGTGTTCCCGTGCAGTGGCGTGATGTCACGCGCTTTGAATAGCCGAGAGCAATTGGCTGTTATCGGAAACCATCGTCCGCTGTTACTATCACTCCATAGTGGAAGACTGGTATATATCTACTCCAACACTGTGATCCAGATGTCATTCAATTTCACACCTTCCTCCTTCCCATTGAAATTCCTGGGGTGCGTAACAATCTCTATGGCCTCTCTGTATAGCCTTTCAGGGTTACCACTTGTCGTTCCCAGTACTGGAGTCCTATTAAAATGAATGCTTCGGTCTCCTGGCTGCAAAGCATGTTCCACAATAGCTAATCTGTTAATCTCCCCCCTTCTACAATTGCCCGTGTGCGAATAAAAAGAAGCTGCTAACCACCTCCCCGACATATGGGGACGAAACGTTGGTTTTTTTTTACCACGGCATAATAGCCCGTAATATTTTATTAACCGTTACATTTTACAATTATTAATCACTGTTAGACCACTCCATCTCGGCTATTTAGAACTATTGCTATTCCATAACCCTTCTCTATTTCAGTCACACGACAGTGGAAAAAAGTATCCTATAACCTTCGACTTATACAAAACTGCTCTGTAATCGAGAAGAGAGTAAATCTTTATCTTTCATCATCGGCTTAGCTTCCCTTCAGCGTCTGCCAGCTGTTTTGCTTCACTCTAACTGGGAATCGCTACCCCGACCCACTATAAAATGTCTCTGATTTTCTCATCACTTTCTGTTCCTTTTTCTTTTTTTCATTCTCACCTGCTAATCATTCCCTGTTATTCCTCGCTCTTCATCTGACCAGTCAGCTACTTCTCTGCAGTGATTTCGTCTCTGCTGTTGACATATGTTTCTGTGAGATGTCAGTCAAAAAATTGGTTCAAATGGCTCTGAACACTATGGAACTTAACATCTGAGGTCATCAGTCCCCTAGACTCAGAACGACTTAACCTAACTAACCTAAGGACGTCACACACATCCATGCCCGAGGCAGGATGCGAACCTGCGACCGTAGCGGTCGCGCAGTTCCAGACTGAAGGGCCTAGAACCGCTCGGCCACAACGGCCGCCCTCTTTTTCTGTCACACAGGCTATACGCAGCGGAAGAGATTCTTAGTAAATTTGAGCTAGGGAAGGAAAGGTACCATTTCCCCAGAGTATTCAAGGTGAAATCTACACGGAATCTCGTCTCTAACTGAAGAACATACTGCAGGAGCAGTCCTGATTTTGCAAAACACGGTTTCTTGCCCAGACATGCCGAAGCACAACTGTGCCACCATCAACAGGACTACAAAAAGGGTGACACACTATTATCACTGCAGAAAACATTACTTCACATTAAACAAATAACTTTACTCGCAACACGAATGACTATCAATTGTATCACGTTTTAGTGAGACCTTAGCTTATGTATTCATTAATAACTTTAAAAAAGGATCTTTAAACAAATAATAAAACCCAAACACTGCAAGGTTATACGTTGGTTCCGTTACATTTGATGACACGTACAGTACCTTCCTGAACACCAAAAAAATGGTTCAAATGGCTCTGAGCACTATGGGACTCAACTGCTGAGGTCATTAGTCCCCGAGAACTTAGAACTAGTTAAACCTAACTAACCTAAGGACATCACAAACATCCATGCCCGAGGCAGGATTCGAACCTGCGACCGTAGCGGTCTTGCAGTTCCAGACTGCAGCGCCTTTAAGCGCACGGCCACTTCGGCCGGCTCCCGAACAACACTCTGCAAACTTCTTTGCTCAAGCGCAGCGCCAATACTCACATCGTAGCATGGTATCTCGAGCCTCGAGCCCCACATGAAGCCTAACGGTCTTATCACTAACTGGTAATCTACAAAAATTAGTAGGTTATGGCTTCCCTCTCTCTCCCAGTTGGCCAGCTATACTAAGGGAGTGATAAGTTGGCCGCTGGTCCCGAAGTAATGATCGTTAACAGTCGGCACCATTCGGAACACTTCGTGTCGACTGTTCCGATTTAGAGTGTTGTCGCCTTCAGCGAACGAAAAGCTGTAACACTGCAATTACCTGACGAATGTTGGTCGTGTAGTCAGTGTGAATCAATAACTAATTGATTGGTTCAGATGGCTCTGAGCACTATGGGACTTAACAGCTGAGGTCATCAGTCCCCTAGAACTTAGAACTACTTAAACCTAAATAACCTAAGGACATCACACACATCCATGCCCGAGGCAGGATTCGAACCTGCGACGTAGCGATCGCGCGGTTCCAGACTGAAGCGCCCAGATGAGATACCACTATTCAGAAATAATTTAATGAAAAATTGCTTAATGTTGTTAATATGAACCTTTTTTATTTTCCACATATTCTCAACAACATATATTGCCACTATTATTTCTATTACGATTATCATTATAATAATATACTGCTCACGTATCATACAAATCGTAATCTTTCTCAATGAGGAACGCTCATTAGATGTAAGAGAGTGCCTCAAGACCCTAATCTTGTGAGGTGAAATAAATGCGTAAATAAATAAGTTACCAAAATATAAGGCAAGACATTCATTAAGCACAACATTTAATTTTGAAACGAAAAATATATAAAATCAACCCCGTAATATATAGCTACGAACTGAAATCCGAAAATATGTATCTAGAATGTCGCAAAGGCAGTATCGGAAATTATAGTTTGGTTAACAGAACTCTTGACACTAAAAGAAATAGAGTAAGCGTTACGTACTTTTCTTGAAGGGTTGCACAAAATCTGCAACGCTGCAAAGCGACCAGTGTGATATTTTGAGGGGGAAGGGGCTAGGAATTACAGATACACTGACGGAAAAAAAATCGCACGCAACTCCAAGAAATAATTAACGTCGAGTAATGAAATTTCTGAAATACATTTATCTAGGTAATATATTTAAGCAATTAACATTGCAGGATCACAGGTAAATGTAAGCGCGAGATAAAGCCGTCGGCACACGGACCGTGCATCCGAACGTTGAGCGTTGAGCGTGCCGTGTTTCTGACGTCATAGCGTGGAATAGCACGTTCGGGAGTCTTTGCGAACGAGCAGAGCAATATCTGGCATGTCAGATATTCTGAGCGTGCGTCTGAGCGTTGACCAATGAGATGGCACAACGCCGCCTACGTCACACGCACGCCGTCTCCCTTCAGTACAGAGTTGTAAGGCGCCATATATATGTATATATGCCGTTTCTGAGCACCAGTAAATCACTGGAAAAACCGTTGTTAGTTGAGTGATTCGTTCCAATAAAATAATGAGAAACATCATATTCGTGGCAAAAGAATTATTGTAACTTGCGTATTGTGAGAGTAGGCTATTTGAAGGCAGCGACACACTGAAGATCCACGTAAAACGCATTGTTCTTCGTACAATTTGTTATAATTAAATTTCATTTAGTAACATAATTATCTACGTCGTAACACAATTTGATTAAATGTAAGGAGTCTCTTGTTGGTTTAGCCTGCCGGCACGGTAGCTCAGCGTGTTCGGTCAGACGGTTGCGTGCTCTCTGTAATAAAAAAACTGAGTCAAAGAATCAATGATGAACTTGAACGGATGTCTTGCGACGTCCGCCCAGACCAAACGCAATGAATAATATCGAACAAAATGAATTAAAAAAAAAGAGGGTTTAGCTATTCTCGGTAATAAAAAAACTGAGTCAGCGGATCAACGAACAACCAGAACAAGTGTCATAGGACGTCCGTTACGAACAAAGTCAACGAACAGTATAGAACAAAATGAGATTAACAAAAAAAAAGCGTAATGAATAGCGTCACTGTCCGATAACGAGTCTTTGGAGGGGCAGTGGTTCGCGTCTTGACACTTCCAAATTCTTTTTTCCTAAAATTCGCGTTTTTATTAGGTTCTGATACTTTATTATTAGTTTAATATAAGTATCTAGTATAATATTTGATGTTATGTATATATAAGTTAACCTTTTTTTGAGGGGTGACTTTGTTCGATTGGCTTAATCTACAGGACAGCTTGCGCTACTTGTCTAAAGATATTTTGCTCCTTTTTCTTTTACACTTCGTAATTCACTTGTTGCAAAGATTCTGCTACTGGGTAGGAACAGTGATCAAGTAAGACTGACCTTGGGGTTTTACTAAAATGTGGGAATGATGAAATAATATATATCTTATGCGGAGAAGTATTCCAAATTTGTACCGCACTGTTTGTAATGAAACTTTTATAAGCCTGTGTTCTTATTAATTGCACATGGTACTTTCCTTTTCATGTACGATGGAGGAAATGTGCGTTTTAATAGAGCTAACTTGGGAATTTTAAGCGCGCCCGTTGAGTAAACACTGTAATTTACGAACTAGAAACGTCCCTCAACTGTCGCTGGAGTGCGTTGCGATCGCGTATACCACGTTGGGGCCCACGTACCGTATGCACAAGTCGCATCGTTCCTGAGCGTTCAGCAGCACGTTGAACTTGGCACGCTCAACGTTAACGTTCGACAGCACGGTCCGTGTGCCGACGGCTTAAGCCATTTCAAATGTGAAATGCAGCCGGTGTAAACGCTTGAATTTTAAAATGTATGCATTGTGTCGTACAGGTACCGGATGTCAGTGTGTGGGATGGAGTAAGATCCCTGCTTCACTTGGACGCTCAGTACAGGGACGATTAATGCAGCTTGTGGATAACGTTGAAATTGTCGTCCGATTATACCCCATACATGCTCGATAGGAGACAGATCTGGTGTTCGAGCAGGCTAAAGCAACATGTCGCATACTGTAGAGATTGTTGGGTTACAGCCGCAATATGTCGGTGAGCATTATACTATTGCAGAACACCCCCTAGAATGCTGTTCATGAATAGCAGCACAACAGGTCGAATCATTGGGTTGGTTGTACAAATTTGCAGTCAGCTTGCGTGCGATAGCCACTAGAGGGCTCCTGATGTCATACGAAATCGCACCCCAAACCATAATTTCAGGTGTAGATCGAGCGTGTCTAGGCCGCAGACGCGTTGTTGCAGGCGTTCAACTAGCCTCTCTCTACGAGGGGCATTTGAAAAGTCCGTGCAAAGTCCGAGAGATGGCTCCACCGCCGCGTATCGAGGTCATTTTTAGTTAGCAGCATCTTTGGAAAGAACGCACACCAAGTTTCAGCATATTGGTCTATTTCAATGTGTTTGGCATTCGTATGAATCGAGGGAGTCAAGTGAATGTCAAAAAATGGACGAAGAAGACTTTCTTGTGGTGATTAAACATTACTTTATGAAAGGAAAAACGCCTCAGGAGACTAAAGAGAAGCTTGATGTGACTCCACACCTTCCACTAGAACAGCTTATAAGCGGTTTTAAAATTTTCGGAGTGGCCATATGGGCACAAGTGATGCTGAACGTTCTGGAAGCCCTGTGGAGATTACGACTCCAGAAATCATTGATAGAATCCATGATGTGGTGATGGATGACAGAAGAGTTAAGGTGTGTGAGATTGCTAGTGCTACGGGCATCTCGAATGAACGGGTACATAATATTTTGCATATACATTTGGACATGAGAAAGCTATGCGCAAGATGGGTTCCACGATTGCTCACGCTTGACAAAAAACGGAATCGTGTGAAGTGTTGCAAGGATGGTTTGCAGCTGTTCAGGAAGAATCCGCAGGACATTAAGCGTCGTTTCGTCACTGTGGATGAAACATGGATACATTACTATACTCCTGAGACCAAACAACAATCTAAACAATGGGTTACCAAGTAGGAATACGCACCAAAAAAAGCGAAGACAAGTCCTTCGGCCGGAAATGTTATGGCGACTGTCTTTTGGGATTCGTGAGGGATAATCCTCATCGACTACCTGGAAAAGGATAAAACTATTAAAAGTGCATATTATTCATCGTCATTGGACCGTTTGAAAACCGAGCAGCAAGAAAAACGCCGGCGATTAGACCACAAAAAAGTCCTTTTCCATCACGACAATGCACCAGTACACACCTCAGCAGTTCTGATCGCAAAATTAATGGAAATAGGATTCCAACTCGTTTCACATCCCCCCTATTCTCCAGACGTGGCTCCCTCAGACAAGTATTTGTTCCCCAATTTGAAGAAATGGCTGGCAGGACAAAGATTTTATTAAAATGACGTGATTGCAGCAACTAATAGCTATTTTGTAGACTTGGACAATCCCTATTATTCGGAAGGGATCAACAAATTAGAACAGCGTTGGACGAATTGTACAAGTCTAAAAGGAGACTGTGTCGAAAAATAAAAAAGATTTACCACAAATATGTAAGTAGTTTTTATTTTTGCACGGACTTTTCAAACGCCCCTCGTAATCAACAACGTCCATCTCTAGCACCGAAGCAGAACCGGCTTTCATCGTAGAACACGGCAGACCCCTACTCCGCCCTCAAATGAGCATTCGCTTGACACCACTGAAGTCGTAGACGGTTGTGGTTAAGGGTCAGTGGAATGCACGCTACACGGTGTCTGACTCGGAGCTGTCCTTGAAGTAATCGATTTATAATAGTTCGTTGCGTCACTGTACTGCCAACTGCTGCTCAAATGGCTGCTGCAGATGCAATCGGATAAGCCAGAGCCATACGCCGAACACGATAGTCTTCCCTCTCGGTAACGTCACGTGGCCGTCCGGAACCCGGTCTTTTTGCGACCGTACATTACAGTGACCGCAGCTGCCAGCAGTCATCTACAGTGGCTACATTCCTACCGAGTCTTTGTACACTATCGCGAAAGAAACACCCAGCTTCTTGTAGCCCTATCACACAAACTCGTTCATAATCAGCGAGCTGTTGATATGGCGTCTTTGTAGCCTTAAAGGTATTCTTGACTAACATCAGCTCACCATGTCCGGTCTCACAGGTAACTTACGCCGACGACTGTGCCAGAACGTATTTAAAGCAAGCCTGATTAGCGTCCCTTCTTATGTGATTGGAGCGAAATCTGAATAGACGTTATCCTTCAGATGTAGAAACACGGCTGCCAACTTCAGTTTATCTCGCACAACTTCTTGGTGCTGTGATTTTTTTTCCGTCAGTATATTTTGTCTGGCAACTTTATATTGTAAACTATTTGAATGGAGGCGACTTCAGTTCAAACTTTCAAGAATGAATAAATGACTGGAATGATGAACTTACTTAAGTTCTGAGACTTCTGGCGACACTCGTAGGCCGGCAGAAGCACGCTGCGGAACTGGAGGTATGGCTGAAGGGCGGCGGTGAGGGCTGCCCTGTCCTCCACAGTTCCCGCGCCTGCCGCGGAGGGTAGCACTGCTGCGAGGTACGCCAGCGCGCGCCACATGGCTCTCCACTAGGGACGAGATAAACTATTTACTACGAGTAACAGGCTATGACGTTCCAACTCCAACCACGCAACATGTTCTAGGGACGTCTTCCATGTTGGCAGTGAAGTATGCTGAACCTTGCAAAGCACGAAAGCAGAATACGAAAAGTATATAAATGTTGAACGAGATCTCAGCTATAATACACTCTCTGCAAAACTTAATGACGAGCTATATAAAGAAACATAACATTGTAATTATTCTGCCCGCCTTATGCGGGTTTTCTCCGAGGACGCCCCCTCCATTGACCATCTTCTGAAGGAGGGTGCCCTCCTCTTCAACCAGCGCTATAAGGTCGACCCCTCCCGTTCCCCTTCTCAATCCCTGCGCTGCCAGAGGTGTCTGCTCTATAACGCACACCCAACAGCCGAGCGCCGCGAGGCCCCCACCTGCCCACATTGTAGGCAAGCCCACTTCCTCCGGCAGTGCCCTAACCTTCAGTCCCCTCCCTCCTGCAATACCTGCAATCTCCCCCATCCTACCTACTCCCAGAAGTGTAAAGCCCGACCCCCTCCGACCACTCCTGAACTCACCGTCCCTGTCCGTCCCCCCTGGACGCTCCCACCCCTCCTGGCAATTCCCATCGTCCCCCTCCCCCCACCGCTGAGGACATCATCAGGTTCCTCACCATTGTCCTACAAAACGTCCACCCTTTCCAGCGCCCTCACACCCTCCAACAGGTCTCCCTTGCTGCCCCTTCTTAAAAATGTATGCCACCTACTCCAACAACCAGGCCCATTTCACCTTCTCCCGTCTTGACACCCTTGTCTAAATCCCTGTGATGGCGCGACAGCACTGTATCCTTTTCAACAACATCCGCTCCCTTCCCGCCAACAAGAACCTCTTCCTGCACGCCCTTGCCACCCATCGCGTGGATGGCTTCCTCCTCAATGAAACCTTCCTCCAACCCCACCACACTGTCCACACTTCGCCCTACCTCTTTCACCACTCCGATTATCCCCTCCTGATTGCACATGATGGAGTTGCCATTGGTCACCACCGCCAGATCCCAGTTCGGCCCAACCTCTCCTTCCCGACCCCACCAAACACATGATCCTCAGTCTCTTCTTCCCCGGCCTTACCGTCACCTGCGCCACAATCTATGTCCGCCCTAACGCCCCTATTCCCTTCGACTTCCTCTCCCACATTCACCGTACCTTCTCCTCCTACGTGATCGCCGCTGACCTCAACATCCATAGTCGTTCCGCCACCCAGTTACGGCGGTGGCATCGGTTCCTCTCCTCCCTTCAAGGTGACCTTATCCCCATCCCCCAGCACACCCGTCCTGAATCCAACTCCCCGATGTTATCCTTTCCTCCCCTAAACTCCTTGGCTGCATAACGGTGGATGTCCTGGAGCCTATTGGTAGCGACCATCTCCCTGTCCTCCTCACCATTTCAGACGGTCGTCGCCCCTGCCCCGATCCTCATACTGACCCTCCCCCAAAGTACATCCATGACTATTCCCGTGCCAACTGGAATGCCTACCGGGATACCCTCTCCAACCAGGTCGATAGCCACCCCTTCACCTACCGCCACCCTGACGATGTAACCCATGCTGCCTCCTTTCTCCAGCAGACCTTGTCTGAGGCCGTCGAGGCCCATGTCCCTACTGTCGCCATCCAACCCCACCGTCCTACCCTACCCCCACAGGCCGTCCTCCTCCTCCTCCGTGAATCCCGTCGTCTCTACCATGCCCTTCTCCACACGTGTGACCCGGACACACTCTGACACCACCGGCAACTCCAGCGACACATTCGTAATTTGCTCGCGGCTAGGAAACGCCGGAACTGGCGACAGACATGCACCCATTTAAATGCTACCCTACCTATAAACTCGTCCAAGTTCTGGTCAGCCTTCCGTCACCTTACCGGAACTAAACCCTCCCCCTACTATCCTCTTCTCCATAATGATCATCCCTTCCCTGACACCCTTAGTAAGGCCAATCACTTTGCCTCTTACCTCTCCGATGTCTTTTCCATCTCCAATGATCCCCAGTTCGATTACTCCCTCTTCCCAGATGTCCGCTATCGAACTGACACCTCTGTCCCTCCCCTCACACCTGGTTTCCAGTACTTGGACAACATGGCACACACGGAACTCAATGCCCCTATCACTACACAGGATCTCATTGCTACACTCCGCACAAAACGCAACACCGCTCCTGGTCATGATCGAGTCACCTACCGTCACCTTCGTGAAGCTCCTCTCTCTTTCCTCTCCACCCTGTCCAGGCTCTACAATGTAGTCCTGTCCACCGGTTACTACCCCGACCTGTGGAAAACCTCCTGTATCCTGATGTTCCTTAAACCTGGTAAACTGCCGTCCACCGTCTCCTCCTACCGTCCCATCAGCCTTACCTCGGTCTACAGCAAGGTCCTGGAATCTATCCTCACCCACCGCATCCACCAGCATCTCCGCCAGCACCACCTCCTTCCCGTTACCCAGTGTGGCTTTCGGCCATCCTTCTCTTCCGACGACCTTCTCCTTCACCTCACTCATCTCCTTTCTGAACAGCTTAATTCCCGTCACTCTGCAATCTTCCTCTCCCTGGACCTGGACCGCGTATGGCATTCTGGTCTCCTCTTCAAGCTCCAAACCTTCGTCCTTCCCATTAATTACGTCCGTCTGATCGGCTCCTTTCTCTCCCACCGTCCTTCCTACATCACCATCCATAACACGGATTCCTACACCTTTTTTTTCCCTCCGGTGGTGTGCCCCTAGGCTCCGTCCTCTCCCCCCTTCTGAACCTTTTATATACAGCAGACATGCCACCGCCGTCACCCCCCGTCCACCTTCTCCAGTTTGCCAATGACACCGCCTTCCTTGCCCTTGCCCCCACCCTGCAGCGCTCCCAACACCTTCTCCAATCCCATCTTGACCGGTTCACCGCTTGGTGCAACCAGTGGTTGCCCAAGGTCAATCCCTCCAAAACCCAGGCAATCATTGTAGGCAAAACCACCCCTTCCTTCCGCCTCCTTGATTTCTATCTCACCATCTACGGCCGTCCTATCGCCCTCACCCCCACCTTTAAGTACCTTGGCGTCACCCTCAACCGTCGACTCTCCTGGACCCCCCATCTCCGGACAATCCAAGCCAAGGCACGCTCCCGACTCCGTCTCCTCAAGCTCCTTTCTGGCCGTACGTGGGGTCTAGACCCCTCCACCATACTCCACACCTATAAATCCGCCATATCCTTTGTTACGCCCATCTGGCCTGGATCTCCACCCCCCCCTACCTTTTATAAATTCCTTCAAATCCTTGAACGCCATGATCTCCGCCTCATCTATCGCATCCGTCTCCCCTCCCCCACTCGGATCCTGTACGATCTCATTCCGTTCCCCCACCACCTCCTTTTCCTTGAAAGGATACGGATCCTGTACACCTCCCACAAGCTCGATCCTCCTCACTCACTTGTCTCGCCCATCCCCTCCCACCCTCACCCACTGCCATGCCTGTATTCCCACGTCCCACCCGGTCTCCATCTCTCCACCCTCCTTACCCTCTCCCAAGGTGGCTTCCGGCAGCTCCCTCTCCCTGATGATGCCCTCCTCCCCTCCATCTACCCCTCCTACCAACTTTGATCCTCCCACCCTCTTCCTGTGCTTGCTCCTTTGAGCACCCTTCCTCCCTTCTCTCCCTCTTCCCTCCCTCCATCATTTCTCCCCACTCCTCCCCCAGGCTTCCCCTCCCCTGTCCCTCTCCTCCTCCCCCCATCTCCTCAGCCATTGGCATCCCTGTTCTCCCCTCTCCCCCACCTCACCCTTATTCCCCTCTTGTCAGGTCCCCGGACTCACACACGCTAAGTGGACATTCGCGTGCCGGAGATCATCACCATCAGTGTCTCATGTGTGCCGTCGTGTTTAGTGTTCAGTGTTCACCGTCACACTCCATCGCTCACCAGTGCCATCGACATCTTCAGTGTTTGTGCTTCGTGTCAACAGTTTTTAGTGTGGATTGTCATCGAGTGTGAACGGCTTCATGTTTTTTTATGTTCATGTGTCTAATGTCTTTTCCGCACCGTTTTGTTCCAACTCATGTGTCTTCTCTGTTTTTATCATTGTACTATCTTTGGCTGAAGAGCGGCGTATTGTGCTGCTGCCAGCCTACCTGTTCTACGGGTTTTAAAATCACAATAAAGAAAAAAAAAGTAATTATTCTGCCCCCTTCCATCCTGTTTTTCTCCCCACCTAACCTCTCCCTGCCTCCCTTCTCCCCCCCCCCTCCCCAAGTCCTTTTGTATTCCCCTCCTCTGCCTTTCCCCACTCCCTGTCACGTCTGCCCAGCACCCCAACCCCTCTAATCGTTCCTCGTCCTCCATCGGCTCCTTTCCCCCCTCTCCCCTTCATTTTTCCTCCCCTTCCCTCTTTTCTTTCCCATCATCTGTCCAGGTTCCTATTGGCTGTGGCTGTTGGCTGTGGCATGCCATATTGTGCCAACTTTTTAGTGCAGTGTTCAAGCGAATGTTCAGTGTTGTTCGTCTTTCCAAAATGTTGTGAACAGAAATCATGCTGTCGCTGGGTGTGAATTTTATATCTCTTGCGAACAGACACCAGGCCGTAGCTGTGTTTTTTAATTGTCTGTCTATTATTTTACTTGTCTGCTTCATATGTACTTTCTTCTATGTTTTAAGTTCCACGATTTTCCGCCATGTTACCATTTAAGTCTCCGATTTTATCGCTTGTTTTTATTAGTTATTATCTTCATCTCTTTAAAACAAATTGTGTAGGGTGAAGAGTGGCATACTAAGCTGCTGCCAGCCCGAATCGAAGCTCAATAAAGGAAAAAAATAATAATAATTATTATTATTCTGCAGAAATGCATGAAAATGTGAGAGCATGTTGCCCGAGGTCTTCCAGTCATGAACAGGAAGTCAGATGTCACACAGTGTGAGGTCAGCGTGACTATAGCGCTAAATGGGGCTGATTCCACAACAAGATGAAGTAGACGGAACAGGAAAAGACAATGCATGCACTCAGTGAGCAGGTATGGAACACTATGGTAGAGTTCTTTATAACAATATGCGTCAGAGACAACATTTGGATGAGATCTGGAAGAAGCATCATGAAACTGGAAGAAGGACGAAATGTGACAAGTCTTGCCCAAGAGTTTGGTACTGCCCACAGAAATGTTTCACTTGCATGGGGAGTGTTCCGAACCATAGACACTGCTACCCAAAGGGGAGGAGATGGTCAGTCACAGTCGACTATAGCAGCAGATGACCGCTACATTGTGCAACTGACAAGATGGGACCCAAGTCAAAAAGTGGGTGCAGTTGCAACCACATCTGACAGGATTGCAAGACATGCAATATCATGCTCCACAGTGGTGCAAAGACTGCATGGTGACGGTCTCTTTGCCGACGCCCAGTCCACTATGTTCCGTTGACACTCGTGCATCAACGGCACCATTGGAGGTGGCGCCAATAGCATAGGGACTGGACCACTATTGTGCTCTTCTCGGATGAGAGCAGATTTAATTTGGGCAGTGATTCTGGAAAACCCCGATATAGCGAGAGGTGGGAACACACAATGCACCCAGAAATATTGTCGAACATGACCATTTCAGTGGTCCAGATATTGTGGTGTGGGGAGGGGTACTGTTGCACAAGGGTGATGATGATGAAGTCCCATACTCCTTACCAGAGCGTAGGGGAACAATGTGGGAGACCCGCACTGACGTACTAGGCAAGCTCCTAGTGGAGGTGGTTTGTCATTGTCTTCCAATGACCATAATGGGGATGAATGATGATGATGAAGACGACACAAGAACACCCAGTCTTATCGAGGCAGGTGAAAATCCCTGACACCGCCGGGAATCGAACTCGGGACCCCGTGCACGAGAAGCGAGAACGCTACCGCGAGACACATCATGCGGAAGTTACTTCCGTTCTTATGTTTTGCTCATCGGTACATTGCCAAATTTCTGTCCCTCGTGGCGTCTACCTCTCTATGTAAGAAAGCTAGATTCACAATCTACTGTAGGGATTTTCACTGATAAATGGACTGATTCATAAAGACGGTTTCTCTATATGATTTAGTAAGTACAGTAATATGAGTGTGTAATATAAGTATTGTTCTCTGTTCCTATTTAATTGCCGTTATGTGTGATATCGTATAGCAATGACTGGAGCTGCGACTTGGTCACTGACAGAGGTGGCATCTAGCGGGAAAAGCAGTAAAGTAAACAGCCGTTGAAACTCCAGAAAGCAGCGCAATTTGACCAGAATCTATGCATATCTATAAATTTTATAAATTTAAGTAACCTGCGACGTTTTTGTTTCTGTGTGTGAAGCCTACTACTGCAGGGATGTTGATACGGTTTTCACTAACAGATAGACTCATTCACGAGGAAGTTTTGTGCGCTTAATTTATTCGGAGTAGGTATTAAAATCCATGGAGAAGAAATAAAAACTTCGAGGTTCGCCGATGACATTGTAATACTGTCAGAGACAGCAAAGGACTTGGAAGAGCAGTTGAACAGAATGGACAGTGTCTTGATAGGAAGGTATAAGATGAACATCAACAAAAGCAAAACGAGGATAATGGAATGTAGTCGAATTAAGTCGGGTGATGCTGAGGGAATTAGATTAGGAAATGAGACACTTAAAGGGGTAAAGGAGTTTTGCTATTTGGGGAGCAAAGTAGCTGATGATGGTCGAAGTAGAGAGGATATAAAATGTAGACTGGCAATGGCAAGGAAAGCGTTTAAGAAGAAGAAAAATTTGTTAACATCGAGAATAGATTTAAATGTCAGGAAGTCGTTTCTGAAAGTATTTTATGGAGTGTAGCCATGTATGGAAGTGAAACGTGGACGATAAATAGTTTAGACAAGCAGAGAATAGAAGCTTTCGAAATATGGTGCTACAGAAGAATGCTGAAGATTAGATGGGTAGATCTCATAACTAATGAGGAGGTATTGAATAGAATTGGGGAGAAGAGGAGCTTGTGGCATGACTTAACTAGAAGAAGGGATCGGTTGGTAGGTTATGTTCTGAGGCATCGAGAGATCACCAATTTAGTATTGGAGGGCAGCGTGGAGGGTAAAAATCGTAGAGGGAGACCAAGAGATGAATACACTAAGCAGATTCAGAATGATGTAGGCTGCAGTAGGTACTGGGAGATGAAGAAGGTTGCACAGGATAGAGTAGCATGGAGAGCTGCATCAAACCAGTCTCAGGACTGAAGACCACAACAACAACAACAATGTATTACCGCTACGCCAGACAAGTCATCTGGCCACAGATATTTGGCACTAACCATGCGAACCTGGGGCACGACCGGGTGTGGTTTTCCGGTCTAGTTTTCAAACTACAGACTTAAACATTTCCAGTTAACTATGTTCGCATTATCTTATCCTTCCTATCTAATCGCCCATCCATTGTCACTGTCGACAATGCCAATTCCCATACTTTCCATCCAACTGCAGGTGTGCCGAAAAGCTCCATCCCCTCTCCTCTCCTTTATCTCCTTATATTGCCGATATTCCCAAACCAACTCCGCAAGTTCCTTCAGTATGCTGATGACACCGATTTCCTTGCCCTCTACATTACACTTCAGAAATCCCGAAGATCCCTTCAACTCCACCTCCATCAATATACCTCCTAGTGTAACAAATGGCTTCTCCAGATCAACCGCTCCAAAACTCAGGCAATAATTATAGGACAAACCACCCGCACCTTCTACCTCCATGACTTCTGCCTTGCCTTTTATGGCCATACTATTCAGTAAACAATACCCTTAAAATATCCTGGACTTACCATCGACCAGTAGGTAACATGTACATCTTACATACTAACCATCCAACAGAAAACTCAGTGGACTAAAACTAAGGACACGGTGAACTTTGGGACTGCATCTCTCTACTGTCCACACCTGCAAATTTTTTATCCGACCCAACCGTTCATAAGCAAACGTTGCGTAGATACCTGCCCCACGTGATTTCTATGACTCTCTCCAGATCCTCGAACTTCGTGCACTCCAGCTCGCTTTCAGCATGTGTTTACTTCCACCCCCCCCCCCCCCACCCCCACCCCACATGGATCCTTTACCACCTCAGAAAATTCCCACGTCTATTCATCCACTGAACACCTACGAACAACCTACACCACCCGCAATCTTGACTCAAATAATCCTATTGTTTCCCATCTAATTTCCAACCCTAGTGCGCTGCAATGCTCTGTCGACACATCCACCAAATCTACACCTGCACAACCTCCACACCCTCTCCCAACGGAATTTCAACAAACTCCCTCCTCCAGAGTTGAGTTCCACCAGACGTTTAACCACTCTACCAACTATAAATCAATGTCACCCATTCCTCCTCACCTGGGCTCCCTTCACCTTCCCTCCCTAGGTTTCCCTAGACCTTTTCTCCTTCCCCTTGACTTCTTACCGAAACCCACAGCTCGTCCTCCCTTTCTGTCTCCCAGCATCCGTTTCCTCTCCATAGATACTCACACTCCCCTATCGTTCTCAACGCCTAAATTTTACCCTTTCAGTTTTAGTGACAGTGAAGTGCTTCTTTTTAAGATCCGTTGTTTACACCTTTTAAAACGAGTTTTTATTGTTTTAGTTTTGCCTTTTTTTGTTCCTGTTTTAAATTAAAACCGAAGAGAGTGAAGTTTCTCATATGTAAAATATTACACTTCTTATCTTCTAAAATTTTTTAATATAACTCACCTATCAAATTAGTGTTTTTTCGTCTTAGTGTTACTTATCCGTTGGCTGAATATCAGGTTGAATGTACCATTGACAACCCTCCCCCCCCCCCCAGCCCACCCTGACCGTATGGGGTGAGGGGATGAAACAGCAATGAAGAAAAAAAATACCTATGGTAGATCACTTTTAACATTTCAAAACGTCTTCTAGACCAGAGATGTAAACACATCTAAAAATAACGAAATTTATGTATCTGTGACCGCACATTTCGTAGCAGGTTATGCACAGTCGTTTTGAAACACAATGTTAGATCACAATTATCGCACTTTGTAATTTTGTTACTTTCGTCTCTTACAGAAAAATGTGCCACACAATAAGCACATTTCTATATTTTATTCACTGTTGACAACTGCCGTTTCTACACGGGAAATTTAAAGTAAAAATTCTATACCTACTCCACCTTACTATAGTATACTCAATCTGAGACATTTTTTTCGATTTTTATATTGAGCAAACTGTGAAGAGAACCAAGGGGAAATTTGCTAAGAGAATTAAAACTCAGGAATAAGAAATGGAATTTCTGAAGGTTTACCGGTGGAGCTGTGATACTGTCAGAGACGGCAAAGGGCGTGCTAGAGCAGTTGAATGGAACATCAGCAAAACAATATTAATGGAGTGTAGTTGAATTAATTCAGAATATTCTTGGGGAATTAGATTACGATGTGCAACAGTAAAAGTAATGGATGAGTTTTGCTATTTGGGCAAAAAATGACTGACGATGGTGAAAACAGAAAGGGGGTACAATGGAGAGGGGCAGTAGTATGAAACGTATTTTTGGAAAAGAGAAATTTGTTAGCATCTGATAGTGTTTAAAGTGCTACGAAGTCTTTTCTGAAGGTGGATTATAGCCTTGAACGAAAGAGAAAAATGTACGGCTAACATTTCACATAAGAAGAGAACAGAAGCTATAGAAATGTGGTGTTACAGAAAATTGGCGAAGATTAAATGGGGGGGGGGGTACAGAATTTAATTGGAAATAAAGAAATTCGTGGTACAGTTTGAGTAACAGAAAGAAGTAGTTCGTAGGACACGTCCGGATGCATGAAAGTTTGACCTGGAGGAAAATGTGCATGGGGAATATTGTAGCGTCTTAACCACAGAAAACTGGTTCAAATGGTGTAGATTCCAATAGTCAAGCAGTGACAAAGATGTAGGCGCAGGATAGACTGTGGCACCAAACCAGTTTTCGAATCAGTAACCAAAACAACAATTACTTCTGCATAGCCGGCCAGGGAGGCCGACCGGTTCTAGGCGCTTCGGTCCGGAACCGCGCGTCTGCCACAGTCGCAGGTTCGAATCCTGCCTCGGGCATGGATGTGTGTGATGTCCTTCGGTTAGTTAGGTTTAAGTAGTTCTACGTTCTAGGGGACTGATGACCTCAGATGTTAAGTCCCATAGTGCTCAGAGCCATTTGAACCATTTTTTTAACTTCTGCATAATGAGAAAATACATGAGTGCAGTCGAAAACGCACAACTTAACTTATAACTATACATGTGCCAATGTCTCCTCTTCCGGACAGAGACACTGCTTACGCAGTGGGAAGAATCTGAATACGGTAGTACATCCCTATTATATGTTATCGAAGAAATGAATATGTTTCATCTGCGAGTAACGCAATGCACGGCCGAAGCTATTTCAGAGCCACGCATGTTCCACGGCTGGGCTGTGATGGAACAAATACTTTACTGATAGCTGAGTGATACACGAATAACACCTTCACAACACACAGCAAGACTGCCTGCTAACAAGTAACCGGACACCTCTAGGTAATGCGGAACTGTGAGGCGGACTCTCCGGTATAGATGGGGTGGGTGTGCGGGGGGAGGGGGGGAGGGGCCGTGTGGAGGGGGGGGGGGGAAGATTAGAGAAGCAGTAACACCAGAATGGGTCGATAAGGAGAGCTCAAAGACTTCGAACGCGGAGTAGTCAGTGTATGTCGTCTGTGCAACATATGCTTCAGGGACATTTCGCCCTTCCAAGGTTGTGGAAATCGGCTGTTGGTGATGAGATTGTGAACACACGAGGCAAAAACTTGCAAGACCAGGCAGACGCCATGTGCTGACGGCAGGGTGGTAGTAAAATATCACATGAAGTTAGGGGGAGGAATCATTCGTGAATTCCAAATACTATCAGGAATCCAGCTAGCACAATGACTATGAGTAGAGAGTTAAAAAGAATAACGAACAGTTTTCGAGCAGCTCCTCATAAGTCTTCATTTCTGTAGTCAATGCTAAGCACGCTTGAAGTGGTGTAAAGAATAATACCATTAGACAGTGGATGACTGGAAACAAGTTGTTTGGAGTGATGGATCACGCAATACCCTGTGGCAAACCGTTAGAAGGGTTTGGCTTTGGCAGAATTCCTGGAGTAAGTTACCCACCATCACGTATAGTGACATCTCTGATGTACGGAGGAAGTGGTGTTACAGTATGGTAGTACAGTGAAGAGCCACAGTAACTGCTACACGTGCCTAATATCATGTAGGGCCCCCGGGAGCACGCAGAAGCGCCGCAACATGACGTGGCATGGACTCGACTAATGTCTGAAGTAGTGCTGGAGGAAACTGACTCCATAAATGCTGCTGGGCTGTCCATAAATCCATAAGAGTACGAGGGGGTGGAGATCTCTTCTGGACAGCACGTAGCACAGCTTCCGAGATCTGCTCAATACGTACACGTCTGGAGAGTTTGGTGGCCAGCGGAAGTGTTTAAACTCAAAAGAGTGTTCCTGGAACCTTTGTGTAGCAATTTTGGACGTGGCGGGTGTCGCATTGTCCTGCTGGAATTACCCAATTCCGTCGGAATGCACAATGGGCATGAATGGATGCATGTGGTCAGACAGGTTTCGTACGTACGTGTCACCTGTCAGAGTCGTATCTTGGTGTATCAAGGGTCCCTTATCATTTCAACTGCACATACCCCACACCATTACAGAGTCTTCACCAACTTGAATAGTCCCTTGCTGACAGGCAGGGTTCATGGATTCATGAGGTTGTCTCAATACCCGTAAACGTCCATCCACTCGAAAAAATTTGAAACGAGACTCGTCCGACCAGGCACTATGTTTCCAGTCATCAACAGTCCAATTCGGTGTTGACGGGCTCAGACGAGGCGTAAAGCTTTGTGTCGTGCAGTCATCAAGGGTACGCGAGTGGACCTTCGGCACCGAAAGCCCATATCGATGATGTTTCGTTGAATGGTTCTCACGCTGACACTTGTTGGTTGCCAAGCACTGAAATCTAAAGAAATTTGCAGAAGGGTTTCACTTCTGTCACGTTCAACGATTCTCTTCAGTCGTCGTTGGTCCAGTTGCTGCAGGACATTTTTCCAGCCGCAGCGACGTCGGAGACTTAAAGTTTTACCGGATTCTTGATATTCACGGTACGCTCATGAAATGGTCGTACGGAAGATTCCCAGTTCATCGCTACCTCGGAGATGCTGTGTCCTATCGCTCGGGCCCCGTCTATAATATCACGTTCAAACTCACTTAATTCTTGATAACCTGCCATTGTAGCAGCAGTAACCGATCTAACAACTGCGCCAGACACTTGTTGCCTTATATAGGCGTTGCCGACAGCAGCGCCGTATTCTATCTGTTTACATATCTCTGTATTTGAATACGCAGGGCTATACCAGTTTCTTTGGCGCTTCAGTGTATTTTTAACGGTTAGAGGGTGTTCCACATTTTGCAATTAACGAAACGATAGTTGCGGAAGTACATTAACACATTTAAAAGTGTCATATACTGCGTACAGTAGAGGAACAGTTCGAAGACGATAATTTTTGGTATCAGTATGACAATAAGCCCTATCATAAAGATACGCAGTGCTCCGTAATAGATTGCGAGATGGGATGTTAGAATGGTAAGGCACAAATGGTATCAATTTATTTAAAATTACAATATTATGAAAAAGATAGTCGCTACTCACTATATAGGGGAGATGCTGAGTCGCAGATAGGCACAATAAAAAGACTATCACAAAATAAGCTTTCGGCCAACAAGGCCTTTGTCAAAAATAAAGGACAGACGCAAACGCACATTTACCCAAACGCAAGTGTGTCTGTGAGTTGCGTTTGCGTGAGTGTGTGGGTGTGTGTCTGCCCTCTATTTTTGACAAAGGCCTTCTTAGACGAAAGCTTATTTTGTGATTGTGTGGTGCTTATCTACGACGCAGCGACTCCACACCTGCACTATATGGAGACTAAAAATGGTTCAAATGGCTCTGAGCACTATGGAACATAACATCTGAGGTCATCAGTCCCCTAGAACTTAGAACTACTTAAACCTAACTAACCTAAGGACTTCACACATATCCATGCCCGAGGCAAGATTCGAACTTGCGACCTTAGCGGTCGCGCGGCTCCAGACTGAAGCGCGTAGAACCGCTCGGCCACACCGGCCGGCTATGGTGACTAGCAACTATCCTTTTCATAATATTGTTACATTTCATCCTGTGTTTTCCATTATTTAAAATTACTGATATTTTAACTGCAAAAAGAATAGCTCTGCAGTGAAGACTGAATACTTTTCTCATAAATTCAGTTGGGAGGAGCGCACCACAGAACTGCAGAAACGCCTTATCAAATCTGTATTTGCAATTCGAGTGTTAGCAGACATAGGCGACATAAAAATGAAAAAGCTTGCATACTTTGCCTACTTTCATTCCATAGTGGCATATGGTATAATATTTTGGGGTAACTCTTCAAGTCAAACAAAAGTTTTCAGAGTCCAAAAGCGTGAAAAACCCGTATTATTTGTGGAGTAACTTCACGGACGTCCTATAGAAACCTCTTTAAAGGACTGGGTATACTAACTACTGCCTCTCAGTATATTTACTCCTTAATGAAATTTGACCTAAATAATGTATCACTTTTCCCAACAAACAGCACAGTTCATACGCACAATACCAGGAACAAAAACGTTCTGCATAAGGACTTAAAAGCACTTACTTTAGTTCAAAAAGGGGTCCACTACTCAGGAACACTCATCTTCAATAATTTGCCAGCAAACATAAAAAATTTAGTTACAAATAAAGATCAGTTTAAAAGGAGCCTGAAAGACTTATTAGTGGCCAACTCCTACTCCATTGACGAATTTTTTAATAGAAACAAATTATGTATTGTATATATATTCATACTATCAGTACTGTTATTTCAGCTTTTTATATAAAAAAAATGACATGTTCCACATCCACGAGGATCTCCTCAGCACGGATCTATGGAATGAAAAACTAATCTGATCTAATGTCCAAAATTGCTGTTCATATTCGAGGTGAATTTTCTGTTGGTGAAATTTAACAGGGTGCAGTCTCAAAAGTATTAAAAGATTGTAAAAACGTACTTTTAATAGTTACCTTAAATATCACCCACCCCTTCCTGTAGTGCGATACCAGACGTGAGATCGCTGGCGGCACCGCGAAGAACATAACAAAACGTGACACCAGCGGTCTGGATGAACTACTGAAAAATTCAGTGCCCTCTTCGACAGGTAAGGCCGCAAGGCCCCTATCGTATCCAGGCCGAGTGCCAGGCAAACAAAAACCCGCACCTTCTACTGGCGACCAATCTAGAGGACGCGGGAAACGAGATAGCGAGGCGGCAGCTACAATTCTACATCTCTTAAACCGATTGGGAAGTGAAAGAATGATGTGAAGCCTTCAAGAGACCTGTTCACTAAATTGTGAAAGCTTCTGTGCAATTCTGCAGAAACACTTCTGACGCCTCTTCTGTTGGAGATGCCCGCAAGCAGAGGGTACCTTCAGTATTCAGTCAGACGCTGCTTTTGTTAATTTTCAGTGTCAATTAACTGATCAAGTATCAAAGTAACCTAAACCGCTCCAGATATGTAGAGATAGCTGTTAAGTAGCTAATAGTCAGTTAATAACTGGGAAATGTTCATAAACATCTGCATTACTAAACAGATAATACAATTCATGGCGCACAGGCCCAGTTGCAGAAGTTGTCATTGTGCGACTGTAAGATGATACAAGACGGCTTAGACAACATTTCTACATTTTGTGATGAATGGATTCTTGCTATAAATGTGGAAAAATATCAGTTAATGCAGATGAGTAACAAAAGATAATCTCGTAATGTTGAAATACAAAGTTAGTTGTGTGCTACATGGTACAGTCAGGTCGATTAATTTCGAAGGCGTAACACAGCGAAGCGATATGAAGCGGAACGAGCATCTAAATATGATAATAGGGAAGGCGAATGGTCGACTTCGGTTTATTGGGATAATGTTGAGAGATTGTGTTTTGTCTGTAAACGAGACCCGCATAGAACACTGGTCCTACCGCTCGAGTGTTTGAGATTCCTACCTGATCGAATTAACGGAAGACATCGAACCAATTCAGAGGCGAGCTGCTACATCTATTACGCCCTAGGTTCGATCAGCACGCGAATACACACACCAAAAGATGTTTTACATCAACCTAGTTCCCAGAACTCCTGAAGATAGACGTTGACTGTGGATATTGTATCACAGACACAGTCCCTTTGACTGTTTAGAGATGTCACTAAACCCGCCCAAAGATGTAAGCAACCATGCATGAGCAGTGCCTATTAGACGGAGGGGGTCCGACAGCCGATCAGTACCAGTCATTACACCAGGAAGGAGGTACACGGCTAGCGTTGTCTGTAGTTCAACTATGCCTGGACGGTCAATACCTCGGTTCGATCGCGTCCACATTGTTACCTTGTGCCAGGGAGGGCTCTCAGCAAGGGAAGTGTCCAGGTGTCTCAGATGAACCAAAGCGATGTTGTTCGGACATGGAGGCGATACAGAGAGACAGGAACTGTCGATGACATGCCTCGCTCAGGGCGCCCAAAGGCTACTACTGAAGTGGATGACCGCTATCTACGGATTATGGCTCGGAGGAACCCTGACAGCAACGCCACCATGTTGAATAATGCTTTTCGAGCAGCCACAGGACGTCGTGTTACGACTCAAACTTTGCGCAATAAGCTGCATGATGCGAAACTCCATTCCCGACGTCCGTGGCGAGGTCCGTCTTTGCAACTACGACACCATGCAGCGCGGTACAGACGGGCCCAGCAACACGCCGAATGGACCACTCGGGATTGGCATCACGTTCTCTTCACCGATGAGTGTCACATATGCCTTCAACCAGACAATCGTCGGAGACATGTTTGGAGGTAACCAGGTCAGGCTGAACGCCTTAGACACACTGCCCAGCGAGTGCAGCAATGTGGAGGTTCCCTGCTGTATTGAGGTGACGTTAGGTTGGTCCGATGTACGCCGGTAGACCGCTGGTGGCCATGGAAGGCGCCGTAACGGCTGTACGATATGTGAATGCCATCCTCCGACCGATAGTACAACCATATCGACAGCATATTGTCGAGGCATTCGTCTTCAAAAATGTTCAAATGTGTGTCAAATCTTATCGGACTCAACTGCTAAGGTCATCAGTCCCTAAGCTTACCCACTACTTAATTTAAATTATCCTAAGGACAAACACACACACCCATGCCCGAGGGAGGACTCGAACCTCCGCCGGGACCATCTGCACAGTCCGTGACTGCAGCGCCTTAGGCCGCTCGGCTAATCCGGCGCGGCCATTCGTCTTCATGGACGACAATTCGCGCCCACATCGTGCACATCTTGTGAATGAATTCCTTCTGGAAAACGACATCGCTCGACTAGAGCAGCCAGCATTTTCTCCAGACATGAACCCTATGCTTGGACTAGACTGGAAAGGTCTGTTTATGGACGATGTGACCCACCAATCACTCTGAGGGATGTACGCCGAATCGCCGTCGAGGAGTGGGACAATCTAGACCAACAGTGCCTTGATGAACTTGTGGATAGTATGCCACGACGAAGAAAGGCATGCATCAATGCAAGAAGAGTGCTACTGGGTATTAGAGGTACCAGTGTGTACAGCAATCTGGACCACCACCTCTGGAGGTCTCACTGTTGGTAGTACAACATGCAGTATGTGGTTTTCATGAGCAATAAAAATGGCGGAAACGACGTTTATGTTGATATCTATTCCAATTTTCTGTACAGCTTCCAGAACTCTCGGAACCGAGGTGGTCCAAAACTCTTTTTGATGTGTGTATTACGGTGATGTTTCGGGAACTGAAGTGGGAATCCCTGGAGAGAATATTTTCGCGAAACATGATTGAAAAAATTTATGTAACCGGCCCTTGAACGCATATCGGTTCTACTGCCACCAACGTGCTCTGGGCGTCAGGACCACGAAAAGGTAAATTATGGCTGGTATGGAGGCATATAATCAGTCATTTTTTTCATTGCTCTGTTTGCAAGTGGAACAGGAAAGGAAACGACTAGTGGTACAGGGTACTCTCCTCCACGCACCTTGCAGTGGCTTACGGAGTAGTTATATACATATAGATACAGATATAACAACATCCAAGAGCAACAAAAATTTGATTTACAAAATTTCATGTAATTACTGACAGGATTTAAAAATGTAAAATGCTGTTGTAATCTACTCGTGTATAGGTCTTTAGGTAGTGCAATTCAGGGCGCACAAATTGACTGGGCAACGAAGGGGGGGGGGGGTTTATGACAATTTATTGCCTTGGCTAATACGATGTAGGAAATCCATTGGCATTCCCCTCATCTGTCTAGTTTCCCCTCATGTGCTCTCGGCTGTGGTATGTCATATTTTAGCACAGTGTTCCAGTGAATGTTCAGTGTTGTTTCATCTTTTCCCATGTTGCGAACAGAAACCATGCTGTCGCTGGGTGTGAATTTTATGTCCTTTGCGACGAGAAACCAGACTGTCGCCATGTTTTTTTAATTGTCTGTCTATTATTTTACCTGTCTGCTTCGTATGTATTTTTATTAGCATCATCATCCCTTTGTTCTGTTTTAAGTTCCCCGACTTTCCGCCATGTTACCCTTTAAGTCTTCTGTTTTATCGCCTGTTTTTTATTATGTATTATCTTCACATTTTTAAAACAAAGTCTGTAGGCTGAAGAGCGGCATACTAAGCTGCTGCCAGGCCGCCCCCTTCGGGGGGAATCGAAATTCAATAAAGAAAAAAAAAGAAAAAAGCACACCCAGCAGCAAAAATAAATGGGTCACTGCAGACAAAACAGCAGAAAAGTGGGACCATTTGGCAACAGCGGCATAAAACTGGGACAGGGCGTGTCGTCAGACACACGAAGCGGTTCATTGAATAAGTAAATACGAGATATCCAACGCTAAATTTGTATTTACCTATGCCCGTTTGCTAAGGATTGCTTACTTTACTGCACAGTTTTTGAACCTGACAGAATTCAAATCGTAGCGACAGCACCTGGATGGCAATAAAAATGTGCTTAGGAGGGCTCGCTATCTACCATTCAAGCTACTTAAGAAAGGAAGGCCAATTTTACCAACAAGTTTTTTTTATTTTCTAAAGACACTCATTTGTTCCCTTTGCGACTTGAAATTATAACTTCACACGTTTTGGAAAGGAGATTAAAGCCACAAAATTACCTTCTACGAGCATGTGGAGTCATGTGTTCAAAGAGACTACTCTCACATCCGTTCCTCGTGATGCAATGGATATAAGACTGGAATGATAACCTGAAGCTGCACAGTTAAAAAACCTACACGTTTCCGTTTTTTAATGGTTTGTGCGAATTCACTAGAAAGCAAAAGACGGCGATATTTCGGACAATCTGTAACCAAATTATGAAATCAAGCGAGAGAGAAATGAAATAGCTGCCCTTACTGCATATCGGCTTCGCTATAGTTCAAAGAGTTTTCTTCAAGTAGCTAAAGTCGTGAAAGATGTGGCGGCTTCTGGTACAGAAAATACCCAAGTACAAAATCAACATTTGGAGAGCTATTCTGAAAAGACGGTTACTGTTTCCTAATAAATTAACGACAGAATACTTCTACCAGGAATGATCGAGTAAGGATGTAGCGGCTACCTGTGCGCCTCCATACAGCCATTAAAGCTCCCAAGGAAGGTAGGTATTATCAAATTACTAACATAACGTTAGTGGATCACCTAACTGTCATAAGCTAGACTTACTCGTACATTGGAGGACAGCCCGTGTGCTCGAAGAAAATTTCTTTAAACAGCTTCGACATCATCAGCCTGACACGAGAGATAAATCAACATCGGATCAATATGCTATGTCTGACATAACTCATAAACGTCTTTGACAACACATCAGTTAAACTCATCCACCCATAATCAGCACCACGAGCATATTACAGTTTAGCAGAAGTCAACGGTTCGAGTTGAACCAGGGGCATGAGTTATGGCATCCAGTGGTGTATTCGTTTGTTTATCTATGTTTATTTGTTATGTTTGTTACTAGAAATTTGAGTTCCACTTTTGTTCAAAGGCCCCCACGACTTCTTTCGCTGCTCTGTGTCCTATACTACTGTTGCCATGATGGTTCATGATAAGATTACAGCTCACTTCGCCAGCGTCTTTCCCTTCTCGTTGTACCTTTTTGAGACAGTTAGTCTGCTGTTAATTTGTGTATAAATAATCGCAATGGCACCCATAGGATACGCAGCGTCCCAGAATTCGCGTTCAAGATGTAAACCATGTATAACGAAAACATGAATAATTCTGTAAGCACCGTGAAGAAATTGGAGACTTTTTTCCCATAGAAAAATTTGCGCATCTGCATTTCACAGCATTGACATTGTACTGGATCGTACACAGGCTTGGAAATGGAAGGTGAAATAATAGCTCGACACATGTGACGGATGAGATTTGTTGGTACACAATCGAGCATTGTAATAAAACATTTTGCTTACCTAAAGCAGTGACTGCAAGATACAGCGAATCACAAGTTTTACAATTTTCATTCTTTACCACCTGTCTTTTTGTGTTCAGCGAATTATACCGAGCTTCAAACCCATTAAATTGCTTACGAAACTATTCGAGATGCGAACTAGAAACTTCTCTGAAAGCTTTTTACTGTTGATATACTTTTTCTAGTAGCCCATAACAGACTTAATAGATTACAGTTAATATTTTCTGACAGTTGGGTGATGCAGTAACGTTGTGTTAGTAATTTGATAATACTGCCCATTCATGAGAGCTTGAATGTCTGTATGTAGGCACCCGAGGACTCGTTACATCCTTACTAGTTCGATCTTCACCGAAATATTCTGTCGTTAATTTGTTGGGAAACCGTAACCACTGTTTTCAGCAGTTAGGGATAGTAAGTATTAAGTGTTACTGTACTAATTTATAGCATTTATTAAGCTGAATTGGCAATGGTTTCATGTTCCGTTCGGTCTTTTAAGAATAGTTCTCAAAATATTGATTTTGTGATTGGGTATTTTCTGTTCCAGAAGTCACCATATCTTTCACGGCTGTAGCTACTTGAAGGAAACTATCTGAATTGTAGCGAAGCCCATATGCGATAAGAGCAGCTATTTCATTTCTCTCTTACAACAGGTTTCATAATTTTGGTAAATATCGTCCGAAATATCACCGTCTGTTACTTCCTATTGAATTCGCACAAGCCATTAAAAAATGGAAACATGTAGCTTTGAATACTCTGCACTTTTATGTTATTATTCCACTCCTCCATCCACTGCGCCACGTTGAACAGATGTGAGAGTAGTCTCTGTGAACATATGTCTCCATATGCTGGTAGAAGGCAATTTTGTAGCTTTAATCTTCGTTGCAGAACGGACTAATATGAGCGGTTCTAGAAAATAAAAAATTTGTTGGTAAAATTTGTCTTCCTTTCTCAGTTAGCTTAAATGGTAGATAGTGATCCCTTCTAAGGACCTTCTTAGACGTTTTATAGCCTGTGTGTGCCCCATATTTAGTGGCACCCAGGGACTGTCACTGCATTTCGAACGTTCAGTGAGGTCCATAATCTGTGCCTTAAAGTAAGCAATCCTTAGCACTTGCGGCATAGGTGAATACAAAGCAAGAGTCGGATATCCCACATTTACTGAATCAATAAACCACTGACGTCATGCCATGGCCCAGTTTTTATGCTGCTAATGCCAAATGGTCCGATTTTTCTGTTTTCTGCCGTTTTGCCTATAGTGGCCCTTTTGTTCTTTTGGGTGTACAGCTATATAAAATGAATAATACTGAGCAGTCTGTGCCTTAATATATACAATGCGCTCGTTGGCGTTGGGACTTTTGTATTAATGCTGTGAGGAAACATTATATATGAAAATTGTATTAATTCTGTGAGGAAACATTTTCATATACAGGGTGGTCCCTCTGAAGTTTCGGATGAGATTATCTCGAAAACTATACATCGGGTAAAAATAGTAGGGAAGGCAAATTCGTAAGTTCAAAGGGGGACATCAAATGATACACACGTGACCCCCAGCCCTTTGGGTGGGATGGGGGCAACTTTTAAATGTTAATATGGAAGCCTCCATTTTTTCTGCAGATTCGGATTCTCCATAAAAAAAGTAATCAAGGTTTGTCTGAAACATTTTTTAAACCATTGACAGATGGTGCTGAAATCGAGAAACATTAAAATTGGGGAAGAACTCCGATTTATTCAGAATGATCCGAGAAGGACACATCAAATCGATACAAAATGTGCACCAATTCGTTCTTTACGCCAAATTAAGCTATTTTTTTTTACAAAATGTGTCCTACCTAACCGCCACAGCTTTTGATGGAGGGAGGCGGAATGGTATTAAAATCTCGTTAGGGAACTCTTCACAAATGCATTATTCACTCGACTGTGGCGCTACCGTGGCCAAACTGCGAACTATGTCTCAGTATAAAGGACGGTGCAGTGCGATCAGACGTCACTTCACTTTCACATTGTGAACCGTAAACATCAACTGACGAAAGTAAATTATTCTTTAGCGAAACATGGCTCACTATCCTCCTACAGAGAGTGTTGATATTATGTTAATTTTAGGTAAATGCCATAACAATTACGCTGCAACTGGGCAATTGTATGCGGATCGTTTCCCAAACAGGCGACATCCAAGCAAAAACATTATTCGAAATTGCACTCAACGAGCTCGAAACGGATACATGCACCGTCCACCTCGTCATCGCGAATACAATGAAAATGACGCTTGTACCCTTACCGTTCTCGCCTGTGTTCAACTGCATCCCGAAATTAGAAGTCGTGCAATTCAGAGACAAACTGGAATACCGAAATCAACTCTTTTGAGGATTTTGATGGCACATAAATATCATGCGTATCATCACACACTGACACAGGCATTAACGCCGAAAGATATGCAAATACGCGTGCATTTCTGCCAATGGGCCTTGGAAATGATAAGAGGTGACAATGATTTTTTTTAGATACGTTATGTTCACCGATAAAGCCACATCCGAAAACAATGGCGAATTAAATCGTCACGATTGTCATTTTTGGTCCCCTGTCAATCCACACTGGCACAGACCCGTTGACAATCAACACAAATGGTCTTTAATTGCCCGGTGTGATATTTGAAACGGTTACTTGATAGGATCGTATTTTTTCGACCGAAATGTTACTGGGGAATCTTACTTACAACTTCTCCATGATTATTTGTTTGAGATAATCGACGATGTTGATTTAGAAACTAGGCAACGAATGTGGTTCCAACAGGACGGAGCAGCTCCCCATTGTGCTAAAAATGTGCGGAACGTTTTAAATTTACAGTGTTCTGGTCAGTGGACAGGACGCGGTGGACCAATTCAGTGGCCTCCACGTTCACAGTGTTCATGAAAGACAGCCCACAACCCGAAACGATATGGAGCAACGCATTCGAAGAGCGCCTGCAGCCATACCACGGGATGTGCTGCTCAAAACTGTGGACAACTTTCGCAGACGATTGACTTTATGCATTGAAGCAAATGGGGATAATTTTGAACAATTTCTTCGTGGCTAATTTCATTGATTTAGCGCCCCGAATTATGAGAGGCAAGGGGACTCACACTAATGAAGCACCCCAACGTGTAAGAGGCAAGGGGACTCACACTAATGAAGCACCACATGGGAACACCATTCTACTACGTCCATGTCGTTGTTCCTGGGTAACGCTAAAAGTAGGATACAGTACATTATCTACAAAGATAACTTAATTTGATGTAACGAAAGAATTGGTGCACATTTTTTATCGCTTTGATGCGTCTTTCTCGGATAATTCTAAATATATCGGAGTTCTTCCCCAATTTTACCCTTTTCTCTATTTCAGCGGCATCTGTCAATGGTTTAAAAAACGTTTCAGACAAAACTTGATTACTTTTTTTATGGAGAATCCGAATCTGCAATCAAAAATGGGTGTTTCCGTTTAAGATTTAAAAGTTGCCCCCCGCCCCACCCAAGGGGGCGAGGGCAGGAGGTCACGTGTAGTATCATTTGATTCCCCCCCTCCCCCTTCGAGCTTACAAACCGACTATTTTTACCCGATGTATGGTTTTCGAGATAATCTCAATAATCTCATCCGAAACTTCAGATGGACCACCCTGTATATACATACATATATATATATATATATATATTAAAGTGTTTCCTTGCAGAATTAATACAATAGCCCCAACGCCAACGAACGCGTTACACACGTCAAATTGTTATTTGTATGTACCGCTGCTGTAAATGCAAATTACGCGGAATAATAGTAGAGAAGTTGCACTCTCGCCCAAACTCTGAGGAAGCTTGTACCTAACAGACGAAAGAAGACGCAGCTAATCATTGCTGTCTTATTTTTAAATAAAAGAAAAAGGTATTTGCATTCAACGATGTGAATGACTGTGGCTGCAGAGATTAATGAATGGAAACGAAATTGTAGCTAGCATAAAAAATAAGTTCATAACATTACAAAGCGCACCCATCCATGCCCGAGGCATGATTTGAACCCGCGACCGTAGCCGTCGCGCGGTTCCGGACTGAAGCTCCTAGAACCGCTCGGCCACAACGGCCGGCCTCTTTTTCTGTCACACAGACTATACGCATCGGGAGAGATTCTTGGTAAATTTGAGATAGGAAAGGAAAGGTACCATTTCCCCAGAGCATTCAAGGTGAAAACTACACGGAATCTCGTCTCTAACTGAAGAACATACCGCAGAAGCAGTCCTCCTGATTTTGCAAAACACGGTTTCTTGCTCAGACATGTTGAAGCACAACTGTGCCACCATCAACAGGACTACAAAAAGGGGTGACCTCCATTATCACTGCAGAAAACATTACTTCACATTAAACAAATAACTTTACTCGCAACACGAATGACTATCAATTGTATCACGTTTTAGTGAGACCTTAGCTTATATATTCATTAATAATTTAAGAAAGGATCATTAAACAAATAATAAAACCCAAACACTGCAAGGTTATACGTTGGTTCCGTTACGTTTGATGACACGTACGGTACCTTTCTGAACAGCACTCTGCAAACTTCTTTCCTCAAGCGCAGCGCCAATACATCGTAGCGTGGTATCTCGAGCCTCGAGCCCCACATGAAGCCTAACGGTCTTATCACTAACTGGTAATCTACAAAAATTAGTAGGTTATGGCTTCCCTCTCTCTCCCAGTTGGCCAGCAATACTAAGGGCGTGATAAGTTGGCCGCTGGTCCCGAAGTAATGATCGTTAACAGTCGGCACCATTCGGAACACTTCGTGTCGACTGTTCTGATTTAGATTGTTGTCGCCTTCAGCGAACGAAAAGGTGTGACACTGAAATTACCTGACGAATGTTGGTCGTGTAGTCTGTGCGAATCGATAATTAATTGATTGGTTCAAATGGCTCTGAGCACAATGGGACTAAACAGCTGAGGTCATCAGTCCCCTAGAACTTAGAACTACTTAAACCTAACTAACCTAAGGACATCACACACATCCATGCCCGAGGCAAGATTCGAACCTACGACCGTAGCGGTGGCGCGGTTCCAGACTGAAGCACCTAGAACCGCTCGGCCACACCGGCCGACAATTAACTGATTAATTACAGTCATTTTACTTATATTTAAATGCACTATGAAATATAACAATCCAATGCAAAAGTTTGGCAAAGGAATTAAATGCCCATTTCCTTCTCCTCATTGTGTTGTGTTACACCAACCTTAATTAATTTAATGTTCTTTGCCACATGTAAGTATCGCATTTGATGACGATCGCCTCTGTAATGCCCATCACTGATGCATGTTGTTTCCATGTCAAAATGTATACCGTAGCAGCTGACCGGTACTAGTTGCTCATGTCCGTGAGTTGTCACTACCGGAAGACAAACAATATATAGCCTTCTCACTCTCTCGTCATTTACCCCTGCAGTGGCCGCGATACTTATGCCTCTGCCCCTGAGGTGAGTGGCCAACTTCACTGAGCTCACGGATAAGTTCATCAACTTCAGTTAAAATTGAGCCCATCTTCAAATATTACTCTCTCTCTCTCTCTCTAAGTATTTTTGTTTGGTAGTGAGCAGCAGAACTGCAGTCTTAAAGTAAACGGACGTTTCTGGATCCTGCTGTTAGTTGTTATAGATGCATATTATTATAAAATACAACCAAGAACAGCAAGACGCACAAATACTTACGTCGGTCGCATGTGACCGTTGTTGTAGATGAAACATACACAACCACAAAATGGCTACACGAGGAAAGAAACGATGTACACCTAAAACGTCGCTTCACAGTAGACACAAGAGAAATAAAACTTTCAGGTCTTCACCGTACAAAGGAGAAATAAGACATTCCAAGGCGCTACTCCAGGCGGGTGTAAAGCGAATGTGGGCAACGTAAAATACTGAACGCGAAAATGAAGATTTGGCCCTGTCTGACTACCCCCTGAAGCAGATCTTAGGATCTCTTAATGGTGATATCTCCTCCTTCTTGCTCTTTAACATATAAATTAGAACATAAACATAAATGAATGATTAAGGGAAGTAGTAACTACAAAACGATAAATGCTGTTTCTGCTTATACATTCATTGTAGATTAAAACGCCTTTATATATTACAAATGTTTATATATCAATGCCCAATGGAGATAAAGAGATACAAATGAATTTCCTAACTAATATGATTGATCAATTGCCCAACTCTGGCCCTTTTTATGGCTACGAAATCTAATATAAATAACTCAAGATGACTGATATCATCTACGTCCAAACACTACAAGACACTACTTTCAAAGATGATTTACAGTGGTGTGCAAACTCAGTGGACATAAAATTTACGTGATCACAGCTGTTTAGCTTTATAGCCCTAATAAGCCGAAGCAATTAGCAATATCACCATATGTACTGCGTCCGGTGCGACGGAATGATGGTTCTCCTACATGCCTGCGACGACGGAAGAACTCCAGCCACAAAATAAACTCTTTCAAACACTAGGGCAGCAGATGATGGTCCTCTGACTAATATGCTCTAATACTGTCTTCTCCTCTCTGTATTCTATAGACGAGAAACTCCCAGCCACAAGGACGGAGTTCAGATAACGCCTCAACGTGAGTATAGGCAGAAGAACTGCTCTCAACCACTGAACGCTGCGTACTCAATGACGACTCCCTACCCGGAGGCAAAGTTCAGATTCGTATAAGTTCGCAACAGGACAGTGCCTAACCGTTCTAACTATAACATTTCCCGAGAGCAAAGACAGCAAGTCCATCTGTACCAACAAAAGCTGATACTGAGCGACCGTCAAACACGGCCGCACAAAACGGAAAACTACTTTTTCCTCCACCGCTGGCTTCCCAGCAAAGCTCGGCTCCCCTCCCTCGTAACTGCAGAAGGCGAATTATATGCTCGAAACAACGGAATATTCTCTCTCTCTATACAGATTATTCCGAACGCCGACCTACCGTATTTTAGTCTTTTGTCGTCCAGCGCGGAAAGTTTGCGAGGTAATACCTATCCCTGTTAATTAGGAATCCATACAATGGTACGCTTCTCAGAGTAAAAATCCTCGGAAATAACCCAGCCTGAGTGATTTCTGACGAAACGCTTCCTTGTTCCTCTCTGCTGCGTCCAAGATTTTCAGAGTTTCCGGTTATCCTTCCGGCCTAGCTACAACACCGGCCAGCCACCACTCTATTGTGCTTCAGCGCTCAGGTGCCCCAACGGTGCAGCTAGGGCTACTTTGTTAAGCAGGACCAACACACCTGTGCGGGTTATTCCACCCAGGGCCTGAGTTGCTGTTTCATTTTCACTGGCGTTCCAACCTCTACTAGTATAGGCAATCATTCATTACGCCATTTTGATAATAAAGACACTCCATCATCTTTCATGCAATAAGCGTTAACAACTATTTACAAGGTGTACGTGACAATTACAGTCTTCTTCAAATATTTATATATACGATGTACAACCTATCAAATGATACCTAATTCCGGTTGTAAATCACGGCAAAGTATGTAGATAAGCGCTTGTAAGGTGCGAAATTATAGCCACCTTACAACAAACGATTTTTAGATATACAGAAAACCGACTACCACAGTCACCGCTATCCACAACTAATCCAACCACCCAATGACACACAAAAGGAAAGTTTCAGACTTATAACTCGCAGATTAAAGCAAACGGACACAAACGCACAAAAATTAAACACGATACAACAGTCAGCGTTAGAGAATGTCTACAAATCATACATGGCAGACAAATCCAAATGTAGAATACGCAAACACTTAAGGAAGGAGCGCATCATACAAAAACAAGACTTTACGCAACAGCGTATGAGAACCCAACATACAAGCATCGACAACATAGAATGCAACAGAACATGAACTCACTGACAAAATAAAATGGAACATACTAACTCACAATCACAAAATCTCAGAACTAGATGTACTCGTCTTCTTGGAGTTACCGTGACCGTTACTTATAAAAAATCGTTCAAATTCAGTCTGCACGTCGCTTTTCCTTATTACCATATGACTGGTTTTGGACCAGCTTTCCTTCTTCGGATCTATTACAAAAAATATTTTATAATTACAATTGGTTCAAATTACAAACGGTTTATAATTCAGGTTTTGAAAGCTTCAAGATTCTTAAGAAATTAGTTATAATACATATCAGGGCACGCCGGCAGAAGTGGCCGAGCGGTTCAAGGCGCTACAGTCTGGAACCGCACGACCGCTACGGTCGCAGGTTCGAATCCAGCCTCGGGCATGGATGTGTGTGATGTTCTTAGGTTAGTTAGGTTTAAGTAGTTCTAAGTTCTAGGGGACTAATGACCACAGCAGTTGAGTCCCATAGTGCTCAGAGCCATTTGAGCCATATCAGTGCAACGTACCATTCGTTACGGATACAGAGTAGCCTGTCGAACATGGAACTGAAAGTTCACTGTCATAAGTAGCCATTAGATATCCTACTGCCGCTTTATTAAAAAAAAATTTTAAGAAATCTGATTGGTGCGACACCTATACCGCTGAAAAGCATTCTCTTCTTGTAGAGAGTGGACTGATGTATGTTGAGGTGACGCAAGTGACGGGACAACTCCTAATATCGTGACGGACGTTCTTTTGCCCGATTTGGTGCGGCAGCTCGTCGTGGCATGGACTCAACAAGTCGTTGGAAGTTCCCTGCAGAAGTATTGAACCATGTTGCCTCTATAGGCGCCCATGATTGCCGAAGGGTTGCTAGTGCAGGATTCTGTGCACTAACTGACCTCTCGATTATGTGCCATAAATGTACGAAGAGATTCATATCGGGGACCTGGAGATTGGATCATTCGCTCGAATGGTCCAGAGTGTTCTTCAAACCAATTGCGAACAGCTGCTGTCCACTGACATGGGACACTTTCATACATAAAAATTCCATCGTTGTTTGAGAACAACACATCCAGCCGGCCGGAGTGGCCGTGAGGTTCTAGGCGCTGCAGTCTGGAACCGAGCGACCACTACGGTCGCAGGTTCGAATCCTGCGTCGGGCATGGATGTGTGTGATGCCCTTAGGTTAGTTAGGTTTCATTAGTTCTAAGTTCTAGGTGACTGATGACCTCAGAAGTTAAGTCGCATAAAAAAAAAAACAACACATCCATGACTGGCTGGAAATATTCTGAAAGTAGTTCAGCTGCACCAGAGGACCCAGTCCATCCCATGTAAGCATAGTACACACGATTATGGAGACACCACCACCTTGCACAGTGCCTCCGTAACAACTTGAGCCCATGGCTTCATAGCCATCAGTTCTTACCAACTGAAATCGGGGCTCATCTCACCAGGTCATGGTTTCCTGTCATCCAGGGTCCAACCGATATGGTCACGAACCCATGTGAGGCGCTGCGGGCCATGACAGCTAAGTCACTCGCGTATGTCGCCTGTTGCCATAGCCTTTCTTTCTTTCTTTTGCTAGTGCCTTGTCCCACAGTTTCGCAGGGTCGGCACAGTTAGGAACGGATTTGGCAAGGTTAGTTATAAGGGGTGGCCGGATGCCCTTCCTGCTTCCACTCCGTACCCCCCGGGATGGAATTAGTATACCCCAGCTGTCTGCATCTAGCGTAATCCATGGAATAGTGCGATCGTGTTCAGATGTCTGCGAGTCGTGTAACTGAGGCGTAACGTGGGGACCAGCCCTTTATTCACCTATCTTAATGTGGAAAACCGCCTAAAGACCACATACAGGCTGGCCGACACCCCAGCCGCCGTCGGTAATCCGCTGGTGGCTTTCGATCCGGGCCCGGCGCGCCTACCCGAGTCCAGGAAGCAGCGCATTAGGGCTCTCGGCTTACCTGGCGGGTTCTGCTGCCATAGGCTATTAACACCAAATTTCACCGCGTTGTCCTAACGGGTACGTCGTACATCCCACATAGATTTTTGTGTCTATTTCACGTACTGTTGCTTGTCTGTTAGCACTGATAACTCTACACAGACGCCGCTTTTCGGTAGTTAACTGAAGGCCATCGGCCTCAGCTTTGTCCGTGGTGAGAGGTAACGCCTGAAATTTGGTAGTCTCAACACACCCTTTACACTGTGGATCTCGGAATAATGAATTCCCTAATGATTTCGAAATGAAATGTCCCATGCTCTAACTCCAACTACCAATCAGCGTTCAAACTCTGTTAACTTCAGTCGTGCAACCATCAACACGTCGGAAACCTTTTCACATGAATCACACGAGTACAAATGACAGTTCCGCGAATGCACTGTCCTTTGATACCTTGCTTACTCAATACTACCACCACCTGTATATCTGCATATCGCTAACCCATGTGTTTTGTCAGCTCAGTGTAATTCATAATTAATGCTTCTAAGTATAGCCTGAAATAATTATGCCGTAATTTAATAGCATTAAAATATTTTAAAAGTTATCAAAATTTTTAATTTTCTTCCCCTTGAAACTGCCTTCTGTGTACTCATGTAATGCATAAAAGGTGTTCCAAAATGTAGCTAATGAAACATCGATCAGGACATTATTATAGTTATTAAAAACTTTAAAAGAGATTTAAAATGTTCCACATTAATTTCTCATCTTGTTTGGAGATCGTAGAGCCAATATCGCTCAAGATTGCCCTCTACGGATTGAAACATTTCTTACATAATAGTGTTCCTAAGCATAATGTATAAGAAATCAGGGTTTTACTATCATTAAACGTTATCAGGAGAAAGAAAACTGGCATTCCACGGATCGGAGCGTGGAATGTCAGATCCCTTAATCGGGCAGGTAGGTTAGAAAATTTAAAAAGGGAAATGGATAGGTTAAAGTTAGATATAGTGGGAATTAGTGAAGTTCGGTGGCACGAGGAACACGACTTTTAGTCAGGTGATTACAGGGTTATAAATACAAAATCAAATAGGGGTAATGCAGGAGTAGGTTTAATAATGAATAAAAAAATAGGGGTGCAGGTTAGCTACTACAAACAGCATAGTGAACGCATTATTGTGGCCAAGATAGACACAAAGCCCATGCCTACTACAGTAGTACAAGTTTATATGCCAACTAGCTCTGCAGATGATGAAGAAATAGATCAAATGTATGACGAGATAAAAGAAATTATTCAGGTAGTGAAGGGAGACGAAAATTTAATAGTCATGGGTGACTGGAATTCGTCAGTAGGAAAAAGGAGAGAAGGAAACATAGTAGGTGAATATGGATTGGGGGGGAAGAAATGAAAGAGGAAGCCGCCTGGTAGAATTTTGCACAGAGCATAACTTAATCATAGCTAACACTTGGTTCAAGAATCATGAAAGAAGGTTGTATACCTGGAAGAATCATGGAGATACAAAAAGGTATCAGATAGATTACATAATGGTAAGACAGAAATTTAGGAACCAGGTTTTAAATTGTAAGACATTTCCAGGGGCAGATGTGGATTCTGACCACAATCTATTGGTTATGAACTGCAGATTGAAACTGAAGAAACTGCAAAAAGGAGGGAATTTAAGGAGATGGGACCTGGATAAACTGAAAGAACCAGAGGTTGTACAGAGTTTCAGGGAGAGTATAAGGGAACAATTGACAGGAATGGGGGAAAGAAACACAGTAGAAGAAGAATGGGTAGCTCTGAGGGATGAAGTAGTGAAGGCAGCAGAGGATCAAGTAGGTAAAAAGACGAGGGCTAATAGAAATCCTTGGGTAACAGAAGAAATATTGAATTTAATTGATGAAAGGAGAAAATATAAAAATGCAGTAAATGAAGCAGGCAAAAAGGAATACAAACGTCTCAAAAATGAGATCGACAGGAAGTGCAAAATGGCTAAGCAGGGATGGCTAGAGGACAAATGTAAGGATGTAGAGGCTTGCCTCACTAGGGGTAAGATAGATACTGCCTACAGGAAAATTAAAGAGACCTTTGGAGAGAAGAGGACCACTTGTATGAATATCAAGAGTTCAGATGGAAACCCAGTTCTAAGCAAAGAAGGGATAGCAGAAAGATGGAAGGAGTATATAGAGGATCTATACAAGGGCGATAGATTTGAGGGCAATATTATGGAAATGGAAGAGGATGTAGATGCAGATGAAATGGGAGATAGGATACTACGTGAAGAGTTTGACAGAGCACTGAAAGACCTGAGTCGAAACAAGGCCCCGGGAGTAGACAACATTCCATTAGAACTACTGATGGCCTTGGGAGAGCCAGTCCTGACAAAACTCTACCATCTGGTGAGCAAGATGTATGAGACAGGCGAAATACCCTCAGACTTCAAGATGAATATAATAATTCCAATCCCAAAGAAAGCAGGTGTTGACAGATGTGAAAATTACCGAACTATCAGTTTAATAAGTAACAGCTGCAAAATACTAACGCGAATTCTTTACAGACGAATGGAAAAACTGGTAGAAGCGAACCTCGGGGAAGATCAGTTTGGATTCCGTAGAAATGTTGGAACACGTGAGGCAATACTAACCTTACGACTTATCTTAGAAGAAAGATTAAGAAAAGGCAAACCTACGTTTCTAGCATTTGTAGACTTAGAGAAAGCTTTTGACAACGTTAACTGGAATACTCTCTTTCAAATTCTGAAGGTGGCAGGGGTAAAATACAGGGAGCGAAAGGCTATTTACAATTTGTACAGAAACCAGATGGCAGTTATAAGAGTCGAGGGACATGAAAGGGAAGCAGTGGTTAGGAAGGGAGTGAGACAGAGTTGTAGCCTCTCCCCGATGTCATTCAATCTGTATATTGAGCAAGCAGTAAAGGAAACAATAGAAAAATTCGGAGTAGGTATTAAAATTCATGAAGAAGAAGTAAAAACTTTGAGGTTCGCTGATGACATTGTAATTCTGTCAGAGACAGCAAAGGACTTGGAAGAGCAGTTGAACGGAATGGACAGTGTCTTGAAAGGAGGATATAAGATGAACATCAACAAAAGCAAAACGAGGATAATGGAATGTAGTCAAATTAAATCGGGTGATGCTGAGGGGATTAGATTAGGAAATGAGACACTTAACGTAGTAAAGGAGTTTTGCTATTTAGGGAGCAAAATAACTGATGATGGTCGAAGTAGAGAGAATATAAAATGTAGACTGGCAATGGCATGGAAATCGTTTCTGAAGAAGAGAAATTTGTTAACATCGAGTATAGATTTAGGTGTCAGGAAGTCGTTTCTGAAAGTATTTGTATGGAGTGTGGCCACGTATGGAAGTGAAACATGGACGATAACCAGTTTGGACAAGAAGAGAATAGAAGCTTTCGAAATGTGGTGCTACAGAAGAATGCTGAAGGTAAGGTGGGTAGATCACGTAACTAATGAGGAGGTATTGAATAGGATTAGGGAGAAGAGAAGTTTGTGGCACAACTTGACTAGAAGAAGGGATCGGTTGGTAGGACATGTTTTGAGGCATCAATGGATCACAAATTTAGCATTGGAGGGCAGCGTGGAGGGTAAAAATCGTAGAGGGAGACCAAGAGATGAATACACTAAGCAGATTCAGAAGGATGTAGGTTGCAGTAGGTACTGGGAGATGAAGAAGCTTGCACAGGATAGAGTAGCATGGAGAGCTGCATCAAACCAGTCTCAGGACTGAAGACCACAACAACAACAACAACAACAAACACTTTGAAAGAAACATAGAAGATTTTAAAGTTCTCTTGTCTTCTTCTTATATGGCGGTCGTAGAGTTACTACAGCGCCAAGCTGAAGTTTTTTCTGCTGTCCCCAATTCGCCCTGCCATTGTACTGATGGCAGCTGCATCTGATGTTTGGTAGAGCGTCCCAGCTCATACCAAGAAAAGGGTATAACAAGTCTTTGAAAATTTCGTGATCGTTACTACGCATGAAGTCACTTTGCTCATTAAATAGTTTCTCTCGGTCTTTCACTTGATAAGCGTAAATTTCTACTTCCTCCAGCTCATTGAAATAAAAATTTTGAGCTTCGTGTAGCTCTTCCATGTACTCGCTTATTGCGCTAACCTCATGATTGCCAATTTTCACATGTTTTCCAAATGCTGTCCCGTTACTGTGAATGCAGTTATCCTTGAATCAGAGTTTTAAATTTCGCCCCTTCGGTCCTATCTAATATAAAAAATTTTGATAATTGTTTTATAAAGTTCTCTTGAAATATTTCAATGCCGTTAAATGCCATATCAGTGTTTCAGGCAATACTTATGAATGTTAATTATGAATTATATCAGTCCATTCTCCACAAACAGAATGCCTATTTAGCGATGTAGGTATTCCACCAATCAGGATTATTAAAAAAGATTATAAAGCCCCAGCAGGCTAGTGTTTGTTTCAAAAATATGTCTTGTAACTAATTTCTTAACAGTCTTGAAGCTTTCTAACCTGAATTTCAAACCATTTATAATTTGAACCAGTTGTAATGATAACACTGTGCGGCGGA
This sequence comes from Schistocerca piceifrons, assembly GCF_021461385.2. Lineage (NCBI taxonomy): Eukaryota > Metazoa > Arthropoda > Insecta > Orthoptera > Acrididae > Schistocerca > Schistocerca piceifrons. The sequence continues at coordinate 84,842,034 of NC_060143.1, read as the reverse complement.
GGTTCGAGTCCTCCCTCGGGCATGGGTGTGTGTGTCTGTCTGTCCATAGGATAATTTAGTTCAAATAGTGTGTAAGCTTAGGGACTGATGACCTTAGCAGTTAAGTCCCGTAAGATTTCACACACATTTGAACATTTCTTTATGATAACAAAATTTTTAACAGTAGAGCTGAAGATGGGTAGCTTGGAGAAATAGAAGAAAGCGATCTGTAGACTGAATTTGAACATTTTTTAAATAATAAAACAGTACACTTGGAAGCAGTGTATCAATGAAACAGGACCACTGAGTACGACGTCGAAAAGACAACACGACACAGAAAAAATTCAGCACATATGACACATCCACCAAGAAATTCAGTACATTAGCTATTCATCAACTAATGTGCGACTCTTGTCAATCTTTTTACGCCGTTTAAAATTAGATATTTTGAAACCGCCAGAGTCCTGAAAAGCAACATTCCACATTTTCTGATCACTCAGTCGCTCTCAACGATTCCTCAACAATATAGAAACAGATTTAAAAGTACTGAAATCCATTACCGCTTGTACGAAGTACGTCTAGACACCTACAACAGAAGACACTTTTCACTTAAAGGCAGCAACAGACGAAGAAAAACATACTTCAATGAGTAACTTACGTTATGGAATGGACCACTACTGATCAGGAAACAAGCGAAAATGACGCGCCAGACCAAGTAGCAAACCGATAGAATGCTGTTTGTAGCCACTCAAACGGTTAAATTATGAACATTGTGTTCGAAGTTGGCTTGAGTTTCTTGCTAAAAGTGGCATTCGTAGTGCTTTCACGTGGTGAAACTCTGTAAGGTAGCAAGAACGTCAAAATAAACTGTAAGTGATCATACAATCTTTTCCAAAATTACAGTGAAAAGTAAGTTTCGTTAACTACCTACCCAAAAATGTGATATTGCTGTAAATCACTTGCTACACAGCCAGTTAATGTAGATTCTAGAAAATCTAAATAACTAGTAATCTAGCTAAAGGATAGCAGGTTGGAGTCGTATTTTTCAGTCGAAACAGTAATTTTCCGATTTCAGTAAAACGAGAGCACACTGCTGACACAAACGTACTGAAACATTAGCAGAAGCCATACGAACTTTACAACTGGCACTCTGTGTTTGTCGTTGTGCTCCTCACACACTGGTTTGATGCAGCTTTTTATACACTACTGGCCATTAAAATTGCTACACCACGAGGATAACGTGCTACAGACGCGAAATTTAACCAACAGGAAGAAGATGCTGTGATATGCAAATGATTAGCTTTGAGAGCATTCACACAAGGTTGGTGCCGGTGGCTACACCTACAACGTGCTGACATGAGGAAATTTTCCAACCGATTTCTGATACACAAACAGTAGTTGACCGGCGTTGCCTGGTGAAACGTTGTTGTGATGCCTCGTATAAGGAGGAGAAATGCGTATCATAATGTTTCCGACTTTGATAAAGGTCGGATTCTAGCCTATCGCGATTGCGGTTTATCGTATCGCGACATTGCTCGTCGCGTTGGTCGAGATCCAATGACTGTTAACAGAAATGGAATCGGTGGGTTCAGGAGGGTAATACGGAACGCCGCGCTGGATCCCAACGGCCTCGTATCAGTATCAGTCGAAATGACAGGCATCTTATCCGCACGGTTGTAACGGATCGTGCAGCCACGTCTCGATCCCTGAGTCAACGGATGGGGACGTTTGTAAGGCAACAACCATGCGCACGATCAGTTCGACGACGTTTCCAGCAGCATGGACTATCAGCTCGGAGACCATGGCTGCGGAATGGCAAAACGTCATTTTTTCGGATGAATCCAGGTTCTGTTTACAGCATCATGATGGTCGCATCCGTGTTTGGCGACATCGCGGTGAACGCACATTGGAAGCGTGTATTCGTCATCGCCATACTGGCGTATCACCTGGCGTGATGGTATGGGGTGCAACTGGTTACACGTCTCGGTCACCTGTTGTTCGATTTGACGGCTCTTTGAACAGTGGAAGTTACATTTCATATGTTTTACGACCCGTGGCTCTACCCTTCATTCGATCCCTGCGAAACCCTACATTTCAGCAGGATAATGCACGACCGCATGTTGCAGGTCCTGTACGGGCCTTTCTAGATACAGAAAATGTTCGACTGCTGCCCTGGCCAGCACATTCTCCAGATCTCTCACCAACTGAAAACGTCTGGTCAATGGTGGCCGAGCAACTGGCTCATCACAATACGCCAGTCACTTCTCTTGATGAACTGTGGTATCGTGTTGAAGCTGCATGGGTAGCTGTATTTGTACATGCCGTCCAAGCTCTGTTTGACTTAATGCCCAGGCGTATCAAGGCCGTTATTACGGCCAGAGATGGTTGTTCTGGGTACTAATTTCTCAGGATCTATGCACCCAAACTGCATGAAAATGTAATCGCATGTCAGTTCTAGTATCATATATTTTCCAAATGAATACCCGTTTATCATCTGCATTTCATCTTGGTGTAGCATTTTTAATGGCCAGTAGTGTAGTTGTCTACCCAGCGCAAGCTTCGTTATCTCTGTATAACTTCTGCAATATTCATCCATCTACACCTGCATCTACATGTACATGGATACTCTGCAAATTACACTTAATTGTTTGGCAGAGGATTCATCAAACCAACTTCATATTATTCTCTGTCATTCCACTCTCCAACAGCGCGTAGTGAAGACGAACACCTCCGACTTACTTTATTATGATGATCGTTTCCCCCTATGTAGATCGCTATTAACATAATATTATTGCAATCGGAGAAGAAAGATTGTGACTGAAATTTCGTGAAAAGATCCAGCTGCAACGAGAAACGCCTTTGTTCCAGTGATGCCCACCCCATATTCTTTATCATGTTCGTGATATTCTCTTTATTTCGTGAAAATACAAAACATGCTGCCCTTCTTTGAACTTTCTCGATGCACCCCGTTAGTCACATCTGGCAAGGATTCCACACCACGCAACAGTGTTCAAAAGATGACGGACAATTGTAGTGTAGGCAGTCTGTTTAGTAGATCTGTTGCATCTTCTAAGAGTTCTGCCAATAAAACGTTGTCTTTGCCTCGCCTACCTCACAACATTTTCTGTGTGTTCTTTCCACTTTAAGTTGTTCGTAACCGATATCCCTGTTGTTGTTGTGGTCTTCAGTCCTGAGACTGGTTTGACGCACCTCTCCATACTACTCTATCCTGTGCAAGCTTCTTCATCTTCCAGTTCTTACTGCAGCCTACATCCTTCTGAATCAGCTTAGTGTATTCATCTCTTTGTCTCCCTCTACGATTTTTACCCTCCACGCTGCCCTCCAAAGCTAAATTTGTGATCCCTTGATGCCTCAAAACATGTCCTATCATCCGGTCCCTTCTTGTCAAGTTGTGCCACAAACTCCTCTTCTCTCCATTTCTATTCAATAACTCCTCATTAGTTATGTGATCTACCCATCTAATCTTCAGCATTCTTCTGTAGCACCACATTTCGAAAGCTTCTATTCTCTTCTTGTCCAAACTATTTATCGTCCATGTTTCACTTCCATACATGGCCACACTCCATACAAATACTTTCAGAAACGACTTTCTGACACTTAAATCGATACTCGATGTTAACAAATTTCTCTTCTTAAAAAAAAAATTGCTCTCAGCACTATGCGACTTAACTTCTGAGGTCCTAGAACTTAGAACTAATTAAACCTAACCAACCCAAGGACATCACACACATCCATGCCCGAGGCAGGATTCGAACCTGCGGCCGGAGCGGTCGCTCGGTTCCAGACTGTAGCGCCTAGAACCGCACGGCCACTCCGGCTGGCTTTCTCTTCAGAAACGCTTTCCTTGCCATTGCCAGTCTACATGTTATATCCTCTCTACTTCAACCATCAGCAGTTATTTTGCTCCCCAAATAGCAAAACTGCTTTACTATCTTAAGTGTCTCATTTCCTAATCTAAATCCCTCAGCGTCACCCGACTTAACTCGACTACATTCCGTTATCCTCGTTTTGCTTATATCCTCCTTTCAAGACACTGTCCATTCCGTTCAGCTGCTCTTCCAAGTCCATTGCGGTCTCTGATAGAATTACAATCTCATCGGCGAACCTCAAAGTTTTTATTTCTTCTCCATGGATTTTGTTTCCTACTCCGAATTTTTTTTTTCCTTTACTGCTTGCTCAATATACAGATTGAATGGCACCGGGGAGAGCCTACAACCCTGTCTCACTCCCTTCCCAACGATTGCTTCCCTTTCATGTCCCTCGACTGTTGTAACTGCCATTGGTTTCTGTACAAATTGTAAATAGCCTTTCACTCCCTGTATTTTACCTCTGCCACCTTCAGAATTTGAAAGAGAGTATTCCAGTCAACATTGTCAAAAGCTTTCTCTAAGTCTACAAATGCTAGAAACGTAGGTTTGCCTTTCCTTAATCGTTCATCTAAGATAAGTCGTAAGGTCAGCATTGCCTCACGTGTTCCAATATTTCTACGGAATCGAAACTGATTTTCCCCGAGGTCGGCTTCTACCAGTTTTTCCATTCGTCTGTAAAGAATTCGTGTTAGTATTTTGCAGCTGTGACTTATTAAACTGATAGTTCGGTAATTTTCACATCTGTCAACACCTGCTTTCTTTGGGATTGGAATTATTATATTCATCTTGAAGTCTGAGGGTATTTCGCCTGTCTCATACATCTTGCTCACCAGATGGTAGAGTTTTGTCAGGACTGGCTCTCCCAAGGCCATCAGTAGTTCTAATGGAATATTGTCTACTCCCGGGGCCTTGTTTCGACTCAGGTCTTTCAGTGCTCTGTCAAACTCTTCACGCAGTATCCTATCTCCCATTTCATCTTCATCTACATCCTCTTCCATTTCCATAATATTGCCCTCAAATCTATCGCCCTTGTATAGATCCTCTATATACTCCTTCCATCTTTCTGCTATCCCTTCTTTGCTTAGAACTGGGTTTCCATCTGAACTCTTGATATTCATACAAGTGGTCCTCTTTTCTCCAAAGGTCTCTTTAATGTTCCCGTAGACAGTATCTATCTTACCCCTAGTGAGGCAAGCCTCTACATCCTTACATTTGTCCTCTAGTCATCCCTAGGTATTTATATTTCACCCTGTTTACTGTATACTCAACTCTCTATGTCCCTCAGTAATACCCTCTCCCCTTCCTGTCTCTTTTCAGTCACTTCCCTCCAACAACACTGACGATTTCTTGATGGCTCAGGATGTGTTCTAAAACCATACTCGTCATTTAGTCAGTTAGTGCCAGGAATTTCTTGTTTTTGCTGCTTGTTAATTATTCGATCAACCTGCCTAATCTTCAGCACTCTCTGTTCCCCATATTTCAGTAACCACATCAGCGTCTTCGTTGTACGACCTGTCGCATAATTTTGTAATAAGAGTTAAACCTTATGACATTAAAGACTTCATTTCTGTAGCCGTAGAGGAGGAAACTGTGAGACCCATCAAAGATTCGACTGAGTTTCGGAGATTTGTTTAAGAGGCTAGTCTCGAAACCTATTGCTGTGTAAGGTAAGTTGTCCGCAGGAAAAAATCGGCTAGCACGTATTATTTGCGGAACTCCAATATTTTCGAGGAAGCATATTGTATCGCCAGCGAGCAACAGGCACTGGTAAAAATCGGTTTGGTAAAAAAAAACGATGTTCTCGTTGTTGTAGTCTTAAGTCCAAGACTGATTTGATGCAGCTCTCCACGCTTTCTCTTCTGCGCAAGCCTCTTCATCTACGAATAATTACAGCAACCTGAATCCTTGTGACCCTGCTCACTGCATTCATCTCTTGGTCTCCCACTAGAATTTTTGCCCCAACACTTCTCTCCAATAGCTAACTGGTGACTCCTTGATGTGTCTGAATGCGTCCTATCGTCCGATCTCTTCTTCGAGCCAAGTTAAGCGACAATTTTTTTTCTCCTCAATTCTGTTCAGTACCTCCTCATTAGTTACATGATCTACCCATCCAATCTTCAGCATTCTTCTACAGCACCACTTTTCAAAATCTTCTGTTTAGAGATGGGCAAAGTCGTTCATCCTTGGGAACTAATTCACTGGTGATCGCTCTTCTTTGGGAACCTTTCATTTGTACTCGTTCACCGTTCACTGTGCCTGGTATGTGGTTCTTATGAAAAACTGAAAATTAGTAGCATAGGTGTCTGAAGATGGAAGGCACCAAGAGGGACACTTGCCTCCTCCCTGGAGTACAGAGTTTTTATCCATAACAGAATCCTCACACACTTGTAATTTTCATGATTCTGCAAAACATCTCGTTTAGCCAACTGTAGCGTTATGTGGCTGATCGCAGTGAAATAATATAAGAAGGCGCACGAAAAACCGGCCCCGAGTACAGACTGCTCGCCAATTACGCACGATTTGTTGACCGCTACGAGCAGAATAGATAAACACGTAATAATTAGGCAGTGAAGAAATAACAAATAAGCTAACGCAAAAAATTTCGAAACAATAGATGACGATTTGCTAGCGACAATGAGCAGCTAGTACTCGGGGCCGATTTTTCGTGCGCCACCCTGTACCACTGAAGTAATATTGTAGGAGTTATCATACTCTTTTTACAAAATGTGACACCATACACTCGATTACGAAGCGCAGGCTTCATTCGGTTGTTAAGTCGGTCTGCCTTCCATTACAACGAACAAGCTCTTTTACCTTGGATCAAAAAAAGACGGAAAATAGCCACTAGTGTGCGCCGTGCCGACGTCCTTTGCGAGTATAATAACAAAAAATCTTGCCTTTTTACAAGTATTTCTTCTGCTGTTTATCGAAATAGTGGAGTAAGCTGATAACGCCATTTTGTTACCCGAAAAGATGTATGTATTACAGACCACGTAATTTTTATGTAATTTAGGTAATTATAAAATACGGACGCTGAATAGAATACTAAAAGAACCAGAAGTTCAGAGTTCAAAAAAGGTTTGAAACATATCTAGAATTGGCGTGCTAAGCGAACGGAACGAACAACAAAAACTCGATACTGAACTAACTGTGAGCAGTCGGCAGCGGAACTGCGACGAGTGGCCACGCGAAGAAGGACGAGTCCGGCCGAGCGAGACCGAGACAGACGGGAACGGGACCGAGGCTGGAACGAGACCGACCCACAGAACGAGACTGACCGTTTCCCGTTCCCGGGAACTATAAGTAGAAAGCCGCGACCGAAACCGAGACAGACGGGAACGGGACCGAGGCTGGAACGAGACCGGCCGACGTGCCGTTGCGGGAACGAGACTACTATAACAAGAAAGCCGCGACCGAAGTGAACTATGAAAGACCGTTCCTTAGAATTCGTTCCCCGCTCGTTCCGATCATCTTGGTGAACCAGTCCTTTGGACCTGTTAGTTCGTGAACGACCCATCTCTACTTGTCTCTACTTGTCTGAAATGTTTGCCGTCCACGTTTAAAATCCGTACAAAGCTATACCCCACACAAATACCAAGAGAAAACACTTCCTAAAACTTAAATCTCCATTTGATGTTAGCAAATTTTCATCCTTCAGAAAAGCTATTTTCCATGGCCAGTCTGCATTTTATATCCTCTGTACTTCGGCCATCACCACTTATTTTCCTGCCCAATTAACAAAACCCAAATACTAGTTTTAGTGCCTCGTTTCGTAATATAATTCCCTCAGCATCGTCTGGTTCATAAGGGATGATAAAAAGTTTCGGTTCGGAGGCCGTGCAGTCCAGGATCGATGGGCCACTCAGACAAAACCGCAGTGGGCATTAAAGCAACACGTCACCGAGGCACCAGGTTGAAGATACCCGTTTGGTTGTTGCTGTGGCGTCGCAACTAGTGCGCGATCTCCCATTTGTCTATTAAAAGCTTTACTTCAGAATGTATGTGGGCTGCAATGTAAGCCGGTAGAGTATTATACGGTCAGTAACGGACAAGTTGTGTCCTGCAGACTGTCACGACCTTCTGTTGCAGCTGCGCGTGCGAAAGCAGTGCAGTAGCGCTGGCAGGCCACTTACATTATACGAAACTAAAAATATAAATAACTAATAAAGGAATAACCTGAGGAACGTCATATTTGATGTACAGCCTTCTGTTGTGAAATGAAACAATATGTCAATGTCTGAGATAAAAAATAGTTGTATTTTGGAAGTTAGCAAAATTCCATAAAAAAAGGTAATTTTCCGACAGTCAAGATTTAAATAAATACAGTGATGTAATAGTTCACCTTCAGTGACTATGTACGATGATCTGATAACACTTTCAGTGTTCATATATAAATTTGGAAAGTTTTTAGTTTCAGAAAACCTCTGTGACTTTTCTATAATAATACGAGGCCTGTTCAGAAAGTAAGCTCCGATTGATTGCCAAATTGAAACCACAGTGAACATCAGAAATGTTTTACTTGTAACAATTAGCTACACCTTTCAGCTACTTCTCTACGTAGTCGCCGTTCTGACTTAGACTTTTGTCATAGCGTTGTACCAACTTTTCAATAGCCTCATCATAGAAGGCAGCCGCCAGTGCTTTCCGCCAATTCTCCACGCTGGCCTACACCTCGTTGTCTGTGTCAAAATGTTGTCTTCAAAGACAGCGGTTCATGTGACCAGAGATGAAACTCAGGGGGAGACAATTGCGGACTGTATTGTGGGTAATCTCACATTTCCATTTGAAAACGATGCAGGAGCATCTTCATTGCCCCTGCAGAATGCGGCTGAGAATTGTCTTGAAGAAGAAACAGCACGACAGTTATGTAATGTTAGCTGCATAGCTTCAGGCGAAATTTCTCACCAGGCCCTCGTACTTGGCGGCAGACACTATTTTCTAGACATCTTTACGCACTCACTGCGAGCTCAGAAATGAGAAGAGCGACGTGATGCTAACTGGGGTTATACTAGAGACACTACCCAACACATCTGTGCAAAGCTTTATCGGATTTTCATAGTCGTTTCCATTTCGCGACCGATCGGAGCTTACTTTCTGAACGCCCCTCGTAATTTCAAGAATTCTAAGTAAATATGTGTATTGTGTGTTAGGGTGCGTGTGAATGAGAATGCGTGCGTGAGAGTTTGTGGGACGTTCGGCATTATTAAAAATCATTCATGTAATTCTCTACAGGAACTGGCACGTGTTCCAACTCTGTAACGTGGGAACGAATCTACTAGTGGTTCCCCTACTAGTGGATGTCGGATGTCCAAGTATGTATGTTTATGTATAAGACAGCCAGAACATTCGCGACTACATAATAAATTTCCAGATGTAGAGTAAAGCTTATAGTTCATTTTGTTTTGTTTATTTAATTAGAGAGTTTTTTGTTACTTAATTTGATGACGTCAATGAGCCTAGAGAAGTGGTTGGTGTTTGCTAGATTTTGGCGCGAGCCGCGCCCTAGAAGTGAGTTCTCATTGGTCGTAAGTGCTGACAGACAATGAGAACCGAGACGGTTGGCCGCCTAGCGAGGAGATATAGTTTTGAGTGTGGGAGAGTGAGTCGAGAGTCGCGAGCTATCTTTGACTGGAGGCGGTTATGCTAGATGTGACTTTTCGCATTATGTGTAAGATGAAGTCTTGGGATGACTTCCGCGTTATCGTCCAGTGTTAATGGTATCTGGTAGTGACCAGAAACTGTTTATGAAAACTTTAGAGTGTTGTGATAATTCGTTCCGACGAAAATCGCGAGTGAACTTTGAATTATATAGTGTGGCGGTACTGAGTATATTATTACTGAGTATTTTATGGCGAGCATAAACTTTTACTAAAGACAATCACTAAATATCGCGTGCAGAAGTAATAGGCCGATCATTGACTGTGTTACAAGTAATTGGTTTCGGAATTTTGGAAGGTAAAAGTTCTGGCTGTTTTAGGTATGGTGATAACTGTGAGCAGAAACTTTAGTAATTTTCGTCAGTGTGGGCTGATGATCTTGCTTAACGGCAATAAAGATCTATTGAAGGTTTAAATTTGAACTTCATGTTTAAAGTACGAGTGACACCCCCTTTCTGAATCATTTCTTTAAAGTACATAGAAAATTTTCAGCAAATTTTACTTGTAGCGGCCTGCGGCGTGTAGTTATGAGGTTACAGTTTCCTCAACACTGCTTTTCTGTGATGTCGTAAGTAGCTGCAGTCAAGAGTTTACGTGCGAAGATCTACCGCTGTAAAGAGGTAGGTGAACAAAAATTATAAAGGAAATTGCATTGCAGCAGCAACGTATAATCCGTCGCAATTGGTGCATCGCACGCACGCACGTAAAAATCCGTCGCAGCTGCGTGAAGAAGTCCGCAACTGCCTGCTACACGTCTTCTTCAGACAGTAATCGTCCACGTTCATGGTCCTTTTTTAAGGGACTTAATGCTCGATAATCGCATGGCCAGATGTCATGACTATAGGGCGGGTGCACGAGAGTCTCTTAACTGAGTTGGCGTAACTTCTGGGTTGCGACATTTGCGAAACGTTGACGTGCGTTATCACGCATCAGCAGACCCTCTGACGCCCCATTCCACAACGATGGTTTTCTGCAGACATTCTGCCTCATACACATTCTTCATTCTCCGATAGATCTCCATACTGGTGTTTGTCCTTCGGCAGCCAAGGACAGAATAACAACACGCTGGTCCTGTTTGGACGCATTTGGTAATAGCATCGCCATAGTTCACCTTTCCTCACATACCGCACGCACGTCGGAAAGACACTATTGCTACCCTAATCCCATATCTACAAGTCGGTGCTTATATACCTGCATCGTAGTCGCACTACGTTGTATATACGCTGTTTCTTGACTTCCACAAGGCGTTCGATACAGTTCCCCACAGTCGTTTAAGGAACAAAGTAAGAGCATATGGACTATCAGACCAATTGTGTGATTGGATTGAAGAGTTCCTAGATAACTGAACGCAGCATGTCATTCTCAATGGAAAGAAGTCTTCCGAAGTGAGAGAGATTTCAGGTGTGCCGCAGGGGAGTGTCGTAGGACCGTTGCTATTCACATTATACATAAATGACCCTGTGGATGACATCGGAAGTTCACTGAGACTTTTTGCGGATGATGTTGTGGTATATCGAGAGGCTGTAACAATGGAAAATTGTACTGAAATGCAGGAGGATCTGCAGCGAATTGACGCATGGTGCAGGGAATGACAATTGAATCTCAATGCAGACAAGTGTAATGTGCTGCGAATACATAGAAAGGAAGATCCCTTATCATTTAGCTACAATATAGCAGGTCAGCAACTGGAAGCAGTTAATTCCATAAATTATCTGGGAGTACGCATTAGGAGTGATTTAAAATGGAATGATCATGTAAAGTTGATCGTCGGTAAATCAGATGCCAGACTAAGATTCATTGGAAGACTCCTAAGGAAATGCAATTCGAGAACAAAGGAAGTAGGTTACAGTACGCTTGTTCGCCCACTGCTTGAATACTGCTCAGCATTGTTGCATCCGTACCAGATAGGGTTGATAGAAGTAATGGAGAAGATCCAACGGAGAGCAGCCCGCTTCGTTGCAGGATCATTTAGTAATCGCGAAAGCGTTACGGAGATGATAGATAAACTCCAGTGGAAGATTATGCAGGAGAGACGCTCAGTAGCTCGGTACGGGCTTTTGTTAAAGTTTCGAGAACATACCTTCACCGAGGAGTCAAGCAGTATATTGCTCCCTCCTACGTATATCTCGCGAAGAGACCATGAGGATAAAATCAGAGGGATTAGAGCCCACACAGAGGCATACCGACAATCCTTCTTTCCACGAACAATACGAGACTGGAATAGAAGGGAGAACCGATAGAGGTACTCAAGGTACCCTCCGTCACACACCGTCTGGCTTGCGGCGTATGGATGTAGATGTAGATGTAGCAACGCCCTTAAATAGAAACTCTTTGATTGCCCTTCATAAATCGACTACATTCCATTACCCTTGTTTTGCTTTTGTCAATGTTAATCTTATATCCTCCTTTCAAGCACCTGTCCATTCCGTTCGACTGCTCTTCGTAAGTCCATTTCTATTTCGGGCAGAATGACAACATAATGGCAAAGAATATGGAAACTGAAATTAAGGCATATCTGCCTATGACGTGAAGAACATTATCTACGTACAGACCAGTATTCAAAATTAACGACTTACAGGATGATTAGTAGTTCTTACAGTTCTACTGGCCTGTTTTAAACTGCACGGAAAATCCTAGGCTCTCAGAATTATACAGTAGATTTAATGCACCGTTTATACAATTAGTCATAGCTCGAAAGATTTATACCATAGTTCGAAACATCGGGCAGGATTAATGAAACGGCAAAACTTACAGACCAAAAATAGCTGATAAAGGTACATTTAATGTCATCTTCAGTAGTAGCATGCCAAAGTATTCGGTAAATCGATATGGTCAACAGTGAAATGATGGTAAAATCGTTTATTCGAACGACGTGATAATGGCCAACGCTGATACGGGCAGTCTCTTTACGACCAAAGATAACACACAACCTATACTGTAGCATCTCTGACTGTTTATAGACTCTTTGGTAGTGGACCGTTACGCATAGGAAATGGAACCGAGAAACCTTTCAGGAAAATGGATGTCAGGACCTCGAGCCGACACGGTAGCTCACCCGTGGCTGTTCCATGGTCACGTTGACCGCTTCCTGCAGTGGATCTACATCCAGCTGAAAGAGTCGCGTGACAACACCTGCAAATACAAGCTACTCGCGCAACGCAAGTCTACGTTACCAGAGCCTAAAGGTCAGCAGCACCAAGCTGTAACTCGCTTGCCAGTAGCAAGCAAGTTAAAGCGTAGCCAGTATTGAGGTATAGTTTCAGCTTTACTGCCTCTGAATGAAAGTTTGTTAGTACAGGTATATTATCGCTACTCCCATTACGTGGGAGATCATTCCTTCACTTTACCGTGTGCTGGTGTTTCTGTTGTCGAATTATACGAATCATCCTATTCAAGTGCATAGTTAATGCTCTCCTGATGATATTAATGGTTTAGAAAGGTTTCAATCGAGGAGGGAGCGATGACTCTAGTAGAGTTTTGCTCAATTTTGCCTTCAAATTAAAAATAAACTACAAAGGGCAGTCAAATGAAAACGAGACGCGAGAAATAGTAAGTTAACTGTTTGTTATTTCAAAAGTAATCATCATAGCTGTTAACACATTTATCTCACTGGGAGACAAGACGACCAATGCTTTCATGGAAAAATGTGGACCCGCTCACTTGTTGCCAAGATTGCTTCGAGTACGCTGCAGAAATTTCTCTGGGAAGCCCTTATACATCCTCGATCTCTCCCAATGCGATTTCCACATTTTTGGAGCCTCGAAGAAAGAAATTCGTAGCCATGCCATCGATTTGCTTAGAGCTGCAGGCCTGGGTAGAGTCATGGTTCGGAAGTCAACAGCAAATATTTTCCGTGACCGTCCTGTCTCACAACGGATTAAATATATTAACAGTTCTGTCGATTACTTTTGAAATAATAAACAGTCTACTTACTTCTTCCATCTGTCTCGTTTTCATCAGACAGTCCGTTATACACGTGTTGCAAGGAGAAAATTTGGATTAGATGCACATCGTTTTGTGTTCACCACAGTTTTACAATACCAAGGCTCTGTCATTCGCAGTTTTCCTATTACATGAAATAAAAATTGGGGAATATTATTCGTGACAATTCAAACAATTTTGTAACTGTGATCATTTTTGGCATAGAATCGTATAGAATGCCTTTTAATATTTTCGCAAGAGAACTTATTTCTTGTTGATTCTACCGAACTGTTGCACTCTTCTAGAAGGTAATGTGTAACAACGCCACGTCCAATTACAGAAACAGATTTGTGCATAGTTTGACGTAGTATTGCTAAATAGCATCAGGTTCCACTTTATCTATTTTCATTTAATTGCAAAGAGAATATTCTTTGTATTAGTTAAAGGTTTTGTTTGTTTTCGAACCCCTCTGAATGAAGTTATATAAATGAATTTAAAAAAATGTATTGTCAAACATACTCAAATCAACATTTGACAGGTGAATTTTATGTAATAGAACTACAAATATTTGGCTAGTGGCCTAGTTATATAGATAAATGTATCTGTCAAGTACAAATTTTGCGAAAAGGAATATTGTTTCCACACATAGCTGTTACTTAATACATTTTCACTGCAAAATGTCATAAAACATTTTAACAGATCCATTTCTCACAAGGAACTTGAAAATATTTTTGTAATATTTATATTAATTAATCTGTCAAACACAGGTTTTGCAAAACACCTTTCCCCTTTTACGTTTGACATACTTCTTCAGCTACTAAATTATGGTAAAAAGGGACAGCAGTTGAATAGTTAATTGTAAATGGAAAAACTTAATTCGGTAAGAAGAGCGTTTTATACGCTAGTGTCGAAGCTTAGAGAGAGTCCCTTTGGGATCGAAGACTAACCTAAAGTGATGTGCTCTTGCTCTAATGAGCGAATTTCTCGTCAATGTGTCAAAGAATGGTGAAGTGGTTGTCTAGGCATGACGAACCACGAAGATTTAGCCCTAAGGAATCCGACATTTGTCTTGTCGGGGTGGCCAGTGAACCGATATTGTAGGGCCAACTGTTCGGTGAAAGCAGTTTCTGTATCTATGTTACTCCTCAGAGACTTCAGAAATATTTCTAGCCGAACCCTCATTGTCGTACACGGATACCAACCAATTTTCAGATTTCCTTCTATTTGCGAAAGCTGCTCATCTGATCAACACTACGCCAGACATTGGTCAGGTATCGACCAAGACTCTGTTCGCTCTGATGTTATGCAAAACAAGAAGAGCAATTTAATGATTTTCCCGAGTGGCAGTCGACGCACATTTTAATAGTTACTCTTTAGCTGGCCTTTTAGACTTAGTTTTTGAAATGAATAAAATTTTGTGTTTTTATAGCTCGTTGATAAAAACGAATCTGATTTCGCATTCTGTTTTGCAAATTAGACGAGCACCTAACCCATTACCAATGCTACCAAAATGATAAAAAACTGACTTAACATGAAAATTTCCACTCAACACTAAATCCAAAATCCAGCTCATGATGACGCGAATTTGCTATTTTTTTTATTGTTGCAGCGAAACCATCAGTGGAGTAAGTAACTGGTTTTACATGCTACAGGATATTTTTCAAATAGTCCCAAAACTTTCACTTGAATACATGCGCGAAAACGGAATCAGTCGCAATTTACGGTGTCGGTCAAAGGTATTTTATAAAAACCGTTACTTACAATTATATACAGGTTAGTGTGTAATAGAAAGAAACTGCCAGTGAGTAGTTAACAACAAAGCAATTATAATTCATTTAGTACAAAACTATACTTAGTTTTGAAAAAAGTTATCTTACAAGAAAACAGTAATAACGATGTCTAAATACGTGAGAATAAAACAGAACTACTTTGGAAGCTGAACAACAAATAAGTATTTCGTTGCATACCCATGGGCTTTGATCAAAGCTGCACATTTGTTTGGCATTGAATCCACAAGCTTCCGTAATAGGTCAAGTGGGAGTTTTGACCATGGGTCCAATAATGCAGCATCAATTTGATCTTTGTTTGACTAGCTTGTACTACGAAGACGTCGATCCAATGCATCGCAGAAGTGTTCAGTTGGGTTCAGGCTTGGCCAATCTAAAAATTTAACTTTTATCTGAAGAGAATTTTTTAAATGGCCAGAGGTGTGTTTCGGATCACAGTCAGGTCGTGGGTGTCTTTTGAATCACAGTCAGGTCGTGGCATATTCTTTCTCCCACATGTAATCACGTTCTTTTCTAAAACGTCACTGTACAACAAACACCCGTTTTGCCTTCTATTTGGACTAGAGGACCAACCCCACCTCAAGGAAAACATCCCCACACCATGAGGCAGCTACCACCGTGCTTAATGGTCGCTACCTGGTACCTTTTGTTGTGCCTTTGGTTGTTGTCTGACGTATATACTGCACACCACCGGAAGAAAATGTATTAAATTTACTTTCATCACTCCATAAAGCCTTTGACCAGTTTTTACATACCAAGGTTGACTTTTCTGTGCAAACTCTATCCTCGTCTTCCTATTTTTGAATTTATGAGTGGTTTCCGTTATGGTCGTCTACCATTTAAATCTGCTGCTACTAGGTGACGTTTTACAGAAGACACGTCTAGGTTCAGTCGATGATGCTGCTCCAGCCCATGTCTAATTTCTCCGTCCGATCTTCTTGTATCTGCTACCGACTACTTAAAAATCATTTCGTCCGCCCTCCTCCTTGTTTTTCTAGGACGACCTGACCTTGGCTTATTGGCTATTGTTCCATCCTGCTCTTACCGTTAACTCCACACCCTTATTAGTTGTCGTATATTCCATAGTCTCTAGCAACTATTTCCCTTCTTCAAAGCATACAAAACAGCTTGTCTCGCATCAACCGTGTACTTTTTATGTTTTGGCATTCTTCAAATTTTCAGTACAAATAAACAAACGCTATCTGACTATCTAAGTAACAATATTTAATGAATATCGTGAAAACAAGGCAAATAACAAAATACTTTTCAACTAAAGAAATCTATACTTATATTCTTATCGTATGACTTTGCATGTTACTAGGTACACTTTGTGATCAAAAGAATCCGGACACCTGGCTGAAAATGACAAGTTCTTGGCGTTCTCCATCGGTAATACTGGAATTCAGTATAGTATTGGCCCAACCTTAGCCTTGATGACAACTTCCACCCTTGCAGGCATACGTTCAATCAGGTGCTGGAAGGTTTCTTGGGAAATGGCAGCCCATTATTCACAGAGTGCTGCGCTGAGAAGAGGTATCGATGTCGGTCGGTGAGGCCTGGGAGGAAGTATCGGTTCCAGAACGTCCCAAAAGTGTTCTGTATGATTCAGGTCAGGACTCTGTGCAGGCCAGTCCATTACAGGGATGTTATTGTCTTGTAACCACTCCGCCACAGGCCGTGCATTATGAAAAGCAGCTCGATCGTGTTGAAAGATGCAATCGCCATCCCCGAATTGCTCTTCAAAAGTGGGAAGCAAGAAGCTGCTTAAAACATCAATGTAGGCCTGTGCTGTGATAGTGCCACGCAAAACAGCAAGGGGTGCAAGCCCTCTCCCCCCCCCCCCCCCCCCAAAAAAAAAAAACACGACCACACCATGACGCCACCGCCTCTGAATTTTACTATTGGCCATTCGCCTACCCACACCCTGTTATCGGGTCGCCACATTGTGTACCGTAGTTCGTCACTCTACACAACGTTTTTCCACCGTTCAATCGTCCAATGTTTACGCTCCTTACACCAAACGAGGCGCCGTTTGGCATTTACCAGCGTGATGTGTGGCTTATGAGTAGCGGCTCGACCATGAAATCCCGGCTGATTGTCATAGTGGATCCTGATCCAGTTTGGAATTCTGTGTGATGGCCTGGATAGATATCTGCATATTACACAGTACGACTCTCTTCAACTGTCGGTGGTCTCTGTCAGTCGACAGACAAAGTCGGCCTGTACGCTATTGTGCTGTTCAGATGGTTCAAATGGCTCTGAGCACTATGGGACTTAACTTCTGAGGTCGTCAGTCCCCTAGAACTTAGAACTACTTAAAGCTAACTAACCTAAGGACATCGCACACACCCATGCCCGAGGCAGGATTCGAACCTGCGACCGTAGCGGTTGCGCGGTTCCAGACTGTAGCGCCTAGAACCCCTCGGCCACCCCGGCCGGCTTTTGTGCTGTACGTGTCCCTTCACATTTCCCCTTCACTATTACATCGGTTCAAATGGTTCAAATGGCTCTAAGCACTATGGGACTTAACATCTGAGGTCATCTGTCCCCTAGACTTAGAACTACTTAAACGTAACTAACCTAAGTACAGCAAACACATCCATGCCTGAGGCAGGATTAGAACCTACGACCGTAGCAGCAGCGCGGTTCCGGACTGAAGCGTCTGGAACCGCTCGGCCACAACGGCCGGCTATTACATCGGAAGCAGTGAACTAGGGAGTTTAGAAGTGTGGAAATTCGCGTACAGACGTGTGACATAAGTGACACCCAATCACCTGACCACGTTCGAAGTCCGTGAGTTCGGCAGAGCGCCCCATTCTGCTCTCTCACGATGTCTAATGACTACTGAGGTCGCTGATATGTAGTACCTGGCAGCAGGTGGCAGAACAACGCATCTAATATGAAAAACGTATGTTTCTGGGGCTGTCGGGATACTTTTGGTCACATAGTGTATGTAATCACAGCGGCGTGAAGCTCTTGATGGTGTAACGCAGTTTTATACCTTGCTCTGTTGTAACTGCTTGCAAACTATTCTGGCAACATAAAACTGGAATTTGTAAATTTGCAGTAAGAGCCTATGAGACCAAACTGCTGAGGTCATCGGTCCGTAATCTTACACTCTACTTAATCTAACTTAAAATTACTTACGCTAAGGATAACACACCCACACATGCCCGAGGGAGGACTCGTACCTCTGAGGAGAGAGGGGGAGGGGGGGGGGAGCCACGCGAACCTTGACAAGGCGCCTCAAACCGCGCGGTCAACGTAACACTGCAAATAACACTACAGATATTTTTTTGGTTTTAATATATCACTTCTTCAATGAACTTTTTAATCGTCATATAAATGAACACTAAATGGGTTTAGTGTTGCCTGACTTTTTGTCCAACGGGAAGCTTCCACCATATCATGAGTTACAAAGAGAATTCCCTCCAAAATCCGTGAGCTTAATAGTTTCATCCGCTTTCACAATTTCTTTGACGATTTTAAATATTGTAGCTAATGCTCTATAGCTCGGATTTGCTCGTTGTGGTCATTTCGCGAGATCTATTTGGAAGCAATTAATATGTTGTCCACCATTTACCGGAGCGAACTCTCCCGGAATTTCAAAAGTAAACCTCTCTGTAATGCACAACGCCTTTCTTGTAGCGTCTTCCAATGGAAATTGTTCGGAATCTTCGTAGCGCTATCGCACTTACTAAACAATGTAACGAAATGCACCGCTCTTCGTTGCATATTTGCTGCCTTTTCTATTTATCCTACATGGTAAGCACGCTAGAGTGATGAAACAATACTAACGAATCAGTCGAACAAATGTTTTGTAAGACACTTCTTTCGTGTATGGGTTACACTTCTTCGAGATTTTTCCTGTGCGTCTCAGCCTGAGATCTACTTTTCTTAAGATTTGTTTTATGTGTTCATTGCACTCGATGTCGCTCCAAATGGCCAATATTTTATAACAGTTACCGTTTCCGTACCACAGTGGATCTAGTAATTTATTTATGCACGTCATCGTACATTTCCTTACCTTTAGATTCAACTTCCAGTCCCCGCATCATTCGTCAATACTCTGTATGTTTTAGCGAATTGTTACTGTCTTTTGGTGTTGCTACGATCTTGTGGACAACCGCATCATCTGCGAACAGCCTTAAAGAGTTTCCGGCGCTTTCTACTGATCATGTGTACACAGATGGAAAAAATTTAACAACAAAAATAATAATTAATGCAGAGCAGTGAAATTTTAGGAATACATTTGTCCAGATAACATACGTAAGTGATTAACTTTGCAAGACTGCAGAATTAGAGGTTAATATAAGCAAGAGATAAATCATTACAAATGTGAAATGTTGATACATTAGTAACTTGTGTAACCGACAGAATGTTGAATGCAAGCATGCAAACATGAATCTACATCTACATCTACATTTATAATCCGCAAGCCACCCAACGGTGTGTGGCGGAGGGTACTTTACGTGCCACTGTCATTACCCCCCTTTCCTGTTCCAGTCGCGTATCGTTCGCGGGAAGAACGACTGTCTGAAAGCCTCCGTGCGCGCTCTAATCTCTCTAATTTTACATTCGTGATCTCCTCGGGAGGTATAAGTAGGGGGAAGCAATATATTCGATACCTCATCCAGAAACGCACCCTCTCGAAACCTGGCGAGCAATCTACACCGCGATGCAGAGCGCCTCTCTTGCAGAGTCTGCCACTTGAGTTTGTTAAACATCTCCGTAACGCTGTCACGCTTACCAAATAACCCTGTGACGAAACGCGCCGCTCTTCTTTGGATCTTCTCTATCTCCTCCGTCAACCCGATCTGGTACGGATCCCACACTGATGAGCAACACTCAAGTATAGGTCGAACGAGTGTTTTGTAAGCCACCTCCTTTGTTGATGGACTACATTTCCTAAGCACTCTCCCAATGAATCTCAACCTGGTACCCGCCTTACCAACAATTAATTTTATATGATCATTCCACTTCAAATCGTTCCGCACGCATACTCCCAGATATTTTACAGAAGTAACTGCTAGCAGTGTTTGTTCCGCTATCATATAATCATACAATAAAGGATCCTTCTTTCTATGTATTCGTAATACATTACATTTGTCTAGTTAAGGGACAGTTGCCACTCCCTGCACCAAGTGCCTATCCGCTGCAGATCTTCCTGCATTTCGCTACAGTTTTCTAATGCTGCAACTTCTCTGTATACTACAGCATCATCCGCGAAAAGCCGCATGGAACTTCCGACACTATCTACTAGGTCATTTATATATATTGTGAAAAGCAATGGTCCCATAACGCTCCCCTGAGGCACGCCAGAGGTTACTTTAACGTCTGTAGACGTCTCTCCATTGATAACAACATGCTGTGTTCTGTTTGCTAAAAACTCTTCAATCCAGCCACACAGCTGGTCTGATATTCCGTAGGCTCTTACTTTGTTTATCAGGCGACAGTGCGGAACTGTATCGAACGCCTTCCGGAAGTCAAGAAAAATAGCATCTACCTGGGAGCCTGTATCTAATATTTTCTGGGTCTCATGAACAAATAAAGCGAGTTGGGTCTCACACGATCGCTGTTTCCGGAATCCATGTTGATTCCTACATAGTAGATTCTGGGTTTCCAAAAACGACATGATACTCGAGCAAAAAACATGTTCTAAAAATTCTACAACAGATCGACGTCAGAGATATAGGTCTATAGTTTTGCGCATCTGCTCGACGACCCTTCTTGAAGACTGGGACTACCTGTGCTCTTTTCCAATCATTTGGAACTCTCCGTTCCTCTAGAGACTTGCGGTACACGGCTGTTAGAAGGGGGCCAAGTTCTTTCGCGTACTCTGTGTAGACTCGAATTGGTATCCCGTCAGGTCCAGTGGACTTTCCTCTATTGAGTGATTCCAGTTGCTTTTCTATTCCTTGGACACTTATTTCGATGTCAGCCATTTATTCGTTTGTGCGAGGATTTAGAGAAGGAACTGCAGTGCGGTCTTCCTCTGTGAAACAGCTTTGGAAAAAGGTGTTTAGTATTTCAGCTTTACGCGTGTCATCC
This sequence comes from Schistocerca piceifrons, assembly GCF_021461385.2. NCBI lineage: Eukaryota > Metazoa > Arthropoda > Insecta > Orthoptera > Acrididae > Schistocerca > Schistocerca piceifrons. The sequence continues at coordinate 84,820,749 of NC_060143.1, read as the reverse complement.
TCTGTTTCAATGCCATCATCATCCCGGAGTGTCTGGATATGCTGTTTCGAGCCACTTACTGATTTAACGTAAGACCAGAACTTCCTAGGATTTTCTGTCAAGTCGGTACACAGAATTTTACTTTCGAATTCACTGAACGCTTCACGCATAGCCCTCCTTACGCTAACTTTGACATCGTTTAGCTTCTGTTTGTATGAGAGGTTTTGGCTGCGTTTAAACTTGGAGTGAAGCTCTCTTTGCTTTCGCAGTAGTTTCCTAACTTTGTTGTTGTACCACGGTGGGTTTTTCCCGTCCCTCTCAGTTTTACTCGGCACGTACCTGTCTAAAACGCATTTTACGATTGCCTTGAACTTTTTCCATAAACACTCAACACTGTCAGTGTCGGAACAGCAATTTTCGTTTTGATCTGTTAGGTAGTCTGAAATCTGCCTTCTATTACTCTTGCTAAACAGATAAACCTTCCTCCCTTTTTTTATATTCCTATTAACTTCCATATTCAGGGATGCTGCAACGGCCTTATGATCACTGATTCCCTGTTCTGCACTTAAAGAGTCGAAAAGTTCGGGTCTGTTTGTGATCAGTAGGTCCAAGATGTTATCTCCACGAGTCGGTTCTCTGTTTAATTGCTCGAGGTAATTTTCGGATGCCTTGTGTTGTACATATGCCGGATGCCTGTTTGTGGGATGGAGTTCCATACCTGTTGCACTTGGTTAGAGAATACAGAGACGGTTAATGCTGTTTGTGGATGACGCTGGAGTTGTCGTCCGATGATGTTCCATGTTCGACTGAAGACAGATCCGTTGATCGAGCAGGTCAAAGCAACGTGTCGACGTTCTGTAGAGCATGTTGGGCTACAACAGCAGTGTGTGGGCGAGCGTTATCCTGTTCGAAAACACCCTCTGCAATGCTGTTCGTGAATGGAAACACAACAGGTCGAATCACCAGACTGACATACAAATTTGCAGGTAGAGTACGTGAGGGAACCACGAGAGGGGTCCTGCGCTCACACGATATCGCACACCAGACCATAACTCCAGGTGTGGGTCCAGTGTGTGTAATACGCAGGCAGTTTGGTTACAGGCCCTCAACTGTCCTCCTTTGAACCAACACACGTCCATCTCTGGCACCGAGGCAGAACGAGTTTCTAACAGAAAACATACACTACTGGCCATTAAAATTGCTACACCACGAAGATGACGTGCTACAGACGCGAAATTTAACCGACAGCAAAAAGATCCTGTGATATGCATATGATTAGCTTTTCAGAGCATTCACACAAGGTTGGCGCCGGTGGAAACACCTACAACGTGCTGAAGTGAGGAAAGCTTCCAATCAATTTCTCATACACAAACACCAGTTGACCGGCGTTACCTGGTGAAACGTTGTTGTGATGTCTAGTGTAAGGAGGAGAAATGCGTACCATCACGTTTCCGACTTTGATAAAGGTCGGATTGTAGCCTATCGCGATTGCGGTTTATCGTATCGCGACATTGGTGCTCTCATTGGTCGAGATCCAGTGACTGTTAGCAGAATATGGAATCGGTGAGTTCAGGAGGGTAATACGGAACGCCGTGCTGGATCCCAGCGGCCTCGTATCACTAGCAGTCGAGATGACAGGCAACTTATCCGCATGGCTGTAACGGATCGTGCAGCCACGTCTCGATCCCTGAGTCAATAGATGGGAACGTTTGCAAGACAACAACCATCTGCATGAACAGTTCGACGAAGTTTGCAGCAGCATGGACTATCAGCTCGGAACCATGGCTGCGGTTACAGACAGGAGCGCCTGCGATGGTGTACTCAACGACGAACCTGGGTGCACGAATGGCAAAACGTAGTTTTTTCGGATGAATCCAGGTTCTGTTTACAGCATCATGATGGTCGCATTCGTGTTTGGCGGCATCGCGGTGAACACACATTGCAAGCTTGTATTCGTAATCGCCATACTGCCCTATCACCCGGCGTGATGGTATGGGGTGCCACTGGTTACACGTCTCGATCACCTCTTGTTCGCACTGACGGCACTTCAAACAGTGGACGTTACATTTCAGATGTGTTACGACCCGTGGCTCTATCCTTCGTTCGATCCTGCGAACCCCTACATTTCAGCAGGATAATGCACGACCGCATGTTGCAGGTCCTGTACGGGCCTTTCTAGATACAGAAAATGTTCGACCGCTGCCCTGGCCAGCACATTCTCCAGATGTCTCACCAATTGGAAACGTCTGGTCAATGGTGGCCGAGCAACTGGCTCGTCACAATACGCCAGTCACTACTCTTGATGAACTGTAGTATCGTGTTGAAGCTGCATGGGCAGCTGTACCTATACACGCCATCCAAGCTCTGTTTGACTCAATGCCCAGGCGTATCAAGGCCGTTATTACGGCCAGAGGTGGTTGTTCTGGGTAGTGATTTCTCAGGATCTATGCACCCAAATTGCGTGAAAATGTAATCACATGTCAGTTCTAGTATGATATATTTGTCCAATGAATACACATTTATCATCTGCATTTCTTCTTGGTGCAGCAATTCTAATCGCCAGTAGTGTAGGAGACCTCAACCGTGTCCTCAAATGAGCTCTCGCTTGACACCACTGAAGTCGTAAGTGGCGGTGGTTCGGGATCAGTGGAACGCACGCTACGGGGCGTCTCCCTCGGAGCTGTAGCTGAAGTAACCGGTTTGTAACACTTCGTCGTGTCGCAGTGGTGGCAACTGATGCTGAAATGCTGCTCAGTTGCAGTACGATGTGCGAGAGCTACACGCCGAACGCGATCGTCTTCCCTCTCGGTAGTGCCACGTGGCAGTCCGGAGCCGGTCTTCTTGCGACTGTACTTTCTCGTGACCACCGCTGTCAGCAATCATGTACAGTGGCTACATTCCTGCCAAGTCTTGCTGTAGTATCGCAGAAGGAACATCCAGCTTCTGTAGCCCTATTACACGACTTCACTCAAACTCAATGAGGTGTTGACAGTGGCATCTCTGTCGCCTTGAAGGCATTCTTGACTAACATCAACTCCGCACGTCCCATCTCAAAGTTAGCTCAAGCTCACGACCGTTCCAGGGTGTATTTACGAGGTTTGTCCGGAAAATACGTATAAAAGTTGAATAATAACTTTATTTTACAATTATTCAGGTATTACAATATGGTCTCCTTCAAAGTACTCGCCCTGAGACGCGATACACTTCTCCCAACGCTTTTTCCACTGTTGATAACATTGCTGAAAATTTTCAGTTGTGATGTTGTTGAGTTGCCGTGTCGTTTCCGCCTTGACGGCTTCCACATCTCCCAAGTGCCGTCCCCTAAGCACCATTTTGCATTTCGTGAAGTCACACGGGGCTAAATCGGGTGAATAAGGCGGTTGGTCTGTCACGGTGATTGAGCTTCGGGCCAAAAACTCGCGCACAACGAGCGACGTGTGAGCTGGCGCATTGTCGTGATGAAGGATCCACCTGCCCCCTTTTGCCAGCTCCGGTCGAACTCGGCCCACACGAGCTCTGAGACGTGTCGGAACTTCAACGTAAAAATTTCCGTTCACTCTCTGGCCGGGAGGGACAAATTCCTTGTGAACAATGCCCCTAGAATCAAAGAAAATAATCAACATTGTCTTCACATTGGACCTTGATTTTCGCGACTTTTTTGTTCTCGGTTCTCCTGCTAGTTTCCATTCCTTGCTTTGAGATTTGAGCTCCACATCGGATTCGTAAAACCAGGACGGGTCTCCAGTGATGACTCGGTTGAGAAAGTCCCCTCGTTCCTCTGCTTCCAAGCAATCCTCACAGCACTCAACCCTCTTTGCTTTCTGTTCTGGCGTGAAGAGCTTCGGTACGATTTTCGCACACAATTTCTTCATTTCAAGTTTTTGGTTCAGGATTTCGTGAACGATTGTTTTGGGGATTGACAGCTCGTCAGCAATCAATCTGACTGTCAATCTACGGTCTTTAAGAACACAAGCACGAATTCGTTCAACATTTGCATCGGAACTCGATGTCGACGGGCGTCCTGGGCGAGGGTCATCGTTCACTTCTTCTCGGCCATCCCGGAGGCTTTTTAACCACTTGTTCACGGTTGGTTCCTTCAGAGCATTGTCTCCGTAAACCTGTTTCAAAGACTCAAAAATCTCACGGCCATTCTTGCCTAGCTTTGCAAGAAACTTGATGTTGACGCGCTGTTCCTCAATCAGAGAGAGCTCCATGCCGACGGCAGGTGAAAAAGGGTAACTGTCAACAAGCTGCCGCACACTCCCTCCTTCACGCAGGTTCCTCTGATTCGAACTGAGCGTTGATGGGATTGATTGCAGCAGTAGTCCCACCTGGCGGTGACTGCAACTTGTAACATAAAGACATTATTTAACTTTTATACGCATTTTCAGGACAAACCTCGTATAGCAAACCTGATTTACATTCACATAGTGCCGTTACTACCGCCACTCTTATGCAATTGGCGTGAAATCTGAATGGACTTCATATGTAGAAAGACGCTTACTAACTTTCGTTTTGTACATGTGCTTTTTGGCGTTGCGATTTTTCCCGTCAGTATATACACTGTAAACAGTAACGGTCCTTTAATAAAATGTTGCAGACTATGCCGTTGTCGAATACATCTCACGTTAAAACCCAGCGTTTCGTCCCCATCTGCGGACAGCATTTTCAAAGGGGACTGTTGCTTCTTTGAATGTCCGATTCGCACCCTGACTCGCTATTGACAACAGCAAAATTCCGCTTCGGCGTACTTCCATGCAGTGGACATGAAGCGTCCCCTTAGGAAAATTAAATGAATTACTGTGCTGATAAGCTACTCTCGTCGTCACTATCATTTCTCAATTTACTTTGGAGCCAAGTGTTACGTTTTTCACACGCCATAATTATCACGTATTTCTCACGATAACAAGAAAAGCACAATTTGAAGAGCAAAAATAAGAAAACACATTCACATAGCACTGAAAATAATATCTAGTTAACTGCAAGCGCAGCTGCGAAATACATGGTGCAAATCTACATGCATGCCACAACTGTTTTACTGTACAACAATGAAAAACTACAACTACAAAGGAAATTCTCTCTATAATTACGCGCTAGCAATAAACAATAGCTACACTAATTACACAAACTACAAGAAAAAATCAGAAGATTCCAGTGAGGTATCCTGGCAGGGTCGACATATGGAACGTCCCCTTAGAAAAATTATAAATGACTGTGCTTAAACACACACACAATATTTTTAGCGCAACGCAATCTGACTCAATAATCCCTACAAAAGAATGGCCCTGACTAACAATAACCTATACCTTTCATGAATCACTTACCTCACAAAAATCTTCGTTACTTAAACTATTGCAATACAGCGAGCGCCAATACCGCCAGCTACATAAAAGATTCTAATCACTGAAGGCACTAACTAGTGATCGGCATAGTTAGCAAATGAAAGATTTTGATAGAGAACAAACAATGTATTTACGTTAATAGTGTTCAAAAGTCATAATATACATATCAGTTCATGACATCCAGTCTTACAAATTTATTCTTTCTGGTGGACACACGTCCAGATCGTCCGCTCTCAAAATTCTGCCATTTCTCTCCCCACATCCACCACTGCTGGCGGCTCACCTCCAACTGCGCAACGCTACACGCTGTTAACAGCCAACTGCCCAACACCACAATAGCGAATATTCCAACAATGCCAACCAGCCACAGACTGCACACAGCACAGCCAGTGATTTTCATACAGAGCGCTACGTGACGTTGTTGTTGTTGTCTACAGTCCTGAGACTGGTTTGATGCAGCTCTCCATGCTACTCTATCCTGTGCAAGCTTCTTCATCTCCCAGTACCTACTGCAACCTACATCCTTCTTAATCTGCTTAGTGTATTGATCTCTTGGTCTCCCTCTACGATTTTTACCCTCCACGCTGCCCTCCATTGCTAAATTTGTGATCCCTTGATGCCTCAAAACATGTCCTACCAACCGATCCCTTCTTCTAGTCAAGTTGTGCCACAAACTTCTCTTCTCCCCAATCCTATTCAATACCTCCTCATTAGTAATGTGATCTACCCACCTTATCTTCAGCATTCTTCTGTAGCACCACATTTCGAAAGCTTCTATTCTCTTCCTATCCAAACTGGTTATCGTCCATGTTTCACTTCCATACATGGCTACACTCCATACAAATACTTTCAGAAACGACTTCCTAACACTTAAATCTATACTCGATGTTAACAAATTTCTCTTCTTCAGAAACGATTTCCTTGCCATTGCCAGTCTACATTTTATATCCTCTCTACTTCGACAATCATCAGTTATTTTGCTCCCCAAATAGCAAAACTCCTTTACTACTTTAAGTGTCTCATTTCCCAATCTAATTCCCTCAGCATTACCCGACTTAATTCGACTACATTCCATTATCCTCGTTTTGCTTTTGTTGATGTTCATCTTATATCCTCCTTTCAACACACTGTCCATTCCGTTCAACTGCTCTTCCAGGTCCTTTGCTGTCTCTGACAGAATTACAATGTCATCGGCGAACCTCAAAGATTTTATTTCTTCTCCATGGATTTTAATACCTACTCCGAATTTTTCTTTTGTTTCCTTTACTGCTTGCTCAATATACAGATTGAATAGCAGCGGGGAGAGGCTACAACCCTGTCTCACTCCCTTCCCAACCACTGCTTCCCTTTCATGCCCCTCGACTCTTATAACTGCCATCTGATTTCTGTACAAATTGTAAATAGCCTTTCGCTCCCTGTATTTTACCCCTGTCACCTTCAGAATTTGAAAGAGAGTATTCCAGTTAACGTTGTCAAAAGCTTTCTCTAAGTCTACAAATGCTAGAAACGTAGGTTTGCCTTTTCTTAATCTTTCTTCTAAGATAAGTCGTAAGGTTAGTATTGCCTCACGTGTTCCGACATTTCTACGGAATACAAACTGATCTTCCCCGAGGTCCGCTTCTACCAGTTTTTCCATTCGTCTGTAAAGAATTCGCGTTAGTATTTTGCAGCTGTGATTTATAAAAATGATAGTTCGGTAATTTTCACATCTGTCAACATCTACTTTCTTTGGGATTGGAATTATTATATTCTTCTTGAAGTCTGTGGGTATTTCTCCTGTCTCATACATCTTGCTCACCAGATGGTAGAGTTTTGTCATGACTGGCTCTCCCAAGGCCATCAGTAGTTCTAATGGAATGCTGTCTACTCCCGGGGCCTTGTTTCGACTTAGGTCTTTCAGTGCTCTGTCAAACTCTTCACGCAGTATCGTATCTCCCATTTCATCTTCATCTACATCCTCTTCCATTTCCATAATATTGTCCTCAAGTACATCGTCCTTGTATAAACCCTCTATATACTCCTTCCACCTTTCTGCCTTCCCTTCTTTGCTTAGAACTGGGTTGCCATCTGAGCTCTTGATATTCAAACAAGTGGTTCTCTTCTCTCCAAAGGTCTCTTTAATTTTCCTGTAGGCAGTATCTATCTTACCCCTAGCGAGACAAGCCTCTACATCCTTACATTTGTCCTCTAGCCATCCCTGCTTAGCCATTTTGCACTTTCTGTCGATCTCATTTTTGAGACGTTTGTATTCCTTTTTGCCTGCTTCATTTACTGCATTTTTATATTTTCTCCTTTCATCAATTAAATTCAATATTTCTTCTGTTACCCAAGGATTTCTATTAGCCCTCGTCTTTTTACCTACTTGATCCTCTGCTGCCTTCACTACTTCATCCCTCAGAGCTACCCATTCTTCTTTTACTGTATTTCTTTCCCCCATTCCTGTCAATTGTTCCCTTATGCTTTCCCTGAAACTCTGTACAACCTCTGGTTCTTTCAGTTTATCCAGGTCCCATCTCCTTAAATTGTGGTCAGAATCCACATCTGCCCCTGGAAATGTCTTACAATTTAAAACCTGGTTCCTAAATTTCTGTCTTACCATTATGTAATCTATCTGATACCTTTTAGTATCTCCAGGGTTCTTCCAGGTATACAACCTTCTTTCATGATTCTTGAACCAAGTGTTAGCTATGATTAAGTTATGCTCTGTGCAAAATTCTACAAGGCGGCTTCCTCTTTCATTTCTTCCCCCCAATCCATATTCACCTACTATGTTTCCTTCTCTCCCTTTTCCTACTGACGAATTCCAGTCACCCATGACTATTAAATTTTCGTCTCCCTTCACTACCTGAATAATTTCTTTTATCTCGTCATACATTTAATCTATTTCTTCATCATCTGCAGAGCTAGTTGGCATATAAACTTGTACTACTGTAGTAGGCATGGGCTTTGTGTCTATCTTGGCCACAATAATGCGTTCACTATGCTGTTTGTAGTAGCTAACCCGCACTCCTATTTTTTATTCATTATTAAACCTACTCCTGCATTACCCCTATTTGATTTTGTATTTATAACCCTGTAATCACCTGACCAAAAGTCTTGTTCCTCCTGCCACCGAACTTCACTAATTCCCACTATATCTAACTGTAACCTATCCATTTCCCTTTTTAAATTTTCTAACCTACCTGCCCGATTAAGGGATCTGACATTCCACGCTCCGATCCGTAGACTGCCAGTTTTCTTTCTCCTCATAACGACGCCCTCTTGAGTAGTCCCCGCCCGGAGATCCGAATGGGGGACTATTTTACCTCCGGAATATTTTACCCAAGAGGACGCCATCATCATTTAATCATACAGTAAAGCTGCATGTCCTCTGACGTTACCAACATAAAAACCTAAACAGCTTACCCATGGTGGAAGACTGGTAGACGTCTTCTTCAGGACTGAAATACAGATGTCATACAGTTTCACGCCCTCCTACTTCTTATTAAATTTCCTGGGGTGTTTTACAATCTCTGTGACCTTGCTGTATAACTAACCTTTCATGATATCCGCTTTTGGCTGCCAATTCTTGATTCCTGTCCAGTTCTTGAGTCCTGTCGAAATGAATTTGGTGGTCTCCTGGCTGCAACATTCGTTGCTCAACAGCTGGGCTGTCAGTCTCCCCTCTTCTTTAATTGCCCTTGTGCTCTTATAATAGTTTTTAACCGTTCTTTTTGTAGTTCCCGCCTACATCTCTCAACAACTACACGGAATCCTTTAAATTCTTGCTTTTTCCAGCTGATTGTGAGCATCCTTGGTTGATTTAAGCTGATCTTGTATCTTCCAGTAGGGTTTGTATACTACCACGATGTTCTGCTTTTTCAAGATTTTTTTATGTGGTCAGTAACGTCCTTAAGCGGGCACTGTACGTGAAATTCGTTGAAATTTGACATTTTCTGTTTTCTACTCCAAAATGTACTTTGGACTTTCCTGAACATTTTGGTATATAATACATTAAAATCAGACAGTTGTGAGACCTTCAAATAATATTTTGAATGTTGACACGTGACTGTCACATTTTGCAGCTACGCATTTACTACCACAGTTCAGCAGTCATATCTTGGAAACTACACAGTCTAGAAGACTGAGAATTCCTTTCTTTTGCGCCTACTGCTGCGTCTCAGAAGTTGGCGTTACGAATAAACAAATCAGTCCCTTGTTTCTGATACTAGTTTTCGTTGAAAGTAGGATTTTGAAGTTCTCAGTAAGTACTGCCAAGGCTGAACGGTGAACCAGAGGGACAGATTACTTCATAAGCAGCAGTGTATAAAAAGTATGATGGCGCAAGTGGAGGAATGGAGGTAAAAGGACCAGGTAACATTTTCCAGCGTTCGCAGAAGGAGAGAGGTGTCAGATATGTGAATTACAGGTGATGGAGACTGCTAGGCTTTCATTGCAGTACAAAACAGTAAGCCATACGATATTCCTATACAAAAACTTGAGTGTGTAGGACATGTCAAGAAAATGATGGGAACAAGTCTGCATTACCCAAAAACCAAGCTGGGTAACACAAAATATTCTGATGGCAAGACAATAAAATGTGCTGGAAGACTAAAGGACAAAGTAATTAATGCATTACAGGAATATTATGGGAAGGCCATTTGAAATAACTGTGACAATTTAGAGAAGATGAAAAGAGCTGTGTGGAGCACTTTCTTTCATTGAATATCAGCCGATGAAAAGCCATGTCATGCTTTGTGTCCATCTCCACCAAACACTTGGTGTAAATATAGCCAGGCTGATTTTTATGGCACCCTACATGAATTTACACACACATTCTCTTCCTTTGGCAGTAATGGAGGCAATCAAACCTATTTACAGAGATCTGGCAAATGTTGAGCTACTAAAGAAGTGTTTACACGGGAAAACCCAGAATGTGAATGAGTCCTGCTAGAATGTTGTATGGTGCCGTGTGCCTAAAAATGTATTTGTTGGCCTTATTACTCTTAAAGTTAGCAGTGTCTGATGTAATAACTTTCAATGGTGGGAAGTATGAAAGACTTAAGAATATGCAGAAGTTATGGGTAAGATTTGGTCAGAACACAGCTAAGGGACTGCGGGAACTGGATAAGCTTCGTGTATGTGAAGAAGAGTTAGCTGCTCAGCAAATGACAAAACAAACAGGAAAGAAAAGGAGGAGGAAAGCTCTGGGCTGTTGTGACACTGAAGAAGACACAGACTATGAGCCACGGCAATTCTAGTGCACAAAATCGCAGAAATGTAAGTCAGTATAAGAACTTGTAATAAAAAAGTTTTAAATCTCAATATCTCTGAACTACATTTTTTGCAATGAATGACCTGTTTTCAAAAAAAGTACTGATGGTAGATTAGGAAATGAGACACTTACAGTAGTAAATGAGTTTTGCTATTTGGGGAGCAAAATAACTGATGGTCGAAGTAGAGAGGATATAAAACGTAGACTGGCAATGGCAAGGAAAGCGTTTCTGAAAAAGAGAAATTTGTTAACATCGAGTTAGATTTAAGTGTTAGGAAGTCGTTTCTGAAAGTATATGTATGCAGTGTAGCCATATATGGAAGTGAAACGTGGACGATAAATATTTTGGACAAGAAGAGAGTATAAGCTTTCGAAATGTGGTGCTACAGAAGAATACTGAAGATTAGATGGATAGATCACATAACTAATGAGGTTTTGAATAGAATTGGGGAGAAAAGAAATTTGTGGCACAACTTGACTAGAAGAAGGGATCGATTGGTAGGACATATTCTGAGGTATCATGGGATCACCAATTTAGTATTGGAGGGCGGCGTGGAGGGTAAAAATTGTAGAGAGAGACCGAGAGATGAATACACTAAACAGATTCAGAAGGATGTAGGTTGCAGTTGGTACTGGGAGATGAAGCAGCTTGCACGGGATAGAGTAGCATGGAGAGCTGCATCAAACCAGTCACTGGACTGAAGACCAGAACGACAACAATCTCTGTAGAATCTTACAGGTATCTCATATGGACCAGATGCCTTTCCACTATTAAGAGATAAAGGTCGCTTCTCTGTCTACTGACTGTACCTGCCATTTTGATGTTCATATGATTGAAAGGAGTGACCGCTTTACGATATCCTGCTGTGAAACGATTTCAGAAGACTGAGTTCGGTATTTCGACCTTCTCTCTACCCATCTTCAGTGTCGGTGCCAGTATGGTCCCTGAATGACTGAATAGATGGTTTCGATCCACATAGAGAATGAAGCCAGTTCGATTGGCAAAATTTTACTCTCAAGTTCAAGGAACGCTTTTCTCATTGCCTTCCTTAAACTCATTTTCACTTTGTTGATCAGTTAGGTTTTGAATTCACTTAAACCTGTGATGATGGTCTACTTACTTTTGTAGCAACTTTCTAACACGGTTATTAAACTACGGTGGTTCTTTCTCACCCCGAAGTCCTTGCTCGGAACATATTTATCTAAGGTATATTAAACGATGCTTTTGAATTTTTTTTTTCCATTTATGCTCAACATCTTCGTCCTTTGGTGCTGAATACTCAGACACTCTGAAATTTGTATCCTGTCACTCCAGTTAAACAAAAATATTTTCCTGTCTTCCTTAACATTCCCTGTAAAACCCGCAGTCATGGTTGCTATCACAACCTTATGATTACTAATACCTCAGTCTACGTTAACTGATTTGACAAGTTCGGATCTGTTAGTGGCTGTCGAATTGGTTCTCTAATTATCTGCTCAAAGTCATTTTCGGAGAAGACATTCACAATAATGTCACACGAATCCCTGTCTCTGGCACCAGTTTTGACAGCATGACCCTCCAAATCTATAGCTGGCAAGTTAAAGTCACACTATGTTTCAACGGCATGACCAAGGAAATTACTAACAATATCTGCAACTGATGTCCGAAGCGCTCTGCCGCTACAGCTTCTGATGCAGGTGTGGACAATAAAAGCACCTGATTACCACGTTCAACCACCTTTGAAGCTCAACTACACTCAGATTATTTCATATTCGGAATCCGTAGTAACCTCACTAAATATCATATAATTCTTTACACCAATGAACACACAGCAAGTATTGACGCCTAACCTTCCCTCGAGCCATATGTTACAATCCGAATTTACGATTTCGTTGTTTATTCCCGTCTGATTTGATTCTATTGCTAATACTATCTGAACACTTTCGTTGCGATCTTCATTCCGAAGGCTAGTTTGATGCAGCTCTCCAAGCTACTCTATCCTGTGCACGCTTCTTCATCTCCCAGTACCTACTGCAACCTACATCCTTCTGAATCTGCTTAGTGTATTCATCTCTTGGTCTCCCTCTACCATCTTTACCCTCCACGCTGCCCTCCAATACTAAATTGGTGATCCCTTGATGACTCAGAACATGTCCTACCAAACGATCGCTTCTTCTAGTCAAGTTGTGCCACAAACTTCTCTTCTCCCCACTCCTATTCAATACCTCCTCATTAGTTATGTGATCTACCCATCTAATCTTCAGCGTTCTCCTGTAGCACCACATTTCGAAAGCTTCTATTCTCTTCTTGTCCATACTATTTATCGTCCATGTTTCACTTACGTACATGGCTACACTGCATGCAAATACTTTCAGAAACGACTTCCTGGCACTTAAATCTATACTCGATGTTAACAAATTTCTCTTCTTCAGAGACTCTTTCCTTTCGATTGCCAGTCTGCATTTTATATACTCTCCTCTTCGACCATCATCAGTTATTTTGCTCCCCAAATAGCAAAACTCCTTTACTACTCTAAGTTAATCACATTACAACACAATTTTATTTTCTCACCAACTCTATTCAGCATCTCTGCCTTAGTTAAATGATCTACACATCAATTCTTCAGCATTATTATGTAGAATCACATTTCCAAAGCTTCTGTTCTCTTCTTGTCTAAAATGTTTATCCCCAAGTGTCTGTTCAGTACAAGGCTACACTCCAGACATATACTTTTAGAAAAGACATCGTAAAATTTAAATTTGTGTTCGGTGATTAACAAATTTCTCTTGTTCAGAAAGGCTTTTCCTGACATTACCAGTTAGTTACATTTCATATCCTCTCTACTACAGCCATCATCAGTTATTTTACTGCCCGCATAGGAAAATTCATCTGCTAATTTCAGTGTTTCATTTCTGATCTAATTCCCTCACAATTGACTGATGTTACCTACAAACGTCGAAGATTTTATCTTCTCTCCGTGAACTTCAATTCCCTCTCCATATTTTTCTTTCGTTTCCTTTAATGCTTGCGCAATGTACAGATTAAGTAATATGAGGAACAGGCTACAACACTGTCTCACTCCCTTGTCACCCACTGTTTCCCTTTCGTGCCAGGCCGCGCGGAGTGACCGCGCAGTTTTAGGTGTGATGCCACGGACTGCGCGGCCCCTCCCGCCGGATGTTCGAGTCCTCCCTCGGGCATGGGTGTGTATGTTGTTCTTAGTGTAAGTTAAAGTTAGTTTATGTAGTGTGTAAGTGTGGGGGCCGATGACCTCAGCAGTTTGGTCCCTTAGGAATTCACACACATTTGAACATTTGAACTTTCGTGCCCTTCGTCTCTTGTAACTACCGTCGGTTTACTGTATAAGTTGAATAAAACATATCGCCCCAAGCATTTTACCGCTGCTACCTTCAGACTTTCAAAGAATATGTTCCAGTCAAGACTTTCAAAAGCTTTCTCTATGCCTTCAAATGCTATAACCGTGGGTTTGACTTTCTTTAACCTATTTTCTGAGAGAAGTAGGGTCAGTATTAACTCGCCTATTACTGCAGTTCTTCGGAACCCAAATTTATATTCCCCAACATGGGCTTTTACCAGTTTTTCCATTCTTCTGCAAATAATACATGACATATTAAACTGATAGTTTGGTAATATTAACACCTGTCAGATTTACTTTTAACATTCTTGTTGTAGTCCGAGGGTATTTCCTGTGTCTCATACATCTTGCACACCAGGTGGAATACTTTTCAGACGCTTGTCTCTTTCAAGGATATTAGTAGGCCTGAGAGAATGTTGTCTACTCCTTGGGTCTTGTTTCGACTTAAGCCTTTGAAAGTTCTGTCAAATTCTTCTCGCTGTATCATATCTCCCACCTCTTCTTCGTCTACTTCCTCTTCCCTTTCTATAATACATCCATCAAGTGCATTTGCTGGGCATAGACCCTCTACAAATTCTTTCCATCTTTCAGCTTTCCATTCTTTGCTTAGTGCTGTTATTATCTTTAATAAGTGATACTGATTCTGGGACCTTACCATGGATGCCCATGTAGTTTAGTAACATCAAATTAAGGTTTTCTATTTACGATCTGCTAGGACGAACATTACCTGAGAATAATTTGGCTGACCTACTTTCGATTTCGGCAGGTAATTCATCAGTGGTCCCAAGAGAAGGGGAGGGGGGAAACAGGAAATGGTTCTTCTAACCTACACACCTACATAACAACCACGGGCACGTCACACGTATTGTAATACTCCAGTAGACGCTTCCGGTATGCAGTGCATGGCTGACATATTGTGGAGCCCTAAAGTTCTTCACACGAGAGCGGAGGTTGAGAAATTCGCTTTCGATATTGTCACAGAATCGTTTGAGCCTCTACTTTAGCCCTACCACTCTCCTCGAAGCCAGAGGACCGCGATGGACTCTAGTTGATCATGTTGGGGTCGTTTAATGAAATATTGCGATCTTGTGATACTCTGACAGTTTCCTGCATCGCATGCCATTCGAATCGTTTGCATAAGGTGTGTACTTTTTAAGTAATAACTGGAACAACAGTGATCTTGTACCGTTATTTATCAAAAAAAAATCCGTCTAGATCGCGAATGGTGCTTTTTTTCTACTAACTGGTGTCAATTCGTACATAGACCATCTTCAGTATTTATTTTCATTGGCGACACATAGAGCCCATGGGCGGAGCCGCTGTATGTCCTAAGAAGCACCTGTCATCAACTACTTGGTGATTGGAGCCTCTTAGCCCACTCAACGGCTCCGCCAGTGGACTCTACGCATCACAAATTGAGATACGTAACGAACAAGAAAGAAAGATTGAATTTAACGTCCCGTCGATATCGAAGACGGAGCACAAGCTAGGATTGTGTCAAGGACGGGAAGGAAACCTTTCAAAGGAACGATCCCGGCATTTGCCCGGAGCGATTTAGGGAAATCACGGACAACCTACATCCTAATGGCCGGACACGAGTTTGAACCGTCGTCCTCCCGAATGCGAGTCCAGCGTGCTAACCACTGCACCACCTCGCTGGGTGGTACATGTTGGACTGAACATGGTCTATGTATAACTGAAACCGGTTGCGTCGATAATAAACAGCATTTGAGATCTACACTGGCTGGTTTTTGTTAAATAACGTTTGTAACCTGAAATAGATAAATAATCCTTAATCACATACAGACTATTCGCAACTCTTCACCCAGGTGATGTCTGGTGAAAGATGCATGCAGGGTTAGTTTCTATGCACAGAGAACAGATTTCTGCATCCAGATAATACAGAGCTCACTTATCAATGCCAACGACTGGTGATACACTTATAGAAAGAGTATCTATCAGGTGGACATAGTGTCCTGTAAATGTTGCCAAGATCAGACTGAAGTAGTCACGTGACGATGGTCTGATGCTGTTGTTTACATTTTGTGCTAAGACACACTTTAATACATATCACTTATATTTGACACGTTTTCACACGTTATTGAATAGTAACAGCAGTGGGCTGAACTGAAGGGGGGAAGTCACCTTTCTTCGTTAAATAATACCACGAAGGTTTCATTACAGTTATCATGCTAGTAAGACGCACTTTTAAGTGTTGGCTAATAGCGAGGCACAGTGTAATGAAAGCATAAAATCACAGAGGTACTTGAAAACTTCAAGTTTGGCCTGATGCATTTCATAAATCGTTGCTATTACACCAATTTACTTAAATCCATATGAATTGCATGACTCCACAGAGGTGTAGACGAGCCACATCAAGCTGGAGGAAAGCCATTCGCGAGCAGTGGCCGAGCAAAAAGGGGGAGGGGGAGGATAGGCTTAAGGGTGACTTCTAAAGGAAGTGCCACAAGAAGCAGGGTGTGCAGTAGCCCGGCAACTTGTTGGCAGGTTAAGATGCACCAGATGCACGTATTGTCTGCTGTGGTGCCTTTGAGACACGTGCACACAAAATTCATCAAAACTGCGGTCTCCACAGTGTACGGTCGGAGACTTCTAAAAAGCTCGGTCAGACGGACAATGACAAAGGTCCAGACCAATGCAAAATAAGTTATAAATGAATCGGAATAGCCGCGCGGGATTAGCCGAGCGGTCTTAGTCGCTGCAGTCATGGACTGTGCCGCTGGTCCCGGCGGAGGTTCGAGTCCTCCCTCGGGCATGTGTGTGTGTGTGTGTGTGTGTTTGTCCTTAGGATAATTTAGGTTAAGTAGTGTGTAAGCTTAGGGACTGATGACCTTAGCAGTTAAGTCCCATAAGATTTCACATACATTTTTTTTGAATCGGAATCCCTGCTCAAAAGACATCCTGGTTCCATGTTTTTTACTTACCGTCCTTCCGAGAAGACTGTGGGAATCCGGACTGGCTGAGAGATAACCATCTCGTTGCTTTAACGTGAGAAGCTATGCGGCAGTCATTGTTAAAAAATTTCTTCTTCTCCTATTTGTGGGGAGGTCTGACGACATCCGGATGTCACTCCACATTTATCTCTCTCGCAATATGGGAGGGCAGCTCATTGGTTAACTTGAAAAATATCAGCTAGATGGGAGTCTGGAGCTATGATTCTCAAAATAAGCATATCAAGTGAGTTCACTGGGTGACTGAAAAGTTTTGTGCAAGTCGGGGTGTTGGAGGACATAAAAAAATCTTATTGGCTAATCATAGGCCAAATTATGCCAAGGAAGCTCATTTTCGAATATTTTCTGCAGAGAAGAAAAGAAGTGTAGAATATGTGAGGAAATCTGGATAGGTTCACAGAAGAGGATACAGTGGCTCGGGGTAAGATTCGGGGTAGAGACTGGGAAAAAGATGGACTTGGCTGGGAGCCACAGTGAAGGCCACAGCCAGCTATTTCGATACTCAGCTTATCATACTATCACCGAAAAGTTGCGACCATCGGCAGACTGCAGCACATGCAGGTCTTGTCTCCTTGAGTCGTCGATCAGGTGAGAGTAGGTTCCAGCGTGGGTTGTCACGGAAAGCTCATGATTAGCTCTCTGGTAGTCTACAAGTGTAGCCCGTGTAAGTATTACTGATGCCTTTCCACTCTAGACAGCCACAGACTTGTCTAGGACCTAGCAGCTTCCTAGGTGACTCAATCTAGTCTCATAGCCGAGGTCTCACCCGTGAATCAACGGGTTCGATCAGTACAATCATTGTGCATCCATCTCTGGTTATGAATTTCAGAGAACGACTTTTTGGAATGTTGGTAACTCGCATCCTACCTATTCCTTGCAAAATTTGCCAAGCCTATCAAATATTCAGTTAAATCGTACCTATGTTCAAAGTTTGTAATCCTTTTTCTTTGCTTTGTATCCTTGCCATTCTTATTAATTTTTAATCTTGCCCTTTTTCAAGTGTGTGCTCGCAGTCAGCGAATAAAATTGTGATTAATATGAACCAACGCTTCCAATTCAGTAAATGGTCGACCTACTCCAGTTAATAAACATTGATGATTTTGTAACAATTGTAACGTCCCCTTAGAAAAATTAATGAATTACTGTGCTGATAAACCTCTTACGTTATTTGATTTTCAAACAGCTGAACAGAACTGAACGTACTCAGACATTTCTCTCTTTACTTATTCTGATCAACACTGACACACAATATTTTTAGCGCAACGCAATCTGGCTTTCAATAATCCCTACAAAAGAATGGCCCTGACTAACAATAACCTATACCTTTCATGAATCACTTACCTCACAAAAATCTTCGTTACTCAAACTACTGCAATACAGCGAGCGCCAATACTGCCAGCTAAACAAAAGATTCTAACTACTGAAGGAACTAACTACTTATAGGCATAGTTAGCAAATGAAAGGTTTTGATAGAGAACAAACAATGTATTTACCTTAACAGCGTTCAAAAGTAAGTAATATATATATCAGTTCATGGTATCCGGTATTACAAATTTACTCTTTCTGGCGGACACACGTCCAGATCGTCCGCTCTTAAAATTCTGCCATCTCTCTCCTCACATCCACCACTGCTGGCCGCTCACCTCCAACTGCGCAACGTTACGTGCTGTTCACATCTAACTGCCCAACACTACAACAGCAAATATTCCAACAATGCAAACCAGACACAGACTTCACACAGCACAGTCAGTGATTTTCATACAGAGTGCTGCGTGGCATTACTAACACAAAAGTCTAAACAGCCTACTTACACAATCAGCACCCACGACTCATTTACGAGAATCAAATCTTTTTCATTATTCAGTTCTACGCGAGGCAATACTGACTCTACGAGAGCTTAGAAGATAGGTTACGGAAAGCAAACCTACGTTTATAGCGTTTGTAGAAGGCTTTCGACAATGTTGATTGGAATACCCTCTTTGAAATTCTGAAGGCAGCAGGAGTAAAATACTGGGAGCGAAATGCTATTTACAACTTGTACAGAAACCATACTGGAGTTATAACAGTCGATGGACATGATGGTAGTAGTCTATACCCGATATTATTCAATTTGTACACTGAGCAAGTAGTAAAGAAAACCAAAGAAAAATTTGGAGCAGAAACTGAAGCCCAGGTAGAAGAAATATAAACTTTGAGAGTTGCCGAAGACATTGTAATTCTAACACAGACACCAAAGGACTTGGAAAATCAGCTGAACGGAATGGACACTGTCTTGAAAAGAAGATATAAGATTAACATAAACGAAAGCAAAACAATGATAACGGAATGTAGTCGAATTAAATCACGCGATGCTCAGGAAATTAGATTAGGAAAGGAGACGCATAAAGTAGTAGATGACTTTTGCTATTTGTGCAGCAAAATAACTATTGCTGGCCAAAGTAGAGAGGATATAAAATGTAGACCGCCTATGGCAAGGAAAGCGTTTCTGAAGAACAGACATTTGTTAACATCGAATATAGGCTTAAGTGTCAGGAAGTGTTTCCTTGAAAGTATTTGTATGGCGTGTAGTCATATTTATGGGGTTAGGTTAGGTTAGTGGTGTTTAACGTCCCGTCGACAACGAGGTCATTAGAGACGGAGCACAAGCTCGGATGGGGAAGGAAATCGGCCGTGCCCTTTCAAAGGAACCATCCCGGCATTTGCCTGAAACGATTTAGGGAAATCACGGAAAACCTAAATCAGGATGGCCGGAGACGGGATTGAACCGTCGTCCTCCCGAATGCATATTTATGGTAGTGAAATACTGACGACAAACAGTTTAGACAAGAAGAGAATGGAAAATTTTGAAATCTGTCCCTACTGAAGAATGCTGAAGATTAGATGGATATATCACGTAACTAATGATGAGGTATTGAACAGAATTCGGGAGAAAAGAAATTTATGGGACACCCTCATTGAAAGAAGGGGCAGGTTAATGGGACACATTATGCGGCATCTAGGGATTACCAATTAGCTACTGGAGTGAAGTGTGTGCGTGTGTGTGTGTGTGTGTGTGTCGACGAGCGGAGGTAAATCAGATGCAGAAGGAGGTAGGTTGCAGTAGATATTCAGAGGTGAAGAGGCTCGCACAGGAAGGAGTAGCGTGAAGAGCTCCATCAAACTGAAGAGGCAACAGTGACAACACATCTTCTCTACACATAGGGAGCAATCAGTCGCTTTGTCGGTCCATCCGGGACACATACTGAAACAACCGAAAGGCTGGTCATCTCGAATCGGCGTCTTGCATTCATTGTATGACACTATTGTCATATACAGGGTGTTACAAAAAGGTACAGTCAAACTTTCAGGAAACATTCCTCACACACAAAGAAGGAAAATATCTTATTTGGACATGTGTCCGGAAAAGCTTACTTTCCATGTTAGAGCTCATTTTATTACTTCTCTTCAATGCACATTAATCATGGAATGGAAACACACAGCAACAGAACGTACCAGCGTGACTTCAAACACTTTTTTACAGGAAATGTTCAAAGTGTCCTCCGTTAGCGAGGATACATGCATCCACCCTCCGTCGCATGGAATCCCTGATGCGCTGATGCAGCCCTGGAGAATGGCGTATTGTATCACAGCCGTCCACAATAGGAGCACGAAGAGTCTCTATATTTGGTACCGGGGTTGCGTAAACAAGAGCTTTCTAATGCCCCCATAAATGAAAGTCAAGAAGGTTGAGGTCAGGAGAGCGTGGAGGCCATGGAATTGGTCCGCCTCTACCAATCCATCGGTCACCGAATCTGTTGTTGAGAAGCGTACGAACACTTCGACTGAAATGTGCAGGAGCTCCATCGTGCATGAACCACATGTTGTGTCGTACTTGTAAAGGCACATGTTCTAGCAGCACAGGTAGAGTATCCCGTATGAAATCACGATAACGTGCTCCATTGAGCGTAGGTGGAAGAACATGGGGCCCAATCAAGAAATCACCAACAATGCCTGCCCAAACGTTCCCAGAAAATCTGTGTTGATGACGTGATTGCATAACTGCGTGCGGATTCTCGTCAGCCCACACATGTTGATTACGAAAATTTACAATTTGATCACGTTGGAATGAAGCCTCCTCCGTAAAGAGAATATTTGCACTGAAATGAGGATTGACACATTGTTGGCTGAACCATTCGCAGAAGTGTAGCCGTGGAGGCCAATCAGTTGCTGATAGTGCCTGCACACGCTGTACATGGTACGGAAACAACTGGTTCTCCCATAGCACTCTCCATACAGTGACGAGGTCAACGTTACCTTCTACAGCAGCAACTTCTCTGACGCTGACGTTAGGGTTATCGTCAACTGCACGAAGAATTGCCTCGTCCATTGCAGGTGTCCTCGTCGTTCTAGGTCTTCCCCAGTCGCGAGTCATAGGCTGGAATGTTCCGTGCTCCCTAAGACGCCGATCAATTGCTTCGAACGTCTTCCTGTCGGGACACCTTCGTCCTGGAAATCTGTCTCGATACAAACGTACCGCGCCACGGCTATTGCCCCGTGCTAATCCATACATCAAATGAGCATCTGCCAACTCCGCATTTGTAAACATTGCACTGACTGCAAAACCACGTTCGTGATGAACACTAACCTGTTGATGCTACGTACTGATGTGCTTGATGCCAGTACTGTAGAGCAATGAGTCGCATGTCAACACACGCACCGAAGTCAACATTACCTTCCTTCAATTGGGCCAACTGGCGGTGAATCGATGAAGTACAGTACATATTGACGAAACTAAAATGAGCTCTAACATGGAAATTAAGCGTTTCCGGACACATGTCCACATAACATCTTTTCTTTATTTGTGTGTGAGGAATGTTTCCTGAAAGTCTGGCCGTACCTTTTTCTAACACCCTGTATTTATGAGATAAGTGCTACACAAATTCGATATCGAGTAGAATTGTGCTGCCAGGCAATACGGTGAACGTTTACGTATTTCGAGAATTGTTCATCTGCAGATAAACTTTAAATATGACTGACTCAGTAATTTTCTTCGTGTTATTCAGTTTTTAAAGCTGATGTGCGAATTTGATAGTTGTTATCAAGGTCTTGTGTCGTAGTGGATAATTAAGTACGACTAATATTTTAATTTTCAGAATAATGAACAATAAAAAGTAAAAACGGAAGAATTTCGTTCCTAAAAATATTTCAACTTGCAGTAGATCCCTAATATGTTGCGTATCGTAATTCCATTTTTGAATTTGTTCGACGTACTTCCGTTGCGGCGGACTAGGAAATTATTTGACAATATCACTGCAGCACAATTTATTTAAACAGAGACTCGCCAATGCGATAAAGTAGCCTACAGCAAAGAACGTGAAAAATAGCTGTAGCTATCCCTTCTTTTACTGCAACAAAAAACGGCGTCGGAGCCGTGACATTTCTCGCAAACAACAGAAATGTCCCTGTGTTTATCTCTTCAAAGCTTTACACTAAAGTGACAAAAGCCAAGGGATAGCAATATGCAAATCCACAGATGGCGGTAGTATCGCGTTCACAAGATATAAAAGAGCAGTGCGTAGGCGGAGCTGTCATTTGTACTCAATTCATGTGAATAGATGTCCCCACAACTGGAATTAATAGACTTTGAACGCGGGCAGGTAGTTCGAGCTAGACGCATACGACATTCCATTTAGTTAGAAAATTCAATTGTGTCAAGAACGTGCCGAGATTAACAGCTTTCAGACATAATCCGTCACCAAGGACAATGCAGTGGCCGAGGACCTTCAATTAATGACCGAGACCATCAGCATTTGCGTAAAATTGTCAGCGCCAGCCAACAAGCAATATTGTGTGAAACAATTACAGAAATCAATGTGTGACGTATGATGAACTTATCTGTTAGGACAGTGTGGCGAAATTTGTTGTTAATGGGCTATGGCAGTAGACGACATACGCGAGTGCCTTTGTTGTCAGCATGACATAGTCTGCGGCGCCTTCCCAGGGCTCGTGACCTCATCGGTTGGACCCTAGACGACAGGAAACCGAGGCCTGGTCAGATGAGTTCCGATTTCAGTTGGTAAGAACTAATGGTAAGGTTGGAGTGTGGCGCAGACCCCATGAAGCCATGGACTCAAGTTGCCAACAAGGCTCTGTGAAAGTTGGTGGTGTCTCCGTAATGGTGTGGGTTGTGTTTACATGGAATGGATTGGGTCCTTTGGTCCAACTGAACTACTTGGAGGACATTTTCAGTCATTCATGGACGTCGTATCCCCAAACAATGATGGAATTTTTATGGATGACATTGGGCCATGTCACTGGACCACCATTGTTCTTAATTGGAAATTTTGGAAATTCGTGGTAACGTTCTGTCAGACCAAACTCCTGAGGTCATCGGTCCCTAGGCTTACACACTGATTAATCTAACTTAAACTAATTTACGCTAAGAACAACACACAAACCCAAGCCCGAGGGAGGACTCGAAACTCCGACAGGTTGGGAGCAACGGCGCAAACCGTGATAAGGCGCCTTAGACCACGTTGCTACCCCGCACGGCTTCTCAATTAGTTTGAAGAACATTCTAGACTATTCGAGTGAATGATTTGATCATGTAGATCCCCAACATTTATGGAACATAATCGAGAGATCAGTTAGTGCACAGAATCCTGTACTAGCAACACTTTCGCGATTATGGACGGCTATAGAGGCAATGGAGTGGGAATGGATAATGGAATGTAGTCGAATTAAGTCGGGTAGTGCGGAGGGAATTAGATTAGGAAATGTGACGCTTAAAGTAGTAAAGGAGTTTTGCTATTTGGCGAGCAAAATAACTGATGATGGTCGAAGTAGAGGGGATATAAAATGTAGACTGGCAATGGCAAGGAAAGCGTTTCTCAAGAAGAGAAATTTGTTAACACCGAGTATGGATTTAAGCGTCAGGAAGTCGTTTCTGAAAGTATTTGTATGGAGTGAAACATGGATAAATAGTATGGACAAGAAGAAAATAGAAGCTTTCGAAATTTGGTGCTACAGAAGAATACTGAAGATTAGATGGGTGGATCACATAACTAATGAGTAGGTATTGAATAGGAGTGGGGAGAAGAGAAGTTTGTGGCATAACTTGACTAGAAGAAGGGATCGGTTGGTAGGACATGTTCTGAGCCATCAAGGGATCACCAATTTAGTATAGGAGGGCATCGTGGAGGGTAAAGATCGTAGAGGGAGACCAAGAGATGAATACACTAAGCAGATTCAGAAGGATGTAGGTTGCAGTAGGTACTGGGAGATGAAGAAGCGTGCACAGGATAGAGTAGCTTGGAGAGCTGCATCAAACTAGCCTTCGGAATGAAGATCGCAACGAAAGTGTTCAGATAGTATTAGCAATAGAATGTGGGATCAAATCAGACGGGAATAAATAACGAAATCGTAAATTCGGATTGTAACATATGGCTCGAGGGAAGGTTAGGCGTCAATACTTGCTGTGTGTTCATTGGTGTAGAGAATTATATAATATTTAGTGAGGTTATTACGGATTCCGAATATGAAATAATCTGAGTGTAGTTGAGCTTCAAAGGTGGTTGAACGTGGTAATCAGGTGCTTTTATTGTCCACACCTGCATCAGAAGCTGTAGCGGCAGAGCGCTTCGGACATAAGTTGCAGATATTGTTAGTAATTTCCCTGATCATGCCGTTGAAACATTGTGTGACTTTAACTTGCCAGCTGTAGATTTGGAGGGTCATGCTGTCAAAACTGGTGCCAGAGACAGGGATTCGTGTGACATTGTGAATGTCTTCTCCGAAAATGACTTTGAGCAGATAATTAGAGAACCAATTCGACAGCCACTAACAGACCTGAATTTGTCAAATCAGTTAACGTAGACTGAGGTATTAGTAATCATAAGGTTGTGATGGATAGATCACATAACTAATGCGGAGGTATTGAATAGGAGTGGGGAGAAGAGAAGTTTGTGGCACAACTTGACTAGAAGAAGGGATCGGTTGGTAGGACATGTTCTGAGGCATCAAGGGATCACCAATTTAGTATTGGAGGGCAGCGTGGAGGGTAAAAATCGTAGAGGGAGACCAAGAGATGAATACACTAAGCACATTCAGGAGGATGTAGGTTGCAGGAGGTACTGGGAGGTGAAGAAGCTTGCACAGGATAGAGTAGCTTGGATTGCTGCATCAAACCAGTCTCAGTACTGAAGACCACAACAACAACAACAACAAAGAGGCAACATGGCCCTATATTTCTGCAGAGAACGTCCAACGACTTGTTGAGTCCATGCCATGTCTAGTTGCTGCACTACGCCGGACAAAAGCAAGTCCGACACGATATTAGGAGGTATCTCATGACTTTTGTCACCTCAGTATAAGTCAAAATCATGCCAGATATCGAATGCAGATTGAAATGAAACGATCGTTTGGCATTATTGCCCAGTACGCATCTGGGGTGATTCGCCCTCCTAGTGTTAGTCTTTTTAGTTGACGCTACTTCGGCGACTTGAGCGTTGACGATGATAAAATGATTACGAGGGGCACACAACGTCCATTCCCCGAGCGGAGAAAATCTCTGACCCGGCTAGGAATCGAACCCAGGCCATCTGCTGGAAGTCAGCCCTGTGCCCACTCAGGTAAGGAGGTGAGCAATGCAAATTGTTAAAGATTCCTGTAAAAAATGTGTACAAACTCCACGATACCTTTTGACGAGTTCTGTCTGTACTAGCAATTCAATGACATTCGAAATCTGCTGACCGCGAAGGGACAAGCATTACTTCACTCCATGGTCACGTGGCCTTTGATTCAACGTACGTTGTAGAAAAAATTTTATATTCTGTGCAACAGAATGCTCACTCCATAGATATTTCTACGACAGCTGATGGGGGCAGCGTCTTTGCGATCAAAGATAACGCAACAGCGATGCTGTAGCTTCTCTGATTGTCAGTGTAGGCTCGTTGGTGGTAAGCTGTTTTGGGGAGGTAATGGAGCCGAATATCATCAGAGCGAAATGGCAGCCGGGACCAAGATCCGACACGGTTGCGCACCCGTGGCTGTTTCGGGGTCACTGGGAGAGATATGAGCAATGGAAACATATCGCCGAGAAGCGTGCGCGGGCTCACCGCTCGATTAAAATCAAGAAAATAAAGTCGACGCTGCCACCGCCCAAAGGTCAGCGTCACCGCACTTTGCCTCGTTTGTTAGTAAGATAGACAGTATGTTCCAGATGTTGATGTATGGTTTTGGCTGGGAGCCCTTTTGCTTGCCCTAAAAAGCAGTGGTCAGACTTTTAACATTTCAGTCGATACGTAGTCTTGAATAAGGATTGCATGTGAAGTACATGTCTGTGAATTGTTTATTTTCCATAGCGAACTATCGCCCCGCGAACTAGTGACTAGTGTTGGTACTACTCCGCAACATCTCTTAGCGTAGTTAGTGTATTACGGATTTTATTTAAAAATAATTGTGAAACACGGACTACAATTCCTTCTACCGCGCGGGTCACGTATAAAAACAATAAACAATAGATCGCATTCACAATTGAGTCCAGTTCTCGAGCGAGTCTCGCAGTCTAATGACATCTATTCGTACTATTTCGGCGGTGGGTCTTTTCATTGCTATTTACTCTCGCGATTGCACTTATAGTCAGTTTGATATGATATATTACGTTTAATAAGCATATACTCTATAATTAAATTCCGTCCTCGTTTTGTCTTATGTTACCATCTTATTTTCAAGCAGGTATCTTTTTTATTCGTTGTCCCTATTTTTGATATGTTGCAACCCACTTGGTACGTTATTATAGTCTCGAATAACGAAATAAAAGTTTGCTTTAAGTTGAGACCCAAGTAAAATTTTTAATGACAGTTTTTCACATTTATTTATCTTTCCTTAAAAATCATATAAATGTTTAAATATAAGCGTAGGCTTCCGTGGCCATTGTCACAGTCAATAAAATTTTTCTGGGTTTGTGACCGCATTGTCAATATGTAAAATTACCAACGTTTCGGTCAATGTTGCAAGTGTCTTGCAACACTGACCGATGTCGGTAGTTTTACATATTCACAGTGCAGTCACAAACCCAGAAAAATTTTATTGTCAGTATAAATGTTTGTTTATCCATACATACTATAAGAGAGCTCTTATTGTAATGTTCAAATATAACAGGAGTTTGTATGGTGATAGGATTGAGTGTTATTTTCTCCTGTATTTAACGAAAAAGTAAAATTTGAAACAGGGCTATAGCTCGCTGGTGCCTAGTTCGTAGTTTCTCGTGTATTACTTGTACTCTCGCCATCCGATTCAAATGTTGTGTGATCGTTCAAGCAGATTTCACTCGATACCGTATCGGGCTCAGAGGAGTGTCGGGAAATCATGGGTTCGATCCAACCCTAGTTATCCACTGTTTGCAATTCACGAGTGATTATTGGAGATTACTAGTGTTTGTCACTCATCTGATATGACGAGAGCACTATGTTCCAGAGCATTATTAGACTGAGGAAATAGTAGCGTACATACCACATGCTTATAACTTATTAGAATAAAGGTATTATTTGCCAGTAATGTTTCGTATCGATTGCTGCACACAGTCGCAAATACGATAGCAAACCCTAAGCCTTTAAATTTTGATTTCAGCCTCTAAAGTAACCTTTCCAAGTTGCTGAAACATTTAAGCTCTACGACGCCAACGATTTCTTTGTCCAGTATGTTTACGTGTGCCCATGTTTTCGCTCAGCCTTTTTCAATTATTTCACTTATGATCTTTTTATTAGTTGTTTCAAAATATGCAGCAGAAAATTTGTAAATATTTTGTGTATTTATGATCCAAATCTGATAGACTGGATTCGGGACGTAGTAGTAGAAAGTTAATCAAAGAAAAGAAAACTTGTGCCTTTTAAAACTTTTCAAGATGTGTACAACCCTAAGTTTATTTGTCTTAAACTAATTTCTAACGTTCTTGCTACGTCATATCTTCTGCCAGAGTTTATCTCAACAGCGACAACATGTTTTCTCTGTGGATGTTATATTTTGTTGACCGCCCAGCATACGAGCCAGTGGTACTGGTTGCAATCTGTCGCTCGCTTCGATCCTGCCACACACGAACAATTTTACAAGCAATTTCAAACAGCATTCCAAACGTCATTCTGTCGTAATTTCTGCTCTGGAAAGTGAACTGCTAGGTTTAACAGCAGTTGCAGTTCATTTCCGCATACATATCTACTAATACTTGCAAGATCAATGAAATTAAAAGAAATGGAATTAAAGCTTATTAAACTTGTTTTGAAACGATTTTCTTAGGGAGTGCAGGCTATGTTACAGAACATACCTTATTTTTCACTTACACCAGGTGTGTTGTGTACATCATTCCAGTGTGTATTTCGCAAGTCAGTCTAAGTTGACAATTCATTCTTCTTCTTCTTCTTTTGTGCATCTGTCTGCTGACGGAGGCTCTCCATCGTGTCCTGATCTCAGCATCTTCCTTCATCTGTTTGTACGTTTATCAATTTCCAATGTCGTCCATCGTTCCGATTCTCCTCCTGCCTCTTCCTCTCATTTGTTTCACGTTTCTCTCTATAGTTTTTTGTTGTACACAGTCATTCCCACGCAGTATATGTCCCTGTCAAGATTTTTTCCTCTTTCTGATCACTTTCAGTGATTTCCTTCTTTCTCTATGATCTTCATTAGTTCTTCATTCTCCTGCCTGTCAGTCCACTTCACGTTGGGTATCTCTCCATAGGAGAAATGCGTACCATCACGTTTCCGACTTTGATAAAGGTTGTATTGTAGCCTATCGCGATTGCGGTATATCGTATCACGACATTGCTGCTTGCGTTGGTCGAGATCCAATGACTGTTAGCAGAATATGGAATCGGTGGGTTCAGGAGGGTAATACGGAACGCCGTGCTCCATCCCAACGACCTCGTATCACTAGCAGTCGAGATGACAGGAATCTTATCCGCATGGCTGTAACGGATCGTGCAGCCACGTCTCGATCCCTGAGTAAACAGACGGAGACGTTTGCAAGACAACAACCATCTTCAAGAACAGTTCGACAACATATCCAGCAGCATGGACTATCAGCTCGGAGACCATGGCTGCGGTTACCCCTGACGCTGCATCATAGACAGGAGCGCCTGCGATGGTGTACTCAACGACGAACCTGGGAG
Source organism: Schistocerca piceifrons (assembly GCF_021461385.2). Lineage (NCBI taxonomy): Eukaryota > Metazoa > Arthropoda > Insecta > Orthoptera > Acrididae > Schistocerca > Schistocerca piceifrons. The sequence continues at coordinate 84,791,706 of NC_060143.1, read as the reverse complement.
TACGAATGGCAAAACGTCATTTTTTTGGGTGAATCCAGGTTCTGTTTACAGCATCATGATGGTCGCATCCGTGATCGGCGGCATCGCGGTGAACGCACATAGGGGGCGTGTATTCGTCATCGCCATACTGGAGTATCACCTGGCGTGATGGTATGGGGTGCCATTGGTTACGTGTATCGGTCACCTCTTGTTCGCATTGACGGCACTTTGAACAGTGGACGTGATGTGTTACGAACCGTGGCTCTACCCTTCATTCGATCCCTGCGAAACCCTAAATTTCAGTAGGATAATGCACGACCGCATGTTGCAGGACCTGTACGGGACTTTCTGGATACAGAAAAATTTTCGAGTGCTGCCCTGTCCAGCACATTCTCCAGATCTCTCACTAACTGAAAACGTCTGGTAAATGGTGGCCGAACAACTGGCTCGTCACGATACGCCAGTCACTACTCTTGATGAACTGTGGTATCGGGTTGAAGCTGCATGGGCACTTGTACCTGTACACGCCATCCAACCTCTGTTTGACTTAATGCCCAGGCGTATCAAGGCCGTTATTACGGCTAGACTTGGTTGTTCTGGATACTGATTTCTCAGGATCTGTGCACCCAAACTGCGTGAAAAAGTAATCACATGTCAGTTCTAGTATAATATATTTGTCCAATGAATACCCGTTTATCATCTGCATTTCTTCTTGGTGTAGCAATTTTAATGGCCAGTAGTGTAATTAGTAAATTTGTTGTATTAAAATCACGAAGTCAATCTATAACGCTACTGTGTGCAACATTAGTGAAGAAAATCTGCTCAGAAAATAGAATTTTGTTTTACAAATCGTTATTTTATGATAGTGTTTTTTTTGTGCCCTGGAATACTATGATACAACCTGAAGGCTATACTGCCTTCGTTTCTGGTTTCCTTGCGATTAATTTATTGTATCCACCCATGAGAACGGTGCATCTTTGTGCCGGAATATTTACAGCTTGCAGTTTGTTGGCACTGTATAGAACTTTGAGGAAATATTAATTTTCATGTCACTGTTAAGGAACTCTTCTAAACAACTCATCATTGAAGTCAAATTTCTTTTTATTGGAAACAATGTTTGCGATCCTGTAATTGATGATTTCTGGTATTTGATTGCTTCCTACTTCAATCAAAAATGTTCAAATGTGTGTGAAATCTTATGGGACTTAACTGCTAAGGTCAACGGTCCCTAAGCTTACACACTACTTTAACCTGAATTATCCTAAGGACAAACACACACACCCATGCCCGAGGGAAGACTCGAACCTCCTCCGGGATCAGTCGCACAGTCCATGACTGCACTACTTCAATCCTTTTAATATTTTCGTCTCATGGTTCCGGCGCCAACCTTGTGTGAATGCTCTGAAAAGCTAATCATTTGCGTATCACAGCATCTTCTTCCTATCGATTAAATTTCGTGTCTGTAGCACGTCGCCGGCCGGGATGGCCGAGCGATTCTAGGCGCTACAGTCTGGAACCGCGCGACCGCTACGATCGCAGGTTCGAATCCTGCCTCGGGCTTGGATGTGTGTGATGTCCTTAGGTTACTTCGGTTTAAGTAGTTCTAAGTTCTAGGGGACTGATGACCTTAGAAGTTAAGTCCCATAGTGCTCAGAGCCATTTGAACCATTTTTGTAGCACGTCGTCTTCGTGGTGTAGCAATTTTAATGGCCAGTAGTGTAAGTTCAAAGTAACTGTTTAATCAGCTACTTCAATGTAATACTTCTTTAGATAAAAAGTGAATGAGATTTTAATGTCACTTCGTCTTTTTCTGAAACGCACGGCCCTCATGAGCCCTGTCAGGCTCTGATGATGTGATCCGTGAAGAGAACGTCAGCAAACTCTGGGAGAGGGCCCAAGCTTTTGGGTCAAAGCATTCAGAAACCAGCCCACATTTCACGCTGCAAACTATTGAATTTCTTTCTGAACCCGTGTTCGCAGAAGAGCTGCACGCCGCTTTTGTTTTGTCACGGCAGGTCCTCCCCGCTTCACGTGCCTAGGCCAGCACCCTCGCCTGGGCATCTACCGCGGTGCTGACACGCCGCACCCCGCGCAGTATTTCCCCACTCTGCCCGAGAAGTCTACCTACTGTCCAGACTGGGAGCAGCAGCTCGAATCCGAGGCCTGGAGCCGCAACATGGGTAAGTCAGTGGCTGGACTTCACTTAGCTAAGTGTTCCATGTGACATTAGCACTTAGGGGATGTTCAATAAGTAATGAAACACTTAAGCATGTTGGTTTTATTCAGGGTTCCAATACGCCATATTATTCACCAGGATTTTGGTTTAAAAAACCTATTTTTCAATGTAACCTCTTTCAGTGCGACGGCGTTACCTCTCCATGGTGGTTGGTGGGGGGAGGGGGCGGCCTTGTATTCCGGCGTGGTACGACTCTACTGGTCGACGATGGAGCCACCGTCTTGCTGCATCGATAATACCCTCGTCATACATGTTGCACCTAGAATTTTCACTTTCAAAACTTTTTCTTAAGAATTTACTTTACTAGCGATTCATCAAGAACATTAACACATTTAATCACACTATGTGAGCGTGGAAGTAGTTGCCAATCGGTAACTGATAAAAACAAATCAAATTTCTTTCAACAATGGAAATTTTATTCCTAAAAGACTTTTTTTTAGAAACAGATTTAAAATTATAATCAGAAATCATCCTCTAAATATCAAGTTACAATTTATTCAGAGGCAGAAAGAACAAATTTTTGACTGTATGAGCTCCCGGGCTGAGAACCCTGCCGCTCCCTTTTGACACGGCTGTAGTCACGACCGCTCACAACAATCTCTGAAAGACTACACTGGTGCAAATCTGCAATACACCAGATTACTTTAAACTAAAAATTTTAACAACTCACACAAGCACATAAACTATGCAACCCGTAGGAGAGATGGAAATGGTACAAAACACTAACATTAAAGATTAACTTGCCACCGGAGGTGCAACTTGAGTAAAAAAAAAGAAAAAAAATCTCTTATGGTGGCAGGGTGGCAACTTTATACACTAAAATGACCATTTAAATAAAAACCCATGAAATGCAGTCTTACATAAAATACACAAGGTTGGTCAAACATGCTCTACATTACACATATACCGCCTCTCAAGATGATAGGCAAGATAAAAACATATTTCAGGAATTCGGCTGTTTCACTTCAAGCAATAAATTCGTTAGCACCGAATCCGACAAACATGACAGAGGCAGCTATTAACGTATGGCAGACCGATTGACAGACAGATAGACACTAACTGCCTAACAAACGCGGACGGGAGACAGACGAGCAAGCTGGGAACGAGAGACTGACCAAGAAAACAAGTAGAATTTAGCAAGTAAATGAAACAACATATCACGAATCACTTAACTTCTAATAAACTGTGATGTCTGGCAAAGACCTGGCGCAGCACTCCCAAAACGCTCTCCCGAACCGTCCGCTGCCAGCCGCTTCGACGGACGCAGGAAGGCGCGCCGATCTCCCGTCTCACGGCGTCGCAGCTCGCACCGGCCAGACCGACGTCGTGGGTTGGCTCCACATGCGCCGACGCTCAAGACGGACAAGTCATCTTGTGTCCCAGTGCGCGACCGACCATCAGATCGATCCAACCGCCAATGAACATTACCTGAACAAACTCGAGCAGACTGGCGGCCTGACATATACTAGCACTCCGGACTGACTGCCCCACACTGACCCGGCTGACCAACTGACCGACTGGACTGCTTCACAGTACGCGCTGCGGAGCGCTCTTCAAAACACCAATTTTTACCACGGCTCACATGTACTGCTTCCCGCGGAGTGCTGTTTTTCATTGGGCCAAACAGACGGAAACGAAAGGTATGACGTCCGGGCCGCACTGTTGATGTAGAAGAATAGTCCAATGAAGCTTAGTGAGCTCCCCTCGGTTTGCATTTTCATGGAGAGGGAGAAGTTCGTTTGCATTTTTGTGGCGGCGAACAAGTTTCTTCAGTTTCGTGAGTTTAGCACAATACAATTCAGAGTTGCTCGTTGCACCACGAGGGAGGACACTGAACAGAATGACCCCGTCAGAGTCCCAGAAGACCGTCCCCATAACTGTACCAGATGAGGGTGAAGCTTTGAACTTTCTCTTCGGAGGAGAGGTAGTATGACCCCATTCCATTAATCGCCGTTTTGTTTCCGGTCCGTAACGATGAACCCTCGATGTTCGACAAAAAATTAGCACAATAAGTCTTGTAACGCGTTACCAATCCCACACAATGGTACTTCGTTGCGATGATGACAGACGCCTAGACCAATGGCTTCCAGTGCTATCCTCACTGCCAGGTCTCCATAGACATTCTGCAAACGTCTATGTACATCTGCCACGCTCTGGGTTTCCTCCGAAAGGAACTCAATAACAGCTCCGTGCTTGGAATGCACCTCCTTTCCAGACGTCATTTTGGAGGTTACATATAGCGCCGACACCTATCAGAATTTCATGAAACTTTAAGGCATGAAGCAAGATATTCCACGATGTCCCACAATAAATTCCGCCTTTTTTTAGCCGAAATGACCGGGAAAGAATGTGTTGCATTACTTATTAAACGCCCCTCATATATTGTAATCTGCACTAATATGTAAAGGGAAATCGTTTTTAGCAAAAATCTCCTCCTGAACTTAAGTTCCACATACTCTTTCAAAAGAAAAGCTCATCTGGATTTTAAAGCTTTTTTTCCAACAGAGAGCTGAAGACTTCTTCCTACATAATAAGCCTTGTTTTATGCGAATTATGTAATGCACCACCAACTAAGGACATTTTGCCAGAGCGATTAAAGCATACTATTGTTAAACCCCTCTGCAAGAAGGGTGATGGTACAGCTGTCAATAGCTACCGACTTGTTTCACTATTGCCATCAGTCTCCAAAATTTTTGAGATGGTCATGGATTCTTGACTAGCATCCCACCTGAGCAACAATAGTATCCTCAGTAAATCACAGTGTGGTCTTCAGAAGAGTTGCTCAGCTTGAGAATTCCATTTACACATTGGCTCACCAAATTTTGCTAGCACTAAATAACAAAACTGTAATGGTTGATGTTTTCTGTGAGCGAATAATGCATTTGACTGTGTGAACACAAGATTCTCCAGGATAAACTCTGGTTTTGTGGGACTGATGGTACAGCCAGGCAATGAATAACATCATATCTGAAAGTTGTACTTACTAATTCATTCAATATAATCAGGGAAGATGTTTCTAATTGGGAAGAATCCTTTGCTGGGTTCCATAAGGCTCAATGCAAAGTCCACTACTGTGTACCACATATGTAAACAAGCTTCCAGCTAATATGCAAGAAGCAGAATTAGTTATTTTTGTGGATGACTCTATATTATAATTAATCCAAATATATATATATATATATATATATATATATATATATATATATATATATATATATATACACACTCCTGGAAATTGAAATAAGAACACCGTGAATTCATTGTCCCAGGAAGGGGAAACTTTATTGACACATTCCTGGGGTCAGATACATCACATGATCACACTGACAGAACCACAGGCACATAGACACAGGCAACAGAGCATGCACAATGTCGGCACTAGTACAGTGTATATCCACCTTTCGCAGCAATGCAGGCTGCTATTCTCCCATGGAGACGATCGTAGAGATGCTGGATGTAGTCCTGTGGAACGGTTTGCCATGCCATTTCCACCTGGCGCCTAAGTTGGACCAGCGTTCGTGCTGGACGTGCAGACCGCGTGAGACGACGCTTCATCCAGTCCCAAACATGCTCAATGGGGGACAGATCCGGAGATCTTGCTGGCCAGGGTAGTTGACTTACACCTTCTAGAGCACGTTGGGTGGCACGGGATACATGCGGACGTGCATTGTCCTGTTGGAACAGCAAGTTCCCTTGCCGGTCTAGGAATGGTAGAACGATGGGTTCGATGACGGTTTGGATGCACCGTGCACTATTCAGTGTCCCCTCGACGATCACCAGTGGTGTACGGCCAGTGTAGGAGATCGCTCCCCACACCATGATGCCGGGTGTTGGCCCTGTGTGCCTCGGTCGTATGCAGTCCTGATTGTGGCGCTCACCTGCACGGCGCCAAACACGCATACGACCATCATTGGCACCAAGGCAGAAGCGACTCTCATCGCTGAAGACGACACGTCTCCATTCGTCCCTCCATTCACGCCTGTCGCGACACCACTGGAGGCGGGCTGCACGATGTTGGGGCGTGAGCGGAAGACGGCCTAACGGTGTGCGGGACCGTAGCCCAGCTTCATGGAGACGGTTGCGAATGGTCCTCGCCGATACCCCAGGAGCAACAGTGTCCCTAATTTGCTGGGAAGTGGCGGTGCGGTCCCCTACGGCACTGCGTAGGATCCTACGGTCTTGGCGTGCATCCGTGCGCCGCTGCGGTCCGGTCCCAGGTCGACGGGCACGTGCACCTTCCGCCGACCACTGGCGACAACATCGATGTACTGTGGAGACCTCACGCCCCACGTGTTGAGCAATTCGGCGGTACGTCCACCCGGCCTCCCGCATGCCCACTAAACGCCCTCGCTCAAAGTCCATCAACTGCACATACGGTTCACGTCCACGCTGTCGCGGCATGCTACCAGTGTTAAAGACTGCGATGGAGCTCCGTATGCCACGGCAAACTGGCTGACACTGACGGCGGCGGTGCACAAATGCTGCGCAGCTAGCGCCATTCGACGGCCAACACCGCGGTTCCTGGTGTGTCCGCTGTGCCGTACGTGTGATCATTGCTTGTACAGCCCTCTCGCAGTGTCCGGAGCAAGTATGGTGGGTCTGACACACCGGTGTCAATGTGTTCTTTTTTCCATTTCCAGGAGTGTATATATATGAAATGGTATATAATGTTCTTAAATTTGTTACTAAAAGATTCCTTGTGAATGGTCTCACTTTCAGTATCAAAAACAGTTTCACTTCTGCATATTTAGAGCTACTACACCTATAATGATGGTAACACACGGTGAGGAAATAACACCTTCGGTGGAAACATCAAAATTTTTAAATGTCCAAACTGATAAGAATTTAAACTGGAAAAAACATGTTCTGGAACTCCTAAAAGAACTTAATTGAGCCGCACTGTCACCTAGAATCACTACAAATATTAGGAAGAGACTAATCAGTAAGCTGACATGTTTCACAAATTTTCATGGGATAAAATCATATTGAGTAATACTCTGGGGTAATTCATCTTCAAGAAAGAAAGATTTTATTATTAAAAATGTGCTGTAAGAATAATATAAGGTACTCAACCACTCTCATCTTTTAGACATCTGTTGAAGGAGTTGGCCATTTTGACTGCTGCTTCACAGGATATTTATTCGCTCATGAAGTTTGTTGGGAGCAATCTACTGCGATCCGTAAGTAACAGTGATGTCCATATTACAGTGCCAGAAGAAAAAATCACATTCATTATTCCACATTAAGGTTGTCTATAGCACAAAAAGGGGTGCACAATGCAAGACTTACCTAGTGATTCAACATGTTTACAGATAGCAAAGTAAAATTAGAAAACTGAAAACGTTTCTCCTTATAACTCGTTCTATTCTGTAGAAGAACTATTTTTGTGATGTGTAAAAAGTGATGGGTAGGAATCACTGACTCACAATGGTACTAAAAAATTGTAATTATCTAGCATATAGCCATATTTACATATGCAATGTCGATGTATAATGACTTGTTCCACATTATTATGATTAATTCTATAGATAACCCATGGAAAACGAAACTAAATAACTAAGTAGTTGCATGAATTGTAGAATGTGATTTAACTCAACTGCTTGCCAACTTCAAAATGCATTCTATTGAATTTAAAATATCTTCAGTATTTGTACCCTAAAATTGTGACTATTTTGGAACAATTAACTCTTCTCCATATAACAGTTTAGCAATAGTCTTGTAACATTACCACTCAGATCCAAACACACTTTTTTATTTTTTTGAGGGGGGTTTCTGTGTGCAAATAATCAGTTCAGTTGACGTGTATCCACTGAATATGAATATAACATTTGAGATTTATGCAGAATAACTGATTCTTCGTGTTCTAGACTAAAACCCACATCATAAGTCACTAGTAAAAATAGAATTAAGTTTGACACTTGTGGAACTCCCATTCTTGTTATGTTCATTCTCTTATAATATTTTAGCCAAGCCATTGGCTTAATAAAATCTCAAATATCCCACAATTTAGTGTTATCTACACATTCAAACGGCTTGAACTGATTAGAAAAATTACAGACTGGTTCTATTTTGTTTTAATTCCTCGTAGAAATTAGTATGGTAATATGTAAATGTAATCATACTTTGAACAGCCCCTCTAAAATTAAACTATGATTTATAACAAGACCCAGAATTGTGGTAGAGTACATTACACTGGAAAAACATATTTGTACATCAGCATCGTTTATCCTTTTCTGTAATGTAGTTTTTGCTATGTATAAATTTTGGTCTGTATCTCCTCGTCAGCTTCCCGCTCTGACAAATACATGCGACACTATTAGCTAACATGCGATGTGACAGCCAGTGATACCTCGACTGGCAGAGCTGCGTGTCCACAGTAATCATACTCTGATTATTTTTTATATTGCTTTCTTAATTCTAACATCGCGGCATTTAAGTGCACACATTGTAAGAAAGCCAGGCATCTGTTTCAACGCAGGGTGGTTAACTTGGTGCTGTTGAGACAATTTGCTTTCCAACTTGGATTTTGGATTTTATTTCCAATTTTTTTCTGCTTTTATATTTTAGCTGGTGTAGCAAGTCCCAGTATGTGCGTAATGCCTGGGAGAAAACCGTCAGATATCCCAGTCAGGATACTGCTTGTTATTTTAGTTTTCTTGGTTTTCAGTATTCTTTCTCTCGTCTGGTTTTTTCAGAAGTTTTTCCCGTCTTTTGTGTTTCTAATAGTTTATGTTCCTGACGAATTTGTTAGAGTTCGTTCGGGAAATGCAAATCTGTTGTCTGCATTAAGGCGATTTTTATGTGTGGTTATTGGAACCTGGAAAAATTAATGTTTAGTTAGATATTTATCAGCATATTCCATGGATCGTAGTAGAGGCCTCACACTGGACTGAGTCATTATTATAATATTATGGTACAGAAAATATTACAACATACTGACCATTTCCATAGTATCTTAAGGATTATTTTTACATGCATCAGTGATTTATACTTAACTATGTTTAATGCGTCTCCCTCCCTCTCTTACACACACACACACACACACACACACACACACACACACACACACACACACGAGATCATACGAAACATTCAGTAATTCTTCTATGTAGTAGATGGAGTTGTCAAGTAGATATGACCAGCTTGTGTTTGAAGTTGATCTTATTATCAGTTAAATTTTTTATGTCACTGAGTATGTGGTCAAAGTTTTTTATGGCTGAATACTTCGCTCACTTTCTATGACATACTAAGACTGAGATGTGGATAGCGTTAATCATTTCTCCTTCTAGTATTCTGTTTTCAGACTGTTTGTTGACAACAAACTTCATAAGAGAAGGGAAAACGTTGCACCTAGAAGATATTGTACCTAGGAACACATTATGTTTCTTTATCAGTGATTCAATCTAGTGACTGTTTCTAGAATCACATGAAGGAATGCGCACTAGAAATCGCCAAAACAGTTTCCAGCATTTTCTGTTGTTTTTGTTGTTGTGAGACGTGAGGCTGTGTTTTGTTGGGGCCTTCGTTAATATTTCGAGTTCTGCATATTTAAGAACTGTATAGAAAATTGAAGCTTTGTGGAAGATGATGATAGTTCTTCAGTTACAAGGTATTAGGGTAAGTAAAATTGTGTGTATTTTTCAAACTAGTTAGATAGTGCGTGGTCAGTTAAGTCATATTTCGTCAGTCACACACCACCTTGCACTTTGAAACGGCGGAAGGTCTCCTATCTGGAAATGAAATGCGTTTCTTTAATGTCATTACAGTTTTCCGTTTCCTGAAAATGGAAATTAGAGTTAATTGCCCGTAGCTTCTATTTTAAAATGTTTTTAACTTGTAACTAGTTTTTCAAAATACTTCTTAATTGATTTCTCTTACTGATTGTTGGTGTGTCGTAGAGTAATAATGTAACTCACAGACTATTAAACATAGTACTGACAAGATTTAACACTTTTGATTTTGAACCGAATATTTGTTCCTACGTACATGACGACACTGTACCTTGAAACAGATTTCACATTTGGAGAAGCCATATTTTTCTGCAGTAATTTTTTTTAATTTCAGAAGAAAACTGCACCACACATGAAATGATTGCTGTCGTTTAGAAATTTAATAAGGAAGTAGTTTAATAAACTACTGTCACACAGCTGGCTAGAGGAGAATGTCTGTAAATTGTTCCTAGAAAACTCTTCCCTGCTGTAGGCTGTTGTCATTGCGCCCAATTCTTTAAAATCATTTATACACAAGAAGAATATCGCAACTAATATATCGACCCCTATGGTAAACCAGCAGAAATCATTTCCCATTCTGAGGATGCTGTTTCGTTGTGTTGTGTGCACTCAGTTTCCCCCGTTTTTCTTTTTTTCCTAGTAAGTCTATTTTCTGGTGTAGGTTTCAGGCTGTATTGAGGCATTTCTAATCAAATATGTTCTCGGTTTGTGCGTCAGCCTAGCAGATGATGTATTCATATTCGTTGACTGGCCTAGTCCATATGTTACATATTAATATGGCACAGGCGAAGCTGGCTCTCCTGAACTGCAAGCGTATTATTCTTATTGGTCTATTCTCTTGCCTCTTTTCTCTGTTAATTTGTTTGTGTCTTTAGACCATGACAGTGCAAAGTCCAGCACAATACTAGCTGCACAGAACGGCACGACAGTTCTGTTTCGAGATTCGTTGTTACTTGCTTCTCGACTGTTGCCCGTTCCTTTGCCGCAGTAGTACTAGTTGGCTCCCATAGCAGGTGGATCCGCGCAGCAGCAAACGGTACCGCCAGCATACAAGACCAATTTCTCGTTTCATCCATCTGGGGTGTAGACGTCAGTGTGTCTCGTCTGCGGTCACTCTAATCTGCGTTTACGTGAAACTATTGTACTGTGAGAAGTAGCTGAATAATGAAAAGTGGCAGAAAACAGAGCAGCGAGAAACTGAAAATCAGAACTGGGGATCACGAATTTAAGGAATTCTGCTACTTAGGCAGCAAAATAACCCATGATGTATGGAGCAAGAAGGACATGAAAAACAGAGTAGCAGTGGCAAACGGAGCATTTCTGACCAGGAGAAGTCTACTAATATCAAACATAGGCCTTAATTTCGGGAAGAAATTTCTGAGAACGTATGTTTCGAGCACAGCATTGTATGACAGTGAATCATGCACTTTGGGAAAACCGAAAAAGAAGGGAATCAAAGCATTTGAGATGTGGTGCTACATAAGAATGTTGAAAATTAGGTGGACTGATTATGTATGCAATCAGGAGGTTCTCCGGAGAATAGGCGAGGAAAGGAATGTATAGGAAACACTGACGGACAGAATGTTAAGGCCGGCCGTTGTGACCGAGCGGCTCTAGGAGCTTCAGTCGGCAACCTCGCTGCTGCTACAGTCGCAGGTTCGAATCCTGCCTCGGGCATGGATGTGTGTATGTCTTTAGGTTAGTTAGGTTTAAGTAGTTCTAAGTCTAGGGGACTGATGACCTCAGATGTTGAGTGCCATAGTGCTTAGAGCCATTTGAACCATGTGTCAAGACATCAGAGAATAACTTCCATGGTACTAGAGAGACGTGTAGAGGTAAAACCTGTAGAGGAAGGCAGAGATTCAAATACTGCCAGCAAATAATTGAAGACATAGGTTGCAATCGCTACTGTGAGAAGGGAAGATTGGCTCAGTAGAGGAATTCGTGGCGGACCGCATGAAACCAATCAGAAAAGTGATAACTCAAAAAACAAAAAAGTGCTTTATTTAGTAACGAGTATAAGGGCCGCCGACGCAGAAAAGATTCTAAGCCCCACGGAATGGCATACGTACAGCTCTGTGTGTTGCGTTACACAATCAAGATGCGACTCTCAGAGTTGCACAGGGGTGCCTCATACAGAGAGTATCCGAGACTGCCCCTGACAGCTACAACAGCAAGATCAGTGTGTAGCTATTTTGAGGGAGGGGGGGGGAGGGTATGGGAGGGAATTAGGGTTCTTTATTTACAATAATGTACAGTCAAATCACCAACATTTTTACATACACTAGATCCTTTACACCAAACACAAATAGCTTCAGCTTGATCAACCTACGTCCAAGGGTTCTCAGTACAAAAGACATCGTGGAATAATAATACGACGTACCAATGTCCTTACTGTAAACTTCACCAACACTAAAATGCGGTAGGCAATGACGTCATGATCATTAAAACTTTCAAACCTCTCAGTACCTCCACAGTGAGCAATAACCACGGTAAGCTATCTATTACCATGGCTAAATTTATTGCAGGTGGAAATTCCTGCTCATGTAAATTGCCCAGAAGGTTTTGCACCACCTGAAAATCTGGGAAGGTGCCACCCTACATTCAAGGAAATTATGGAGTGTAGAAATAAACCTTAAGAAAAAGCTGTACTGTGAAGTAAAGACAAATCGGTAACAAAAATAAAGCCGTGTATTCGAAAATGCACATCTTCGCACATTTGTGAAAACAAAATGTTCAATTCGGTAACGCTCTTGGATCCTCCTTTGTATACTGACCACAAGGTCGTCTAGACCTAGAGCATAAGATGCTGGTCAAGGCCGTCGCGCCCTTCGCTGACGGTCCTCCCATCTTCATCCAGTGCGTGAGGGTGGTTCCTACAACGTAGCACTCCGACTTTCAATTGGGACCAAGCAAGGTCAGTAAGGTACCGCAGGACACTTCATTCTACATCTACATCTACATTAATACTCCGCAAGACACCCAACGGTGTGTGGCGGAGGGCACTTTACGTGCCACTGTCATTACCTCCCTTTCCTGTTCCAGTCGCGTATGGTTCGCGGGAAGAACGACTGTCTGAAAGCCTCCGTGCGCGCTCTAATCTCTCTAATTTTACATTCGTGATCTGCTCGGGAGGTATAAGTAGGGGGAAGCAATATATTCGATACCTCATCCAGAAACGCACCCTCTCGAAACCTGGCGAGCAAGCTACACCGCGATGCAGAGCGCCTCTCTTGCAGAGTCTGCCACTTGAGTTTGTTAAACATCTCCGTAACGCTATCACGGTTACCAAATAACCCTGTGACGAAACGCGCCGCTCTTCTTTGGATCTTCTCTATCTCCCCCGTCAAACCGATCTGGTACGGATCCCACACTGATGAGCAATACTCAAGTATAGGTCGAACGAGTGTTTTGTAAGCCACCTCCTTTGTTGATGGACTACATTTTCTAAGTACTCTTCTAATGAATCTCAGCCTGGTACCCGCCTTACCAACAATTAATTTTATATGATCATTCCACTTCAAATCGTTCCGCACGCATACTCCCAGATATTTTACAGAAGTAACTGCTACCAGTGTTTGTTCCGCTATCATATTATCATACAATAAAGGATCCTTAGTTCTATGTATTCGCAATACATTACATTTGTCTATGTTAAGGGTCAATTGCCACTCCCTGCACCAAGTGCCTATCCGCTGCAGATCTTCCTGCATTTCGCTACAATTTTCTAATGCTGCAACTTCTCTGTATACTACAGCATCATCTGCGAAAAGCCGCATGGAACTTCCGACACTATCTACTAGGTCATTTATATATATTGTGAAAGCAATGGTCCCATAACACTCCCCTGTGGCACGCCAGAGGTTACTTTAACGTCTGTAGACGTCTCTCCATTGATAACAACATGCTGTGTTCTGTTTGCTAAAAACTCTTCAATCCAGCCACACAGCTGGTCTGATATTCCGTAGGGTCTTACTTTATCAGGCGACAGTGCGGAACTGTATCGAACGCCTTCCGGAAGTCAAGAAAAATAGCATCTACCTGGGAGCCTGTATCTAATATTGTCTGGGTCTCATGAACAAATAAGGCGAGTTGGGGCTCACACGATCGCTGTTTCCGGAATCCATGTTGATTCCTACATAGTAGATTCTGGGTTTCCAAAAACGACATGATACTCGAGCAAAAACCATGTTCTAAAATTCTACAACTTGATTTCTCCGTGTCCTAAAATGTGGCGCGCTAGGACATTATGGTCTTGAAAGAGGAACTCGTCGCTGAAATACTGAACACTATCGTCAGCATCATCATCATCATCAGTTTTGTTTTGTTAGCAGGTTCTTGGCGTCTCCATTTCCTGCGATCCCTTACTTTCTGTTGACGCCCATCACGTCGTCCGCGCCTCTACTACTACTTCTACAAGTCCCTTCTTTCTTAATATACGTCCAATTCAAATTCCTTCTCTTCTTTCTGTTACATTCAGTAACTGTTTCTGCTCACCTACTCTTCTCAGTACCTCCTCATTTTTCAATCCATCCATCATATTCTTTCCATCCTCGCCACGTTCACATCTCCAAATCCTCCAGCCCTGCTTTACGTTTCGTCCTCCATGTCCACGTTTCAGCACCATTCGGGAGGACCCGCCGAATAAAACATTTTATTCGTCTCTTCCTCAAATCCTTGGCTTGCGTTCGGGAGGACGACGGCTCAAACCCCCGTCCGGCCATCCTGATTTGTTTTCCTTGATTTCCCTGAATTGCTTCATGCAAATGGCGGGATGGTTGCTTAGAAATGGCACGGCCGACTTCCTTCCCCGTTCTTCCCTTATCTGATGGGGTCGATGACCTTGCTGTTTGGTCCCCTCCCCCAAATCAGCCATCCAACTAACCTCAAATCTTTATTCATATTTCTGTAGAAAATTCTCCTTTTCTTATGAGATACCTCTTTCGCGATTGCTGTCCAGCTTTTAATTTCTCTGCTGCTGTTCCAGGCGGTTTCTATCCTGCTTCATAGCTTTGAATATGTTCTAATATTTGTCCGTTGAGCATTATCTCTACCCTCTCTACCCCTTATTGCCTCGTAATGCTTTACGTTTGTTTTATTTACATTGACTTTCATTCGATAAATCTTTACTTTAGCTTTAGTGCTGTCCACTATATCCTATGACACTTCACCACGTGTTGCTAGGAGGTCCATGTTGCTTGCAAACTTCAAACACCATATTCTTCTTCCTCAAATTTTTATCCCATGTCATCTATTGGGCACTGGTCAATCATATTTTCTAAGTACACGTAAAAAAGCGTAGGAGACAGTGGCCTTGTCTTCCTCCTTTTCCTACTTCTTTCCTCTCAGTTTCACTGACGCTTTCTGGTTTAAGTATGAGTTTATTAGTCGTATAGTTTTCCATTTCATTCTCTTTTCACTCATTATAGTTGCAAATTTATCCCAAGCCACATTATCGTGTGCCTTTTGCTGATCTATAGGGAGGGGGGAGGGGGAATTACAGGTAAAAATAACGTAAATATCAACAAGAGTGTATCTTAACGTGAATAGTCGTCTGGTGACGAACCTGTCGGTACGAAACCAGTAAATAAATAGCAAATTTCTCCTCTGCCAGATTGCCCTCCCTTACCTTTTCCATTCTTTTGTTAATAATTCCTAACGTAAGTTTATTGACCATGGGAGTGGTCAATAGATAAGAGGAAACTCTTACGCTACTTTAAGGCGCTCAGTTGGTTTCTCTTTTCTTCTCTGCAAGAATCAACTTGGATTTTGTACTCGGCCACAGTCTCAAGCTGTAAGTTTTCGATAAAATAACAAATATAGATCTCGTCGCAAGAGTCGTATTGCATCTTTGGTGCCTGTATTCCATCCAAAAGCAAATTTTTCCTCCGCCAGATTGCCCTCCCTTACCTTTTCCATTCTTTTGTTAATAATTCCTAACGTGAGTTTATTGACCATGGGAGTGGACAATAGATCAGATGAAACTCTTACGCTACTTCACAGCGCTCAGTTTAACGTCGATAGTGATGAGAGGTCTCCGACACTTGTACCTGATGCTGGCCCAGAATATGACTGACCCGCGAGCCTGTTGAACTCGTGGGGTTGCACGCTTGAGAGGTACACTGGTACCTGGCCACTTCCAGAGTCTGCTTGTTATAAAGTGATAATGCTCGCACAGTCTAAGCCCAGAATGATCCTTCGATGCATTTTGACATACATGGCAGTGGAGAAACAAAAAAACAATAAAAGAAAAGAAACAAAACGCTTCAGCACTTTAGAGGTAGAGGAAGTTGTTAGGCGAGGTCCTGAGCAAACACCTACAAGACCGGCGTGAATCCGAAAAAGTATTACCTTTCCTTTCAAATATGCTTGAGCGCATTTTAAGAACTGGGGAAATTTCAAAAAGGAACTGGCTTGATTGGAGCAAAGAAAAGCAAGCATTGTATTCCTTTGCTTGCCGATTGTTTTCACGACGCACGGACCTCTCCCAGGAGGAGGAGGAGGAGGATATTAGTGTTTAACGTCCCGTCGACAACGAGGTCATTAGAGACGGCCTCTCCCAGGAGGGACCTCTCTCAGTCTCATACAGCATTAGGTCACGGCTGGGGATTATAAAGAGGATGGTAAAAGCTAAAGCAATAAGTGAGTGAACGTAAAAGCAGCGCTGAGCACAAGACGTCGTAATTACTATGGCGCAAATTTAAAAATGCGCCAAATAGATAAAAAGGGCAGTGATCATAAGTATACAGATTCCAGTTAGTGGATATTAACATTGCGTGTGTCCACTCGCGATTTTATGAAAGTTTGAACTCTGCTGGGAACACATACAATAACGTGTCTGACTGTCTATGGAAGAACGGCAGCCCACGCTTCAATGAGAACCAAAACTAAGGAAGATAGTGGTATTGGACGATACGGCCTGGAGTGAAGTCGACATTCTAACTCACCTCAAAGGTGTTCGTTGGGTTTAGGTGGGGATTCTGGGCAGGCCAGTCCATTGAAGAAATGTTATTATCCACAGACCATTGCCTCACAGATGCTGCTTTGTTAGGCGGTGCATTGTCATGCTGATGGAAACATTGCCCCTTCACTGGTGATGTACGCAGTGCACAGTGCTCTAGAATGCGCTCAACCTGTTGTTGTTGTGGTCTTCAGTCCTGAGAGTGGTTTGATGCAGCTCTCCATGCTACCCTATCCTGTGCAAGTTTCTTCATCTCCCAGTACCTACTGCAACCTATATCTTTCTGAATCTGCTTACTGTATTCATCTCTTGGTCTCCCTCTACGACTTTTACCCTCCACGCTGCCCTCCAATACTAAATTGGTGATCCCTTGATGCCTCAGAATATGCCCCACCAACCGATCCTTCTTCTAGTCAAGTTGTGCCATAAACTCCACTTCTCCCCAATCCTATTCAATACCTCCTCATTAGTTATGTGATCTACCCATCTAATCTTCAGCATTCTTCTGTAGCAACACATTTCGAAAGCTTCTATTCTCTTCTTGTCCAAACTATTTCACTTCCATACATGGTTACACTCAATACACATACTTTCAGAAACTGCTTCCTGATGCTTGAATCTATACTCGATGTTAACAAATTTCTCTTCTTCAGAACAACTTCCCTTGCCATTGCCAGTCTACATTTTATATCCTCTCTACTTCGACCATCATCAGTTATTTTGCTACCCAAATAGCAAAATTCATCTACTACTTTGTCTCATTTCCTAATCTAATTCCCTCAGCATCACCCGACTTAATTCGACTACATTCCATTATCCTCGTTTTGCTTTTGTTGATGTTCATCTCATATCCTCCA
The DNA here is from genome assembly GCF_021461385.2 of Schistocerca piceifrons. NCBI lineage: Eukaryota > Metazoa > Arthropoda > Insecta > Orthoptera > Acrididae > Schistocerca > Schistocerca piceifrons. Next base: position 84,773,943 of record NC_060143.1, on the reverse strand, counting down.
TCCAAGACACTGTCCATTCCGTTCAACTGCTCTTCCAAGTCCTTTGCTGTCTCTGAGGTTCGCCGATGACATTGTAATTCTGTCAAAGTTTTTATTTCTTCTCCATGGATTTTAATACCTACTCCGAATTTTTCTTTTGTTTCCATTGCTGCTTGCTCAATATACAGATTGAATAACATCGGGGAGAGGCTACAACCCTCTCACTCCCTTCCCAACCACTGCTTCCCTTTCTTACCCCTCGACTCTTATAACTGCCATCTGGTTTCTGTACAAATTGTAAACAGCCTTTCGCTCCCTGTATTTTACCCCAGCCACCTTAAGAATTTGAAAGAGTATTCCAGTCAACATTGTCAAAAGCTTTCTCTATGTCTACAAATGCTAGAAACGTAGGTTTGCCTTTCCTTAATCTATCTTCTAAGATAAGTCGTAGGGTCAGTATTGCCTCACGTGTTCCAATATTCCTACGGAATCCAAACTGATTTTCCCCGAGGTCGGCTTCTACCAGCTTTTCCATTCGTCTGTAAATAATTCGCGTTAGTATTTTGCAGCTGTGGCTTATTAAGCTGATAGTTCGGTAATTTTCACATCTGTGAACACCTGCTTTCTTTGGGATTGGAATTATTATATTGTTCTTGAAGTCTGAGGGTATTTCGCCTGTCTCATACATCTTACTGACCAGATGGTAGAGTTTTGTCAAGACTGGCTCTCCCAAGGCCATCAGTAGTTCTAATGGAATGTTGTCTACTCCCGGGGCCTCGTTTCGACTCAGGTCTTTCAGTGCTCTGTCAAATTCTTCACGCAGTATCATATCTCCCATTTCATCTTCATCTACATCCTCTTCCATTTCCATAATATTGTCCTCAAGTACATCGCCCTTGTATAGACCCTCTATATACTCCTTCCACCTTTCTGCTTTCCCTTTTTTGCTTAGAACTGGGTTTCCATCTGAGCTCTTGATATTCATACAGGTGGTTCTATTTCTCCAAAGGTCTCTTTAATTTTCCTGTAGGCAGTATCTGTCTTACCCCTAGTGAGGTAAGCCTCTACATCCTTTCATTTGCCCTCTAGCCATCCCTCCTTAGCCATTTTGCTCTTCCTGTCGATCTCTTTTTTGAGATGTTTGTATTCCTTTTTGCCTGCTTCATTTACTGCATTTTTATATTTTCTCCTTTCATCAATTAAATTCAATATATCGTCTGTTACCCAAGGATTTCTACTAGCCCTCGTCTTTTTACCTACTTGATCCTCAGCTGCGTTCACTATTTCATCGTTCAAAGCTACCCATTCTTCTTCTACTGTATTTCTTTCCCCCAATCTTGTCAACCGTTCCCTAATGCTCTCCTTGAAACTCTCTACCACCGCTGGTTAGTCAGTTTATCCAGGTCCCTTCTCCTTAAATTCCCACCTTTTAGCAGTTTCTTTAGTTTTAATCTAGAGTTCATAACCAATAGATTGTGGTCAGAGTCCACATCTGCCCCTGGAAATGTCTCACAATTTAAAACCTGGTTCCTAAATCTCTGTCTTGTTGTTGTTGTTGTTGTTGTTGTGGTCTTCAGTCCTGAGACTGGTCTGATGCAGCTCTCCATGCTACCCTATCCTGTGCAAGTTTCTTCATCTCCCAGTACCTACTGCAACCTACATCCTTCTGAATCTGCTTAGTGTATTCATTTCTTGGTCTCCCTCTACGAATTTTACCCTCCACGCTGCCCTCCAATGCTAAATTTGTGATCCCTTGATGCCTCAGAATATGTCCTACCAACCGGTCCCTTCTTCTCGTCAAGTTGTGCCACAAACTCCTCTTCTCACCAATTCTATTCAATACCTCCTCATTAGTTATGTGATCTACCGATCTGATCTTCAGCATCTCTGTCTTACCATTATATAATCTATCTGAAACCTGTCAGCATCTCCAGGCTTCTTCCATGTATACAACCTCCTTTTATGATTCTTGAACCAAGTGTTAGCTATGATTACGTTATGCTCTGTGTAAAATTCTACCAGGCGGTTTCCTCTTTCATTTCTTACCCCCAATCCATATTCAGCTACTACGTTCCCTTCTCTCCCTTTAAGTACTATCGAATTTCAGTCACCCATTTCGTCTCGATTCACTATCTGAATAATTACTTTTATCTCATCATACATTTCATCAATTTCTTTGTCATCTGCAGAGTTCTCGTACTTCTTCACTGAACGCGGCCTGCTGTTTGGGTAGTGAGTTGTCTGGAGCGAGTACTCACTGCCTGCAGGCTACCTGGAGAAGAATCCAGTGTGGGCGCAGCGGCGGCTGATGCGAGAGGGCGGCGGTCCCGGCTGGTACGAGCTGCCGGAGGAGCAGGGCAAGCCCTTCGGCCTGGCCCGCAGCCCGCGCTTCAAGGACAAGCCGGCCGCTCCCTCCCAGCACACTCCAGGGCCAGGTGAGCGTGCCGACCCGCTGCCGACGAGGCACACCAGATCAAACACTAGAGCTGCCTAAGGAACAACTCACTGCCGTAAGTCCTTCTCTCATTATCTTACTCAGTCATTCATTCATCGTGTCACACAGAACCTGTCAAGAGAAGTTGAATGTGTCTAGGTATACAGAATGTTTCAAATAGTATAAGAAATAACGACCAAAACTTTTTATTTGTAGCAATACGTCCAAAGCCACATAAAATCGATAGATTCTATTATCCTGAACCCAAAAATACAATTTCATATACACTATTGGCCATTAAAATTGCTACACCACGAAGACGACCTGCTACGGACGCGAAATTTAACCGACAGGAAGAAGATGCTTTGATATGAATATGCTTAGCTTTTCAGAGCATTCACACAAGGTTGGCGCCGGTGGCGACTCCTACAACGTGGTGACATGAGGAAAGTTTCCAACCGATTACTCATACACAAATAGCACTTAACCAGCGTTGCCTGGTGAAACGTTGTTGTGATGCTTCGTGTAAGGAGGAGAAATGCGTACCATCACGTTTCCAACTTGATAAATGTCGGATTGTAGCCTATCGCGATTGCGGTTTATCGTATCGCGAAACTGCTGCTCGCCTTGGTCGAGATCCAATGACTGTTTGCAGAATATGGAATCGGTGGGTTCAGGAGGGCAATACGGAACGCCGTGCTGGATCCCAACGGTCTCGTATCACTAGCACTCGAGATGACAGGCATCTTATCCGCATGGCTGTAACGGACCGTGCAGCCACATCTGAATCCCTCAGTCAACAGATGGGGACGTTTGCAAGACAACAACCATCTGCACGAACGGTTCGACGACGTTTGCAGCAGCATGGACTATCAGCTCTGAGACCATGGCTGCGGTTACCCTTGACGTCTGTGATGGTGTATTCAACGACGAACCTGGGTGCACGAATGGCAAAACATCATTTTTTCGGATGAATCCAGGTTCTCTTTATAGCATCAGGATGGTCGCATCCGTATGTGTCGATATCGCTGTGAACGCACATTGGAAGCGTGTATTCATCATCGCCATACTGGCGTGATGGTATGGGGTGCCATTGGTTACACGTCTCGGTCACCTCTTGTTCGCATTGACGGCACTTTGAACAGTGGACGGTACATTTCAGATGCGTTACGACCCGTGGCTCTACCCTTCATTCGATCCCTGTGTAACCCAACATTTCAGCAGGATAATGCTCGGCCGCATGTTGCAGGTCCTGTACGGGCCTTTCTGGATACAGAAAATGTTCGACTGCTGCCCTGGCCAGCACATTCTCCAGATCTCTGGCCAACTGAAAATGTCTGGTCAATGGTGGCCGAGCAACTGGCTCGTCACAACACGCCAGTCATTACTCTTGATGAACTGTGGTATCGTGTTGAAGCTGCATTGGCAGCTGTACCTGTACACGCCATCCAAGCTGTGTTTCCCTCAATGCCCAGGCGTATCAAGGCCGTAATTACGGCCAGAGGTGGTTGTTCTGGGTACTGATTTCTCGGGATCTATGCACACAATTTGCGTGAAAATGTAATCAAATGTCAGTTCTACTATAATATATTTGTCCAATGAAACCCCGTTTATCATCTGCATTCCTTCTTGGTGTAGCAGTTTTAATGGCCAGTAGTGTATTTTTCGCGAAACTTGGTAGACATGCTAATTCGTTAATGAGGAACCAATTCACGCCGGAAAAAAATGGAATGCAAGTTTTCTCCCCTTCCGCCTAGCTGTCATAGTACTTTCAGTGGGTCTTGATGCAGTTTGTAATTCCTGCCTCATGGCCTGGATAGATGTCTGCCTACTAAAAATTATGACCCTCTTCAACTGTCGGCAGTCTCCGTCAGTCAACAGACGAGGTCGGCCTGTACGTGTCCCTTCACGTTTCTACTTCACTACCTAATCGGAAACAGTGCACCTAGGGACGTTTAGGAGGGTGGAAGTCTCGCGTACAGACGTATGAGGCAAGTGACACCCAATCACCTGACCACGTTCGAAGTCCGTGAGTTCGGCGGAGCGCCTCATTCTGCTCTCTCACGATGTCTAATGACTACTGAGGTCGCTGATATCGTGTACCTGGCAGTAGGTGGTGGCACAATGTACCTAATATGAAAAACGTATGTTTTTGGGGGTGACCGGATACTTTTTATCACATAGTGTATGTTTACTGCTATTCCTATTCTGTTTTAAATGGCAGTAGATTGCAGGCGTCAAAATTAGATAAATTCAACTTCTGACCTGATAGAGAATGTTCGCTTTCCATTTTTTATGTTTGTGTAAAAATATTGAATCTAACCGAATCAACAAATTACCTTTTTCGTTATATAATCTGGACGTGAATTCTTCTAAGATCTTCAATACATTCCCAGTGTCAGAAGTATATCTGCTTAAATCTGTGAAGGCCTTATGATAACACGTAGAATTTTTCAACATTGTCAGTGGTCCTGTTTTTTACCTTGCGATAGAATGCAGGATTGTAATCGCACCCGGTTGTCGTAGGAAAAGCGGGTAAGGATTTTGCTAGAGCAATCAGATTGTTTCACACAGACACGAAACATTAGTATAGTGGTGCGAACTACCGACGCTAGCATCCATTCCAATCTTTACGGAACTTCTTACAAATTCCGTATTCTCAACACTGAAATTAAAATGTCGCTCTTGAATAGTTTATACATACAGGATCCCATCAACTAATTCGACAGACGTGATAAACAATCTTAGTATCTGCCTCCACTTGTTCTTTACAAGTTAAGTCTTCGTTAATGGTTTGATTAACAGTGTTCACAGCACATCTCATGATTAATACTGACGGTTTTGTTTGCGATAATCTCAGGCATATCTTCTGGGATCAGTTATTCATTAAAAATTCCACCAGAGCTTCTTTAAATTTTATATTTTTCAATTTCCTTGCAAACTCCTAGAGCATGACTAGTTGCGCTCTTGAGATGTGAATCGAGGTCGTGAGATGTGAATCGAGGGACAAGCCCATAATAAGTAATTACACTACTGGCCATTAAAATTGCTACACCACGAAGATGACGTGCTACAAACGCGAAATTTAACCGACAGGAAGAAGATGCTATGATACGCAAATGATTAACTTTTCAGAGCATTCACACGAGGTTGGCTCCAGTGGCAACACCTACAACGTGCTGACATGAGGAAAGTTTCCAACCGATTTCTCGTACACAAACAGTAGTTGACCGGCGTTGCCTGGTGAAACGTTGTTGTGATGCCTAGTGTAAGGAGGAGAAATGCGTACCATCACGTTTCCGACTTTGATAAAGGTCGGATTGTAGCCTATCGCGATTGCGGTTTATCGTATCGCGACATTGCTGCTCGTGTTGGCCGAGATCCAATGACTGTTAGCAGAATATGCAATCGGTGGGTTCAGGAGGGTAATACGGAACGCCGTGGTGGATCCCAACGGTCTCGTATCACTCATAGTCGAGATGACAGGCAGCTTATCCGCATGGCTGTAACGGATCGTGCAGCCACGTCTCGATCCATGAGTCAACAGATGGGGACGTTTGCAAGACAACAACCATCTGCACGAACGGTTCGACGACGTTTGCAGCAGCATGGACTATCAGCTCTGAGACCATGGCTGCGGTTACCCTTGACGTCTGTGATGGTGTATTCAACGACGAACCTGGGTGCACGAATGGCAAAACGTCATTTTTTCGGATGAATCCAGGTTCTCTTTATAGCATCAGGATGGTCGCATCCGTATGTGTCGACATCGCTGTGAACGCACATTGGAAGCGTGTATTCATCATCGCCATACTGGCGTGATGGTATGGGGTGCCATTGGTTACACGTCTCGGTCACCTCTTGTTCACATTGACGGCACTTTGAACAGTGGACGTTACATATCAGATGTGTTACGACCCGTGGTTCTACCCTTCATTCGATCCCTGCGAAACCCTACTTTTCACCAGGATAATGCACGACCGCATGTTGCAGGTCCTGTACGGGCCTTTCTGGATACAGAAAACATCTGGTCAATGGTGGCCGAGCAACTGGCTCGTCACAATACGCCAGTCACTACTCTTGATGAACTGTGGTATCGTGTTGAAGCTGCATGGGCAGCTAAGCTCTGTTTGACTCAATGCCCAGGCATATCAAGGTTGTTATTACGGCCAGGGGTGGTGGTTCTGCGTACCGATGTCTCAGGATCTATGCACCCAAATTGCGTGAAAATGTAATCACATGTCAATTCTATAGTATATTTGTCCAATGAATACCCGTTTATCATCTGCATTTCTTCTTAATATAGCAATTTTAATGGCCAGTAGTGTATCAGTTTCTCAACATTTGAGAGTAACACGGGCTGGAATCTTCTTTTCGTTTTTGGAAGTAAAGGTGACATCAAAAACACCTGAAAAGAATCATTTTCGTATTAAGTGACAGAATATATGTACATTTTAAATACCAGACGTGTCGCGGTAATACTACCTGCATTTTTTTTGACGTAGCAGAAATAGTCCGCCATGGAAGTGTGACGTTTTTCACCGTTACTGCTCACGTAGACGGTTTCAGGATCATCTACTCTAAAGATTTTATACGATTTTGGCCGTATAATGACGAGACATGGTTTTGGTCATGGGTTCTCGTTGCATCAAACATCTAGGCGTGATAGATCACGTCACAGGGAACGACTTTTGCCGAGACAAAATCTTCCCTGGTGTTACCAGGCGACGCCAGGAACCTTTCTATTCAATTCGCCGGCCCTGGGGCGACAAGATATCGACGCACTTGCAGGACTTACCAACCGGGCGTGCTGCATCTGGATATTACATAACCCAGTAAATTTATAATGTGATTTTAAACAAGAAAACCTTAAGAATGAATGTCTCTAGGTGGAGAAACGTATTTTAGAAGCGAATTATTTGCGCACATCTACCCTTTCCCACAGAGCACATCATTGGATTATGGCAACACACAATCGCTGTTGCCTATGCCCTGCCGCTTCTCAGGGCCACAACTAATAGTAAACGACGCCTTTACTCAAGTCGATGTAAAGTTATCCCTAACACTTGCAGTGGCCTGGGCGCAGCAGCTTCCAGGACCTACCTCAACCAATAACGTAACACGATTTTGAGAAACCCTCAGTGTTGTCATAGTTCTGCAGACGGCTACTGCAACCTTTAGCGCTTCGCAACCGAAAGGTGGCAGTGGCGCCAGGGAGTGTTATCAACATTTTACCTCTGACAAATATTGTTCCCCAGGACGATCTGCCATCCCTAGACGTTTGGTTTAAATACTTTGAAATACCGTGCATGTTAAGATAAGGAAAGAATGTCGTAGTAACTTATCTTTATACTGCATTAGCAATAAACTTCACTATGCTACTTAGTTCTATGCCAGCTAAATTTAGTCAAGTTATATTTAACATGCAAATGATAAAAATTTCCTCTTTTGCAAGCAGGTGTTTCTATTGTTTCTTACTAAAAATGTTTCACCTATTCATACTAAGCATCTTCACTGGTCCATAATAAAAAGAAAATTATTTAATTATACGTATTTTGTTAGTTGATGTATATTGTTTCTTGGTAGTGCATTTAAATTATCTGACTATTAGTTGTGATTTGTCATTTACTTCCAGTTTTCTGATCTTTTAGTGTATCCACGAGTTATTTTGTAGGCACTAGATGCACATAGTACTGATTTCCGATTGACAATAGCTCACTTTAATCATATCATCTTATCACAAAGGTAAGAAAACCATCTTTTGCAACTGAAATTTACTCTTGAGTGGCAGACATGTTTCGCCTATTCGTATTAGGTATCTTCAATGGTATTCATTTTTTTTCTCCTATTCATGCAGCCATTTGTTGTTTTACATGAGCTAAACGCGCATAGCGTAGGTTTCTTCCAGTAAATAAGTCTTTGCACATTTCCTACACTATAGTATATTTAGATTGCTCCTGATCACAGGCTTTAGAGCTAACTACGTGCATTTAGTACATGTAGAATAACAAATGGCTGCATGAAGAAGACACAGAAATGAATGCTACTAAAGATGTCTAACATAAACAGGCGAAACATTTCTGATGCTCAAGAACAAATTTCATTTGCAAAAGACGCAAATTTCCTTATATTTATGATAAGCAAAACTGAATTTAGCAACTGTGGATAGTAGCCTGCAGTTATTAACACTAGGCCACTTCTGTGCATTTCACTACACAGAATCTCTCCTGTTGCTTATTGCAAATGACCTCGCTCACTTGCTGAAGTATTGGCTGATGGATTATATGAGATGTAGAGCTTAAGAGTAGAGGGCTGCCAAGCAACGCTGCTTATTTCCAGATAAAATAAACACATTTAAATAATTTTATTTATGTTGTAGGGCATGTATGGTGACTAGTATGAAGAAATGACAAACTTTGGTTGAAACCAAAATAAACATTCAGTAGAAAAAGAAATTTTCTTATCCACATGATGAATGTAACTGAAGTAGAAACTGAAGAAGAACGGCTGCAAAATTAACAACGTTAATCAAGTTAACTGGAAGGAAATCTCCTGCTTTGTAAGGGATGCTGCCTTCTCAGTTATACTAAATAGCGCTATTTATCTTCTATTTGTAGCTTCATAGTTCCATAGTTTCGAGAGGTAGTCAAAGTTTTTATTGTCAGAATATATATATATATATATATATATATATAGAGAGAGAGAGAGAGAGAGAGAGAGAGAGAGAGAGAGAGAGAGAGAGAGAGAAAGAGAGAGAGAGAGAGAGAGAGAGAAAAAGAGAGAGAGAGAGAGAGAGAAAGAAAGAGAGAGAGAGAGAAAAAAAAGAGAGAGAGAGAAAGAGAGAGAGAGAGAAAGAGAGAGAGAGAGAGAGAAAGCCCCATGCCACAGTACTTTAGTAGGACGCCGTTAGAGGATTCGAAACATAATGGCACAGCCCATTCATAAAGCTAGGAATGCTGGCACATAGATACTTCCCAAAGGAAATAGTTATCCACATCTATCAATGCAGACTTATTTATAATAAATGACTACTACTCGTGCAACCTTACAATATACACTGCTACTTGGAATGTAGTTAACAGAAATTTTCAACGCCTGATTATGGATAAGCAGACGTTTTGCGGAAGGAAAGGCTAATGAAGTATCCTTTCAATTGTATTTCCAGGTAACTGGAATTTGCAACTTCATGCTATGTATTGTACGGCAGCTTTTTAAATACCTTCGCATTGGAGCACATATCACTGCGTTCAGCCGTAGGCAACGAGGCATAAGCTACATCCAATACAGCCTTTCTAATGTATTTGTTTTATTTTCAATAAAAAGTCACTAAAGAATAATTCCACTGAGAAGTGAGCGTAGGAATTTCATGATCCTTAAAAGAGATTTCTGCGAGTTACATAATTATCTTCTTCACAAAATATTCTCATTGCTCATTTCTGCTGAATAAATACGAGGGCCATTCGTTTGTTAAGTTCTGATCGGTCAATAGCTGAAAATCCGCTGAAGCTTTATACAAAAGTGTTGGGCAGTGTCTCTAGCACCCCGTCAATTGCGTCACGTCGCTCTTTCCGGTTCCGTGCACACAGTGAGCAAATAAAGACGCCTAGAAGGTGGTGTCTCCCACCATGTCCCAGTGCCTGTTGAGAGATTTCGCCTCATTTCATACAGTCCATATAACGTAACTGTCATGCATCTACTTCTTCATGGCAATTGAGGCACTGACATGAAGAAAGGAATAAGTTAAAACAAATCAGGAAGCCAATGAGTTTCCAGCTTTTTGTCTGTGGTATGTGACTAACTGTTCTTCACTGTGTTATATATATATATATATATATATATATGTGTGTGTGTGTGTGTGTGTGTGTGTGTGTGTGTGTGTACATATATATATATATATATATATATACACACACACTGCGGTGTTACGACGTATTAGTTTTCGTTTGATATATGTATGACCATGTGCAGACTTCGTCACCCACGTCAGTTACACTCACTTCAAAAAATTATTTATATTCTTTTTAAATTGTCATAGAATGGTTCTTGAACGAAACTGTAAAACATCAGTTGAGTCGTGTGCAGAGAATTACATCACTTGGGCCAATTGGTTTTCGTAACTTTTTCGAATTTAAAGTTCGTTTGTTTCTCCTCAGAAAATTATATCGACACACGTTATCTTGATCTAATCGATATCAGAATCACACATTAAATAAACTTTTTAGATTCAAAGTTTCGGCCAACGCTGTCTGAATCAATAATCTTGTCAAATATATTATTAATCCGTTCACATAACTCTTCATAAATAAATCTTCAAGACACGTGTTTCACCTTTAGTAACATACACTATTTTATTAGCTTCCTACACATACAGATGTGAACTTGAGCGTTGACAGACAGTGACTAACATTTCAATAAGACTAAGCTCATTATGACGTCATTGTTGTACAAAAAGAGTATAAAAATTCATTTTTAATTTTTAGAAACACGACGCAACAACTCGGTTCCAGGATCTTCTGTTGCTCCTTGGCTGTCGACCAGCGACGTATAGCGGCCAGCAATTTCCTCTCTGGTCGCGGCAACGAAGATGCTGTCCCCGTTCGTTGCGCCGATCTCTCCGTACATGAAACACATAAAAAAAAAATACAAAACTTTTAGATAATTCACATCTTATTACAAATAATAAGAAAACACATAAACAAAACTAAATTAAACTTATAGTCACCTGCAAACTGGGCTGACTTGGTGGATGGGTGACGTTTAATTTCGTCCCACTACACACCCCACCCACAAGCTCAGTTTGTCAGGTTTTAACCGAAATTAAAACTGTTCAATATACAATATTTAACTGTTAATACATTTTCCTCACATTTTACGTAACCTAGAGTCCTTGCTATTAGAGAGATTTAATCCTTTTAATACGATATCGTTGTGACTATTTGTCATTTACTCTTAATTGTGCTCTTATGGTAATTCGTAACCGAATATAGGGAGATTGCTCCTCTTCAGTTAATAGTTGCTAATAAATACTAATTTAGTACGTTCTTTAACATTGTACATTAGGACAGAGCGTTCAAATTGTGATAGATTAGTTTCAGTTTCATTTATTTACTAGAGTTATTCTTCTCAAGAATGTATATTACTAATAAGTTTCTCACAACAACTAATAGTACTATTTACTTTACGTCATTCTCTTCCCTAATGCCTTATTTATGCCTGAGGTCAAGAAGAAATCAAGCAAAACTCTCTTTAGAATCTCGGCACGGCTTTCTTTACCTTCGGACACCTTGTTGGGTAATGGCCATTTATTTAGGAGAAACAAGCGAGAGAGCCCCGTTTGGCGTGTTCTATATTAACACTATTACAAACCTCTATTAAAGGCACTCTGCTATGTTCTCGTGAGCCATATAGCTCTGGACGCCCATGGTCCCTAAAACTATTAACCATCCCCTTTGGCTCCTACTATCCGAGTAAATTTAAAATACGCAAAATTCCTTTAGACCTAAGAGCAAAATTTCCTCCATATAAATCCCCCTTTTTGGTTATCTTTCTCTTTTTGAAGTACCAGTAGATTATTGCAGAACACTTGTTTAAGCTTTCTGTTCTATTCTTTAAAATAATACGTAACTATCACGAAAAACTTCACATGAATAAACTATGAACGCTCTTCCGTATGTAACATATACTAAATATTAACTTATTTAGGAATGAAGAGTTTCATTTGATCAACACTATATAATCCTTTAATTACACCTGATGAAGGTTCCATAAGAAGTAATGCTTTGGGATGTACAATCTTATGTACAACATATGGACCTTCAAAGATAAAGAAGAATTTTCTGCATTCCTTATCGATCTTAGAGCTTTTAGGATGAGATCGTACTAACACAAGATCTCCTACCTGAAATGAGGGTTCTACAGCCTGTTGATTATAACTTTTAATTCTCCGTTCGGCATTTTTTACAATCTGTTCGCAAACTTTTTCGTCTGGAATATCTTGTTGTATCTCATTTACTGGTGGCCAAGGTAAAGCAGCTAGTAAAGGCTCACCTATAATTCGTTTGCCTAAAATTTCTATAGGTGATAATCCCGTCGTTAGGTGAGGCAATTCATTTAATATCTTTTCGAATTCAGGCATTAGTTTGGCCCACCGAGTATGTTTATGTGCACAATAAGTTCTACATAATCGTCCTAATTCTTTCATGACTCTTTCTACTAAATTACTTTGAGGGTGATATTTCGAAATTAAGATATGTTTGATTCCATATTGTCTTATCATATCTTGAAATCTTTGACTAATAAAGGCACTACCGTTGTCAGACATAAGTCGTTTAGGAATGCCCCAGTTAACAAAGTAATTTCGGGTGAGGCAGCGTATAACGCTTGCTGTATTCGCTCGTTTCAAAGTATACAGTTTCACATGTTTGGACCAACATTCCATTACAACAAACACATATGTGAATCCTCCTGAACTCCGAGGCAGAGGGCCGAAAAAATCTAATGACAGTAGATCCCACAAACCTCGAGGAATTACAGCATATAATTTATAACGCTTGGATTTGTTATTAACTTTAACCTTTTGACAGGTTTCACAAGCCCTAATAATACTTCTCACAATACGTGACATATTTTTGAAATAATAATACTTCATTAGATGTTTAATACATTTATGAATTCCAAAATGCCCGTAACCTTCATGAATATAAGTAATTAACTCGTCCACAACAGTTTTCGGAATGCAGATTTTCCATCTCTGGTGTTCCCTCTGTGCTTTCCAATACAACAAGTCGTTAAAATATAACCACACACCCCGGGTGTTAACTGTTTCGTCCCCATTATTAAGGTTTTGTATAAGGTCCCTATATTGATCGTCATTTCTTTGATTGCATCTAACAGCAGTTACTATCCGTTTAACCTTACGTTCGTTCTCCTTAGTTAAAAGGAAATAAACATGATAATTTGTTCCTGGTTCTTCTGCAATATTAATATTCTCCATTCCTACGGGAAGCCTTGACAGAGCATCTGAAATTACATTCTGAGATCCTTTTATATACCTAATTTCGTACTGAAATTCTTGCAAGTATAATACCCAACGTAATAGCCTACGGTGAAGTAACCGGCAATTGTTCAAAAAGATTAAAGCCTGATGATCAGTATATACAATTGTTTTTCTTCCCATTAATAATCCTCTAAATCGTTGAAAACCCCATACCACTGCGAGAGCTTCCTTCTCGGATACAAAATAATTTCTTTCATGTTTATTTAAAGTTCGACTAGCGAATCCAATAGGCCGATATAATCCCTCTTCATTGGTCAGATCACCTTGGAATATTACACAAGACACACCATAATCAGAGGCATCCGTACACATACCAAAGTCCTGATCGAAATCTGGGTGGTATAACATTTTGGCTTTGGTTAACGCTCCTTTTATCTTATTAAAACCTTCCTCTTCCTCTTGTCCCCAGAGCCATACTGACTTCTCTTTCAATAAATCTAGTAATTTAGGATTAACAATATCCTGCCCTGGAAGAAATCTTCTTAGAAATCCTACCATTCCTAAGAATGATTTCAGTTGTTTCCGATTTCTAGGACTCGGGCATCGAGCAATAGCTTCAATACGTGCTGGGTCTGGCCTAATACCTTTACTGTCCACTATATGCCCCAAAAATCTCACTTCCTCCTTTCCGAAGTAAGACTTAGATAATTTTAAAGTAATTCCTCTGTCAATTAAACGGTTAAACAATTCCCGTAATATCGTTACGTGTTCTTCCCACGTTTTAGTAGCTACCAAAATATCATCTACATATAAAATAATCTTTTGTAACAATTGCTGACCCAAAGCAGAATCTAATGCCCTAATGAAAGTTGACACTGATATATTAAGTCCAAAAGGTAAAACTTGGAACTGATATGATCTGCCTTCAAAAAGAAAAGCCGTATATTGCCGTGAATCCGGGTGTAATGTTACTTGATGGTAGCCGGCGGTTAAATCCATTGTACTCATATAACGAGAACCAGCAATCTTAAGAAGTACGTCCTCCATAGGAATAGGTCTGTCTCTTTCCATCTCTATAATTTTATTTAATTCACGGGCATCCAGAACCAGTCGTACCCCACCAGTAGCTTTCTTAACTACCCACAACGGACTGTTAAAAGCGCTACATGATCGTTCGATAATGTTTTGTTCTAGCATCTTACTTATTTCTCTACTAGCCGCTTCTTTGAATTGTACTGGAATAGGATAAGGTTTCTTAAAGAATGGTTTCTTATCTTTAATCTTAAGTTTACAAACGTAATCTTTAATTCTCCCCGGTTCATCTGAGAAGACGGCTCTAAATTCTAACATCAAAGATTCCAACTCTTCCTTTTCTTGCTCGGATAGACAATTCGTAGATAAACATTTTTCTTTCACTTTGGTTTCGATACTATTACTAGCCTGACATTGGTATACTGCATACCCAAGATCACTAAAATCTGTTAATAGATTCATGGTCGGTGCGTACTTAATCTGTAAGGACTCGTAGCAATTTTCAGGTACTTGACTGTTAGAGAACCTCACCTTAAAAGTACATGCCTCCTTATGGATGGTTAAGGAAGAATCTTTAAAATCTAATATAGCTTTATATTTACACAGCCAATCTATACCTAAAATTATGGCCACATTTAAGTTGGCTACGACGATTACAGAGTGAGCAATTAATTGTTTAGCAATTTCAAAAGTTACATAAACTTCTTCAGTAATATTTTGACTTCTTTTACCAGTAACTCCTATAATTTTCACCCCAGTTACAGGTAAAGTCGGGAAATTCCAATATTTCCTTTTAAGCTGAAATAATTCTTTGGATAAAATACTCACTTCACTACCCGAATCAACTATAATATTTACTTCGGTATCTTTAATATAACCTTTAATAACGGGTTTATATGTTACATTCTCCCTTATCTGATTGTCTTCCTGAAGTAAATCTTGTTGCCAGTCATCGTCCTTTTGGCAGCTTAATGATAAATTGCAATTGGGTCTTGGATAATCTTGACCAATAGTTCCCTTTAGTTGACCCGTACTAAAGGACTTTACTAGTTTTCCGAACGTTCTATGATGACGTCACCTACCACTTGACCTTCATTAATTACTTGAGGATGATTTATCTCATGATCGTTATTGTGTAATTTCCGCACTTTAGAGTTATTACCACGATTTTGTTGGCTCTCTCTATCTTTAGATTGACGTCTTATATAACAGAACCGGCTATGATTGTTGTTATTAGCTTTTCGTGGTTCTGAATTATTATTATTATTTCGAGGATTGTCATTTCTACCAAATCTAAACTTCTCGTCTTCCCTTTCTCTATTAAGTATATCTAACTGCTCTAAATATCCTAACAATTCGCACGGCTGTGACCATTCTCTTTCTATCATTCTTTCCTTTACGTAATACGGTAACCTACTAATTAGGACTCGTATTAAATGACTTTCAATAATTGGTTCTTCAATTAATTTAGCACGGTTTAAATGCCATTCAAAATAATTCCTATAACCTCCCCACCGTTTAGAATATGGAGGAGGGTCTAACAACTCTAAAGTTAAGTGTTGTTGTTTTCCTCTTGACCAATAATTTTGTTTAAACTGCTTAACAAAATCATCCCAATCACTGAATTCAGTTCTATGCAGTACTGCCCACTCCGCAGCTTCTGCTTCTAAATGTCCTATTACAAATTGAATGCGTTTTTCATTACTCCATTTAGGAGATAATGATGTTTCAAAAGCTTTTGTAAAGATTATAGGGTGCAGTTCGCCTCCTGGTTTGAATACCGGAAATCGACTTGCTACATTTGAATTTGTTGTTATGTCATCCAGACATTCTGCGAGAGAAATAGTCGGATTTTGTTTAGCTTGCAGAGACGGAGTTGCATCGGATTGGCTTGCCGTGATTGCCTTATTCATATTGTTGTCGTCCGTGCTAGCAAATTCGATGCGACTGTTGTCTCTGATTATGTTATTACCTCTGCTACCTGAAATGTTCTCGTTATTATCTAATTCCGATAACCGTTTAGTAATTTCCTGTATCCGCATCTCTGTATTGGATACGCGATTAGCTAATATCGATTCTTCACTGTGTTCACGATGTGAACGCTCTGTACCTTCGTCAATATTATTATCTTTGGCAGTCTCAAGATTACTGCATATCTCAGTAATTAAAAATTTCATGTTTTCGATTTCGGTATGGTCCTTTTCTACTTGATGAGTTAATGTCTCTAATTCTACATTATCTATTGAAGAAATCTCTACAGGTTTGGTAGAGACCTCTTTAATAGATTTCAATAATTCTCTGCGAACAGTTTCTGTTTGCATAGAAAATTCATCTCGTAACATATCGTTATTTTTCTGTATTTCATTTACAACTAAGATATTGACACTATCTAGTCTCTCGGATAAGTCAGTAATATCGTGTCGCATGCGAGCTTTTTCCTCGCGCGATTCCTGGATATGTTCTTCTAACCTTTTACAATTATCAGCAATCTTATTACTAAGTCCTACTAGTTTTTCCTGCATTTCCACTTTAGAAGCCTCTATTTTATCACTTAATTCTCGACTGGTTTCATTAAGATGTTCCTGTAACCTGTCTGTCGATTTTGTTAGCTCCCCTTTGAGTTCCTCTTTTAATCTAGCCGTCGATTCGTCGTTAGACTGTTTTAATTTAGCCATAGATTCTTCGTTAGACTGTTTTAATTCCTCTTTTAATCTAGCAGTAGATTCTTCGTTAGATTGTTTCAATTTAGCCATAGATTCTTCGTTAGACTGTTTTAATCTAGCAGTAGATTCTTCGTTAGACTGTTTTAATTCAGCTAGGAAATCCCCGTTAGATTGTTTTAATTTAGCGATCGCCCTAAAAAGGGATCTCATGCTCCTATCGGACATGGACTGCTCTTCGTCTGACATTTCACTTCCCGACATTATTGTAAGATATTAACTATCTACACACGCAGACTTGTAATCAACAATCCTGTAAAAGCACACTCCCTATATACAACACTCCACTTCCAACTTGAAACAAACTCACCGGACACTTAATATTGTAATTTGTAGTTCTCGATGATCAGTGTGCTGCTATGGGCTGCAGATGTAACAGCCGTCGATGCAGCCGCTGAGATGCTGCGACCCCGTTTCCGCAACCGGCAGGACGCTGAGTCGAACACCGGAAACGTCGCTGGCTGCAACCACGCCCGGCACCGCCGTAGACAGGCGAAGCCCTCAGCAACACCTCTAATACCAGCCGGAGGAACGCCCCGCAGCTGACGTACTGGGCCTATTAGTTTAGGGAGAAAAAAGGTTGTCGGGGTTTGCAGCGTTCAGCTGCTGCCCAACAGATGCGCCTTCTCGTGGAACAACTGCGTGACCGTACTGCCTGGCTGCGGCTCCGTCAGATGCCCACATCCACGAAGTCGCCGCTGGCTGGTGAAGGCTCCACGAAAACTCGCGTTGACTTCCGAAGGACTCTTGATGTTTTGTTTCGTACCTGTGTGCCTTAGTTGCACACAAGTCCTGTTTCTAAGGTCGCCACGGTGCGGTGTTACGACGTATTAGTTTTCGTTTGATATGTGTATGACCATGTGCAGACTTCGTCACCCACGTCAGTTACACTCACTTCAAAAAATTATTTATATTCTTTTTAAATTGTCATAGAATGGTTCTTGAACGAAACTGTAAAACATCAGTTGAGTCGTGTGCAGAGAATTACATCACTTGGGCCAATTGGTTTTCGTAACTTTTTCGAATTTAAAGTTCGTTTGTTTCTCCTCAGAAAATTATATCGACACACGTTATCTTGATCTAATCGATATCAGAATCACACATTAAATAAACTTTTTAGATTCAAAGTTTCGGCCAACGCTGTCTGAATCAATAATCTTGTCAAATATATTATTAATCCGTTCACATAACTCTTCATAAATAAATCTTCAAGACACGTGTTTCACCTTTAGTAACATACACTATTTTATTAGCTTCCTACACATACAGATGTGAACTTGAGCGTTGACAGACAGTGACTAACATTTCAATAAGACTAAGCTCATTATGACGTCATTGTTGTACAAAAAGAGTATAAAAATTCATTTTTAATTTTTAGAAACACGACGCAACAACTCGGTTCCAGGATCTTCTGTTGCTCCTTGGCTGTCGACCAGCGACGTATAGCGGCCAGCAATTTCCTCTCTGGTCGCGGCAACGAAGATGCTGTCCCCGTTCGTTGCGCCGATCTCTCCGTACATGAAACACATAAAAAAAAAATACAAAACTTTTAGATAATTCACATCTTATTACAAATAATAAGAAAACACATAAACAAAACTAAATTAAACTTATAGTCACCTGCAAACTGGGCTGACTTGGTGGATGGGTGACGTTTAATTTCGTCCCACTACAACACACACATATATATATATATATATATATATATATATATATATATATATAATGCTTTTAAGGGCTTTAACCTACGCAGTGGTAAACAGTATGTTTGATAACGGTTTGAAATTTCTAGTATAGGAGCATTCGTAGACACCTTGTGACAGAGATTTCGGCATAATGGGGAAGAGGAAGAAGGTCCCACAGCCAATGACTCCTGACGAAGTAGTTGCTACGATTAGAGAAGCAAGGAATGTACAACCATTCAGTGTTGTAACGATGACGACGGAAGATTTCTACAATTTCACCTCGATATGTGATACATTACTGCATACAGCACCAGTGAAGATCAGTTCCGCTTCTTGGATTTGAATTGTGAGTAATAAGATGCCCATCATAAAAATAAAAGATTCGTTCAATGAAATGGAACCGTGAAGGGAGCACAATATTTTGAAAAAGGTTAAATCTGCCAAGAACATCTCTACAGGTCGTTCTCAATCGCCAGTTGGATGAAGACACGTCATTAGCGACGCCAAAAAGAAAACGCCTCCTGGCGATGGTCTACATGGACATCAAATATGCATTTTTCCGCACTCTTTGTATGCCTCAATTCTCGGCCGCACACTAGGAGGGCGGGGGGGGGGGGGGGGGGGATGAAGACACTCCTGCAGCGTTGTCGATGCGAAGTGTTTGATCACCCATCTTACAGCCTCGACTTGACTCTGTCTGATTTTCATCTCCGTTCACACGAACCGGTGGCTACGAAGACCGCGTTTTGGTACAGACCACGAGCTGCAGACCAGCGCAGAGAATTGGCGGAAAGTACACGCGGCTGCCTTCTGTGACGCGGTATTGGCAAGTTGCTACCACGCCACGACAGATGTCTGACTCGGAGCAGCGACTCTGTAGAGAAGTAGTTGGAAGCTGTAGCTAACTACTGCAAATAAAATACTTCTGATTTACACTGTGATTTCCACTTCAAGACCGATCGGACCTTAATTAACGAATAGTCCTCGTTCTTTGTTTACTTTAGGTGCTGTGTCTCAGTAGATACGTCCATAAGATAACAATGAAAATCTGCAAAGTAAGACAACACTTCTGTCTTTAGGTCACTACAATGGGAGACGCTCCTGCGGTCAAAGGATGCTGAACCGATTAGTTTGTCTATATTTTGATTCAATTTATCCACCTGGACCCAAGAAATTTTACATATAGTGTTTCACTCAGTGTTTGCCATTAATAAGTCGCGCGCGGGCTTTCAAATAAAATGATGTGGTGGCCCTCAACTACGCACCCTCCGACTCGGAATTGAAATATTGAAAGTTTTGGCTGGTTTAGTTGTCTGGGGGCTGGAATACGTAGTTGTCGCATTACGAGCCAAATACTGCTGCGTCTACAGCATACAATATGAATATACGAGGGCAGTTCAATAAGTAATGCAACACATTTTTTTTCTCGGCCAATTTTGGTTGAAAAAACCGGAAATTTCTTGTGGAATATTTTCAAACATTCCCGCTTCGTCTCGTATAGTTTCATTGACTTCCGACAGGTTGCAG
Organism: Schistocerca piceifrons; assembly: GCF_021461385.2. Classification (NCBI taxonomy): domain Eukaryota; kingdom Metazoa; phylum Arthropoda; class Insecta; order Orthoptera; family Acrididae; genus Schistocerca; species Schistocerca piceifrons. The sequence goes on along the minus strand of NC_060143.1, from coordinate 84,753,570 downwards.
CGCTGTACGGAGCTGTTAAAATGGCGTCTGTAACGGATGTGCGTTGCAAACAATGGGCAGTGATCGAGTTTCTTTTGGCGGAAAACCAGGGCACCTCAGATATTCATAGGCGCTTGCAGAATGTCTACGGTGATCTGGCAGTGGACAAAAGCACGGTGAGTCGTTGGGCAAAGCGTGTGTCATCATCGCCGCAAGGTCAAGCAAGACTGATCTCCCGCGTGCGGGCCGGCCGTTCACAGCTGTGACTCCTGCAATGGCGGAGCGTGCGAACACACTCGTTCGAGATGATCGACGGACCACCATCAAACAACTCAGTGCTCAACTTGACATATCTGTTGGTAGTGCTGTCACAATTGTTCACCAGTTGGGATATTCAAAGGTTTGTTCCCGCTGGGTCCCTCGTTGTCTAACCGAACACCATAAAGAGCAAAGGAGAACCATCTGTGCGGAATTGCTTGCTCGTCATGTGGCTGAGGGTGACAATTTCTTGTCAAAGATTGTTACAGGCGACGAAACATGGGTTCATCACTTCGAACCTGAAACAAAACGGCAATCAATGGAGTGGCGCCACACCCACTCCCCAACCAAGAAAAAGTTTAAAGCCATACCCTCAGCCGGTAAAGTCATGGTTACAGTCTTCTGGGACGCTGAAGGGGTTATTCTGTTCGATGTCCTTCCCCATGGTCAAATGATCAACTCTGAAGGGTATTGTGCTACTCTTCAGAAATTGAAAAAACGACTTCAGCGTATTCGTAGAAACAAAAATCTGAACGAACTTCTCCTTCTTCATGACAACGCAAGACCTCACACAAGTCTTCGCACCTGAGAGGAGCTCACAAAACTTCAGTGGACTGTTCTTCCTCATGCACCCTACTGCCCCGATCTCGCACCGTCGGATTTCCATATGTTTGGCCCAATGAAGGACGCAATCCATGGGAGGCACTATGCGGATGATGAAGAAGTTATTGATGCAGTACGACGTTGGCTCCGACATCGACCAGTGGAATGGTACCGTGCAGGCATACAGGCCCTCATTTCAAGGTGTCGTAAGGCCGTAGCATTGAATGGAGATTACGTTGAGGACCATGGACCTTGTCGTTGGTGGGGAGGCTTGCGTGCCTCAGCGATACAGATGGCCATACCGTAGGTGCAACCACAACGGAGGGGTATCTGTTGAGAGGCCAGACAAACATGTGGTTCCTGAAGAGGGGCAGCAGCCTTTTCAGTAGTTGCAGGGGCAACAGTCTGGATGATTGACTGATCTGGCCTTGTAACATTAACCAAAACGGCCTTGCTGTGCTGGTACTGCGAACGGCTGAAAGCAAGGGGAAACTACAGCTGTAATTTTTCCCGAGGACATGCAGCTTTACTGTATGATTAAATGATGATGGCGTCCTCTTGGGTAAAATATTCCGGAGGTAAAATAGTCCCCCATTCGGATCTCCGGGCGGGGACTACTCAAGAGGACGTCGTTATCAGGAGAAAGAAAACTGGCGTTCTACGGATCGGAGCGTGGAATGTCAGATCCCTTAATCGGGCAGGTAGGTTAGAAAATTTAAGAAGGGAAATGGATAGGTTAAAGTTAGATATAGTGGGAATTAGTGAAGTTCGGTGGCAGGAGGAACAAGACTTTTGGTCAGGTGATTACAAGGTTATAAATACAAAATCAAATAGGGGTAATGCGGGAGTAGGTTTAATAATGAATAAAAAAATAGGAGTGCGGGTTAGCTACTACAAACAGCATAGTGAACGCATTATTGTGGCCAAGATAGACACAAAGCCCACACCTACTACAGTAGTACAAGTTTATACGCCAACTAGCTCTGCAGATGATGAAGAAATAGATGAAATGTATGACGAGATAAAAGAAATTATTCAGGTAGTGAAGGGAGACGAAAATTTAATAGTCATGGGTGACTGGAATTCGTCAGTAGGAAAAGGGAGAGAAGGAAACATAGTAGGTGAATATGGATTGGGGGGAAGAAATGAAAGAGGAAGCCGCCTTGTAGAATTTTGCACAGAGCATAACTTAATCATAGCTAACACCTGGTTCAAGAATCATAAAAGAAGGTTGTATACCTGGAAGAATCCTGGAGATAGTAAAAGGTATCAGATAGATTATATAACGGTAAGACAGAGATTTAGGAACCAGGTTTTAAACTGTAAGACATTTCCAAGGGCAGATGTGGATTCTGACCACAATATATTGGTAATGAACTGCAGATTGAAACTGAAGAAACTGCAAAAAGGTGGGAATTTAAGGAGATGGGACCTGGATAAACTGAAAGAACCAGAGGTTGTACAGAGTTTCAGGGAGAGCATAAGGGAACGATTGACAGGAATGGGGGAACGAAACACAGTAGAAGAAGAATGGGTATGTCTGAGGGATGAAGTAGTGAAGGCAGCAGAGGATCAAGTAGGTAAAAAGACGAGGGCTAATAGAAATCCTTGGGTAACAGAAGAAATATTGAATTTAATTGATGAAAGGAGAAAATATAAAAATGCAGTAAATGAAACAGGCAAAAAGGAATACAAACGTCTCAAAAATGAGATCGACAGGAAGTGCAAAATGGCTAAGCAGGGATGGCTAGAGGACAAGTGTAAGGATGTAGAGGCTTGTCTCACTAGGGGTAAGATAGATACTGCCTACAGGAAAATTAAAGAGACCTTTGGAGAGAAGAGAACCACTTGTACGAATATCAAGAGCTCAGATGGCAACCCAGTTCTAAGCAAAGAAGGGAAGGCAGATAGGTGGAAGGAGTATATAGAGGGTTTATACAGGGGCGATGTACTTGAGAACAATATTATGGAAATGGAAGAGGATGTAGATGAAGATGAAATGGGAGATATGATACTGCGTGAAGAGTTTGACAGAGCACTGAAAGACCTGAGTCGAAACAAGGCCCCGGGAGTAGACAACATTCCATTAGAACTATTGATGGCCTTGGGAGAGCCAGTCATGAAAAAACTCTACCATCTGGTGAGCAAGATGTATGAGACAGGCGAAATACCCACAGACTTCAAGAAGAATATAATAATTCCAATCCCAAAGAAAGCAGGTGTTGACAGATGTGAAAATTACCGAACTATCAGTTTAATAAGTCACAGCTGCAAAATACTAACGCGAATTCTTTACAGACGAATGGAAAAACTAGTAGAAGCGGACCTCGGGGAAGATCAGTTTGGATTCCGTAGAAATGTTGGAACACGTGAGGCAATACTAACCTTACGACTTATCTTAGAAGAAAGATTAAGAAAAGGCAAACATAAGTTTCTAGCATTTGTAGACTTAGAGAAAGCTTTTGACAACGTTAACTGGAATACTCTCTTTCAAATTCTGAAGGTGGCAGGGGTAAAAAACAGGGAGCGAAAGGCTATTTACAATTTGTACAGAAACCAGATGGCAGTTATAAGAGTCGAGGGGCATGAAAGGGAAGCAGTGGTTGGGAAAGGAGTAAGACAGGGTTGTAGCCTCTCCCCGATGTTATTCAATCTGTATATTGAGCAAGCAGTAAAGGAAACAAAAGAAAAATTCGGAGTAGGTATTAAAATTCATGGAGAAGAAGTAAAAACTTTGAGGTTCGCCGATGACATTGTAATTCTGTCAGAGACAGCAAAGGACTTGGAAGAGCAGTTGAACGGAATGGAGAATGTCTTGAAAGGAGGATATAAGATGAACATCAACAAAAGCAAAACGAGGATAATGGAATGTAGTCAAATTAAATCGGGTGATGCTGAGGGGATTAGATTAGGTAATGAGACACTTAAAGTAGTAAAGGAGTTTTGCTATTTAGGGAGTAAAATAACTGATGATGGTCGATGTAGAGAGGATATAAAATGTAGACTAGCAATGGCAAGGAAATCGTTTCTGAAGAAGAGAAATTTGTTAACATCGAGTATAGATTTAATTGTCAGGAAGTCGTTTCTGAAAGTATTTGTATGGAGTGTAGCCATGTATGGAAGTGAAACATGGACGATAACCAGTTTGGACAAGAAGAGAATAGAAGCTTTCGAAATGTGGTGCTACAGAAGAATGCTGAAGATAAGGTGGGTAGATCACGTAACTAATGAGGAGGTATTGAATAGGATTGGGGAGAAGAGAAGTTTGTGGCACAACTTGACTAGAAGAAGGGATCGGTTGGTAGGACATGTTTTGAGGCATCAAGGGATCACAAATTTAGCATTGGAGGGCAGCGTGGAGGGTAAAAATCGTAGAGGGAGACCAAGAGATCAATACACTAAGCAGATTCAGAAGGATGTAGGTTGCAGTAGGTACTGGGAGATGAAGAAGCTTGCACAGGATAGAGTAGCATGGAGAGCTGCATCAAACCAGTCTCAGGACTGAAGACCACAACAACACAACAACAGCTAAAAGATTGGGGGAATAACCTGGTGTATTTCAATGCTGAATAAAACAACCCCTGTTTCAGAAAAAAATGTGTTGCATTACTTATTTAACTGCCCTCGTACACAAGAATCGAATGGTCGAAGGTTGCTATCACTCGGCAATTGCGAATTTTGAACGTAACAAACATTTATACATGAAAGATTGCAAATAAATAAATTCTGCAGGTACTACTTTAAATGAAGAGTACCATAGCATAAGTGCCTTTAGGAATGCCCTTTATTACTGTAAAACACTTATTGCTATCGATGGTCCAACAACTAAATAAAATATAAGTTGAATAACAGGGAAACAATAGATTCCTATTTCACGTAATTCGTTATGAGCAACAACATAGCTCGTGAGATATTCACTTCTAAACGCATACTACGTCTTCACTGCAGAAGCCACGGAAATCTCACAAGAGCACAAGTCGGCACTCCGAAATATTTCTATCTCCTGCCACCACACGCAAACTGCTCCACTCTCCAAGTCTTTCCCGCGACTGTGCGTCCGTCGCGACATACTGTCCGGGTCTCCCCCTTGTCCTCTCCCAGTACTGTGCGACTGTCCCTCGCGCTACACTGTTCCGAACTCCTCCATTCACTTCGGTAGTCGCCCCCCTTAGTAACGAGCGCTGCGATTGGCGATAGCGCTCCCATCATGTCTCCAAGCCAACGCACTCACAAACATTTTGAAACACATTCGAAATGTTGCGATTTACATTTAAATCACTTGGAATTAAATAAATATTCCTACAGCTGGACCGTAAACACGCTCTAACACACATTATTAAATACATAAACAAATTAAATAAACATACACCAAAGGAATAGAACAGAAGTAAACCAGTCTCCGTGCTTTCTAAAACACAGTAAATAATTGGCCAATTTCTTCATGAATGGTATATATCGGATATAAACAAAGACATTCATGAATAAATATATTTATAAGTGTGTTGCTACCTTTTTCGTGTAACTGTGGAGTACTTATGGCCTGACGCGATCGATAGTAATCGGCCACTTTGACCTCCAATAACTCATGTACTATTCAAGTTACATGCTTGGAATTTACACCAATTTAGGTTCACACTAATAGCTTTCTAGAGACATGTCGATTGGCAAAATCGGATGGACCGTTTAGGTTTTGTAAATTCGTTGCTGGGTGTTTCTTGTATAATTTATCGTCAGACACTTATCTTTAAACTAATAAAGATATTGAGAATCTGATTACACCATCAGAATCGTCGTGCAAATAATGGTAATGTTCATGTTTCTTTTCGAGGTACCATGATTCATCTGGCTACTATTAATTTCCATACGAACTGTGAAATGTCTGCCATTAAGGTTTCACGAAGTCCGCCATTTTTGGCACTCCTAGCATGTCTCCTTCATCGACACAGCGTCACCATGGAATTCCCAGCGACGCGGTCCCTGAACCACGTGCTGGGGTACCCCTCTTGTCCGACACCATGCGGTTGGCCTGCCGAGCGGCCCTCGCGGCCACGCCAACTCCAAACTTAGAATATTTTCAGAGTGTCACAACTCGCCCTTTACCTCACATGTGAGAGAAATAACACAAGAGGACGCAGGATATACGTGACCTAGCGTTGTGCCATCAGGGCTCCCTCAATTACAATCAACCGTGATTTGAAGTCATATCCAATGGCTCCCCACACCAGAATGCCATGAGTAAGTCTATTGTGCCTCTCCAAATCGTGGGAAGCAAGTAAACTCTCCCCAGGTCGCTGCCATACTCGCCAAAGGGCTTGGGACAAAGAGTGATTCGTCTCTGGTCACAATGCGAGGCCATTCATCAGCGGTCCGTCACACTCCAGACGGAGGCGATGTTGTGGCAGTCCATGAACTGCACAGCAGTTCCCTAGTCTGTCTTCTAGTAGTCACTGGCCAGTGGTGTCAGACGGCACAGGTTCTTGCAAGCAGTCCATTGCTTGTTCTTGGATGGCAGGTGCAGATGTGAAGGTGTAATGACGTGCCTGGTGAACAATACGTCGATTCCAGAATGAGATTTTCACTCTGCAGCGGAGTGTGCGCTGATATGAAACTTCCTGGCAGATTAAAACTGTGTGCGCGACCGAGACTCGAACTCGGGACCTTTGCCTTTCGCGGACAAGTGCTCTACCAACTGAGCTACCGAAGCACGACTCACGCCCGGTACTCACATCTTTACTTCTGCCAATACCTCGTCTCCTACCTTCCAAACTTTACAGAAGCTCTCCTGCGAACCTTGCAGAACTAGCACTCCTGAAAGAAAGGATATTGCGGAGACATGTCTCAGGAGTGCTAGTTCTGCAAGGTTCGCAGGAGAGCTTCTGTAAAGTTTGGAAGGTAGGAGACGAGGTACTGGCAGAAGTAAAGCTGTGAGTACCGGGCGTGAGTCGTGCTTCGGTAGCTCAGTTGGTAGAGCACTTGCCGCGAAAGGCAAAGGTCCCGAGTTCGAGTCTCGGTCGGGCACACAGTTTTAATCTGCCAGGAAGTTTCAAAACGACGATTCTCCCTTGTCGTGGTCAGATGTGGTCCAGCAGAGTTTTCACCACCATTATGCCTGCCCTCACATTCCCATGCAGTCCAACATAGGGCCACTGTCACACTCCACAACTCTGGATATTTCACGATTCGATCAGCTGCCCAAATGGAGAGTCACAATGAGGCCCCTTCCAAACTTTTGCCAGGTGCTGATAACGCTGCTTCACACGAGTAGGGGACATCTCCGAATCCTCCACAGCCAACACTCAATATCTGACCCTGTTCATGACCCTTATGTAGCCTATCAGGCCTGGCAACAACACGAACAGCACTAATATGTTGTGGTGTCTGTTCTACCTATCACAAATGACTGCAGTTCTAATCATTTGTACACCCACCGACGGTGTGTACTTGTTCGAAGGTACATTGATATTCTATCACATGTTCTGGGTGCTTTACTTTTTTGTCAGGTAGTGTAGATGGAAAGATCGGTTGTTAGATTACACGATTGCCGAACAGTCACTAGAACAAACACTGAATATCAGAGTGTGCGTGCGGAGCGATCAGAATTGGAACTACCAGATGAAACGTATCCTAAGAAAGGTAGAGGCACGACTGATTTACTGAAAGAATCTGCATGAAATGCAGTCCAACAAGGAAGGACGTAGTTTGTAAAACCCTCATTCGATCGATACTTGAGTATGTTTACCCTGTCTTGGAGTCTTACCAACAAGGATTCACAAGGAAAACAGGGAAGATCCAAAAAAGAGCAGCACGTTTTGTTACCAGTGCATTTAGCCAATGCGGAAGCATCAAGGAGTTCCTGAGCCAGCTCCAGTGGCACACGCTACAACAAAGGCATTGTCCTTCACAGAATGGTTTGTTCTTCAGATCTGGACAGCGCATGGTGCTAGAAGAGGGAACCAATACATATTGCCTGCCACATACAGCTCGCAAGAAATCAGAAAGGTAAATTAGAGAGATTCGAGCTCTTACGAATCTTTACCAACAGGCTTTCTTCCTTCACACCATTTGCGACTAGAACAGGAATGTGGGACCTGACAGGGATTCACGAAGTGCCGACCACCACATACCGTAAGGTGGTTTGAGGAGTACATACACTCTAAGAGACCAAAAGCAACACACCACAAAGGAATTGTCCGAATGGACGGAAACCGGTAGATGTGATGTACATGTACAAACAAACAAATGATTACAATTTTAGATAAATTGGGATGATTTATTCAAGGGAAAGACATTCACACCCTCAGCAAGAAAATAACGTGTTGGATCACCTCTGGCCCTTATGCAAGCAGTTATTCGGCTTGGCATTCATTGATAGAGATTTCGGGTACCCTCCTGAGGTATATCGTGCCAAATTCTGTCCAGTCGATGCTTTAGATCATCAAAATCCCGAGATGGTTGGAGGATCCTGCCCATAATGCTCCAAACATTCTCAGTTGCTGATGACCTTGCTCGCCAAGCACGAAGACAAGCAGCAGAAACTCTAGCCACGTGCAGGTGGGCATTATCATGCTGAAATATGACCCAAGGATGGTGTGACATTAAGGGCAACAAAATGAGGCATAGAATATCGTTGATGTACCGCAGTGCTATAAGGGTGCCGTGCATGACAATCAATGGGGTCCTGCTATGAAATGAAGTGGCGCCCCAAATCTTCACTCCCCTTTATAAGGCCGTATAGTGGGTGACAGATTGATATTCCACCATCGCTCAGAGCATCTCCAGACACGTCTTAGATGGTCACTGGGACTCAGTTCGAAGTGGGACTCATCAGTGAAGACAATTCTACTCGAATCAGTCAGATACCAGGCCGAGTGTGTCCAACACCACAGAAAATTGGCATGTTGGTATACAGAGTTCAATGGACCCTCCAGGTTAGCCGAGAGCGCTAATGCGCTGCTTCCTGGACTCTGGTAGGCGCACCGGCCCCGGATCAAATCCGCCCGATGCATTACCGACGTCGGTCGGTGTGCCGGCCAGCCTGGATGTCGTTTTTAGGCGGTTTTCCACAACCCGCTAGGTGGATACCGAGCTGGTCTGCACGTTCCGCCTCAGTTGCACGACTCGCAGACATCTGAACACGTTCGCACTATTCCATGAATTACACTCGACACAGACAGCAGGGCTACACTAATTCCGTCCCAAGGGGTACGGGGTGGTGGCAGGAAGGGCATCTGGCCACCCCTTTCCACTAACTTTGCCAAATCCGCTCCTAACAATGCCGACCCTGCGTCAGCACAGGACATGGCACCGGTGAAAGAAAGAAAGAATGAAAGAAAAGGTATACAGAGTTCAATGGCTGTCGGCGCTTGGGGCGCAGCGAGCTCAGTTCCCTTTCTGTGAGCCGCCCATTAATGGTCCTTGCACCCACTAAAGCATTAGTTTCACGTCGAGTCGATGATAATGAGTGCTTCTCTGACGATTGATCGGTCCTCTCATTCTGTCGTCTCTAGATCAACTGCTTCTTTCTTGACACTATGTTCGGCCATGGTTCACCCATTATAGACAACATCGTCCAATTGTGGTATCGCTTCTAATCAAGTGTTGAGTGATTCGCTGTTTAATCCAACCAGCTTCTTTGAACCCATTTACAGCTCCTCTCTCAAATGTTGACTTCTGATGTATTGTTCACGGGCCTGTCTGTGAGGCACATTTATTGTCCCACCGAGTGCATGGAAAGAAATCCACAAAGACTTTATACCTTGGTACTGGCATGTCCTCTATTTACTATCCTTGCCACCTGCACGTTGAAACCACGCTGCAGCATCACACATTCATCCATCAGCCCCCAAAGTTTACAGTTTCACATTTTCCGTCAACACCTGTGTGAATATCAATTTGTGACCAATTTTCATAACTCCTTTTTGGTGCATTTGTTTTCTTATTATTAATTTTTTTGTTGATTTGCCTTAGTATGCTGCCGTAGGAATAGGCAAGAAGAAAATAGAAGCTTAAGAAACGTGGTGCTATAAATGAATAGGGAAGATTAGGTGTGTATACTGAGTAATTGAGGAGGAGATATTAAAACGGATCAGGTATAAAAGAAATCGAAGGCATAAATTGGCAACTGGTTGAAACAAAAGGTAGTTTGATAGCACACACTGAGGTTGTTGTTGTTGTGGTCTTCAGTCCTGAGACTGGTTTGATGCAGCTCTCCATGCTACTCTATCCTGTGCAAGCTTTTTCATCTCCCAGTACCTACTGCAACCTACATCCTTCTGAATCTGCTTAGTGTATTCATCTCTTGGTCTCCCTCTACGATTTTTACCCTCCACGCTGCCCTCCAATACTAAATTGGTGATCCCTTGATGCCTCAGAACATGTCCTACCAACCTATCCCTTCTTCTGGTCAAGTTGTGCCACAAACTTCTCTTCTCCCCAATCCTATTCAATACTTCCTCATTAGTTATGTGATCTACCCATCTAATCTTCAGCATTCTTCTGTAGCACCACATTTCGAAAGCTTCTATTCTCTTCTTGTCCAAACTATTTATCGTCCATGTTTCACTTCCATACATGGCTACACTCCATACGAATACTTTCAGAAATGACTTCCTGACACTTAAATCAATACTGGATGTTAACAAATTCACACTGAGGTATCAAGTTATATTTGCTTTAATTATAGAAGGAAGTGTGGAGAGGGTTCAAATGGATTTACGCCGCAGCAGGACTTCCGCAGGATAGGCTAGTGTGCAGACCTGCATCAAACCAGTCTTCAAACCGAAGATCACAATGAAACGAAACATGAGTTATTTAATAGAAGATGCACATAACCAAACATTGACAATTCTTCGTATATTGTTCGAGATGGCAAACTGAACGTAATTCCAGATATATGACTGCCCTGAAAATGGATAGTTAGAGGGTATCGACTACTGTGCTGTAACATTACGTCAGAGGAGGCCAACATTTCGGCTCGTGAGCCGTGCCAAATCGCTCAACCTCGCTTCACTTTTCTCCCACCGCCACGCCTTACTGTCTGAGCGCGAAGAGGGGGAGAAGGGGAAAACTGTGAATACGCCTCATTTAAATGGCTGTGCAGTCACACTGAGTACGATTTGGTTTTATATTTTTAATTTCTCAACAACATAGGCCACAAACAAAACAAATTTTCAGTATTATTTAATTATTTTTGGCCTGCTGAAGACATAATATAAATTTTATCTGGGACAAAGTGGCAGCATACGGATAGATGCAGACAGTTTTATAAAGTAGTCGTGACTTATTTAGTATCATAACCCAAAAAAAAACCCTTCACATATTTATGTCGTTCGTAATATTGTAGCATTTTTGTCACCTCATTCTGGAGACATGGAAACTGTGTGAGGAAAACAATTTACTCGTACTGGACAGTTTTGACCTAAAAAGATTTGTCACAACTGGCATTACTTTGCAGGTCGATTAGTTACATCTCCATAGGGTCGCTTTCAACTGAAACGTCACACGCTCTCGAAAACAGATGTAAGATTGACAGTGTCCTCAAAATCTTTATAAAACAATCGTTGTAATTCTTCCTAGGCCACAATGAATTCTTCAAACATGGCATTTTCTTTAACGCCAATGGGCTTAGGGACCTAAACTTGTTTTGTCAGAATGTATCCCTCCTACAAAGCAATTTTTAAATGCATCCCCATCAAATCAGAAAGAAGTTACATACCAATGTCTTACTGTGGGCAGTTTACCGTCATGTCCACTTAAAATGTGAAGTCTGAACTTTCCTCCATTCCTTTTTCCTTCAAAAAATCAAACAGTAGCGAGTTTTAAATCGAAAAATCGTTCCAGACATGCCCCTTGATTTAATCTACGTACTTTGCAGTGATATATAAAGTTTCCCTACTCTTCGTCCAGTTCCATTGAAAACTGTTGCAACTGATAATGGAATAATGCGTGTGACTTCATAAATTTTACTACTCGTACCATCAATTTTTTCACCTGTTCCAGGCCTGCAAATTTAGCACAAAGTGCTTTTGGAGTATGAACCAATGAATCCCATCTGTCGATCTTTGTAATTTTTTTCTCTTTCATTGTCAACTAAAACTTTAAATTCTTTCTGCATGGTAATGTAATGTCGTTTCATGGCAAATATGCACTACCCGTCCCTTATGCAAATTTAGAATTTTCCTCCCCTATTCTGTCATACCCACTCCCTTTAAAGGATTCCGGTGACAGATCGGTAGACTGCCTCCTTTGTGCAAACAGCCACTGGACCAGTGAAAGTTTCTCTGCCTCGTGATGACTGGGTGTTTTGTGATGTCCTTAGGTTAGTTAGGTTTAAGTAGTTCTAAGTTCTAGGGGGCTAATGACCATAGATGTCAAGTCCCATAGTGCTCAGAGCCATTTGAACCATTTTTGAACCAGTGAAAGTCCTTCATACAACGAACAAATAGCGAAGGTTAAACAGCGCTGACAGCACGATTCTGCCGAATTGAATAATCGTACCGAGCGAAAAATGCCTCACTGCAACGGTAAATGAAGTGTCGCTCTATTCTGGGCACTTCCTTGTAGGTCCGAGCAAAGCCGAGGTACAGGCCGGGCTTGGACCGCTCGTGGCCCGCACAAATGGTACGAGTGAAGTTTGGCACGCCGTGGCTGGCCCTGCATTACACTGTCAGTTTCAACGTTCCACTTTCATTACCACAAACATCCGGTAACGAAAGCGTGAATGGCTATTAATTTTGCCGAAGGTATGTGCAGCGTACATATTCCAGAGCTCATTAACATACCGCAGTCGTTATGCAGGCTGGAATGCCGTGTATTTTTACACCAACCTCGGGCGCAATTTGAATTCCTGCACAAGGAATTAACACAGCAGATCTTTGTGTGACGTTATCGGCAGTAAACTAAATGATTTGAAATACTCCTGGCAGCAGTAACGTTCCTTATCGGAAACGTTTTATACCTCTCTTAGTAATATTTCTTCTCCAATAATTGTAGTTTGTAAAGTATAAGTCATGAACCTAAAAGAAATACAGATTTGTCACATGTTAAACTGAAGAGTACGTAGGTTGTTCTAGCAGCTGGTACAGAAAATTTATTAATACTTGTAGCTCGAGAATAAGAAAGAAAGAAGTAAAATTAAATATAAAATCTCCGAAGCTGACCCGTCCGTCACTTTTTTCTGAATTCCATGAAACAGAATATAAATCTCTAGCTTTATGAAAATTTCCAAACGCTATCTACATCTTCCCTATCTTTCTTTGCAATTGTACTTTTGTCTTACGGTTGGCTCATAATCCTGTTTTTCAGCTGGTCTTTTCATGTTGTAACACGCCTCCCGCCACCACATCATTTTATTCCACACAATAAAGGACAGATTTTTACGCCACATACCGATAATCTATGTCATACTTTTCTAAAACATCTGTGACTTCCATTTTAGTGCATCATTCGAAATCTCTTTGAAAACTGCGTAGAAGACTACCTCATCAACGCGTGCTTGTCTCCTGTAGCAACGTTCATTAAGTCAGCTCTTCATATCAAATCGTTGACCATAAATCAAACAGTGTCGTGAGATCCGTGGATTAGAGGTGGTCATTATTAGCCACAGCCTGGAGCTGACTGCTTTTCCTAAATCCACAAACTTACAATCTACACCGAGGTGACGAAATTCGTGGATAGCGGCATCCACATACATAGACGTCGGTAGTGTCGCTTACACAAGCTATAGAAGGGTCGCACATTGGTTGAGCTGTCATTTATACTCATGTGAAGCATGTGAAAAGGTTTCCGACATGATTATGTCCGCACAACTGGAATAAACTGACTTTGACCACGGAATGGTAGATGGCGCTAGACGCAGGGGACATTCCATTTCGGAAATAGAAAATTCAATATTCCGAGATCCAGAGTGTCAAGAGTGCTTCGATAATACCACGTTTCAGACATTACGTCTCACCAGGGACAACGCAGTGCCTGATGGCCTTTACTTAACGAAGGAGAGCAGCGGGGTTTTGCGTAGTGTTGTCAGTACTAATAGACAAGCAACACAGCGTGAAATAACTGCACAAATCAATGTGGGACATACGACGAACATATCCGTTAGGACGGTACGGTGACATTTGGCATTAATGGGCTACGGCAGCAGACGATCGACGCGAGTGGCTTTTCTAGTAGCGCGACATTGTCTGCAGCACCTCTCCTGGGCTGGTGACCATATCGGTTGGACCCTAGATAGACAGATATTTGGCGATCACAGGCCCTGCAGACCACGCGCTGCTTCCACAAACTGCCTCCATTCCTTCCTGTTTAGGGCCCGGTTCCTCCAGGTGTCTTCAATTCCCAGGGCTGCTAGGTCCTTCGCCAGGTCGTCCATCCAGCGCTGCCTTGGTCGTCCAATGGGGCGATTAGTGTTTGGTTTCCCCGCTAGTGCCATCTTCGCCTGTCTTCCATCTGGCATACGGGCTACATGGCCCACCCATTGCATTCTTTTGCTCTTTATCTTCTGTAGGATAGTTGATTGTCGCATCAGAAGGTAGATCTCGTTTTTCCTCCTCCTCCATTCTCCGTTATCTAAAACTTGTCCCCATATCTTCCACATCAGGTTGGACCCTAGATGGCTGGAAAACCGTGGCTTCGTCGAAAGAGTCCCGATTTCAGTTGGTAACAGCTGATGGTAGGGTTCGAGTGTGGCCCAGGTCTCACGAAGCCATGGACCCAAGTTGTCAACAAGGTATGTGCAAGATGTTGGTGGCTCCATAATTGTGTGGGCTGTGTTTACATGGAATGGACTGGGTCCTCTGGTCCAACTGAACCGTTCATTGATTGGAAATGGTTATGTTTGGCTACTTGGAGACCATTTAGAGTTATTCATGGACTTCATGTTCCGAATAACGATGGTATTTTTAGGACGACAATGCGCCATTTCACTGGGCCACAATAGTTCGCTATTGGTTTGAAGAGCATTCTGGACAATTCGAACGAATGGTTTGGTCACCCAGACCACCCGACATGAATCCCATCGAACATTATGGGACATAATCGAGAGGTCAGTTCGTGTGCAAAATCCCACATTAGCAACACGTCCGTAATTATGGATGGCTATCGACGCAGCATGACTCAATGTTTCTACAGGGCACTTCCAACGACTTACTGAGTCCATGCCACGTCGATCTGCTGCACTATTCCAGGATAAAGGAGTTCCGACACGATATTAGAAGGTATCCCACGACTATTGCCACCTCTGTGTAATGGTATAAATTCATCTTAAAACGTTGCGTGAAGTTACTCGAGGATGCTGCAGATTTATATGGGTACATTTGAGGAGTTTGGTGGACTATTGGGGTGAATCCGAAAAGTACATTTCCATTAAAAGTGAGCTAAAGATTTACATGTTTACATCTTATTGAAAAACAGTTATATTTCAATGGTATAATAATTCTGTCTTAGACCATACTTATAACATACAGAATCATTTCTTACAACTGAAGATATTTCTTCCATTGGTGATATATTATCGAAAATATGATGAATGGTTTACACCCTTTCCCCATCAAACCATGATACCTCTACAAAAATCATGAAAATTGAGTTAAAAATTTATTTTATTATTTTATTATCCAGTTAAACGGTACATTAACAAAAAATATATGTTCATGGCCATTATAGTTTATATTCCTGTTCAGGATCGGTAGATTCTTCAGTGCTTACTGTCTAATCAGGAAGAAAGCGCAACAGGTCTTGAATGTCCTTGCAAAACCTTCTTCTGCACAGTTCTGAAACGCTTTTCAGAAATGTTCAGCACATGAAGGAGCAAATTTCTGCAGACAGGCACTTAACAACCTTGGTCAGAAAATGAATACACCCATACATTTTCTCTGTTCTTAGTTTTGGGCATCTTCTTCATTTGTTTAACATCCTTTCTCTCCACACATCCTGAGAGAAATGCATCCTGTTGAGATTTATCACCACAACGATAAAAGAGATAGAATGTTTCTTGGATCTCGTCTGTCACTATTGCAGTACACTTTTTTGGACAACATCGATCTACAGGCTTAAATTTTTTTGCATCCACGACCATTCCTTTCTTGTTTCTGTAACTTCCCCCACTGTTTATTTTCTTCTTTTTGTCTGTAAAATCATTTTCCAGCTCATTAACACTCACTTCACTCATTATATCACTCACGTTAACACATAAAGCAGCGCAGAGTCGATACAATAACCTACATGCAGTAAACAAGGTGACAACTGCCTGTCATCCACTGCCTTCTTAAGATAATTGCTTATCCTACACCAAAGATAATGAGCTGAAATTTTCAGGGTGGGTAATTCACATATGGAGGTATCGATTTAGTACTTTGACGGAAGAAGGGCCTAAATCCAATTACGCCCATAGTCCATCACCCTCTTCATTTGAGGGGTATTCATGAATTTCTTTAGCATTTAAAGAGATTAGATTACAATTTTCAAGGATGACCGTTTCATTACTTGTGTTTTATTGTTTTTTCATGGTAGAAGCTGTTTTTCATCATGGTTCTTCTAATGTTAGCGCCAATCATTGAAATCTGCGGCCTACGTTTAAACATTTTGTCTGATGAAGTTGTTTTCAGTCCTTTGTCTCAAAGTTTCGTAATTCTTTGTATACTTCTTTGCGGTGGGTAATATTTTGTTGCAGTTTATGGTACCTTTAAAAACGGTTTGAATCCTTACGAAGGTGAAGAATCTTGGTCTGGTTGTTGATTTCAGTGTGACGTCTCCTCCACTTATATATAAGAAATTACTAAAGCCTATTTTATAAATTCATAGGTCTTTCCTCCAAAAAAAGACATTTGCATTTATAAAACGAATAATTATATTATTGCTATGGTAAACGGCAACGTCAAGAAATACACTCCTGGAAATGGAAAAAAGAACACATTGACACCGGTGTGTCAGACCCACCATACTTGCTCCGGACACTGCGAGAGGGCTGTACAAGCAATGATCACACGCACGGCACAGCGGACACACCAGGAACCGCGGTGTTTGCCGTCGAATGGCGCTAGCTGCGCAGCATTTGTGCACCGCCGCCGTCAGTGTCAGCCAGTTTGCCGTGGCATACGGAGCTCCATCGCAGTCTTTAACACTGGTAGCATGCCGCAACAGCGTGGACGTGAACCGTATGTGCAGTTGACGGACTTTGAGCGAGGGCGTATAGTGGGCATGCGGGAGGCCGGGTAGACGTACCGCCGAATTGCTCAACACGTGGGGCGTGAGGTCTCCACAGTACATCGATGTTGTCGCCAGTGGTCGGCGGAAGGTGCACGTGCCCGTCGACCTGGGACCGGACCGCAGCGACGCATGGATGCACGCCAAGACCGTAGGATCCTACGCAGTGCCGTAGGGGACCGCACCGCCACTTCCCAGCAAATTAGGGACACTGTTGCTCCTGGGGTATCGGCGAGGACCATTCGCAACCGTCTCCATGAAGCTGGGCTACGGTCCCGCACACCGTTAGGCCGTCTTCCGCTCACACCCCAACATCGTGCAGCCCGCCTCCAGTGGTGTCGCGACAGGCGTGAATGGAGGGACGAATGGAGACGTGTCGTCTTCAGCGATGAGAGTCGCTTCTGCCTTGGTGCCAATAATGGTCGTATGCGTGTTTGGCGCCGTGCAGGTGAGCGCCACAATCAGGACTGCATACGACCGAGGCACACAGGCCCAACACCCGGCATCATGGTGTGGGGAGCGATCTCCTACACTGGCCGTACACCACTGGCGATCGTCGAGGGGACACTGAATAGTGCACGGTACATCCAAACCGTCATCGAACCCATCGTTCTACCATTCCTAGACCGGCAAGGGAACTTGCTGTTCCAACAGGACAATGCACGTCCGCATGTATCCCGTGCCACCCAACGTGCTCTAGAAGGTGTAAGTCAACTACCCTGGCCAGCAAGATCTCCGGATCTGTCCCCCATTGAGCATGTTTGGGACTGGATGAAGCGTCGTCTCATGCGGTCTGCACGTCCAGCACGAACGCTGGTCCAACTGAGGCGCCAGGTGGAAATGGCATGGCAAGCCGTTCCACAGGACTACATCCAGCATCTCTACGATCGTCTCCATGGGAGAATAGCAGCCTGCATTGCTGCGAAAGGTGGATATACACTGTACTAGTGCCGACATTGTGCATGCTCTGTTGCCTGTGTCTATGTGCCTGTGGTTCTGTCAGTGTGATCATGTGATGTATCTGACCCCAGGAATGTGTCAATAAAGTTTTCCCTTCCTGGGACAATGAATTCACGGTGTTCTTATTTCAATTTCCAGGAGTGTATGTAGCCGAGGAATATTCAGAATTTTGATCGTCACAGTCGTCTCGAAGTTCTTCCGCTATAGGTTGGAGAGGACTACGATTTGACTCTGCTGAACAGAACACTGGTGTTGCCTTGGATAAGCTTTCGCATTGAATGTGATCGTTAAACTCTGATAGAGAAACTGGGACAGGCGGCAAATCACTGACACTCTGACGAGAGTTACATTTTATTTGTCCGTTAATGGTTCTTCTTGTGGGGCAGCCACAACAGCACTTAGTCCATTTTGTAAAATGAAGAAAACACACAACATTTCCTGAATCCATATCCATACACCTATACATACAGTATTTTAAAAAGGGATGTATGTATGCATGTACCTAAGTTTCACATGGCCTTTTGGGTCGATTTCACCAAAACCTGGTCCATATATCACTTATTGTCTGGAGAGAATCGCCATACGGGTAGAACCAGCTACTTATCAAAGGGGTGGGGGTGGCGGTGAAAAAGAAGTGTAGCCCATGACGCGGGAATTTCCAAACTTTAGTCATCCAGTATTTGAGAATGAGAGTACTTAGTAACCTGCAACAAACTATTCACATAATTTTAAATCTTTGCGAAACACTTCTCGCTGACAGACCCACAAAATGATGAAAGGAAAAAAGTCTATCGCTAACTTAATTTCAGCTGTTCATACTGTATAACCGTCGCATCAGGGATGACGTTTCAATTTATTACTTATCTGCTACCATCTCTATTCTCAACAAATTTCGCAGACAGTAACCTCATATGCTGCCGAATGTATCAACAGAATTATATCATGTTACGACACATAGTTCAGGACATACGACGCCATAAACGCTGAAGTGAGTGAAAAACTGCGGCACCAGGCACGACGCTCTTAATTTATTACCTCTTTACTATACTACTGGCCATTAAAATTGCTACACCACGAGGATGACGTGCTATAGACGCTAAATTTAACCGACAGGAAGAAGATGCTGTGATATGCAAATGATTAGCTTTTCAGAGCATTCACACAAGGTTGGCGCCGGTGACGACACCTACAACGTGCTGACGATTGCAGTTTATCGTATCGCGACATTGCTGCTCCCGTTGGTCGAGATCCAATGACTGTTAGCAGAATATGGAATTGGTGGGTTCAGGAGGGTAATACGGAAAGCCGTGCTGCATCCCAACGGCCTCGTATCACTAGCAGTCGACATGACAGGCATTTTATCAGCATGGCTGTGACGGATCGTGCAGCCACGTCTCGATCCCTGAGTCAACAGATGGGGACGTTTGCAAGACAACAACCATCTGCACGAACAGTTCGACGACGTTTGCAGCAGCATCGACTATCAGCTCGGAGATCATGGCTGCGGTTACCCTTTACGCTGCATCACAGACAGGAGCGCCTGCGATGGTGTACTCAACGACGAACCTGGGTGCACGAATGGCGAAACGTCATTTTTTCGGATGAATCCAGGTTCTGTTTACAGCATCATGATGGTCGCAACCGTGTTTGGCGACATCGCGGTGAACGCATATTGGAAGCGTGTATTCGTCATCGCCATACTGGCGTATCACCCGGCGTGATGGTATGGGGTGCCATTGGTTACACGTCTCGGTCTCCTCCTGTTCGCATTGACGGCACTTTGAACAGTGGACGTTACAGTTCAGATTATTACGACCCGTGCCACTATCCTCCATTCCATCCCTGCCAAACCCTACAATTTAAGCAGGATAATGCACAACTGCATATTGCAGGTCCTGTACGGGCCTTTCTGGATACAGAAAATGTTCGACTGCTGCCCTGGCCAGCACATTCTCCAGATCTCTCACCAATTGAAAACGTCTGGTCAAAGGTGGCCGAGCAACTGGCTCGTCACAATACGCCAGTCATTACCCTTGATGAACTGTGGTATCGTGTTGAAGCTGCATGGGCAGCTGTACCTGTACACGCCATCCAAGCTCTGTTTGACTCAATGCCCAGGAGTATCAAGGCCGTTATTACGGCCAGAGTTGGTTGTTCTGGGTACTGATGTCTCAGGATCTACGCACCCAAATTGCGTGAAAATGTAATCACATGTCAGTCCTAGTATTATATATTTGTCCAATGAATACCTGTTTATCATCTGCATTTCTTCTTGGTGTAGCAATTTTAATGGCCAGTAGTTTATTAACTGCATTCACAACACACTTTGCAGAAAGTGTTCACATGTACCACTTGATGTACCTGTACAATTATATCATTGTACGACACCTTGTTCAGGAGATAAGACGTCATAGAGATTTAGCTCCTTGAATCGAAACTTCAGGGCGAAATTCGCTACAGATACATATGAAATATATCTACAAGTGCATGGGAAATAAGTTAAATATTTATGAAATATATGTGGCACGTACGTACGCAGGGAAAACAGGTGCTAGAAAGCTGCTAAGCCCTTGGATCGATTTTAACCCAAAGTAGTACACGTACTACTTACTATCTGTAAAGAAATACTGTATGGGCTAGAACCAGCAATCTCCTATTGTGGTGGGGGTGATATCGTGGAGAGAGAAGAGGGAAGGAAGAGACGGACAGATAGACAGGTGGAAGAAGTTTATGACACAGATAACAGAGGGAAGGCGTTGGGCACAGTGAGGGGAAGGGAAGTGGGCTGAGAAAATGAAGAGGACAAGACAAAGAGATTAACACAGAAAGGGTGGAGGACGAGTGGACTGAGAGAACGTAGAAGACGAGATGGGCAGACAGGCGGGGGAGAGGAATTGACGTAGAGGGAGGAGGAGATGGACAGAGAAAGTGGGGAGAGTATGAGATGGGGCGGAGGAGATGGACAAAGAACGGGGAGAAGGAGATGGATTAATAGAAATGGAACAAACATACCCGGAGAACGATGGGTACGCATCTACACTGAAGAGTCAAAGAAACTGGTACACCTGGGTGATATGGCGCAGGGCCCCCGCGAGCAGGCTGAAGTGCCACAACACGACGTGGCATGGACTCGACTAATGTCTGAAGTAGTGCTCGAGGTAATAATTCCGTAAGAGTACGACGGGGTGGTGATCTCTTCTGAACAGCACGTTGCAAGGCATCAGAGATATGCTCAATATTGTTCGTGGCCATCGGAAGTTTTTTAAAATCAAAAGAGTGTTCCTGGAGCCACTTTGTAGCTATAATGGACATGTGGGGTGTCGAATTGTCCTGCTGGTATTGCGGAAGTCCGTCAGAATGCATAATGGACATGAATGGATGCAGGGGATCAGATAGGATGCTTACGTACATGTCAACGGTCAGAATGTCCGCCCCCGGTAGCTGAATGGTCAGCGCGACCGAATGTCAATCCTAATGCCCGGGTTTGATTACCGTCTGACTCGGAGATTTTCTCTGCTCAGGGAATGGGTGTTGTGTTGTCCTAATCATCATTATTTCAACCCTATCGACGCATAAGTCGCCGAAGTGGCGTCAAATCGAAAGACTTGCACCCGGCGACCGGTCTACCAGACGGGAGACCCCAGTCACACGACATATATATTTTATTTACCGGTCAGAATCGTATCTAGACGTTTCAGGGGTCCCATATCACTCCAACTGCACACGCCCCACACTATTACAGAGCCTCCACCAGCTTGAATAGTCCCCTGCTGTCATGGAGGGTCCATGGATTCATGATGTTGTCTCCATACCCGTACACGTCCATCCGCTCGATACAACTTGAAACGAGACTCGTCCGACCAGGCAACTTGTTTCCAGTCATCAACACTCCAATGCTGGTATTGACGGGTAGAGGCGAGGTGTAAAGCTTTGTGTCGTGAAGTTATCAAGGGTACACGAGTGGGCCTTCGGCTCCGAAAGCCCATATCGATGAAGTTCGTTGAATGGTTCGCACGCTGACACATGTTGATGGCCCACCATTGACATTTGCGGCAATTTGCGGAAGGGTTGCACTTCTTTCATGCTGAACGATTGTGTTCATTCACCGTTGGTCCTGTTCTTGCAGGATCTTTTTCCGGCCCCAGTGGTGTCGGAGATTTGATGTTTCACCGGATTCTTAATATTCACGGTACACTCGTGACGTGGTCGTACGGGAAAATTCCCATTTCATCGCTATCTCAAAGATAGTATCCCATCGCTCGCGCTCCGACTATAAAACCACGTTCAAACTCCCTTAAATCTTGATAACCTGCCGTTGTAGCTGCAGTAACCGATCTAACAACTGTTCGACACTTGTCTTATATCGGCGTTGCCGATCGTAGCGCTGTATTCAGCCTGTTTACGTATCTGTGTCTTTGAATACGCATGTCTATACCAGTTTCTTTGCCGCGTTAGTGTAAAAGGAACATGGAAATCTCTATATTATTTTATTTATTTTTTCTATGGCAAATTATGTAAAACGACTGTTGCAATGTTATCATTGGAGCAACTTATGCTTCGATAAGATCGGATGTGAAAAATGGTAACAGTAAACTTTAAATACGAACATTTTAGGCTAGGCTTCAGCGTGACTGTTATTGACATTAAATGAAACAACACGTTTACTGTTGCCAGTCGCTATTTATTTATCACCACCACGCGTTTCAAAGGTTTAAACTTCTATTATCAGGTGGATTTACATTTGTTAGTAGGACATTTGTGTGTGTGTTGTCTTACGATTTTTTGGAGGAACTTGTGGCACTGTCTTGTGGAGAAACAAAGCAATATTTCAGAACATGGTTTTGTGTTCCTTTTGATAAAATATTAAACGTACACCTAAAGGTAATCATAAGTAACATAGAGTACCTCTAATGGTCACAGGTTCCTTTCACTGTCGTAACACGTCACTTGTATACCGTGATATTCTGTGAACAAATATGGCGTCTGGGAGCTATTTGGTGCAAGGGTCGTATAGCAGAAGAGAGAACATTATCAGAAAGCACAAAGAATATACATCGTAACATTATTATAGAATAATTTTTAGAGGATTTGGGGTGTTTGTTTTGAGATATCGAATACCGAATCGTAACATAACATCACACACACACACACACACACACACACACACAAATGTCATATTAACAAATGTAAATCCACCTGATGATGGTGGTTTAAACCTTTGAAACGCGTAGTGGAGGTAAGTAAACAGTAACTGGTAACAGTAAACTTGTTGTTTCATTTAATGTCAATAGTCACGCTAAAGCCTAACCTAAAAAGTTCGCATTTAAAGTTAAGCTGCCCAGTCAAATAATCAAGGCTATTTTCGAGTACAAAAACAGTGCAGAAAATCTCACAATGACGAGACACCATATTCACTTCAATAGAAATTGTCTCAAATATAACGTAATTCCAAATTATCTCAAGATTGAGGTCAAAACAAACACGACAACTGCAAATAAAACATTGGAAAGCGCCCGAAAACTCTGGGTGAAAAATGAATTGAAAGAACTTTATATTAAAAAACAAATGTTCAACACACAGCTTTATAATGCAGAATTACAGTTGGGAAAGTTGCTTCATAGACTAGAATATGATTCCATAACACCGAGTTCATCGTGCAGAAAACAAAAGCTACACAGAAGAAAAAACTAGCCAGTCTTATAAAGCAACAGTTACCTCCTAAATTGAACCAAAACAGCCAAAGGAAACACGCATTCTACACACCTTTCCTCAAAAAGCACGAACGTAATACTCATTGCAGAAGAAGAGGCACTACTTTGCAGAAGTTTAAAACACAACGTTCAAGCTCCACTGGGCCAAAAGAACCAAGAAAAGCTCATCACTAGTGACACACAGATCTCAACCACCGTTTTTAAGAAGCTAAATGACAGAATAGCAGCCCGCCACTAAATTAACGAAATTGAGAAGGAAATTGCAAAAGCAATCCTAGCATTCAAGAAAAGAGAAGCAGCTCTTACACATACCATTAAGACTAAATTAATCATGAGTAATTCAATAATTGTAAAAGCTGACAAGGGTCACACAACTGTTGTAATGACCAGAACATAAAAAAACTTTAGGTTTCTTTAAGACTAACAACATAACTGAAATACAGAAAGATCCAACAGCCAGAATACAAAGAGAGATTAAACGTACTTCAAACAACATCAGTTTCCTACTCACCATCCAAGAAGCAAGAAATACTGTAACAATGAGCCCACAAGCACGTTGCCTTAGATCACAAACAAAGATACACAAAACTGGGACCCCCATCAGGCCTATAGGGAACTGTAGGAACAGCCCAACATTCAAACTCAACAAATTGCTCAAAATTCTCAAAGAAGCATACAGATTCAGTAATGAGAGAACACTTAAAAACACAACAGAATTTACAAAACATGGAAGTACCTGATGGAGCCACATTTGCCTCATTTGACATACAAAACCTTTATTCCTCTAGGCCAATAGATCCCACAATGCAGATAATCAATGCCAACCAACAAATACAAAAAAAATTCCTTTAACCCACATTACTGAACTAATGGACCTGCTTGAATTCACGCTTTCACACAACAATTTTAAATTTAATAATAAAATCTACAAACAAACAGATGGCCTGGATCGCTAGCTAAAATATTTATAAGTAACTTAGAACACTAAATCCTGAATTCCTATCACCATCTCAAAAATATCATCTACTCCTACAGATATGTAGACGATACCATCATTTTAATCAAAGAAACTAAAGATGACGTCAGTGAGTTGAATCAGTTATTATACTTCTTAGACCTTACCATTAGAATAAAGAATAACAGACAGTTTGAAATTTATCGGAAGCATACCACAACACATACTACAATCCTCAACTCCTCTTGTCACCCCACAGCCCACAAAATGGCAACATTCCAGTACATGATCAATAGAGCTATCCAACTACAACTCTCTGAAGAGAAATGTGATCAAGAAATTGAAACAATAAATCAAACAGCTATTGCAAATGGTTATAACAGCTCCACAGTAGACACCCTTAAAAAAAACTCAATAATTTCAAACCAATCACAACAACAAAAAAGTAACATCTTCCACACAATCGCCTTTCTAAGTAACATTTCATATAAGATTGCCAAACATGTCCATTACCACAGACAACAAGATATGACCGAAGGTACCCCACAACATCAGCATACGAAACCCACTTCGCGACACAGGTGTCTACCTAACTTGAACGTTTGAACTGTCACTGCTTCTACATACGCCAGATAGGCAGATCATTTGAGATTAGATTCAAAGAACACATGGCATCACTATAAATCAAAAAATACCACACGTCAGCAATAGCCACCCACCTGCATGAAACAAAACACCATGCTAACAACGCAAGTATCAGCATCTTACACAGACATCCTTGAAACACTTGAAATATATAAAAATATCAAAGAAAACAACTTGAATCCATCTTAAGTGATAAAAATCACAATACTTGCGATAGTGTCATCTCTGTTTTCAGCAACTGCCTACATCACTAATATTGCAATACACACACACACACACACACACACACACACACACCATAATATTTACCATAAATATTTAGTTATACTACGATGACAGCCGCCTAGTGTAAAAGAGATTGACCTCATTTACAGATATATCGTCACACCAACAGCTCGTACCCCTTGTCAGCTTGAAACTACATGTACATCAACTACTAGCACAAATTGACAAATTGTACATCCATCTACGTGTTTTAAAGCATTAACAAATGTATTACCCCAACCATTAGGCAGTTATTACATGTAACAGATATAATCTTAAGACCCCTTGCTTTGTAAAGTTTGCTCTTATACAATCACTCTTTCCATCCTCTCTCTCCCTCTCACTTTCTTTTCCTCTCCCTCTGCCTTCAGCCTTTCATATCTATCTATGAATCCCAACCAAAAATTGTTATTTGAGTATAATTTTACCACTGTAGCCAATAAGATTACTGTACTTAAAGTTTGTAACATTTCACCTGATTGTATGCACGATTATGAGGGTTAAGGTATTTTAACTTGTCGAAATCGGATTTATATACCACCTGAAGTATTAATTCCAACGCATGTATTCGGCATCTCGAAACAAACACCTCCAAATCCTTTAAAAATTTATTCTATAATAATGTTGTTACAATGTATATTCTTTGTACTTTGTGATAATGTTTTCTCTTCTGCTGTACGATCCTTGCACCCAATAGTTTAAAGACTCCATATTTGTTTACAGAATATGACAGTATACACGTGATGTGTTACAACAGTGAAAGGAACCTGTGACCACTAGAGGTACTCTATTTTACTTATTTTATGTTTACCGTTCGATATACGTTTAATTTTTTGTCTAAAGAAACCCAAAACCATGTTCTGAAATAGTGCTTTGTTTCTCCACTAGACAGTGCCAGTATTTCCTCCAGTAGATCGTAAGACAACACACACACAAATGTCTTGTAAATCCACCTGATGATAGAGATTTAAACCTTTTAAACGCGTCGTGGTGGTAAATAAACAGTGACTGGTAACAGTAAAGTTGTTGTTTCATTTAATTAACAGTAAACTTGTTTCATTCTGTTACAATCCTCGTACATACAGTAAAGAGAAAGTAATCCTTCCTTCTTCCTTTCCTAACATGGACGTTAAAGTCGTAGATAGCATAAACCACACACAGAGCGCACGTGCGCACACAGGTTTATCTTCTTATTGTTTGCCACGAGATGTGACTGGACACAGTTCATTGCTCCACGATAAAACACGGCTACAACGTTCAGGCCCGAGAATGTGATAAACCACGCTATTATATGACGTGTCCTACTGTTGCCTACTTACTATTTTTATTTGTACTTACATGGTGTTTAATTGTTAGTCACTTTATTGCATATCGCGCCAACCACGGACTGCCCATGCCAATGACTGCTACACAAAACGTATGTAGTTAAGGTTGTTAAGTTGTTAGTCATCTTGTTATTGTTTTGATCTATTTTTATTCTAGTCTGTATAATCAACGGTTGATCTGCAGTATGTATTCTAATAATGGTTTTTATTATATGTATGGAATTACTGGAGCATGGCTACACAGCTGAAACGTCGTAGTATGCAAAACAATAGTAAAATGGAAACAAATAATATCCGTTGCAGAAAACTTATTGTTTCGAGAAAAAATCTCACGAGAGATTTCCTAAGGCTACAGTCTCTTCCGATAAATGCAAACCCAATTGAGAGAACTGAGTTGGAGGGCTTTTTTCTAGGCACATATAAAACGGAGGATAAGCAGAAGAAGACAGAAGGCACGGTGTGCCTCTTCGAGCGCGACGGCCTGGTGGGGCGAGCGAAGACCCGGACCAGTGGCTCGGGTCTACCGCCGGGACTCCACCACAAGGACCAGCCGCTGGCCAAGCCCTCCGTCACCAAGCGCGGGCCGTACGACGTCTTCACAGGTCAGGCACCAAATTCTCAAGGATTCGGTGGCGTGACTAGGCTAACTGGCGCCCAGGGAAATCTCAAACTTCGAGCCGCCTCCCCCTGCCGACTTCACATCACTTTTTGTTTAACCCTCACCACTTCTTAGTCCGTTTGAAATCACATGGAAAGACTGTATGATGAACAGAGCTCTAGGAGCTGCTGCGGCAAGAGTGAAGTCTTTTTTTTATTTTATTTTTTTTTTTTTACTAGATTATCGACTTGCCTTGGCTTTGCACGGGTAGCACTATCTACAGTCCGCAGTAGCGTGACCCACCCTCCCAGTGGTGCCAGCTTGGTGCCTCAGTCAGGTCGCCTTACATGATGGCAAGGAATTCTGCCATTCAGCGCTAGATAGCAATGGCATCGTTCACAGGGGAGGGGGGAAGCGAGGGAGGAGAAGGGGGGAGCGAGAAAGGTCACTTTAATTCATCGTAGCTCGCAACTGTCACCCGATAGGCGAAGCTCACACCGACATGTCCCTGGGGCCAGGCAGCTTTCCACCTGTATGGATGATTTGAAGGAGTTCTGCCATAACTGCTACGAGGGTCGTTCAATAAGTAATGCCTACATTTTTTTCTCAGAACATATTTATCGTTAAGAGTCGGAATTTGGTGACAATATACATCAACATGCCTTTTCCATGTCCTATTGTTCTACGTAGTCTCCATAATTTCTGTGGCCATACGCCAACATTGTGGAAGGGCATGTATCCCTGCTGGTAAAAGCTCTTGCCCTGTAGGCGTAGCCAAGTTTTTAAGGCATGGCTGACACTCTCGTCATCTTCCATGTGTAGAGAATCTTAAGCGGCCCAAACAGATGGAAGTCAGAGGGTGCCAGGTCTGGACTATAGGGTGGATTCCGCAATGATGTACAATCCAATTTAGCGATGTGTTATCGGGTTCTCATATTTGTGTTTGGGCGTGCATTACCTTGTTGAAGCAAGATTCTGCTAGATTCTTGTCCGATCGTACACGTGGGAAACGGTTCTTGAATATACTCAGTCTTCACAAATGGTTGACGCTCTTGGCATCACATCCACGAGTATGACGCCATCACAATCCCAGAAGACTGTCACCATGACTTTCCCGGCAGACGGGATTGTCTTGAATTTCTTCTTTTGTGGTGAATGAGGATGATGCCACTCGATGGACTGCCTTTCTGTTTCCGGTGCAAAGTGGTGCACCCAGCTTTCGTTCCCCGTAACGATCCGTGACAGAAAGGCTTCTCCGTCGGTCTCAAAACGCTCCAACAATTCAGATGAAATGACCTTTATTTAAACCCGTGAGCATTCGTGGAATCCATCGTGAGCACCTCTTTGAATATCCGAGAGCCTAGAACATTGCAGACGCGCTTCCAATGCTGACCGACAGCTCAAGTTGTGATGCGCCGGTCGGCACGAATAATGGTATCCGTACGATCCAGCATTTCTGGAGCAGTGGCTGTGACAGAACGTCCCGAGCGTGGCTGATCATGGAGCTCTGTTTCTGCATTTCCTGAGGCTGTAACTTACTTTACCCACCGCCCAACTGTACTCCTATCAACTGCAGCATCGCCATACACTTCACACAAAAAAATGTTCAAATGTGTGTGAACTCTTATGGGACTGAACTGCTAAGGTCATCAGTCCCTAAGCTTACACACTGCTTAACCTAAATTATCCTAAGGACAAACACACACACCTATGCCCGAGGGAGCACTCGAACATCCTCTGGGACCAACCGCACAGTCCATGACTGCAGCGCCCCAGACCGGTCGCCTAATCCCGCGCGGCACACTTTACACATCGTTTATGGATGTTCACCACGGTTTCTTTCGTTGCACACAATAATTCGATAACAGTGCGGTAAATGTCGTTTTGACGTTGTACTACGGCCTTGCCATCTGCCGGAACGGTTCGAAACATCACCGGAGCGCAGATCAAACATCAAACCTAAAGCACCAACAAGGACGGTTGTCTATGTATATTAAGGGCTTTTTTAGAAAAAAGTGGGCCATTACTTATTGAACGACTCTCGTAGATGATTATGGCGTTCTGTTCACACAGAAAGTGGATTTTAATACATCATAGTCCAGAAAATTTGCGTAAAATATTTATAAATTACACAAAGCACCTTTGTGACTACGTCTGTCTATTAGTGAAAACTGTATCAAAATCTGTACAGTAGTTTCTGAGATTAGCCGCAACATACAGACAGTAATCGCACCAAGGTACTTTCGTTTCTACAGTTTTAATGGGAAAAGTACATATATTTTTGTATGTCATATCTTAAGATGTACACGCATCATTGTGTTCGTTGTTTTTTCTCTGTGTCGAACGGTCTTCTCACAAACATGTCACAAACCTTATGACCTAATGTTTTCTGCATGGTCATAAGTGCACCATTAAGTGGACTACATCTGTCAGTACAGACTAATAGTTTGGCGTCCACACTTCAACACCCGACCTGCCGGCCCGCCACAAATTCCTCTCCTGTGCCAATCTATTCATCTCAGAGTAGCACTTGCAACCAACGTACTCAACTATTTTCTGGATGTCCTTCAATCTCTGTCTTCTTCAACAGTTTTTACCCTCTACTATTCCCTCTAGTACCAAGGAAGTTAGTCCGTGATGCCATGACAGATGTTCAATCACCCTATTCCTTCTTGTCAGTGTTTTAGATACATTCTTTTCGTCTCCGATTCTGTGCATAACCTCCACATTCCTTACCCTATCAGCCCACCTAATTTATGACAGTCGTCTGTAGCAACACATTTCAAATCCTTTTGTTCTCTTCTGTCCTCGTTTTCCCGCAGTCCATGTTTCACTACCATATGATGCTGTGCTCCAAACGTAATTCTCACAATTTTTTCCTGAAATTAATGTCTATATTTGATAGTAGTAGATTTGTCTTGGCCAGGAGTGCCCTTTTTGTCAGTGATTCTGTTTTTATGTTCCCCTTCCTCCGTCCGTCATGCATTATTTTGCCTCCTAGATATCACGATTCCTTAACTTCATCTACTTCGTGACCATCAATTTCCATCAATCCTGGTGTTAAGTTTCTCGCTGTTATTTCTGCTACTTCTCATTACTCTCCTCTTTCTTCGATCTACTCTCAGTCCATTTTCTCTAGTCATTAGATTTCTCATTCCATTCAGCAAGGCAGTGTCCTGCACATTGAGCGAACACCATGCATGTGTTTCTTCGTTAAAACAAGACTGAAGTAAAGGAATGAGATTTTTCACTCTGCAGCGGAGTGTGCGCTCATATGAAAGTTCTTGGCAGATTAAAAGTGTATGCCGGACCGACACTCTAACTCGGGACCTTTGCCTTTCGCGGGCAAGTGCTCCACCAACTGAGCTACCCAAGCACGACTCACGCCCCGTCCTCACACCTTTACTTCTGCCAGTACCTCGCCTCCTACCTTCCAAACTTAACAGAAGCTCTCCTCGAAAGACTCGCGTTCGAGTCTCAGTCCGGCACACAGTTTCAATCTGCCAGGAAGTTTCGTATCAGCGCACACTCCGCTGCAGAGTGAAAATCTCATTCTGGAAACATCCCCCAGGCTGTGGCTAAGCCATGTCTCCGCAATATCCTTTCTTTCAAGAGCGTTAGTTCTGCAGGGTTCGCAGGGGAGCTTATGTAAAGTTTGGAAGGTAGGAGACGAGATACAGGCAGAAGTAAAGCTGTGAGGACGGGGCGTGATTCGTGCTTGGGTAGCTCAGTTGGTGGAGCACTTGCCCGCGAAAGGCAAAGGTCCCGAGTTCGAGTCTCGCTCCGGCACACAGTTTTAATCTGCCAGGAAGTTTCAAGTCTGAAGTGGTTTCTCATCCTCTTTTACTCATCTCCCTGGCTTCTACCGATCTTTGGCTTCTTCCAGTGTTGAAAGATACACTCCGTAGTCGCACATTATTTGGTCGTGTCGCTATTGCATCATAGAATTTTCAGTAGTTGCGAATACGAAATCATGGCGAGAACGTCGTGAAAAATACATGCAGCTGCAGGGGGATTACAGTGGAAAATGATAGAAATTTCAGATTTGTTGTGTGACTAGTCTGTGACAAAATAAATCGGAGACTTTAGAATTTGGAAGTATGTACCTCGTTAAAGGTAAACATTTCAAAAGGGTTTTTGCATGATGCAATTCAAACCATTAAACAACGCACAATGCAAAGTCAAATTAATTGCAACAATAACGAGATTCCATTTTCATTATTTCATTGCCAACCAATTGAAAAGGCACAACAACAAAACAATAGTCGACAAAAATAGTCTTTACACTTTCCTTAGCAGAACAATAGCAGATTCACCTAATAATCAAAAACAAAAAACAAGCGTATCCATAGCAGGAAGAGATTGGCCTATTGCAGCGGTCGTCCAAAGAAGTCCTACCCGAGTATTCTTATGATTTCATTTTATAAACATATCAAAAGAAGTTTTGCATCACCTCGGATCCGAGAGTTCCGGAACCTATACAGCAAATTGGAATTGAGATCAACATAAACATCATTTCCGCCCTTATTATTGCTCAAGAAACCCACACGTTGCTCGTTGTACTACCATACAGCGAGACCTTCAGATGTGTTGGTCCAGACTGCTGTACACACCGGTACCTCTAATACCCAATAGCACGTCCTCTTGCATTCACGCATGCCTTCATTCGTCCTGGCATACTATCCACAAGTTCATCAAGGCACTATTAGTCAACAGCAGGGAACCTCCACCTTGCTAAACTCGCTGGACAGTGTGTCTAAGACGTTCAGCATGACCGGGTTGCCTCTAAACACGTCTCCGACGATTTTCTGGTTGAAGGCTCGACTCCCACTCCTCAACGGCAATTCAGCGCAGATCCCTCAGAGTGGTTGCTGGGTCACGTCGTCCACAAACAGCCCTTTTCAATCTATCCCAGGTATGTTCGATAGGGTTAATGTTTGCAGGACATGCTGGGCACGCTAGACGAGCGATGTTATCCTGAAAGAAGTAAATCACAAGATGTGCACGATGTGGGCGCGAATTGTCGTCCGTGAAGACGAATGCCTCGCCAATAAGCTGCGGATATGGTTGCCTATATGTCGGAGAATGGCATTCACGTATCATTCAGCCGTTACGGTGACTTCTATGACCCCTAGCAGCGGACGTCGGCCCCATATTATGCCACCCCAAAACAGCAGGGAACCTCCACCTTGCTAAACTCGCTGGACAGTGTGTCTAAGACGTTCAGCATGACCGGGTTGCCTCTAAACACGTCTCCGACGATTTTCTGGTTGAAGGCTCGACTCATCGATGAAGAGAACGTGATGCCAATTCTGAGCGGTCCATTCGGCATGTTATTGGGCCCATCTGCACCCCGCTGCATGGTGTCGTGGTTGCAAAGATGGATCTCGCCATGGACGTCGGGAGTGAAGTTGAGCATCATGCAGCCTATTGCGCACAGTTTGAGTCGTAACACGACGTCGTGTGGCTGCACGTAAAGCATTATTCAACATAGTGGCGTTGCTTTCAGGATTCCTCCGAGCCATAATCCGTAGGTAGCGGTCATTCACTGCAGTAGTAGCCCTTGGCCGGCCTGAGCGAGGCATGTCATCGACAGTTCCTGTCTCTCTGTATGTCCTCCATGTCCGAACAACATCGCTTTGGTTCACTCCGAGACGCGTGAACACTTCACTTGTTGATAGGCTTTTCTAGCACAAAGTAACAAAGCGGACGCGATCGAACCGTGGTACTGACCGTCTAAGCATGGTTGAACTACAAACAACACGAGGAGTGTACCTCCTTCCTTGTGGAATGACTGGAACTGATCGGCTGTCGGACCCCGTCCGTCTAATAGACGCTGCTCGTGCATGGTTTTTTACATCTTTGGGCAGGTTTAGTGACATCTCTGAACAGTCAAAGGGACTGTGTCTGTGATACAATATCCACAGTCAACGTCTATGTTCAGGAGTTCTGGGAACCAGGTTGATGCAAAACTCTTTTTGATGTGTGTACATCTCTGCCCAGTTCCCATTTTAGTCCCCCCAAACCTTTTCTTTCACCCTCATTTCCTATATCTCTTCCAACCCGCCCCCTCCCGCTTGTCGTACTTCTTTCGGCCTTCCTCAGTTTTTTCACCCGTCACAAAATAACACCTTCTCAAAGACGCCACGCAGTGCATACGCTCCAACTAACGTTTTGCAGCTGGGTGTACTTCATCTCTCTCACACCTCCACCACTCTTCGCACAAAATTTGATGTATTTTAATTTCGTTATTGACAGATGGTAGAGACACTAAAAAAACTCCCGTGGCTACAATCCTGAAATCCCACTATAAATGGATGCTCACGAAACAATTCGTGATTATCTGTTGTTCACGAATTTCTCTGTCAGCACTGTCATCACTGACGTCCGATTTCTTGGTACAGCTGTTCGGTCTCATCTGCGCTTTGACTGGTTCTCTCTAGCAGAATCGAACGTCAGTTTGGAGCAGCGAAACGTTCCAAGAGATTGCGAAAATGTGCGCGACGTTCCCGGCTCGAGAAGGGTTGTCGGGCGTTTGTGTACAACACTGTGCCTACGCTGCTGATATCTACGTGGTGAATAATTGTGCAACACCCTTTGTAACCGCGTATTATGACATTTTTGGTGTTGTAGGAGCGACACGGATTCCACAAACGGAAAACAACTCCCTGTGTTCGTCGATAAGATTCGGAAGGTGTAGCTTTCAGAGCTTAGAATTATGCTCAGCTTCCGGGAGGCATTTAACACAGTTCGCATTGTCACCTAATTAACGAAATAGTGACTTGCGGAATATTTAGACTAGCTTAGCTATTAGACTGCACACTTTCCAACCAACAGGCACCATGATGCACTTAGTTTTATTTTAGACACAACCACAGTGTATGATCTAAATCGCAACAGGTTTCGGCCGTTTATTGGCCATCTTCAGGTGTTGCAATACGGAGAGCAGTAACAAATCTAGATTCAGATCCTAAAAATCTATAAAATTTGTGACAATTATGCTTGTAAACACGTAATGTAAAACACTAAATAATGCAGTTCGTTCTCATAGATCATGACGTACAAAGTGTTGACGCTATGCACTCTAAAACCAAATCTGAGACCAAACACCGGCCGAGCGGTTCTAGGCGCTACCGTCTGGAACTGCGCGATCGCTACGGTCGCAGGTTCGAATTCTGCCTCGGGCATGGATATGTGTGATATCCTTAGGTTACTTAGGTTTAAGTAGTTCTACGTTCTAGGGAATTGATGACCTCAGAAGTTAAGTCCCATAGTGCTCAGAGCCATTTGAACCTTTTATTTTTTTTATTTTATTTTTTAGACCAAAAACCAGGGCATAAGTGGGCAGAATTTTTCGTTGGGTTATCTCAAAAGTTCGTTCGCTTGGGAACACACTTTTCAGCAGCACAGCTGCGACAGAGTACTTGCCGACCTGTCGGGTTACACATACAAGATCGTGCACAATATAACTAAATAAGGCGGCTCGGTTTTGTAAAGAAACTATTTATTTCCTGTAGTATACACCATTACTGTCGACAATATAATGCCATTTCTCTGGAGGCTTATAAATGCCGTTCTTCCGAAATGTGGGGGTTTTCAAGTTGATGAACTCTTCGAGGATCAGTCTGCAGTCCTCCAAGGAGGTGAGGCGTTTGCCATTGAGGAAATTCTGGAGGGAACGGAATAGATGAAAGTCGGAAGGAGCAATATCTGACGAATACAGCGGTTGAGGTAACACATCCAACTCAAAAGAACGCAGCTTTCGACGGGTCACCATAGAGGTACAATGTGTGGGGTTGTAGCGACGAAAGACATCGTATCCCAAATCTAGTTGTTTCTCATCAATGGCTGCCTTGAGACGATCCAACTGCGAACACTATTTATTGCGAGTGACCGACTCATTCGGACGAAGCTCGTAATACAGGACTCCTTTGCAATCCCACCAGACGCATAGCAGAACATTTTTCGGATGCTGCCCTGGTTCAGGAATCCATAGTGGTGGCTACCATGTCTTGCGCCACTATTTACTCTTCCGGGCGTTGTTGTACACGATCCACATCCGGAATCCATACATTGGGAATCTTTACGAAAGCCAGCTTCTTCAAGTTCCTGGCTACAGAATCACGATTGATATTAAGCTACAATGCCAACACCTACATTGTCATTCGTGGATTGTTGACTATCATATCATGAAGCCTTTCCACATCTATAGCCCCTGGTCGTCCTGATCGAAGTTTGTCTGTTAGGGCGAAATTCCTGGCTCGCAATCGACTGCACCACTTTTGACATTGTCAAGCCGTTACGGCATCGTCCTCGTATACAGCACAAATCTTCTGCCAGTATTGTGAGTCGGCTTTCCCATTACGACAATAGAACAACATAAGACGCTGGAAACGTTTCTTCTTGCTTTCCATAGCTTGTAAACACAAATTCACGCTGTTCCATCCAACACCAGGCACGAAAATCCACTGACACATCCAATGACACTTCAGGATGTCGACTTCTACGTTGCAGGGGCGGTTAGGCAACCATGTCACTCCTTCGGGAACGGCGGGTGCACGGTTTGTAGGCGCTATAGATTGAACGTGCAAGCAAAACGGACGAAATTATGAGACAACCCAGTATATTTTGTCAAATTTATCTCCTCTTTTATTGTAGAATCTGTAGATGGCCAAAGTATGAAGGAACCAATTATGATAGTGATCATATTCTGTGATTGTGCCTTTAAAAAAGTGCATAATACTTCAGTCCCTCCCATGAACCATCGACAATGCCGAGATGGGATTGCTTGAGTGTAAACGATATACCTAGTTGTATAATAAGTGCAACTACAACAGAGAGGTGTCTGTGGTGAGGATAGACAATAAATGGTTCCTGAAGAGCTCTGATCTACGTAGTGCAGTTGTCTCTCTCAAATGTTAACCAAATGTTTATAATGGGTTTTTTACACTAAACATTCTGTTGTTTTCATATTATTTAAATCATCATAAAATAATAATGAAAAAAATCACTGGTAAATAAGTTAAAAAATTACATCTTAGTCATACAGACTTGAAATAGCTTCAGAAGGCACTAACAAGTGGCACTCGTTCATACTTTTATAAAACATTGCCACATATACTGAAATTCCTCCAAGTAAACTATTTAATAAATTGAGAGCTAAGAGAAGGAAAAATTGAATTGTGTGTTAATGCCTTGAATTTATTGTGCCAACACAAGTATCCAAAAGGACAGTCACACTTACGATGAACTTATGAATACCATGCAGTATTATTATACGCACAGACCGAGCGAGGTGGCGCAGTGGTTAGACACTGGACTCGCATTCGGGAGGACGACGGTTCAATCCCGCGTCCGGCCATCCTGATTTAGGTTTTCCGTGATTTCCCTAAATCACTCCAGGCAAATGCCGGGATGGTTCCTCTGAAAGGGCACGGCCGACTTCCTTCCCCATCCTTCCCTAATCTGATGAGACCGATAACTTCGCTGTCTGGTCTCCTTCCCCAAGCCGGTCGGGGTGGCCGAGCGGTTCTAGGCGCTACAGTCTGAAACCACGCGACCGCCACGGGCGCAGGCTCGAATCCTGCCTCGGACATAGATGTGTGTGATGATCTTAGGTTAGTTAGGTTTAAGTAGTTCTAAGTTCTAGGGGATCGATTACCGCATAAGTGAAGTCCCATAGTGCTCAGAGCCATTTTTTGTGCGCACAGAAAAAGGTAACATGCACAAAGCACAATTTGCTGTATGCTTCTCCTACAATCTT
Organism: Schistocerca piceifrons; assembly: GCF_021461385.2. Taxonomy (NCBI): domain Eukaryota; kingdom Metazoa; phylum Arthropoda; class Insecta; order Orthoptera; family Acrididae; genus Schistocerca; species Schistocerca piceifrons. The sequence goes on along the minus strand of NC_060143.1, from coordinate 84,716,309 downwards.
ATAAGAACACGAGACGGAAAATATGGTACCTACTTGCAGCATACCAGTCTCTAGTTGTCTTCTCTCAATGGCTGCGGACATCTAATGTGGAATTTCTGTTGGGAGACATCGTACAACAGCTCCGCTGTGTTGGAACTGTGTGCCTGACGGTGACTTGCACCCGAAACATCTACATCTACATCTACATCCATACACCGCAAGCCACCTGAGGTGTATGGCGGAGGGTACCCTGAGTACCTCTATCGGTTCTCCCTTCTATTCCAGTCTCTTATTGTTCGTGGAAAGAAGGATTGTCGGTATGCTTCTGTGTGGGCTCTAATCTCTCTGATTTTATCCTCATGGTCTCTTCGCGAGATATACGTAGGAGGGACCAATATACTGCTTGACTCTTCGGTGAAGGTATGTTCCCGAAACTTTAACAAAAGCCCGTACCGAGCTACTGAGCGTCTCTCCTGCAGAGTCTTCCACTGGAGTTTATCTATCATCTCCGTAACGCTTTCACGATTACTAAATGATCCTGTAACGAAGCGGGCTGCTCTCCGTTAGATCTTCTCTATCTCTTCTATCAACCCTGCCTGGTACGGATCCCACACTGCTGAGCAGTATTCAAGCAGTGGGCGAACAAGCGTACTGTAACCTACTTCCTTCGTTTTCGGATTGCATTTCCTTAGGATTCTTCCAATGAATCTCAGTCTGGCATCTGCTTTACCGACGATCAACTTTATATGATCATTCCATGTTAAATCACTCCTAATGCGTACTCCCAGATAATTTATGGAATTAACTGCTTCCAGTTGCTGACCTATTTTGTAGCTAAAAGATAAGGGAACTACCTTTCTATGTATTCGCAGCACATTACACTTGTCTACATTGAGATTCAATTGCCATTCCCTGCACCATGCGTCAATTCGCTGCAGATCCTCCTGCATTTCAGTACAATTTTCCATTGTTACAACCTCTCGATACACCACAGCATCATCTGCAAAAAGCCTCAGTGAACTTCCGATGTCATCCACCAGGTCATTTATGTATATTGTGAATAGCAACGGTCCTATGACACTCCCCTGCGGCACACCTGAAATCACTCTTACTTCGGAAGACTTCTCTACATTGAGAATGACATGCTGCGTTCTGTTATCAAGGAACTCCTCAATCCAATCACACAATTGGTCTGATAGTCCATATGCTCTTACTTTGTTCATTAAACGACTGTGGGGAACTGTATCGAACGCCTTGTGGAAGTCAAGAAACGCGGCATCTACCTGTGAACCCGTGTCTATGGCCCTCTGAGTCTCGTGGACGAATAGCGCGAGCTGGGTTTCACACGACCGTCTTTTTCGAAACCCATGCTGATTCCTACAGAGTAGATTTCTAGTCTCCAGAAAAGTCATTATACTCGAACATAATACGTGTTCCGAAATTCTACAACTGATCGACGTTAGAGATATAGGTCTATAGTTCTGCACATCTGTTCGACGTCCCTTCTTGAAAACGGGGATGACCTGTGCCCTTTTCCAATCCTTTGGAACGCTACGCTCTTCTAGAAACCTACGGTACACCGCTGCAAGAAGGGGGGCAAGTTCCTTCGCTACTCTGTGTAAAATCGAACTGGTATCCCATCAGGTCCAGCGGCCTTTCCTCTTTTGAGCGATTTTAATTGTATCTCTCTCCCTCTGTCGTCTATTTCGATATCTATCATTTTGTCATCTGTGCGACAATCTAGAGAAGGAACTACAGTGCAGTCTTCCTCTGTGAAACAGCTTTGGAAAAAGACATTTAGTATTTCGGCCTTTAGTCTGTCATCCTCTGTTTCAGTACCATTTTGGTCACAGAGTGTCTGGACATTTTGTTTTGATCCACCTACCGCTTTGACATAAGACCAAAATTTCTTAGGATTTTCTGCCAAGTCAGTACATATAACTTTACTTTCGAATTCATTGAACGCCTCTCGCATAGCCCTCCTCACACTACATTTCACTTCGCGTAATTTTTGTTTGTCTGCAAGGCTTTGGCTATGTTTATATTTGCTGTGAAGTTCCCTTTGCTTCCGCAGCAGTTTTCTAACTCGGTTGTTGTACCACGGTGGCTCTTTTCTATCTCTTACGATCTTGCTAGGCACATACTCATCTAACGCATATTGTACGATGGTTTTGAACTTTGTCCACTGGTCCTCAACACTATCTGTACTCGAGACAAAACTTTTGTGTTGAGCCGTCAGGTACTCTGTAATCTGCTTTTTGTAACTTTTGCTAAACAGAAAAATCTTCCGACCTTTCTTAATATTTCTATTTACGGCTGAAATCATCGATGCAGTAACCGCTTTATGATCGCTGATTCCCTGTTCTGCATTAACTGTTTCAAATCTGTTTGTCACCAGAGGGTCTAATAGGTTATCGCCACGAGTCGGTTCTCTGTTTAACTGCTCAAGGTAGTTTTCAGATAAAGCCCTTAAAAAAATTTCACTGGATTCTTTGTCCCTGCCACCCGTTATGAACATTTGAGTCTCCCAGTCTATATCCGGCAAATTAAAATCTCCACCCAGAACTATAACATGGTGGGGAAATCTGCTCGAAATATTTTCCAAATTATCCTTCAGGTGCTCAGCCACAACAGCTGCTGAGCCCGGGGGCCTATAGATACATCCAATTCCCATGTCTGAGCCTGCTTTAACCGTGACCTTCACCCAAATCATTTCACATTTCGGATCTCCGTCAATTTCCTTCGATACTATTGCACTTCTTATCGCTATAAACACGCCTCCCCCTTCACTGTCCAGCCTGTCTCTGCGGTATACATTCCAATCTGAATTTAGGATTTCATTACTGTTTACCTCTGGTTTCAGCCAACTTTCTGTCCCTAGTACTATATGGGCGTTGTGACCGTTTATTAATGAGAGCAGTTCTGCGACCTTTCTATAGACGCTCCTGCAGTTTACTATTAGCACATTAATATTGTTATTCCCTGTTGCATTTTGCCTACTCCTACCTTGCCGCGTTTCAGGAGGCGTCTTGTCGGGCCTAGGGAGGGAATTCTCTAACCTAAAAAACCCCCATGTGCACTCCACACGTACTCCGCTACCCTTGTAGCCGCTTCCGGCGTGTAGTGCACGCCTGACCTATTCAGGGGGACCCTTGCATTTCTCCACCCAATAGCGGAGGTCGAGAAATTTGCACCCCAGATCTCCGCAGAATCGTCCGAGTCTCTGGTTTAAGCCTTCCACTCGGCTCCAAACCTGAGGACCGCGATCGGTTCTGGGAACGATACTACAAATAATTAGCTCTGATTCCACCCCGCGAGCGAGGCTTTTCGCCTTCACCAGTTCCGCCAACCGCCTGTACGAACTGACGATGACCTCTGAACCCAGACGGCAGGAGTCATTGGTGCCGACACGAGCAACAATTTGCAGTCGGGTGCACCCAGTACTCTCTATCGCCGCCGGTATGGCCTCCTCCACATCTCGGATGAGACCCTCCGGCAAGCAGACAGAGTAAACACTGGCCTTCTTCCCCGACCTTTCCGCTATTTCCCGAACGGGCTCTATCACCCGCCTAACGTTGGAGCTCCCAATAACTAATAAACCCCTCCCCCCGTGTGCCTACTCGGACCTTGCTGAAGGAGCAGCCACATGCCTACTCACAGGCAGAGTGGGCGATGCCACATGGACAGCCTCCACATTTACCCTCCGCCTCGTGCGCCGCGAACGCCGCTGCACCCGCCACTCCCCTTGGAGGCGGTGGCCCAACTGCGCCCGGTACCCGCGAAGATGTGTCGACAGCAGGGACAGTGGGTGAAGAATGTAACACCTGGGGTGTGCCTTGCGACGCACCAGACTCCCCACTGCCGCTACACTCCGAGGCAGCAGCCTGAAGACGAGTGACCGCGGCCATCAACACGCTCAGCTGTTCGCGAACAGTGGCCAGCTCCTCCTGCGTCCCTACACAGCAGTCACACATCCTATCCATCCTAAGGAATAAATTTACTGAAGAGACTTAATCAACTTTTAACTAGACTGCTAATTCACTAAAGCCGGCTGATAATTGACTAAACTGTTATTGCTAGCCACTTCTTGTAGAAAACATCGAAAATAGCACTACCTGTCTCTGGACTGTATTGAAAACAAACACAAGCACTACTGGCACTATGGTTGACTAAAGGGACAGACTGTATTCAAAACAAACACGAAATCTATGGAACACTATTAATAACACTCGACAATTAAAGCTTCCTAAAAGCAAAAACACACGGAAGAAGAAGTGACAAGTAAGAAAAATACAGTTAATACTTAAACTAACGTAGCTCGCTGCACAAGACGTGAAGCAGACGGCGGTTAGGACGACACTGACTCTACTGGCACTATGGCTGACTAAAGGGACACTGTCTGTATTTAAAACAAACACGAAATCTATGGAACACTATTTATAGCACTCGACAATTTAAGCTTCCTAAAAGCAAAAACACACGGAAGAAGAAGTGACAAGTAAGAAAAATACAGTTAATACTTAAATTAAGGTAGCTCGCTGCACAGCAGACGTGAAGCAGACGGCGGTTAGGACATACCCCTTTATGGACAGTCTCTTCCCGAATGAGTTACACAAGCGTTACTCACGACTGCCCTTACAGTTTCACATCTGCCAGTAATTCTACCCCAGTTTCGAAAATTCCCACAATATCTTCTTCATACCTTACTGGATTAGTATCCCTGCAGGGCATAGCTTTAATTTGCCAGGAACTTTCAAAATAACACATACCCTACTGTAGAGTGAAAGACTAACCCTGGTAACATTGCCGTATGCATGTGATATAGATAACTTTTTTACATGTATACCGGTACATATCGGAATGCCGTCAACAACGTTATTATAGTGATAGAACAACATCTACCCAATTAAAGTAAGACATATTTACACAGGGTAAGTACATAAGACTAAGAGAAGAGACAGTCAATGCACAGAAAATATATTAGGTGCAATTTGTGAATCCACTTTACACCGATGGCTACGGAGATGCATAAGTAATCATCCAAAGACATTCGTGTTTATTACGCTGATGAGAACAGATTTGGTATTTTCAGATGAGTTTATATTTTTTTAACAAATATATTTCACCTTTTCATACTATGCATTATTAGCGGTCAATAAATGAAGAAAATTATTTAATTACATATATGCTGTTAGGAAATTTATAGTGTATTATATATATGCTGTTAGGAAATTTATAGTGTTTCCTGGCTACACATTGAAATTTTCTAACCATTTAGCATTAAAGGACTCTAGTTCATCACTTACTTTCGTTTTTCTATTCATTTCAAGTTTATTGGTATTCTGCAAGTAATCGATACACACAGTGCAAGTTTCCAGTTCATAGTACATATATTATATACGGATTAGTACCCCTGCAGTGCATAGTGTTAATCTGCCAGGAACTTTCAAAATAACACCTACCTCAATGTAAAACACACCCACACACCCACCCACCCACCCACCCACCCACACACACACACACACACACACACACACACACACACATATATATATATATATATATATATATATATATATATATATATATATATATATATATATATAAGATGAGTTACTAACTATTGCCACCTAGAATAGCTGAAAATTTTTTGGGACAAATGCTGCATGGGACAACGGGGGCCATAATATGACGTTGTTTTTTTGTTGCTAGGGGGGGCGTGTCAGAGACATGAAGGTCAACTTTTGTTTTTTTTATGGGATGCTATAGCTTGGTACTTATTTTCTGATAGCGACTATCGAGACAAATCCAGTGATGTGTGACAGTAAGGTCTTTGAAGGTCAGCGAAGGTCAAAAAGGTGGCATGAACGTCCATTAACATTAGGTGTTCGAAGTGATGACCATTGCTATCGGTGCACTGTTGCGATCTTCTTATCAAGGATTGAGTGGAATTCCTTATCACTTCAGCACTTATCGAAACACATGCTCTGACAATTCTCTCTCGTATATCGTGCAAATAGTAAATATTCTCCGAGTAAGGCCTACCCATGTATATAGCGTTCGACGGTTTCGCATTAATAGGAACGGTAAGACTATTATCGTCGAATCAAGCGAACGTGAATGATGTATTCCTTCGAAGAACACAGCTTCTCATTTACGTAGAATGCCAAAGAAATTCACTGAGAGCTAGAGATTTATACACTGAAAGATATCCTCAACGTACTCACCCTACACGTCGTCTATTTAAATATGTGTGTGATAAATTGAGAAAAACTGGATCATTAACGCATCGGAAACATATCCGGCAAAGGAAAATTACTAACGAGGAAACGGAAATTGGTACTCTTGCCACTGTGGTTCGAGATCCTTGTGTTAGTTCGCGTCAAATCGCAAAGGAATCTGGCATGAGCCAGAGTAGTGTTGTTCGTGTTCTGCATCGCCATAAATATCATCCTTACCATATCAGCCTCCACCAAGAATTAACTGGTACGGATTGTATGCGCCACATTGAATTCTGACGATGGGCTGAACTTCAGATTGAGAGAGAGGACACATTTATTAATTTGATATATTTACTGACTAGGCTACATTCACAAACCATGTAAATGTTTATTTTGCATAACATGCATTATTGGGCAAGTGAAAATCCACGTTGGCTGCGGCAAGTTGCATGCTTGAACAGAAAGCAGATGCTAGCCAAGCCTGCAGATTGCGCTGTTGTATATGACCACGAAAGGCACCTGTACGATGACTTCAACACATTGCAAGTGCCAGTCGTGGTAAGAACAGTGTACTGTATAAGTGTGACGGCGTTACATTAGGGCTAAGGCCGGCCGGTGTGGCCGAACGGTTCTAGGCGCTACAGTCTGGAACCGCGCGACCACTACGGTCGCAGGTTCGAATCCTGCCTCGAGCATGGATGTGTGTGATGTCCTTAGGTTAGTTAGGTTTAAGTAGTTCTAAGTTCTGGGGGACTGATGACCTCAGATGTTAAGTCCCATAGTGCTCAGAACCATTTGAACCATTTTTAGGGCTAAGTGGATTCGAACGTGGGCCGATTGTTGCTGCTCTTATATTGTGTACTTCCGTAACGAAGGTAGCCGATGTGTTTGGTGTTTCAAGACGCAGCGTAACGAAGATTCATACCACATACACTGAAAGTCGAGAAACGCCATCCGCTAAGTCACAACATGGGCACCATTAGGGGTTCTGTGGTCGTGAAGGATGGCTGTTGGCGAGGACTGTGAAGAAAAATAATAGTATGAAAACTGCAAAAGCCGCTGCAAAACTGAATGTCGCACTCTTGAGATCTGTCAGCACCAAAACAAACATCCCTAAACAGTGAATTGCAGGGAGAGATGGATTTCCAGAACCACTCACCAGTGATACAATTGTGTACAAAACAGGAAGGCGTGGTGCCGAAGTAATAAAATCTGACTATGGAGCAGTGGAAGAAAGACGTCAGGTAGTATAGGTCTCGTTTCACACTGTTTCCAACTTCTGGCCATGTTTACATCCCAAGAGTGAAACATGGCTGGGGTACAGTGATCAATGGGGCAGTTATACTGTAGTATTCCATGGGCCCCATGGTTACTCTGTATGGTGGTATCAGTATCAAGGATTATGTGGTCATTTTGGCAGATCAGGTCCATCCCATAGCACAACATTAGTTTCTCAATGCTGATGCTCTGTTCCAAGACGACAGGGCCCCTTCTCACAAGAGCTTTTATAGTTCAGGACTGGTTTTGTGAGCATGAGGATGAACTGTCGCATCTCCCCTGGCCATCGCAATCACCAGATTTCAATATTATTTAGCCTTTGTGATCTAATTTCTGTTGTATACGACTTTGTACACAAGGGTAAGGAGAGGTTGGCTACAGAGTCGCGTGGCAACTATGGAAGTAGGAAAGCTGGACAGGAGCAGAAATGATTAGCAAACATGTTAACACAGTAAACAGTAGTTTTACTTACCTAGTATTTCTCCATAGATCCACATACTCATTACAAGTAATGCAGAAAGAATAAAGGCCAATTCTCAATGTCAACAAGCAGTTGGCTTGCTGTGCTAACCACGAATGATAGTGTCGTAGCACAGATACTCCAAGTGCAAGTGGGATATCTGGCTGCCGCCAGCCATCTTATATTGCGGCGGCAGAGGACGCTTGTGGTACCAGGCCACTGGACGTATGGCTCAGCAGGCATGCTCCATTTGGTCCGCCAGACCCTGCGCAACTGCTGTCAGCGTCTGACAGAGAGGTGCAGTTCCATTGCCAGTTGAGCGACGCCTTTGGGATGGTACCAATACGTGGTACCACACTGTGGACAGAACGGTGTGTGTTCGCTATCCACCTCCATCATCATTACCTGAACTTGCCTCTGTGTTGCAGGGCCGGCCAGAGTGGCCGAGCGGTTGTAGGCGCTACAGTCCGGAACCGCGCGACCGCTACGGTCGCAAGTTCGAATCCTGCCTCGGGTTTGGACGTGTGTGGTGTCCTTTAGGTTAGTTAGGTTTAAGTAGTTCTAAGTTCTAGGGGACTGATGACCTCAGAAGATAAGTCCCATAGTGGTCACAGCCATTTGACCAATTTTTTTGTGTTGCAGGAAGAATGGTACTGCAAATACACTCCTGGAAATTGAAATAAGAACACCGTGAATTCATTGTCCCAGGAAGGGGAAACTTTATTGACACATTCCTGGGGTCAGATACATCACATGATCACACTGACAGAACCACGGGCACATAGACACAGGCAACAGAGCATGCACAATGTCGGCACTAGTACAGTGTATATCCACCTTTCGCAGCAATGCAGGCTGCTATTCTCCCATGGAGACGATCGTAGAGATGCTGGATGTAGTCCTGTGGAACGGCTTGCCATGCCATTTCCACCTGGCGCCTCAGTTGGACCAGCGTTCGTGCTGGACGCGCAGACCGCGTGAGACGACGCTTCATCCAGTCCCAAACATGCTCAATGGGGGACAGATCCGGAGATCTTGCTGGCCAGGGTAGTTGACTTACACCTTCTAGAGCACGTTGGGTGGCACGGGATACATGCGGACGTGCATTGTCCTGTTCGAACAGCAAGTTCCCTTGCCGGTCTAGGAATGGTAGAACGATGGGTTCGATGACGGTTTGGATGTACCGTGCACTATTCAGTGTCCCCTCGACGATCACCAGTGGTGTACGGCCAGTGTAGGAGATCGCTCCCCACACCATGATGCCGGGTGTTGGCCCTGTGTGCCTCGGTCGTATTTAGTCCTGATTGTGGCGCTCACCTGCACGGCGCCAGACACGCATACGACCATCATTGGCACCAAGGCAGAAGTGACTCTCATCGCTGAAGACGACACGTCTCCATTCGTCCCTCCATTCACGCCTGTCGCGACACCACTGGAGGCGGGCTGCACGATGTTGGGGCGTGAGCGGAAGACGGCCTAACGGTGTGCGGGACCGTAGCCCAGCTTCATGGAGACGGTTGCGAATGGTCCTCGCCGATACCCCAGGAGCAACAGTGTCTCTAATTTGCTGGGAAGTGGCGGTGCGGTCCCCTACGGCACTGCGTAGGATCCTACGGTCTTGGCGTGCATCCGTGCGTCGCTGCGGTCCGGTCCCAGGTCGATGGGCACGTGCACCTTCCGCCGACCACTGGCGACAACATCGATGTACTGTGGAGACCTCACGCCCCACGTGTTGAGCAATTCGGCGGTACGTCCACCCGGCCTCCCGCATGCCCACTATACGCCCTCGCTCAAAGTCCGTCAACTGCACATACGTTCACGTCCACGCTGTCGCGGCATGCTACCAGTGTTAAAGACTGCGATGGAGCTCCGTATGCCACGGCAAACTGGCTGACACTGACGGCGGCGGTGCACAAATGCTGCGCAGCTAGCGCCATTCGACGGCCAACACCGCGGTTCCTGGTGTGTCCGCTGTGCCGTGCGTGTGATCATTGCTTGTACAGCCCTCTCGCAGTGTCCGGAGCAAGTATGGTGGGTCTGACACACCGGTGTCAATGTGTTCTTTTTTCCATTTCCAGGAGTGTAGTTAATCTTTGGAAATCAATGATTATGCCCTACTTCTCTATATGTTAATCCTTACCAGCAACTCCTGGTTCCTGAGTTTGGCTTTTCAGTATTATAGACAAGTGCTCTGTTTGCAATTCGTTCCGACGGTACAGAATGGGAGACAAGTGTAATGCAGCACTTGTTCCTTCCTATAGTCTGACATCGAAAATGTAAAATATTATTCGTTGTGTCTGTAGGCAGTCATTGATAATAGGAGACAAATGAGAGACAGTGCTTGTTCCTCTTTATATTCTGACACACAAAAATATCGACTATTCCTCGTTACTACACTAGAGACAAATTCCACAGAGCCTGTTCTTTACTAACATGCACAACTCAAGATAACAACTGTCGCTGGATATTTATTGGAAACTCAGTTGTCCTCCTTCGAGTTTGCACAGACTTCTAGTAGTTTTTATTGCATCAGTACGGTTCAAATGGCTCTGAGCGCTATGGGACTTAACATCTATGGTCATCAGTCCCCTAGAACTTAGAACTACGTAAATCTAACTAACCTAAGGACGTCACACAACACCCAGTCATCACGAGGCAGAGAAAATCCCTGACGCCGCCGGGAATCGAATCCGGGAACCCGGGCGTGGGAAGCGAGAACGCTACCGCACGATCACGAGCTGCAGACATTGCATCAGCACCAAAGTGTCATTATGCAGGGTGATTCAGCTACTCCTGACTACGTGTTTTATGCAGCCCACAACGCCTTCAAATACCACATGCAAGAGATTCATATTCTCTCACTCGCTACTCGCGAACTATTACTTTTACACACAAAAAAAAGGATCCTTTTGTTGGAAATGTAATGAAGTTAAATTTTGCACCGGGGTACGTCTCCACTTGGGCCATTCAAGATAAGCATACAAAAGCCACATTCAATGCGACTTTCTTGAATAACTCGAAAACCGTAGCCTCCAGTGAAAACGTACTCCAAAAATGGTTCAACTGCCTGTAAGCACTATGGGACTTAACATACGAGGTCATCAGTCCCCTAGACTTAGAACTACTTAAACCTAACTAACCTAAGGACGTCACACATCCATGCCCGAGGCAGTATTCGAACCTGCGACTGTAGCATTACAGCGGTTCGGGATTGAAAAACGTACTCCAGTACAAAATTTAACTACGTTAAATTTCCTACCCAAATGTTCAGTTCCTTTTTTTCTGTACAAGAAGTATTTCACACACAATTTTTGAAGGTGTTGCGGGTTGCATAAACCCATGGGTAGGGCAGCTCACTCACTTTATAGTGACTACTCCCGATGAGTCGGCTGTCGTACTGTTCCTACCCGCTTCGTATAATGACTCTCAACTGATCGTCCCGTCTGTAACTGCCTTGTGCCTGTGCATTGGTTGTTTACAAACTGTTTTTTCGGGGGTTTCTGGATGAGTTTCTCCAGCAGCGTTGCTTTCCCCTGTACCAAAGGTCTTCCTAACGACCGAAGTCTTTGCAGAACCTTCCAGAAGTTTCTCGAACATTCTGGCTGTAGGTCAACGTTTGCTATTCATCTTGATTCCCGAGGGTGTTGTCCTTGCTAGACCTTACCGCAGTGTTGTGGCCACAGCAATCTTCTACCCAAGTATCACTTCATACAGAGCGCTGGTTCCCTTCCAGATGCCCATCTGGTATCATGCATTGTGCATCGTCTGAATATTAAAACTTCTCTCCTTCCCTCGTAACCATGCTGCGTTTACATTAATAAAATTTTATAACCAGAGCAGGATTTGGCCACTGACAAGTGTATGTATTCGTGCAACGCCACAGAAGCTTCGAGGGTAACATTAGGAAATTTTTATACTGACCACTGAAGGTGCCTAGTATGAATGGTTTTAAAATCGAATAAACATTTAGTAGCAAAATACGGATTACGTCTTAGCTGCACAATGAACGTAACTGAAGCAGCAGCTGAGGAAGAATAATGTTATCCACAGACACTTTGACACCACCGTTCTTAAATTTCTGCACAACAGGTTTCAAACTATGCATTTCCGGACTGCCATTCTGGCAGAATACACTAACCATTGTCGGTGTCGCAACAGCCTGGAACATTAAAACTGTGTTCCGGACCGAAACTCGAACTCAGGATCTTTGCCTTTCGTGGGCAAGTGCTCTACCAACTTTTTTTTTCATACTAGGACGTTAAGGGATGGTTCTGTAATTGTATTTATTTTTGTTTTTGCGAAGTACAGGTAAAAAAACGGTACATAAAGGGAGTAAAGGAGCCATTCGAAACATCCAAAGGCCAAATTGCTTCCGGATGTTGCGAATTCACTAGCAAAACAAAACAGGGCCCTGCAACAGCCCAGTTACCGTGTATCCAGGTTGGCTTCTCGCTAACTGAAAAGTAATGAATAGTCCCCTGAGTACATCGTGCCTGAACGTAAGGTCCTGAACCATGATCTGTCTTCTCACTTTATTTGTCACTCTCGAAAGCTAGCCGGAGGGTCCATGAATAACGAACCCAAGGAATTGGCAAAAAACGTTCTATATTCTACGTGCCGCAGAAAAATCATACGCTGCTCTTTCAGTATGTACTGGAAGCACAAGACATCTTTGTCGTCGGCACGATACAGATCATACGTCACCATTACCTTTATCCAGTTAACGGCACTTGTCCGAGCGGTGAGAAAGTATATTTCGTCAGGGAAGAGTAGGTCGTCACTTTTGATTTACGTGTGCGCCGTACGCAATAAAAGGGCCAACATTTTCTTCGTGAGCAACCAACAATCGATTGCTCTGCCACAAACAAAACGACGCTCGTCAGAGTCGACGACCACGCAGTGGGGGCGTATCAGTGTGTCGACTAGATTAATAGAGATCTTCAGTCTAAAGCTCTCCCAACTCAGCAATTTCGGTTGACGGAAGTGAGCTATCCAAGCACGACTCGTCCTCACAGCTTCACTTCCGCCACTACCTCGTCTCTGGGTGGCTCAGTTAGTAGAGCACTCGTTCGTGAAAGGTCTAGAGTTCGAGCACCAGTGCGACGCACAGTTTTCCCCTGCTAGGAAGTTTCATATCATCGCGCACTCCGCTGCAGAGTGAAAACTTCACTGACGGTGTTTTCATTTTTTATACACTACCCTCCATAAGTCTGGAAACACCATGCTGCGTATTACAACGGAGCAAGATGGAAGTGATCTATGTGAGTTACTGGTTAGAATACGGAATAGCAAGCTCTAATAATGGTTAATAATGTCACGAACAGTACTGTACACTTTATTACTGTACGTATACATACAGGGTGTTTCAAAAATGACCGGTATATTTGAAACGGCAATAAAAACTAAACGAGCAGCGATAGAAATACACCGTTTGTTGCAATATGCTTGGGACAACAGTACATTTTCAGGCAAACAAGCTTTCGAAATTACAGTAGTTACAATTTTCAACAACAGATGGCGCTGCGGTCTGGGAAACTCTATAGTACGATATTTTCCACATATCCACCATGCGTAGCAATAATATGGCGTAGTCTCTGAATGAAATTACCCGAAACCTTTGACAACGTGTCTGGCGGAATGGCTTCACATGCAGATGAGATGTACTGCTTCAGCTGTTCAATTGTTTCTGGATTCTGGCGGTACACCTGGTCTTTCAAGTGTCCCCACAGAAAGAAGTCACAGGGGTTCATGTCTGGCGAATAGGGAGACCAATCCACGCCGCCTCCTATATGTTTCGGATAGCCCAAAGCAATCACACGATCATCGAAATATTCATTCAGGAAATTAAAGACGTCGGCCGTGCGATGTGGCCGGGCACCATCTTGCATAAACCACGAGGTGTTCGCAGTGTCGTCTAAGGCAGTTTGTACCGCCACAAATTCACGAAGAATGTCCAGATAGCGTGATGCAGTAATCGTTTCGGATCTGAAAAATGGGCCAATGATTCCTTTGGAAGAAATGGCGGCCCAGACCAGTACTTTTTGAGGATGCAGGGACGATGGGACTGCAACATGGGGCTTTTCGGTTCCCCATATGCGCCAGTTCTGTTTATTGACGAAGCCGTCCAGGTAAAACTAAGCTTCGTCAGTAAACCAAATGCTGCCCACATGCATATCGCCGTCATCAATCCTGTGCACTATATCGTTAGCGAATGTCTCTCGTGCAGCAATGGTAGCGGCGCTGAGGGGTTGCCGCGTTTGAATTTTGTACGGATAGAGGTGTAAACTCTGGCACATGAGACGATACGTGAACGTTGGCGTCATTTGGACCGCAGCTGCAACACGGCGAACGGAAATCCAAGGCCGCTGTTGGATCACCTGCTGCACTAGCTGCGCGTTGCCCTCTGTGGTTGCCGTACGCAGTCGCCCTACCTTTCCAGCACGTTCATCCGTCACGTTCCCAGTCCGTTGAAATTTTTCAAACAGATCCTTTATTGTATCGCTTTTCGGTCCTTTGGTTACATTAAACCTCCGTTGAAAACTTCGTCTTGTTGCAACAACACTGTGTTCTAGGCGGTGGAATTCCAACACCAGAAAAATCCTCTGTTCTAAGGAATAAACCATGTTGTCTACAGCACACTTGCACATTGTGAACAGCACACGCTTACAGCAGAAAGACGACGTACAGAATGGCGCACCCACAGACTGCGTTGTCTTCTATATCTTTCACATCACTTGCAGCGCCATCTGTTGTTGAAAATTGTAACTACTTTAATTTCGAAAGTTTGTCCGCCTGAAAATGTACTGTTGTCCCAAGCATATTGCAACAAACGGTGTATTTCTATCGCTGCTCGTTTAGTTTTTATTGCCGTTTCAAATATACCGGTCATTTTTGAAACACCCTGTAAATACTGGAACATACTAGTATTCTCAGTTTTATGCAAACCGACGTTACCTGTCCAAGCAGTTCTACTAAACACGCCAGGTGGCGCGAGTAGACCGCATGGCTATGTAGAGGTGCGTTGTTTACATTTCTGTTCACTTGTCGTTGCGTTTGCATAAAGGTATAACACGCCGCGAAAGTAATTGAAAATGACTCCAAAGTGCCAGATTCCTTATGAATCACGGGTAATGAGAATCCTTTTGCACCATGAAGGCAATAGTGTCCGACAAATAGCAAAGAAACTGATGATTTCAATCAGCGGAGTTGTCAAAACAATACACCGGCATCGAGAACAAGGCTCCTATGGAGCTCGCTCAGGAGCACCTAGGAAACTATCAGAACATCAGGAAAAGTATTTGGTAGTGACCAGTAAACGAAACATTAAAAACTGTCCGTGAATTGACTGCTGAACTAAACGCAACGAGGGATACGCCGGTGAGTGAGTCAACAGTGGGACGACGCCTGGCAGACAATAACCTCCGAGATTATGTAGCAACAAAAAAATGGTTCAAATGGTTCTGAGCACTATGGGACTCAACTGCTGAGGTCATTAGTCCCCTAGAACTTAGAACTAGTTAAACCTAACTAACCTAAGGACATCACAAACATCCATGCCCGAGGCAGGATTCGAACCTGCGACCGTAGCGGTCTTGCGGTTCCAGACTACAGCGCCTTTAACTGCACGGCCACTTCGGCCGGCTATGCAGCAACAAGGAAACCACTGTCGTGCCCTGTTAACAAGAAGAAAAGGCTTCAGTGGGCTAAGACACACCAACATTGGACAGCGGGGGATTGGGAAAGAGTCTTATTCACTGATGAATCCAACTTCGAAACATTTTGAAGTAAACGCCGTCAATTTGTACGCCGTTTACCCCATGAACGCTTGAATCCTCAGTGCGTAATTCCAACTGTAAAGCATGGAGGGGGTTCTGTGATGGTATGGGGACCCTTTGGAGGGAATAAAGTCGGAGATTTGATGAAAATGGATGGAAAAATGAACCAAAAGGATTATCATGCCATTCTCCAGCGACGTGCCAAGGCATGTGGTTTGCGTCTGATTGGGAAAGGGTTTGTCTTGCACCAAGACAACGACCTGAAATATACATCTCGCTTGTGTCAGAACAATGTGAAGTCTCTAGAGGTTCGTAAAACATTGAAAAACATGGAATGGCCGCCCCAATCCCCTGATTGTATCCCAATCGAGCTGCTATGGAATGAGCTGGACAGGAGGACCTAGTAGATAGTGTCGGAAGTTCCATGCAGTTTTTCACCGATGATGCTGTAGTATACAGAGAAGTTGCAGCATTAGAAAATTGCAGCGAAATGCAGGAAGATCTGCAGCGGATAGGCACTTGGTGCAGGGTTAGCAACTGACCCTTAACATAGACAAATGTAATGTATTGCGAATACACAGAAAAAAAGATCCTTTATAGTATGATTATACGATTGCGGAACAAACACTGGTAGCAGTAAAATATCTGGGAGTATGCGTATGGAACGATTTGAAGTGGTAGGATCATATAAAATTAATTGTTGGTAAGGCGGGTGCCAGGCTGAGATTCATTGGGAGAGTCCTTAGAAAATGTAGTCCATCAACAAAGGAGGTGGCTTACAAAACACTCGTTCGACCTATACTTGAGTATTGCTCATCAGTGTGGGATCCGTGCCAGGTCGGGTTGACGGAGGAGATAGAGAAGATCCGCGTTTCGTCACACGGTTATTTGGTAAGCGTGATAGCGTTACGGAGATGTTTAGCAAACTCAGGTGGCAGACTTTGCAAGAGAGGCGCTCTGCATCGCTGTGTAGCTTGCTGTCCAGGTTTCTAGAGGGTGCGTTCCTGGATGAGTTAGCGAATATATTGCTTCCCCCTACTTATACCTCCCGAGGAGATCACGAATGTAAAATTAGAGAGATTCGAGGGCGCACGAAGGCTCTCCGGCAGTCGTTCTTCGCGTGAACCATACGCAACTGGAAGAGGAAAGGGAGGTAATGACAGTGGCACGTAAAGTGCCCTCCGCCACACACCGTTGGGTGGCTTGTGGAGTATAAATGTAGATGTAGATATAGAGGATCGAAAACGGGAAATCATGAGTGGGTCACAATCGTGGGAGGTCCCACAGCAAGAATGGAGATTAATTCCAACTGAAACCTTGGAAAAACTGACGCAGCGCATGCCGAGGGTGTGCAAAGCAGTGGTGAAAGCATAGGGTGGCTATTTTGAGGAATCGAAAATTTAGTTCTTGCATCTTCCTGTGTATTATTTGAGCTTAATAAACGTTTGGAAAACAACAAAATGCATTTTTACACTGTATCTCTTTCCATTGTCCATAATTACTACCTGTTTCCAAACTTATTGAGGGTAGTATATATACCCCGTATACATGTCATTGTGCGTCTGTGCAGTAGCTGAGCCTTAGTTGAAATATCCCCTTAGAAAAATTAATTAATTACTGTACTGGTTAACCCCTTACGTTATTTGATTTTCAAACAGCTGAGCAAAACTGAACGTTCTCGGACATTTCTCTCTTTACTTATTCTGATCATCACTAAACTGACACACACTATTTTTTGCGCAACGCAATCTGACTTTCAATAATCCCTGCAAAAGAATGGCCCTGACTAACAATAACCTATACCTTTCATGAATCACTTGCCTCACAAAAATCTTCGTTACTCGAACTACTGCAATACAGCGAGCGCCATTACTGCCAGCTAAATAAAAGATTCTAACTACAGAAGGCACTAGCTACTGATAGGCATAGTTAGCAAATGAAAGATTTTGATAGAGAACGAACAATGTATTTACCTTAATAGTGTTCAAAAGTCATAATATGTCTATTAGTTCATGAGATCCAGTCTTACAAATTTACTCTTTCTGATGGACACACGTCCAGATCATCCGCTCTCAAAACTCCGCCATCTCTCTCCCCACATCCACCATTGCTGGCGGCTCACCTCCAACTTCGCAACGCTAAGCGCTGTTCAATCCAACTGCCCGACACTACAGTAGCGAATATTCCAACAATGCCAACCAGCCACAGACTGCACACAGCACAGCCAGTGATTTTCATACAGAGCGCTACGTGACGTTACCAACATAAAAACTTAAACAGCCTACTTACACAGTTGGTGATAAGAGTACACGTGTTATACGATCCTGAAGCTGTGTATTTGAGTAGGAGGCGGTGCGGGTACTGTGAGGCGCACCTGGTGCCCGCAGGCCCGCGAGACGAGTCGACGATAAAGAACCACTTCGCGCCGCGTGCGTTCCGCGTGCAGCCCAAGGACATGTACGTGCCGCCGAGCGACGCGGAGAAGCTGCTGGCGCGCAAGCGCTACGGCGTGTGGACGGCGACGGCGCGCTTCACGGCAGTGCCCACGATGCGGCTGCTGCTGCAGCAGTACCGCGACCCCAAGGTGCCCGCGCCCGGCGCCTACGAGCCCGACCTGCCGCCGCTCAAGCCCAAGCGCAGGTACGTCACACCAAGGGCCCTACTGAGGTCTGGGACTTGGCAAAGAATTCGATTGTGCAGTTCTCAGTGTTCAAAAAAAATATGTGTGAAATCTTATGGGACTTAACTGCTAAGGTCATCAGTCCCTAAGCCTACACACTACTTAACCTAAATTATCCTAAGGACAAACACACACACCCACGCCCGAGGGAGGACTCGAATCTCCGCCGGGATCAGCCGGTTGTGAGTGTTCTCCCAGGGAAGTAAGAGTATAATGATGTCACAGATGTTGCTTATAATCTCTTACCATCTGCGCCTGTCCTGTCCGCCTCTCCCCCACCCTCACCTACCTTGCCCTCACCATTGACCGTCACCTCGCTTATATCCCTCATCTCCGCTCTATCCGATCCAAAGCCCACAACCGCCTCCGACTCCTCTAACTCCTCTCTGGCCGGACTTGGGGGTTGAATCCCTCTACCATCCTCCACATCTACAAATGCTTAATCCATCCCATCCTCTGTTATGCCAGTCGTACCTGGATATTCGCCGCCCCCCCCCCCAAATTCTGTGAGTCCCTTCAGATTCTTGAGCGCCATGCACTCCGCCTCACCTTCCACATACGCCTCCCATCCGCCACGCGGGTCCTCTACGACCCGATTCCTTTATTCCTTTTCCCCATTTGCTCCTATTCCTCGAACATATCCGCATAATCTACACCTCCCGCCACCTTGATCCCGCACATCCCCTGGTTGCTCCTCTCCTCTCCAACCCCCACCCTCTGTCGCACCTTCACTGTTGTGTCCCCCCTACCCTCCATCTCTACACCCTTCATCTCCTTTCCTTAGGTGGTTTCCGTCACCTCCCCCTCCTGGATGATGCCCTCTCTCCCTCCATTTATCCCTCCTATCAACTCTGATCCTCACCTCCCCCTCCTTTCCATTGTCCTTTCCCTGGGCTCCCTCTTCTCCCCCTTCCATCCTGTTCTTTCCCCGCCGACCCTCTCTCTGCCACCATTCTCTCCCCTGAGTCCTTTCTGCTCTCCCCTCCATTGCCTTTCCCACTCCTTCTCACGTCCGCCTAGCCCCGCCCCCTTTTCTATGGCCGGCCAGGGTGGCCGAGCGGTTCAAGGCGCTACAGTCTGGAACCGCGTGACCCCTGCGGTCGCAGGTTCGAATCCTAGCTCGGGCATGGATGTGTATGATGTCCTTAGGTTAGTTAGGTTTAAGTAGTTCTAGGGGACTGATGACCTCAGACGTTAAGTCCCATAATGCTCAGAGCCATTTGAATCAACCTTTTCTATGCCCCCTCCCTCCATCGACTCCCCCTTTTTCCTTTTCCCTTCCTGCCCCCTTTTCCCCCTCATAGGTCCTGGTCCTCCTCCCCCCCCCCCCCATCTGCCGCGCCGCCATGTCACCTGTATAGTGCTGTTATAAGTAAGTGTTCAGTGTTGTGCATCCCCTGTCAGTGTTGTGAACACCCACCATACTGTCACTAGTTGTGGTTTTTTTTATCTCGTGCGAACAGAAACCAGACTGTCGCCGAATTTTTAATTGTTCCTGTCTACTTCTTGTGTGTGTCTTCATCCGCATCGCCACCGTAGTGTTTTTATATTTTAAATTCCACAACTTATCGACATTTTACAGTTTTTTTTACAATGTCACCGTTTTATTGCCTGTTTTCCTTGTTTGTTTCTATTCTCATTATGTTTTTTTTAACTTTTCTGTAGGCTGTAGAGCAGCATATTATGCTGCTGCCAGCCCGCCCCCCCCCCCCCTGGGGGGAGGGGGAATTTAAATCCAATAAAGAAAAAAAATTGCTTGTAAATCGTTTTTATCCTATATACGACGAGCTTCAATAAATAATGCAACACATTTTTCTCAGCCTGTTTCTGTTGAAAAAATGTGGAATTTGTCACGGGACATAGTGGAATATTCCCGCTTCAGCCCCCCCCCCCCATAGCTCCATAATGTTCCGACAGATGGCGGCGCTATACGTAGCCTCCAAAATGGCTTCTCTGACGTAGGTGCTTTCCAGGTGGAGAGCTCTCACTGACATTCTTTTGGCGGGAAACCAGAGCATCGCAGATATTCATAGCTGCCTGCAGAACGTCTACAGAAATCTGGTAGTGGGCAAAAGTACAGTGAGTCACTGGACGACAAGTTCACGCAGATGTGTCCGATTTCCTGCTTACTGTCTGGCCGCGCACTGCTGTGACTCCTGCAATGTTGGAACGTGCGGACACTCTCATTTGAAGTGACTGATGGGTCACAATAAAACACCTCGCAGCTCGACTGGACATCTGTGTTTGTACTGCTGACACACTCGTCCACCAGTTGGGGTAGCCAAAGGTGTGTGACCGCTGGGTTCCTCAGCACCTAATAGAAGAGTATAAGGAGCAACGAACGATCATCTTTGCGAAGTTGCTTGCGTGCTGCAAGGCTGATCATGAAAATTTTTTGTCGACATTGTCAGAGGCGATGAAACATTGTTTTATCACTTCGAACCAGAAATAAAACAGCAGTCCATGGACTGGCGCCACATCACTTTTCCTCCACAGAAAAATTTGAAAGCCACACCGCCAGCTGGCAAAGTCAAGGCGACGGTCTTCTAGGAATCTGAAGGGATTATTCTGTTTGCTGTTCTCCTTGTGGTGCAACGATCAACTCTGAAGCGTATTGTGATACCCTCAGGAAACTGAAAAACCAACTTCAGTATGTTCGCCGACACAAAAAAGCAAACAAACTTCTTCTTGTCCATCACAACGCAAGGCCTCACAGAAGTATGTGCACCAGAGAGAAGCTCATAAAACATCATTGGATTGTTCTTCCTCATCCACCCTACTGCCTGGATATCACACCTTCCGACTTCCATCTGTTTGGCCCAGTGGCGGATGCCCTCAGTTGGAAGCTATATGTAGACGGTGGGGACGTTATTGACGCAGCAAGATGTTGGCTCCGACGTCGACCAGTACAGTGGTACCATGCGGGCATACAGGCCTTCCCAATAAGGTAGCGTAAATTTCTTTCATTGAACGGAGATTGTACTGAAAAACAGGGCTTTGTAGCCAGAAGAGAGTGGAATAATATGGTATATTCAAATCCCCAATAAAACAGAACTACTTCAGAGGAAAAATATGTTGCATTACTTATTGAACACTCCTCATAACTAAAAGGATGCAGAGAGTTACTGTAAGAATTACAGGGAATGTATACAGGGAAACAGTGTCTTCAGAAAGGGGAATAATCACTAAAGATATACTACAGGTAGCGATATTGGGCACAGTCTTATTCTCCTTCTACATAAATGATCTTGCTATTTTGATGGAAACCGTCATAGTGAGACCTGCGTGTATGAAAACATAGGTTCATTCTTACAGAAAAGTAAGAACAGTAACCAGACACTGTTGATAATTCTGTTTATTAATAAAATAGCGGTCTTACTAGTTTTGAACGGACAGGCTCGCTATAAAACAACTCTCCACATTTAATATTACTCGTAGCTTATGCTGTGTAAATGATCTACATCTACACCTACATCTACATGGATACTCTGCAAATCACATTTAAGTGCCTGGCAGACGGTTCATCAAACCACCTTCACAATTCTCTATTATTCCAATCTCGTATAGCGCGCGGAAAGAACGAACACCTATATCTTTCCGTACGAGCTCTGATTTCCCTTATTTTATCGTGGTGATCGTTTCTCCCTATGTAGGTCGGTGTCATCAAAATATTTTCGCATTCGGCGGAGAAAGTTGGTGATTGGAATTTCGCGAGAAGATTCCGTCGCAACTATAAACGCCTTTCTTTTGATGATGTCCAGCCCAAATCCTGTATCATTTCTGTGACACTCTCTCCCATATTTCGCGATAATACAAAACATGCTGCCTTTCTTTGAACTTTTTCGATGTACTCCGTCAGTCCTATCTGGTAAGGATCCCACACCTCGCTGCAGTATTTTAAAAGAGGACGTACAAGCGTAGTGTAGGCAGTCTCCTTAGTGTGTCACCACGTGTTCAAGAAGCAGTAGTAGTTCTCTTTGTTGACACTCCAAGTATTAAAATAAAGCTCAATGGACTAACTTCAACACCAGAAAATGTAACTGTAATTTCCTTTTTCTACTTGAACGTCCTTTGATAGCAAAAGCCCAAAAGCAGGTACCGCTCCACATACACACACACACACACACACACACACACACACACACACACACACCGCAAGTAGCTTCGTGTATAGTCTGACTAAACTAACAGGTCGTACTATTTTTCATTCATGTTTCGTATCATACGAAACCGTCTTAGAGAAGCTCTAATATTATGGTATCAGAGATCTTGTTTGTGACTCGTTTTCATCCCATCAAAAAGGATACAGAGTGTCGCAGTAAAAAAACACAAGAGTGTACACAGCGAAACAGCAACTTCAGAATGGGGAGTAACCAGTACAGGTGCACCACGGGAATCCATTTTTGATCCACTTATGTTCATGTTATAAAAAAATCAGCCTTCAACATTTACATAATGTGTCCCATTTCCGTTAGGGCTGTGGCTATGAAAAGTAAGTCAGGTAATATGTTCACATCAGCCTTCATCATTTACATAATGTGTCCCATTTCCGTTAGGGCTGTGGCTATGTAAAATAAGTCATGGAATATGTTCACAAAATCTCTGTATTTATTGAAAACAGTGTCCCCCTGAATCAACACACAACCGAGAACGTTTTAAATGTTTTGAAATTGTCACTGTAGTCCTTTTTTGAAATTACATTGAGTACTACAGCATAATTTTTCTTGCTTGTCCATAACTGCGTCGTAGCGGTGTCCTTTCACCGCCAACCTCAATTTGGGGAGCAACGAGAGGTCGGCTGGGGCCAAATGCGGCGAATACGGTGGATTATCGAGGACTGTGATTCGTTTACTGGCGGAAAACGCGAACGATCTTCGTTTAATGGGTGGGGCGTTATCATGGGTGACCGCCCAGGAACCTACCTCTCGGTATTCGGGTCGAATTCGACGAATTCTTAACCTCAAACACAAAAATTAACACATAACTTGATGTTGCATCGCTGCTCCTCACCATTTTTTCACGAGTGTCAGACACGTGATGTTACATTCACGATCAGAATGCCAGCTGCAGCGATGCTAGCGCATTGACCTTCTACACAACTCTTGTTCAAACTTCAAGGACTGTAGCACAGCAAGTCGCAGCAAGATAGCATCGCAGTTTGGAAATTCACGCAAGCAGTCCTAACGGTACTGGGAGGCACCGTGTATAGCATAGTAGTTCGTTTTCATCGTTTTACAATCTTTTTTTTATTCGTTACAGATCACAGATTTTTAATCACACCATGTACTGCAATCTAACTTGTAGAGTAAAACATGTTAAACAGCCGGTTTCCGGCCAAGCAACCATTTCAAGTTTTATACAACTACATAAAAACTAAGCTTATTGACATTAATGTGCAAGCTTTGCAAGGAATCCAGGTTATTTAATCGAATTGGTAGACTGCTTGCACAAATTAAGAAAGCTACTACTTCGTCACATATTCTAAACCGAAATTATGTGATTGGTTGGAAATCTATTTTCCTCCTTACGACAAATGACGAAAGCGTTTCACAATGAAGTAGCAGCCAGTAATCGTCTTCAGAATGGAAGTAGTGGCTGGATGCGGTGACGTAATGTTCCCATAGCGCTGTCAACACAGTGTAGCAGGTTGACAATGCAATGGTAACATTATCACTTGCCGGATGACCAGTGGCTGGTCGAAGCTGGTTTTTCCTTTTGTGTTTTGTTGTAAGGAACAAAAATTTACAAAGAGTTTACATTGCAAGCCCAAATATAAAATTATAGTAGTCATAACATAAAAATACAGAGTGACTTTACTAAAGTGTGTCAAACTGCAGAAAACGATCCCTGATAGGACAGGGAGCATTAAAGGTGATATGGAGGTATGACTGGGAAGGTAGAGTTCTAAGATCGTTCACAGTTTAGGTTTCAATGATTGAAAGCAGACACGTGAAAACACCAACTAAGTGAGAATCTTTTGTCTCCACTAGTGTTTTATCTCCACACAAAGAGAGAAGTGATCTGGAGGACGATCATAAAATAGCCACCTAATCCTTCATATCACCAAAGGCACCTCTTCCAGCAGAAAAGACAGGGTCACCCGGATAAAGTGTGTAGATATGCCTCGTCTGTGAGGTGTTGTGGAATAATGACTGGTCCCAGTAGGCAGTCACCAATAGTTCCCGTCCACACATTGAGGACGAACTGCTGTTGGCGGTTTACTGTCACCATACTGTGGGGATCCTCCGTAGGCCACAGGCGGGTGTTGTCAAGGTTGACGATACCGCCACTCGTAAGGATAGCCTCATTTGTGCATAGAATGTATGGTGGTGGTGGATATCTGCCCCGGGGGCCAATTTCACTGAGCGCCAGATTCATTGACGAAGCGCCTTAGCATCCGGCGCATTTGGTCCATCGATCATTCTTATGGTTTTGAAACGCATCGCAGTCGATTTTTGAACATTTTTGAACACATTCTGTGTTGAAACTTCCTGGCAGATTATAACTGTGTGCCGGACCGAGACACGAACTCGCGACCTTTGCCTTTCGTAGGCAAATGCTCTGCCGGTAGAGCACTTGCCCGCAAAAGGCAAACGTCCCTAGTTCGAGTCTCAGTCCGGCACATAGTTTTAATCTGCCAGAAAGTTTCATATCAGCTCACACTCCGCTGCAGAGTGAAAATCTGATTCTGGAAACGTTCCGAGTTGATTCCTGAACGAATCATAAGTTGTTTTTGAATGCATGTATAGTGTACGTGATGCCTCTGCAAGAGAAGTCCCCGTCGCGTCTAGAAATAAAAAACTTTCCCGCAAACAAAAGGGGACGGGGCTATATGGGCTGAGCCGAATAAACCCGAAGAGGTGAATGCCAATCGCTGTTTGTTTATGCAGTTGACTGGATGCGCAGCCCGCATCTCGTGGTCGTGCGGTAGCGTTCTCGCTTCCCACGCCCGGGTTCCCGGGTTCGATTCCCGGCGGGGTCAGGGATTTTCTCTGCCTCGTGATGGCTGGGTGTTGTGTGCTGTCCTTAGGTTAGTTAGGTTTAAGTAGTTCTAAGTTCTAGGGGACTTATGACCACAGCAGTTGAGTCCCATAGTGCTCAGAGCCATTTGAACCATTTTTTTTGACTGGATGCGCAAATGATCAGCATTGTTACAATCATTAGCGAAATCCATAGATTCGGTCTACCAGAGTCGAAATAAACAAATAACAGGAATAACAGGTAAGAGAGCTTACATTTTAATCTTCTCAGTGTATCCAAGAAAATGAAATTTTGACAGAAAATTTTTGCCACATCGCTACACTACTAAGGGCCAGTTGTACAGTCCCCGATTAGCAGCCGCTAAAGTTCTATTCATGGAATAGCGTGAAAACGTGTTGTACGAACACTTAATAACGCCTAACCACAGAATAAATACGAGATAGCTAAACTGATGATTCTGGCAGTGTTAGTGAAGTTAACCGGAGTATAAGTTTTGTCAATGGCAGGAATAGTTACAGAATTAGTGACGGCAAGATTGTTTGTTGGAACGAGGAAGAAGGAGAAACAGGGACACCACACAAATGATATGAAAGAATAGGACGATTCCAAATTTATACAAAAATTTCGTGCTACTACTTTTCGATCTCATGCTTGAGGAAATGGAGCATGTGAATGAAATGTGAGACTATTTCCTAATATAAAACTTTTTGCTTGTAGTAGGACTAATAAGCATCTGATATTGGTACATCGTGAATTATATTCTGTCGTTTTATTTATGTAAATGAAGTACACAAAAATGACGATTTGAGGCAAAACAGTCTCATTTATCTGGTGTGTGCTTCAATTCCTGCAACATTAGAAAGGCCCACTTCGTTTTATCTAGCAGACAGTGGCAAAATAGACGTAATGAAATCGAGAAACCACACCAGTCTTGTGTACTATTTGTATTAACCACTTTTTTGAGTATTAGACAGCGATATTTTGATTTTTCATGTAGCAAAACGCTTGACGAACTTTGATGAGGTAAAAGATACCTTCGCAAGAAGGAAAGCACGCCGTGTAAAGCTGCAGCAAGATTAGAGATAAAAAATGCTAGGAGCTAAGGATTGAAGAAATGTGTACTGTCTTACTTGTCTCTTGTCTGTACTGGTTTTATGTTTCCTATATTTAACTTTATGTCACACAAAAGAGAAAGTTATTAGCTAATAGGCGATGAATAGTTCTTATTCTCCCGGTCACAAATCATCCCACCCAGTGTTAATTACAAGTTTTTTTTAAGGGAGGTAATAGGACATTATAATTTCCACTGTCTTGAATATAGGCTTGATGGTGTCCATTACAAAAGACACACACTTGATTTATACAGAGCGAAATGTAGTGAAGTTCCATAGAAAAATGATGTATGAAGAGGCGTGGCACTGCACTTTGGCACACTTAAGACCGTATAACATGTCTTACATTTCTTCGAACATATGTGTTTTATATATCAAACTCTTCAGAAAGATGTGCGCTACAAAATGAACACTTTTTGAAAAATCGACTTTTTAAGATTTTTGACGTCCTATCTCAAACACTCGTTGAAGGGAGCGGGGGGGGGGGGGGGGAGCCCGGTCCGGAAATGTCGTAGATCCGGGGCTGTTGTTGATTTTTAGGACGAAACGAAGCACGCACACGTTTGGCAACGCCGACAGCTAGAATTTTTTCGCACAACGGCTTCATTGGCTAACTTCAATACTATTTAACTCGGATACAGCGCTACGTATCGAATTTTTTTCTTAATAATTATTTTTCAGCACAACCTACCTTGCAACACGCTTAAAAGTTTTTCAGACTGTTTCTGACCACTCCGTACAAGTGGATTTCTTTTAGAATTTGTATATTAATATTAGTAACCTGAAAATGGATGCTTGATGTCTGAAACAGATGGTTAATAAACTTTACTGTGCTATTGGAGATCTGTACTAGATGCTACAATGGTGTGAAGAACGTAAGGACGACAGTAACTTTCGCATCATGTCATCGCCAAGTAACGTAATTCGATCAAACTAGGACCATACACAGAAAGGACTTTCAGAGTATGGCACAGAAGGTAACTTGAAGGGAAACATAATGAGACGAACAAAAATGATTCTTTTATTCAAAGACAATAATTACACAGAGGTCACCTCGATTCCTTTGGAGATTACAAAAGGTGGGACAACAATGATGTACGCATTCTCAAAGACGAGAGGTGAGAACACATAATACACCCATCAACATTGTAATGATCGTTTGTTAGTCCAAGAGGCCTAATGTTGCATCTGCGCCAGGGTAGCCGAAAGCGCTAACGCGCTGCTTCCTGGACTCAGGTAGGCGCGCCGACCCTGGATCGAATCCGTCCGGCGGATTAACGACGACAGCCGATGTGCCGGCCAGCCTGGATGTGGGTTTTCGGCTGTTTTCCACATCCCACTAGGTGAATACTGGGCTGGTCCCCATGTTCCGCTTCAGTACATGGCTCGCAGATATCTGAACACACTCGCACTATTCCATGGATTACACTCGACGCAGACAGTTGGGGTACACTGATTCCGTCCCGAGGGGGGGGGGGGGGGGGCAGGGTGGTGGCAGGAAGGGCATCCGGCCACCACTTAAACAATAACATGCCAAATCCGATTAACGATGGCTGACCCTGGATAACAGTGGGACAAGGCTCAAGCGATAGATGGGACTGGTCTAGCTGTTTCCCCAACTTAAATCCCATCCA
Source organism: Schistocerca piceifrons (assembly GCF_021461385.2). Taxonomy (NCBI): domain Eukaryota; kingdom Metazoa; phylum Arthropoda; class Insecta; order Orthoptera; family Acrididae; genus Schistocerca; species Schistocerca piceifrons. The sequence continues at coordinate 84,688,189 of NC_060143.1, read as the reverse complement.
GAACCTGTAGGATATGTCAAAAAAATGGTACAAATGGCTCTGAGCACTATGGGACTTAACTGCTGAGGTCATTAGTCCCCTAGAACTTAGAACAAATTAAACCTAACTAACCTAGGGACATCACACACATCCATGCCCGAGGCCGGATTCGAACCTGCGACGGTAGCGGTCGCGCGGCTCCAGACTGTAGCGCCTAGAACCGCTCGGCCATGCCGGCCGGCTAGGATATGTCGGAGAGACGTAATGCAGCAAGGCCATATGCATCTACGACGACCCAGCAGTTGATAACCGCCCTGGTGGAGGAATGGAACACCCTACCACAAAATTCCTTAACAACTTTGTGGTCAGCATGGATGCATCTTGCAGGGCATGCCCTGCCGTCTGTGGTGGCCACGTATCCTATTAAAAACCATGTTTCGGCTTATTTGTACTCTCCAGAAGACAATCATTAATCACAATGACTTCAGTGTGATTATTGTCTTTGAATAAAAGTGTTATTTCTGTTCGTCTCATTGCATATTCCTTTCAGTTACCTCCTGTACTGTAGTGTATTGAAGCAGTTCTTCCTACACTACTGGCCATTAAAATTTCTACACCACGAAGATGACGTGCTACAGACGCTAAATTTAACCGACAGGAAGAAGAAGCTGTGATATGCAAATTATTAGCTTTTCAGAGCATTCACACAAGGCTGGCGCCGGTGGCGACACCTACAACGTGTTGACATGAGGAACGTTTCCAACCGATTTCTCATACACAAACAGCAGTTGACAGGCGTTGCCTGGTGAAATGTTGTTGTGATGCCTCGTGTAAGGAGGAGAAATGCGTACCATTACTTTTCCGACTTTGATAAAGGTCGGATTGTAGCCTATCGCGATTGCGGTTTTTCGTATCGCGACATTGCTGCTCGCGTTGGTCGAGATCCAATGACTGTTAGCAGAATATGGAATCGTTGGGTTCAGGAGGGTAATACGGAACGCCGTGCTGCATCCCAACGTCCTCGTATCACTAGCAGTCGAGACGACAGGCATCTTATCCGCATGGCTGTAACGAATCGTGCAGCCACGTCTAGATCCCTGTGTCAACAGATGGGGACGTTTGCAAGACAACAACCATCTGCACGGACAGTTCGACGACGTTTGCAGCAGCGTAGACTATCAGCTCGAAGACCATGGCTGCGGTTACCCCTGACACTGCAACACGGACAGAAGATAGTGTACTCAACGACGAACCTGGATGCACGAATGGCAAAACGTCATTTTTTCGGATGAATCCAGGTTCTGTTTACAGCATCATGATGGTCGCATCCGTGTTTGGCGAAATTGCGTTGAACGCACAATGGAAGCGTGTATTCGTCATAGCAATACTGGCGTATCACCCGGCGTGATGGTGTGGGGTGCCATTGGTTACACGTCTCGGTCACCTCTTGTTCGCATTGACGCCACTTTAAACAGTGGACGTTACATTTCAGATGTGTTACGACCCGTGGCTCTACCCTTCATTCGAACCCTGCGAAACCCTACATTTCAGCAGGATAATGCACGACCGCATGTTGCAGGTCCTGTACGGGCCTTTCTGAATACAGAAAATGTTCGACTGCTGCCCTTGGCAGAGCATTCTGCAGATCTCTCACCAACTGAAAACGCCTGGTCAATGGTGGCCGATCAACTGGCTCGTCACAATACGCCAGTCACTACTCTTGATGAACTGCGGTATCGTGTTGAAGCTGCATGGGTAGCTGTACCTGTACACGCCATCCAAGCTCTGTTTGACTCAATGCCCAGGCGTATCAAGGCCATTATCACGGCCAGAGGTGGTTGTTCTGTGTACTGATTTCTCAGGATCTATGCACCCAAATTGCGTGAAAATGTAATCACATGTCAGTTCTAGTATAATATATTTGTCCAATGAATACCCGTTTATCATCCGAATTTCTTCTTGGTGTAGCAATTTTAATGGTCAGTAGGGAACGTGTGGTCCACGTTTCATCGAGCTATGTTGTTTGGCAGTGACACAACATGCGAAAGTTACTTTCGTTCTTAAGTGTTACACACCAGTGTATATTCGGACCATTTGCTGATGCTACGTACCACCTGGGCATATATTGGCAGGAGTCAACTTCAGATCTGTAGAACTAAAGACAGAAAGTTTAGACGTACGTATTAGAAAAACACATAATGCAAAGATAAAAGTTGCTATGTAGAACTCATTAATATACATACTATTAGGATTACTGGCAAATGCATTTTATTCCTAAGCTTAGTTCTCTTGCATGTACCCCATCCGCCCAAAAAGTTTCGAGACTGGAATAACAAAAAACATAGAGAAATTGAGATGGTGGTTTCAATGCTTAATTTGAGTATGAGGTAGCGAGCACGCTGGCTGTAGATGTTCATGATGTGGCGAAATAAATAAAAAAAATTAAATTTATTGTTTTTTTGAAAAGAGAAAAAATTATGGATATGGAACTTTAACTTTAGAATTTTTGAAAGGCTTTTTTACGGACTGTATTGACAGGCTTGAATGTGGGCAAATTCAGTACTGCGTGAAATCTGCCTGTAATATAATCTACATTCCGATTAATAATATTTTTGAATTCTACGTCATTGTTGATTTATTCAGAGTTTTCGCCTTAGACGTAAAATTAGTCAAAAATGGTTCAAATGGCTCTGAGCACTATGGGACTTAACATCTGAGGTCATCAGTTCCCTAGAACTTAGAACTACTTAAACCTAACTAACCTAAGGACATGACACACATCCATGTCCGAGGCAGGATTCGAACCTGCGACCGTGGCGGTCGCGCGATTCCAAACTGAAGCGCCTAGAACCGCTCGTCCACTCCGGCCGGCTAGAATTAGTCCTTCTGCCACAATATTAATTCATTAGTCGCCATCGATGTTCTTGTCTTTGTAGGCCGTGTGTATCTTTTTAAGTCAGCATCGGTTTCCTTCACGAAGACGTTGGAAAGAAAGGAATATAATGCTACGTAGCTTTAAATAATTCTCGTAAAACTTAGATACTTTTCACTATTTTTTTAATCACAAGACAATAAGACCTTCTCTGCTCGTCGCACAAACCATAAATACTAACAAGATGGCTGCCTTTCAGCACACACCAAAAATGACGTCCATCCCCTACAAGGTAACAATCGAAAGTGTGTCTTAACTCCTTCTTGGAGTATGAAACAAAAGAGAATCCAATATGAACATTACAGAGATTATATTCTATATTCCTCTCAGTTTAATCATTGGCGCAGAATTTAAAGTGTCGTATCTCACTGCGTCGTAATATGTCATTACAATGAGCAACCTTACCCACATGTTATCCATAAGCCTCCCGTAATCTGAAAGTGAGTCGACAGTCATGAAATGATAGTTCGAGGTTCTCCAATGGCATTTGCTAGTTCACCGTATGACATCAGCTTCTATTGTGCCAAAATTATCCATGTCACATATTTTAGTAAACACTTCGCTAAGAATCTCTACTGCTACCGAAGTGTGACTACTGAACGCCCACCTTTGTCGAACTCCAATCTTCAGGAATTTCCATCTCACATCATCGTAAAAGAAGGAAAGGAAGATAGGGTATAAGGTACCGTCGACATCGAGGTCATTAGAGACGGAGCACAAGCTCGGATCGTGTCAAGGATGGGGAAGGAAATCAGCCGTACCCTTTCAAAGAAGCCATCCCGGTACTTGCCTGAAGCGATTTAAGGAAATTACGGAAGACCTAAGGCCGGACGCGAGTTTGAACCGTCGTCCTCCCGAATGCGAGTCCAGTGCGCTAACTGCTGCGCCACCTCGCTAGTTTCTCATCATAGTGTCAAGCTGATGTACTGAGGTAACAGTTACGGCAAATTACGTCTTACTGTAACAGTACTCGGAGGTTACGTTACAAGATGTCCCTGACCGCACATCCATTCTGCGACCAGCTCACTGTTTAGGCTGGTGTCGTTTGAATTAACAGTGCAGTACATGATTGGACTGCAACCGTGTTAGTATTCAGAAGTTATTTCAGAATTGTTGTTTTCGTTTTCGAGTGGAGTATCGTTGAAACTGTGGTGTCTGACGGCAGTGACACCGGCTCATAACGCAGCTGATACCCGGGCAGAGGAAGGGTATCGTGATGAGCTGTGGTGTAGTTCGCCAGAGAGTGGCTGTCAGAAGGACGTGGCAGTGTGATGGATGGCCATGTACCGCGTCGACTCGGCAAGCCAGCCAACGTACACTGACGTTACGGTGGGAATCCGCTTCTGTTGCCGGACGCAGTATAATGCTTAGCTCGTGTTACTGTTAATGCATTCTTCTCAATACTCATTACGGCCACGCATGACTGAGGCTGGGGGAGGGAGGTGGGGGAGAGGATGAAAGGCAGGATCATCACACTATTTTCGTAGTTTTTTGAAGTCAGTAGTCTATCTCTTTCTACAGGAGCTAATCTTGCTTCCTTTCTACAAACCTGTGAGGTGGTTTTTCTTGTTGTGGGTTGGCTTTAAGTGATGGATACATTGCGAGATACTGTCTTTACTCGTTCCCATGAAATAACAGTTAAATTCTTTCCCGAATTTTCCGGTCGCCATCTTGTTTTCTCTTGACGTTGTGGTCCTGCTATGCACTGCCACGTCTTTAACCGCGGACTTCGTTTCCGACTGCAGTGGAGCGAGGGCTATAAGAGAGCTTCTACATTTAAATAACTCACTACGATATCACAAAACATTGTGATGTTGATGAGGGTTCCTGGTCACGTCGGCCTGACGGGAAATGAGGCTGCTGACGCTGCTGCCAAGGCTGCAATCCTCCTACCTCGGTCTGCTAGCTCTTCCATCCCTTCGATGATCTCCGTGTTGCCCTCTGTTGGCAGGTGGTGTCACTTTGGCATCGCCACTGGTCTTCTCTTGACGGGAACAAGCTCCGGGGAATTAAACCTCTCCCAGCGCCTCGGCCGACCTCATCCAGGCCTCTCACCGCGAGCAGATCATTTTTCATTTTAGCTAGGTTCCATATTGGGTACTGTCGTTTTAGCTATCGCCGTTTGTTAAGTGATGATGTCTCATCACTTTGTGCTCATTGCCGTCAACCCTTCATAAGTTCGCCGTTTCCTCACTGAACGCAATTTTTTTTAACCAGTTACGTTGTAATGTGTTTATGCCGTCTGAGTTATAGGCTATCGACCGCGTTTTACTTTTTATCCATCGTAGCAATACGATGAAGGACATTTAATCTTTAGTTCGTGACATCCGCTGTCTCTACAGCGTATTTTGTGCACCTTTCTCCTCAAGGGAGTTCCTATTCTTAGCTCGCTTTCCTTCCGTCGATCGGGCTTAACGTATAGTAACTTTTACAGAGTGACAGTTATTGAACTATATGAAATATAATCGTCATAACTTCTGAACGGTTTGCGTTAGGACGTTAAAACTGCACCTTGGGCTGCGGGGCATGGTGGGAATTAGTATGGTTTGGTTTAGCGACGGAGCCCACTTTCATTTGGAAGGTTACGTCAGTAAGCCAAACTGGCGCATCTGGGGGACTGAGAATCCGCATTTCTCGAGTCGAGAAGTCTCTTCACCCTCAACGGGTGACTGTGTGGTGCGCAATGTCCAGTCACGTATTAATCGGTGCGATATTCCTTGATGGCACGGTGACTACCGAACGGTGCATGGGGGTTTTGTCAGATGATTTCGTCCCCATTATCCAAAGTGACTCTGATTTCGACAAGACGTGGTTCATGCAAAACGGAGCTCGACCTCATCGAAGCAGGGGAGTGTTTGATGTCTTGGAGGAGCACTTCGGGGACCGCTTTCTGGCTCTGAGGTACCCAGAAGCCACTAGCATAGGCCTTGATTCGACACCATGTTCTCCGGATCGGAACACACGCGACTCTTTCTTGTGGGGCTATATCAAATACAAGGTGTACAGCAATAACCCCAAAACCACTGCTGAGCTGATAATAGCCATTAAGGAGGTCATCGACAGCATCGATGTTCGGACACTTCAGCGGGTGATGCAGAATTTCGCTATTCGTCTGCGCCACATCATCGCCAAGGATGGCAGGCATATCGAATACGTTATAACCTAAATCCGAATATCTGTAGTGACGGCCACTTGGTGAATAAAGTATGTGCACGCCATAGTTTGTAACTAATTTACTTTTTTGTTTCATATACACTACTGGCCATTAAAATTGCTACACCACGAAGATGACGTGCTACAGACGCGAAATTAACCGACAGGTAGAAGATGCTGTGATATGCATATCATTCGTTTTTCAGAGCATTCACACAAGGTTGGCGCCGGTGGCGACACCTACAACGTGCTGACATGAGGAAAGTTTCCAGCCAATTTCTCATACACAAACACCAGTTGACCGGCGTTGCCTTGTGAAACGTTGTTGTGATGCCTCCTGTAAGGAGGAGAAATGCGTACCATCACTTTTCCGACTTTGATAAAGGTCGGATTGTAGCCTATCCAGATTGCGGTTTATCGTATCGCGACATTGCTGCTCGCATTGGTCGAGATCCAATGACTGTTAACAGAATATGGAATCGGTGGGTACAGGAGGGTAATACGGAACGCCGTGCTGGATCCCAACGGACTCGTATCACTAGCAGTCGAGATAACAGGCACCTTATCCGCATGGCTATAACGGATCTTGCAGCCACGTCTCGATCTCTGAATCAACAGATGGGGACGTTTGCAAGGCAACAACCATCTCCACCAACAATTCGACGACGTTTGCAGCAGCACGGACTATCAGCTCGGAGATCATGGCTGCGGTTACCCTTGACGCTGCATCACAAATGGTTCAAATGGCTCTGAGCACTATGGGACTTAACATCTATGGTCATCAGTCCCCTAGAACTTAGAACTACTTAAACCTAACTAACCTAAGCACAGCACACAACACCCAGCCATCACGAGGCAGAGAAAATCCCTGACCCCGCCGGGAATCGAACCCGGGAACCCGGGCGTGGGAAGCGAGAACGCTACCGCACGACCACGAGATGTGGGCGCTGCATCACAGACAGGAGCGTCTGCGATGGAGTACTCAACGACGAACCTGGGTGCACGTATGGCAAAACGTCATTTTTTCGGATGAATCCAGGTTCTGTTTACAGCATCTTTGGCGGCATCTCGGTGAACGCACATTGGAAGCGTGTATTCGTCATCGACATACTGGTTTATCACCCGGCATGATGGTATGGGGTGCCATTGGTTACACGTCTCGGTCACCTCTTGTTCGCACTGACGGCACTTTGAACAGTGGACGTTACATTTCAGATGTGTTACGACCCGTGGCTCTACCCTTCATTCGATCCCTGCGAAACCCTACATTTCAGCAGGATAATGCACGACCGCATGTTGCAGGTCCTGTACGGGCCTTTCTGGATACAGAAAATGTTCGACTAGCTGCCCTGGCCAGCACATTCTCACCAATTGGAAACGTCTGGTCAATGGTGGCCGAGCAATTGGAGCGTCACAATACGCCAGTCACTACTCTTGATGAACTGTGGAATCGTGTTGAAGCTGCATGGGCAGCTGTACCTGTACACGCCATCCAAGCTCTGTTTGACTCAATGCCCAGGCGTATCAAGGCCATTATTACGGCCAGAAGTGGTTGTTCTGGGTACTGATTTCTCAGGATCTATGCACCCAAATTGCGTGAAAATGTAATCACATATCAGTTCTTTATATTTGTCAAATGAATACCCGTTTATCATCTGCATTTCTTCTTGGTGTGGCAATTTTAATGGCCAGTAGTGTAGTTCAATAACTGTCACCCCGTAAGTTCTTTTATTTCTTGATAATGTAAGGTGGTGACATAGGTGCTTTTCACGTTAGTTGTTTCTGCCCCCTACAATAAAACAAACAAACAAACGTCGCAACAACTGATAGTTAACAAAGCTTTTCAGACAACACGTTCATATATGATGTTTCAATGCTTCACCAAAACCTTAAGTTCGACCTTAACTCGAGATAGCATGGCACAGAGTCTGTATAAAAGCATTCATTTTTATTTTTTGCTTGACCATTGTCGTCAAGCCCGCTTCTTTTTTGGTGTCCACAGCACTCACTAAGCACGACTGCCAAAGGCAAACTCTCATTGGCCAGTCCAAATTATCCATCAGTAGTCGCTTTATGTACTGTGCCACAATTTTTCTTTCTCGTAGCTGCACATAAATTACAATAAACCCGGGGACAGTAGATGCTCTTTATTCTACTGTTAATTAAAGTCCCGTTTTTCACAGGCACATTTTTCATGGGTCTAGTAAAAGCAAAGTGAGACGTGTTGGTATGCTTTATAGCAACATGGACCACTACACCTTTTACGGTTTCACATCTTCTTGTCTTTCTGTGTCTCTGCAAGTAGCCCTGTTTCCCTCTTTTCGGTGTAAAGCAACAGAGGTTGAACGAAAATATGGAACCACCACGACAATGGCATGATTGAGCTTAAATGCAGATGCTTGCCATGCGATGTGATGAACTGCACCTGAGTAACGCCCTAAATACATTGTTACTGCCAGCCGTTGTCAGAACAGTGTTCTGTGCAGTTGTGAGTCCATTCTGTTCAGGCTAAGTGAACTCGAACTTAGGCAAATTGTTGGTGATCATTCGATGGGTACTTGCGTAAGACACCGTATCGAAGAATCGTACCTCATGCAGGGAAGACGGGAAAGCATCATCCGCTAAGTAACAACGCGGACGAAACTGTGTGTTGAATGAATGATCGTATCAGACGGTCATTGAAGAGGACTGTGACGAATTAGGCACGGTAATGTGTTGTGTTTGTGGTGCTTTCGTATTTTTGACACCTCCTGTAACTGTTGCTACATGTTTCGCCAAATGGCACACAAATCTATTCCTTCATCACGAGAAAAGCTGTCAAGGAGAAACTTTTTCAGTTTGTTTTCAATTTTTTTACTTTGTTGTCTGTTAGACATTTTATATCACTGAGTAAAAAATCAAAACTTTTAGTTGCAGCATGGTACACCCCTTTTCGTGTTACAAAGAGCCTTAATATGGAGTAATGAATGCCATTTTTCCGTCTGGTATAGTTATTATATACATAACTTGAACTGCAGTTGATTGTTTACAACAAACGTCATGAAGGAACAAAATACTGAGAAGCCGTAGTCAAAATATGTAATTCTCTGTATAGGGGTCTACCTGATGATCGTGGGTAAGCATCACATATTATTCACATTTTTGAGCAATGAATATTTTCTTTCTTAAAGTTGAGCTACCCCAGAACATTATTCCACGTGATATTTTTAAATAAACACACAGAAAATACACTATGTGATCAAAAGTATCCGGACACCTGGCTGAAAATGACTTACAAGTTCGTGGCGCCCTCTATCGGTAATGCTGGAATTCAATATGGTGTTGGCCCAACCTTAGCCTTGATGACAGCTTCTACTGCCACAGGAAGGTGTTGGAAGGTTTCTTGGGGAATGGTAGCCGATTCTTCACGGAGTGCTGCACGGAGGAGAGGTATCGATGTCTGACGGTGAAGCCTGGCACGAAGTCGGCGTTCCAAGACATCCCAAAGGTGTTCTATAGGATTCGGGTCATGACTCTGTGCAGGCCAGTCCATTACAGGGATGTTATTGTCGTGTAATCACTCCACCACAGGCCATGCAATGTGAACAGGTGCTCGATCGTGTTGAAAGATGCAATCACCATACCCGAATTGCTCTTCAGCAGTGGAAAGTAAGAAGGTGCTTAAAACATCAATGTAGGCCCGTGATGTGATAGTGCCACGCAAAACAACAAAACGACCACACCACAACACCACCGCTCCGAATTTTACTGTTGGCACTATACACGCTGGCAGATGACGTTCACCGGGCGTTCGCTATGCTCACACCCTGCCATCGGATCGCCACATTGTGTACCCTGATTTGTCACTCCACACAACGTTTTTCCACTGTTCAATTGTCCGATTTTTACGCTCCTTACACCACGCGAGGCGTCGTTTGGCATTTAGCGGCCTGATGTGTGGCTTATGAGAGCCGCTCGACCATGAAATCCAAGTTTTCGCACCTCCCGCCTAACTGCCATAGTACCTGCAGTGGACCCTGATGCAGTTTGGAATTCCTGTATGATGGTCCGGATAGCTGTCTGCTATTACACATTACGACCCTCTTCAACTGTCGGCGGTCTCTGTCAGTCAACAGACGAGATCGGCCTGTATGTTTTTGTGCTATACGTGTCCCTTCAGGTTTCCACTTCATTATCGGAACGGAAACAGTGGACCTAGGGATGTTTAGGAGCGTGGAAATCTCGCGTACAGACGTACGGCACCCAATCACCTGACCACGTTCGAATTCCGCAAGTTCCGCGGAGCGCCCCATACTGCTCTCTCACGATGTCTAATGACTACTGAGGTCGCTGATATGGAGTACCTGACGGTAAGTGGCAGTAAAATGTACCTAATGTGAAAACGTATGTTTTTGGGAGTGTCCGGATACTTTTGATCACATAGTGTGTCTTGAATTACCGACTTGTCTCTCCCTAGCAATGGTTCAAAGGAGAAATGTGACTGAACTAAGCTGTTTCAGGTGTTCCAGAATGTGCTTTTCGCCATTTAAATTCTCAACAAATAGACGCCTAAGAGTTTCGAAGTTTCCTCTCTGCTTGCTATCTTCTGAGCACGTGTTACAGTTATATTTGGTGTAGTACCCCTGGATGCGCAGAACTGAATATGTTCTGTCTTTTTAAATTGAGCACGAGACCATTCGCAACAAACCAATAAATGACACTTTTAAGAACATTGCTTGCCATTTCTTCTGTGCTGTTTGTATGCTTGGATTGACTACAGTGCTAGTGTCATCCGCAAAAAGAACTAATTCTACTTGTTGTACATTAGACGGAAGATCGTTTGCACACGTGAGGAACAATAGCAGACCTAAGACTGAGCCTTAATGGACCTCATACATGATTTCTCCCCTGTCAGACTAATGTCGCATGGTTACGTTCTTTGAATTACTAAGTACAACTTCTTGCATTCTTTCGGTTACGCTTGACACCAACCACTGGTTGGCTGTACCAACAATCCATAAAATCTCAGCTTATCAAGCAAAATGGTTCAAATGGCTCTGAGCACTATGAGACTTAACATCTGTGGTCATCAGTCCCCTAGAACTTAGAACTACTTAAACCTAACTAACCTAAGGACATCACACACATCCATGCCCGAGGCAGGATTCGAACCTGCGACCGTAGCGGTCACGCGGTTCCAGACTGAAGCGCCTAGAACCGCACGGCCACACCGGCCGGCTATCAAGCAAAATATTGTGGTTCACACCGTAAAATGTCTTAGATGGGTGGCAGAAAATACCGACTGGCGCTGTTTTGTCGTTTAAGGCTTGTAAAGTTTTGTGAATGAACGTGTAAATGACATTCTCTGTACAGCAACTCTTCTGAAATCCAAGCTGTGGCGATTATTGCTGTTCAGTTGGGATACTATTCTAGAATATATCATCTTTTCAAAAATTTTGTGAAGTGATGTCATTAGTGAAAGAGGTCGGTAGTTATTGATAACCTCCTATCACCTTTGTTGTAGAAGGACTTAATAATCCCATATTTCAATCTCTCTAGAAAATGTTCTGAACTAGTGAATATACATTTCATGTAAGACATGGGAGACAACGTCTTTACTGCTCTGTTGCAAATAAGAAAAAATCCAGGTGAACTTTTTATTTTTGAGAGAATATATAATTTCAGACGGAGGAATTGGTGATACATTCATATGACTGAATTTTATGAGAGTTTCTTTTCTAGTATACTGCTGTGATTTTCCTCTTCAACCATTTGATCGTATAGTTTCCACTATATTTAAGAAATGATTATTAAACACATTTGCTACCTGTGGCTCATCACTCATGGCCCTTCCATTTAATTCAATAGTGATGTTATCCTGTTCTTTGGCCAATTGTTCTGTCGCTCGTTTCATTGCTTTCCATACAGCCTTAAGCCTGTTCTCGCAACTGCTGATTTCTGACATATTGTGCATGTTCCACGATATTCTTATAATTTTTCTTAGTAATTCTGAGTAGTTTTTTTAGTCTCTAACTAGTGCAGGATCCCTATTTGTTCTTGCCAAAAGACACAAGTCTCTTTTCCTTTCACAACATACTTTAATTCCTGTAGTGATCCATGGTTTTTTACACAGCTGTTTAATGCCCTTTCTGATAAGCTCATGCAGAAAGCTATTTTCAAATAATGATATGAATTTATCGTGGAATAGATAAAATTTTAGGTTAGCATTTGCTTCTTTATAAATTTCATCGCAGGTCGTCTCTTATAAACTAGTCTTAAAATATTTGTCCTAGAGTTATTAATTATTCTAACTGATTTCCACTGACGAGTATCAATACTGTAAGACACTATGTTATACTGTAGGCATCACGATAAGATAGAGTATTTGTTACTGGGTGAACGGTTATTTTCCTGCTTTGAGCTTCATTAAAGAAAACATTATCATTCACGGTCCTATTGTTTTTATCCATTTGTGCTGGAGAGTAACTTACTGAGATCATGTTGCATGATCCAAATAAGGTTTCAAGATCATTTCTCCTACCAGAATCGTCTAGAAAATCTATATTCAAGTCACCATAGACTATTAGCTGCTTGTTGTTGTCTGACAGGTAGCATAGCAAGGAATCCAAAGTAGTTCAAAAATTCCCTGTGGTAATCTATGTACAGTTACAATTAAAAGTAAACTATTTTTGTAGTATTTATTGACAAGCACACACTTCTATATGCTGATCCGCTACAAAATCTACTTGTGTCAATGTTTTTCAACTTTTGCTCTGTCTCAATGTATGTAACAACTCCTCCTTTTCCCATATTAGTTCTGCCTGAGTAAGATGCTAGAGTGTAATCTTTTATATTAACTTACTTGATCCTGTGCTTATCTGGTGCTCAGACAGGCACAGGACGTCTGTCTTTTCAGACCTCATCAAATTTTCTAAACAGACAAGAAGGTCTTCTACTTTAATACTCAGTCCTCTAATATTTTGGTGAAATAGCTAACCCACTTTTCTGTACATTCTTAAGCATTTTCTGGGACTCGTCTGTTATTTTGAGTTCATTCAAAACAGGGTCCTGAATCCTGATTCTCTATCTATCTCTCTAGCTGAATTTAGTACATCCCTATCTCCCAATTGTAGCAACAGACACTTCTCTTATGACGTTTCATTTCAATCAACAGCAGCCTGCTCAACTTAGTGTTCACATGTCTTACAACAGTGGCAAGCCAGAGCTGGCCATGCAGCTTTAGAACCTACACAAAAACAACATTTTGTGTGTAGTTGCCAACTCCTATTTAACCCAGGTCACTCCTAATCAAGTGATTACTGTCCTTATCCAAGCTGTTCTCCCACTTGATTTTGAAAATGAAAATGTCCTGTGAGAAAGACACTGACGTGCAGAAGGGGGTACTAAGGATAATGTGTGTTGTATCCTCTAGAACCTCTTGCAGCCAACAGCCCCACAGGAAATTTACTTTTATGAATTTGGTTGTCAGCAGCCCAAGTTAGAAAAGAACAGTAACATTCACAAAGAGAATACAAGAAGAGTAAATGAGTTACACTACCTGTCACTCAGCCTCAGTGTGACACAGAGAGGAGTGAGGTATTCAGTGTTAAAAATCTTTGACCGCCTACTCGACGATGTACAGCATCTAATAGATAATAAAATTAACGTGAAACATACCGAAATCATATGTGCTTGACAAATTATTCTTCACAGAGTAATTTCTTAATGGATAATAATATGGCATTTGTGTCTCCTGGTACTTTTAGAGGGAGAGAGAGTGCAAATTACTGAATTTCACAATAAATGAATGTGAGTTAAAATAAACTTGTGGCAAGCATGTTAATGGTTTCAATGCTGCCATATTTCTCTACCTCTTCCACTACTCCTGCTGGTGCTCATAGTTCAAATCTAGTTGCCTTCATTGTCTTCATTGTTGTACTTGTCAGCACTATTTGTACTTGTTTGCACTATATATGTCACAATAATTTCTAAATGTTAAATTCCATGTTAGATGTAACATATAACATGATTACCTAATGGGTGTAACGCAAAATACATGTATAGAATGTGTGGTAAGATGTGAGGGCCTGATGGCCAAAACTTTGCCACCTTAATAAGAATACAAGTAAATGAAATAAATACTTTTCACTGAGGAAGTGTACCACATAGATGCAGGAAAATCCTTCTAAAACAAAAGAGGTGGACTGGAATTTTTAGTCAACTAGTATGAGATGGCAGATGAAGAAAACTTGAGATGCTATGTTACCAAGATGGCGATCATATGAAAATATCGGATTGCTTCCAATATGGAGAGCTTCCAAATTGGCCGTCGTGTTGATATATGCCCTTGTAAACGGTCAAACTTTTTTGTCAGATTTGTTGTTTGAATTCACAGGTTTGTCAAATAAGTGCACAGAAGTATCAACAAAATTCCTGTTTGTCAACTTTTGAAGCAAGGACCGTATAGTGTTGCGAAGTATTTTTGACAGTGGGAAAAGAACGAGATGCAATGTAGGATACAAACGTTGAATCTTTTAAATCTGGCGCCAGCCAGAGTGGCAGAGCGGTTCTAGGCGCTACAGTCTGGAACCGCGCGACCGCTATGGCCGCATGTTCGAATCCTAAATTGGGCATGGATGTATGTGATGTCCTTAGGTTAGTTAGATTTAAGTAGTTCTAAGTTCTAGGGGACTGATGACCTCAGAAGTTAAGTCCCATAGTGCTCAGAGCCATCTTTTTTCTAAAAAAAAATTGGCAACTGACAATTCGTCAAACTTTATGCATTTGTCAAGTTATCTGTGCTGCTCTGCTGATGTGTTTGTCAAACACAGACCGTTTTTGAAGAGAGTGAGAAAAATTTTGTTTGGCAGCCTCTTTGACAAACAAGTTCGACCGTATACTCATATCTTTGCCAAACAATAGCCAGTTGCTTACTAGATTATTATTTAGGGATTAAAGATAGTCTAGCAAGCAACTGGCTTGACAGACGCATGAATAAACGGCCGAACTTGTTTGTCAAAAGGGCTGTCAAACAAAATTTTTCTCACGCTCTTCAAACATAATCTATGTTTGACAAACACACCAGCACATAATTTAGCAAACACGTGAAGTTTGACGAACTGTTTGATCGTCACTGGGGCCGTAACATAACCACACAGGTTTTTCTCTGCTCTCATCTCACACAGTACATGACTTGAAATTCCTGTTTGTCAAGCTGTTCTCATTTTAGAAGGGGCCACCCTGTATAGTTCGTCTCCGGCTCTCTGTTGTGCAGGCCGCGGTTTCGGTGCCGGCCGGAGCAGGTGTTCCGCGCCGAGGCGACGGGGGTCGCGTTCGGCGCGTCCCGCTCGCTGCAGCAGCGGCCGGCGGCCGGCGTCATCAAGCCCGGACCTGGACCCGGGCGCTACCCGCGCCTGCCGCCCACCATCCGCGACATATCCTACCACAGCGTCTTCCTCAGCCGCACCCAGCGCAACCCCTTCCCCATGCCCGAGCGCATGGACATCTACGTCTGACCCTCCCACCAAATCCCAGTGCCCAGAGTGGCAATTAGCGTCGTAGTTATTTTTCCTAGAGCTCTCCGTCCCGTCCCGTACCGTGTCAATAAAGTAACTATTCGAAATATCTGAGAATCTATCTTCTTTATACACTAAAGCATAGGGGGGAGCGGGGCAATGCCGTACAGTGGAGTAATACCGTACACCGCTTTATCCAGTTTCCCAGAGAACGCAAAGAGTGCTGCATGGTGCTGCCACATAGCGGAAGTAACTATAATCAGATACAGAGGGGTCTATATCGTCCAACGACCCAGACGTCTTCGACAATCGGTTTCAACTGATTTCGACTGTTTTCTTACAAAATCTGAAGATAATAAGTCAAGAGGTGAGCGAAATATGTTAATAGCAACAATATTTAAAGTAGCTCTATTTAATTACGCATTTCTTGATCTTCTTTTAAACATCAAATGTTGGACGTTAAATTTCGTGATTGCTGGGTTAGAATGTACAATGGCGAGTCATGTTGTCTCGGGGCAATACCGTGCCCGATGCACGGTATTGCCCCGCTGTGAACGGTATTGCCCCATATGGTAATTTCTTTTGGTATTTACGTGAACTATATATTTGGAAGTGTGTGTGTATGTGCGTCATCTCACAAGTTTTCTTTCTTTTTTTTAATCACAGATGGTGAGAAACACAGCCAGAACCACAGAAAGGGGCAAAGGGTGGACGGAACATGAAATGAATTGCGCACTCCACTATGTTATAGAAAATGCAAAGCCACAGAGAGTAGCTGCAAGAATGTACGGAATACCTCTTTCTACTTTAAGAGATAGGCTAAAACAGGAGATTGCTCTAAAGTAAATTTGGGAAGAAAACCTATATTTTCAAAAGAACAGGAAGCTAACATAGCTGAGCATGTTCTTTTGCTAGCAAAGACATTCTATGGAATATCGTCGGTGGAGTTGAGGAGATTAGTTTATGAATATGCCGAGGCAAAAAATATTCAGCATAATTTTAATAAAATATCAAAAAGAGCTGGACAGGATTGGCTCTCTGGGTTTCTTAGAAGAAATCCATCAGTCAGCATTCGCAAATCTGAGGCTACCACTCTCAATCGGATCTCAGCTTTTAATTCAAGTGAAGTTAAGCTTTTTTTCTCGAATCTCACCACTGTGATGGACGTCCATAAGTTCGATGCCTCCAGAATTTACAATTTTGATGAGACAGGAATATCAACCGTTCAGAAACCAGGAAAAATTTTAGCACCGAAAGGAGCTAAACAAGTTGACTCAGCAACAAGCTGGGAGCGTGGGAAAAATATTACAGCGTGTTGTGCAGTGAGTGCCAGTGGGGTTTATGTGCCTCCAATGTTTATTTTACCGAGGCTTAGGATGACGCCTGCCCTACAGAGAGGAGGACCACCAAATTCAATATACGAATGTAGCAAGAATGGTTGGATGACTGAGGAGCTCTTCCCGTAGTGGCTGAAACATTTTTCTAACTTTACAAAAGCCTCTAAGGACCACACCATTCTCTTGATTTTAGACAATCACACTACCCATGTCTCTCTAGAAGCCTACAACTTCTGTAAAGACAATGGAATAGTAGTGGTAACACTGCCGCCTCACTGCTCACACAGGCTACAACCTTTAGATGTGGTCTTTTTCAGTAGCCTGGAGGCTGCATTTAATTAAGAATGTGACAATTTTATGAGGTCTAATCCCCACCAGAAAATAACTCCTTACGACATTTGTCCTATCTTTAGCAAAGCCTTCATGAGGATTGCTAATATTGAGAAGGGTATCTCTGGCTTTAGCAAAACAGGAATTTTCCCTCTAAATCCTACCACATTTAATGACGAAGATTTCATGCATGTGCACCCAGACGAAGAAATAGGCCTAGCTTTACCAGTTTTGGGGATTGCAGCGCTAATAATGATGAAAGTAGTGACATAGTTGTGCTCTGTTTTTCAGAGACAGCGACTGGTGTCCCCGATGATAGAGACAAAGCCTTAGGCCTACACGTTCAGCCCGAAGTTGGGCTACAATTCAAAGATATTTCTCCCTTACCAGAACCTCTTAAGCTGAAGAAGACTGCCAGACAACATCATTCCTCAATTTTTACTTTGACTCCTAACAAAGCTAGTTTAAAAAAATCAGCAGAGAGCAAAAAAAGCAAAATTAATAAATAGAGAAAGAAAATCAGTGCTAAAGCCTAAGGGAAAAAGCAAGTTCAGAAAGTTTGCTTCCAAGATAAGATCTCAAAAATTTGAAACAAAGAAATGTCGACGGAATCTTTCTTTTGATTCTTCGGCGGATGATGATTTGGACCTACCATTGCACAAACTTTGTAGTGACGATGAGATGGATGACGTTGACCCTTTCTGAGAAACTAGTGTTAGGCCTACGAGCAAAAATGGAACTCTTAGGGACGACGAGCCTGTTTGCATGCTTTTCGGAGAGTTTGGAAAAAACAGGGAGCTATGGTTTCGATGTGTGGTTTGCAGTGGATGGGTTCATTCAAAGTGTAGCGCATGTGACACAGCTGAAAACTATATTTGCGACTACTGCCATTAAAACAGGGGATAAATGTGTTCAGAGACAAGTTGACACCATAATCCAATAATTTTGTTTTACCAGTAAAAGGATATTCTGTCTTTAGAAACTTTAAGAAGTTGTAAAATTTATGTTTTTCAATTCTATATAAATTCTGAATTTCGAATTTCTTAATTTGATTTATTTTTACAGAGTTTTTGTCATTTTATGTGGTATTCTGTATCATAAGATATATTGCGCGGTATTACCCAACCTCGGGGTAATACCGTGCAATGTAACACTTTTGTAAAACAGCTGTAGGAATGTAAATCGATTTAATATACCAAATATGAAGCCATAAACGTGTGGGGCGTCGATTTCTTGCCCAAAAAAAGCATTTCAATTGAGTTCGAAAAATACGAAATATTTGAAAAATGGCTTACGTGCACGGTATTTCCCCGCTCTCCCCTAATTGTCAAAAGAAGACGCCTGTCGGCTTCAATGGGCTAGACGCGCTTACTTCACACTCTTACCTCAATCAATCGACTAACACTATTCTGAGTGCAATTTTGTCATATGACGACATGTTTGGAGACCGTGGCTGTTATTTGAAGACAAATGTTGATGGTGTTGAGACAGCAACCAGCCACAAATTTATTTTAAGTTCCTTTATTCAAAAGGTACCGTTACCGGTTTCGCATCATTACAGTTCATTGTCATACGGCTTTCATGCTTTCATTAAAACAAGTGGTGGTTTTTTTTATTGCTTAGTTGTCCTAAAATATAAATAATACATAATTATAAGTACACCACACAGATGGTTGCGTTACAGATTTGCATTGGGATGTGACTTTCGTGAAACGTCTGTTTGGAGTATTTATTTTCAGATTTTTCGTCCAACAGATGATGATCGTAGTTCTCGCCACATTCTTACCGTTGCACACATAAATTTATATAATTTAGCACTTGAGATTTGTAACTGAATACATTTCCACCACATTCCTACCGTGGCACACTTAAATTTGTATCACTGAGCACTTCATATTAGTCACAGAACAGATTTCTAACATGCACCGCAAGTTTTGATAGATACAAAGTGTTTACAAACATATGAGTGTCAAAGATGCTACGATATATCGTAACATTATAAAGATGACCCATGTTTGGAAAAAGATCATATTTTCACTTATGTAATTTTACACCAGTACAGAGAGACACTGATTTAGTGAATGTTAGAGCGAATACTGCTACACCAATTATATGTAAGACAGAAAATTATTTATTTACATTTAGCATCATGAGAATTGTAGTAACATATAAATTTCTACATTTATATGTTACTACAATTCTCATGACGCCAAATGAAAATAAATAATGTACTGTCTTAGTCATATATATATATATATATATATATATATATATATATATATATATATATAAGGAACATCTTTATAATTAGCGTAGCAGTATTCGTTCTAATATTCACAAAATCAGTGTCTGTCTGTACTGGTGTAAAAGGCGTTTCAGTTATATATATATTATTATATAAAATTATGTGTGCAACGGTAATAATGCAGCGAAAACTACGAACATCATCTATTGGACGAAAAATATGAAAATAAATACTCCAAACCGACATTTCACGTAAGTCACATCCCAATGCAAATCTGTAACGCAACCATCTGTGTGGCGTACTTATTACTATGTATTATTTATATTTTAGGACAACTAACCAATAAAAAAGCACCACATGTACTAATGAAAGCATGACAGCCGTCTGACGATGAACTGTAATGATTCGAAGCCGGTAACAGTACCTTTTGAATAAAGGAACTTAAAATAAATTTGTGGCTGGTTGCTGTCTAAACACCATCAACTATTCTGAGTAGTTGGCGAGGCGCAGCAATAGCTGCGAGCTGTGCGTGAGGGAGAGAGGAGGGACTGCAAAGCGAGAGGGAGGGTGCGTACTACGTACCTTAAAAATATTACACATCCAATGAATTAGTAGTTGCGAAAAAGGACTACTGAATTGAGTGACAACAATGAAAATTTGTGGCGGAACAGGACTCGAATCCGCAGCTCCTGCATACCACGAGCGATCGCCTTCCCTGTGGCTACCCGTGCACGACTGATAGCTAGACCCAAACTTCCATATGTCGTATATAGAGGGTCTATACAGGGGCGATGTTGTTGAGGACAATATTATGGAAATGGAAGAGGAGGTAGATGAAGATGAAATGGGAGATATGATACTGCGTGAAGAGTTTGACACAGCATTGAAAGACCTGAGTCGAAACAAGGCCCAGTGAGTAGACAACATTCCATTAGAACTACTGACAGCCTTGGGAGAGCCAGTCCTGACAAAACTCAGCCATCTGGTGAGCAAGATGTATGAGGCAGGCGAAATTCCCTCAGACTTCAAGAAGAATATAATAATTCCAATCCCAAAGAAAGCAGGTGTTGACGGGTGTGAAAATTACCGAACTATCAGTTTAATCAATCACGGCTGCAAAATACTAACACGAGTTCTTTACAAACGAATGGAAAAACTGGTAGAAGCCGACCTCGGGGAAGATCAGTTTGTATTCCGTAGAAATGTCGGTACACGTGAGGCAATACTGACCCTACGAGTTATCTGAGAAGATAGATTAAGGGAAGGCAAACTTACGTTTCTAGCATTTGTAGACTAAGACATTATCATCATCATCATCATCGTCGTCGTCACCAACATCAACACCACCACCACCACCATCGTCATCATTATCATCATCATAAAACACAGGTATATACGCATCTGTTACATTCACCTACGCTCCACAGATACACGTAGAACACAAATCTCACCGATCTGCACGGAAAGGAGCCAGCACAGCATATACCGTTGATATTATCTCTGTCGTGCAGATATTTTCAGTTCAATACACATATGAAAGTTAAAGGGGTTAAGAAATAAATTAAATTCAGTGTCTGTGCAACGAGTCACCAGAGACCACAAACTGCTCAGAAAATATTCCTCAACAAAATGCGAAATTTTGTCGGTGAAGCTCATCCCGTACACAGAGTGTGGTTGCTAACATATACCAAATACAGTGGGAATGAGCCAATGTACAGAGACGTCGTTTTCTCTACATTATAGCGGAGAGAGTGGTTTCTTTGCCGACACCTGAAAGTAATTTTTAACATTTGTTACTGCCGAATCATGACACAGACTTCCTTTGTGCTTATAAATGTAGCTACATACGTTTTTCTGTGGCACCGCAAAGAGCCTTCACACAGTACTTCAACAACGTAATGTTTGTGTAACTAGGTCAAATAACAAGGTAACAGAGCCGCGAACGACAGCCCCATCGTCAGAAGAGTTGTTACAACGTCTGTCCTACTGCTCCAAGCGTTTATCTCGAAATCTTTCCCCAAGCAATATCTTCAATATAGACGCTAAATTAAGCTTCTAGAGAAGTGGCACATGGTCCATCACTCTGTTACCACTACTGTTTGGATATTTATTAACAGTACCTATTTTCCTCAGAGGGTTAGTCTTTTACTTATGTAATATCTAATCAAAACTACCCGAACATCCTTATGTAACGCGAAATTGACCAGCAGCTGTGACGAAAGACGGACCCGCAAATATAAAAGGAGACTGGGAAAGGGGGTATTGTTTATTCAGTAGCGTAGCAGTAACAGCAGAATGGGCCTATCAAGAGAACTCAGTGACTTCGAACGTCGGGTAGACTTTTGATCTCATCTGAGAAACTAATCCATTAGGGATATTTCAATCCTTCTTAAGCTGCCCAAGTCGACTGTTGATGTGATTGTAAAGTATAAACATGAAGGACAACCACAGATAAACCGAAACCAGATATACCTCATGTACTGACAGATAGGGAGCATCGAAAATTGAGGAGGGTGGTTGTAAAAAAATTGCATGAAGTCAGCGGAAGGAATCACTCGTTAGATCGAAAGTGCTGCCAGCAGTCCAGCTAACACAATGACTGTGCGTAAGGGTTAAGAAGAAACGAGTACAATGATGAAGCAGTGAACACTATAGTCAGTGCTAAGCGACGCTCTAGATGCTGTAAAGAGTGATGGTTCAAATGGCCCTAAGCACTATGGGACTTAACATCTAAGGTCATCAGTCCCCTAAACTTAGAACTACCTAAACCTAACTAACCTAAGGACATCACACACATCCATGCCCGAGGCAGGATTCGAACCTGCGACCGTAGCAGCAGCGCGGTTCCGGACTGAAGCGCCTAGAACCGCTCGGCCACAGAGGCCGGCTGTAAAGAGTGACGCCACTGGCAATGTATGACTGAAAATGAGCGATTTCGATTCATGAATCACGCTGTAGCCTCTGGCAATGCGATGGAAGTCTTTGGGTTTGGCGAATGCCTGGAGAACGTTTCGTGCCATCATGTGTAGGGCCAGCAGTGAAGTATAGAGGAGAAGGAACACATATCAAAAGTTTTGCATCACCCCGGTTCCCAGAGCTCCTGAAGACATACGTTGACTGTGGATATTGTATCACAGACACAGTCCGTTTGACTGTTCAGAGATGTCACTAAACCCGCCCAAAGATGTAAGCAACCATGAACGAGCAGCACCTATTAGAGGGGGTCCGACAGCCGATCAGTTCCAATCGTTCCACCAGAAAGGAGGTACACAGCTCGTGTTGTTTGTGGTTCAACCATGACTAGACGGTCAATACCGCGGTTCAAACGCGCCCGCATTGTTACTTTGTGCCAGGAATGACTCTCAACAACGGAAGTGTCCAGGCGTCTTGGAGTGAACCAAGGCGATGATGTTCGGACATGGAAGGGATACAGAGAGATAGGAACTGACGATGACACGCCTCGCTCAGGACGCCCAAGAGCTGCTACTGCAGTGGATAACCGCAACCTACGGATTATGGCTCGGAGGAACTTTGACAGCAACGCCACCATGTTGAATAACGCTTTTCGTGCAGCCACAGGACGTCGTGTTACGACGCAAACTGGGCGCAATAGGCTGCATGATGCGCAATCTCATTCCTGACGTGCATGGCGAGGTCCATCTTTGCAACCACGACACCATGCATCGCGGTACAGATGGACCCACCAACATGCCGAATGGACCGCTCAAGATTGGCACCACGTTCTCTTCATCGATGAGTGTCGCATATGCCTTCAACCAGACAATCGTCGGAGACTTGTTTGAAGGCAACCCGGTCAGGCTGAAAGCCTTGGACACACTGTCCAAAGAGTGCAGCAAGTTGGAGGTTCCCTGCTGCTTTCGGGTGGCATTATGTGGGGCCGACGTACGCCATGGTGGTTATGCACGGCGCCGTAACGGCTGTACATCTACATCTACGTGATTACTCTGCTATTCACTATAAAGTGCCGGTCAGAGGGTTCAATGAACCACCTTCATGCTGTCTCGCTACCGAACGGCACGTGGGAAAAACGGGCACTTCCTGTGCGAGCCCTGATTTCTCTTATTTTATCAAAAATGGTTCAAATAGCTCTGAGCACTATGGGACTTAACATCTGAGCTCATCAGTCCCCTAGAACGTAGAACTACTTAAACCTAACCAGTCTAAGGACATCACACACATCCATACCCGAGGCAAGATTCGAACCTGCGACCGTAGCAGTCGCGTGGGTCCGGACTGAAGCGCCTAGAACCGTCGGCCACAGCGGCCGGCTCTTATTTTGTTGTGATGATCATTTCTCCTTATGTAGGTGGGTGCCAACAGAATGTTTTCGCTATCAGCGGAGAAAACTGGTGATTCAAATTTCATGAGAAGATCCCGTCGCAACGAAAATCGCCTTTGTTTTAATGATTGCCACTCCACGTATCATATCCGTGACACTGTCTCCCCTATTTAGTAATAATACAAAAAGAGCTGCCTTTCTTTGTATTTTTTCGATGTCGTCTGTCAGTCCCATCTGACGCGGATCCCACACCGCACAGCAATACTCCAGAACAGGGCGGACAAGCGTAGTGTAAGCAGTCTCTTCGGTAGACCTGTTGCACCTTCTCAGTGTTCTGCCAATGAATCGCAGTTTTGGTTTGCTCTACCCACAATATAATTTATGTGATCGTTCCAATTTAGGTTATTTGTAATTGTAATCCCTAAGTATTTACTTGAATTTACAGCCCTCAGATTTGTGTGACTTACCGCGTAATCAAAATTTAGCTGATTTCTTTTAGTACTCATGAGATTAACTTCACACTCTTCTTTATTCAGGGTCAAGTGCCACTTTTCGCACCATACAGATATCTTATCTAAATCATTTTGCAAGTCGTTTTGATCATCTGATGACTTTACAAGTCGGTAAATGACAGCATCATCTGAAATCAATCTAAGACGGCTACTCAGATTCTCTCCTATGTCGTTAATATAGATCAGGAACAATAGAGGGCCTATAACATTTCCTTAGGGAACGCCGGATATTATTTCTGTTTTACTCGATGACTTTCCGTCTATTACTACGAACTGTGACCTTTCTGACAGAAAATTACGAATCCAGTCGCACAACTGAGTAGGCAACTCCGTAGGCACGCAGTTTGGTTAGAAGACGCCTTCTAGAAATCTAAAAATATGGAATCAATTTGACATCCCCTGTCGATTGCACTTATTACTTCATGAGTATAAAGAGCTAGTTGTGTTTCAGAAGAACGATATTTTCTGAATCATTTCTGACTATATGTCAATAAATCGTTTTCTTCGAGGTACTTCATAATATTCGAATACATTATATGTTCTAAAATCCTACTGCGATATGTGACCGATAGTGCAACCATATCGGCAGCGTACTGGCGAGGCATTCGTCTTCGTGGACGACAATTCGCGCTCAGGATAACGACATCGCTCGACTAGAGTGGCCAGCGTGTTCTGCAGACATGAACCTATCGAACTTGCCTGGGATAGATCGAAATGGGCTGTTTATGGACTACATGACCTACCAATCACTCTGAGGGATCTACGCAGAATCGCCGTTGAGGAGTTGGACAATCTGGACCTTACATTCATTCATTTCACAGATCTCACCAAACTGGATGTAGGGATTTACTTTGTGGGAGTGCACATGTGATCAATTAAATAAATAAATTGTCATTCTTTCCCACACTGGTATCCGGATTCGCTGTATTAATTGAAATTGAGTTATTATTAGAAAAAATATGTTGTTCAGACAAGAATAATGAAGTATGTTGTACCTATTTTCAATGTCGGGCGGTACTGTACCCTTTCAAGGTCTTTAAAAAATTTTTGGCGTGTCCAGCATGTTGTTGTTGTGGTCTTCAGTCCAGAGACTGGTTTGATGCAGTTCTCCATGCCACTCTATCCTGTGCAAGCTCCTTCGTCTCCCAGTACCTACTGCAACCTACATCCTTCTGAATCTGCTTAGTGTATTCATCTCTTGGTCTCCCCCTACGATTTTTACCCTCCACGCTGCCCTCCAATACTAAATTCGTGATCCCTTGACGCCTCAGAACATGTCCTACCAACCGATCCCTTCTTCTAGTCAAGTTGTGCCACAAATTTCTCTTCTCCTCAGTTCTGTTCAATACTTACTCATTAGTTATGTGATCTACCCATCTAATCTTCATCATTCTTCTGTAGCACCACATTTCGAAGCTTCTATTCTCTTCTTGTCCAACCTATTTATCGTCCATGTTTCACTTCCATACATGGCTACACCCCATACAAATACTGTCAGAAACGACTTCCTGACACTTAAATCTAGACTCGATGTTAACAAATTTCTCTCCTTCAGAAGCGCTTTCCTTGCCATTGTCAGTCTACATTTTATATCCTCTGCGACCATCATTAGTTATTTTGCTCCCCAAATATCAAAACTCATTCACTACTTTAAGTGTCTCATTTCCTAAACTAATTCCCTCAGCATCGCCGATCCATTATCCTCGTTTTGCTTTTGTTGATGTTCATCATATGTCCTCTTTTCAAGACACTGTCCATTCTGTTGAACTGCTCTTCCAAGTCCTTTGCCGGCCTCTGTGGCCGAGCGGTTCTAGGTGCTTCAGTCCGGAACCTCGTGCTGCTACGGTCGCTGGTTCGAATCCTGGTTCGGGCATGGATGTGTGTGATGTCCTTCGGTTAGTTAGGTTTAAGTAGTTCTAACAAGGGAACCTCCCCATCGCACCCCCCTCAGATTTAGTTATAGATTGCACATTCGATAGGCCTTGAAAAACTGAACACAGATCAATCGAGAAAACAGGAAGAAGTTGTGTGGAACTATGAAAAAATAAGCAAAATATACAAACTGAGTAGTCCATGTGCAAGATAAGCAACATCAAGGATAGCGCGAGCTCAGGAGCGCCGTGGTATCGTGGTTAGCGTGAGCAGCTGCGGAATGAGAGGTCCGTGGTTCAAGTCTTTCCTCGGGTGAAAATTTTTACCTACTTTATTTTCGCAAAGTTATGATCTGTCCGTTCGTTCATTGACGTCTCTGTTCACTGTAATAAGTTTAGTGTCTGTGTTTTGCGACCGCACCGCAAAACAGTGCGATTAGTAGACAAAAGGACGTGCCTCTCCAATGGGAACCGAAAACATTTGATCGCAAGATCATAGGTCAACCGATTCCTCAACAGGAAAACACGTCTGATATATTCTATACGACACTGGCGACGGCATGTGCGTCATATGACAAGAATATGTTGTCGACTCACCTAACTTGTACAATTGGCGAATGGGTAAAAAGATTCTTTTACCTTGCCCGATTTAGGTTTTCTTGTGGATGTGATAATCACTCCCAAAAAAGTGATCGCATCGGACGGACAGATAATAATTGTCTGAAAATAAAAAATTAAAATTTTCGCTCGAGGGTAGATTTGAACCAAGGACCTCTCGCACTGCAGCTGTTACCGCTAACCACGGGACCACGGCGCTCACGAGTTCAAAAATTCCTTGATGTTGTATATCATCTACATAGACAATTCAGTTTGTATTGTTTGTTGTGGTCTTCAGTCCTGAGACTGGTTTGATGCAGCTCTCCATGCTGCTCTATCCTGTGCAAGTTTTTTCATCTCCCAGTACCTACTGCAACCTACATCCTTCTGAATCTGCTTAGTGTATTCATCTCTTGGTCTCCCCCTACGATTTTTACCCTCCACGCTGCCCTCCAATACTAAATTGGTGATCCCTTGATGCCTCAGAACATGTCCTACCAACCGATCCCTTCTTCTGGTCAAGTTGTGCCACAAACTTCTCTTCTCCCCAATCCTATTCAATACTTCCTCATTAGTTATGTGATCTACCCATCTAATCTTCAGCATTCTTCTGTAGCACCACATTTCGAAAGCTTCTATTCTCTTCTTGTCCAAACTATTTATCGTCCATGTTTCACTTCCATACATGGCTACACTCCATACGAATACTTTCAGAAATGACTTCCTGACACTTAAATCAATACTGGATGTTAACAAATTTCTCTTCTTCAGAAACGCTTTCCTTGCCATTGCCAGCCTACATTTTATATCCTCTCTACTTCGACCATCATCAGTTATTTTGCTCCCCAAATAGCAAAACTCCTTTACTACTTTAAGTGCCTCATTTCCTAATCTAATTCCCTCAGCATCACCCGACTTAATTAGACTACATTCCATTATCCTTGTTTTGCTTTTGTTGATGTTCATCTTATATCCTCCTTTCAAGACACTGTCCATTCCATTCAACTGCTCTTCCAAGTCCTTTGCTGTCTCTGACATAATTACAATGTCATCGGCGAACCTCAAAGTTTTTATTTCTTCTCCATGAATTTTAATACCTACTCCGAATTTTTCTTTTGTTTCCTTTACTGCTTGCTCAATATACAGATTGAACAACATCGGGGACAGGCTACAACCCTGTCTTACTCCCTTCCCAACCACTGCTTCCCTTTCATGTCCCTCGACTCTTATAACTGCCATCTGGTTTCTGTACAAATTGTAAATAGCCTTTCGCTCCCTGTATTTTACCCCTGCCACCTTTAGAATTTGAAAGAGAGTATTCCAGTCAACGTTGTCAAAAGCTTTCTCTAAGTCTACAAATGCTAGAAACGTAGGTTTGCCTTTCCTTAATCTTTCTTCTAAGATAAGTCGTAAGGTCAGTATTGCCTCACGTGTTCCAGTGTTTCTACGGAATATTTTGCTTATTTTTTTCGTACTTCCACACAACTTCTTCCTGTTTTCTCGATTGATCTGTGTTCAGTTTTTCAAGGCCTATCCACTGTGCCAACTTATAACTAAATCTGAGGGGGGTGCGATGGGGAGGTTCCCTTGTAAGTCTAGGGGACTGATGACCTCAGATGTTAAGTCCCATAATGCTTGGAGCCATTTGAACCATGTTTCTAAGTCCTTCGCTGTCCTTGACAGAATTACAATGTCATCGGCGAACCTCAAAGTTTTTATTTCTTCTCCATTGATTTTAACACCTTCTCCGAATTTTTCTTTTGTTTCCTTTACTGGTTGCTCAATACACAGGTTGAATAACATCGGGGATAGGCTACAACTCTGTCTCACTCCCTTCCAAACCACTGCTTCCCTTTCATGCTCCTCGACTGTTATAACTGCCATCTGGTTTCTGTACAGATTGTAAATAGCCTTTCGCTATTATGTAAACATAATTGCTATTGTGTACCTTGTTTGTATGATGTAAGAAGCATCTGCGAGCAACATGTATATGGACATGGCCCTTTGGATAAGGTGCTTCACGTTTTTATGTAATTTATCGATGACAAAAGTTCATAACGTGCTAAGTGTTCTCCACTTGACATCTTGTGCGTGAGGTTCGGCGTAAAATGATATTAAAGATCTGAAGATAACAGCAATGACTGTTGAAACCGGTTTTCTTAAATAAAAATTGGTTTTAACAACTGTCACAACACGCATCAAACACTTGTGACTACTGTGCGGAGGTTTACTCGTGTGGAAATGTAGTCTCTGCGATACTGAAGGCCCGCCCTAGAGAGTGCTGACCACCGAAATCCGAATTGCGGGCTTTCTAACATATGAAAGTGAAGTGGTGTGGTTGCCCTCAACCACGTACCCTCCGACTCAGAGTTGTAATGTTAAAAGTTTTGGCTGGTTTTGTTGTCCAGGGACTGGGATACGTAGTTGCCGCATTACAGGTCAACTACTGCTGAGCCTACAGTATACGATAATAATACACGCATGACTCGAATAGTCCAAGGTTTCTATCACTCGGAAATTGCGAATTATGAAAGTAACATATAAATTTATAAATGAAAGAGTGCAATTAAATAAAATCTGCAGGTGCTATCTTAACGACTTTAAATGATGAGTACGATAGTAGAAGTACTTTTGAGAATGCGGTATATTTCTGCAAAACACTTGTTGGTGTCGATGGTCCAGCAATTAAACAAAATATAAGTTGAGTAACAGGGAAACAATAGATTACTACAGCACGTAATTAGTTACGAACAACAACACAGCTCGCGAGATATTCACTTCTAAACGCACACTACGTCTTCACTGTAGAAGACACGGAAATCTCACAAGTGCACAAGTCGGCACTCCAAAGTATTCCTATTTTCCGCGACCACGCGCAAACTGCTCCACTGTCCAAGTGTTTCCGCCGACCGCGCGTCCGTCGCGC
Source organism: Schistocerca piceifrons (assembly GCF_021461385.2). Lineage (NCBI taxonomy): Eukaryota > Metazoa > Arthropoda > Insecta > Orthoptera > Acrididae > Schistocerca > Schistocerca piceifrons. The sequence continues at coordinate 84,658,513 of NC_060143.1, read as the reverse complement.
CGTCGCTTGCAGCACTTCCCATGTCGTGTGCCGTACTCCCATTAAGGTTTCACAAAGTCCGCCATCTTTGGCACGGAGGATGCTAAGTTCACCCAACCTGGATATGATGTGACGTCATTATGGCGTAACACGCTTTAGTCGATTAACACACCTATCGATTTTTACGAACGTTCGAGATTCTAAACTGTCGTCAGCTAGTGGTTTGTTTTGACACGTGCGATTCTGATAACAGCTCAGTGTGGCAGCGTATATGTATTTCGCAAAAATAAAAGTAAAAGAGCTGGATATTAATAGAAATATTCCTGGCCGTGGCCTTGAAAACACCTCAGACAACACGTTTCGTAAAAAAGTGAAGTCTTCTTGTGTCCTGACCAGATTAGATTGTGTGATTGTTGTATTGAACGCTTACGCCGAAAATAATATTTATTTATTATCAATATTTTAGTATGGTTTCATACAATTGGTCTTGTCAGTACATATTAGATTGTAGCAGCATACTCTTGCTGACTTTTTTTTCTTAATTTATATAGCTGAAAGAGAACTCGTGCAAGTTTGTTAGCTAAGTCATTTATACGTCCATCCCAAGATAGTCTTTTATCAACCATAATTCCAAGTAATTTTACACTCGGACCGCAGAGACAGGTACCTTAGTGTCCAGTAATGACTGGTGTGTAGAATGATTGAATTTCGAACTTAAAAAGAAAAATATGAGGCATTGTTGAAGAAAAATCGTCGACCAGAGATGAAATACGAGGGGAAGTGGATTTCTCAATGTAATCTTAACGAAAGGTTAGTGCCTTGACGCATCTAAAGATTTTGGCTGCTGAGTGCTTCTTCTCTCCGAGTACAAATAACCGACGCACTTCAGCTGGGTCAGAAGTACATCAATTTCTGCTTGAGATTCACAATAACCACGCAATTGCCTGTCGTCATCGATGCTGAACTCTTTCAGATTTTCTCTCGTTAGTCTCTCGAATGCTGAACACATAATTAGAGACGAGCAAACGAAAAACAACGCACAGGACATAAACACAGTACAGTACACGATTTAAACGCAAGGAACGCAAAACACATTTCAACGAATGGTGCAGAGCACAGCGCTACCCTGTCACAACCTCCCGAAAGTTCACAAAAGTCGAATAGTCGATATACGGTTTCTATCGTTTTCAATGTAGCGTGTATACGTCATAATGACGTCACATCGTATCCAAGTCCGGTGAACTTAGCATCCTCCTCTTTGGCACTCCCAGAGTGTCTCCTTCATCGACACAGCGTCACAATGGAATTCCCATCCATGCGGCTGGGCCATGCGCTGTGGCTACCCCTCTCGCCCGGCTAACGTTTGTCACCACGTGTTTGCTACCGGGCCCCGGCTGACCGAATGGCCCGTGCGGCCACGCCAACTTAGAATATTTTCAGGGCGCCACAATTCGCCCGTTACCTCACAGAATTCTTCCACCGATCTTCATTCCATGCCCAAATTCAGTTGACAGGCGACGCACTTGTTCGTAACAGACTTCTCGGATCCCGTATCTACAGTTGAGTCACAAGCGACATCTGCCCTTAATATCTTTCCATTCTCAAATGGGACAGTTCTTTGATTCAATTTGTCTAGTCATGTGGGTTGGTTGGTTTGTTGTTTAAAGAGGTCATCAGTCCATTAACGTGGCTATAATATGCAACCAGTCTCTTTTTTTAATCTTTTACGTTTTATTTTCTATACCATTAACTAGTTTTCAAGCCACTGCATTCTTATCTTGTAGTGTGTCAGGATGTTTCAGCAGGTCTCCTGGTCCATTATCAAGATAGAGGAAATGGGTAGAAACAGCGTGTAAGGCGAAATCAGAGGCTGTCGGTGCCGCTTTATTACTGCACAAGAACTACGGGAGGGAAGAGGTACGTTGGCAGCGAACACACAGCATCTACCGTCTATACGCGCGCATTTACATCATGGTGCCTCCAGCTGAAGGTGTAATGGACTGTCCGGAATATGCAGCCTACAGAAAATACCAACGCCATCATCAAGACAGATGAATTATAATGTACCTTTGACTGTCTGTACTACCTTTAAGTCAGACGTGTTTTAACGATTGATTTATGTTACCTTTGATATAGCCCATTGGAGCTGCGGCAGTGTATGTTAATGAGGAGTAATGAGCTTTAAAATATATAAGATTGAAACGAGACTTCATTCGAAGTAATTTCGTAAAAGTTAGTCTTTCATCTTTCATTCCCTGCAAGACGGAACGAAGTCCAAAAGAGTTGGATGTTAGAGCACAGCGGGGCTTGGAGGATCTGGACCACCAGAACGAAGTGGAATGCCAATAAGCCATCAAGAAGAAACATTTGAGGTAACAGGCGGCAATCTAAAACGGTGTTTAAGGAGTACTCAAGCTATATAAAGCATACCCACAGATTTTACTGCAGCCATTCACCAACATGGTGGTGTTTCAGGAACGTTACACTGATCAGCCAGAACATTATGGCAACCTTTGACACGGACGACAGCGGCGACGCGTCGTGGCATGGAAGCAATGAGGCCTTGGTAGGTCGTTGGGGAGAGTTGGAATCACATCTGCTAAGGGAATAACGGAAGTTCAGATACCGGTGACGAAAACTATCTTTTGGAACAAACTGGATCAACACAGAACTTTTTCTTTTAAAATGTCTAAGACATCTTGTCACGAAAACACCTTCAAAAAGGATAATACGAGGGCAGTTCAATAAGTAATGCAACACATTTTTTTTCTCGGCCAATTTTGGTTGAAAAAACCGGAAATTTCTTGTGCAATATTTTCAAACATTCCCGCTTCGTCTCGTATAGTTTCATTGACTTCCGACAGGTGGCAGCGCTGTACGGAGCTGTTAAAATGGCGTCTGTAACGGATGTGCGTTGCAAACAACGGGCAGTGATCGAGTTTCTTTTGGCGGAAAACCAGGGCATCTCAGATATTCATAGGCGCTTGCAGAATGTCTACGGTGATCTGGCAGTGGACAAAAGCACGGAGAGTCGTTGGGCAAAGCGTGTGTCATCATCGCCGCAAGGTCAAGCAAGATTGTCTGATCTCCCGCGTGCGGGCCGGCCGTGCACAGCTGTGACTCCTGCAATGGCGGAGCGTGCGAACACACTCGTTCGAGATGATCGACGGATCACCATCAAACAACTCAGTGCTCAACTTGACATCTCTGTTGGTAGTGCTGTCACAATTGTTCACCAGTTGGGATATTCAAAGGTTTGTTCCCGTTGGGTCCCTCGTTGTCTAACTGAACACCATAAAGAGCAAAGGAGAACCGTCTGTGCGGAATTGCTTGCTCGTCATGTGGCTGAGGGTGACAATTTCTTGTCAAAGATTGTTACAGGCGATGAAACATGGGTTCATCACTTCGAACCTGAAACAAAACGGCAATCAATGGAGTGGCGCCACACCCACTCCCCTACCAAGAAAAGTTTAAAGCCATACCCTCAGCCGGTAAAGTCATGGTTACAGTCTTCTGGGACGCTGAACGGGTTATTCTGTTCGATGTCCTTCCCCATGGTCAAACGATCAACTCTGAAGTGTATTGTGCTACTCTTCAGAAATTGAAGAAACGACTTCAGCGTGTTCGTAGGCACAAAAATCTGAACGAACTTCTCCTTCTTCATGACAACGCAAGACCTCACACAAGTCTTCACACCCGAGAGGAGCTCACAAAACTTCAGTGGACTGTTCTTCCTCATGCACCCTACAGCCCCGATCTCGTACCGTCGGATTTCCATATGTTTGGCCCAATGAAGGACGCAATCCGTGGGAGGCACTATGCGGATGATGAAGAAGTTATTGATGCAGTACGACGTTGGCTCCGACATCGACCAGTGGAATGGTACAGTGCAGGCATACAGGCCCTCATTTCAAGGTGGCGTAAGGCAGTACCATTGAATGGAGATTACGTCGAAAAATAGTGTTGTGTAGCTAAAAGATTGGGGAATAACCTGGTGTATTTCAATGCTGAATAAAACAACCCCTGTTTCAGAAAAAAATGTGTTGCATTACTTATTGAACTGCCCTCGTAATAAGATACAGGATGTCCCAGGAAGAGTAGTCAGTACTCAGGGACATGACAGGAACGATCACGCGGAATCAACGTCCAGTGCAGAAGGTCACAAGAGCATTTCAGTCTTAGTTGTCGATGCCGTGGTGTTGACGTTGGCACATGCATGGGTCGTCGACTGCAGGGGCCCATCGTAGGTGTGTTCGGTGCACTGTGTATTCGGACTTACTTGTAGTCGACCCAGAATTAAAGTCCGACGTTAGTCCTGCCACAGTTCGCCGCCTGTCATGTTTTACCAATGTGCCCAAGCTATGACGTCCAACCTCAGTAATGAGGTGTGGCCACCCAACACTACGACGTTTGGACGTGGTTTTACCTCGGTTTCGTCACGTGTTGAAGACACTTACCACTGTGCTCCTCGAACACCCGACAAGTCGTGCATTTTTTGAAATGCTTGTGCCGAGCCTCCGGACCTCCACTGCCCTCATTCAAACTCAGATAGATCTTACCCCTTCCCCACACGGATAGCACGCTCACTGATACTAAATTCACCGTGCGTGTGTCTGATAGCAGCCATTCCTTACAGGTGACACTGCTGTCGCCTGGACGGGCTTATCTCTATAGTAGATAGGTGGTCACAATGCTCTGCCTGATCAGTTTATCTGGACCATATTCAACTAGACGTTATGGTCGTGATGGTGACGGAAATAACGGATATTTAGCTACTGGTAACGAAATGTTTATGAAACGAAAAGACTGTTACGTTTCAGGATACATTCATTGCACTGTCTCTTGGTATCAGTGACAAATTTACGCTGATAATGTATGTTTAGCCGATTACACTCACATACACAGTACAGCTATACTTAATTTCACACTCATCCGCAGTTGCCGGCCGAAGTGGCCGTGCGGTTAAAGGCGCTGCAGTCTGGAACCGCAAGACCGCTACGGTCGCAGGTTCGAATCCTGCCTCGGGCATGGATGTTTGTGATGTCCTTAGGTTAGTTAGGTTTAACTAGTTCTAAGTTCTAGGGGACTAATGACCTCAGCAGTTGAGTCCCATAGTGCTCAGAGCCATTTGAACCATTTTCATCCGCAGTTAAGTAAACATTGAACTGAAGTACAAGAAATACGCTGCATTTCTAAATACGCTACAATTCTAACTTGGACTTAAAATCCACGGTATAAAAAAATAAATATTTACAAAAATAGGTAATGGATCCGAGTGAGCATTGCAAGCTGCAGATGTGTTCAGAAGTTAACAATGTATTACGGATCAAAAAGTCGCACTGCTGATAAACAAATAGAATGAAATGTTTACTACATAATTAAAGACTGAGTGAGTTGCTAACATACACTATGTGATCAAAAGTATCCGGACACCTCCAAAAACATACGTTTTTCATGTTAGGTGCATTGTGCTGCCACCTAATGCCAGGTACACCATATCAGCGACCTCAGTAGTCATTACACATCGTGAGAGAGCAGAATGGGGCGCTCCGCGGAACTCACGGACTTCGAACGTGGTCGTGTGATTGGGTGCCGTACGTCTGTATGCGAAATTTCCACACTCCTAAACATCCCTGGGTCCACTGTTTCCGTTCTGGTAATGAAGTGGAAACGTGAAGGGACACGTATAGCACAAAAGCGTACAGGCCGATCTCTTCTGTTGACTGACAGAGACCGCCGACAGTTGAAGAGGATCGTAATGTGTAATTGGCAGACATATATCCAGATCATCACACAGGAATTCACAACTGCAAGTACTATGACAGGCAGAGGTGAGAAAACTTGGATTTCAGCTGCTCATAAGCCACACATCACGCCGGTAAATGCTAAACGACGCCTCATTTGGTGTAAGGAGCGTAAACATTGGACGATTGAACAGTGGAAAAACGTTGTGTGGAATGCCGAATCACGGTACACAATGTGGCGATCCGATGGCAGGGACAGGGTATGGTGAATGCCCGGTGAACATCATCTGTTAGCGTGTGTAGTGCCAACAGTAAAATTCGGAGGCGGTGGTGTTATGGTGTGGTCGTGTTTTTCATGGATGTGGCTTGCACTCCTTGTTTTGCTTGGCACTATCACAGCACAGCCCTACATTGATGTTTTAAGCACCTTCTTGCTTCCCACTGTTGAAGAGCAATTCGGGGATGGCGATTGAATCTTTCAACACGATCGAGCACCTGTTCATACTGCACGGCCTGTGGCGGAGTGATTACACGGCCTGCACAGAGTCCTGAGCTGAATCATACAAAACATGTTTAGGACGTTTTGGAACGCCGACTTGGTGCCAGCCCTCACCGCCAAACATCGATACCACTCCTCAGTGCAGCACTCCGTGAAGGATGAGCTGCCATTCCCAAAGAAACTTTGCAGCACCTGATTGAACGTATGGCAGCGAAGTGGAAGCTGTCATCAAGGCTAAGGTTGGGCCAACACCATATTGAATTCCAGCATTACCGATCGAGGGCGCCACGAACCTCTATCACTTAGTGTATGTGACAGAACTTTTCTTCCTAGAGATGTGGCAATATAATTAATAAAGAGAAAAACAATTATGTGTAAACAGAATGACATAGTTGTTACGTGAAAAAGAGGGTATTAAGTTATGCAGGAGGATGAGTATACAGGGGGATCGCAGGAGGACTGGTGAATATTCGCGCGTGTTACAGGAAAGAACAGTCGAAGCAAAAACGTTCAGTAAACAGCAGGAAATAAGTGTTCCACAGTAGCGAAGATGAGTAATTGCTCACAGCTCTTAAGGTACTCAATCTACAGCCCATGTTTACCAGACTTTTCTATTTCAAAAGATTGTTCCTGTGATGTCCCTGAGTATTGACTATTCTTCCTGGGACACCTTGTATCTTATTATTGTCCTTTTTGAAGATGTTTTCGTGTCAAGATGTCTTGGACATTTTAGAAGAAAACGTTCCATGTTGTTTCAGTTTATTCTAAAAGATAGTTTTCGTTACCGATATCTAAACTTTCGTTATTTCTCCCAGCACGACGATTATAGCAAGTAGCTGTTCATGGGCCGTGGGTACATCTGTAACGTGTACTGCTCCTCGGTGGTGGTGTGTCTGCTAAATTATATTTACTGCGCTAGCCAACAACACCTGCTAAAGCGATTACTATTTATCAGTGTGTCAAACCTGGGTGGGATGGCACTGATACACAGAGATGACAAGTGTATTAAAACGCGTAGCGACACCATAGAGTTCCGCAACGCCGTGTTCTATATCAGCTATCTGCAAGTAGTTGTGAAGATGGAAAGTTTAACCAAATGCTTACCACTCGCACAATAGCCACCGCCGAAGATGCAACTGGACCACCACTAGTACAAACGGGTTCTGGTTTTATCGGCTAGTGTTACCTCCCGATTGAAAATTTTAGTTAACGCATCTATCACTTACAGGTTCGACCAGCAAGCTAACACCAAAAGTAATCTACTAGTCGATGGAATCAAGCAGAAACTGCGGGTCTAGTTTAACAGGGGATACAACCCGTCGGCTTTGAACAATGACGTCATTCCTTAGTCATAGATAGTAATGTCTTCACTTCGAGGCATAGATAATAAATGAGTTCTGTGTTCCGGATAAGCGCTATCATTGTACATTAAAATAATTATTCATAATGATATTGAGGTAATTTGGAGTATTAGTTTGTTGTTGTAGAGCAATTTTTAGTGTCTTATTTTCGTTTATAGAAATGGATTTGCCTGTTTGTGGGTATGTAATTTTCGTTACTGTCTGTCTAGACGAGCTTCGGTTATTCCTCGATATTTCCGTGTGGTAAGCTCACTTTTCCATTTGCTTCTTTCGCTGTATTTCACAATTTTGACATATTTCACAGTTTTATTCCACCAATATGTGTGTTTTCGTATTGTGAAGTACGTAATAGAAATTTCTCAGCTGTCGATCTTCTTTCGTTTCCCAGCACTAGTATCAGTTCGACATTTTCGAATGTTTACTTGCTATATTACAGGCGAAACCCCCGACACAACTAAAATTTGTATCCCGTCCTTCACTTCGCCTTTACACTGACGACACAACTACACTCCTGGAAATTGAAATAAGAACACCGTGAATTCATTGTCCCAGGATGGAGAAACTTTATTGACACATTCCTGGGGTCAGATACATCACATGATCACACTGACAGAACCACAGGCACATAGACACAGGTAACAGAGCATGCACAATGTCGGCACTAGTACAGTGTATATCCACCTTTCGCAGCAATGCAGGCTGCTATTCTCCCATGGAGACGATCGTAGAGATGCTGGATGTAGTCCTGTGGAACGGCTTGCCATGCCATTTCCACCTGGCGCCTCAGTTGGACCAGCGTTCGTGCTGGACGTACAGACCGCGTGAGACGACGCTTCATCCAGTCCCAAACATGCTCAATGGGGGACAGATCCGGAGATCTTGCAGGCCAGGGTAGTTGACTTACACCTTGTAGAGCACGTTGGGTGGCACGGGATACATGCGGACGTGCATTGTCCTGTTGGAACAGCAAGTTCCCTTGCCGGTCTAGGAATGGTAGAACGATGGGTTCGATGACGGTTTGGATGTACCGTGCACTATTCAGTGTCCCCTCGCCGATCACCAGTGGTGTACGGCCAGTGTAGGAGATCGCTCCCCACACCATGATGCCGGGTGTTGGCCCTGTGTGCCTCGGTCGTATGCAGTCCTGATTGTGGCGCTCACCTGCACGGTGCCAAACACGCATACGACCATCATTGGCACCAAGGCAGAAGCGACTCTCATCGCTGAAGACGACACGTCTCCATTCGTCCCTCCATTCACGCCTGTCGCGACACCACTGGAGGCGGGCTGCACGATGTTGGGGCGTGAGCGGAAGACGGCCTAACGGTGTGCGGGAACGTAGCCCAGCTTCATGGAGACGGTTGCGAATGGTCCTCGCCGATACCCCAGGAGCAACAGTGTCCCTAATTTGCTGGGAAGTGGCGGTGCGGTCCCCTACGGCACTGCGTAGGATCCTACGGTCTTGGCGTGCATCCGTGCGTCGCTGCGGTCCGGTCCCAGGTCGACGGGCACGTGCACCTTCCGCCGACCACTGGCGACAACATCGATGTACTGTGGAGACCTCACGCCCCACGTGTTGAGCAATTCGGCGGTACGTCCACCCGGCCTCCCGCATGCCCACTATACGCCCTCGCTCAAAGTCCGTCAACTGCACATACGGTTCACGTCCACGCTGTCGCGGCATGCTACCAGTGTTAAAGACTGCGATGGAGCTCCGTATGCCACTGCAAACTGGCTGACACTGACGGCGGCGGTGCACAAATGCTGCGCAGCTAGCGCCATTCGACGGCCAACACCGCGGTTCCTGGTGTGTCCGCTGTGCCGTGCGTGTGATCATTGCTTGTACAGCCCTCTCGCAGTGTCCGGAGCAAGTATGGTGGGTCTGACACACCGGTGTCAATGTGTTCTTTTTTCCATTTCCAGGAGTGTATAATTTGTATCCCGTTCTTCACTTCGCCTTTACAGTGACACTATATATGTCAATTGGCGAGCAAGATACAAATGTTGCGTATAGCTATATAGCTCAAGTAACGAATGGGATACTATTAGCGTCCAAGCAACACGAAAACTGTACCCCATAGTGAAGTACGGGATGCAAATTGTACATGTGTCGTCTTCTTGTCTCCGCCTTTCATAGTGACACAGCTGAACCTAAGACAGCCATGCATAACACCCACCCACCTCCCCAGGAGTCGGAACTCCCGCACCCATTAGAAGATACAGATGCTTCAGTAGCTGATAAGTGTTTTTTGGGTTTTAAAAAAAAAATCTCACGAGATAGAATAAACTGATCCTACTTTATTAAGCAATCAATAAAAAAAAATAAACTAAAACATAACAGCAAAGGCGAAAATGGTAAACTGAAAATAGAATAGCTTACGAAGACAATACCAAAGTGACCAGGACAAGGCAGAGTGACCCAGAGAATCCCAGAGTGTCCCAGAGAATCCCAGAGTGACCCAGAGAGCATCCCAGAGTGCCCCAGGGAGCTACAACACTAAGAAGAATCGCTTCTCGGCTTTTGACAAGATCAATGTGTAGTTCCCTTTCAACAAGTGAAACACAAAGGTTAAATAAACAACCAAAACATATAAAATGAAACAGGTTGCAAATTTAACGTACGTGTATTTCCACCTATTCGTTACCAGTGTACATATATCGAGGTCAATGGAAGTCTGGTATACATATATTACATACGTAGGTCCTTCTGTCATCAGTAATACTGATATGTACGTAAGAAAAGACTGTTAGTAATAGCGGAGACGGAATAAACAGCACATCTACAATTTGTATCCCGTGTTCCACTTAGGGTTTCTGAAGCGGAGGATACATCGTTCAAGTGAAGTACAGGACAGTAATGCTAGTGAAAACGAAGAAATCGACTTATGACAAACTCTTATTCCGGACTGTACTTAAGCAACACACTTCGAATGAGCTTTTAATTTGTATCCGGTGTTTCATTTACGGTTTAGTGAAGCAGGGGATACATAGTTCAAGTGAACAACAGGACAGCAATGCTAGTTGAAACTAAGAAATCGACGTACTCTGAACTTGTATCCCGTACTGCACTTAAGCAATACAGTTCGAAAGACTTTCGAGATACAACTGACATACATGTAACGTGATGTATTCTTTGCTAGTAATATATTTCATTCATTTCTTTCCATTGTATTTTGCGGAGAAATACTAAGATACAAACACGCGATATCGTTAACGTGAAAATACTACTGGCCCTTATATATGTGAAGTACAGTTTTTCTCTCTGGCATTCCTTTGTTTCTAAACATTCTTGTCAGCTATTTCATCTTTGTAATACATGCTCTCTGGCGAATTCTGACGTCATTGTTCAAAGCCGACGGGTTGATCCCCTGCTAAACTAGACCCGAAACTGCAAGTCTGATTAGGATGCGCTTCTTAACTCAATCAAACTCAACTCACTGCGATGTGCCACACTTCACAGCAACGTAATCGGAAACCTCGCTTACGGAACCCAACACCCCAACGCTAATACCTTGGATTTGTCTTATCTTTTTCCCAGCTTGGAAACTATCCAACGTGGAGTTTAAGCGTTCCTTTTAATAGAACCCCACTGAAGCTATCAATCTAGACTGAACTTTCTTAGCTATCAGTTTCAGTTAGTTTAATTTTCGTAAGAGCACGCCAGCGATATAATTTTACGTGTCGACTGAGCGTTGCTAGTCAGAGATTATTAATCTTATACAGTCACTCCACTGCAGCTATATCCTTGCTTATTTCTTTTTACGAACACACACAATGGATAATGCTATTTGCACTCTGTCAATGATAATGGTTTATGCTACAACGTTCATAGTTTATTAATTCCCCATAAATTAACTTTTCCACTTTTTATCACTTAAACAGACAGACAAAAACCTCTTTCATATACTTTAAGCCGAACTTTACGTAATTATCGTAATAAACTCTCAGTGTGACTTATCTTTCACTTTAATATTCTTTGTCCTGCTTGTACTTTACCGTTTTGATTCACTGCATAATCTTTAACCTTTTTATTTTTTGAGAGTCAGAGATTCTGTTACCGTATTTTCAATTTATGTTATATGCGGAGAAATGATAACACGAGACACCAATTTTTTCTTTATCATGCACAGGGCCTGAGCATCATTTTATTTAGCCACTTTCTTAATTTTCAATGTCTCCACAAAGCTCCGTCAGGCGTGAGTGCTGGTGGTAAACTACTTCCCCACTAAGCGTAAGCTAGTAAAAAAAAGAAGCAAAAAACCTAAGAGTGACTGCCACTTTAAAGTATCATTAATATTCACTCAAATCACAGCAAATCTCTCCCTCTTCAGGCGCTGACACATGCGGACCCTCTATACCAAATTTAAAACACTCAGCAGTCATAATTTCAAGGAGACAATTATCGTGCTCTACTCAGTTCATAGGTCTTGGTTCTGTCAGTTTCGTCGGATGGAAAATTCCTATTACACCAATTCGCGCGTGTCAGAAAGTATCTGACACAGATTGGTTCTCCCGTTTACATTAATCAGAATAGGACGTCCGTTCTCACAATAATTACACGACAATCACAGGCCGCACTTCAATTTGAGAGTTCTTTCAGCCGGGGATTCTATTACCTTAGGACTTCCCCACAATTACCACCAATACAGTCGTACACTCACGCCAAAGCTTTAGCAAATTCTCATTACAGAAGCGGCAACGGCACATGTACCTTTGTGCTCACCCTTATTAAACTAATCACCCACAAAGTCTTCGCGTGAAGGTGATACCAAATACACTCAATCAATACTGAAAAGAACCTCCCCTTAGCACGAGATACGAAACGCCTGATTGCGAGTAACTACAAGGTTAGCTCGACCAAACTTTACACTATCACTAATCACATGAAAACGCGAGAAAAACCAATCTCTTAGCGTGTTTCACAACGAGTTACTCTTTTAAAGCAAACTCCAAATATCATCGCACATCCCACTACCGCTTGCGAACAATACACCTCGCGCAATAATTACATATAACTTCCCAAATAGGCCATAACCCCATCACGGGTTCAACTATTAACTTTAGGAGCCCAAATCCGACGTTAAATCACTCGAGCGCCAACTCCAAATAGGCTTACACTTCCCGAGTGTCACGAACTGACTGACGTTACACCGTGATCCCAACGGTGACTCACTCCTCGATGTCTCAAGTGTAACTCTCTACACGAGATCTCAACGGTAACTCCTCTTGAAACAAGGGACAAAACCAAGAACCAGAATTTTTGAACAAACAAACATGTCACATTAACTGTCTCGGTTGTGTGACATCTCTGGCCGCGACAGGCTCCGCTGCATATGCTCTTTTTATACAACATAATTTTGGCAACATTTTAAGAAGTAAATACAAATAAAATTAACAACCCCTTTATGTATATACACTCCTGGAAATTGAAATAAGAACACCGTGAATTCATTGTCCCAGGAAGGGGAAACTTTATTGACACATTCCTGGGGTCAGATAAATCACATGATCACACCGACAGAACCACAGGCACATAGACACAGGCAACAGAGCATGCACAATGTCGGCACTAGTACAGTGTATATCCACCTTTCGCAGCAATGCAGGCTGCTATTCTCCCATGGAGACGATCGTAGAGATGCTGGATGTAGTCCTGTGGAACGGCTTGCCATGCCATTTCCACCTGGCGCCTCAGTTGGACCAGCGTTCGTGCTGGACGTGCAGACCGCGTGAGACGACGCTTCATCCAGTCCCAAACATGCTCAATGGGGGACAGATCACAGATCCGGAGATCTTGCTGGCCAGGGTAGTTGACTTACACCTTCTAGAGCACGTTGGGTGGCACGGGATACATGCGGACGTGCATTGTCCTGTTGGAACAGCAAGTTCCCTTGCCGGCCTAGGAATGGTAGAACGATGGGTTCGATGACGGTGTGGATGTACCGTGCACTATTCAGTGTCCCCTCGACGATCACCAGTGGTGTACGGCCAGTGTAGGAGATCGCTCCCCACACCATGATGCCGGGTGTTGGCCCTGTGTGCCTCGGTCGTATGCAGTCCTGATTGTGGCGCTCACCTGCACGGCGCCAAACACGCATACGACCATCATTGGCACCAAGGCAGAAGCGACTCTCATCGCTGAAGACGACACGTCTCCATTCGTCCCTCCATTCACGCCTGTCGCGACACCACTGGAGGCGGGCTGCACGATGTTGGGGCGTGAGCGGAAGACGGCCTAACGGTGTGCGGGACCGTAGCCCAGCTTCATGGAGACGGTTGCGAATGGTCCTCGCCGATACCCCAGGAGCAACAGTGTCCCTAATTTGCTGGGAAGTGGCGGTGCGGTCCCCTACGGCACTGCGTAGGATCCTACGGTCTTGGCGTGCATCCGTGCGTCGCTGCGGTCCGGTCCCAGGTCGACGGGCACGTGCACCTTCCGCCGACCACTGGCGACAACATCGATGTACTGTGGAGACCTCACGCCCCACGTGTTGAGCAATTCGGCGGTACGTCCACCCGGCCTCCCGCATGCCCACTATACGCCCTCGCTCAAAGTCCGTCAACTGCACATACGGTTCACGTCCACGCTGTCGCGGCATGCTACCAGTGTTAAAGACTGCGATGGAGCTCCGTATGCCACGGCAAACTGGCTGACACTGACGGCGGCGGTGCACAAATGCTGCGCAGCTAGCGCCATTCGACGGCCAACACCGCGGTTCCTGGTGTGTCCGCTGTGCCGTGCGTGTGATCATTGCTTGTACAGCCCTCTCGCAGTGTCCGGAGCAAGTATGGTGGGTCTGACACACCGGTGTCAATGTGTTCTTTTTTTCCATTTCCAGGAGTGTATATATATATCGAAACTGAAACTTTGATAATAAGTTGAGGCGACTTAAGTATTTAATGCCACATACGTATACCACTCACACTAGTTTTCAATTTTGGGGCATTACAAACGCTTCTAACTGATGATGAACTTACTATGGCTTGTAAACAAGTGAATGACACAGAGAATGACTGGTTGCATAAAATACCCACATAAATCGCAACTTTAGAATGCCGGTAAAAAAAGTACAACTTCCATTTAAAAAGAAAGTATATTCTTCAATATGTCGGCTGAAGTAAGTATTAATCATGCTACAAAATTACGTGCCAGTTTTTGTACTCTTTTTTGCCTAATATCTGGTTTTGATGTCTTGAGCTGTTCACGGAATAAAACAGATGTTATGTCTCAACCCTACTCACGTACCATACCGACCTACCAATTTCACGTGTAGCCTACACACGTTCCGACCGGCTTAGCGATTACGGCTCGTGTTCCTGGTTGCGCATTCTTTATAGTAAGTTCATTGAGGTTATGTTCGATCAAATACCGCTCGGTTTGAAACAGAAACAAGACCAAGGAAAGCCGAGAAAAAGTTGTGGGCTAAGAAGTGGCTATTGCGAAGACAGAAGTTCATCACAGATGGGAGCCGATGATTTTCGTAATTATCTAAGAACGGATGAGACATGCTTTTAGGAGCTGCTGAACAGAATGAAACCATTCTCAATTAAAAAGAAAAGTCATGAGAGGAGAGGATTTAGCTACATTACAGTTTCCAGCCACTGGCACGAGATGCAAAGACCTCAAATTCAGTGTAGTTGTATCCTCACATCTATAATCTAAAATGATTATTGAAACCTGCAACGTGATTTATAGTTACCCGAGGAAATACATAAAAACAAATAAAACAAATGATGTTTATACAAACTTTATTAAATTTATTTTTGTGTGTAGCATAAAAGATGTCCCCCATAAGTTTAAGAAACTCATTTCAAATTAGAAGAAATAGACTAAAAAAGGTGGTAATGCACATTCATCTAATAAGTACAACGACAAATACATAAGAAATGAAGCATTTAGCAACTGTTAGAACCGTAAAAAAAAAAATCCTACACTTTGGCCTTCATAGCAGAGGGCGTGGCTATAGACTGTATTTCTATTAACAGCTCTAACAGTAAAGCAAGGATACAGTATTTTATGAATAAAAGTCCTTCGACTGTCTGTATTTCGTTTTATTTCCGTAACGTATAGGAAATGAAACCTAAAATGTAATACTTCTGTGTTTCGGTATTTTCATTTCCGATAAACCTAAATCCAGCCTGCCTCTATTTCGGTTTTTAGATTTCATTCCCGAAAAGTATCGGAAATAAAACTTAAAAAACAGAAATTCAGAAGGTAAACAGACTTCTGTTCATAAAATATATATTTTACCGTCTCTGTGTGCTGCATGAAACCACTACGGATTCGTTAAAAAATAAAACACGTGCTTCGTTCCACGCATCTCTGTTGCTATACACCTCGCACGACGTGTCCCACAAATATCTGCAATCTTTCTACAGAAATCATCAAAGTTGGGTCCATCTCATTCTGTCGTGTTAACCATATTTGAATAGCGTTTAATCACGCACGTAGTAACAGAAGAAGAACTTCTGTCGGACAGTTGGCACGACAACACTACACACTGTAGTTTGATGGCTGAAGTTCGGCGGTTGATGGGGGGGAGGGGGGGGGCGTCTGTCAAGCGGTCGTACCTAAGGCTGGTATTACACTATCATATTTCTTTGACAAAGATCTTTGAGGTGGCGCCTAAAAGGGGTATTACACTGTAGTCGTATTTTTCGTAAAATTTGAATATGGCGGACAACAACTTGTTATTTTGCGCTGCATTTGGTAGTACCACAATTGTACTGTTTGTGTATTTGGAAGAAAAGCAGCGGAAAAAGGGAAATATACTTGGATGAAACCATAGCTATTACGTCGGGATAATAAAAGCGTTCAGCAAAATTTGTTACCAGAGCTGCAAGTGAAGGATGTCAAATCTTGCACATCAAATACTTACGAATGGACGGAAGCGTATTTCAATATTTGCTCAGTAAAGTGCCTTCTCATGTTAAAAAAAAAACAGAATACTCTCTTGAGAAATGCTATATGTGCATAAAACAAGCAAACTGTGACACTGCGATTTCTTGATACAGGAGAGGGCTACTCTAATTTACAAAACAGCACTCCAATGTCACATCTTACATTGACCAAAATAATTCCAGAAACGTTCAAAGTGACTTATAAAGCACTGAAGAGGGAGTATGTGAAGGCAAATAAATATTTTGTAGACTATATGGGCAATAAGAACAATTTTTATTTTTGAATAATTTAATTAATGGAATTAGTGTTGCAACAACTACAAAATTAATAAAAAGTACAAAGCAGGTGATGCGCTTGTGGCATCCAGAGTTGAAATATAGACAGAGTTCAATGCAAAGCTAAGAAAGAACTATTTTATTTTAGAGTGTGACCACATCCTCTATTTCGGCTTGCTGAAAAGCTGCTGGATGTTTCCAGATGTAGAGGTGGATGGCTATAGCTGTGATTGTGGTCGCCTGCAGCATATTCCACCTCCTGTCAACTAACAAGTAATAGCTTGCACTGCTCCTTGCTCACCTCCCCACTCTACTCGAAGCAAGTTTATTCTGAAGCCAGTTTACAAATACACTACAGAGACGTCAAACAGCTGTAGCGACGCCAGCACTCCAAGCAGTTAGACTTCACATTGCAGGAAAAATGTAAATATCGCGTGACAAGGGCCTCCTGTCGGGTAGACCGTTAGCGGGGTGCAAGTTCAAATGGTTCTGAGCACTATGGGACTTAACATCTGAGGTCATCAGTCCCCTAGACTTAGAACTACTTAAACCTAACTAACTTAACGTTTATATGGATATGGTGTCTGTCTACAACGAAACTAGAATTACGTTAGGACCTTCAGTTGCTAACGGGCGTTGATATATATCAACGGGCACAGATGAAAATGTGTGCCCCGACCGGGACTCGAACCCGGGATGTCCTGCTTACATATCCTTCTGAGCCACCGAGGGCATAGAGGACAGCGCGACTGCAGGGATTATCTCGCGCACGCCTCCCGCGAGACCTACATTCTCACCCTGTATGTCCACACGCTACACTTGTAGTGTCCCACCCCAACACACTCATTACTCGTGGAAGACATATGTGTGCATCCGCACAGAAGAAGAAGGTCACGGCCGGTGTTGCCAGAACTACTGTATATACTTATATGGATATGGTGTCTGTTCTTTCGGACATGTCCGAATACAAAGTGAGAATGTAAGCAGGAGATCCCGGGTTCGAGTCGCGGTCAGGACACACATTTTCAACTGTCCTCGTTCATATACAGGGTGTTACAAAAAGGTACGGCCAAACTTTCAGGAAACATTCCTCACACACAAAGAAAGAAAATATGTTATGTGGACATGTGTCCGGAAACGATTACTTTCCATGTTAGAGCTCATTTTATTACTTCTCTTCAATGTACATTAATCATGGAATGGAAACACACAGCAACTGAACGTACCAGCGTGACTTCAAACACTTTGTTACAGGAAATGTTCAAAATGTCCTCCGTTAGCGAGGATATATGCATCCACCCTCCGTCGCATGGAATCCCTGATGCGCTGATGCAGCCCTGGAGAATGGCGTATTGTATCACAGCCGTCCACAATACGAGCACGAGGAGTCTCTACATTTGGTACCGGGGTTGCGTAGACAAGAGCTTTCAAATGCCCCCATAAATGAAAGTCAAGAGGGTTGAGATCAGGAGAGCGTGGAGGCCATGGAATTGGTTCGCCTCTACCAATCCATCGGTCACCGAATCTGTTGTTGAGAAGCGTACGAACACTTCGACTGAAATGTACAGCAGCTCCATCATGCATGAACCACATGTTGTATCGTGCTTGTAAAGGCACATTTTCTAGCAGCACAGGTAGAGTATCCCGTATGAAATCATGGCGGCGAATCGGGGAAGTACAGTACATACTGACGAAACTAAAATGAGCTCTAACATGGAAATAAAGCGTTTCCGGACACATGTCCACATAACATCTTTTCTTTATTTGTGTGTGAGGAATGTTTCCTGAAAGTTTGGCCGTACCTTTTTGTAACACCCTGTACATCAACGCCCGTTAGCATCTGAAGGTATTAATATAATTCTAACTAACCTAAGGACATCACACACATCCTTGCCCGAGGCAGGATTCGAACCTGCGACCGTAGCGGTCGCGCGGTTCCAGGCTGAAACGCCTAGAATCGCTCTTCCACAGCAGCCGGCTGGGGTGCAAGTCTTTAGATTTGACGCCACTTCGGCGACGTGCGCGTCGATGGGGATTAAATGAATATGATTGGGACAAGACAGCACCCACGCCCTGAGCGGAGAACATCTCCGACCCAGCCAGGAATCGAACCCAGGACCTGAGGATTGACATTATGTCGCGCTGACCACTCAGCTACAGGGGGCGGACCACATTGCAGTGAACATAAGACAAACGACTTTTATGATCAAATCTACGGTGAGGCCCTAGATTTGATCATATTTATTTGACGACAGGCGAGATTTGACAAAGTTCTATATTACACCATCAAATTTCTTTGAGATAAATATTTGATGTATCAACTTTGAGAAAGAAATATGATTGTGTAATACTGGCCTAATCGATCTTCCGACAAAAAAAGTTGATCGGTTGGTTGGCCAATGCGCTTACACACGTCCTATTTGTCGGTTGGTCGGTGCATGCATAGGGGGTTTTGCATGACTCACCCTGCGTAATACGTTTTAAGGCTTGTGACATTATGGACGGACCAGGTCGTTGCCGTAGTAACGAGAGTTTCGCGGCACCGTCGACGCTGACATCGACACCGCGGCAATGGTGCAGCCCAAGTACCGCACGGCGCTGCCCATAGCAGTGCTTGTGACACTGGCTGTACTGCTGCACGCCGACCTCGTGGCCCTCGGTTCGTGGCTCGTGTACGCCTGTGCGGCCCTCGTCGTGCACCTGCTTCTCAGTGTCTTGTGGGTCAGCAAGTTGCTTCTTCAGTTCCTCTTCGACGTCGGCGAGCCGGTCGACGCCGGGGAAGCGATCGCCTATGTGCTGGCGAAGTGGACCAACGTGATCGCTGCCGTCTTTCTCGGCTACTTGGTTATGCTGCACCTTAGGAAAAGGTACCAGTGGGACGTCATCTGCGATATGTACAACGCCTGGAAAACAGGGTATCGGCGAGATGTTATGCAGTGTCCTCACTGCGGTTACCTTACACGCCTGTCTCCACGAACGCAATAAATATCTTATTCGTGGGCAAACACTAAATCTTTAGCTAGCTGCACAATAAACCGTGAAATCACAACAGTGAATCGTTTTTCATATCTCCCACGCGATGTTTATCTGCCTTTCTACAGTTATAGAGCTGCGCCGCATTGTACGACATTGGGTATGTTTTTCGTCTCGTTAAAACTGAAGAGAGTAAAGGTTTAGTCATGTTTAGTCCTTATAGAAGCAGTAGGTAAATTATTTATTTAAATTTTTATCAAAACTGAACTCGTGCCAGTAACACGTCATAGCATCCATACATACGAGGGTCACTCAAAAAAAATGCACACTATTTTTGAAAAATACAGTTTTCATTCAGCATGTGTAGATACATCCTTCCCGCTTGTTTTCAAACTTAGTTCAACCTGTTCCCGCGAGTGGCGCCGTCACAGCATGTTTTCAGGATGGCTGCTACACTTGACGTTCGTCAGAAGCAACGTGCTGTCATAGAATTCCTGTGCTGTGAAAACGAGACAGTTGGAAACATCCACAAGAGGTTGAAAAGGGTGTATGGAGATGCTGCTGTCGATCGCAGTACAGTTAGTCGGTGGGTAAGCAGGTTACGTGATGAAAGCGGGCACGGCAATATTGAGGATTGTCCTCGTACTGCACACACTCCAGACAATGTGCAGAGAGTTAACAAATTGGTGACTGCTGACAGACGCATCACAGTGAAACGAATTGTCACGCTACGTTGGGATAGGGGAAGAAGTGTTTGCAGAATACTGAAAGGGTTGGCGTTAAAAAAGGTTTGTGCCAGGTGGGTTCCCAGGATGTTGACAGTGGCTCACAAAGAAACAAGAAGAACGGTAGGCAGCGAACTTTTGGAACAGTACGAGAATGATGGAAATGAATTTCTTGGAAGAATTGTGACAGTTGATGAAACATGGCTCCATCATTTTTCACCAGGGACGAAGAGGCAATCAGTGGAGGGCATCATGCAAATTCACCCAAGAATAAAATTCAAAACCTCACTTTCTGCTAGAAAAGTTATGGCTACGGTGTTTTCCGATTCCAAAGGACTCTTGCTTGTGGACATCATGCCAAGTGGAACCACCATACATTCTGATGCATATGTGATGACACTGGAGAAACGTCAAGATCAACTGAGTCGTGTTCGACCACATCGGCAAAAGCAGGATGTTTTGCTGTTGCACGACAATGCACGGCCACATGTCAGTCAAAAAACCATGGAAACAATCACAAAACTCGGATGGACAACACTGAAACACCCGCCTTACAGTCCTGACCTGGCTCCATGTGATTATCATCTCTTTGGCAAACTGAAAGACCCTCTTCGTGGAACAAGGTTTGAAGATGATGACTCCCTTGTGCACGCTGCCAAACAGTGGCTCCAACAGGTTGGTCCAGAATTTTACCGTGCGGGTATACAGGCGATGGTTCCAAGATGGCGTAAGGCAGTTGAGAGGTATGTAAATTACGTGGTGAAATGAAAATATTGTTCCTAAAGGATGTATCTACACACTGTGAAAATTTAAAACACGTAGAATAAAAGATGGATTTTAAAAAAGATAGTGTGCATTTCTTTTGGACTGACCATCGTATTATAAAAATGTATGTATTTATGTTACACATCTCTTCCTAAACGACTGGATCGATTTCAACCAAACATGGCACACGTATCAGTTACTATGTGGAAAGAGTCGCTGTGTGATTAAGAACTACCGACATATCAATGGGGTGGGGAGTGGAGGTGAAAAATATCCATATTTTATTCACCCAGTACTTGAGAATGAGAGCATTTGGTGACTTGGAGCAAAGTCTACACATAGTTTCAAATTTTTGCTAAGCTTTTTCTCGCTAACAGCCGCCACATAATGATGAAAATGAAAAGGTTTGCCGGCCGGTGTGGCCGAGCGGTTCTTGGCGCTTCAATCTGGAACCGCGCGACCGCTACGGTCGCAGGTTCGAATCCTGCCTCGGGCATGAATGTGTGTGATGTCCTTAGGTTAGTTAGGTTTAAATAGTTCTAAGTTCTAGGGGACTGATGACCTCGGATGTTAAGCCCCATAGTGCTCAGAGCCATTTGAACTATTTTTGAAAAGATTTATCGCTTACTATAATTTCGGTCTTCACGCAGTAAAACTGCTTAATTTTTTTACTTCTTTGTTACTAACTCAATTCGCAACACAGTTCGTAATTAGTATCCGCATGTGCCGCTGTATGTACCTATAAAATTATATCATTGTAAGACTCATAGTTCGGGAGGTATCACCTAATAACCACTGAGGTGTGTGAAAACGAAACTGCAGCGTGAATTTCGCCAGAGATTGTGGGTTAGCTTCCACCTCCTCTCACTAAAAGGATTCCGAAACAGTTTAAGAATGCAAGTGGTAATTATCCCAAATTGGTGTTGGGTGCAGCGCAACTAAAGATGTGAGCCGACGGAATTTTTGAAAACACAAACTGCATATCGCGATCTGATAACCGCACTATGCTGTGTGATTTGTTAAAATTCTCTGACATCTTCTGCAAATTCAGGTTGAACGATAAGAGAAAAAGATATTGAAAATTAGTAACAAAATCACGTCGATGTGATGCGTCTCTCTCGCAAAAAAAACTGAAAAATGGAACTAGCACCACAATGATCATTAACATAAATATGTGGACAGGAAATATAATAAAGCTTTCGAACACATTTTCAATGAAATTTAGATCACTATATTAGAAATTATACAGAGCTACAGAGAACAATGCTTACATGACCAGATCAGGATTGTAAAAGACAAAAGCGAACAGCCAGGCAGGCATCTCATAGCTTCCCTCGAAGACACTTCAAAGGCAAACTCTCGTTTATCTGTAGAGACAGCATAGTTATTGCCACATGAAATGTTTGCTTATCTATCGATATATCAATTATATCTTCCTTTGCACAAGCATACACAGAATTTAACACAAAAAAATAATAATTTATAGTCAAGGCGTCCTACAAAATATAGACGAAATATGTATGCAAATATGTGTGAAACATGTTAAATATGCGTGTAAAACCACGAATAATAATCTCCCCCTAAACTTCTAGATCGATTTCAACCGAAGTAGGTATACATATTACTTTCTGCCTGGAACGAAATACTGCAGGGCAAGCTCATATTGGTGTGTGGGACGATAATGTGGAGAGAGAACGGGAAGGAAAAGATGGACGGATGGATAGAGGCAGGAGGACATGGACACAGATATGTGGGAAGAGGAGATGGAGAGAAAGGGAAAGAGGAGATGGACAGGGAAATGGGGAGGAGGAAATTGACAGAGAAAAGAAAGAGGAGATGAACAGATTGAGATGGGAGGAGGAGACAAAGAGAGTGAGGAGGAATAGAGGGGGCAGGAGGGGGTGGACTCAGAGGGGGAGGAGGAGAAGGACAAAGGGGGAAGGAGTAGATACAAAGAGAGAGGGGGTAGTAGCAGATGGAGGGAGAGAGAGGAAGGAAGAGATGGACAGATAGTGGGGCTGGAGGAAGTAGGCAGAGACAAGAGAGAGAAGGAGACAGCCAGATAGGAGGCAAGAGGGGATGGGCCGAGAGAGAGGGAAGGAGGGGTGGAATAGCAGCATTGGAATAAATGCATACGCAGACACCAGGTACTCCGCTAGTATATCATAAAATACGCAAAAGTTATGGAGTGAGAGAAATCTAAGTCTTTCTTCTTCCTCTTCTTCTTCTTCTTCTTCTTCTTCTTCTTCCAAACGTGACTGACGAAAATCTCTTTCGAAACTAAAGGAATTACTGACTCCATAGTGCTTGCTTCCGGCCGATGTTTCGCCGTGCCGTGGCTCGTCTTGGGTCATCTGTTGTGAATGTGAAACCACGGCCTTTGGTGGTTTTGCACTTCGTCGATCACCTTATGAACCTTAAGTTTTCCCCGGCTACCATAAATATTAATTATCCCACAGAGTTACTCCTATCATAAACAGTTCATATGTGTTAGTACACTTCTCTTGATTTCTTGATGTTCATGTTTCGAGATGCTATCACGCATTATGATTTTTAGATAATTCCTCATATGTTTCCTGAAGTACCTTGGAAGCTAACTGTTCTCTTGTAAGCTTTCTTAAATATCCCAATAATGCTTTATACAGATTTATGGCCATGTTACAGGCAGCTGAGATGACGGTATCTGACTTGAAAGGATTTAACGACAAACCGTTAAACTTTTGCAACCTCAACGTAGGTTTCATAGATAATGTTTGTGATGGAAAGTGACTGATTATTCTTTTCATGTTATTCTGAATGCTTCAGGTAATAAGTTCCATCATATAGACGATGTCTCGTTGTCTCTGAATCTAAGTACACAAGAAAATGAAATTTTAAACGCTAACAATTATCGATGTAGAAGGCTGACCTTACTTCTGGCTGTAAGCAGAACTGAATTCAGCGACAAACTGCAATAGCAGTATTTATCATAGAGCTGAAAATATTACGTAAAATAAAGCACAGTGTTAGCGATACAAAACGTGTGCATTATTTGTAGCATAAATGCCGTTGAATGGGACAGTGAGTCAGGTAAAAACCATTTCTGGTCGTGAATAAGCGGAGCTACGTAATTTCATGCTCATACAAAGGACAATTTAATATAGTCTAGTGAACAGACAAATGCCGATACATGTTGGAAAGACGATTTAATATTCAAATCATTTGGTTACATAGTAGGCAGCCTACATGAATGACTGCAAATCGTCTCAAATGTTACACAAAATGTCCAATTTTACTACACATCTGACTAACATAACCTGCTTACTGGGCCAAAGCTCCCGTACATAATACAAAGGAATGCCGTGTCCCATTGGAATTTAAGCAAGCACGTAACACGAGAAACAGCTATCAAAATTAACACATCATACAAGAAACGTAAGAGGAGCACGAGTGCAAAAGCGGTTTAAACCATGAACAAATATCAGTCTCACCCAAGTAAGCGCTGCACCGTGATGAAACAGCAGTTCAGTGTCTGTACAATATCAAAACGTAGCCCATAGCGGTGTCTCTTCCACTTCCAACAGATCATGCTTTCGCTAACGGAAATTCGCGTTAAACCTCCGATTGGCTCTCGCAAGTCAAAGTCCTTGAGCACCACAACGCATACCACAAAAAGTCAACACAGATAAAAATGCGACGGCTATCTAAGCAATGCAGATGTTAGAAACGATATACTTTGGATGAGACAGGAGACTGGCAGGTGATGCACTTGTACGGAAGGAGCGATACAGGAGGGAGGGGGGGGGGGGCTGCACGCGGGCATGTGACCCCCCCCCCCCCAGACAATCCGAGAGAGAAAGGGTGAAAAGAGGGAGAGGGGGGGGAAGAGAGAGACCGTGAATCTCGGCATAAACACAATTTTTACTTACGGGCAACATGTAATTGTGAGTTTAAAAAATGCAGAAAGTCTGGAACTAACGGAACCTAAGTGTGATTTGTTGCGTTATGCATTTTGTTTCTTCTTTTGTCAGAATTTGCGATAAAAACACGACGTCGTTCATCGTTTCATGATTGCATAGCAGATAGATGAGCTACTAAGTAGGTTTTACTCGATACACAAGTAAAGTTAAATCTTTGATTTCTTGAAAAATTTGTAGGGCTGCGTTCAGGCTCACATATTCAGGTATTTTCGATAAATATTTGGTCTCTCTGGACTCTTTTTCCCAGTTAGTAAGAAATACATGGAAGAGCCAAAGAAACTGGTACACATACCAAGTATCGTGTTGGGCCACCGCGAGCACGCAGAAGTGCCGCAACACGAAGTGGCATGGACTTGACTAATGTCTGAAGTAATGCTGGAGGGAATTGACACCATCAATCCAGCAGGGCTGTTCGTAAATCCGTAAGAGTACGAGGGGATGAAGATCTCTTCTTAACAGCACGTTGCAAAGCATCCCAGATATGCTCAATAATGTTCGTTTCTGTGGAGTTTGTTGGCCAGCGGAAGTGTTTAGACTCAGAAGAGTGTTCGTAGAGCCACGCTGTAGCATTTCTGGACGTCTAGGGTGTCGCATTGTCCTGCTGGAATTACTCAAGTCCGTCGGAATGTACAATGAACGTGAATGGATGCAGGTCATCAGACGGGATGCTTCCGTACGTGTCACCTGACAGAGTCGTATCTAGACTCATCAGGGGTCCCATATCACTCCAACTGCACACGCTGCACATCATTACAGAGCCTCCACCAGCTTGAACGGTCCCTTGCTGACATGCAGGGACCCTGGATTCATGAGGTTGTCCCCATAGCCGTACACGTCCATCTGCTTGATACAATTTGAAACGAGACTCGTCCGACCAGGGAACATGTTTCCAGTCATCAACAGTCCAATGACGGTGTTGACGGGCCCAGAAGAGGCGTAAAGCTTTGTGTCGTGCAGTCGTCAAGGGTAGACGAATTGGCCTTCGGTTGCGAAAACCCAAATCGATGATGTTTCGTTGAACGGTTCGCACGCTGACTCTTGTTGATGGACCAGCCTTGAAATATGCAGCAATTTGAGGAAGGGTCGAACTTCTGCTACGTTGAACGATTCTCTTCAGTCGTCGTTGGTCACGTTCTTGCAGGATACTTTTCCGGCAGGAGCGATGTCGGAGATCTGATGTTTTACCGGATTCCAAATATTCACGCTACACTCGTGAAAGGGTCGTACGGGAAAATCCCCACTTCATCGCTACCTCGGAGATGCTGTGTCCCATCGCTCGGGCGCCGACTGTAACATCTCGTTCAAACTCACGTAACTCTTGATAAGATGCCATTGCAGCAGCAGTAACCGATCTAACAACTGCGCTAGGCACTTGTCTTATAGAGGCATTGCCGACCGCAGCACCGTATTCTGCCTATCTCCATATCTCTATATTTGAATACGCATGCTTATACCAGCTTCTTTGGAGCTTCAGTGTAGTACTACCACGAGTTGCTGCTATAAGCAGCTTCATTTGAAGCTACTGTTTTATTCGAAGCTTCCATCATCGTCAGGCTACTTACAGTCAGTATATTTGTTCCTCTATGCGCCTTGACGTTCCTCTTGTTGGCAATTGGTAGCTTGGGCTCTGTTTGCTGTTTTTATCAGGAACGAGCGTATTTCAGTCATAGTATAGCACTTCACTTCTTGATGAAAGGCACATTGACTAGCCCATAAGTTACCAATGTTAAAAATGTGAAAGTAACTCTGTCTCTATCACATTTTCACGACATGTCTGCCTGTTACCTTCTCACGGCAGAACTACTGAATCGAATTTGATGAAGTCTGGGAAGCAGATACCTTGACCCATGAGAAAGAATACAGGTAACTTAAAAACAATTAAATCAGTACGAAGCATTGATAGTAGTCGACAATGGTGAATCTAGGCAGAAAAATCTTTGTTGGCAATGCACTCTTTTACAATACGTTACGCAGACGATAAGAGCTACGTCAAATTGGAAAGTAGGAAATGTAAATATCAGAAAGGTTTACACAAAAGTCCACGACAGCATATGCTTAGCTTTTACGGTTCACCCAGAATAATTTTTGTGTTTTGATTCCAACTAGTGCAGCTACTCCGAAGGACATCACAAAAATTGTGATTATGGATGAACCATAAGAAATAAACATATGTCCTCGTAGAATTCGTTTTAAAGATTTTTGAGATCTACATTGTGGTATGACATCAGATTATGTACCACATATTGATTAGGCAGCGTGTTGCCGCCGGGAAACTGTTTACTTTATATAGGGTGTAACAAAAATGCACGGCACAAATTGCAGGACGCATTCCTCACACATAGACGAAGAAATTATGTTATAGGAACAAGGATCTGAAAACGCTTTGTTTCCATGTCACAACTCATTTTCTCCAACTCATCACTCATGGGAAACACGCAAGAAAAGAACGTTAGAAACATGGGGAACATGTCCTCTTACACCGCCATTGTTTCGTTTTACATGTACCTATTACAATGCGGCGTTCGTCATTGCTTGTTTACAGGTAATATCAATTGTTCCAGCGATCAGTGCGAACGTTGCAAGCACACTGGCTATAACGTGGAACTAATGACAGACTTGGCTAGTACAATGGTGTGTACACAAATACAGAGATGACAGACGCCCATTTGTTGTATGGATTACTGATAGCAAAGGCGCTCACGCTCAACATTTGTACCAGGGGAGGTTTCTAGGCTGAAGGTGCCCCGACAGGAATACATTTGCAGCCACCGATCGTCGACTAGGGGAACATTGGGCGCTTAATCCTGGTACTTGTAAGCTCTTGTGTATGTAACCCCAGTATAAGATGTTCCGAGTCCCCGTGCCCGTATTATGGAAGACTGCGAAACCATACGCAATAATCCAGGAGTACATCAACGCATACGAGATTCACTACAATGGCGGGTTGATGCACGTATCATTGCTCACGAAGACATACTGAACATTTCCTGCGCGAAGGATTTGCATGTGGTATCCTGGAGCGTTTTTCTTGTGTGTTTCCCATGATGAATGTATTGGAGAAAATGAGATGTAAAATGGAAACGAAACGTTTCCATACCTATCGTTCTATAGCATAATTTCTTCGTCTACGTATGAGGAATGTGTCCTGCAATTTGTGGCGTACAGTTTTGTTGCGCGCTGTTTAGCAGATTACCTTTACACGATTGAACAAACTTTCATTCAACACATGCCACGACAATTCTGATTAAGTTAGCAAATAAATAAGAAATAGGCATTGAAATCGATCCCTTCGTGTCGATGTTGTGACGCCATAGAACGCAAAGACTTACACTGATGACCCAAAACATTGTAATAGCTTCTTTGTCCGTCTTTGTAACGAAATAAATCACTGATTCCGCGTATCAGGGATCCTACAGTTTGTTGATAGGTTTGTGGAGGTATGCGGCATTAGATGCCTACGCACAGGTCATGTAATTTCCGGAAATAAAGGGCCGCTGACTTGCGGTGACGACGCCCGATAGCGAGCCAGATGGGTTCCACAGGATTTACTTCAAGCGAATTTGGAAGCCGAGGGATCCATGTGAGTTTCCTATAATGCTACTCAAACCACTGTATCACGGTTCTGGCTCGGAGGTCGGACAGCTATACTGCTGAAAGATGACATAGCCGTCGGGGAAGACATCAAGCATGAAGGGATACAGGTGGTTAACTGCTGGCAACGTGTCTTCGATTACTACCACAGGCCCCATGCAAGTGCAGGAGAATGTCTTCCACAGCATAATACTGCTCCCACCAGGCTGCATCCGTGGCGCACTGCACGTTTCGAGCCGCTACTCACCCCGATGACGGCGTTTGTGTAGACGACAATCGACCTAGTGTAGCAAAGATGTGATTACCCGAACAACCGACACATTTCCATTGATCGACGGTTCCTTTTGTTGTCCCTATGTCTTTTGCTACATCTGCCAGTACTATTAGGACTTTGACGTCTAGTTTTTGCATTGAGGGTTCCTGAAGTTATTGTCTCCGACAATGGCCCCCAATTTGGGTCCTCCGAGTTTGTAGCATTCTGTACTGCTAAAGGCATTCACCATCTGACCTCAGCCCCATTCCACACTCAGTCGAAGGGCGAGGCTGAACACTTTGTGCGTACGTTTTAGTCGCAGATGAAGAAGTTGTGCACCCCACACTCTCGTGAGTGCACGCTATGAACTTTCCTTGCTCGCTCCCAACCATGCGCCACCTGGTCCCCTGAAGAATTGCTACATGGCCGCGCCCATCAGTCATTCCTGCAGCTATTGCACTCGCCGCTGTGTGCTGTGTGCTCCCGCTGATCCCAACGGCCTCGTAGCACTAGCAGTCGAGATGACAGGCATCTTATCCACATGGCTGTAACGGATCGTGCAGCCACGTCTGGATCCCTGAGTCAACAGATGGGGACGTTCGCAAGACAACAACAATCTGCAAGAACAGTTTGACGACGTTTGCAGCAGCATGGACTATCAGCTCGGAGACCACGGCTGCGGTTACCCTTTGACGCTCGTTCTGGCTTGGCGCCACATACTTTGGTGTTCTATCGAGTTTTCTCTGGCAGGCAGCACTGGGAGCAGGGGCACATTCTTCGCCAGCTTGGCCGCGCCTTGTTTTCAATTTCTGGTCCCTCCAGCACTGTCAAGCAACACCGGAACTAGATCCATTTGTGCCGTCCTCGGTTTTCTGCCGCTGGTTCTTTTCCGGCAGAATTGGATGCCTCACGGCTTCCGCCACCTCAGCCCACGACTCCACCAATGGTGCCTCCGCCGTGGAAGCTCCTGCTGCCGCCACCAGTCCGGTTTCCTGTGCTGCACGGGCGCCTCTCACTGCCGCCATGCCCCAGATCTGGCCACCACCGTCACTGCTGTGTTCCCCCACGGTGCCACAACTGATGGACGCTGAGGCTGCCACAACTGATGGACGCTGAGGCTGCCATCACACCACCATCGCCCATGGAGGTCGTTGCTCTGCCTCGTCATCTGAGCATATCCAGTGACATCGCGTCCTGGGCAAGTTTTCAACAGGGCGTTTTCCTCGCCCCCTTGTGAGCAATTCGGGGATGTGGGTGGGCAGCATGACCCAGCAGTTCTGCTGTCCGCCCTCTCAATTGCGCCACCCCTTGAACCCTCCACCAACCGTCGGAAGTCCTATTCCACGATGATGTGCCGTTTCAGGGAGTTTGGATGTGGTATCGATAGTTCCCATGGCACAGCGTAGGTTGGCACTACGAGAGCAGAAGATCTTCACCGACGACAGTGCGCTCTAGCCAATGCTGTGCAGCTCTATGAGCGACGCTCAACTTTCGCCCCAGTTCATGAAGACCAGACAGCTGAGAACAATCGATTTAGCTTAACTTGCTATTGAGACTTTATCTGAACTTTGGCTGCACACCTACGTGCTCATCACCTAAAGTTATGTAATATCTTTGCGTATGTTTATACTATAGTAAAACCACTTTTACTTTACTTGCAGTACTGAAAGCTTTACCTCACCTGCTCCTACTCACTTCCTTGCATTCGGCCTCTTTGTCAGATTTCAGGAGCAGACCCACTCGCCCCCTTCCATACGGACTACAAAAGTTCGACTGATAATGAGGCAGGTGGTGTGGCCTGGAGTGATTAAAGACCCTATGAGAAACTAGGGCACCTCTCCCTGTGACACTACCCAAGCTACACGGGAAGAGGCCCATTTTTATACATAAGGCCTCATTCAATTCTTCCCATGGTTGGCTTCATAATGACTCAATATATCCGCCACTTACACCATCTAATACGGGTACATTTCCAGTTATGCAGTGTGCCCCTCACACGTTCAAGATATACAACACAATGATCAGGAGGAAGTGGTCTGCATGGAGGGCCTTAAACCAAGCACTCGCGCAAACAGGTGAGATAAATATGACTACCAGATAACATTCTCATTGCAGTCAGATCCTTCCACCAGTCCGCACACGCCCGACTTCCGACAACAGCAGCCCAAACAGCTGATGCCAGCCACAACCATTGAAGTGTCAACATCAAGAAATCGTGAAACAGGAGTTGGTGAAACACCACTTCCCCAACACTGCTGGTGCTCCAGGTTTTAAATAGATTGTGAGGCTGGGGGAGGGGAGGGGGGGACCGAACAATCAATTGTAACAAATGACTTCAACTAGGAAGTGTGTCATCTCTTTTATACTTTTGATGTTCTGGGTTTTAGCATTTTTTTCTGGTAATGTTCTAATTTTGTGCTCTTGTAATTGTGATTATCAAGGCATACAATGCTGTCCAAGGTATTTGCATCAAGTTTGCCATTCCACCCAGTGTTCCTATAGAAGTGCTCTACTGCACAAGCAGTGCCGCTGTTTCAAAATGGAAGCTATGAAACATTGTTATCTTCCAGATGCATTGTTCATTCTTGATTCCAGTAGTATTATGCGGATGTAATGTTGTAGCAAAGTGAAGCACAGAAATTACACATTCAGTTTGTGCGTCGCTGCTTGTGGTCATCTATCAAGAATAGAAGAGATAGAGCTCTAGTTACTTGTGGAAGTATTTTCCTGTGAGAGACAAAAGCACCATTGCAAAATTGTGGTCAGCTATTATTAAAAATAATTGAGATACCTTTTGTGAAATGTGCTGCCACAGTACATTCAGTACTTTTGACGCCCCTGTATCTGTGGTCAGCCAGACACTTCCTTTGTATAATGAGTCCCCAACTTGGCATTCATACACATTTAGTATTCTGCTTTCTTGCTTCACAGGTTTCAGCATACTTCAGGGTCTAAGTGGAACCTATAAAATAATTAATAGATTTGTGGAACCTATAACCTGGTTAGAACTGTAATGTTGCAACCTATTCCTCATAATTAATAATTAAATCCATCGCTTGTGACCCCCCATGAACCATGGACCTTGCCGTTGGTGGGGAGGCTTGCGTGCCTCAGCGATACAGATGGCCGTACCGTAGGTGCAACCACAACGGAGGGGTATCTGTTGAGAGGCCAGACAAACATGTGTTTCCTGAAGAGGGGCAGCAGCCTTTTCAGTAGTTGCAGGGGCAACAGTCTGGATGATTGACTGATCTGACCTTGTAACATTAACCAAAACGGCCTTGCTGTGCTGGTACTGCGAACGGCTGAAAGCAAGGGGAAACTGCAGCCGTAATTTCTCCCGAGGACATGCAGCTTTACTGTATGATTAAATGATGATGGCGTCCTCTTGGGTAAAATATTCCGGAGGTAAAATAGTCCCCCATTCCGATCTCCGGGCGGGGACTACTCAGGAGGACGTCGTTATCAGGAGAAAAAAAACTGGCGTTCTACGGATCGGAGCGTGGAATGTCAGATCCCTTAATCGGGCAGGTAGGTTAGAAAATTTAAAAAGGGAAATGGATAGGTTAAAGTTAGATATAGTGGGAATTAGTGAAGTTCGGTGGCAGGAGGAACAAGACTTTTGGTCAGGTGATTACAGGGTTATAAATACAAAATCAAATAGGGGTAATGCAGGAGTAGGTTTAATAATTAATAAAAAAATAGGAGTGCGGGTTAGCTACTACAAACAGCATAGTGAACGCATTATTGTGGCCAAGATAGACACAAAGCCCATGCCTACTACAGTAGTACAAGTTTATATGCCAACTAGCTCTGCAGATGATGAAGAAATAGATGAAATGTATGACGAGATAAAAGAAATTATTCAGGTAGTGAAGGGAGACGAAAATTTAATAGTCATGGGTGACTGGAATTCGTCAGTAGGAAAAGGGAGGGAAGGAAACATAGTAGGTGAGTATGGATTGGGGGGGAAGGAATGAAAGAGGAAGCCGCCTTGTAGAATTTTGCACAGAGCATAACTTAATCATAGCTAACACTTGGTTCAAGAATCGTATAAGAAGGTTGTATACCTGGAAGAATCCTGGAGATACTAAATGGTATCAGATACATTATATAATGGTAAGACAGAGATTTAAGAACCAGGTTTTAAATTGTAAGACATTTCCTGGGGCAGATGTGGATTCTGACCACAATCTATTGGTTATGAACTGCAGATTAAAACTGAAGAAACTGCAAAAAGGTGGGAATTTAAGGAGATGGGACCTGGATAAACTGAAAGAACCCAAGGTTGTAGAGAGTTTCAGGGAGAGCATAAGGGAACGATTGACAGGAATGGGGGAAAGAAATACAGTAGAAGAAGAATGGGTAGCTCTGAGGGATGAAGTAGTGAAGGCAGCAGACGATCAAGTAGGTAAAAAGACGAGGGCTAATAGAAATCCTTGGGTAACAGAAGAAATATTGAATTTAATTGATGAAAGGAGAAAATATAAAAAAGCAGTAAATGAAGCAGGCAAAAAGGAATACAAAAGTCTCAAAAATGACATCGACAGGAAGTGCAAAATGGCTAAGCAGGGATGGCTAGAGGACAAATGTAAGGATGTAGAGGCTTGTCTCACTAGGGGTAAGATAGATACTGCCTACAGGAAAATTAAAGAGACCTTTGGAGAGAAGAGAACCACTTGTATGAATATCAAGAGCTCAAATGGCAACCCAGTTCTAAGCAAAGAAGGGAAGGCAGAAAGGTGGAAGGAGTATATAGAGGGTTTATACAAGGGCGATGTACTTGAGGACAATATTATGGAAATGGAAGAGGATGTAGATGAAGACGAAATGGGAGATAAGATACTGCGTGAAGAGTCTGACAGAGCACTGAAAGACCTGAGTCGAAACAAGGCCCTGGGATTAGACAACATTCCATTAGAACTACTGATGGCCTCGGGAGAGCCAGTCATGACAGAACTCTACCATCTGGTGAGCACGATGTATGAGACAGGCGAAATACCCTCAGACTTCAAGAAGAATATAATAATTCCATACCCAAAGAAAGCAGGTGTTGACAGATGTGAAAATTACCGAACTATCAGTTTAATAAGTCACAGCTGCAAAATACTAACACGAATTCTTTACAGACGAATGGAAAAACTGGTTGAAGCCGACCTCGGGTAAGATCAGTTTGGATTCC
The DNA here is from genome assembly GCF_021461385.2 of Schistocerca piceifrons. Lineage (NCBI taxonomy): Eukaryota > Metazoa > Arthropoda > Insecta > Orthoptera > Acrididae > Schistocerca > Schistocerca piceifrons. The sequence continues at coordinate 84,624,305 of NC_060143.1, read as the reverse complement.
GTGGAAATGTTGGAACACGTGAGGCAATACTGACCTTATGACTTATCTTAGAAGAAAGATTAAGAAAAGGCAAACCTACATTTCTAGCATTTGTAGACTTAGAGAAAGCTTTTGACAATGTTAACTGGAATACTCTCTTTCAAATCCTGAAGGTGGCAGGGGTAAAATAAGGGAGCAAAAGGCTATTTACAATTTGTACAGAAACCAGATGGCAGTTATAAGAGTCGAGGGGCATGAAAGGGAAGCAGTGGTTGGGAAAGGAGTGAGACAGGGTTGTAGCCTCTCCCCGATGTTATTCAATCTGTATATTGAGCAAGCAGTAAAGGAAACAAAAGAAAAATTCGGAGTAGGTATTAAAATTCATGAACAAGAAGTAAAAACTTTGAGGTTCGCCGATGATATTGTAATTCTGTCAGAGACAGCAAAGGACTTTGAAGAGCAGTTGAACGGAATGGACAGTGTCTTGAAAGGAGGATATAAGATGAACATCAACAAAAGCAAAACGCGGATAATGGAATGTAGTCAAATTAAGTCGGGTGATGCTGAGGGAATTAGATTAGGAAATGAGACACTTACAGTAGTAAAGGAGTTTTGCTATTTAGGGAGTAAAATAACTGATGATGGTCGAAGTAGAGAGGATATAAAATGTAGACTGGCAATGGCAAGGAAAGCGTTTCTGAAGAAGAGAAATTTGTTAACATCCAGTATAGATTTAAGTGTCAGGAAGTCGTTTCTGAAAGTATTTGTATGGAGTGTAGCCATGTATGGAAGTGAAACATGGACGATAACTAGTTTGGACAAGAAGAGAATAGAAGCTTTCGAAATGTGGTGCTACAGAAGAATGCTGAAGATAAGGTGGGTAGACCACGTAACTAATGAGGAGGTATTGAATAGGATTGGGGAGAAGAGAAGTTTGTGGCATAACTTGACTAGAAGAAGGGATTGGTTGGTAGGACATGTTTTGAGGCATCAAGGGATCACAACTTTAGCATTGGAGGGCACCGTGGAGGGTAAAAAACGTAGAGGGAGACCAAGAGATGAATACACTAAGCAGATTCAGAAGGATGTAGGTTGCAGTAGGTACTGGGAGATGAAGAAGCTTGCACAGGATAGAGTAGCATGGAGAGCTGCATCAAACCAGTCTCAGGACTGAAGACCACAACAACAACAACATCGCTTGTGTTGATATAGAACTTGCAGATTCACTCACTCATGAGAGCAGGCCATTTACACACAGCTGTGGTTGTGTATCACTGGTGTCTCTGTTGAATTGTGCAGCATAGCCTGCACCTGAATGCCTCAAGACTACTACTAAGAAGGAGAAACTTGCATGGCTCATTGACAGGCACATCCAGTCTGCTGTTTCCAATAGGCCTTTTCCACCACATATTTTTCCAAAAAACAGGGTTACAAATTAAATATAGTTATGGTTGAAGCAGGTATTGGCAAAACAAGACACCAGAGCTTGAATAAAACATTAGGTAGGACAGACCATTCAATATTTTTCATCAAAATGTAAGAAACTCTCACAAGTGAATGGAAAAACTACTAATACCAAAACAGGATAATCAAAGAGCCAGTGCAGTGTCAACAGATGACATGTGTTTATCAGAATACCAAAAGAAAATTCAATTGAGGAAGCTAATAAATTATGAGGCAGAATTGCTGGCCGTTACTTATCTACAGGAGGCAAAATGTTTAGTACTGCCAACACACACATATGAAAGTAAAAAGTAACAGCACTATGTAGCTTTTGGTGTGTCTCACACACCTAAGGTTCTGAGGTCTCTGAACGTCCTTTTTAGCCTTCTTGAATCCATCATTCTCTTCCCACTGAGGAACAAACTAATGGTGCCACTGCTATCAGTTTTACTTTTAAATGTGTCTATTGGCAGTACTAAACACTTTGGATCCTGAAGGTAACTACTGGTCAGGAATTCTGTCCCATAATTTGTAACTGGTATGGGACACAAACAATATGAATACAAAACAATATGATAATACTGTGGAACAAATGACCCTTCTCCTCTCTGAGATCTCTGAACTTTGTGGCCAAGATACTGGTTACGATTTTGTTAAAAGTATGCTATCCAAAATTTCCATGAATATCTCCATAAAAATTAGGAAACTTACCTTTAATGTCTTAATTTCCACAATCATCTTCAAAGTGGTTCCCTTGCCCTTTTTTGCAATGTTTTCCGTGATTTTCCCGTTGTTGGAAGCAGTGCTGGAAATCTGGCAGCTGAATAGTGTTCAAAATGAGTTCTGATTCCGATTGAACCTCATCTATGGAATCAAAATTCTGCATGAGGAAGAAATTGGAAGGGGCTAGAGCAGACAAGTGGTTGGGGTGAGGTCAGCAGTCATGCTATCCCCCCCCCCCCCTCACAATGAGGGAGGTGAGTGCAGGTACACCCCCCCCCCCCCCTCACAATGAGGGAGGTGAGTGCAGGTACAATGTCATGATGACGCAACCAGTCTTTTTCTTTTACCTCCAATTCTCAGGTTGCTCGCATCTAACAACTTCCCCCAATCTGACTACATTGAAGAAACTCCTTATGGACAATTTCATGAATGTCAAACAGAAATAATTACCATTGAACTGATGCTGCAGCAAACTTGGTGCGCTTTTTTGAGTTGCAGAGAATGTAGCATCTTACATAGCAAAGACTGCTGTTCTATTTCAGAGCTATAACTGCACACTAATGATTCACAAGCCATTATGGTCTTGGATTTTCTCAAACAGCTGTCAGCAGTTTGGTGCTTATCTTAACCCCATGGTCTTATTGGCTGGCATTCAAAAGACGAAGAATGAACTTTGTTGTAATCAGTTTAATGTGCAGTTCATTGAATTGCCATCCACATAATGGAAAATGCAATTGGGTTTCCACATGGATGACTTCAGGGCTTCTTCCTCAGAATGCTCCGAATACAGATTCTCAAGCAGAAGCGAGAGTGGGCTGCCCACTGAAACTCCCTCCATTAAACAGAAAGTAAGTGGATGTCAGGATGTGTTTGAAATGGCCTGTGGTTTCCAAGACAAATTTCTGATGAATGGACACTACTGACTCTCACAGATGCATCCTGGTGAATAGTGAATGTGGGACACACATCTGACCCCATGGAAGAGAGAAACTCCACAACTTCCTCAACATTAATCCCAACATCAGAGCCCATACCAGAAGGAAGCCTACCATTCCTGGATGCCATGGCCAAGAAAAAAGCAAATGGCACTCTAGATCATTGCGTGTATCAGAAGAAAACACACATTTATCTGTACTTGCACACAGACAGCTACCACCACCCTATGCTGAAGAATGGAGTGCTCAAAATGCTACACAGGTCATGCACCACATCAGAGGCAATGTGTACCCCTTAGGCAATGGAACACCTCAGAATAGGGTTCTGGAAAAATGGTTGCTCAGAATGGCAGATTACACATTCTCTGTGCCCCACTACTACAGTACAGCCTGCAGAAATGGACAAGGTTATGGAGGAAGAAGCAGCCACTGCCTTTATACTGTACAGCGGCGTGCTACTGGAAAAAATCAGACATATTCTGAAATAGCAACAAGTAAGAACGTCTTTTGTCTGTCCAATAAAATACAGGTGTTATTGAGGAGTGTCAAAAATGACCGGTTTGAGATATATTACGATTCCATGCCACTATGGCAAGATACAAGGTCTGTTCGAAAAATTCACAAAAACATTTCTGCATTTACCTTTTACTTACTGTGCATGATCTCCTTCTAAATACCCTCCTCCACAATTGATACACCACTTCACATGCCATTTCCACTTTCAGAAGCAGTCCTGGTATGCCTCTTCACGGAGCGTGCCAAATTCTGCCTCTGCAGAGTAAAGAGGATGAGGCAGCACAGTGACTTTGTTTTTTGTGCAATAGTCATGCACCAACAGGAATGAATGTGTGGTTGTGTTATCATGATAGAAGAGCCATGTAAGTGTCTCACCAAATTACAAACTGTTTCCTTCTCAAATTTTCTTGCAGGTGTTGCAACACATCCCAATTCTACCATTGGTTAACAGTTTGTCCCTGTAGCACAGAATTCATGATGAACTAATCCTTCAAAGTCGAAGAAAACTGTCAGTATGGCTGACCTGATGAGCTTTTTTGGCCTTGGAGAACCCTTCCCAACTCATTGTTAGATTAGATTAGATTAGATTAGATTAGATTAGATTAGATTAATACTAGTTCCATGGATCATGAATACGATATTTCGTAATGATGTAGAACGAGTCGAATTTTCCAATGCATGACGTAATTAGGTTAATTTAACAACATACTTAAGTTAATATAACAACTTTATTTTTTTGTGTTTTTTTGTTTTTCTTTATTTTTTATTTTTATTTTTTTATTTTTTTAATATTTTTGTTTTTTTTTTCTTTTTTTCTTAATTTATATCTAAAAATTCCTCTATGGAGTAGGAGGAGTTGTCATTCAGAAATTCTTTTAATTTCTTCTTAAATACTTGTTGGTTATCTGTCAGACTTTTGATACTATTTGTTAAGTGACCAAAGACCTTAGTGCCAGTATAATTCACCCCTTTCTGTGCCAAAGTTAGATTTAATCTTGAATAGTGAAGATCGTCCTTTCTCCTAGTATTGTAGTTATGCACACTGCTGTTACTTTTGAATTGGGTTTGGTTGTTAATAACAAATTTCATAAGAGAGTATATATACTGAGAAGCTACTGTGAATATCCCTAGATCCTTAAATAAATGTCTGCAGGAAGATCTTGGGTGGACTCCAGCTATTATTCTGATTACACGCTTTTGTGCAATAAATACTTTATTCCTCAGTGATGAATTACCCCAAAATATTATGCCATATGAAAGCAATGAGTGAAAATAGGCGTAGTAAGGATTGTGAAGATTTATCCTCGGTCTCAACAACATAACCATAGACCCACATATCACCAGTTATGATTCTCTTAAGAAACATCTCATTCTCATTTGTGCAATCCGAAAGCTCTTCAGAGATTGCGAGGAGAAGGCCTTTCTGGTCTTGACTCATGAGCCATGGGATGGACTTGGTGGAAACACAATGCATTCCAAGATGCTGTGTCAGGATTTCATGACATGATCCAACTGAAATGTTACATTCTTCTGCAATCTCTTGGACAGTCAGTCTTCGATTGTCATGCACAATTTCAATGACATTCCTGACATGAGAGTCATCGGTAGATGTCGAAGGGCATCATGAATGAGGGTCATCTTTAACTTCCGTCTGGCCATTTTTAAACCATGTGAACCATTCATAACACCAAGTACAGCTTAAGCACTCATCACTGTATGCTTCCTGCATCACTTGGTGTGTCTCTGTAAAGGTTTTCTTGAGTTTCATGCAAAATTTAATGAAGACACAAAGTCCCTCCAAGTCTGCCATCTTGAATTTCACAAACTGTGCAACAGAATGCTTTGTCCAATACAGCACTGAACAATAACTAACACACATACAATGATGAAATTTCTGGCAGTTATATATTAAACAGAGACATGTGCAGGGATGCAAACCACATTTTGCTCCAACACACTATTGGCATGAAATTACAAATGTCTGGAATTATTTCAACAGATCCTGCATGTATTGGACAAACTGCATGCACTATTGAAGATCAATACCAAGAACACTGACAGCACATTCGACTAAAGTATCCCAAGTTTACAGTCACAGAGTACTGCTTGTTTGAGAGCCTTGTGATGAAATACCAAGGCACCATGTTTTTACAGCAAAAGTCAAAATATTGGGAAACCTCATTAGAGAGGCCACCAAAATAGCACCACTGACAATCTCATAAATGGGGACTGTGGCTGTAGTCTCAGCAAGGCTTGGGAACCAGCAGTAGGTTTAATTAAGAAAAGATTCAGGTCACACGAGCTAGTTATCAGGGCAGACGGTGTCCCTACATCCACACTGCTGCAGCTGTGGCATCTCACTGGGTGTCGCCATCCACAGAAACTAAAGCAATCCCCTTTTCGGCAACAAATGCATGCATATGAAATGGCCCATGGTGGGTGGGACAGAGGACAGCTATGTGCCATCACTAGGTCAGTTCGTCAGCAAAACTAACGATGGCACATGTCTTACCACTGAAATCCTGGGCCCACCGGACTCTATGACCCGTCAGTACACCCGATGTCTATTCCCCCACACAAACATTCTGACTTCTTGCTCACCAAAAGTCTCCCTTTGCATGCACTATGTTTAAGCTGGTTTTGTGGAGCTTAAAACAAAACTTGAAGTAGACCCTGTGTGCCTTCAAGTAAGCCGTTACATATTTCGCACATGCAGTAGAATACAGCATAAACGTTTGCACCAATGCACTCACAATGCTGCAATAGAAAGACACAACTAGAGGCACCTAGCAGCTTGAAGTTGTACTACTGATCATTAGGTGCAATATTCAAAATCCTTGAAAATTTTGGGTAGTATCTCATACCTTTATTTCTCGATTTCAGTGTAACTGATTAGAATGTTTTAACATTAAAATGTGATTTCACAGCCTGGCAAACCTTTTACTATTACTGTCACTTCTAAAACAGTGGAGGTATATGCAAAACTGTAGAGCACCAGGACGACATGTCTTGAAATACTTAAACAGCATTGTGATTTGGTTGAAAAATAGAAAATATGTTTATGTAGTATCAGTACATACACTCATTCCAATATTCACAGGGTTTTCTGTGTGTGATGCTATATGGCCACAAGAAAAATAAAATTTCTGATAGTTGCAGGAACTGTTCAATTTTTCCACTCCTCATATTGTGATAATTTTTCAATAGAAACTTAAGATCATCCACCAACATACTCGGATTTCCTCTTCCATGTTTTAAGAAATAGTCTTTCTCTTAAAGATTACCCCTGCAACTTAATTTCCCCAGTGTGTTTATGCAGCATTTTTCAGAAGATTGTTAAGATGTGATTCCTGATAAAATGGATACAATTTCCATTGATCCCAATAACTTAAGCCCATTAACTTCAATCTATGAAAGGCATATATCTCCACAGAATTAACTTCTTGGTTTATACCTTCAACAAATCTGCAGGCAGTATCCTGTCTGCTTCTGCTTACACGGTCAGTCTGTACTGGCTTGTTTTACATAAATTCAAAGAAATAGTAAATATTTACCCTGCCTCCAGTATAACACATTGAGTCTACATCCAACAGCAACAACATTGTTCATAGGCCAAAATATATTAATGTGAGACTATAAAAAAATTATCTTTTATAAAACAGAAAAATTATTTCCATTCTGAGCAAAATATAAGATCAGTAACACAATTACAATTTTTGGCAGACTTTGTACATAAACAATGAGAAATAAATACCACCTTTTTTACCAAGCAAAAATATTCATGCACATAGGGGTCTACAAATGAGGACAGAGCACTTGCCCCCTCCTGCAATCTGGATTACAAAATTTTTATTCACCACAGAATTCTCATCCATTTCTAGAAATTATTATCTATGAACCTACTAAACACTGTGGCTTTAGTAATCTCTAGATGTTTGAGTGTTTGTCAACAGAGAACTGCACCATTTCCTTGGTACAGCAGCAGTTCTAGTGTTATCCTTCTGTCAACACGGACGACATTGTTTAGAGGAAAGGGGTCAAAGAAAGTTCCCATTCTAATCTCTGCCACTTCCTCATAAAGTCCATATCGATCTGCATAAAAGGTCAGGCCCAATGTTCTGGCAGTATGCCCATTGCCATTTCCAAAAACTCTCTCCTGTACTGTCATTGGCACAATCTAAGTTTGGCTGTAGTGTATACCTGGTCGACAGCTGTGCCCAATTCTCTCATCCTCCTGCCGCATACCTAGATGATAACAGTCGTCAGCCTTCAATTTGTACATGTCATTTTCTGTGCTAGAAGAGGACAAAACAGTGTTAAATTTCAAGGCCCAAAAAATGTCTTCCTCAAGATTGGAATTTTCTCAGATTTCACACACAGTGAACACAACGTATCATGTAGTCATAGTTACAAATTCTATGATCTAGTTGACATTTCTGCACAATAACCTGTCGAACTAAGGACACAAGGGCTATTTTGGTTCAGTTCTAGGCAGTTAGTTGGCTCTACCAACCAATTAGAGATTGATATAGTCAAATGCTTGATCAGAATTATATTTCACACAGACAAGCCAATAGCTTTAGCTTTCAAAACACTTGTGTTCAACATCAATTGTGCCAGTAAATATCAAAATATGGACAACATGAAAATAACACAATACATACAACAACATAAACTTATAAGCAAATACAATATTATTAATGGCATCAAAGTTGAAGAGTACTAGTCACGGTACTTATTGCTCTTTATTTGTGTTAATGCCCAACAAGATTTTCTGTGTCATTCTGCTTTTTCTATTTCAGATTTTTAATTCTCTGAGTCAACCCAACATTATTGGTGTACAAATAATCTTTGTGAATTATTCTACCTTTATTTACTAACTCATTGGATATTCTGAATTCAATCAATTGAAGATGTAACATCAGGTCATTAACCAAGAAAAGTTGTTTCCATAATTATATAAATGCCATATACTAACAAAATGTGCTCACCTTTTAGGTACTGAAGCAGTCTACTTTCAAAAGTATATTGAATGTTTAACACTCCGTGATTTGCAGTATCTCCAGACAAATATAGTTCTTGAATCGCAGTACATCCTCAAACTCACTAAATCATTATATTGCAAATGGCAATGACAGTAGAATTTTGCCCTCTCCTTCTCCTCCCTCCCCCCCCCCCCCACCCTTTAAGGAAATTTTTTGTGGACCCCTATGTCCAGCCACTAGGCATTATCAGCAAGTGCTGTATTCCTACATGAAAACTCACAATCCCACTCTTTTTTAGTTAATACTGAGCACCACAATGACCCAACAACAAGTGGTAAGTGATATTCATGGGAAACCCTTTGGAAAATAACATTTCATTGCAGAATTGCTTAGATGTAACTATCTATTGCTTGGGTTGCTTAAAAATGAAGTGCGGGACCTGCTATTTCACAATGACGAAACAGCAGAATTTTTTTCCATAATTGGCTGAAGGCATGATTATTCATTCTTTATGGAGAGAACAAATAAAAATTTCGAATTTCCTGAGAATATTGGGGTAAGATAGGAATGTATATTTTGTGGATTATTACCACATTTTAAAATACTACATTTGTTGCAGACTTGCAGTATTTTTTATAGTGGTGGTAAATAATCATGAAACTTAAGACACAAGTGACTCCAAGATGTAAATTTAAAGTTATAGTCCACTTCTCTTCACCTTTCCTTCTTCAGGAAATTTCTTTTTCTCTCTACTTTTATCAGTCTTTGTCTCCCCTCATCTTCACAGAAGCTAGGTCACTCTCAATGACGGTCTGAGTGAACTATCCCATCTTTCCATCTTTCCAGCTTCCCATAACCTACCCCTCTTTTCTCCCAGAAGAAGGAAAGCTAGACATCTGGAAAGCTTTCTTATACTTATATAAACATGTATCATCACTACTTGAATTTCAACCCCTGAGAGCTAGTGATAAACATGTATCATCACTACTTGAATTTCAACCCCTGAGAGCTAGTGATGGCCAGGCATTCCTGTCTCCTTGTAATTTTACAGTAATCCGAACCTTTGTAATTTTGATAACAGCTGACATCCCAATTTATTTCTGTAATATCTATAACCAATGATACCTCATTAGAGCAGCCATATCATACCAGCACTTTTTTGCCTAGTTTACTTCATTATTGCTTACATTTTCCCCCCTCCCCACAAGATGTATCTTTGCACCTCACTACCTGCCCCAGCAAAGATTGCTGCCCACATCAGATGCAGAGGAAGTTGGGCCTTTGCATTCACAGACAATGGTGGCTGTGTGTGTGTGTGTGTGTGTGTGTGTGTGTGTGTGTGTGTGTGTGTGTGTGTGTGTGTAAACAGACAGACAGACAGACAGACAGACAGACAGGGAGGGAGGGAGGGAGGGAGGGAGGGAGGGAGGGAGGGAGGGAGAGTGTTGGGGGGGGAGGGGGGAGGAGTGGGGGGTAGACAGAGGAAGAGAGAATCTTTTGACAGAAGTATGTTATTAATTTTCCTCTTGCAAAACAGAAAGTGGCACTCTTTTAACTTCTTCAGACTGACAGCTCGAAAGATAAGTAAATTGCAATGGATGGTATTTGAATCCAAGCTGCTCGAAGTGTGCAATGATGCACAATAAATAAAACAAGACAAATGTATAGTGTCCCAGTATATCACAGAAAATACACTTCTTTTTAATCAATTCGTAAAAGGGACATAAACCTTTATTTACTCATGTGAACTTGGTTCACTTAATAAAAATAATAAAATTCACAGTACAAAAGTAACTTTCTACATCTGAATTTTACATTTTTAATTCAACTGTTATAATAATATTTTATATATATTTCAAAAAGAAATCAGGTATTATAGATTAAATTATTTATTCTTAAAAACAAAGGCAAACATGCTTTATGTCTTAATGCACTTTTATCACACATTTTCTTAACCACACTTTGTCCAAAATCTCATCATTTATTCCATATTCATTACTCTAAACACTGTAGAAATGTGTTATTAAACATGGAATTAAAGCTACAAGGAAATTATATAACAGTTTCCTTTTATTACTGTGCTCAAAGGAGATCTTATTCATTATTCTCACACCATTATGTATACTCTACTGCATTTCACAATGTGTCCTGCAGCAAGCAGAAGCATTTTATCACAATGAAGAATCCAGCATGAAAACCAAACACATTAGTACTCTCTACAGTTAGGATTTTTACACACTTCAATCTCACCAGACAATCTGAATTTAACAGATGAAGCACATTTAATTCAAAATGATCTTGTACTCTTAGAAATTTATTGATTCAATACTTAACACAGCAGTGTTACCCTTGCAACTGACAGAGCCCTAACCAAATCTATGCCCAATGTGGGGTATCTGTATTACATAATGCGGCAATCTTATTACTCATTCTATGCCATAACTGTTAATAAACTGATATATGATATAAAGACATATTCACTGCCTCTATATCACACAACTTGCAGCAACAATACTGGCCAGTAATCAGGGATATGAAGCTACATCTCTATCCATTTTTACAAACTTTACTGTATTGATCACTTAAGACACAATCAATAACAACAGTTAAGTTCTATACACTTAAAATCTGGAGGCACTATAAGGAAAACCAGTACCTTGCCATCTGTGAGTAAAAAAATTCTTATACATTCCACAACTGCTGCTATGTTAGATGTTAAGGACATTTGACTTATTTCAATCTTTCAATCTCCAAAACGTTCTCCCTGGCTCTCTCTGGAAAACCCAGACACCAAACATGAAATATTCCTACACAGAAGAAAAATGAACTTCTGGATTAAATAAATCATTAATATAAAATTTGGGATACATAAGGTGCTTTAAACAAAAATCATTCTCTTACATGAGAGCAAAAATAAGCACAAGACAATTATTAGCAAAGCAAACAATTATTAGCAAAGATATTTAAAATATTGTCATATTTTTCTTTCACATACACACTGCTTAATTTATCAGTACCAATCAATGAATGACAAGAAAATGATTTACATGCTGGAAAATACATGAAGTTCTCGTGTTCCTAGTTACCTTCTTTCTCCAATGGGAAGATAATATAAATGATAATTCCTGAGATGTAAACAGTAATAAAACTTCCATCAGATTTACGTAAATGATGAGTATAGACCATAGAAATTAAAAGTAATGCCAAGAAGTCTAACAAGCAAAAACATTATGGGATGCACAAGTGCCTCCATAGGACGGAGAAAAAGCCCAACATTGACAGGCTATGTACAGGCACTATGTGACAAAATTTCAGGATGAGAGAAACATTGTTCAAGTGAAGTAATGTGTTCAAGTTCTCCCATTGTACTATGGTCCACTTCAGCAGCTTCCAATCTTTCACAAGATACATCCAATGTTGAAAAGATAGTGTAACATAAAGAAGGATTTCCAACAACATGAAACTTGCACTAAAACTTTTGCAGCAAATTATGGAGAGTGGGAGTAGGGGTGAAGTAGAGAGAAAAGTGACCACACTAACAGGCTCACATAATTTGACCAAAAAGACATACTGATTTTGGACAATTATGTTTGCACAATCTCTTTCTCAGCAGTTTTATGAAACACATGGCTGAATATTTCAATAAACAGCATATGAAACTGCACAACGATTGGGTACTATCAAAATAAGCAAGTACAACATCAAATGAGCAACAGACTTAAAAAATGCAGATCTCTCTCTTATCTTAAAATTTATCCAAATGCAATGTGATTTATTATGACAGTGCAACAAATTTCGATTCATATACCATGTTGGAAATTAAATGATGTACAGGCAAAATAAAATCTCTCTAAAAAGCAAATACCCACGGCTCCATCCAGAATATGAACATATTTTACCCATAATTTTCACATGAGAAACCAAGTGCAAATGTATGAGAAGCACCATTATCTGTGACACAAATGGATATTTCTGGAACAGTTTGCTGGCCTATTGTTTTCATAATTTAACTGTAAATATTATGTATCACCAGGGGTACTGTCAAGTTTATAAACTGACATTTTCTGTAAACTGTAAACTTTTTAGTAAGTATATTTTGAAATGAACATTCTTAAAATCTATTAAAACACATTTCTTTGGCATTCACATTTCAAAAGAAATAATAGTAAGTAGAGAACATATTGGAAGCACATAAATGAAGTTGAATATGGAGTTTTTTGTGAATGTGTAAGTCGTGCAAAGATTGCTGGCAAACCTAGGTTTACATTCAGATGTAAAAGGATTTGCAAAGAGGGGGTCACCATTCATCATCAAATGGGGCATTCAGTGAGAGTTATAACACTCAGAGTGCATTAGACACCTGCAACTTTGTATATTCAGTTTGTTAAAATAAGTATATTATTTAGTGCTTCCACTATATGACCAGAAATTTTCTGCGTTATTCTCACTTATAATTTTATCAATCAAATAATTCACAAATAAACAGAGGATTATTAAAAATTAACCCTTACAATTAACAGTAACTATTGTGCTTAACCACTACATTTTTAATCAAAATGCAGTTAAATGAAAATACAGATCACCATGTTAGATAACAGTAATTTCTACTTGTCTTTGTGTAAAATGACTACCTACCTACATAACTGTTTTTGACAGATCAACTGCATTTATGTTATTAACTCTCACATGTTGCTCACATCCCACCAAAACAAAAAAGAAATTATCAAAATCTAGAGCAACTATAATGCATTACAAGAGACCACATTTCTCTAACAACCACAGTTGAAATTTTATTTATTTTTTTAAGCAACCGAGAGCATTAAAAATGTGAAAAATCAAAAATGTCAACTGGATAATTAAGTGGAAAAAGTAATACTTCCCTTATTTCAAAGGTTCAAAGAAAGAGACCTATTTGGTTTTATGACATTTTGAAAGATACAGTTTACTCCAAATGTGAGCTATATTCTCCAAAACAAAGTATTAACTGTGGCTTTTTAGTTACTGAAATTCCCAGAAACACAGTGGTGCAAATGCAATGCAAATGATCAATACATCCCCATTTCCTCAAGGTCTAACATAACCAAATATGTGAGCTGATATGGTTAATAGGAACAAAATTATTTCCTGAGGTTGCTGTGGCATAAAAGTTAGAGCATTGAACACGGTCTCAGATAAACGGATGTAATATTTTCAGCTATAGAGACGCAAGACAGTTTAAGTATTAAGAAAGTTACTATGAAGAAAAGTTATGAGGAAAATAGTGTGAAAACTATTGAAATGGCACTTGCACAGTAACTACTACTAGTGTCAGTGACCGAAACTTTGATGTTCCTGTACACAAGAAATATGGAAGCAGAATTTGAACTGGTACACACTAAGAAAGTTCTGCCGACAAAAAATTATAATATAAACAACATAACCTTGTTACTATTGCCTGAGTCTTACATCTCCATCATCCCCTTCTTGAAATGTCATTGGAAATATAAACATGAAAAAAGAGAAGGTACGATACAAATGTATAAAAATTATTACACACTAGCATTCTTATATACAAATTATGAACAGCATTCAATCCGTTTAGATGGCACTTTTGCTGCAAAAACAGCTCTTTTCCTGTCTCTGCTCCTCTCTCTCTTTCTCCCCTTACAGTTTCAAAATGAAACACCTAAACAATCATCAGTCTTTGCTACGATACTGATAATCAGTAAGGCCTTGTTATTAATTTCAAAAAATGACATCAATACTTTGGAATGATACAATATGTGATCACAGTACTCATTTCATCTCAACAATCCTAAAAGCATTACACCAATTGTGCAATTTGTTTATGGGTCATTTTATTTATTAAAGGGCTGAATTGTGGTATCACATTAAATTTTCTTCTTTTTTTCTCTCTCTCCCTCCTAGTATAAAAAATCCTACTTATTATATTTATTGCAGCATACACTTCTTGTGTCACAATTCTATAAATGTGTAGAAATATGAAGTGGTATACTTCCAAAGACCGGTAATGATAACAAAGGCACATTTCATACTCAGTTTGACCAAATTTCTGAGTAATAGAGAGAAATTGAACACTCATATAACGCAGGACAAAAACTGGAAAAGCTCAATTTAGTACAGTTTTACATCACTTAACAATAATAATAATAACAACAATAACAATAACAACATCAACAAAGAGATAGTTGGTAATCAAACGCTGCTGTTTTTTAAGCATACAGAGCAACAAAACTTCCTGATTATTGCTGCAAATAATAATAAATATCGAAGATAGGCTGTGTAACATGAACCATATAAAAAATACAGAAAAATATCTGTTAATGAGTAACGGAATTTTTACTATAAATTATAAGTATTGCCGCAGATTTCGTATTTTGTTAAGGAACTCTCATTCATGCATAAACATTAAAAACCTTATATTACGTGCAGATTGTTACACACTACAAACATCAGCATGGCAACTCTCGAAGAACTGTACATTAATGAAAATATGTAATGTGCAACTGATCGTCTTATCAGTCACTAACAATTACGATGCAGGAGATAAACACAATACAAAGAAAGGACTGCTATCACCAGGACTGACAAGTACAAACACCCTCACATGCAAAGACAATACCAATACAAGGAAAACATGGAAGGCATTTGAATTTGTTGAACTAGTATTCAGTGCATAAAAATAGAAAATGGTTTCCAAAAGCAATAAAGGATTGTTAAATACGCTTCACAACTGGAGACAACTTATTGCTCTGTCACTTTTCACTGACAGACAAGGTAACAAATATGAGCACTGTGGACTCATTTATCACAGCAGTTTGCCCAAAAGACCGTATTATACATTTCAGTAAATTGTACATTTCTTGTGCACAATGTAGGTCTTCCAATGAAATTAAATTTTTTGTGCACAACACAGTTGTTCCAATAGCATGGACAATCAAGTAAATTCTTGAGATTTTCACTGGCATTAAAAGAAAATCATGCATAAATAACATCATTAGAGAGTACTTTGAACTTGATAAAAGTACAATTAAATAATTCTGATTCGTTTTACGGCATGAAATCTCAAAGTAAACAGTGTTACTGACAGCACATTAATTCAAACAGTATTTACATGAAACAGCATCACCCTCAATCAGCTCAATCCTTTGTTTGTATTCAGTATGCCTTACAAATCATTAACAAGCGTAACTGTTTACAGTCACTGTGAGAAAAATTTTAATTTGAATAGATTGCATAATTAAGTTCACTCCGATGCTCTGTATCCTATGTAGTCTAACACAAAAAAGACTAAAAAAAGTTATGACATTTCTGTTCTTTCTTCAGCTAATCCAATAAGGAAACCCAAACTTCAAACTGCAGTAATAAATGTCAGACCTTTTCTCTTATCAGTATTCATAACAAAAGACTTCTCACAATTCACATCCATTGTTGTGATGGCCCTAGATGACTGTCCTCTGACATTTATCATTCTAAAATATTCTCCAGCTGACTCAACAATAATGAAGATTAAGAGAAAGGAAAGGCTTCATGTGTTTCAGGACAAAAAAAATCACATAATTCTCACAGCAGAGTAGCAAGTGAAAAACCATGCAATTTATCACAATGGACCATACTGCCCTCTTATTTTTTGAAAACCAATACCAGTATTCATTTCTAAGAGAACTGATGCAGTACCACACAGACTGATATGAAGAAACATGTTCACTTTTATTTTAATTTTTACAGAAATAAATCACAGAAACATTGTACAAATGATTGCACAAATTCTCTATTCCACCAGGTGTTTCATTCACTTCTCTTCCTACTTGATATGCACGACAACATGCAAGCAGGACCTGCTCCAGGTATGGAAATCTTCTTTGATGTGATGCCCATGTGTTGCTACAGTGTGACAGAGGGAGAAATAGAGAAGGGAAGGAGGGAGAAGTAGAATGGAGCAGAGGACCACATGACTACTATGAACCCAAGTCATGCCAGACACTACCATTCGAAGATGGCGATGAAAAGACACCTCCTTCACTACTCGAATTTGCATAACCTGGAACAAAATTTTATGCCGTTAAAATGAGCTTTAAAATAATTGTGAAAGCATAGCAAACATTTGCATGAGAGTTACAGTATTTCAGCAGTTTACTATATTGGTAACAGCTGTATACTTAATTGTCTGCTACAAAAGCAACCCAGAAAGTGCAATATTCCTGCTACACGTAAGGAAATACTCACAATTTTCTGGCATCCTGAATGGAAGATCGGCTTACAGAGTTTGTAGAATTTACTTATTTTACATATTAACCATTTAAATTAAAACGTGATGAGTATCAACATCATTTATGAGCCCTACCGTCTGTATCAAATACTGTGTTTTCTTTTGAGCACTTATTCATATGTTTCTTAAAAAACCATGTATAACTTTAAAATGAATTGAATATAATAGAGGGAAACATTCCACGTGGGAAAAATATATCTAAAAACAAGGATGATGTGACTTACCAAACGAAAGCACTGGCAGGTCGATAGAAGACACACAAACACAAACATACACACAAAATTCTAGCTTTCGCAACCAACGGTTGCTTCATCAGGAAAGAGGGAAGGAGAGGGAAAGATGAAAGGATGTGGGTTTTAAGGGAGAGGGTAAGGAGTCATTCCAATCCCAGGAGAGAGTGTGTGTGTGTGTGTGTGTGTGTGTGTGTGTGTGTGTGTGTGTGTGTGTGCGCGTGCGCATCTCTGTCCTTCCCCCCCCCCTCCCCCCCCCCTCCCCCACACCCCGAGGTAAGTATTTCCGCTCCTGGGATTGGAATGACTCCTTACCCTCTCCCTTAAAACCCACATCCTTTCATCTTTCCCTCTCCTTCCCTCTTTCCTGATGAAGCAACCGTTGGTTGCGAAAGCTAGAATTTTGTGTGTATGTTTGTGTTTGTTTGTGTGTCTATTGACCTGCCAGTGCTTTCGTTTGGTAAGTCACATCATCTTTGTTTTAAGATATATATTTAAAATGAATTGGTTACATTGGAAATAACTTCAAGTTTGATGAAATAAGAGGATGTCTTGATTAAGCAGAGTACTAAAGCTACATCTATATGCGTAAACTTTACATGGATCAACAGTTTCATTTGATTATCTTTGAAATGGGCTACTTCAGGGTTTCAGTACACAAGAGAGATTATAATTCTCTGCAGAATGAAACAAAACTTATATTTAAGAGTCAAATGGAATTTCAATTTTATGACTTTTTTGAGGTTATGAGACTGATTGCTTATTAGCTCTTGCAGTCTCAGCAAGTAATATTCAATATTAAATGAGCTTTACTGATTACATAATCTAGGTAGCCTCTCTAAATTTACTATAAATGTAGAAAAAGGTCCTTTTTCAGGCATTATTTTTTTGGTCTTACTCACCACATCCACAAAACAAAATATATTATGATTTTTTTCTCCAGGGGAATGTCTCATGAAGCACGACAAATCATCCTGTTATTAATGAATGGACATTATCAATGATCTGTGGACCTTATTTTGCAGCCTGTTATCTGCTAAGGAATCCATTTCAGTCCCAACAATATACAGCAGCACAGAAGGTCACTCAGATCAAGTGTCATACATTTGAGTTAGGCAATATAACTGATGTAGAAGATGTCCCTCAGATTGCACATTAATGAGTTTTCAGCTCAATATTCACTCAGTGAATGTACTACTATGTATAAGTATGTCATTATCACCATACATAATGACATTTTCATAATGCAAATGTTTTGCACATGTACAGTTTGGAATGAGATATTTTTATATCCCCTTATTTACATCGGAAGATTGCCAAACCACTCTAACAGTGTGCAAATGGTTCTAAGACCCACACTCACTATGAATGATTCTTAGCAACTTTCACATACTTGTATCCACAGCCAAAATGAGGTGTATTTATTAATACTCATTCTAGTAATTGACCTATTACAACACCTTGTCATCATCAAGTATATCTAATCAGTTAAATAATGAACCACACACCATAAAACAAAGGCAGAGGAGTGTGAAGAAACAGTGTCAAAAACATTACTATTCACGCAAACTAAGTTGACACTCAGTGTGGCAGCTCACAGGAGTGACCACAAAGGCATTATTCATGTACAATAAGTTCCAGCAGCCACCATGCTGAGTGCCAACTTGGTTTGTGTGAATAATACATACAGTATATGCTAACTTGCTGAAAGCTGACATACTGAGAACCATGGCCATAGTATAATCACAAACCTTATAATTTATACAACAACCTGCTGCATGTTGTTATCTTAGAAGCTACGTTACGGAAAGGCAAACCTATGTTTACAGTATTTGTAGACTAAGAGAAAGTTTTTGACAATGTTCGCTGGAATACTTTGTTTCAAAGTCTGAAGGTGACAGGGGTAAAATACAGGGAATGAAAGGCTATTTATAATTCGTACAGTAGCCATAAGGTAGTTACAAGAGTTGAGAGGCATGAAAGGGAAGCAATGGTTAAGAACGGAGTGAGACAGGGTTGTAGCCTATCCCCGGTGTTATTCAATCTATACACTGAACAAGCAGTAAAGGAAACCAAAGAAAAATGTGGAGCAGAAATTAAAATCCAGGGAGAAGAAATAAAAACCTTGAGGCATGCCAGTGACATTGCAATTCTGTCAGAGACAGCAAAAGACTTGGAAGAACAGTTGAATGGAATGGACAGAATCTTGAAATGAGGATATAAGAGGAACATCAACAAAAGCAAAACAAGAACAATGGAATGTACTCAAATCAGGTGATGCTGAGGGAATTAGATTAGGAAATAAGACACATAAAGTAGTAGATGAGATTTGCTATTTGGCCAGTAAGGGGGGTTGAAGTAGAAAGGATATAAAATATAGACTGGCGATGCAAGGAATGTGTTTCTGAGGAGGAGAAATTTGTTAGCATCAAGCACAGATTTAAGAGTCATGAAGTCTTTTGTGAATGTATTTGTATATAGTGTAGCCATGTATGGATGTGAAACACGGATGATAAACAGTTTACACAACAAGAGAATAGAGGTTTTTGAAATGTGGTGCTATAGAAGAATGCTGAAGATCAGATGGGTAATCACATAACTAATGAGGAGATACTGAATGGAATTGGGGAGAAGAGGAATTTGTGGCACAACTTGACTAGAAGAAGGGATCGGTTGTTAGGACACATTCTGAGGCATCCCGGGATCACCAATTTAGTACTGGTCGTGTGTGTGTGTATTTTTGCAAAGGCCTTGTTGGCCGAAAGCTTATTTTGTGACAGTCTTTTTGTTGTGTCTATCTGCGACTCAGCATCTCCGCTATATGGTTAGTAGCAACTATTCTTTTCATAACATTATTTAAAATTGTAGCAGTTTCAAGAAGAACATTTCTATGAAATTTAGAAGCCAGGATAACAACAATATAATAATAATTACTGGTACTACCTTTTCTGTTTGCTTTCATGCTCATATCCGAAAATTTTTTCACCGTATTTTTTGTCCCATGATATTGTAAACCACATGTTGTGACCATCTGACATAAAATAATGTCACCATTTTGTGGGCCCATCCATAAATTACATCACACATTAAGGGGGAGGAAGAGGAAGGCTCAACACTGTGTGACTGGGGCGGGAGGGTGGGGGGGGGGGGGGTGTATGAGAAATAAGCTTCATGTTGTTAAATTGTATGGTTTTGTTTAGTTTTTTATGAGAACTCTGAACTCCAATTTTAATGAAAAACTGTAAAATATCACTAATTCTATCATTATTATTCATTAAGGTTTTAATTTGTTTGTATCACTTTCTGATACGTGGTGGTTGTGCGAAGTGATTGTCATTCACGCTCACTGTATCTACGGTGTCTTACTTCAGCTGCCTTTGATATATGCCTTTGAGGATTTGACAAAAACTGCCACCCCTCTCATTTTGTCTATGTTGAACTGGCAACATCATTCAGTCGAAATGTGACTTGCTGAGTGATGGACTTGTTTTTCTTGGGTCTACTATTTTGTGATTTTCAGTTTTTCTAAAAAATTTAAAAACCCTAAAAAAGTGAAAGACAAAATTAACACCTTGGTATGAAGTCTGAAAAGTAGTGCCAATGTTGAAGGTGAGTTGGATTCGAAAATCAAACCACACCTTTCTGTCTGTCTGTTGGAGGTAATCATCTCAGAAGGTATAGTTCTCAATATAGTGTAGCTGGATTCTTCAAAGTGATTTAGTACACATATTGTATTAAATGCCCATATTCATCTTTTTGCATGCTTACCTTTAATTACAGGTAGAAAACCAAAGACACTAAATATATTGGCATGCAACTAAGTGGAAACAGCACCTAAATCAATGCCTATTCAAAACACTTCCAGGAATCTGGAATAAAATTGTAATACTAGAATCTGAGCCCTGTAGTTTGATGTCAGCACGCAATGGCGGCACATGGTGACAGATCAACGTTACACTGAAATTCGAAGGTGCTGCACATCATTGGATGACTTACAAGCCGAACTATGCAAAAAAGGCTCTACTATCAGTGGATCAGAGTTATTTCCTTCCTCCCAGACAAGTCAGCACAGAAGAAGCAAAATAATACGTGGTAACTGTTCCTGTTAAATTGTGCAAATCAGACTATGTTTCATGTAAAGCATAAAGATGGTAAATTCTGTAAAGCTGCTATAAGAAACCTAGACTCTTTAGCTTCAATTCTGGGCCCTGGTCAAGTATTATTTTTATCTATGCGTGAGAAAGCAGTGTGCCATTAGGTATTACAGCAGTAAATGCTCAAGCACCACTATGAATGCATCTTGACTACCATGTAAAATAACTGGATCATGACTTTGTGACTGTCTCACGGGGAGTGTGCAAGGGATAAGTCCCTGCAGTCGCGCTATTCATCTGTGTCCTCGGTGGCTCAGATGGATAGAGCGTCTGCCATGTAAGCAGGAGATCCCGGGTTAGAGTCCCGGTCGGGGCACACATTTTCAACATGTCCCCAATGAAGTACATCAATGCCTGTTTGCAGCTAGGATGTCCATTTAATTATCATTTCAATTCTAAGTTACTTGTGTAACCAATCAATTATAACTGGGACATTTCCTGACTGGCTAAAATATGCAGATGTTAAGCTTCTTTTCAAGAAAGGGGATAAAGAGATACCATCAAACTACAGACCGATTTCACTTTTGCCAGCATTCTCAAAAATTTTAGAGAAAGTAATGTACAGGCAGCTTCTCAACCATCTGACCACAAATAACATATTATCAAGAACACAGTTTGGATTTATGAAGGGTTCTGATATCGAGAAGACTATTTACACCTACAGTGAAAATGTACTTAATTCATTCTCCATTAAAAAGAAAATACGTGGAGGTCGAGACATGCCTAAAAAGTTCAGTGGGCTTCTCGTCAAACTTCTGACTAATCAATTCTAGTGACTTTCGCAGGGGAACCCTCGTAAACAAGGAAACGACGTCTTGACCTCCACGTATTTTCTTTTTAATGGAGAATACTATGAACAAACGGAGGGAGTCACCATGGGTAGCCCACTCTCACCGGTGGTAGCGAATTTGTACATGGAGAACTTCGAGGAGGAAGCCCTGTCGTCATCCGAATGGAAGCCTACTTGCTTTTTCCGTTACGTGGACGACACATTCGTCATCTGGCCACATGGTATGGATAAACTCCTTGACTTCCTTACACATCTAAACTCCATACACCCCAACATCAAATTCACTATGGAGACTGAAACGGATAGTAAATTACCTTTCCTTGATGTCTTGGTCAAGAGAAGGGCTGACGGCACCCTAGATCATGGGGTGTATCGGAAGACAACGCACACTGATCTGTATTAGCACACAGACAGCTGCCACCACCCTTCACAGAGGAATGGGGTACTTAAAACCCTAGTACATAGGGCGCGCACTATCTCTGACGCAGAGAGTCTACCCCAGGAATTGGAACATCTGAAAACTGTATTTCGAAAAAATGGGTACTCAGAGTGGCAGATTCAACGTGCTCTCCGCCCAATCACTACAGCACAACCTGTGGAGATGGATGAAATCACGAGGGAGGAGGTAGGCACTGCGTTTATTCCATATACAGGTGCACTCTCGGGGAAAATCGCCTGCATTTTGAAGAAACACCGGGTCAGAACTGTGTTTTGTCCTCCGAATAAAACTCGTGCACTGGTGGGGAAGGCCGGCGTGTACCACATTCCGTGTCAATGTGGCAAGTCGTATATTGGTCAGACGATGCGTACCGTCGAGGATCGACGCTGTGAACAGCAGAGGCACACTCGACTGACGTATCCGAGCAAGTCGGCGGTTGCTGAACATTGTTTGTCGGAAAATAACGTTATGGAGTATGAACGTACGAGGATTCCGGTACAGACGTCGAGATACTGGGACAGCATTGTTAGAGAGGCCATCGAAATTCACACCAATGACGACCTCATAAGCCGTGACTGTGGCTATAATCTTAGCAAGGCTTGAGAACCAGCGATTGGGTTAATCAAAAGTAAATCGAGAGTAAATCGAGCAAACCTGTAGTTGTGACGACCACGGCAGACAGAGACATCACACCGACGTCATCTCAGACGCCGTCGCAATCTGTTCCGCCGCGTGACCGTGGCGTGGGGCGCAGACGGCGGAGGGAGCGTGCCGCGGGCAGAGGATATTTAAATCGGCCGCCGTCGTGACCGAAGCCAGTTCCCCCTAAGCAGCCATAGCGCACGGATCTCCGTACCGGCACGTTCACAGGAGCTCAGTCTGTCAGTTCACCCGATGATGGCGACATGTATGATCACCGAAATATTGTGTCCGTTGGACACTGTAGACCGGCAGTACACCCGTGGATATTTTGATGAAGAAAATAGATGTAGAATGTTGACATCATTTGTTGTTTTTTTAAAAGCTTTAAAAGTTTTCATGCAGCAACATAAGTGTCTCTCTTGTACTCCATTTTATTATGATTTTTAGGAAACCGCTGAGGTTGGCGTGAGTATAAGTTTTTGTTAAAATGGAGGGATACACTCTGAACTAACAAATCAGAAGATGAAATACAAGTAGCTGTGTCAACAGTTTATTTACCAATGGTGATGACATTTCTGAACTTGAATCTTACATAATATAGTTATATCCCCAGCCAATGAAGATCTCTGTGAATTTGAAGTAAGTATACAGTTTTCTTTACTTTTTACAATTCATTTATGTGAGTCTTCAGGTTTCTTACAATAACATACAGGATAACGATTAAATTGGGAGCATTATTTTGCCACTGGCATGAAAAATTGTTATTCAGTAAATTTAAATTTATCTGGAATTATGAATAAAGTTTGGAAGGGAGGAGTATGAAGCCGTTAGATTGTTACTCTTCAGCTATATAAGCTATACAAACCACACACATTTCTTGAGATACTGGTGACAATAGAGGTATTATTAGTTCTTACTGCTTCATGTCTCTCTTGCTTACCTGTCTTGTTGGTACGATGCTGGTTAGCAGGACCCCATATTCTGACAGTGCAGTCATCAGATACTGATGCCAACATCTGGTGGTAGACAGGATTCCACGTAACACAATTGACTGTCCGGGTGTGGCCAGTTAGAGTAGCTATTGGCAGTTCTCTCTTTATGTGCCACACATACACTTTGTTATCTGCAATCACAGTAATTGAGAAACTTTTATTGGCAAATAAAGACCCTAAAAGAAACAAACAAATGGGATCTACTCACCTGCAAATGGTTTACGGATGGTATGTGGACATGCACAGATATGTCGTGCTGTACTGTTGTCATAGGCGTAACAGGATTAATCAATTTCAACCAAACTCGATATGCCTACTGCTTGCTATATGCAAATCACTGCTGTGGTGGTTAGAACCTCCTTGCTCCCAGAGGAGCACATATATAGAAAAAAAAGCATTTTCTACACCCAACACATAAGCTGCCCTGTATGACAGGTATGTAATGTGGGTAGTACTGTCATGTCCTTCAGGGGCTATTTGTACAGAAGTACACGGCTGAGTGGAGAGAGACGGGGGGGGGGGGGGGGGGGGAGGGGGAGCAGACAATGAATAGTGAAAGAGGGGAGAGGATGAGTTGCCCAGGGAAAGGGGAAGGAGGAGATGGACACAATGAGAGGGGGGAGGAGACAGTGGACACAGAGAGGAGGTGGAGAGGGAGATGCAGCGAGCAGGTGGGAGGTGTAGAGGGATAGTAGGCAGGTGGAAAAGGAAGAGGCAGGAGCAGGATATGGATAGAGAAAGGGGGGAAGATATGGTCGGAAAGAG
This sequence comes from Schistocerca piceifrons, assembly GCF_021461385.2. Classification (NCBI taxonomy): domain Eukaryota; kingdom Metazoa; phylum Arthropoda; class Insecta; order Orthoptera; family Acrididae; genus Schistocerca; species Schistocerca piceifrons. The sequence continues at coordinate 84,599,443 of NC_060143.1, read as the reverse complement.
GGAGTACGATCAGGTGGGCAGAGGTGTAGGGAGAGAAAGAGGTAGACACAGAGATAATGGAGGAAGAGATGGGTGCAACATGTGTGTCCAATGTGTACATGGGCAAAGCCATGAGGAAAAGTCTAGTGTAAACATACTGGGTTGGTGCATAAGTTTGCAGCATTTTTCCATAAGTTTAATAAACAAAAAAGGTACACATAACGGAGAATTCAGTCATCAATAATATATTCTCCTTCACTGTTTACAACAGTCTGCCAACACTGAGGTAACTTTTCGATTCCAAGACGGTAGAAATCTTATGGTTTTAAAGCAAAGCACTCTTCGATCCATATTTGGAGAGCATTTTCATCCTGAAAGAAAGTTCCTTGAAAGTTGTTCAACAGAAAGCAGAAAAGGTGAAAATCTGAGGGTACAAGATCAGGTGCATAAGGTGTGTGTGGAATGACTTCCCAACCCAACTCCCATGCAGTGTTTTTTGTCAATCTATCAGAATGTAGGTGGGCATTATCATGGAGAAACATTGCTTCACACTGTCTTCCTGGTCGTCATCCTTGGATTTTCTCTGCAAGATGTCTCAGTTGTTAACAATAAATGTCAGCAGTGACCATTACACCTCGAGGAAGCAATTCGTAGTACACCACATCATCGCTGTTCCACCAGATGCACAACAGTATCTTTTGTAGATGTGTGCAGGTCTTTGTACAGAGAGTTGCTGCTTTGTTTGGACTCAGCCATTCCTTACTTTTCCTTATGCTAGCGTAAAGACACTATTTGTCATCACCAATAATGACGCCGGCCGGTGTGGCCGAGCGGTTCTAGGCGTTTCAGTCTGGAACCGCGCGACCGCTACGGTCGCAGGTTCGAATCCTGCCTTGGGTATGGATGTGTGTGACGTCCTTAGGTTAGTTAGGTTTAAGAAGTTCTAAGTTCTAGGGGACTGATGACCTCAGATGTTAAGCCCCATAGTGCTCAGAGCCATTTGAACCAATAATGATACAGAACAGGAATGGTCAGTGACGGTCAAAAGCGAATTAATGATGAGCAACCAGAGATATGCATATGACCACCCACTGATTTTTGTGATTTTGGCTCAGAACATACAATACTCCTGAAGGTCTCCCTGGATGTGAAATGTGAAGCATCAGTAATGCAAAAACAGCCCCCTTAATATGAGAAAAACATTTTCTTGCTGTGCTCTGTCTAATGGCATTATCTCCAGACATGGCACAAATATTTCTGGCTGCCTCCGTAGATTTCACGCCTCTACTGAAATGAAAAATAGAGGGTATGTCAGAAGTGCTCAGATTTCTCCACTGCCTAGCATCCACAGCCCAGTCACTAGCCCAAAATGACAATATGTAAACTCAGACAGCAACAGTGAACTGCAAATACAAATGACAATAAATAAACAAGCCCATAGCAACCAACGTGAGGAGGTGGGAGGGCGGGGGGAGTTCTACAATCTTATGCACCAAACTATTATATACAAATGAATGTATGTGGATGTCTCTGCAAATATGTCCAGCATGCTCTTGCTAACCACTGGGTCGATTTCAACCAATATGGTGTACATACCACTTGCTACCTGGTATTCAACACTTTGAAGGGTGGAATTACCTAGCTCCCTTATGGGCAGAGATACAGGTGAAATCTCTTGACATTTAGTATGCCCTTCACAACATGAGTGTTGTGCAAGTAGTATCAGCATGAACTGCAGAGGCTACATGTGCCGACAGTCACAGCTGTGTAGAGAGAAGAGGAGATGGACAGCAATAAGGGAGATGAACACAGTGCAGTAGGAAGGAGGACATAGCTGAGGAAGAGGAGGAGGAGGAGGAGGAGGAAGTGGGGGGATAGACAAGCTGTACATGTATTACATGGACGATGGATACGCATACCGTGACAACAATACACCCCAATTGTTGAGAAAGTTAAGGAAAATCCTCACAGCTGAGGATGCTTCAGATAGCTTTCAACTGCGAAGCACTATTAACTACAAAATCAAAACAATAGCTGTCAAAATAGCACTATTTTCTTGATATGGCACTGCAAAGATAGTTCACAGTATTTCATTTACAATGACAGGTTGGAATAGATAAATACTCCACATCTCCTGCACCGAGAAAAGGGAGAAGAAGAGAAAGATGGAGGGAGGGGGAAGGAGGAGATGCATGAAATATGTAGAGAACACATATGAGGATGAAGCTGCGGTGAGAGGCTAGTCTAACAAATATAGTAAGCTCTGACAATAGGGTAGCAGAGTCAAACTTGAGTAGAATAGATTGTGCGATAATCAACGGATATGCATAAGACAGGGTTAACTACGGAAGTGTTGATTTTAATTGTTCAGATCACTATTGCCAGTTGTTAGAACACTTAGGCGTGTCTGTAACAATATTCTTCATATAGCGGACATGCTGAGTTGTAAATAGGCACAACAAAAATATACTGTCACACAATAAGCTTTTGGTCAACAAGACCTTTGTCAAAAATAGACAACAGACGATTCTTGACAAAGGCCTTCTTGGCAGAAAGCTTATTGTGCGACAGTCTTTTTCGTTGTGCCTACCTGCGACTCTGCATCTCCACTATATGGTGAGTAGCAACTACCCTTTTCATATTGTTACATTCCATACTGGATTTTCCAAGCACTTCTGCACCAATATCAACTACAAGGTATGAGTAGAGTCAACATTTGCACCTTGAAATATAAGCTAACAGAGGAGAAGTGGGTCACCATTTACCAGGCTAAAGGGTCTCCAAGCACATGGGATGAATTTTATAGGACAATGATGCAGACTTTTCACTACTCCTGTTCTACAAAAGAAACCTCTGACATTTAGGATGCCCTTCACAACAGGAGTGTTGTGCAATCAGTATCACACTGCCAAAGAGAAAGAAATACTACACTGAAACTTCCGCCTAGTCTGATTAAGCTAAGGCAGAACGTATAAGCGTAAGTAAAAGAAAACAAGACAGATGGAAAAAAGTAAGTAAACTATTTATTATTTCAAAAGCAATTGCCTTAACTCTTAAGACATTTATCTCGTTATGAGACAAGATGGTCAATACCTTCATAGAAAATGTTTGCAGTTGCCTGTGGAACCATGAATGTAGCTAGGTATGCACCTCTTCACCTGAACCAAACTGACAGCCACAAATCCTATTCTTCAGAACCCCACAAATATGTAAATTGCATGGGGAGAGATTGTAACTGTGTGGAGGATGTGTAAGGGCTTTCCAGCAAAACTTCTGCAGCATAGTCGCAACAATCTTGGCAACATGTGGGCACGCATTTTGTTGACAGGTTATTTCAACTATGCTGAAGTTTCGCTGGAAGACCTTACGCATCCCCATGCAGTCCCAATCTCTCCCAATGCAATTTCCATGTCTTTGGAGCCCTGAAGATAGACATCCGTGGCCAATGATTCGCCTTGGAGAAAGATGTTCATGCTTGAGTACAATTATGGTTCTCTAGGCAACCACAACATTTTTACACAAAGGCAATTTTTTTTCTTTTTTTCCGCTCCATTTGTCGCATTTTCATTTGACTGCCCCTTATATATGAAGGCACAAAGTTTTGTATATTTAAGGAAAAGCATAATCAAGATAAACAAGTATTTAAGGTAGGTTGTACTCTGTCTCTATTGACCTAATCACTGATGGGATGTTAAATCCTAATGTTTCTTTCCTTTTTATTTCCTTTGGAAAGACAAAGTGATAGTATTTTCCTATGTGAATATCAGTTACTTTTATTAGTAAATATGCACTATCATTTTAGCATTATTTTACCATTCACTAAATGTCTGATCAGTCACTCATGAAGATGATACAATGCTCTTTTTGTAGATAAGAGTATTAACCCTTTTGTGACCATCAGGACATGTGTGTTGCATGTACAAATTTATTTCCCTTAAATTCTGGAAACAGATGAAAATTAAATGGGGCAAAGTCAGGACTGTATGAAGGATTATCGATGACAGTGAACCCGAGATGCCCGATTGTTGCAGATGTTGCAGTTCTCATGTGTTGTCTGGCATTTTCATGCTCGGGGGAGGGGGGTATGCACCATGTGTGGAAGAACTCTCTGAATTTTAAACACTATTACAGCAAGCTGTTTCTCATGCACTGACATAGTTACATTATTGTACAACGCTATTTTACACACTACAATTCAAAGCACTTTAAAGGCAGACAGCTGCAAATATGCAAACATGAAGAATATAGATTTAGAACGTTAACAACATTTGTTTCGTTTCAAAAGCTTTAAAAGTTTTCATATAAAAAATAATTTTACGGCTCTTCTTGACCCTCGGTGAAATGTTTATACCACTTGTAAACTCCTATGGGAAATTCACCAACAGCCACAGCCAATATTTCAAATGTGGTATTGGACTTTATTCCATTTTTCAAACAAAATTTAATGCAAATTCTTTGCTCCACTTTTTTTGAAAGTAAAAATTCACCGAGCACTCGAGAACACTTATAACCACTTATAGCAATAAACTTAATATTGAAAACAGCTGAAAATGCAAACATATATCAGGAGCATGTGTGGCATCAAGATAAAAAAAATTTAAAAATTGGAGGTCTAAAGTGTGTGTAATTACAAAATTCCCATTACTTTTTGATCACAATTCATAAGATACAATATGTTTCTAAAATTGCTAAAGAGACCAATGAGTAAGTTCACCCAGATCAATCATTACTTTTTAAATATGAGACTACTCATTTTTCCTACATTCAATATGTACACACTGTGTGTCTATGCACTGCTTAATGCAGTCTCTTTTCACTAATACCATTCTTTACATTCCATCTAGGTTTTTTACTATGATGATAAGATTCAGGGCCATTATTTTATCAGTTGGTATCAGACCCAGTTTATCACAATGACTCTGGTCAAGTACAATTTCTTAATTACATAGCAGAAACTTAAGACTGTTTTATCTTTATAATCACCTATGATCAAACTGTACTGTGCACATGTAGCAGTACGTGACAGTTTTGCTAGTGGCTCGTTGAACACCTTCATATAATTCAGAATTACGATTCTTCTTCATAAAATGTATTTAAAGAATATTATAAGCTGCAAAAATAGGACATTTGTAAGGAATGAGAACTTCATCATTCTAACACTGGGATGGATGAGCTAGTTTTTAGCAGGTATTGTGACGGCTGCTCTGAAGTCTTTTGCTCTCTCTCTCTCTCTCTCTCTCTCTCACACACACACACACACACACACACACACACACACACACACACATCCTCTCCCCTGTCTCTCCCAAAGTTACTGAAGATTCTAATTCTTTTTATAACAACATAATTGTACAGCATGTGCCAAAATGATTGACGGTACTACACAACATTTCCATTGTTGAATAATCATTCACTAATCATCTTGTGAATGTTGCAGTTCTTATTTCAGTGCTTGCTAAGAAAATTGGAGAGGAATTGAGTCTTATGCAAGACAACTTTGTAGTTTTGTTTTCACCCAGACATGTTCCAGTGCTTTTTGTGCTTTCTTCAGTGGTTTTGTCTCTTTCCTTCTCAGTGGTGCTACCTGACATTTATGCTAGTACCTTTAGGTCTACTATGCAATCTACAGCTTGTCATAGTTTTTTTATGCTGCAGTGCTTTTACTTTTTTGTGCAGAGATAACAAACGTATTTCTTTCGTTCTTGTCGTTACACATTCATTTTATATGATGTCTTGCCAAATTTGGCAAAAAAAAAAACAGCATCAAAAATCTATGAAATGCAACAGAATGGGCATTAGACCTAAAGCTACAAGCATAAATGTCCAGCAGCTCCATGTGAGAATCAAAATAAACAAACCCACTGACAAAAGTGCAGAAAGTGTTGAAACATGTCTGGATGGAAACAAAACTACAAAGATGTTTTGCACACGGCAGAATTTCTCTCCAAGTGACTCATTGTTGCCTAAACAATGCATTTCTTTCTTTCAGTAATGATTCTTGCATTACAACTCAGCATTTTAATGTGAAAGAAAGCGGCATTTTTTCAGTT